>NC_059113.1:61129102-62379102 GCF_020740685.1 Jaculus jaculus | reverse complement strand
GATCAGTGAATCCAGAAAGGCTTCCTCTTCAAGTCAGACCTATGGGTAGAACCCTAGTGATGTCTATAATCAAGGGTCTACCCAGATATACCTCTAAACCATTTGGAAAGGGGAAACTAAACAAGTTTTCATGGAATGAATGTATTTTCATGTCATTCTCATCAAGGTTTCTCACCTTCTTTAGATCCCTTTTAGTTGTTAAGCTATTAATAATTTTAACAATAATCTATCATGTCTATTATACAGTAAGTACTGTTCTAAGAACCCATTTCATTTTCACAGCAGCAGCTGGATGAGGTTAGTTCTATTATAATTACTATTTTACAGACGATGAAATGGAGCACAGAAGTAAGTGGACTTGTCACTTTTCTCACTGATGAAACAACTTCAAGGAGGAAGGAGTCCAACCTGGTAGGAAAGGCACGGCAGAGCACAGCCTCTCACAAGATGGCATCCAGGAAAGAGGGAGGGAGGGAGGGAGGGAGGGAGGGAGGGAGGGAGGGAGGGAGGGAGGGAGGAAGAGACAGAGAATAGAGAGATATGCGCACATGCGCGCACGTGCACACACACACACACACTTTAATCAAGATTAACCATCATGACGAGAGGCCTGGCCAGCATTGCACAGATACAAGCACTGACAGAATTATAGAGACCTTCCTTATACTTTTTTGAAGGGGGAAGTAACAGCCTTTTTGAGCTATCATTCACACACCATACAATTCCCTCCTTTAACATATACAACTCAGTGGTTTTTCTATATTCAGAGATGTGAAATCATTACCATAATTTTAGAACATTTTCATTACCTCTCCTAAAGACTCAACACCTGTTAACAGCCACCCCATACCCTTATTTCCCCTATATCCAACGTAGGCAGCCACAAATCTACTTTCTACGTCTATAGAGTTGCCTGTTCTGGACACTTTATGTAAAGGTAACCATCTAATATGTGATCATTGTGATGGGTTTCTCCCACTTAACATGGGGTTTTCAGGTTCGTCAGGCCATGCCTGTATCAGAACCTCATTTTATGGTAGAACAATATGCCACTGCTTGGGTAAACTTTTAATTTATCAGATTGTCATTGACAGACATTTGGGTTGTTCTTACCTTTTGACTATTATAAAGAATGCTGAAGATATGGTTTTGATTATTTGAAAGTAAAATTTTTGGATCACATGACAACTCTATAATTAATCTTTTGAGAAACTGACACATTGTTTCCCAAAGTAGTTATACCATTTTTACATTTCCACCAGCAGTGTATGTGGGTACCCACCAACACAATCATCCTTCTTAAATATTATTTATTTATTTGAGAAAGAGAGCATAAGAGAGAGAGAGAGCATGCCAGAGCCTCCTGCCACTGCAAACCAACTCCAGATGTGTGTGCCACTATGTGTATCTGGCTTATGTAGGCTCTGGGGAGTTGAGTCTGAGTCCTTAAGTTTTGCAGGCAAACAACTTAACTGCTGAGTCATCTCTCCAGCCTATCCTTCTTTTTTTTTAATATTTTTTGTTCATTTTTTATTTATTTGAGAGCGACAGACACAGAGAGAAAGACAGATAGAGGGAGAGAGAGAGAATGGGCGCGCCAAGGCTTCCAGCCTCTGCAAACGAACTCCAGACGCGTGCGCCCCTTGTGCATCTGGCTAACGTGGGACCTGGGGAACCGAGCCTCGAACCGGGGTCCTTAGGCTTCACAGGCAAGCGCTTAACCTCTAAGCCATCTCTCCAGCCCCTATCCTTCTTAATTCTAGCTATCCCAATGAGCATGAAGTTGTACTTCACCATAGTTCTGATTGATTGATGCCTGATGACTAATGATGTTGAACATTTGCCTTTCCATGTGCTTATTAGCCTCCTGGCAATCTTCTTGGAGAAATGTCTATTGAGTTATTTCTCCACTTGGCTTTCTTGACATTTGCCAAGGAAAGTAACCCTTCCTTCTCATGAAACTTTGCTCCACTGTGTGGAGGACTCCTGCCTAGATAGTTGTTTGGAAGGATCACTGACAACAAGCAAAACTATATACAATCCAGAAAAGTGAAGGGGTAGGAGGACCAGGAGACTCAGACAGCTAGAAACTAGACCTGACCTGATGAGCAACAGGGACACTAAGACTGAGCACTGTGTTTGAAGTCACAAGACTGAAAACAACCTTCATCACAATTCCAGATCAATCCACCTTTAACCTTACACTGGTCAAGTCACAGGTATAAAATGGGTTTCTCAGGCTAGAGAGATGGCTTAGTGGTTAAGGCATTTGCCAGCAAAGCCAAAGGACCCAGGTCTAATTTCCCAGAATCCACAAATGGTGGCACATTTGTCTGGAGTTCCTTTGCAGTGGCTGGAGGCCCTGTCATGCCTATTCTCTCCCTATCTGTGCCTCTCTCTCATAAATAAATAAATAAAATAAAAACATAGAGCAGACAAATAAAGAACAATAGTAGGATGTTTTTTTTTTAAAAATGAGTTCCTAGGGCTGGAGAGATGGCGTAGCGGTTAAGCGCTTGCCTGTGAAGCCTAAGGACCCCGGTTCGAGGCTCGGTTCCCCAGGTCCCACGTTAGCCAGATGCACAAGGGGGTGCATGCATCTGGAGTTCGTTTGCAGAGGCTGGAAGCCCTGGCGCGCCCATTCTCTCTCTCTCCCTCTATCTGTCTCTCTCTCTGTGTCTGTCTCTCTCAAAGAAATAAATAAATAAATAAATATATTAAAAAAAAATGAGTTCCTACATGGGCTGTGTACCTTGTAAAATTGGCTGAGAAACTGCTCAAGTCTCAGTGCAAAGCAGGATATGTACCAGACATCTTTCCATTTCTTAGTTCTACAAGTTTTATATACCTAGTGCTTGGCAAAGAAGTCAAAGTCACAGAGGAGAACTATCCAGCTGTCAGTGTGGAAGAAGGAGAAAAACAAGAGGATGCTGCCACAGTAGTAGAAAACAGTGGCGCGGCCTCACCTGGCTAGGCAAGGGGCTGATGGTCAGTCTTGAGACGCCATGAAATACGTAAACAGCACCCTGGTTATCCTGCTCCCCAGGCGCCCCGATGGCCACATCTGTCACATGGTCTCCATTCACATCTCCCAGCACTGTCAGAGCTGCCCCAAAGCGGGCCCAAGGATGGCCGTGCTCCCCATGGAGAATGGCCTCACACTGCCACCTGCTCCTCTGAAGAACAACGTCAGTGTCAGGCCCGACCTGAGCCATTCCCCAGCCCATACCCTGACACGGCCCAGGCCACGACCCCCAGCCACTCACCCCCGCGGGCATTGGACACACGGACACCTGCCCCCCTCGGGTCTGCTCATAGTAATGGGGGACTCCAATGAGAACCAGATCAGTGTTGCCATCGCTGTCCATGTCCATGGAGCAGAGGGAGGCCCCGAAGTAGGAGCCGATCTGGAGGGCAGAGCTGAAGTCATCCATTTGCCCTGCCAGATGCCCCCTCTGGACCAGGTTCCGCCTCTCTCCCAGCACCAGGACCTCCCTTGTGGACCCCAAAGCCCCCTCATCTCCTTCTCCACCCCTGGCCACACTGCCCACCCACCCCCATCCTCTACTCTGGCTCCCTCCACACCAACCTGCGTCCCTCTGACTTCGAATTTTGGCCTCCATCGCTTGGATTCTTGGGTGAAGATGATGACCTTCCCGGTGTGCTGGTAGCGAGGGGCCCCCAGGATCAGGCTCTGGACCCCCTTCCAGAAGGCCAGCTCGCTGGAGTAACCTGAGGAGTCCAGGCCTCAGTTCCAAGGCTTCTCCAACCATTCCCAGGCAGTTTGTTCCCACCCCTTGGCCTCTTCTCACCCAGGTAAGCATCCCTCATGTCCACATTTTCCTGAGACATGTTGATGAAGGTGGGTCTCGTATTTGGAGGGTATAGGAAGGCACCTCCAGACCAGCTGAAGCTCCCCACGGTCCCCAGAACTGGCCCATCCTAGGAGAAAGGATTCCAGGGCTGAGCAGGCTTGAGCAGGATGTCAGCCTAACCTGAGGGAGGCCTGCTTCTCACAGCTACTCAATGGCCACCTGCCCCACACTGTTCCCTCTTCTCCCTCATCGTATGCCGTCCTGTGAAGAGGCCCCACTCACAGGTGTGAAGGCAGCACTGAAGCCCTCCTGGGACATCTCCAATTCAAAGGAACTGCTGCTAACTGTCTCTGTACCTGAGGAAAGCATGATTCTTGGGTTTAAGAGAGAAGGCTTCTTAGAAGACTCTAAGATCAGAGACCAGTGCCTGCATTAAAGGTTAGAGCCTAGCACATGGGGGTCTAGGTTCAGAAAGGAAAAGGCCTGATGGCTGAGGATTTCTGACACTCCATTGCTGACTTACCCTCAATGGCAAAGATCTTCTCCTTCAGCTTGTTTTGAATATCCCTCAAGGCACCAAAGTTTTTCACATTAAATACATACTCGCGGGAGGGCATCGATGCAATGTCCATTAGTTCTTGCCAAGAATATGAACTATGAAAAGCTTTTCCTACCTGTCCACAACAAAGATCAACTTGGTGAACATGAAAAGTGTATTATTCCATATATAATTATGGTATGGGTCTGAAATGCCCTTTTCAGGCTCATATTTTGGTCCTTGACTTGTGGAGCTATTTTGAAGGCTGTAGAGCCTTTAGAAAGTAGGGCCTAGCTGCAGAACTAGGACATTATGGGGAGCTTTTGAAGGTTATATTGCCCCACCCCATTCTGGACTACTTCCTCTGCTTCCTGGTCTGTCACAATATGAAGAGCTGTGACCCCACACGCCTACCACTCTGGACTCCATTCTTCCTTCTCCATCAAGACCTGGTGGAGACCCTCTGAAAGGGTGAGCTAAAGTAAATGGTCCTTCATCAAATTGTTTCTGCCAGTTATTTTGGTCAGTGATGAGAAGAATAATACAGTACATCTGCTGATCTCCTCCAAGAACACTGCAGAGTTAGTCTTAAAACAGATGTCTTCAAAGAAAGCATCAAGGGGTTCAAGGAAAGGGACCATAGCTCCTAGACTTCCCAGAGTTTTCATCTGAAGCCAGCGAATGAGAGAGCCAGGGCTTTCTACCCTTGAGAACAGTCTCCAGAGGAAGTAAGTGATGAGAGGGCATAATGGGTGCTCATCTTCCTGCCCTACCCCAATTGCATAGCGGATGATGCCTGCTGCCTCTGCCACGGGAATGACATCCTTATAATTCAGTCGGTCACGTTCTTTCCTCCCATCGGTGATGACAATGAGGATCTTGGTGGCATCTTTCCGGGCTCCACTGCGGGCAGTGAACAGGTGTTTTCTGACAAGAAAGAAGAAGGTCCAAAAGCCTGTGGTGAAAACTACGTTTATTTCTGATGTTTTGTGCAAATGAGGACTTCTTCCTCCTCCTGGGAGGCCCCAGTCCCGCTCAACTACCCCCAGTGGGCCAGGGCAGCGTGAGTGGCACTTCAGGCTCTGCTGTTCTTTTCTTGGGGAGGCAGATATAGCCCAGGGGAGACCTGGGTGCTCTTGGAAAGGGTGTGTGGGAAGTCTGCACTCACATGACCTGTTGGATGGCTGTGGCCGTGTGTGTGGACCCTTTCAGCTGGAGTACGGAATTCAGCAGGTTTAAAGGGTTAGAACTGGAGATGAAGTCATTGAAGGTGAAGTGTGTCTGGAACTTGTCGGAGAACTGCATCAGCGAGAACTAGGAGAACAGTATGGGGTTGGGGCTGCAACTACTCTTCCTCCAGACTCCTAGTGCGTCCCCAGAAGCCTCCCAGCAGCAGATCTGGGAGACTTGCCTCCCTTCTCCAGGAACTCACCTGGGTACTAGGTCTCTGGAACTGGCTCATCACCGCTTTCACAAAGTGCTTCATTGTTTCAAAATCATTGGGCAATATGCTGCCCGAGCCGTCAATCAAGAAAACGATGTCCTGATCCTGCTTTGCACACTCTGGGGAAATTGATAACCTTGGTCCTCACAGTGTCCTTCCTCACTGGTCCGTGCAGAACTGTACTTTTGTTCAGTATTTTAAGAGCCCCACACTGGCTGTCTTCTGGCACCAGCTTCAATATGGGCCCTGCTCCCCTTCCTGGATAAAAGCAGAATCTTCCAGCTTATCCCATTCTTCCCAGCTTACAATTTCTGTCCCAGGGTCTTCCAGAATAGAGACTAGTATTCTGATAGTACCTGTGGATGGAGTCTAGGCCCAGGAATGTGCTGGAAGCACACCCATCCATTTCCTCAAGGGCTTCAAGGTGAATGTGAAACCAGGGAGTGCCCTCAGTCTATTGTGGGGTGGGTCTGAAAAGCTCACTTCCACATCCTTATCTTTCATCTCCATGGGCACCAGAGAAGCCAAGCCCTGTTCCTTCAACCTGCCCAAGCGCGCGCACACACGCACACACACACGCACACACGCACATGTACACATATGCATACTCATAGACATACACAAACATATACAGATGCAAAGATACATATACACAACTTCAGTCCTACCCAGAGTGCTATAATCATTGAAGGAAAATTAACCCCCTTTATTTTCATTCTAGAAGTAATCACATCTTGTATTAATGGAACTCTCAACTAATCCCAGGCACTATACCAGACTCTGGTCATGGGTCAACTTGTGTTAATTTCACATTTGAGTATATTACGAACCCCATTTGACAGATGAACAGACTGACAGAGAGGGTAACTTTATAGGGAAGGTTTCCAGGAGAACAGGGTAGGAGCAGGAGAGGCTCAAGCCGGCAGTGGCTCTCTGCTGTGTTTGCAGCTCTTACGCCACCCAGCAACATTTTTTCCCCCAGTACTTCTCTTTTATCCATTTTGGCAAAAGCGTGTGATCCCATTGCACCCCCAGTTGGGTGGGTGTAGGCATCCCAAAGAAGCAGGTGGCCCTCAACACTCACCCTGCAGGGCAGCTGGGAACCTTTGATCCTGCAGGAAGGACGAGCCCAGCAGGAAGCAGAATCCAGTTAAGTAGGTGTTCTCTTTGCATGCATGGTGCACCCTGGGACCACAGGCCTTGGGACAGAGAAAGTTAATGGTAGGGGCCTCCTAGGTTCTGACCCACCCTTCCATCCCAACAGGTCCACACTCTACAAGACTCCAGGCCCACCAGCCTCAAATCCCCGCTCTTTCCCTCAAGACCCTTCTGTGATCCAGGGAGACTCACCAGCAGCCTGGAGGGCTTGGCAGCAGCGGCCAGGGACAGGCCTAGGGACATGTTTACAGCCTCTGGAGGCACTAATGAGACAGACATGTGCATGGTCACCCTCAGAGAACAGGGGAGACTGTGTAAGAGCTGGGAGGCTCACCTCCACCTGGGGAATAAGGAAGCACCCAGGAGCTGGGAGCATGCAGGGCTGGAACAGGCAGGGGAGCCAAAGAGGGGTGGAAAAACCTGCCAGAGGCCTAGGTCTGCAGACAGACCGCAGCTGGCAAGTGGGATTACTGGGCTCTGCCCAGGGCCCAGGGCAGGCGAGTTCAGCATCAGGCTGTGGGCAGGTTAGTGACTCACCCTGCAGGCGGATGGGCTCACACCTGCCAGTGAGATAGCCACACTTGTACAGGCCACCCATTTGGTTGGTGGCCGTTATCTCATTGGGGGCTCCAACCACCACCCTGTAGGGAAACAAGGAATACTGCAGTTAAGAGCACAGAGGCTAGAGCTCAAAGCAGCTCCAGTCAGCTCACCTCTGTGAGAGATGGGGATTCATAAACATTTAAATTCTGTGTGGGGATGGGTGTGGTGGCGGACGCCTTTAATCCCAGCACTTGGGAGGCAGAGGTAGGAGGATCGCCGTGAGTTCAAGGCCACCCTGAGACTACAGAGTTAATTCCAGGTCAGCCAGGACCAGAGTGAGAGCCTACCTCAAAAAATAAAAAATAAAAATAAATAAATTCTGTGTGGGTGGGGCTTTGCTCTGCTTTATTCTCTGACATACACCCAACATCTATGACATAGAGTAGGCACTGAATAAATATTTGCTGGCTGGCCTATTCTGTATAAGGGTATTATAAAACTAAATTAATGCCTACTTATGACATGCAGGTCACAGTGTCTGACATTTAGTAAGTGTTCACAATTATTTAATAGCAAAATAGTGCCTATTTTCAGTCTATATATTCATAATATGGAGAAAGTTGCTATTAGAACATAGATGTGACCCTTTAAGAGGCTGGGGATGGTGGTGCACGCCTTTAATCCTAGCACTCAGTAGGCAGAGTAGGAAGATCATTGTGAGTTCCAGGCCAGCCTGAAACTACATAGCGAATTCCAGGTGAGTCTGGGCTACAGTGAGACCCTACCTTGAAAAACAAAAACAAAAACTCCAAGAAACTCTCTTGTCCCAACTGAGACAACTTTCATATAAATTATAATATATCTATTATAATATAATATACTCTCTTTAAATTTTTATTTATTTACTTGAGAGAGAGAGAAAGAGCATGTGTGCAAGAGAGAGAGAGAGAGAATAAGAATGGGTGTGCCAGGGCCTGTTGACATTGCAAAGGAGCCACTTTGTGTATGTGGCTATACGTAGGTACTGAGGTATCAAACCAGGTGGTCAAGCTTTGTAAGCAAGTGCCTTCAACTGCTGAGCCATCTCTCCAGCCCCAATTTTTCCCACCCCTGCCATGATGTGAACAGGAACAGGGCAGCAGAACAACCTTTTAAAGACCTTAAGGACCAGTCTTTCTTTCTTTCTTTCTTTCTTTCTTTCTTTCTTTCTTTCTTTCTTTCTTTCTTTCTTTCTTTCTTTCTTTCTCTCTTTCTCTCTTTCTCTCTTTCTCTCTTTCTTTCTTTAATATTGCCTCTGCAGCTCCTAACATGGTAGGCTGAGTCACCTGGCATAGAACTTCCTCTTCCTTCAAGAACTCTATAAAAGTAAAATAATTCATTTTGTTCTTTAGAAACCAGAGAAAGCTGCTGTCTTTTTGGCTTTGGAGGCTCTGTCTGTTCCTCTATGGTATACTAACTCTCCTAATGAAGCTCCACTTCTAAAAGGGCATTTATTCTGAGCCTCTCAGGGAACTGGCCTGCTCTCCCTCTCAACAATATAAGCTGCCATACCCAACAGAATAAAAATGTGCAGATCATGCCGCAGGGACATGAGGCTGGAGAAGGACGGGGATGAGCAGGGATGAGAGCCAAAGATCACGTGCTACCCAGTCCTCACCAGGAGTTGTCATACTGGACCACGCTGTGTCCAAACCCATTGCTATCCATGTGGAAGTTTATCAGCTGTTCTGTGTCCAAGTTGAAGGCAAGAGAAGAAGAGAAGGCTGGGGAAGAAAAGAAACTTTGGGGAAGAGCTCTTCTTGTGTGACCACCGCCTCACCCTAACAGACTCCTCAGAGGCTCCCGTGTCTCTCTTCTAGGCCCAATATCCCTGGGCAGAGACTTCTGTCCTCCATAGAGCACACAGTCCCCTGTTCCTTCAGAGTGACTCTCAAGCTCTGAAGATAACCTTTCCCCAACTCTACTGCTGGGGCTTCCTGAGGGAGAGTCTAAGAAAACTTAAGAGACATGTACACAGCAGGAAGAAGCTGACTGTTCTGCTTACTTTAGAAATCTGTGGATTATTAGGCCAACCTGGATCCCTTCAATCCTCCCCAAGTTGATTCTTTTTATTTTAATTAGCATACACAGTGTTAGGCCTCACTACAACATTTTCAACAAAATTTGTTTTTGTTGCCTTTCCTTCCTCTTCTCTCCCATCCCTTACCCCCTTGTACCCTGTCCACTTCATTTCAACTTTCATGTCACAGGTTCTATTGCCCTCTCCCCTTCCTCAGCATCTCTTTTTCCCCCTCTCATGGTCTCCTTTCTAGTTTCATAGCCTTTACCCACACTCACACCCATTTATATGCACACACATAAACTATTAAAAGGTAGGATCTGCGTATGAGAAAGAATGTGATTTTTGTCTTTCTGAGTTTCATTCTTTCATATCACTTAATATACTTCCTGGACCATCCATTTCCTGCAATTTTCATCATTTCATTTCTCTTTATAGCAAAATAAAATTCCCTTGTACATATTGTGCATACATTTTCATTATCCATTCATCAGTTGATGGACATCAAGGCTGGTTCCATTTCATTGCTGCTGTGAATAATGAGGCAATAAACATGGATGTGCAAGTATCTCTAGTGGTAGGTCATACAGTCCTATAGGATGGTATAGCTGGGTCACATCTTTTCCTTCCACAAACTCCAGGTCCCAAACTCTGTCTCAGCCTCCCTGCTAATTTCAATTCTCTCTCCCTACCCAGACCCTTATATCTTATCCAGATCCATATATCTAATTTTTTATTTTGGTTTGGTTTTTTTTGAGGTATGGTCTTGCTCTAACCCAAGCTGACCTGGAATTAGTCCCCGGCTAACCAAGAGCTCACAGTCATCCGACTACCTCAGCCTCCCAATTGCTGGCATTAAAGACGTATGCCACAACACCCAGCTACAGATCCCCCATCTCTCTAAAACCAGGACCTCACCCCCCACATATCTTCAGGACTCAGGCTCACCCATCAGTAGAAGGAAGAGTATGCAGGTGTTACTCATGACTAGAGGCCAGACACAGGACTCTTGAGTTCTTTCAGGAACAGCCAGACCAAGGCACCAAAGAAGCAAGTGAGCAGAAAGGTGGTCAGAGGCCAGAAGGGAAGTTGTCAGCATGACTCACAGGGAGGGGGAGATTATAGCCCAAATGGGCAAAGAAAGGGACTGAGGCAGCCCATATACTCCCAGTGGTTTTTCTAATTAGAAATGACTTAGCCCACTTCTCTGGTCCTGTCAATGTTTGCCTAAGTGGGTAAAAATCTCCTCCTGCCCTGTTTACCCCTCTCAGTTCCCTTTTCCATTGGCAGAAGCTTCCCTCTGATTTTGAAATTTCAGCAAGCCTAGAAAACAGGGGAGCAGATACCATCTCTTCAGGACCCTAATGGGAGTTCTCTACTCTGGTCTGGCTAAGAAGTGAGCAACTGACCCCTAAGAGGAGCATGGAGTAGGTATTTCTTAATTCATTCAGCTATTTATTCATCACTTAACAAGCCTAATTGCAGGCTGATTACATGAAACCTTTGCTAGGTAGAAAAGAAAACAAAGCTATAAGCCCTATCCCTGGAGATCAACACAGAAGCCAGATGGATGGATAAACAGCAAGGTGGTTGCTAGGAGAAGGGAGGCACGGAGACAAGAGGACGATACACTAGGCGGAGAGGGTCCGGAAAGGCCTGGAGGAGGGAGGGACAGAGATTAGGAGCAAAGTAGCTTTCTTTTGTAGGAAGTTACTTAGAGACATGGGTCCCAAAGAATATGAATGTCAACCTGCTCTGGCAAGACTAGAAGGCAACTCCAGTCTAAACCTAAACCTGACTCACACACCAGGGGAAGCCTTCTGTGCTCTTTACTTCCTGTTTCTTCCTCCTTCTAGGAGTTTTTTGGTGAGTCTTTTTCCCACAGGAGGGCTGTTTCTGAGCCTGAGCTTTTCTCCAGGACCCACCAACCAATCAAAGTTCCTATATACATTTAAACTTAACCAATAAATCTCATCTCAACTGGATGTCAATTTACACATAGGAATAGACCAAGCTCCTTAGTACATAAAACTATTCCAGAATTCTGGCCAGCCACCCATTTGTCCCAGGACACCCTCTCTGCTGCTGAGCGCATGTTTAACTTCCGCTTTCAGTACAACTTTGCATGTTGCCCTTTGATGTCCTCATCCATCATGATCTAGGCACGATGAACTCAACCCTGGAAATCAGTAACATGCATATTTGTGAGGTTCCACTGAAATCTGTAATTTGCTAAATCTACAATCTTTTAAGTTGTCCTTATAAGTAATGTCTTTCACTACCACTTCAGGTGCCCATAAGCCAGACAAATGTGATTATCACGACTGCCAATCTCAAAGACTCAGGTGTGAGCTTCCCTAGAATTCTCCTTGGGGGATCCCCATACCCCATTTGGAGTCTGGAATGTTGGCCAGGAAGAGGATCCAGACTACTTGCAGAATGACCCCCAGATGTACAGGCCCGAGGGAAAGCCATGAAGGTAGCTAACGTTACCCCTCATGGGTTTCCCAAAGGTCTCTTGGTAGAAGCCAGGCCCCAACAGCCTGACTAGATGTCTGGTACTGGAACAAGTCTCTTTTCCTATCAAATTGGAGTATGTCCTCAGGAGATAATGACAATTTCCCCCAAGACATCTCTGACATCTCTGTCAAGAGTCACTGGAGCAGACTTGGAAGAAGTGTGTTGAAGTTGGCAATGAGTTGAGGGAAAGTCTTGGTGATCTTTTCTTCCTCCCTGGTCATCACTGGGATGCTACACTTCTTTAGTCCATAGTACTTTCCCTCTAGTGTTAAGTGGTGTGAAATGGGGAAGAGAAACAGTGGTGTTCAAGAAGACTGTAGGTCCCAGATCCCTTAAGTGTTCTTGATGTACATGAGGAAATAGGGTGACGAATGTGTGGACAGACCCCACTCTGAAGAGGTAGATTATCCCTTGGGTTCTATCTCCTGAAGACGGTACCTGGCAAGATCTTACCCTTGACATACAGAAAGAAATGTCTCTTCTTGGCTGCCATGTGCACTGTCACAGTATGTGGAAGATGAGGTCCCACTGGAGCATAATCTCATTATCCTGACAGACAATGACTAGTCTCAGCAAGGATACCACAACTGCCTTTTCTGTTCTCTCTACAGGACTTCCTGAGCCCTTCCTTGCTGGATGGCAGGGCTTCCTCTCCATCTTCTGGGCTCTCTGATCATCTCTGGTGGCAACAAGTTTGAGATGTCTTCCTAGAGAGACTATTTTTCACTGTGTGGGATAATTTTAAAGACCAGGAGCCCTTAAAGACCTGATACCAATAACAGAAAAATTTAAATCTCAAGGTCTTTTAGCATCATGAAGTAGCCTGATATTAGGAGTCCAAAAGCCTAATGGTATATGGAGGTTAGCACAAGATCTCTGTCTCATTAATGAGGCTGTAATGCTCAGTCTTCCAATAGCACTTAATCTTTATACATTATTAGCTCAAATTCCTTAAGAAACAAATTTGTGCACTGTTCCTAATCTGAAGAATGCTTTTTTTTTTTTTTTTTTTTTTGGTTTCTATTGGACACAAACTTACAATATCTATTAGCCTTTGAAGAACCATTAGACCAATCCACTGGACTGTGTTACCACAAGGATTTAGGACCATCCTCACATATTTGGCAAAGTCCTTTCACAGAAACTTGTTTAGTTTGTTTATTCAGAGGTTCAAGTTTTTAAAACATACAAATGACATCTTCCTTTGTGTCCAAACTGAAGACAGCTCACAGAATGGAACCCGGTCCCTCCTAAACTTCTTTGCTGACAAGGAACACAAGGTTTCAACATCTAAAGCTCAGCTCTGTATGCCTTTTACCTACTCTGATACTAGCTGAAGGGACTAAACAATGAGGAGAAGAAATAATTGGGTCCATTTTTTCTTATTCTTTACCTAGGACCCCCATACAGCTCAGAGGATTCCTGGACATCACTAAGTTGCCAGACCCCTATACCAATTGGTAAAAGAACCCCAAATCTCTTATCTGGGACCCAGAACACAGATTAGCCTTTAAATAGCTAAACTAGGCTTTGTTGGAGCCACCTGCCTTAGCCTGTCCACAGGAAAAGAATTCAACTTATAAACAACTAAGAGACAGCTTAGTTAAGCTTCAAGCTTTGGCTGACTAAAATGTATGTTTCCCTCATATAATACTTTAACTTCTTTGGGGCGCATAGTGTTCTTTAATGTCTTAATAATAACCACAATGTTTTTACTGTTTATCTCCTGCAAATGTTACCTCAGGTTCAAAAGGAAAAGACCAAAGAAAAAGGCCTACACAGAGGTCGGGATAAGACATTGGACCAAAATGGAAAATAGAAAAAACTTTCCTTCAAGGAAATCTTAGCTGTTACAGCCTGTGACCCTATTCAGTTTGAAAAAAGAGCAGTCACCTTCCCATTTCCTTTAGGGCTTGCCTGTTGGGAGAAGGAAATAATAGAGATTATGAGTAAGATAGGCTTTTTTGTCAGCTGCCAGTTAGGGAACAGGTTCAAAAGATGTCAACCGCCCTGGAGAGGCTTGAGGGTAACTCCAGCCCAAACCCAAACCTGGCTGACCAAGATGGCAATCAGGGGCAGACTTCGGTTCTCTTTACTTCGTTTTTCCTTTAAGAATTTTTTGGTGGGGCTTTTACAAGTCTTAGCTTTTCTCCCTCACCCACCAACCCATCAACCAAGGTCTCTACATAACTTAAATTTAACCAAAAAAATCATGTTAACTCGATGCCTGATTTACATCTAGGCACAGACCAGTCAAAGACCTTCTTAGGGCATAAAAGTCTTAGTCCAGAATACTGACCAGCCGCCCATTTTCCCAGGATGGGACCCATCCCCCCACGGAGCGTTTTCCTTTGCTTGCCGGTCCTTCAACTGCCCTCCCCCATCACTCATCATGATCCAGGGACAACGAGCTTGACCCTGAAAATCGGTAATTACAGCACTTAAGTTGAGTCTTCTAGGCAACTGAAGTGGAGAGGCGCATGCAAGTGGGTTTCAGAAGGGAGAGCCCCTTGTGGGGGAGGGAGGAGACCCAGAGGGCCTGTTTGTGAGATCAGTGGTGGGAACTGTGAGAGTGGGAGGTGGGTGTGATAGATGAGGCTGTGGGCAAGGGAGGAAGAGGAAGTAGGCCCTGGGACCTGGAAGTCCCCTTAATTAAAACAAGATTTCATCCTGAAGGCAGAGGCGAGTACTCAAGAGACTGCCTGAGGAGTGAGAAAACTGTAACGTCATTCACAGTAGCAAAATTATGGAATTAGCCAATCACCTGGACATATGGATAAAGAAAAGGTGGCATATGTACGCAGTGGAATTTTTTTAATTTTTTTGTTCATTTTTTATTTATTTGAGAGTGACAGACAGATTGAGAAAGGGAGAGAGAGAGAGAAAGAGAGAAAATGGGCGTGCCAAGGCTTCCAGCCACTGCAAAGGAACTCCAGATGCATGCGCCCCTTTGTGCATCTGGCTTATGTGGGTCCTGGAGAATTGAATCCGGATCCTTTGGCTTTGCAGGCAAAAGCCTTAACTGCTAAGCCATCTCTCCAGCCCCACAGTGCAATTTTATTCAGCTGTGGAGATGAATGAAATCATATCTTTTTTTTGTCAGAATGTGTATGGAACTGGATACCATCATGTCAAACAAAATAAACCAAACTGAGAAGGCAGTATCCTCTCCTTTTCTCTTACATGCAAATTTATGGAGGAAGCAGAGGTGATAGGTTTGTGGAAAGGGGAAAGGAGGTGGTGGGTATAAGAGGATAACAAAGAAAATGAATATAACCAAAGAATGCAGATGTCATAATGAAGTCTACTTCTTTGTACAATTAATATATCCCCCCCCAAAGAAGATAATGGGCCTGGAGAGATGGCTCAGTGACTAAGACATTTGCTTGCAAAGCCTAATGACCTGAGTTTGATTTCCCCAGTACCCACATAAAGCTAGATGCACAAAGTGGCACATGTGTCTTGAGTTCAATGGCAGCTGTTAGAGTTCCTGGCATGCCCATTTTCTCTCTCTGTCCCCCTGGGTGGGGTGGAGCACATGAGTTCTAGGCCAGCCTGAGACTACATAGTGAATTCCAGGTCAGCCTGGGCCAGAGAGGGACCCTACCTCAAAAAAGTGGGGGGTGCCGGGCATGGTGGTGCATGCCTTTAATCCCAGCATTCAGGAGGCAGAGGTGGGAGGACTGCCATGAGTTCGAGGCTACCCTGAGACTACATAGTGAATTCCAGGTCAGCCTGAGCGAGACCCTACCTCAGAAAACCAAAAAAAAAAAAAAAAAAAAGTACTGGTGGGAGGTCTGGAGAGATGGTTCATGGTTAAGGTTCTTTCCTGCAAAGTCCAGTGACCTGGGTTCAGTTTCCCAGTACCCACATAAAGCCAGATACACAAAGTGGCACATACATATACAGTTTTTTTTGCAGAGGCTGGAGGCCCTGGCACACCCATTCTGTCTCTCTCTCTCTCTCTCTCTCTCTCTCTCTCTCTCTGTCTCTTCATTCCATCTCTCTCTGCTTGCAAATAAATAAAAAATATTTTTAAAAAGAAGATAGGTGGGAGAGAAGGAGTTAGAAAATGAAGCTGCTTGCTGTAATACCGCCCAGCAATTTCTTGGATAAACAAGAAATGAACACACACCAGGCAAAATATGATTTAATGGAGGGTCAGGGAGATGTATTTGAGCACTCTCCCCCCTGATTGTACTCATAGCTTTTTTTTGTCTATTTTTTATTTATTTGAGAGCAACAGACAGACAGAGAAAGAGGCAGAGACAGAGAGAGAATGGGTGTACCAGGGCCTCCAGCCACTGCAAACAAACTCCAGACACGTGCTCCCCTCGTGCATCTGGCTAACATGGGTCCTGGGGAATTGAGCCTCGAACCGGGGTCCTTAGGCTTCACAGGCAAGTGCTTAACCGCTAAGCCATCTCTCCAGCCCATGTACTTACTCATAGCTTTCATTCAGATTCAGGCAGGCAAAGCAATGGGGCGTCTGAGCATAAGATGGATCATGAATTTGCATCAGACCAGATCATAATTTGTTTGCTTAGGTATATTTTATCAGAAAATCTTTTTAAAATATTTTATTGGGCTGGAGAGATGGCTTAGCGGTTAAACGCTTGCTTGTGAAGCCTAAGGACCCCGGTTCGAGGCTCAGTTCCCCAGGTCCCACGTTAGCCAGATGCACAAGGGGGCGCACGCGTCTGGAGTTCGTTTGCAGAGGCTGGAAGCCCTGGCGCGCCCATTCTCTCTCTCTTCCTCTATCTGTCCTTCTCTCTGTGTCTGTCACTCTCAAATAAATAAATAAATAAAAATTTAAAAAAAAAATATTTTATTTATTTATTTATTTGAGAGAGGGAGAGGGAGGGAGAGAAAGTGCACCAGGACCTATAACCACTAAAAACGATGCATGTGTCACTTTGTGCAGCTGGCTTATGTGGGGATTGGGAAATCGAACCTGGCTCCTTAGGCTTTGCAGGCAAGCACCTTAAGCCATCTCTGCAGCCCTCATCAGGAAATCTTTGGAGAGGCTGTGAGTTTTTCATCTTCAAGAAGCTCCATCCAAAGCTCACAGTCTTCCATGTACCCAGGCTTGGCCTATGCAAAGATTAGCTTTTTGCCAATTAACTTGATTTCCACATTTCCCTTTTCTTTTTCTTCTAAAAGCAGTCTGATGAACCAGACATATTGTAGTTGCTGGAAAGTAAGTGTTCTTTTTTTGTTTATTTTTATTTATTTATTTGAGAACAACAGACAGAGAGACAAAGAGGGAGAGAGCGAGAGAAAGGGAGAGAGAGAGAAAGAGAGAATGGGCGCACCAGGGCCTCCAGCCACTGCAAAAGAATTCCTGATGCATGTGCCACCTTGTGCATCTGGCTAACGTGGGTCCCAGGGAATCGAGCCTCTAACTGGGGTCCTTAGGCTTCACAGGCAAGCGCTTAACTGTTAAGCCATCTCTCCAGCCTTCTTTTTTTTTTTTCGCAAGTAAGTATTTTTTAAGTTGATCCCTCCAACTGTACAAAGAACAAAGTACAGATAATTAATCCAATGGCCACCAAAGTGGAAGGCCAAGTATTTGAAAACCAGGAAGATGGATTAAGCCAAGACATATTGTTGGCGAGATCCTGGTGTCAAAATATATTTTAAAATATTAATTAATTTATTTATTTTACTTATTTATTTATTTGAGAGATAGTGATACAGAGAGGCAGATATATATAGAGAGAAAATGGGGATGCCAGGGCCTTCAGCCACTGCAAAGGAACTCCAGATGCATGTGCCACCTTGTGTATCTGACTTACATGGGTCCTGGGGAACCAAACCTAGGTCCTTTGGTTTTGCAGGCAAGCACTAAGCCATCTCCCCAGCCCATAACTCAGGTCGTTAGGCTGTTCAAGCAAATGTCTTAACCACTTAGCCATATCTCCAGCCCCATTATCTTCTTTTGTGGGGGGGAGGCATATATTAATTGTACAGAGTAGATTGAGTGACTTCTGTCACTGTCAACAGAAAACCATTCTGCTGACTGTGGTGACTCCATTTTGGGAGCCCATCCCAATCTAACATGTAGCATGTAGCTTAGTCATGGGTGGCTAGGGCCTTAGCCCTTATTCCCCCTTTTTTTTGTTTAAATAACATGTTTGTTTAATATACCATGTGTCCTTTTTGATCTAAACATGTCTTTTTATAAATAGATTTTTTTTATTATTTATTTATTTATTTATTTATTTGAGAGAGACAGACACAGAGAGAAAGACAGATAGAGGGAGAGAGAGAGAATGGGCGCGCCAGGGCTTCCAGCCTCTGCAAACGAACTCCAGATGTGTGCGCCCCCTTGTGCATCTGGCTAATGTGGGACCTGGGGAACCGAGCCTCGAACTGGGGTCTTTAGGCTTCACAGGCAAGCGCTTAACAGCTAAGCCATCTCTCCAGCCCTAAACATGTCTTTTTAAATTATATTTTTGCGTGGTCTGTTTTCTACCTTATGACCCAGCTATAGCACTCCTAGGCATATATCCTAAGGACTCATCTCATTACCTTTGAAATACTTGCTCAACCATGTTTAATGACGCTCAATTCACAATAGCTGGGAAATGGAACCAGCCTAGATGTCTCTCAATTGATGAGTGGATAATGAAGACATGGCACATTTATACAATGGAGTTCTACTCAGCAGTAAAGAAAAATGAAGTTATGAAATCCACAGGAAAATGGATGGATCTGGAAAGGTTTATATTAAGTGAGGTAACCTAGGCCCAGAAAGCCAAGCATCGCACGTTCTCTCTCATATGTGGATCATAGCTACAGATGATTGGACTTCTGCGTGAGTACAAAGGAAATTCAGTAGCAAAAGCCAGTAAGCTAGAAAAGAGATATAAAGTCAAGAGAAAGGAAGTAAGGAGGGGGAGTACTTAATAGGATGGTATTGTATATATGTAAGTAGAAGGATAGATTAATGGGGGTGGAAAGGCCCAAGTAAGGTCAGGGGAAGAGACTGAGTAAAGGAAAGGCAGAGGGAGGGCTAATCAAAATCTAAGAGGACATAAGTAAGTCATATGGAAACCTACATTTTTGGACAATGGAACACTCAAGAGCCATAGATTGTTGCTAGAAAATTTTCAGTGCCAGGGATGAGATGCCTTCCAGAGAGTTGCTGACCATGGAGGTCCCTGATGCCCCCAAAACATTACAGGCCATTGCCAAGGTCCTTGGTTTCCAACCAGGAATAGATGGTAAGACCCTAATGATGAAGACTCCACATAGTTGGGCTGCAAGGCCACTGAAAAATCCTGTTGGAACTGAGCTGAAAACTTCCTCCATGTAGAGCAGCTGACAGAAAGCTGGAAGTAGCCATTCTGCATGCAGTTCAATGGGAGAGAGAGAAATCACCAATGAAGATACTCAACAGTGGACACTGCAAGCCTCATATTTTACCAGCCAGGCCAAATGAGCCAACAGGTACAACAGTGGCAAGTCTGTCATGGTGGAAACCAATTGCCCTCTAATTGGACTGGAGGCCTGCTCCATGGGAGGGAATACATCCCTGATACTGAAAATACAACAGGGGTAGTCATGAGTCCTAGAGGTGCAACGTGTGCTGCTGTCTGGCTAAATGTATACACTATACTCATCAAACTGCCCAGTAAGCACTTCTGTTAATGTTCATACCTATATATTAATGCTACTCTCACTTTTGGTAGAGAACCTTCTTTTTTCAGATGGCAGCGACCTTGGGATGACTCAGAAGGCATCATGGTTCTGGTAAGAAGTGACAGAGGAGTGCTCAGCACTGCAATATCTCTATCACAGATTCCAAGGCTCAGGGTCTAATGCAAAAGAGGTGGCAAAAAGAATGTAAGAGCCAAAGGAAAGGTAGGACTCCTTACAACGTGCTCCTTCAGACACAAAATGGCCTGGATATCCATGACCTCACAGTGCCTGACACTACCTACACAAGACCATCAAAATAGGAGGAAAAGATCATGACATCAAAATAAAAGAGAGACTGATTGAGAGGGGGAGGGGGCATGATGGAGAATGAAGTTTCAAAAGGGAAAGTGGGGGGAGGGAGGGTATTACCATGGGATATGTTTTATAGTCATGGGGAAGTTGTTAATAAAAAAATAAATAAAAGACAAACTACATAAAACATAAACACAGAACAGTATAACAAGTGGCTGGTGACAAAGAATCTAACTGATATTTAATGTATATGAGTACTCACTTGTGAGTCAATGTTACTACATCAGTAGTATAGACAATGTACATCACCCTTAACCACAAAGACCACTGCAAAGGCCAAATAAACTATGTAGTTTTAAAATTTTTCATGAGTCAGTTTTAAAATTAAATAATTACCTTAATTATTATGATTTTTATAGCATTCAGTAATCTTAAAGATAGGGCATCAGCTATAAGAAGTTAGAAGTCTTTTGTAAAACTCTGACATTGAGGGAGGGCAGATGGGAGGGAACAATTGTAACTCAGGTGAGGGTCTGCTGATCCCCTTTCTCCATCCAGTATGGAGTTGTCAATAGTTCTACTTCCATTACTAATTACTAAAGACCTTGTATCACTGTATTGTTTTGTGTTAATGTTCTAGTAGCTACCTGGCCAAGGTATTTTCTACCTCAAGATGGCTTTATGTTATATCTAGAGAAAAAATAAAATGTCATATAACACCCTCTGGGTGAAGACATTTGTCTATGAGGGAATAAAATCTTTTTTTGTTTGTTTGTTTTGTTTTGTTTTGTTTTTTGAGGTAGGGTCTCACTCAACCTCAGGCTAACCTGGAATTCACTATGTAGTCTCAGGCTGACCTCAAACTCATGGCGACCCTCCTACCTCTGCCTCCTGAGTGCTGGGATTAAAGGAATGTGCCACCACGCCCAGCTAGAGAATAAAATCTTGAAGCAGAAGCCATGTTCTAAGAGCCAGCCTAAGCAATAAGGACTTTTTGCGAAATTAAAATTGAGATAGTAATTTATAGAATAAAATCTCAATTAAGATTAATTACTCTTGTTGCTTAAATTTTTAATTACATTATGTTTTAAAAAGAGTTTGAGCCAAATTAACAGCTTTATCTATGACTTTTTATTTTTAAAAATAAATAATAAATCATACTGCCCATATAAACCAACTTGTTATTGGACAAGAGTTTAACAGTTAACTGGAAAACATTATGGATATATTGCCATAATTCTTGTTTTTAAATATTGGTGCAACATTGTATGTTGTTTGTAGGTAGTTTAATAAGCCATTTGTTATTGTAGCAGGAAGTTTGGCATAAAGATTGTATTTAATTTATGAAAGTCCAATAAGCCTAACTATTTTAAATTAAACCAATTATGAATGAAAAACCTACACACAAATTTTTGAAAAAATCTGTACTCATGGAAGTAAAATTGAAAGACCCCCAGAGGGAGACCTTCACTCAAGTCTCGAGATAGCACGCACCCAAAGACACACGGGAGACCCAACTTGCTGCAAAAGCATGAGGCTTTATTTGGGAAACCAGAGCTCTGGGGTCGACACGTATCTCATGTAGGAGACAGAGGAGTCGACCCTGAGCCCTATTGGGTGTTTCTTTTTATAGGGCTTTTAGCAAGGAAGGGAAAGGGGAGGGGGTCTCACAAGGGTATTTGCCAAGCTTATACAGTTATGTCTACATATCTTATTTGTGCATAACCAGAGTCCTTAGTCTGGCTGTCTTGGGAAACTATTTTATTATTTTGGTTTTTCTCAAAACTGTATTTTTGTTTATCCTCTTCCCGGGACATAAAGTTTAGGTTGACCCGGCCAACCCATATCTTGGGCCATCCGCAGCCTATCTTTTAGCCTATTTTTGATTTACTTCTGAATATACAGTTCAGGCTGTCCCCTACCTGTAGCAACCAGCTATTTCTTCACTAAGTTTACTTTAAAATTTTCCATCCTGCCTTTCAAAATAATTCTCCTAAATTAAGGAACTAAAAAGGGCAATGCAATTCCTATTGAAATTGTCTTATGTTTGTTAACTTAATGGCTATCATTCAAAACCACAAAAAAAACCCCACGTTATACAATTACAGAAATGATGTAGCTTACAGAATGCTTTTAAAACTGGTTCTTTTATATAGTTAGTTTCTAATGTCTCTAGTAGTAAAACAACTCAATATGGCCTGGCAAAAATGTATAGGTTAAATGTAATTTTTTTTTTTTTTTTTTTTTGTCTTTTCCAGTCTCCAACTACAAACTTGTTGAAACTTGAGGTAGGATCTAACTCTATCCCAGGTTGACCTGAAAATCAATTTGGCCTGCCTCGAGTTCAGAGAAATCTTTTTACTTTTGTCTTTCAAAAGTAGGTATTACAGCCTTATGTCACCACACCCTGTAAGTTTGGCTAGTTTTTTCAATTTTAATCTTAAATGTATACCTTAAGCAGGTATTTTTTAATAGAAATAAAACAGAAGATTTAGACCACAGCCAAAACTGTTTTGAAGGAGGAACGCACAGATAAACAGGCAATAATCTTCATATTTTAATGTTACACTGTAAGTTAAAATTGATTTAAAAATATAAAACATTAGTTTAAGAGCTAGCAACAAAGCCATCATTTGTGTATCAATAGGTTTACCCAGATTCTTGAATGTCATTGTTTTCTGGAGTGGCATCTTTCGTAATCTCCACTGTGGAAATTTAACATAAAAATCTGAACAAGTTAGCTGGGTGTGGTGGCGCACGCCTTTAATCCCAGCACTCAGGAGGCAGAGGTAGGAGGATCACTGTGAGTTCGAGGCCACCCTGAGACTACATGGTGAATTCTAGGTCAGCCTGAGCTAGAGTGAAACCCTACCTCAAAAACACAAAACCAAATAAATAAATAAATAAACATTTTTTAAAAATTGAGCTGGGTGTGGTGATGCATGCCTTTAACCCCTGCACTTGGGAGGCAGAGGTAGGAGGATCACTGTGAGTTCAAGGCCTCCCTGAGACTCCATGGTGAGTTCTAGGTCAACCTGGACTAGAGTAAAACTCTACTTCTGAAAAAAACAAAAACAAACAAACAAACAAAAAGCATTGAGCCTGTAAAAATGCCTCCAGTTCCAGCACTTAAGCTGAGGGAGTGTCACCATGAGTTTGAGGCCAGCCTTGGGTAGAAGCAAGACTGCCTGCAAAAAGAAAAAGAAAGAAAAAGAGTCCCTTAACAGTTTATTTGGAGATAGGATCTCATGTAACTGAGGATGGCCTTGAAGTCCTGATCCTCCTGATTATGCTTGTGTGTGTGTGTGTGTGTGTGTTTCTTTTTGAGGTAGTGTCTGGAGATGCTGTAGCCCAGGCTGACCTGGAATTCACTATGCAGTCTCAGGGTGGCCTTGAACTCACAGTGATCCTCCTACCTTTGACTACCAAATGCAGGTATTAAAGGTGTGCACCACCGTGCCTGGCTATACTTCCTTAATACCAGGTTATAGGTTTGTACTACCTTGCCTTGTGGTCCTTTTAAAAAAAGGCAATGCTGGGCATGGTGGCACACACCTTTAATCCCAACACTTGGGAGGCTGAGGTCAGAGAATGGCCCTGAGTTCAAAGCCATCCTGAGCTACAGAGTCAACCTGGGCTAGATGGAGACCCTACTGTAAAAATGAAAGAGGTAGGAGGATCAACGTGAGTTCGAGGTTACTCTGAGACTACTTAGAGAATTCCAGGTCAGCCTGAGCTAAAGTGAGACCCTACCTTGAAACCCCCCCACCAAAAAAAAAAGAAAAAATATTTTTAAACATTTTAGGTCAAAGCTTTATATCCTTTTATTCTCTCCTTGAAAGCTAGGGAAAGTCTTTCAAGCACCTAGTAAGAAACCAGATTTAAAGGCTTATCAGGTTCTTAAGAAGCAGAGAAATTTAGAAGAAAGCCAATTTTTAAAAATATTTTGAATCCAGAATGTTCTGTTTTAAGAGGAGCTCTCCCACGGTATTTCCAGTTGCTCTCTTGAGAGTGGGAAAGTGGTTAGAATATTTTGAGAATCAGCCTGCATAATATCCCATCAGAAAAGCCAGGTGTGCACTGTCGAAAGAGGTAAGCAACATTATCCAAGACAGGTTTGAAAGAAAAAGAAAGGTATTTCTATTTGCTGTGGCACAGTGAAGGAGGACTTGGTTACTGTCTTGGGCCCAGGCAAGGTGGGGAGACCTGACTAATAGTGACTTTAATGGGAAGAAGAGAAGGTTGTTCCCCCACACATACCAGGAGGACCTGGGTCTGAGAGCAGAGCTGACAGAGAGGGATGACATTGGAGGTTTCCCTTATCATGGGCCCATCTCATACTCTATCTCTACTTGAGCCCACAATGCTAGATCTACTGTGCCATTGTCCAGAAACCAAAAATTAATCTATTTTTAAAATTTATTTATTTATTTATTAGAAACAGAGGGGAAGAGAGAGAGAAAGAGAGGGAGGGAGAAAGGGAGGGAAGGAGAGACAGAATGGATGTGCCAGGTCTTCTGGGCACTGCAAATGAATTCCAGATATATGCACCACCATATGCATCTGGCTTACATGGGACCGGGAGAATCAGGCCTGGGTCCCTAGGCGTTGCAGGCAAGCGCCTTAACTGCTAAGCCATTTCTCCAGTCCTCCAAAATTAATTTTAACTACTGTCTCCAGCAGCTTCAAGAGCTGCTCCTCTGAGACTTGGGCCCTGGAGGATGTCAACAAGTGTTAAACCATCTTAATACATCCTTTCTAATCTGTGGATAATGACTGCCCATGTTATGACTGATCCACACTTCCCAAGGACAGGCAGAAACCCCCCATTATTAATGGTTCTGCTGTGGAGCTCCCCTTTGTTTTATTTATTTTATGGTATTCTCTATTTCCTTGGATTTCACACCTCCTGAAATTATCCTGTCCCTGTTCAAGTGTCACTTGCTGCGACATTGTCTAGTGGTGTTTGAATAAATGTGAAATGAATACACACCAGACAAAATATGATTTAGCTTTCTTAAAATGTTACTTATTTTATTGATTTGAGTGAGAGAAAGAGAAAGAGAGAGAGAGAGAGAAAGGGAGGGCATGTGCCAGGGCCTCCAGCCACTGCAAACGGACTCCAAACACATGTGCCACCTTATGCATCTGGCTTATGTGGGTCCTGGGGAATTGGACCTGGGTAACCTGGTTTTGGCTTTGCAGACAAATACTTTAACTGCTAAGCCATCTCGCCAGCCCCCAAAATATGATTTAGTGGAGGGTCAGGGGATGCACTCCCGAGCTCCCTGAACTGACTGTGTTTGCAGCTTTTATTCAGATTCAGGCAGGCATAGCAACGGAGAGTCTGAGCATAAGAAGGATCACGAGTTTGTATCAGATCAGATCATGAGTTGTTTGTTTCGGTTTATTTCATCAGGAAATCATTGGGGAAGCTGTGAGTTTCCCATCTTCAAGGAGCCCCACCCACGCTCAGGCTCCTAGTTTTCCATGTCCCCAGGCTTAGCCTGTGCAAAGATTACCCTTTTACCAATTAACTTGATCTCCACATTACTAAAGACAGATTATCCAGGAGAGGGATTCTAACCTGTGGGTGGGTTAGTGGACAGGGAGGGCTATTCATTGAGATAGGATGGTGGTGATTGTCCCTGCACTAGATAGCACTGAAGGAGGAGAGAATGTCACAGATCCAGGCTATTTTAGTCCCCTTAAATAGCCATTATCTTCCCACCTTTGTGTCTCACCTATACTTGTGACTATTAGGCAAACCCATTTGGAATATAAAGATAGATAGATCCCTGGATTCCATCAACCGGAAGGCTAATAATGTCATCAGCTAGCATCTGAGGCCCTTACCAGAGATTTCTTCACTTTGTTGTGATCCACCTACCTGATGATTCCACTAAAGTATTTGAAATTATTGTGTTGTCATGGTTTTCTGTGTATTGTGTTATGATTTTCTTTGTTCTTTTACTTCATAAACTTCATAAAACTGTTACCACATTGGAACATGGCATTTGGGGTAATCTAGATCTGTATTTGGGCTAGAGAGATGGCTTACTGGTTCAGGTGCTTGTCTGCAAAGCCAAAGGACCCAGGTTCAACTCCCCAGGACCCATGTAAGCCACATGTACAAGGGGGCATGCTGTAGCCTGCTGGCAGAAAAGGTTTGAGCCTGATGAGGAGTGAGGATTAAGGAAAGACAGAAGAAAGACTGAAAGCAAGGACTCCAGTCCAGGGCTGAAGCAAGGACTCAAGCCAGGACTGAAGCAAGGTTTACTTCACAGCATTTCTTTTTATATCTTCTTACAAACAGTTTTTCCATGGACAAAAGTTCCATAAGTCCCACACAAGTTTCTATCAAAAGAAAAAAAAAAAACTTCCTGTTACAGAGTTTTTGCACTTCAATCACTTCTCAGTACAAAAGACTATTAAGGCCAGCCAAATGGCTTCCGACACTGAATATGCATGATCTTGCTTACATGTAGGTGCTATAGTTTTGCTAAGGTCTTGCTGCCAGAAGCCCAGAGCTATGGATACAAGTCCAGCCAAAATGGCTCCCGACAGGGGCACATGCATCTGGAGTTTGTTTGCAGTGGCTTGACGCCCTGGTATACCAATTCTCTCTCTCTCTCTACCTGCCTAATTCTGTATCTCTCTCTCAAATTAATAAATAAAAATAAAATATAGAACTTTAAATTTGTATTCCCAGAACACAGTTACCTTTAGTCGACTTCCTCCTCCTGTATATACTACCAAGTCTACCAGCACCGTGAGCAGCTGGAGGGTGAATCCCAGGCCAAGTTCTGCTAACCTCCCTTCTGCTACTAGAGTGTGTTAACAGCCCCATTACCATTAACATAAATGTGGCTATCATTGTATTGTTTGGCTTATTTCACTGCCAGGGCTCTGAGGGGAAGGTTATCTCTGCCCCAGGATGGCCAGTGGGATGATCATTATGCACAAATGAAGAAGCTGTGCTACAACAGGGGGAAGTTTGAGAGGCATAGAAGAGTGCACAAGAGTTCTCTTGGCTATGTCTTCTCATCCCTGCATCATAATGACTATGTGACAGGTGAGTGTAGCCCCCAGGAGACACACCTGACATGTGGATGTGAACCTCAGGAGAGAGCATGTTGGATCCATCAGCTTAAGTGGAAATTCTGGTGAGAGTATGAGGAAGGAGGTAGGAAAAAGATGTGTCTGCAATGAGTCTCATGGAAAAACCAGCTGTGTCCACATATGAAGAACCCATGGAGAGAGGAGCAGTCATTACAGGGTGGGAGAAGTGGAAGCACAGAAGAAAAAAGAGCATCATGAAAGAGCAACTGGAGCAAAGAAGGGTAAAGCTGTGACTTGCTGCCAGGTGTCAGGTGAGGGAGGAAATTAAGAAGTTCCTGTCTCATGCAGCAGACTGTCAATGCAAGCATAGCTCTCCCTTCAAAGGGAATAAGCCAAATATGAGTGGCCATGGCAGAGGAACCCAGGCTCCGTTTGCCCCAGCTAACATGTCCCAGTTACATTGGGTTTCTACAGTTATGGGACAAAATGAAGTCATAAATCAAGGGACTTTTCAAATCCCTTGATGGAAACATCTGGTGGGCAGGTTACAACAAAGCTATGCCAGTTGCAGATGCTGTCTGATGACATTCTTAGCTTTTGGGTTGGTGGAAGCTGTTAATACATTTCAAGGATTTCAAGTAATAGTCACAGGATTGTAGCTCAGACACAAAGGTGAGCAACGAATGGCTATTACTTGAACTAATAATAGCCCCAAATCATTTGACTCTGGAGCAACAACATTCGAACTCTTTACATTCATGAAGGCCTAAGTCATTCAGCCTTGGAGAACTGTTAACATAAGTGTGGCTTTTTCCCTGAAAGCTTCAGTTCATAAAGTTCTGGAGTAGGCCATGCCAGGACAGGATGGGGACAAGGTGACCAAGGATGACCAAGACTAAGGATCAGGAATATGGATGGTGTCACCTAGAGGTGAGCAGCTGCAGAGACTTCAAAACACTTCGGCTATGAGAAGGTCTTCATTGAGCTGAAGAAAAGAAACAGGTGAAGGACTGAGTTCCAGGAAGGAAAAGGGAACAGTAAAGGCCACTGGAGAGAAATGATACATGGTCCAAATTCTAGGCAAATAGAAATGGCTTAAGACCAAAAAAGGTTTGGAGACTCTGAGCTGGTCTTGTGAGCTGGAGCATGTAAGATAGGCCCCAGCCTTCAAAGACACCACAAAACCCAGTGTTTCTCTTGATCCCTCTCTTCAGAGAGGAGACATAAAAGATTAAGACCCTACCTCTTCTCATAAGCAACCCAACATATGTCCGTGATGCTTCATGATCACTCAGGGTGAATGCTAAGTGGAGAAAAGTTAAGGTAAAATAGCTCACTTTGGGGCTGTAGAGATGGCTTGCTTGCAAAGCCTAACGAACTGGGTTCAGTTCCCAAGTACCCATGTAAATCTGATGCACAAAGTGTCACATGCATCTGGAGTTCATTTGCAGTGGCAGGAGGCCCTGGTACATCCATACTCATCCTGTGTCTCTCTGTGTGTCTGGTGTGTGTGTGTACCTCTCTGCTTTCAAATAAATAAATAAAATACTTTTTTTGAAAATAAGAGCTCACTTTTGCCAATATCATGAAAGTGTAGAACAAGTGCTTAATCCAACTCACCCATTTTACAGATGAGAGCAGTGAGCATACAATTAGAACATTAGAGTATCTGAAACTTACAGCTTTCTTTCAGAGACTCATCATGACATTTTCAGAGAAAGATGGGCATAGGTGGTTTTGCATAAGGAAGAAATGGCTAGCTGTCCAAGTTTTCATCTTCCTGGCACTATGGGGCTAGGAGTTAGCCATACCTAGTTAAGTATACCTTGAACTGTGGGTGTTCAGATCCAGGTTGAGCCTGTGACAAAAACCCAGGGCAGAGAAAACACCTGGAGGGTTTGGAGAACAGCCAGGCCTTCCCACTGCTGGCGTTCCTAATGCTCTGTGTTTTGACTGTGTCCCTAAGTTCAGATGATCTGGTGAAGAAGGCTCCTATAGGTGTCTGCCATGGCATTTGGGGGGACCCCATGAGGGTGGAGGAATCAGGTCAATACTGCTGCTATTTAGGTTCAAGTCTAACTTTGCTTAGTTAAGTGAAACCAAAAACTGTTGAGTCTGCCTACTTGGTGATTTATTTTCTGAACAGAAACCTGGTGGGCAGAATCCTGGGGCTGGATTTCTCACTTTTCCACTTCTACTTCATGTTTGCCAACTGTATCTGAATCTAGTTCCCTTAAGTTTTAAATACTCCTCTTGCCACACGCAACGCCTCACTTCTCTATCTTTGAAGAGAAACTCTATACCCAGAATTTTCTTAAAACAAAAATCATTCTAGAGCTGGAGAGATGGCTTAGGTTAAGGCACTTGCCTGTGAAGCCTAAGGACCCATGTTCTGCTCTCCAGATCTCATGTAAGCCAGACACACACAGGCAAGGTAAGCACAAGGTCACACGTGCCCACTAGGTGGCACAAGTGTTTGGAGTTCGATTGTAGTGTCTGAGGCCCTGGCATGCCAATTCTGTCTCTCTCTCTCTCTCTCCCTCGCTCTAAAAAAGTAAATCATTCTAGCTTGGCATGGTAGCACACAGTTGTAATCACAGGATTTTGGAGGTAGAGGCATGAGAATCAAGTGTTCAAGACCATGGCTGAAGAGATGGCTTAGCAGTTAAAGGCACTTGCTTACAAAGCCTGATGGCCTGGATTCAATTCCCCAGTAACCTTGTAAAGCCAGATGCACAAAGTGGTGCACGCATCTGGAGTTCATTTGCAGTGGCAGGAGGCCCTGGTGCACCCATACTCACTCTCTGTCTGCCTCTTTCTCTCTCTCAAATAAACAAATACATATATTTTAAAATAAAAAAAAGAGTCCAAGGCCAGCCTTGACTACATAGTAAGTTGAAGGCCAGAATGGGCTACTTGAGATCCTGTTTCAAAAAATACCCTGAGGCTTGAGAGATGGCTTAGTAGTTAAGGCGCTTGCTTGGGAAGCCCAAGGACCCAGGTTTGATTCCCTAGTATTCTTGTAAGCCAGATAGATGCACAAGGTGATACATAGGTCTGGAGTTCATTTTCAGTGGCTCAAGGCCCTGGCATGGGGATATGAGCATGCCAGGACCTCTTGCCACTACAAATGAACGCTGGACCCATGCACTGTGTTATGCATCTGGCCTCACGTGGGTACTGAGGAATTGAACCCTAGCCACCAGGTTTTCTCAGAAAACACCATTAACCACTGAACAATCTCTCCAGTCCTCTTTTAGATTTTTAAATTTTTTGTTTATTTTTATTTATTTGAAAGCGACAGAGAGAGAAAGAGGCAGATAGATAGATAGAGAATGGGCGTGCCAGAGACTCCAGCCACTTCAAATGAACTCCAGATGCATGCGCCCCCTTATGCATCTGGCTAATGTGGGTCCTGGGGAATCAAGCCTCGAACCAGGGTCCTTAGGCTTCACAGGCAAGCGCTTAACTGCTAAGCCATCTCTCCAGCCCATAGATTTTTAAACTCTTTAAAAAACTTATTTGTTTATTTGAGAGACAGAGGGGCAGAGGAGGCAGATGGAGAAAGAGAATGGGCACATCAGGGCCTTCAGCTATTGCAAATGAACTCCAGATGCATGTGTCATTTGTGGAGCTGGCTTACATGGGTCCTAAGGAATCAACCCTGGGTCCTTTGACTTTACAGGCATGTGCCTTAACCACTAAACCATCTCTCTTAAGTCCATTTCTTTTAGCTTTGTGAAGATGTACAGTACAAGTTAGGCCTGGTATCTCATGCTTGTTATCAAGTGCTTTGAGAGCTGAAGCAAGAAGATCATGATTTTGAAGCTAGTCTATGCTGCATAGTGAGACCCTATTTCACTAAATCAATACATATGCACACACATACATACATGCACAGCCCGTTATTATTTATAGTCACTCTCCTATGAAACAACACCAGAACTATTTTTCCTGTCTAATTATAACTGTGGCTATTGATTAACCTTTCCCAATTCCTTCTCTATTGTCCCCAGCCTCCAAAACCACCGTTCTCCTTTGAGCTTCTGAGATAAGTTTTCACAGATTTGACATATGAATGAAATTATGTGATATTTGCTTTCTATGCTTGGTTTATTTCATCTAACATAGTGACCTTCATTTCTATCCACATTATCACAAATGATAGAGTTTTTATGGTTGTTAGTATTCCACCATATGTGTCAGATTTCCTTTTTTTGCTTGTCATTTCCAATTATTGGATGTTGTGAATAGTGCTGCAATGAACATGGGATAGTGAATATCTGCAACATACTAATTTCTTTTCCTTTGGCTGTGTGCCCAGCAGTGGATTTGCTAGATCAGGTTATGGTTCTATTTTGACTGGAGGGGAGGGACTTCTATATTTTAACTTTGCTTTTTTTTTTTTTTTTTTTTGGTTTTTGGAGATAGGGTCTCACTCTAGCCCAGGCTAACCTGGAACTCACTATGTAGTCTCAGGGTGGCTTCGAACTCACGGCCATCCTCCTACCTCTGCCTCCCAAGGGCTGGGATTAAAGGCATGCGCTACCATGCCTGGCTTCTATAATATTTTAAAGTAGGAGCTAGAGAAATGGCTTTGCAGTTAGAGACACTTGCTTACAAAGTCTGGTGGACCAGGTTCAATTCTCCAGCACGCACACAAAGCCAAATGTGCTCAACAAGAAACCTTTGCACTCACACATGCAAATAAATAAATAAAAATTTAAATCTGAGCATGGTGGCACATGCCTTTAGTCCCAGCACTTGGGAGGCAGAGGTAGGTGGATCACCATGAGTTCGAGGCCACCCTGAGACTACATAGTGAATTCCGGGTCAGCCTGGGCTACAGTGAAACCCTACCTCAAACAAACAAACAAACAACAACAAAAAAAAAAGGCTATACTAGTTTACATTCCCAACAATGATGAAAGCTCACTTTTTGCTGTAGACTTGCCAGTGCTTTTGTCTTTCTTAAAAAATTCATTTACTTGATGAGATAGCGGGAGAGAGAGAAAATGGGCACACCAAGGTCTGTTGCTGCTGTGAATGAACTCCAGAAGCATGTACCACTTTGTGCACTTGGCTTTATGTGGGTACTGGGGGATTGAACCTTGGACTTCAGGCTTTGCAAGCAAGTACCATTGACTGCTGAGCCATCTTCCCAGCCCTCTATTGTCTTTTTGATAACAGTCATTCTATCTGGAGTCAGATGACATCTTATCATATTTTTTTATTGGCACGTATTAATAATGTGGAATAATGAGTTTTATTGTGACATTTTCATAACTCTTATAACATACTATTGAATGTATCCATCTTTTAATGATGCCCCTTTGCTCACCCCTCTCCTTGATCGCCCTCTCCCTCTCTAATAGCTTCCCTTTCATTTTCATACATCTTTTACCTAGATTCCAGTGTAAGAGGAAACATTTGATACTTGTCATTTTTAATATTTTGTTTTTATTTATTTATTTGAGAGAGGTACAGAAATAGGCAAGTGGAGAGTGAGGGAGAGAGAGAAAGAAAGACAGAATGGGTACTTCAGGGCTTCCAGCCACGGCAAATGAACTCCAGATGCATGTGCCCCTTGTGCATCTGGCTTACATGGGTCCTGGGGAGTTGAACCTGGGTCCTTTGGCTTTTCAGGGAAGCTCCTTAACTGCTAAGCCATCCCTCCAGCCCCCCTCCTTTTTGTGAGGTAGGGTCATCCTCTAGCCCAGGCTGCCCTGGAATTCACTATATAGTCTCAGGGTGGCCTCAACTCATGGTGATCCTCCTACCTGAGCCTCCCAAGTGCTGGGATCAAAGGCATGTGCCTCCACACCCTGCTGAAATGAGCCTGGCTTATTTCACTGAACATAATGTTCTCCAGTCCTATTAATTTTCTTTTTTTTTTTTAATTTTTATTAACATTTTCCATGATTATAAAATATATCCCATGGTACTTCCCTCCCTCCCCACCCCCACACTTTCCCATTTGAAATTCCATTCTCCATCATATTACCTCCCCATTACAATCATTGTAATTACATATATACAATATCAACCTATTAAGTATCCTCCTCCCTTCCTTTCTCTACCCTTTATGTCTCCTTTTTAACTTACTGGCCTCTGCTACCAAGTATTTTCATTCTCACGCAGAAGCCCAGTCATCTGTAGCTAGGATCCACATATGAGAGAGAACATGTGGCGCTTGGCTTTCTGGGCCTGGGTTACCTCACTTAGTATAATACTTTCCAGGTCCATCCATTTTTCTGCAAATTTCATAACTTCATTTTTCTTTACCACTGAGTAGAACTCCATTGTATAAATGTGCCACATCTTCATTATCCACTCATCTGTTGAGGGACATCTAGGCTGGTTCCATTTCCCAGCTATTATAAATTGAGCAGCAATAAACATGGTTGAGCACGTACTTCTAAGGAAATGAGATGAGTCCTTTGGATATATGCCTAGGAGTGCTATAGCTGGGTCATATGGTAGATCAATCTCTAGCTGTTTTAGGAACCTCCACACTGTTTTCCACAATGGCTGGACCAGATTGCATTCCCACCAGCAGTGCAGAAGGGTTCCTTTTTTTCCACATCCCCGCCAACATTTATGATCATTTGTTTTCATGATGGTGGCCAATCTGACAGGAGTGAGATGGAATCTCAATGTAGTTTTAATCTGCATTTCCCTGATGACTAGTGACGTAGAACAATTTTTTAGATGCTTATATGCCATTCGTATTTCTTCCTTTGAGAACTCTCTATTTAGCTCCATAGCCCATTTTTTGATTGGCTTGTTTGATTCCTTATTATTTAACTTTTTGAGTTCTTTGTATATCCCAGATATTAATCCTTTATCAGATATATAGCTGGCGAAGATTTTTTCCCATTCTGTAGGTTGCCTCTTTGCTTTTTTCACTGTGTCCTTTGCGGTGCAAAATCTTTGTAATTTCATTAGGTCCCAGTGGCTAATCTGTGGTTTTATTGCCTGAGCAATTGGGGTTGTATTCAGAAAGTCTTTGCCAAGACCAATATGTTGAAGGGTTTCCCCTACTTTTTCCTCTAGCAGTTTCAGAGTTTCAGGTCTGATGTTAAGGTCTTTAATCCATTTGGACTTAATTCTTGTGCATGGCGAGAGAGAAGAATCTATTTTCATCCTTCTGCAGATATATATCCAGTTTTCAAAACACCATTTGCTGAAGAGGCTGTCTCTTCTCCAATGAGTATTTTTGGCATTTTTATCGAATATCAGGTGGCTATAGCTACTTGGGCTTACATCTGGGTCCTCTATTCTGTTCCATTGATCTACATGTCTGTTTTTGTGCCAGTACCATGCTGTTTTTGTTACTATGGCTCTGTAGTATAGGTTAAAATCAGGTATGGTGATACCACCAGCCTCTTTTTTGTTGCTCAGTATTATTTTAGATATTCGAGGTTTTTTGTGATTCCAAATGAATTTTTGGATTGTTTTTTCTATTTCCATGAAGAAAGCCTTTGGAATTTTGATAGGGATTGCATTAAATGTGTAGATTGCTTTAGGTAGGATTGCTATTTTCACAATATTGATTCTTCCAATCCAGGAACAAGGGATGTTTCTCCACTTTCTAGTGTCTTCTGCAATTTCTCGCTTGAGTGTTTTAAAGTTCTCATTGTATAGATTCTTTACTTCCTTGGTTAGGTTTATTCCAAGGTACTTTATTTTTTTTGATGCAATTGTGAATGGGAGTGATTCTCTGATTTCATCCTCTGTGTGTTTGTTGTTAGCATATATGAAGGCTACTGATTTCTGTGTATTTATTTTGTATCCTGCTACATTGCTGTAGGTTTTGATCAACTCTAACAGCTTGCTAGTAGAGTCTTTAGGGTCCTTTATGTATAGAATCATGTCATCTGCAAATAATGATAACTTGATCTCTTCCAATTTGTATCCCTTTTATTTGTGTCTCTTGCCTTATTGCTATGGCTAAGACTTCCAAAACTATATTATATAAAAGTGGGAACAGTGGACACCCTTGTCTTGTTCCTGATTTTAGTGGAAAAGCTTCCAGTTTTTCCCCATTTAGTAATATGTTGGCTGTAGGCTTGTCATAAATAGCCTTTATTATATTGAGATATGTTCCTTCTATTCCCAGTCTCTGTAGGACTTTATCATGAAAGGATGTTGGATTTTGTCAAATGCCTTCTCTGCGTCTAATGAGATGATCATGTGATTTTTGTCATTCAACCCGTTTATGTAATGTATTACATTTATAGATTTGTGTATGTTGAACCATCCCTGCATCTCTGGGATAAAGCCTACTTGGTCAGGGTGAATGATCTTTTTGATATACTCTTGTATTCTGTTTGCCAATATTTTGTTGAGAATTTTTGCATCTATGTTCATGAGGGAGATTGGTCTATAATTTTCTTTTTTTGTTCTATCTTTGCCCGGTTTTGGTATCAGGGTGATGCTGGCCTCATAGAAGGAGTTTGGTAGAATTCCTTCTTTTTCTATTTCCTGGAAAAGCTTAAGAAGCAATGGTGTTAGCTCTTCCTTAAAAGTCTGTTAATATTCAGCAGTGAATCCATCCGGGCCTGGGCTTTTTTTAGTTGGGAGATTATTGATAACTGTTCGGATCTCCATATTTGTTATAGGTCTATTTAAGTGATTAATCTCATTTTGATTTAATTTAGGTAGGTCATATAGATCAAGGAAGTCATCCATTTCTTTCAGATTTTCATACTTTTCTGACTGGTTTTTCTTTATTATTTCTATTTCCTTATTTATGTCTTGTATTACCTTCTTTATTTCATTAAATTGGTGTCCTGCATCTTCTTTGATTCCTTTGATTTCCTCTTTGATTTCCTCTCTGATTTCTTCTTTGATTGTTTTGATGTGTTCTTTGACCTCTTTGAACATATTTATAATCATTCCTTTGAACTCTTTCTCAGGCATTTCCTCTAACTCTTTCTCACTGGAGGACATTTCTGATGCATTAATACTTTTAGGTGGATTTATATTGTCTTGCTTTTTAGTGTTTCTTGTGTTATAATGTATATATTTTTGCATCTTGGATTAAGTTAATGCTTGGATTTTATAGCTAGCTGTGTATTCTTAGCTGTATCAATTGATTTGATGTAATATATTTTCAGGGTAGGACCTTAAGGTGTTAGGTGTGGCTCTTAAGACTCTCAGAGTATCTACAAAGATGTTCTTAGGGGTTGAGTTTCCCTGCTATAGGAGTATTCAAGCAGGCTGAGTGGAATAAAATACAGGTAGATTCTAAAATTTAACTAAACACTGTACACATTCAATCAAAAACAGCCCCGAGTATGTATGCAAGAGTAGTTATTATAATGACCAGATCCTCTATCAACAAAGAGGTTAAGATTTCTGGTCTGTTGAGGGATCCAAGTCAGCTTGCGACCAAGTGAGACCCTTCCCTGGTGCAATCCCAGTTACCTTGGATGATTTTGGTCTCAGTCAAGTTGCTGCCTGGGTCGTCAGGCTGCTGTTCTGATTTCTGGAGCTGGGCACTTGCTTTTCCTGCGGGGCAAACCGAGCCGCTGCTGCTGCCTCTGCTGCTGCTGGAGCTGCCACTGCTGGAGCCACCACTGCTGCTGAAGCTGCTGCTGCTGTGTCCACTGCCGCTGCTCCCCCTGACGCTGCTGCTGCCGAGTCTGCCGCTGCTGCCACTCCTGGGTCTGCTGCTGCTGGGGCCGCTGTTACCGGTGCTGGAGCCGCTGATGTTGCTGCCGAACTCTGCTCCTGCTTGGGTCCAGCTGTCAGCCCAAGTTGGCGTGGCCGGGTCCCGGGCCGCTGCTCTGTTCGCCGGAGCTGGGCTCAGGCGGTGGGGGAGGGGAGGGAGCCACAGCTGCTCTGGTTCTCTCACTGCTCCAAGCGTTCTTCTACCTCGCAGTCTGCTCCTCTGTTGCTCACTGCTGCTCTCCCCTCACGTGTCCTGAGTTGCGGGGAGCACGGTGTGAGGGGAAGCTCCCGCACCTGGCTTTTCCTGCGGCTGGAGCCGAGTCTGGCGGCTTTCTGATGCGCCACAGCCGCAGCAGTTGGCCGAGCTGCCGGAGCCGCTTTTCCCGCCTGTGCAGGCTCTGGATGCTCTGGAACTCTTCTACTTCTCCGCTGCCGCTTCAATTTCCTATACACCTCACTTTTTAGTAAAAGTGTGTATTTTGCTGAGTTTTTTTGGTCTTTTTCCCCCCTAGGCTGCTTTGGCGTGGTATCTACGCCACCATCTTAACCGGAAGTCCATCCAGTCCTATTAATTTTCATGAAAATAGCATAGATTTTTTTTTTTTTAATGAGAGTTCAATTCTTTATGTGCAAGTTCATTTTTTTTTTCATTAAGTAGAAACTTTATATGGATGGGTCATGTGTTGGTATCATAGCATAGCTTTAACCTTTATAGAACAGCTCCTCTCTGCTGATTTGGATTATTACTTAGAGTTGCTGTCTCCAAGCCAAGAGGAGACCATTAAAAACCCAGTAGGAGAGAGTAAGTGGACATATGCAACAAGCTTCATTGTGTGGGAGCCAGAAGTATAGCAAAGAGAAAAACAATCAGGTAGGCTTAATCACAAACAAGAACAGCACCTAATCAGGAAAATAGGTGGGAGACCCAAAAATGGGAAATTCAAATGAAGGCTGGATTTGGGGGGATTAACTATGTTTGGACTGTCTCCATAATTGAGTTTCCTAAACTAATTGCCTATTGAAAATTTAGTTATAACTTAGAATTCTATTGAAACAACAAGATTGAAAGAACAGGTGAGTCTGACCTGCAAGCTCAGAGCAGAGATGTACTAGAAGCAGCCAACTGTAACTGGATTTTCCCAGCAATATGTTTTCTTCTGGCTGAATTCCCAGAGCCCTCTCAGTCATCCATGTAGTTCTCAGCCTCCAAGGCAGCCACATAGTGTTTCTTAACTACATCATTCCCAGAAGCAAGGGATGTAGTGATGCAGGATTTGGGGGTTCAGGGAGGGTCTTTCAGCATTGTTTTGGGTTCTGTCCTACATTTAATAAAGAATTAATAAAGATGGACTCAAGAAGGATAAATTGTGAATTACTAAGTTTATTTAGGGGGAAATCACAAATTATGGGATTTATTTAAAGGAGAAATCATAAATTATGTGATTTAGGAAACATGCTCTCATGTGGAAATACTGTATAGTTTATAAGCTTCACTTACGAGAAATTGAAGTTTTGAGGCAAAAACTGGAGTCCAGTGGCAAGCAAATGGAGGGTAGAACTTACATGTGTATGCAGGAGACTGAGAACACACACGGCATCCACCAGGGAAAATCTCAAAGCAGAGACCAAGCAATTTGGAAGAGAAATGAGTAATGAAGAGAATTACATTCTTGGTTACTCCGAGTTTAAGGAAACTACCCAGGTAGCAGGCCTCGAGTTAGTAAGAGTACCCCCATGGTAGATTAGGGACGTGGGGGAAATCCAAGTAATCAAAGTGAGAAGTTACCCCAAACTATACAACACAGGCAAGCAGAAAAACCATCCAGACCAAGAAACAAGATTCTGTTTCCCCTCACACACATCCAGCCAGGCTCAGTGAGAGGGGAAGTCACCACCGTGTAGCCAAACAGAAATGAGAGAGAATCCAGCGACAGCAAACAATATGACACACATACCAGGGGTTGTGTCAGGAGAGAGGGAGAGCCCGAAAGGCAGTAGCTTTTATAGCATCTGTTGCAGTCAGGTTCACATTGCTGGTAGAAATCACTCAACCAAGAGCAGTAGGGGAAAAAAAAAAGGTTTATTTTGGCTTATAGACTCAAGGGGGAAGCTCCATGATGGCAGGAGAAAACGATGGCATGAGCAGAGAGGGTGGACATGACCCCCTGGCCAACATAAGGTGCACAATAGAGTGTGCCAAACACTGGCAAGGGGAAACTGGCTATAATGCCCACAAGTCTGCCCCCAACAATATACGCCTTCCAGGAGGTGTTAATTCCCAAATCTCCATCAGCTGGGAACCTAGCATTCCAAACAACTAAGTTTATGGGGGACACCTTATCAAACCAGCACAGCATCGGATGCAGATATGCAAGGGGAAGACCAGATTGGTTTCTAGTTTTTGTGGTTGGATCCTAGAGTTGGCCCACCTGGTCAGCCCTTCCAGGTAGCATGCTAGACTGTGGGCAGCAGGGAGCACTGTATATCAGTCTTGATCAGACAGAGTTCTATTTTGGTCAAGAGTTTAGTTCTGGTGCCAGGGTGTGGTGGCATGAGGGGTGGCATCTCCTAATTCTCTTCAGGCCTCAATCCCTGACTGAAACCACTTTTAAAAAGCTAGCTTTGCTGGGCATGGTGGTGCATGCCTTTCTCTTGGGCTGGAGGGATGGCTTAGTGGTTAAGGCATTTGCCTACAGAGCCAAAGGACCTAGGTTCGTTTCCCCAGAACTAGATGCACAAGGGGCGCATGCATCTGGAGTTTGTTTGCAGTGGCTGGAGGCCCTGGCATGCGCATTCTCTTCCTCTGTCTCTCCCTCTTTCTCTGTCAAATCAATCAATCAATCAATCAATAAATATAGGGCTGGAGAGATGACTTAGTGGTTAAGCACTTGTCTGTGAAGCCTAAGGACTCTGGTTCGAGGCTCAATTCCCCAGGACTCATGTTCACCATATGGACCAGGGGGTACATGCTTCTGGAGTTCATTTGCAATGGCTGGAGGCCCTGGCATGCCCATTCTCTCTCTGTCTCTCTATCTATCTATCTATCTGCCTGTTTCTCTGTCACTCTCAAATAAATAAATTAATTAAAAATAAATAAATAAAATATATATATTTAAAGCTAGCTTTCTCCTATCCTCCTTCAGTAGTTCTATTTTTTTGTTTCTTGAGGAACTGCCACACTGACTTCCTTATGGCTGGACTAATTTGTCTTCCCACAGAGTGTAAAGGTTTCTTACTGACACCATTCTGACTGGAATCTCAATGTAGGTTTTTTGGTTTTGAATCAGTGTCTCTCATGTGGCCCAGGCTGACTTTAAACTTGCTACATAGTTGAGGATGGCCTTAAAAATCCTGATCCTAGGCTGGCGAGATGGCTTAGCAGTTAAGGATCTTGCCTGCAAAGCCAAAGCACCCAGGTTCAATTTTCCAGGTCACACATAAGCCACAAGTACATAGTGGCATAGTGATGAGTTCATTTGCAGTGGCTAGAGGCCATGGCCCATCCTTCTCACTCTCTCTCTCTTTCCCTGTGTCTCTAATACATAAAAATAAACTTTAAAAAAAAAAAAAAATCTTGATCCTCCTGCCTCCAACTCCTGAGTGCTGCTTTGGTCCCAGCATGGAACACAGCTTTGTGCATGCTAGGCAAGCACCCTGTCAATGAATCACATCACTAGCCTTAATACTGGGTTTTGTTTGTTTGTTTGTTTGTTTGTTTTGGTTTTTAGTTTTGTTTTGAAGCAGGGTCTCACTCTAGCCCAAGTTGGCCTCTAGCTCATGGTGATCCTCCTACTTCAGCCTGCTGAGTGCTGGGATTAAAGGTGTGTACCACCACACTTGGCTATTCAGTGTAGGGTTTTTTGTTGTTGTTGTTGCTGTTGTTTGTTTATTTTACATTTTGATTTTTGGTTTTTTGAGGTAGGGTCTCACTCTAGCTCAGGCTGACCTGGAATTCACCATGTCGTCTCAGGGTGGCTTCAAACTCACAGTAATCCTACCTCTGCCTCCCAAGTGCTGGGATTAAAGGTGTGCACCACCATGCCCGGCCTTTTTTTTTTTTCTTAACATAGGCATTTCAGGACCTCCAGCCACTGCAAGCAAACTCCAGATGCATGCATCGCCTTGTGCATATATTGGAATCTATTCAAATCCCACCATGAGACCTTATGCCACTGGCCATTCAAATCTTGTGGCCTTAGTGGGTATCTTAAGGATGCCCAGCTGTAGGACTACAAACTCAAACTCAGAGCACAAGCAAACTGAGTTGCCCGCTCACTCACATATCCACACAGAGGTTAAAATTTCAACTTCCTTCCCCCTTATGGGAACTCCCTGGCTGTCAAAATCCCCTTAATGGCTCCCTGCTGGGCTAATTTAGAGCAGCTCCCCTGGAGGTGATCAGTCTCTGTTCCTAATGCAAGCAGCTATCTTGGTCTGCTTTGGATCCCCATCATGACCTTACCCCCTCGGTTGTACTGGGAATTGAACCCTGGCCAGCAGCAGGATTTGCAAGCAAGCACCTATAACCACTGGGCCAGCTCACCAGCCTAATATCTGTCTATTTTTTATTATTTATTTATTTATTTATTTGCAAGCAGAGAGGGATGTGGGGAGGGGGGAGAGTATGAACATGCCAGAACTTCTTGCCACTGCAAATGAACTCCAGATGCATGTGTCACTTTGTGTATCTGGCTTATGTGGGCACTGGGGAATTGAACCTGAGTCCTTTGGCTTTGAAGACAAGTGCCTTAACCGCTAAGCCATCTCTACAGTTCTTTCTTTTTAATTTTTGATAGATCTATTTGTTTTGTTTTTCTTTTTTAAACATTTTAAATTGACAACTTCCATAATTATAGACAATAAACCATGATAATTCCCTCCCCTCTACTTCTTTCCCCTTACAAATCCACTCTCCACCATATCCCCTCCCCCTCTCAGGTAGTCTCTCTTTTATTTTAATGTCATCATGTTTTCCTCCTATTATGAGGGTTCTATGAATGTAGTACCAGGCATTGCAAGGTCATGGACATCCAGGCCATGCTGTGTATGGAAGATTGCATTGTAAGCAGTCCTACCCTTCCTTTGGCTCTTACATTCTTTCTGCCACCTCCTCTGCAATGGTCTCTGAGCCTTGGAGGGTGTCATAGAGATGTTTCAGTGCTGAGCACTCCTCTGTCACTTCTTCTCAGCACTAGGGTGACTTTTGAGTCATCCCAGAGGTTACTGCCATCTGAACAGAAGCTTCTCTAACAAAAAATAAGAGTAGCTTTAATATATGTGTATAAACATTAAGAGAAGTACTTTCTAGGCAGTTTGGTAAGCATAGTATGTGCATTTAACCAGACACCATAAGGTGTTACACCCTTAGGGCTCATGACCTCTCTCATCATAGGTTTTCAGTACAAGGCATATATTGCCTCCTGTGGAGTGGGCCTACTGTCCAATTATAGAGTGGAGGGTTTCCTCATAACAGACTTGCCACCACTGTACTCATTGTTCATTTGATCTGGCTGGCCAAACTTGATGCTTGCAGTGTCCACTGTTGTTTATCTCCATTGATGACTTCTCTCTTTCATGGAACTGCAAGCAGTATTGCTTTTTCCAGCTTTCTGTCAGCTGGTCTACACAGAAGAGGTTTTCAGCTCAGCTCCAGCTTGATTTCTCAGTGAACTTGCACACAAGCATGTGGAGTCTTCAGCAACCAATCTCTTCCCCTGACTTCACATAGGCCATTCCACCCCCAGCAATCTATTCATCTATTTACATATATACAATCCTTCCCTTTCTCCCTCCCTTTAGCCCCTTTCTAGCTTACTGGACTCTGCTACTGACTTTTACCCCAACTCATATAGAAGTCTAAACATTTGTAGCTAGGATCCACATATAAGAGAAAACGTGGTATTTGGCTTTCTGGGCCTGGGTTACCTCACTTAGAATAATCCTTTCCAAATCCATCCATTTCCCTGCAAATTTCATAATTTCAATTTTCTTTACTGTGAATAGAACTCCATTGCATAAATGTGCCACATCTTCATTATCCATTCATCTGTTGAGAGATATCTAGACTGGTTCCATTTCCTAACTATTGTGAATAGAGCTGCTGCATGAATATGGATGTGCAAGTATCTCTAAGGTAGTGAGGTGAGTCCTTAGGATATATACGTAAGAGTGTTATAGCTGGGTTATATCTATGTTGAGCACTGATTTCCACAATGGCTATCCCAGTTTACATTCCCACCAACAGTGTAGAAGGTTCCTCTTTTTTTGCATCCTCACCAGCATATATTGTCATATATATATATGCATATATTTGTTTTCTTGATGATAGCCATTCTCATAGGAATGACATGGAATCTCAAAGTAGCTTTAAGTTGCATTTCCCTGATGGCTAAGGATGTACAACATTTTTCAGATGTTTACATGCCATCTGTATTTTTTCCTTTGAGAACATTCTATTTAGTTCCACAACCACCCCCCCCCTTTTTTTTTGTTTTTTTGAGGTAGGGTTTCACTCTAGTCCAGGTTGACCTGGAATTCTCTATGTAGTCTCAGAGTAGCCTCAAACTCACAATGATCCTCCTACTTCTGCCTCCCAAGTGCTGAGATTAAAGGCACGCATAGCCCATTTTTTAAGTGGGTTGTTTACTTATTTAATTTTTTGAGTTATTTGTATATCCTGAATATTAATCCTCTGTCAGATGTATAGCCCGTGTTGCAGTCAGGTTCACATCGTTGGCAGAAATCACCCAACCAAGAGCAGATTTTTTTTTGGGGGGGGGCAGTTATTTTGGCTTATAGACTCAAGGGGAAGCTCCATGATGGCAGGAGAAAACGATGGCATGAGCAGAGAGTGAACATCACCCCCTGGCCAACATAAGGTGGACAATAGCAACAGGAGAGCGTGCCAAACACTGGCAAGGGGAAACTGGCTATAATACCCATAAACCCGCCCCCAAACAATACACTGCCTCCAGGAGGTGTTAATTCCCAAATCTCCATCAGCTGGGAACCTAGCATTCAGAACACTTAAGTTTATGGGGACACCTGAATCAAACCACCATAGCCGCAATAAACATGGTTGAGCACGTACTTCTAAGGAAATGAGATGAGTCCTTCGGATATATGCCTAGGAGCGCTATAGCTGGGTCATATGGTAGATCAATCTTTAGCTGTTTTAGGAACCTCCACACTGATTTCCACAATGGCTGGACCAGATTGCATTCCTACCAGCAGTGTAGAAGAGTTCCTCTTTTTCCACATCCCCACCAATAATTATGATCACTTGTTTTCATGATGGTAGCCAATCTGACAGGAGTGAGATGGAATCTCAATGTAGTTTTAATCTGCATGTCCCTGATGACTAGTAACATAGAACATATTTTAGATGTTTATATGCCATTCGTATTTCTTCCTTTGAGAATGCTCTATTTAGCTCCATAGCCCATTTTTTGATTGGCTTGTTTGCTTCCTTATTATTTAACTTTTTGAATTCTTTGTATATCCTAGATATTAATCCTCTATCAGATATATAGCTGGCAAAGAATTTTCCCATTATGTAGGTTGCCTCTTTGCTTTTTTCACTGTGTCCTTTGCAGTTATGCTCTAACATTTATTATTTCTTCCCATCTACTGATTTTTTTAAAATTTAATTTATTAGTTTTCTTTTCAGTAAATACAGGCAGTTTGGTACCATTATTTAGGCTCATCTGTGATCTACCCTCTCCCATTAGACCCTCCTTGTTAATGAAAATGGGTCGTGCATTGTGGAGTTAGCCCCCAGTTATTGGTATGATAAATGTCTCTGCAATCATGACCCAACATGTGACTCTGACATTCTTTCTGCCCCCTCTTCCGCAAAATTTCCCTGAGCCATGTTGGGTTCATTTTGGTCTGCTTCAGTGCTGAGGTGGTGGGGGCCTCTGAGGCTCTGGCTCTCTGATTTGGTAGGAGTTGATTTTTCTCTGCGTTGATCTCCTTCCCCTTTGTGCTGGTATCCAGTTCACAGGAAAACATCACCCTTGCTTATTTCGCCAGTTGTCCTTAGTTTCAGTTGGGCCCCTTTTGAGGTATGTTGGGGCAGCTCTCTTCTTAGGATGTGCATCTATCTGGAAAAGAGAAGCAGATTCTCCAATGGAGAGTAAGTTAGCACCCGGAAAATTGAGATAACACTTACTTTTTTGATAGACAGTTTGATAGGTGTAGGCCCTCTTATACCCCGTGATTGATGGTAGCTTGATGTTGTAGAGTGGGCTTGTGTTTGGGTATGGTTCTGACTTGTTTCTCAGCTCCAGCTATGGGTCTAGTACCACTGAGTGGATCAGTTAGCCAAATCAAGAGCAATTGATTCCTCACCATGGCTGTGTACCACTATTGCACTTGTGTGGGCATCACATCCAGTTATTTGTTGCTAATTAGGTTAAACAATGTGTTGCTTGGACAGCTCTTGGTCATTTCCCCCAGTTGCCTATGTAGTGCCTTCTGGCACTAGACACGCTGACTGTCTGGGGACTGACTCTCTCCTGGCTTCCAGCCATGTCATTCCATTTTACGCGTCAGCTGCGTATGGAGTCTTCAGCAATAGGGTCTTACCACTGGCCTTTGGTGGGTCATCAAGTACTCTGACAGAAGTCTGTCATTGTTTTGGGAAACCTTGTAGGTTTCTCTGATCAAAAGCTCATTGTGGATGGTAGGCCCAAGCTGGAAGTGGGGGTTACAGGTCAGTGTCCACTAAGATATTGAGGAAAAAGATAACTAATATACAAGAGTTAGAGAGGAGAGAGATAGAGGGGAGAGGGGGAGAGGGAGGGAGGGAAGATGTAGGAGATTTAGGTCAGTTTTGATCCTACCCTCTCCAGTGTCTTGTGGTTCAGGTGTTTCCTATAAGGGACTAGTGAAGGTTCAGCCATTTGGTCTGTCTTTTAGGAAGTAGAATTTTATGGTACCAATGCTGTTTGGGTCCAGATTACTGTTTTCCACCCTTTGATTCCCTCCCCGCGCTCCCATCATCTTATTGTCTAGTCCATGAGGTGCTTGCTGGGTATGTAAGGCATCTTGGGTAGATTCAGGTTAGGTGTTGCAGATGAGTGAGACTATGTGTCGATTTTTTTTCTGTGATTGCGTAAGCGCTGAGAAAGATCTGTTCCAGGTTCAACCATTTTTCCTCAAATTTCTTTATGTCGTTTTTTCTTACTGCTGTATAGAATTCCATTGTGTAGATATACCACATCTTTGTTATCCATTCTTCTAATGATGGACATCTGGGTTGATTCCAGCTTTTAGCTATTATGAATTGAGCTGATACAAACATGGTTGAGCAAATCTATCTGGCTTTTGGTTTGAAGGTTTTAGGGTAGATGCCCAGTAATGGTATAACTGGGTCTGTTGGTATTTCCATAGCCAGCTTTTTCAGGAGTCTCCATATTGCTTTCCAAAGTGGTTGTACCATCCTGCATTCCCACCAACAGTGAATGAGTGTTCCTGCTTCTCCACATCCTCGCCGGCATTTATTTTCATTTGACCTTTTGATGTTGGCTATCCTTATTGGGGTAAGGTGGAATCTCATAATTGTTTTAATTTGCATTTCTCTGATGATTAGGGATGATGAACATTTTCTTAGGTGTGTGTTTGCCATTTGTATCTCTTCCTCTGTGAATTGCCTTTTTAACTCTGTGCCCCATTTTGTGAGTGGGGTATTTGTCTTCTTATTGTTTAGACTATTGAGTTCTTTGCAAATTCTAGGTCTCTATCAGTTGGATAACCTGCAAATATTTTCTCCCATTCTGTGGGTATTCTATTGGCTTTGCTTATTATATGCTTGTCTGTAAAGAAACTCTTCAGCTTCATATGATCCCAATGGTTGAGTGACTGTTTAAGAACTTGAGCCACTGGGGTTTTATTCAGGAAGTCTTTTTCCATTCCTATATCATGGAAAGTACTTCCTAAATTTTCTTCCAGTAGTTTTTGAGTTTCTGGTCTTATGTTGAGGTCTTTGATCCATTTTGATTTGAGTGTTGTGCATGGTGAAATGTGTGAATCAAGTTTTAGTTTCCTGCATGTGGTTATCCAGTTTGTCCAGCACGATTTGTTGAAGATGCTATCTTTTTTCCAGTCTATATTGTTTGGGCCTTTGTTGAATATCAAGTAGCTATAGTTGCTTGGCCCAAAATCCGGGTCCTCAAGTCTATTCCATTGGTCTATACTCCTGTTTTTATGCCAGTACCATGCTGTTTTTATTACTATGGCTTTGTAATATAGCTTTATATCGGGTATGGTGATGCCACCAGAGGTATTTCTTTTGCTGAGGATATGTTTGGATATGCGAGGCCTTCTGCCTTTCCATATGAAATTTGAGATCATTTTTTCTATCTCTGTGAAGAACACTGTAGGGATTTTAATTGGAATTGCGTTAAATCTATATATTGCCTTTGGTAGGATTGTCATCTTCACAATGTTAATTCTGCCTATCCAGGAGCATGGGAGGTCTTTCCATCTTTTCAAGTCCTCCTCAATTTCTTTTTTGAGAGTTTTTATATTTTCGTTGTATAGTTCTTTTACTTCCTTGGTTAACGTTATTACAAGGTATTTTATTTTTTATTTTTTGTTGCTATTGAAAATGGGACTATGTCCTTTATTTCTTTTTCTGTGTCTTTGTCATTTGCATACAGAAATGCTACCGATTTTTGTGTGTTGATTTGTATCCTGCTACTTTGCTATAGGAGTTAATCACCTTCAGGAGTTTTGGGATGGAGTCTCTTGGGTCTCTTACATATACAATCATGTCATCAGCAAATAGAGCTAACTTAACTTCTTCCTTTCCAAATTGTATCCCTTTTATTTCCTTCTCCTGCCTTATTGCTTGGGCTAGGACTTCCAGAACTATGTTGAAAAGCAGAGGTGAGAGAGGACATCCCTGTCTTGTTCCTGATCTCAATGGGAATTCCTCCAGTCTCTCTCCATTAAGTATTATTTGGGCCTTTGGAGCTTTGTATATTGCCTTTATTATGGTAAGATGTGAACCGGCCATGCCAATTCTCTCCAATGTTTTGATCATGAAGTGATGTTGTATCTTGTCAAAGGCCTTTTCTGCATCTATCGAAATGATCATGTGATTTTTATGTTTAAGCTTGTTTATGTGGTGTATTACATTGACAGATTTTCGTATGTTGAACCACCCTTGTGTTCCTGGGATAAATCCCACTTGGTCAAGGTGGATAATGCTTTTGATGTGTTGTTGGATTCGGTTTGCGAGTATTTTGTTGAGGATCTTTGTGTCTATGTTCATTAGGGAAATAGGCCGATAGTTTTCTTTTCTTGTGGCATCTCTGCCTGGTTTTGGGATTAGGGTGATACTAGCTTCATAGAAGGAGTTGGGTAGCTTTCCCTGTTCTTCAATTGTGTGGCACAGTTTTAGGAAGATTGGTTTGAGTTCTTCCATGAAGGTTTGATAAAATTTGGCTGGGAATCCATCTGGTCCTGGACTCTTCTTTTTTGGGAGGTTTTTTATTACTTTTTCAATCTCCATGAGTGTGATGGGTTCATTGAGGTGGTTGATCTGCTCTGAGTTTAGCTTTGGTAGATGATATGCATCCAGGAATTTATCCATCTCCTCCACATTTTCCAGTTTTGTGGAGTAGAGGTTTTTGAAATAAGTCCTGATGATTCTGCCGATTTCACTTATGTCTGTTGTGATCTCTCCTTTTTCATTTTGAATTTTGTTAATTTGGAGTCTCTCCTTTTTTTGCTTGATCAAATTGGCCAGAGGTTTGTCAATCTTGTTTATTTTTTCAAAGAACCAGCTCTTTGTTTTGTCAATTGCCTTAATTGTTTCCTTGGTTTCCAATTCATTAATTTCTTCTCTGATTTTAATTATTTCTTTCCTTCTGGAGCTCTTTGGGTTGGATTTTTCTTGTTTTTCCAATGCCTTTAGGTGGATGGTTAGGCTATTGATTTGGGATCTTTCTGTCTTTTTTATGAAGGCATTGAGTGCTATGAATTTTCCCCTGAGGACTGCCTTCATTGTTTCCCATAAGTTTTGGTATGATGTGTTCTCATTGTCATTCAATTCCAAGAATTTTGCAATTTCATTTTTTATTTCATCCACTATCCATTTATTGTTTAAGAGTGTGCTATTCAGTTTCCAGTTGTCGTTGGGGTTCTAGTTGGTTTTTTTTGTTGTTTATTTCTAGGAATATAGCATTATGATCTGATATCATGCAGGGAATTATGTCGATTTTCCTAAATATGTGGAGGCTACCTTTGTGACCCAGTATATGGTCTATTTTAGAGAATGTTCCATGGGCTGCTGAGAAGAATGTTTAGTGTGTGGATTTGAGATGGAAAGTTCTGTAGATGTCTGTTAGGTCTAAGTGCTCTATGGTTTTGTTGAGCTCTCTTACTTCCCTGTTGAGCTTCTGTTTGGATGATCTGTCTATTACTGATAATGGTGTGTTAAAGTCCCCAGCTATGATGGTGTTGGTGGTTATTTCTCTTTTATTGTCAAGTATGTTTTTTTTTTTTATGAACTGTGGTGCCCCTGTGTTTGGTGTATACAGATTTATGATTGTAATATCCTCTTGATGGATTGTTCCCTTTATAAGTAGGAAGTAGCCTTCTTTGTATTTTTTGATTGTTTTTGGTTTGAAGTCAACTTTATCTGATATTAATATAACTACACCTGCTTGTTTCTTATTCCCATTTGCCTGGAATATTGTTTTCCACCCTTTCACCCTGAGGAGGTTTCTGTCTTTAGTGGTAAGGTGGGTTTCTTGAAGGCAGCAGATTGAGGGGTCTAATTTTTTGATCCACCCTGTTAGCCTGTGTCTCTTGATGGGTGAATTAAGGTCATTAATGTTTAGGGTGATGACTGTGAGATTTGATTTGATCCCTATCATGTTGTGGTGGTAGAGGTGTGTTGGCATTTCCATGGAATTTAATTTTTTTTTTTTCTATCTACTCTGGGTTTGGTTGGTGTGATCTGCTTCTTGTAGGCATTTGTGTTTGGTTATTTGTTTCTTCTCTGTGGAGAATTTCCTGGAGTACTTTCTGTAGGTTTGGTTTTGTGTTCATATAATTGTAAAGCTGAGTTTTGTCATGGAAATTTTTCCTTTCACCATCTATTATAAGGGAGACTTTTGCCGGGTAGAGTAGTTTGGGTTGGAAGCCATAGTTTCTTAGAGTTTGGAGAGTTTCATTCCAGGCCCTTCTAGCTTTCAGGGTTTCCATTGAGAAGTCTGAAGTAATTCTGATGGGGTTTCCTTTGAAAGTGGTGTGCTGTTTTTCCCTAGCTGCTTTTAGGATTTTTTCCTTGGTGTCAATGTTTAGAGTCTTAATGATAATATGTCTTGGGGAGTTTCTCCTTTGGTCTAGTCGGTTAGGAGTTTTGTTTGCTTCTTGAGTCTTGATGGGCCTTTCTTTTAAGAGACGGGGGAAGTTTTCTTCAATTATTGTGTTAAATAAGTTCTCCATGCCTTTGGTCTGAAATTCTTCTCCTTCTGGTATTCCAATGATTCTGATATTAGGACGTTTAAGTGTATCCCACAATTCTCTCATGTTCTGTTCACAGGAACTTTTGAACTTAGTGAAATTTTTGGACTCTCGAACTGTTTCTTCCATCCTGTCTTCCAGATCAGAATTTCTATCTTCCACTTCACTGACTCTATTCTTGAGAGCCTCTAGTGAGTTTTGGACTTGTTCAATTAAGTTTGCATTTTCTACTACTTTCCTATGTATCACTTCCATCGCTTTGTCCAGCTCCCTTTTTGTCTCATTTTCTGATTTTCTTGATGATTCTTGGAAATCATCCTTGCATTTCTTTATATTTTCATTTAGTGTGGCCAGATAATTTTTAAGGTCCTCTTTTTTTTCACTCTCCCTCAACTCTCTTAGCTCTCTTTGAATTCCTTCCAGTGTCTTATCATATTGCTCTAGCTTAGTGATGGTAGCATCCATACGATTATCTATCCTTTGTGGCTTTCCTGTCAGTTCTAGCAGTAGTTTGGTCAGGGTTGCATTGTTCATTGCTTCCACTTGATGTTCTGATCCTAAACACTCTTCTATGTTTTGGTTATTTGTGTTTTGGTTAGTTGTGATCCTTGTTGGACTGGGTGATCTGTCTGGATTTTCTTCCATTTTATTTTTCGTGTTATTTCTTTTGCGCTGTGGTCTACCCATGTCAGTGTATGGGCAGGTAGGAGGGTGGAGCAGCCTGGGATCTAGCTTAATGCAAATCCAAGGCAGCCTGGGGCAGTTGCAAGCAGCTTGGGTTTTTGCTCACTCTTGCCAAAGCCGCCTATCTATAGCCTGACAGGGGCACCAAAGTTGCCTAAATTCTCACCCAGTAATGCACCTAAGCTGCCTACCTTTGAGCTTGAAAGGGGACTGAGGTAGCAAGCCCTGAAGGTGCCCAGTCTCTGGCTGGGTACACTGGGGTCTGTAAACAGTCTGTGCTCTCCCGCCTCAGGGGAATGGGGGATGGGTGGTGATGTACAGGTAGGGGATGGCACCTGCGCTGGCGCTAGTGACTCAGTGTGGACTTGTGTGGTTCTTGCTGTGGGAGTGGGCCTGCTGCACGTGCAATTGTAGTGCAGAGGCAGATGATGTGGGTACGGAATCAGGACACAGCAGAGGATGACTGGCAGCAAGTGATGTGAGCACAACAGCAGGGGATCTGGCAGCCACCTATTCACGGCAGGGGTGGTCCCCACAGGCCTGCGAACCGAGCACCACGTGGCTGGTCTACTCACAGGATCAGAGAACAAGGGCGAGGTAGGAGGCCTCAGCTTTAGTACAGCAGGCTGGCAGGCGTGACTGATGGGTGCCCAATCAGAGCACAGGCACGCAGGATGGGCGGAGGGTGCGTGGGCGGGTGGGAGGACGGGGGGCGCAGGGTGCGACAGGGTGTATGGAGCGAGTGGGACATGCAGTGGGGGGGGGGCGCGGAATGCACCGGACAATCAGGGTGGGGCGTGCGGGAGGCGGCAGGGCTCAGGGGGTGTGGGGTGGGGTGCCCTGGAGGGGCGTGGGGCGTGGGGAGCTCTGGTTTGTCTGGGGGGGGCAAGGGGCGCACCATGGGCATGGGGGGTGTACATGCAGGGGGTTGTGTGGGGCACGGGGGGGCGCAGGGCGCCTGGGGAGCGCAGGGGGGGTGTGGGGCACGCGGGGGGGCACGTGGCGCGCAGGGGGGCGCGGGGGAGCGTGTGGGAGGCACAGGACACATGGGACACCATGGTGTGCGGGGGGCTAGGGGTGCAGGGCGCGTGGGGGGGGCGCGGGTTGCACGGGGGAGGGGGCACAGGGCACACCGGGGTGCGGGAGGCCACAGGACGCCGCGGGGTGCTCTGGACACGTGGGGGGGGCGGGGCGCGTGGGGGGGGTCGCGGAGGTCGCACAGGCGGTGCAGGGCGTGGAGGGGGGCGGGGCACGCTGAGGCACACTGGGGCGCAGGACACGCGGGGGGGGGGGGCGGGGGGGGCGCGAGGCGTGCTGGGGTGTGGCGTGGGGGTAGCGGGGCACGCGGGGGATGGCGCGGGGCACACCTAGGCACGCAGGGGCGCGCTCAGGATGCGTGGGGGCATGCGGGCTGTGTGCGGTGGGGGGATGAGGGGTGCGCAGAGTGGAGGGGGGCGGGAGCCGCCGGGGCGGGGTGCGGGGGGTCAGGGGGCGCCACGGGGGCTCATGGGGTTCGGGGTGTGCTGGATGCCCCGGGGCGCGTGGTGGTGGGGGCGTGGGTTGCGCTGGGGGGCGGCACGCGGTGGGGCAGCTAGGAGCACGGGTGTGTGGGGAGGGCGGGGCGCACGGGGGGCGCAGGACGCTGCGGGGTGCTCTGGACTCGTGCGGGCAGGTCGCGCGGGGGAGAGGGTTGCGGGTCGTAAGACGGGGCGCGGCATGCTGCGGGGCGCTCTGGATGCGTGGGGGGTGGGGGGGCTCGAGGAGCACGGGGGTGGGGCGCGGGGGTCTCGGGGCGTGCGGGGGGCTCAGGGACGCAGGGCACGCCTGGCGCCCGGGGCACGGGATGCTGTGGGGCGCTCGGGGCGCACCTGCCGCATGTGGATAGGGCCCGTGGGGCGCGTGGTGGGGGTGGGGCTCGAGGCGTGCGGGGGTGGGGTGCCGGGGTCTCAGGGCGCGTGGGGGGTGGGCGGCGCAGGGCACGCCTGGGCGCCCGGGACACGGGAGGCTGCGTAGCACTCGGGGCGCACCTGCTGCATGTGGATAGGGAGCGTGGGGCGCACGGGGGGGAGGGGCGTGTGGGGCGGGTGGGTGGGGGGTGTGCGTGGGCGTGGGGCGCGGGGGTTGTGGGGCACGCGGGGCCACCGGCTCGTATGGGGCTTTGTGCGCGCAGGGCCGCTGGGGCGCTGGGCTGCGCCGATGCGGCGGGTCGCAGTGGGCGGGGTGGTGGGGCGTGGGGCGCGGGGTTGTGTGCTTCCCTCTTTTACCCCAATCTGTGCCCTCCCTCTTGCAAAAAATTTCTAATTTCCCTTGACTACTTGCCTTTTTTTTCCTTGTTGTCTGTAGTGCAGCTAGGCAGTCGCCATCTTGGCCGGAAGTCCCCCATCTACTGATTTTTGGTTTGCCTTGTTCTTCTTTTTCCAAGGCCTTAAGGTGAATCATTAAGTTGTTTACTTGTGACCTTTTTAATTTCTTTCTTTCTTTTTTTCATTTTTCAAAGTAGGGCCTCACTCTAACCTAGGCTGGCCTGGAATTCACTCTGTATTTTCAGGGCGGCCTCAAATTCACAGTGATCCTCCTACCTCAGCCTCCCAAGTGCTGGGATTAAAGGCATGTGCCATATGTCTGGCTTTAATTTTTTTTTTTTTATCTCATTGTCTGGCTTTTTTTTTTGTTGTTTTATTTTTTAAAAATGTTTTGTTTATTTTTATTTATTTATTTGAGAGCGACAGACAGAGAAAAAGGCAGAGAGAGAGAGAGAATGGGTACACCAGGCTTACGTGGGTCCTGGGGAATCGAACCTTGAACCAGGGCCCTTAGGCTTCACAGGCAAGTGCTTAACACTAAGCCATCTCTCCAGCCCTGTTGTTTTATTTTATTTTTCTTTGCACAATTTTTATTAACATTTTCCATGATTATAAAAAATATCCCATGGTAATACCCTCCCTCCCCCCTAATTTCTTAATATATGCATCTAACTCTATAAATTTACTTCTTATTGCCTTCATTGTGTCCCAAAGGTTTTGGGGTGTTTTGTTCTCATTAACATTTGATTCTATGAATTTTTAAATTTCCTTCTTGATTTCTTCATTGATCATTTAGTAGTGTAGTGTTTAGTTTCCATGATTTTCTGTATGTTCTATAGCTTTTTTTTCTTTTTTCAAATTAGAATTATAGTGAGTTCCAGACCAGAAATGAACAGAAGACAACCAGAATAAAATTAAAAACGAGAGTCTTTATTAAGCCATCTGGCATCTGTCCCATCACATCAAGGAGGAGAGCAGCCCCATCCTTCCTCTGCAGTGAGTTTTTAAAGGCAAAATCCACATTTCTTTACAATGCCCTACATCCCACTCTTCAGTCATCCCCCTACCCCATTATCTTTTGCAAGAGCAAGCAAGCACAATTTACAAAAGCAGAATTTGGGCAGAGCACCAGATAAGGGCAGGACATGACCAAACACCAAATGAAGTTGGTATGGAGTAGCTAGGCACCTTGACCTCAAGGCAAGACTAACAATAGACGTCAAAACTGGAATCATGCCCTCAGGCTCATAGTTACTGCTCTATGTTAATCTTTTTTTTTTTTTTTTTTTTTTTTTTGTTTTGTTTTGTTTTTCAGGGTAGGGTCTCACTCTGGCTCAGGCTGACCTGGAATTCACTATGTAGTCTCAGGGTGGCCTCGAACTCTCGGCAATCCTCCTACCTCTGCCTCCCAAGTGCTGGGATTAAAGGCGTGCGCCACCACGCCCAGCTCCTTTATGTTAATCTTTATTCTCTTAAAGCTCCTGGAGAATGTCAAGATGGTTGAGTGGCCTAAGAGGGCTTCCCTATTCACCAGAGATTGTTTCAGAATTATGTACTTATATTTACCAAACAACTTAAAAATCACATGGTTTTCAAATGTGAGATTAAGCATTTAATTGGAAATCCTCTTGTCTCAGCCTCTTAAATCGCTAGGATAATAGATCTGTGGCACCAGGCCTAGCCGATTTTACTGTGAATACCTGTATGAATAAATGATTTACAGTTATATACAGATATATTTGTCAGCAGGGCATGGTGGGGCACACCTTTAATCCCAGCATTTAGGAGGCAGAGGTACGAGGATCGCCATGAGTTCAAGGTCACCCTGAGATGACAGAGTTAATTCCAGGTCAGCCTGGACCAGCCTGGGCCTACCCTGAGAAACCAAAAAAAAAAAAAAAAAAAGGATATATTTGTCATAGATCAATTTAGCAGAAAATCATGGCAGTTAGCAAGCACCATCACATGCATGTCTTTCCGTTTGTGTCCCTGTATTTCCTGAGGAACAGCATGGTTACCTTCCCCGCCCAGTTTACACAGCCATAGACCTCAACTCAACTTGTGGGAGGAGGCATGTGGAACCCAGGCCTGCTGAAAACACCTTTCCTGCCTGTTATGAGCATGTAAGGACCAGCATATGGTCCAGGGCCAGTTTAGGATAAACAAGTTTGTTGTGAGAGTAAAAAATGCAAAGTCAAAGCTTGTAAGCAAAACTCTGTGTGCAGTGACGTAGTAGAGATTAGCAGATGTGTGTGTGAAACTATTAGACAAGCATTGGAAGGTATAAAACCCCCAGCTGCTCAGCAACCATTGTCTCAGTCTCCCCGGCACTATGACTGACTGAAAGGTTACTCATCAGTCTGACTGAGACCCCCGCGAGAAACATCACCGATCCGAATTCATCAGCCCGACACTCTGTCCGAATGATCATCCGTAAGCCAGAGCACTATCTTACGCCAGCGGACCAAGACTCGGCTTGAAGCACAGCAAACCAAAAGTAAAACGTCGCAGCTCGAACCTCGCGTTGGTCAGTTCATAAAACGTTGTAAAACGTCGCAACTCAAATCTCGCGTTGTCAGGTCGTATACATGTTAGACTCGTTAGAAATATTCTTGTGTTAGTAATGTAGCGATGAATATACCTTGGTTATATATTATATTAGCTACAATATTATTTGTGATAGTTTGGACTTGCTTGTGCGTGGCTTTCATCCCAGTAAACTCCTTTGCAAGTATACCAGTGTCTGAGTATCATTGGCCTTCGCTGGCAGAATCCTCTCAACCAATCATCTTTGAGAGTGCTCGCGACAGTTGGCGTAGTCGGCAAGATCCGCCATAATTAGAAGGTCAATCTCAAATTATAGCTTCTAGAAATCCTAGCTTTGAAATTGAAACTAAGTGTATGACTGAGTGACCGACAGGTTAGTATCAACCACCACGAAGCCAACTCTGTAACAGGAGGAAGAGCAGGTATTGGTGCTGGGAAAACCCGACCGGGAAAACACCACCCTCCCTAAGGGTGCGGAAGTACCATTAACTCGACGCCACAAAGCCAACCCAGGAAACTGGGGAAGAGCGGGTTGATGCGCATTGGAACTGAGTCACTAGTCAGAATTTATGTAGAGATTTCTAAGCAAAAGGGTTGAAAGAAGAGCTGATTTAAAATTTGAACAGTTAATAAGGCTAGAAAATCCATTGAATTTGACCTGGTATATTCGCAAACGAGAAGTTAATTTTCTTTATTGGTTATCAGACCTATTGTGGATATGAATTCCCTAATCCAAAAGCTGAAGGGAATAAAGGTTTCTACAGTCACAGGAGAACCTCCCTCCTCAGAAGAGGAAGACAAATGGAGAACTACTCCTGAAGCAGTACAGTCTAGGATAGGAATGGAGCCAATTAATATTGATTTGGATAAAACCCTTTGTGGAATCAGTTTCTAAAAAACAGGTGCCGGCAGTATTAATGAAATCTGTGCAAGATTTAGACAAGGACAGAATAATGGGCAAAAGGCTAGCTATGAATATTGTGAAGAATCAGAAGGACCTGATCAACCCTTCTGGTGCTTCTTACTCCTTCCTGGTTACTACTACTATGAAAAGTACTCCCATGGGTAGAGCTATAAAAAGATTAGCTCCTAATTGGTCTAAAGCCCCCACTAAACCGGGAACTTGCATAGAGGAGTCCAGAACCTTTAGTCCCCAAGAATTGTCTGATTTAAGGAGGGATTATGCACAGAATGGACTAAAGGATGCCCAATATTTAGTAAAATTATGGGAAAAGGGGGCAGACACAGTGATGTTTCATGAAACAGAAATGAGAAAAATTAGAGGTATTATTGAAAACTCCTCCATTCATGAAGCTTTAGAATATGTTTTGGAAACTTCAAAGGGTGACACCCATTCCCTGATAGACTGGCTAACTGCAGCTTGGAGATTAGCTTTCCCCTCTTTGGATTTAACTCAATTTGAAACTGCAGGAAGGTGGAATTCATATTCAGACGCAATACAAATTTGTAGAAAACTGGGAGTATTATATCATGTGTATAATCAGGCAGAGACACCACAAGCCTCACCTTTATTACCTGCTTTTAGAAGGCTCATCATTAAGAGCGCCCCACAACATTTAAAAATGAGTCTTGTAGGTAACTTACAAGGTGCAGAAACTATAGCTGATGCTATTCAGTTCTTTAAGGGATTTAGAGAACTTGAAGCAGAAAATGTAGTGTCCTTTCAAGTTAAGGCACGGACACTTCCCAGGAAGAGGTTTAATGGGAACAAGGACAGACCCAAACCTTATTTTAATATTAAAATAAGACCCTTTGGAAATAGAAATACAATGCCTATAAGGCCTAAGGGACCCACGGGCCCCTTTCGCCGTGTTTTTGGCCAAAGAAACTATCCCTGTGGTAGACCAAATTATTCTAGACCTTTTTTAGGATGACGGGGCCCATCAGGGCCCCCTGCTGGGCAGAATCCGCACAGACAAATAACAAACCGTGCGAATTTCCAACCCCGCCAACCAAGGTTTTCCAGATAAATCTAGGAAACTATGACAGCAGACCGTTTGTAAAAATTCCCATAAAATTAAAAAATAAACTAATACCTACCAAGTGGCTACTAGATACCGGTAGCCAGATTAGTATAATTACTAGTCACCCTAATCAAGAAAAAGCTAAAAAAATATATTTCTATACAAGGAGAAAATTCTCATAGAGATGCACCACTAATAAATGTGTTTTTGCAAGTTGATGATAAGCTTATAGATATAGAAGCTGCAAGCTTAACAGCGCCCTCTAACATTCTAGGAATTAATGAAATAAGGAATGAAAATGCTTGCTTTACCAATAAAATTATACAGACCCTTTGATAACATTACAAGCTCATCAGATAGACGACCGTATGACTCTGTAAACCCCAGTCCTGTGAGACAACTCTGGTATCCTATTCAAAGCGGATAACCAGTACATGACACCTTTCATGTTGATTACATTTCAGGTGTCAGGGGGTGGAATGTTATGAGCATGTAAGGACCAGCATATGGTCCAGGGCCAGTTTAGGATAAACAAGTTTGTTGTGAGAGTAAAACATGCAAAGTCAAAGCTTGTAAGCAAAACTCTGTGTGCAGTGACATAGTAGAGATTAGCAGATGTGTGTGTGAAACTATTAGATAAGCATTGGAAGGTATAAAAACCCCAGCTGCTCAGCAACCATTGTCTCAGTCTCCCCGACACTATGACTGACTGAAAGGTTACTCAGCAGTCCTGACTGAGACCCCCGCGAGAAACATCACCGATCCGAATTCATCAGCCCGACACTCTGTCCGAATGATCATCCATAAGCCAGAGCACTATCTTACGCCAGCGGACCAAGACTCGGCTTGAAGCACAGCAAACCAAAAGTAAAACGTCGCAGCTCGAACCTCGCGTTGGTCAGTTCATAAAACGTTGTAAAACGTCGCAACTCAAATCTCGCGTTGTCAGGTCGTATACATGTTAGACTCGTTAGAAATATTCTTGTGTTAGTAATGTAGCGATGAATATACCTTGGTTATATATTATATTAGCTATAATATTATTTGTGATAGTTTGGACTTGCTTGTGCGTGGCTTTCATCCCAGTAAACTCCTTTGCAAGTATACCACTGTCTGAGTATCATTGGCCTTCGCTGGCAGAATCCTCTCAACCAATCATCTTTGAGAGTGCTCGTGACACTGCCAAGTGCCTAGGCTCTGGGCTTGGCTGGAACAGTTTCAGTCTCTGCCTCATTTAGGTGGCCAGAGACCCACAGTCTCTGGCTGGTGGCTCCCTCTTCTCAGGAGGTGGGGTCTCAAGTCTCCAATTGAATAGGACAGTGTAAACATTAGGAGTGACCAAGACCATGAGACCACTCTGAGGCAAAGATGGAAGCTTTTATTCGAGGAAAACACAAGCTTCCAGGACTGATTCTCAAGAGCAGGGAGCACAGTCAACATTGAGATTACAGATAGTGGGCTATATAGAGCTTTTCAGTTGGGGGAAGGTAAGGAAGTGAAAAGAATTCCTTTGTTCTTTACATTAGCCACAGGATATGATACCAGAAGTGACCAGGTGGGAGATAAGGAGGCAGGAAACCTAAACCTGGGGCATTGTTAGGCAAGGAAGGGATAATGGTTGGGCAGTTCCCTGAGGAATTGTGGATTACCCATTTCTTATGACTCTGTAGCCTTCCTGCTGTCCTCAGTGACTCCATTTTGTCCTGACCTAACATTCCAGCCTTTTGTTAATGATAAGAGAAGAACGTTTAATTTTTTTCATGCTGACTGTAAGGGTGATGAGTTCTTATGGGAGAGGCTGGATAATGCAGTTGATGGGTCTCTCTTCAGGGAAGGTGATAAGGAGACAGTTTCATGGTGGCTAGAGGTGGCAGAGTGGTGAGATAGATAGCACCAGTGTAGCGTGTTGTTAGTCTCGGCCCTGAGTGAAGCAGAGACTTCTCTCATCCCATCCCTGTATTGAGCTGGCTTCAGGGCAGTTGCTGGCAGACACTTGTTATACAAAAGGTGAGGGAGATGACCTCTGTGCACCCTGTGAGAAGACAGAAGGGAGAATAAAGGAGCTTGTTATTCTTGTCAACAGCTAAGACATCAAAACACCAGGTGGAAAGGGAGGATGAGCATTCGGAGGCAAGGGATAGAGTGCTTGGGGCAAGAAAGGAGGCAGAGTGTAATTTTGGGATCAGGGAAAGAGTAGGAACACAAGAAAGTCTAAGTTTGAGAGTGCCCATTGGGGTAGTGATGTACTTTATCCCTGGATGATAGGGTAAGGGCTAAGGAAAGAGGGGGCCAAAGGAATAGCTCAGATTCTGGCTAAGGCAAGTGGGAGGAACTAGGGTCAGGGTAGGCGAAGTTAATCAGGGATAGGCAGAGGGAGAAGGCAAGAGTTAATGTTAGAGTTTAGTATTGTAAGTCAGCATCAGACAGGGGAGCCTATTAGTTTGAATCACTATTTATATTGTAGTTATAGGTTATAGTTACATTTTTCTCATTGGGTGAGTAAGACCATATATGCTGCCAGAATTAACTGTATATGTTGGAGGTCAATAGGGAGACTTTTAGGGACCTGTGAGGAATTCTATCTGCAAGGATAAGTCAAGGCTGTGCCGACCAAGTGGTCCTCCCTCTTTTGGGAAGCCTGGAGGATTGATTTTCCTCCAATGTGACTCTTCTGTTGCAGATACACTGACTTGGAATTCATTTCTGGGTCTCCACATCCTCTCTAATCAAGAAGATAGGTAACTTACCAGAGGCTAGAAGTTCAAGTGTCCATCATCTTCCTGTGGCTTTTTGACCTGGGAGCAAGAACCAAAATATTGGTTATTCTTTTAACTCCAATGTTTCCAATTGATTTTGGCTTCTACATATGGTTATTACTCACTCAGAGAGTCTGTACCTATCTGATTAGCAAAACAGATTAGTTAAAAGTGTGCAGAACATATCTGGTTAGCAAAGTAGATCTGGTTAGAAAATGACACAATAGTTTAAAATCATTCTGATTAATATTTATATTAACATTTAAATTTAGTTGTCAGGTGACAGTGTAAGCTATATTTGGGATATAGAAAGCATACACATTCTATCTTTTTGAAAATTAATTAATTAATTTGACAGAGAGAAAGAGGGAAAGAGAGAGAGAGAATGGGTGTGCCAGGGCCTCTAGCCACTGCAAATGAACTCCAGACACATGTTCCACCATGTGCATCTGGCTAACTTGGGTTCTGGGGAATCAAACCTACTGATCCAAAAAAGAAATATTTTGAATGTCTTCTAAATAAATTTTGTAGAACTATATTGAATTCCAAACATACAGAAAATTTTATGACACAATCTAAAACTATTCAAACCTTAATCAACTCTATAATTCTGTCTGTGGTACTTTGGTAAACTTGTTCAGTAATGATGTAAGTTAAATCTAAAGTATTAAGACTGATTGTTGGAGGAAGTGAGGAGTTACATCTTAAATCACAACATAACTTTGTTTAGAACTTTCTTTTACTGCTCACCATGAAGTAAATAGTTTTCAAGTGTGTGACAGATAAATACTGTTTAATGTTTCAAATGTGGTCTATTTACCTTATAAAAGGGGAGGGAAGAGTAAATAATTTTTCTGTGATTTTTTTTTTTTTTGAGGCAAGGTTTTAGATATACTAACCTTAGGAGAGAATATTAATGAGTTAATTTTAACCTTAAGAATTAGTTAAAAGGTTGACAAATAGAGGAACCTAGTTAATCATTTAAAGTTTTTAGATGGTTAGTCCTAAGTTGAATCTTTTGTGAAAGAATTTTGTTATGAAAAAGTTCAAAGCCTAAGAATAAGTAAGGGGGTTTTAATTGAATTTTATCAGGAGCTATCTGAAGACCAGCCCCGGTAAGGGCCTCAGAAAGCTCTTGAGAGCAAATAAGGAGTTCAGTGGGATCAGGACCGGCCAACAGGATGTCATCCATATAATGAATTATATATAAAGAAGGCCATTTATGTCAAAATGGATCTATAATTTGGGCCACAAATTTTTGACACAGCGTAGGGCTGTTAGCCATCCCTTGGGGCAACACTTTCCATTGGAATCTCTGCATAGGGCCTCTAAAATTTACCACAGGTAAACTAAATGCAAAATGCTGTTGATCTTCAGGGTGCAGGGGAATTATAAAAAAGCAATCCTTTAGGTCAATAATGATTTTACAATATCCTGCAGAAATTGCTACTGGGATGGGGAGGCCTGGTTGTAGGGCCCCCATAGGTACCATGGCCTTATTAATTTCTCTGAGGTCCTGGAGCAATCTCCATTTTCCAGACTTTTTCTTTATAACGAAGATAGGAGTATTCCAAGGAGAGGTAGTAGGTTCAATATGGCCTGCAGCAAGTTGTTCCTGCACTAACATCGTGGCTGCAGTTAATTTTTCAGAGGCCAAAGGCCATTGAGCAACCCAGACAGGCTTTGTTGTTTTCCAAGATATTTTATCTGCATGGGGTACAGGCATGTCAACAGCCATTAGGATAAGTTTTTATAGCTTATTCCAGCACGATCAGTCTTTATAGTAACTGGTATTGGCTCTTTTGTTCCCTGTGAATGTTTGCCCAGTCCCTGTCCTGGGCAGAAGCCTTGGTTAAGCATTTGGTGAGCTACTAACTCATTAGGGCTGCACATAATAAGTTTCATTTGAGAGAGGATGTCTCAGCTCCAGAGGCCTGTAACCACATAAGGCTGAACAGTGCCTCGGTTTCCTTCCTCATCCTCCCATTGAATGACTTCAGAGCTTTGTAAGGGGTTAGAGGCCTGTCTGATTCCTTTGAGATGAGTCATGGAAGCAGTGAGAGGCCAAGATGCAGGCCAATTTTTACTGGAAATAATTGTGGCATCTGCACCGGTGTCTATAAGACCTTCGAAGGTTTTTCCTTTTAACTTTAATTTAAGAAGGGGCCTTGCTTGAGTGACCTCTTGTGCCCAATAAATGTCTGATGACTCAAACCCATAGGGACCTCTCTTTTGTTTCTGGCAGGGTGCTTTATTATTGAGGGGCAATAGTATTAACTGAGCAATTTGTTGTCCAGGAAGAATGATAATAGTCTCCTGAAGGGCGGTGGCCATGAGTTTAATTTCCCCAGTATAATCATTATCAACGACCCCTGGAGAAATGGCAAGGCCCTGAATGGTTGAACTGGCACGTCCCAAGATAAGGCCAAAAGTGTTTTTTGGCAAGGGACCAAAAACTCCTGGGGCCAAGACCTGAGTACGCCCCTCTGGCATTAGTATTGTTCTGGAGGCGGAACAGAGGTCCAGTCCTGCACTGCCAGCAGTTGCCTGGGAGAGGGCGGAGATGTCACACTTTGGGTAGACTGGGGGACGAACCTGATAGCCCCAGGGTTCTGTCCGGGGATCATCCTGGGGCCCTGGGGTAGGCCCTGTGTTAAGTTTCCCTGCTTTTGTGGTAAGGGGTTTCCCTGGATATTTGTTTTAGAATGACACTCAGAGGCCCAATGTTTGCCACGCTTACAGCGTGGACAGAGGGAGGAAGGAGGCAGGCATATAGCCCTAGGGGTGGTACATTCTCTGGAAAAATGACCTGGCATTTTACATTTAAAGCAAGTTTTATTGTTGTTTCCCTGTGTGAAACCTTTCAGGGCAGCTCCTATCGCTAACCCAATGCTGCGAGAAGTAGGGTCCACATCTGCACATAATTGGATAAAGTCAGAGATACTTTTACCACAGCAGGAGGGGCGGATGGCTGCCTGGCAGGCTGAATTGGCATTTTCAAAGGCGAGATGTCTTATGAATTCATTATCTGTTTCTCCCCTTCCCATAAGCTGTTCTGCAGCCTCAGTGAGCCTCCCGACAAAGTCGCTATATGGCTCATTGGCTCCTTGTTTTACTCTGGTCAAGGAAGTCATAGTTCCTTTAGATGGGAGATTTTGCCACACCTTAAGGGCAGCATGTTGGATTTGTGAGAGTAACCCAGGGGAGAATTTTGCCTGGTCCTGATTAGTATCATAAGGAGCATTGCCCAAAAGTTTATCTAGCGTCCAGGACTTAGAGAGGATCCAGCAGACGCGTTGTGGCAGGCAGTATCCCGACATCTCTCAGTATAATCAGTCTGCCACAGGAGGAAATCTCCTCATGTCAGGACAGCCTTGGCAAGTATTTTTCAATCCTTTACCAAAAACCAATCATCACTAAGGGCCTCTAGTAAGGACATGATAAAGGGAGCAGTAGGTCCATAGGGGAAACAGCATTTTTTAGTTCCTTGATATGTTTAAATTTTAAAGAGTGATACTGTTGGGGCTTAATAACAATATTTTTGCCAGTAGGTGGCTCACTGTCCGCATCTGAACAGGAAGATTGTTCAGAGGGTTCCTCTTTTTCAGATTCTTTTTCCTCTGATCCAGATTTAGCCCCGCTTGATTCAGGTGGTAGGCTGCCTAAGGAATTGCTTTTTGTTTTAGCTTGAGCACATGTTATAGGAAATGCATGAAGGATCTTAAGAGGTTTGATCTTAGTCTTTGTTGTTGGATGGGGACGGGAGCAGGGGCAGATTTCTAAGTCTAAGTCATGGAGTTGTTTAAGTAAGGTGGCCTTTTCTTTTTTAACTGCAAGGAGGGTTTTAGTGATTGGGCTTCCCGGGAGAGTTGGTGGAACGCCTGTCGAGTTATTGCTTCTAAATCACAGTCAAGGGTTACAGGGGCACAAGGCTGATGTGGCTCGGGTATGCGAAGATGAGTGGGGGGGGGGTCTGCTATGGGGGATGTAGGAGGTGACCAGTCAGAGTTATGATACTTGGCGGCTTCACCCTCTGACTCTGATTCCTCATCTAGGGAAGGAGGTACATGGGGGGGGGGTAATATTAGATTTGGAGAGAATAGGATAAGTAGATTTAGGGACAGGTGGATCATCCTCAGATGTAGGAGCAATGACAGAAGGGCTCTGCGCAGGGGGACCATTTGTCCCGCCCAGCGCCTTTGCCTCAGGGCTGCTGCTGCCTGGCAGACAAGGCATTTCGGGGGAGGGAGCTGTAGCTGCCTCTGCTGCAGCCATGCGGGAATCCTGAGGGTGGGAAGTTAGTTTATGAGTGGAAGGGATCTGGCTAGTTTTAAGATTACTTTTAAGAAAGAATTCTCCATCCCTAACAACTTTAGTAACGTCCAGTTGACTCCGGTAAACTTGGAGAACATCATTTACTAAGTTCCAATATGAGAAGATCTGAACCAGGACTTTCTCAGGGCCAAAAGTTCTATAATAATCTTTTAAACAATCTCCCACTCTCTTCCACCTTTTTTCATCAATGGTACCTTCCTGGGGAAACCATGGACATAAATTTTCTAAGAAGAGGAAAAAGCAAACAAGATCTTTTTTCTTAACCTTTACCCCACGAGTCTTAAGGGAGTGTTTAAGTCCCTGGATAAAAAGTTCCTGTTTACTTAGGATCTGTCCCATGATAGAAAGGGAAAGAGGAGAAATGGCAAGACCAAAGGGCAACGTTCCCGGTCAGAGAACTGGCACAGGGGGGTTCCCCAGTGGGCCTACAGTGAGCCTAACCACAATGTTAAGAGCTGGCAGCCACTCTAAGAGCATTTACTGGCTGTTGCGTACCCAGTTTTGTTGATAGGAAGAGAGGCTAGATAGGAGGTCTTTGCCAACACCCGCATGGGCTGTCAGGATTTGCACAGGGAGCTAGGGGCCTTCAGCCAATGCCAGAGGGTAGCCCTGGCCAAGAGGCTTCAGTTGCCCTGTCGCTGTGTTGCAATTCCACGCGATGGCACCAACCAAAAATAAAAGGAGGAAAAGAACTGAAAAAAGGAAGTCCCGCAGTTCTTGTGCCTGGAAAAAAAAAGACTCAATAGTCTTCACTTTAATTGCCTAAAATTCGTCACTTACCTCAAACGGATCAGTTTCACAGGCGGGCTTTTTCTGCGTCGATCACAGTGCAGGTCTGTTTTACAGGTGTATTGCCTGTAGTGACCTCTATGCAGATCTTCACTCACCCCTCCGGTGGGGTGGCGGTCTAATGGTTGGGACGACCGTCCACTGGAGCGACATTCAGGTCTTTCTTTGGGCCTCATGTTCGGGCGCCACTTGCCCCGGCCAGCGGGGAGTCGAACAAAGAAGCAAGGTGAAAATCAACCTGAATGAAAGTAGGCAAACAGACACAAGAAGGAGACCATGCTAGATGTTTGTCACGGCCTCAAGAGTTTATTCTTACATGTAGGTTTATATAGGGTTGTAGGGGGAAGGGGACGTGGTCAGGGCAAGGAGTTGTAGGGGGAAGGGGACATAGTTAGGGCAAAGATCACAGAGTTACTGGTTAAACCGCAATGCCTTTGTTTCTTCATTAGCTACCAGCAGGATGGGGGAATGTTTGGCCAGGTGTACGATCCCATTGTTTCTGGTAGTTGAATATTAGGTGAGGAAGTAGAAGCTTAACTTGCTATATGGCAGTCTTTGTTTCTGGTAGTTGAGTATTAGGTGAGTTAGGTGAGGAAGTAGAAACTTTAACTTGTTATATGGCAGTCTCTGTTAACATGGCCCAGGTTTGGTTCATGGCTCCCAACAGCACAGCAGTAGTGAGGGAGAAAGCCCTGACCCTCAGAGGGAAGGGGTTTTTATAAAGGAAAAAGACCACCGAGGTTACATCATATTGTGACTTTTTAAATGATTGGTTGTAAGAGGGTGCACGTGGGAATGTCAGACAGGGTGCACACAGGAACTCCAATCTACTTATCTTAGGTCAGTAACTTGTTTGCAGAATGTATCTTTTGCAAGAGGCCAGGGCCTCCATGGCTAGGTATCTCTGGAATGTCCTTGGGTGGAGGCTTCCCGGGGGTGGGGGGGCTATAGCTAAGCAAGCATGGATACAGAAGCAAAAATAGCACATTAGTCAGCTAGTTTCTCATCTGAGTCAGGCCTGGGCTCTTTATTTACTCAAAATGGCTGTCTGATTTAAAATGACAGCACCACTGTCCAGCCATTAAGAGAGGTCACAGAAGCCAGATGCAGCATGTTACTTCTTCTTGGTCTCTCAGCAGAACCAGTTCCCAAGCTCCAGAGGAGTTTAGCCTTGGGCCTGGAGGTTGGAGAAGTTCAACCAAATGCATCTCCCTTCAAAAGTTGTCACCTTTACAAAAGAGCCCTGCCTGGCACCATCCCAGTTTGGATCAGGTGATAACACATTTCAATAGGGCTCCAATCCATGCAGCAGGCAGCAGGTTAGGCAGAGGAGCCAAGGGGAGAAAGGTGACTGAAGGACTCAGCAACCAGATGGATGCCATGACAGGCATCAGAGTCCTCAGTAGGTCTAAGTTTCTGTTTCCTGGCAAGGTCTAAGTTTTTATTTTCTGGTACAGGTGGGTTTAACACTCATTGGAAACTGATTATGCCATACATTCCTGTAGTCATTGATAAGTTCAATTCCCCTAGCCCCAGCCTTCCAATATCCTAAGCCAATCAGAAGAGTACACTGTTTAAACCAGCCAATCATGTATCCATCCCCTTCTTCTATGTTCAAATCCCTATAAAAACCCTAACCTCCCACTACTCAGGGCTCTTGTATGGATCCACTGTGTTGGTGAAGTTAAGAGACTGAGCTTAAGCCTGAAATAAAGCTCCTTGCCCTCCCCCCCTTTTTGTGCATACATGTTTGGTTCTTTTTTGTGGTCACTGGGGGTGCCGAGAACTGGGCATAACAGTGACCAGTCCCAAAGGAGGCCTGTCTGCCTGCCTGGAAATGTCATTCATTCCCCTCAGTTTAACCAGAGATAGTGATCCTAACCTCCAGCAAAAAGAGAAAGCAAGCCAGTTTTCTCCAAAGTGGGGAGAAGCAGTAGAAATACCCCCAACTCATGCTCACAGCCAGAAAACATGCTTCTCATCTTCTCCCCTAATATAATAATCATAATTTTCCTTTTCAAGATTGTATCAGAACCCCCCCCCCTAAAAAAGTAGTACACGCCTTTAATCCCAGCACACAGGAAGCAAAGTTAAGAAAACTGCCATAAATTTGAGGCCAGCCTGAGATTACATAGTGAATTTCAGGTCAGCCTGGACTATAGCAAGACAGACCAGGCCCAGCTGAAAGAAAAACTCACCCAGATATGGAAGTTTCCAAATGGTCAGAGACTCTATAGCTTGTAGTTTAAGCTCATTGTGATCAGATAGTGCAAGGAATTATTCAATTTTCTTGTATTTATTAAGATTTGAACTTCTGTTAAGATGGCAGCATAGGAACCATGCCAAAGCATCCTAGGGCAGAAAAAGCCAAAGAAAACCCAGCAAAATACACACTTTTGCTAAAAAGTGAGGTGTATGTGAAATTAAAACGGCAGCTGAGAAGTAGGAGAGAACCAGAGCATCCAGAACCCACACAGGCAGGACAAAGCAGCTCTGGCAGTGGTGGCTCCAGCTCTGGCAGTGGAAGCTGTGGTGGAAGCGGCAGCTCTGGCTCCAGCAGCAGCAGCAGTGGCTCTGGCACCTGCAACAGCAGCTCCAGCAATGGCAGATCCAGCAGTGGCAGCTTCAGCAGCAGCAGTTCCAGCAGTGGCAGTGCCAGTCTGCAGGGCCACAGTTTCCAGGCTCAGCTTGCCCTGCAGGAAAAGCCAGTGCCCAGCTCCAGAAAACATAACAGTGGTCCAGCAACCCAGCCAGCCTACTTGACTGAGACCAAAATCATCCAAAAAGGTAACTGGAATTGCACCAGGGAAGGGTCTCACTTGGTCACAAGCTGACTTGGAACCATCAGCAGACCAGAAATCTTAACTCTTTGTTGATAGAGGATCTGGTTGTTATAAAACCAACTCTTGCATAAACATTCGGTGCTGTTTTTGATTGAATGTGTACAGTATTTACTTAAATTTTAGAATCTACCTGTATTTTGTCCCACTTAGCCTACTTGAATACTCCCATAGCAGGCAAACTCAACCCGTAGAAACACTTTTGTAGATACTCTGAGAGTGTTAAGAGCTACACCTAACATCTTAGTCTCCTACCCTGAAAATATATAACATCAGATCAATTGATACAGCTAAGAATAGCCAGCTAACTAGAAAATCCAAGCATTAACATAATCCAAGATGCAAAAATATATACATTATAACACAAGAAACACCAAAAATCAAGACAATATAAATCCACCAAAAAGTATTAATGCATCAGAAATGACCTCCAGTGAGAACAAGTTAGAGGAAATGCCTGAGAAAGATTTCAAAAGAATGATGGTAAATATGTTCAAAGAAGTCAAACAAGAAATCAAAGGAATCAAAGAGGAAATCAAAGGATTCAAAGAAGACACAGGACACCAATTTAACAACATAAAGAAGTCAATAAAAGACATAAGTAAGGAAATAGAAATAATAAAGAAAAACCAGTCAGAATTACTAGCAATGAAGAACACAGTTAATGAAATAAAAAACTCTGTAGAAAATCTCACCAGTAGGATGGATGAAGGAGAGGACAGAATATCTAAGATAGAAGACCAGGTGGCAGATCTAATACAGGCCAACAAAGAGAAAGACAAACTAATAGAAAAGTATGAATGGGAATTTCAAGATATTCAGGACACTATGAAAAGAACAAACAGAAGAATTTAAGGCATAGTAGAAGGAGAAGAATTTCATTCCAAAGGCATAGTAGGCATCCTCAATAATATCATAGAAGAAAACTTCCCCCAAATTGGGAAAGAGGTGCCAATGCAGATACAGGAAGCCTTTAGAACACCAGCCAGACAAAACCTGGAAAGAACCTCTCCTCACCATATTATAATCAAACTACCAAACACAATCCAAAGAAAAAATATTGAAAGCAGTTAGACAGAAAAATCAAGTTACCTACAAAGGCAAGCCCATCAGGATTACAGCAGATTACTCAACACAAAATTTAAAACCCAGAAGGGCTTGGAGTAATGTATTCCAAATTCTGAAAGATAACAACTGTCAACCAAGGTTACTTTATCCTGAAAAGTTATCCATTCAAACAGATGGAGAAATAAGGACATTCCATGACAAAAGCAGGCTAAAGGAGTATTTGAAGACAAAACCAGTTCTACAGAAAATACTTGATAGAATCCTCCATGCCGAAGAGAAGGAAAAGCTCACATATAATGAACCTAGAAAAAACAAACAATACTCAAATACTAGTTAACACAAGAGAGCAAAGGTAGAACCAGAACCACACACATACACACACAAAAAAAATGGCAAACATAAATACACACCTTTTAATAATATCTCTTAATATCAACGGCCTCAATGCCCCAACCAACAGACATAGGTTTGCAGACTGGATTAAGAAGCAGAATCCTACAATTTATTGTCTCCAAGAAACACACCTTTCTACAAAGGATGGACATTATCTTAGGGTGAAAGGTTGGAAAACAGTATTTCAAGGAAATGGGCCTAGAAAACAAGCAGAGGTTGCTATCATAATATCTCACAAGGTAGACTCAGTCCAATATTAATCAAGAAAGATAAGGAAGGTCATTTTATATTGATTAAGGGCACATTCCAACAGGAGGACATTACAATCCTAAACATACATGCACCTAAAATGGGGGCTCCCAAATTCATCAAACAAACACAATTAGAAGTAATGTCACAGATAACACCAAACACAGTGATAGTGGGTGACTTCAACACCCCACTCTCATCAATTGACAGGTCATCCGCATATAATTAAACAGAGAGGCATCTGGACTAAACGAGGTCATAGAAGGAATGGACCTAACAGATATATACAGGGCATTTCATCCAAAGGCTGCAGAATATACATTCTTTTCAGCAGCACATGGAACATTCTCTAAAATAGACCATGTTAGGACACAAAGCAAATCTTAATGAATTCAGGAAAATTGAAATAATTCCTTGCATTCTATCTGACCACAATGGAATCAAACTACAAATCAATAGCAAGAAAATCATGGAAACTAAGCAATACACTACTAAATGATGAATGGGTCAATGAAGAAATCAAGAGGAAATCAAAAAATTTATAGAGTCAAACGATAATGAGAACACAACATACCAAAAATCTCTGGGACACAATGAAGGCAGTTATAGAGGTAAATTTATAGCTTTAAGTGCCTATATTAAGAAATTAGAAAGGTCACAAGTAAACGACCTAATGCTTCACCTGAAAGCCTTGGAAAAAGAAGAACAAAGCAAACCAAAATTCAGTAGATGGGAAGAAATAATAAAGATTAGGGAGGAAATTAATGAAATAGAAACCAAAAAAAAAAAAAAAAAAAAAACCAAATAATCAATGAAACAAAGAGTTGGTTCTTTGAAAGGATAAACAAGATTGATAAACCCTTATCAAATCTGACCAAAAGAAAGAGAGAAGAGACACAAATTAATAAAATTAGAGATGAAAACAACAGATGCCAGAGAAGGTCAAAAAATCATAGGAACATACTATAAAAGCATATACTCCACAAAGTATGAAAATCTGAAAGAAATGGATGATTTCCTTGATTTATATGATCTACCTAAATTAAATCAAGATAAGATTAATCACTTAAATAGACCTATAACAACCATGGAGATCTGAACAGTTATCAAAAATCTCCCAAACAAAAAAAGCCCAGGCCCAGATGGATTCACTGCTGAATTTTACTAGACCTTCAGGGTAGAGCTAACACAATTCCTTCTTAAGTTTTTCCATAAAATAGCAAAAGAAGGAATTCTATCAAACTCCTTCTATGAAGCTAGCATCACCCTGATAGCAAAACAGGCAAAGATAGAACAAAAAAAGAAAATTACAGACCAAACTCCCTCATGAACATAGATGCAAAAATTCTCAACAAAATATTGGCAAACAAAATACAAGAATATATCAGAAAGATCATTCACCCTGATCAAGTAGGCTTTATCCAAGAGATGCAAGGATGGTTCAATACATGAAAATCTATAAATGTAATACATTATATAAATGGATTGAAGGACAAAAACCACATGATCATCTCGTTAGATGAAGAGAAAGCATTTGACAAAATCCAACACCCCTTCATGATAAAAGTCCTACAGAGACTGGGAATAGAAGGAACATATATCAATATAATAAAGGCTATTTTTGACAAGCCTACAGCCAACATATTACTAAGTGGGGAAAATCTGGAAGCTTTTCCACTAAAATCAGGAACAAGACAAGGGTGTCCACTGTCCCCACTTTTATTTAATATAGTTTTGGAAGTCTTAGCCATAGCAATAAGGCAAGAGACACACATAAAAGGGATACAAATTGGAAAGGAAGAGATCAAGTTATCATTATTTCCAGATGACATGATTCTATATATAAAGGATCCTAAAGACTCTACTAGCAAACTGTTAGAGCTGATCAAAACCTAAAACCATGTAGCAGGATCCAAAAGAAATACACAGAAATCAGTAGCCTTCCTATATGCTAACAACAAACACACAAGAGGATGAAATCAGGGAATCATTCCCATTCACAATTGCATCAAAAATATAATAATAATAAAGGACCTTGGAATAAACCTAACAAAGGAAGTAAAGAATCTCTACAATGAGAACTTTAAAACACTCAAGTGAGAAATTGCAGAAGACAATAGGAAACAGAAAAACATCCCTTGTTCCTGGATTGGAAGAATCAGTATTGTGATAATAGCAATCTTACCTAAAGCAATCTACACATTTAATACAATCCCTATCAAAATTCCAAAGGCATTCTTCATGGAAATAGAAACAACAATCCAAAAATTCATTTGGAATCACAAAAAACCTTGAATATCTAAAATAATACTGAGCAACAAAAATAATGCTGGTGGTATCACCATACCTGATTTTAACCTATACTACAGAGCCATAATAACAAAAAACAGCGTGGTACTGGCACAAAAGCAGACATGTAGATCAATGGAACAGAATAGAGGACCCAGATATAAGTCTGGGTAGCTATAGCCACCTGATATTCAATAAATGCCAAAAATACTCATTGGAGAAAAGACAGCCTCTTTAGCAAATGGTGTTGGAAAAACTGGATATGTATCTGTAGAAGAATGAAAATAGATTCTCTCTTTCTCCATTTACAAGAATTAAGTCCAAATGGATTAAAAACCTTAACATCAGACCTGAAACTCTGAAACTGCTAGAGGAAAAAGTAGGGGAAACCCTTCAACATATTGGCCTTCGCAAAGACTTTCTGAATACAACCCCAATTGTTCAGGCAATAAAACCACAGATTAACCACTGGGATGTCATGAAATTACAAAGATTTTGTACTGCAAAGGACACTGTGAATAAAGCAAAGATGCAACCTACAGAATGGGAAGATATAGATATATATATATATATATATATATATATATATATATATATATATATATATATATATATATATATCATTCAAGATATATACTAAAATCTTCAAGATACAGGCAAAGCAAGACTGGAGCGATTTCTTAGTGGTTAAGGCACTTGCCTGCACAGCTTAATGACCCAGGTTAGATTCCCCAGTACCCATATTGAGCCAGATGCATATATATATATATGGCTATATATCTGATAGAGGATTATACAAATAGAATCAAGAACAAGAATCATATGATCATCTCATTGAATGCAGAAAGACTGTTGGCAAAATCCAACATCCCTTCCTGATAAAAGTTCCAAAGAAAACATTAATATAAGTAATGTATTTCAACATAATAAATAGCTATACATGATAAACCTACAGCCAACATTATATTAAATGGAAAAATCTCAATGAATTTACATTGAAGTCAGGAATAAGAAAAAAGAATATCCACTTATCCACTCTTAGTAGAAGTCTTGCTAGAAGTCTTGGCTAGAGCAGTAAGATAATATACACAAATAAAAGGATACAAAGAGAAAAAAAAGTCAAATTATCCTTATTTTCAGATGATATGATTCTATACATGAGAGCCTAAAGACAACTTTTAGAGTTGATAAATACTTTCAGCAAAATGTTAGGATACAAAATTACCACACAAAACTAAGTATGCCTCTTATAACCAATAACAAACATGCTGAGGATGAAAATCAAGGAAACAATCTAATTCACAAATGTCTCAAAAAAATGCCTTGAGGGCTGGAGAGATAGCTTAGCAGTTAGGCGCTTGCCTGTGAAGTCTAAGGACCGTGGTTCAAGGCTCAATTCCCTAGGACCCACATTATCCAGATGCACAAGGGGGCGCACGTGTCTGGAGTTCGTTTGCAGTGGCTGGAAGCCCTGGCATGCCCATTCTCTCTGACTACCTTCCTATTTCTGTATCTCTCTCTCTCCCTCTCACAAATAAATAAATAAAAATAAAATATTTTTTTAAAATGCCTTGAGATAAGGCTGGAGAGATGGCTTAGCAGTTCAGGTATTTGCCTGCAAAGCCAAAGGACCCAGGTTCGATTCCACATCCCATGTTATCCAGATGCACAAGGTGGTACATGTGTCTGGAGTTCATTTGCTGTGGCTGGAGGCCCTGGTGCACCCATTCACCCTCTCTCTCTATCTCTTCCCCTCTTTCTCTTTGTCAAATAAATAAATAAAAATGAAAAATATTTTTAAAAAATGACTTGAGATAAATCTAGGTTAGGGAGCGAAAGAACTGTAAAATGAAAATTTTAAGTCACTCAGTAAAGAAACTTTCCATGCTCATAGATTGGAAAAATCAATATTGTAAAAACAATGGGTCTCTTACCAAAAGCAGTCTGCAAACTTAATCTAAATTCTATCAAAATTCTAATACTATTCTTTACATAAATAGAAAGAAAAGACTTAACATTTATTTGGAAGCACAAAAGACCTTAAGTATTCAAAGCAAAAGAAATAAGTCTGGAGGAATCACCATACCTCATTTCAAGGTATATTACAGAGCAATAGTAACAAAACCAGCATGGCACTGGCACAAAAACAGACATGTAGAGCAATGGAACATAATAGAAGAGCCAGATAAAATCCTTGCAGCTACAGCCACATGGTTTTTGACAAAAATGTCAAAAGTACACAGCAGAGAGAAGCCAGCCTCTAGCAAGTGGTGCTGGAAAAATGGTTATCTACATGTAGAAGAATGAAATTAGATGCTTATCTCTCACCCTACACAGAAATCAATTCCAAATGGATCAAAGACCTTAATATCTGAAACTGCTAGTGGATAAGCATAGGGAAAACACTTCAAGATATAGGCAAAGCAAGACTGGAGCGATTTCTTAGTGGTTAAGGCACTTGCCTGCAAAGCTTAATGACCCAGGTTAAATTCCCCAGTACCCATATTGAGCCAGATGCACAAAGTGGTGCATGCATGTGGAGTTCATTTGCTGTGGCTAAGAGGCCCTAGCATACCCATTCTCTCTCTTTCTCTCTAGCTCTCTGCTTGAAAATAAATAAATTTTTTTAATTAAAAATTTTTATTAACGTTTTCCATGATTATAAAATATATCCCATGGTAATTCCCTCCCTCCCCACCCCCACACTTTCCCATTTGAAATTCCATTCTCCATCACATTACCCCCCCCCATTACAATCATTGTAATTACATATATACAATATCAACCATTTAGTATCCACCTCCCTTCCTTTCTCTACCCTTTATGTCTCCTTTTTAACTTACTGGCCTATGCTACTGAGTATTTTCATTCTCACGCAGAAGCCCAATCATCTGTAGCTAGGATCCACATATGAGAGAGAACATTTGGAGCTTGGCTTTCTGGGCCTGGGTTACCTCACTTAGTATAATACTTTCCAGGTCCATCCATTTTTCTGCAAATTTCATAACTTCATTTTTCTTTACCGCTGAGTAGAACTCCATTGTATAAATGTGCCACATCTTCCTTATCCATTCATTTGTTGAGGGACATCTAGGCTGGTTCCATTTCCCAGCTATTATAAATTGAGCAGCAATAAACATGGTTAAGCATGTACTTCTAAGGAAATGAGATGAGTCCTTTGGATATATGCCTAGGAGTGCTATAGCTGGGTCATATGGTAGATCAATCTTTAGCTGTTTTAGGAACCTCGACACTGTTTTCCACAATGGCTGGACCAGATTACATTCCCACCAGCAGTGTAGAAGGGTTTCTTTTTTTCCACATCCCCGCCAACATTTATGGTCATTTGTTTTCATTATGGTGGCCAATCTGACAGGAGTGAGATGGAATCTCAATGTAGTTTTAATCTGCATTTCCCTGATGACTAGTGATGTAGAACATTTTTTTTGATGCTTATATGCCATTCGTATTTCTTCCTTTGAGAACTCTCTATTTAGCTCCATAGCCCATTTTTTTTGATTGGCTTGTTTGATTCCTTATTATTTAACTTTTTGAGTTCTTTGTATATCCTAGATATTAATCCTCTATCAGATATATAGCTGGCAAAGATTTTTTCCCATTCTGTAGGTTGCCTCTTTGCTTTTTTCACTGTGTCCTTTGCAGTGCAAAATCTTTGTAATTTCGAGGTCCCAGTGATTAATCTGTGGTTTTATTGCCTGAGCAATTGGGGTTGTATTCAGAAAGTCTTTGCCAAGACCAATATGTTGAAGGGTTTCCCCTACTTTTTCCTCTAGCAGTTTCAGAGTTTCAGGTCTGATGTTAAGGTCTTTAATCCATTTGGACTTAATTCTTGTGCATGGAGAGAGAGAATAATCTACCTTCATCCTTCTGCAGATTATATATCCAGTTTTCAAAACACCATTTGCTGAAGAGGCTGTCTCTTCTCCAATGAGTATTTTTGGCATTTTTATCGAATATCAGGTGGCTATAGCTACATGGGCTTACATCTGGGTCCTCTATTCTGTTCCACTGATCTACATGTCTGTTTTTGTGCCAGTACCATGCTGTTTTTGTTACTATGGCTCTGTAGTATAGGTTAAAATCAGGTATGGTGATACCACCAGCCTCATTTTTGTTGCTCAGTATTATTTTAGATATTGAGGTTTTTTGTGATTCCAAATGAATTTTTGGATTGTTTTTTCTATTTCCATGAAGAAAGCCTTTGGAATTTTGATAGGGATTGCATTAAATGTGTAGATTGCTTTAGGTAGGATTGCCATTTTCACAATATTGATTCTTCCAATCCAGGAACAAGGGATGTTTTTCCACTTTCTAGTGTCTTCTGCAATTTCTCGCTTGACTGTTTTAACGTTCTCATTGTAGAGATTCTTTACTTCCTTGGTTAGGTTTATTCCAAGGTACTTTATTTTTTTTTGATGCAATTATGAACGGGAGTGATTCTGTGATTTCATCCTCTGTGTGTTTGTTGTTAGCATATATGAAGACTACTGATTTCTGTGTGTTTATTTTGTATCCTGCTACATTGCTGTAGGTTTTGTCTTTAGGGTCCTTTATGTATAGAATCATGTCAACTGCAAATAATGATAACTTGATCTCTTCCTTTCCAATTTGTATCCCTTTTATGTGTGTCTCTTGCCTTATTGCTATGGCTAAGACTTCCAAAACTATATTAAATAAAAGTGGGGACAGTGGACACCCTTGTCTTGTTCCTGATTTTAGTGGAAAAGCTTCCAGTTTTTCCCCATTTAGTAATATGTTGGCTGTAGGCTTGTCATAAATAGCCTTTATTATATTGAGATATGTTCCTTCTATTCCCAGTCTCTGTAGGACTTTTATCATGAAGGGATGTTGGATTTTGTCAAATGCTTTCTCTGCGTCTAATGAGATGATCATGTGATTTTTGTCCTTCAACCCGTTTATGTAATGTATTACATTTATAGATTTGCGTATTTTGAACCATCCCTGCATCTCTGGGATAAAGCCTACTTGGTCAGGGTGAATGATCTTTTTGATATATTCTTGTATTCTGTTTGCCAATATTTTGTTGAGAATTTTTGCATCTATGTTCATGAGGGAGATTGGTCTATAATTTTCTTTTTTGTTCTATCTTTGCCTGGTTTTGGTGTCAGGGTGATGCTGGCCTCATAGAAGGAGTTTGGTAGAATTCCTTCTTTTTCTATTTCCTGGAAAAGCTTAAGAAGCAATGGTGTTAGCTCTTCCTTAAAAGTCTGGTAAAATTCCGCAGTGAATCCATCCAGGCCTGGGCTTTTTTTAGTTGGGAGATTATTGATAACTGTTCGGATCTCCATGTTTGTTATAGGTCTATTTAAGTGATTAATCTCATTTTGATTTAATTTAGGTAGGTCATATAGATCAAGGAAATCATCCATTTCTTTCAGATTTTCATACTTTGTGGAGTATATGCTTTTATAGTATGTCCCTATGATTTTTTGAATTTCTCTGGAATCTGTTGTGATGTTACCTTGTTCATCTCTGATTTTATTAATTTGTGTCTCTTCTCTCTTTCTTTTGGTCAGATTTGCTAAGGGTTTATCAATCTTGTTTATCCTTTCAAAGAACCAACTCTTTGTTTCATTAATTCTTTGGATTGTTCTTTTTGTTTCTATTTCATTAATTTCTGCCCTAATCTTTATTATTTCTTCCCATCTACTGACTTTTGGTTTGCCTTGTTCTTCTTTTTCCAAAGCTTTAAGGCGAAGCATTAGGTCGTTTACTTGTGACCTTTCTAATTTCTTAATATAGGCACTTAACGCTATAAATTTACATCTTAGAACTGCCTTCATTGTGTCCCAGAGATTTTGGTTTGTTGTGTTCTCATTATCATTTGACTCTATAAATTTTTTGATTTCCTTTTTGATTTCTTCATTGACCCATTCATCATTTAGTATTGTATTGTTTAGTTTCCATGATTTTGTGTATGCTCTATAGCCTTTCTTGCTACTGATTTGTAGTTTAATTCCATTGTGGTCAGATAGAATGCAAGGAATTATTTCAATTTTCCTGAATTTGTTAAGATTTTCTTTGTGTCCTAACATATGGTCTATTTTAGAGAATGTTCCATGTGCTACTGAAAAGAATGTATATTCTGCAGCCTTTGGATGAAATGTCCTGTATATATCTGTTAAGTCCATTCCTTCTATGACCTCATTTAGTCCAGATGCCTCTCTGTTTATTTTTTCCCCGGATGACCTGTCAATTGATGAGAGTGGGGTGTTAAAGTCACCCACCACCACTGTGTTTGGTGTTATCTGTGACCTTAGTTCTAATAGTGTTTGTTTGACGAATTTGGGAGCCCCCATGTTAGGTGCATATATGTTTAGGCTTGTAATGTCCTCCTGTTGGAGTGTGCCCTTAATCAATATAAAGTGACCTTCCTTATCTTTCTTGACTAACGTCGGACTAAAGTCTACCCTGTCTGATATTAGGATAGCAACCCCTGCTTGTTTTCTAGGCCCATTTGCTTGAAACACCGTCTTCCAACCTTTCACCTAAGGTAATGTCTAGCCTTTGTAGAAAGGTGATTTTCTTGGAGACAACAAATTGTAGGATCCTGCTTTTTAACCCAGTCTGTGAACCTATGTCTTTTCATTGGGGCATTGAGGCCGTTGATATTAAGAGATATTATTGAAAGGTGTGTATTTATGTTTGCCTTTTTTTTTTTTTTTTTTTTTTGTGGTTCTGGTTCTACCTGTGCTCTCTTCTGTTAACTAGTATTTGAGTATTGCTTGTTTTTTCTAGGTTCCTTATATGTGTGCTTTTCCTTTTCTTCAGCATGGAGGATTCTATCAAGTATTTTCTGTAGAGCTGGTTTTGTCTTCAAATACTCCTTTAACCTGCTTTTGTCATGGAATGTCCTTATTTCTCCATCTCTTTGAATGGATAGCTTTGCAGGATAAAGTAACCTTGGTTGACAATTGTTATCTTTCAGAACTTGGAATATATCACCCCAAACCCTTTTGGCTTTAAAAGTTTGTGTTGAATAATCTGCTGTAATCCTGATGGGCTTACTTTTGTAGGTAACTTGATTTTTCTGTCTAACTGCTTTCAATATTTTTTCTTTGGTTTGTGTGTTTGGAAGTTTGATTATAATATGGCGAGGAGAGGTTCTTTCTGGGTTTTGTCTGGCTGGTGTTCTAAAGGCTTCCTGTATCTGCATTGGCACCTCTTTCCCAATTTGGGGGAAATTTTGTTCTATGATTTTGTTGAAAACACCTACTATGACTTTTGATTGAAATTCTTCTCCTTCTACTATGCCCTGAATTCTAATATTTGATCTTTTCATAGTGTCCCGAATATCTTGAAATTCCCACTCATACTTTTCTATAAGTTTGTCTTTCTCTTTGTTGGCCTGTATTAGATCTGCCACCTGGTCTTCTAGCTTAGATATTCTGTCCTCTCCTTCATCCATTCTACTGGTGAGATTTTCTACAGAGTTTTTTATTTCATTAACTGTGTTCTTCATTGCTAGTAATTCTCACTGGTTTTTCTTTATTGTTTCTATTTCCTTATTTATGTCTTGTATTGCCTTCTTTATTTCATGAAATTGGTGTCCTGCATCTTCTTTGATTCCTTTGATTTCCTCTTTAAGTTCCTCTTTGACTCCTTTGATTTGTTCTCTGACTTCTTTGAACATATTTACAATCATTCTTTTGAACTCTTTTTCAGGCATTTCCTCTAACTCGTTCTCACTGGAGGTCATTTCTGATGCATTAATACTTTTAGGTGGATTTATATTGTCTTGCTTTTTAGTGTTTCTTGTGTTATAATGTATATATTTTTGCATCTTGGATTATGTTAATGCTTGGATTTTCTAGCTAGCTGGGTATTCTTAGCTGTATCAATTGATTTGATGTTATTTATTTTCAGGATAGGAGCTTAAGGTGTTAGCTGTGGCTCTTAAGACTCTGAGAGTATCTACAAAGGTGCTCCTAGGGGTTGAGTTTTCCTGCTATGGGAGTATTGAAGTAGGCTGAGTGGAATAAAACACCTGTAGATTCTAAAAGTTAACTAAACACTGTACCCATTCAGTCAAAAACAGCCCCAAGTATGTATGCCAGAGTAGTTATTATAACAACCAGATCCTCTATCAACACAGAGGTTAAGATTTCTGGTCTGTTGAGGAATCTCAGTCAGCTTGTAACCAAGTGAGACCCTTCCCTGGTGCAAACCCAGTTACCTTGGATGAGTTTGGTCTCAGTCAAGTTGCTGCCTGGGTTGTCGGGCTGCTGTTCTGATTTCTGGAGCTGGGCACTGGCTTTTCCTGCGGGGCAAACCAAGCCTGGCAACTGTAACCCTGCAGATCAGCACCCCCGCTGCTGGAACTGCTGCTGCTTCTGGGTCTGCTGTTTTTGCCACTCCTGGGTCTGCCGTTGCTGCCACTCCTGGGTCTGTTGCTGCTGGGGCCGCTGGTACCAGTTCCAGAGCTGCTGATGTTGCTGCCAAACTCTGCTCCTGCTTGGGTCCCGCTGTCGGCTCAAGTTGGCGTGGCCAGGTCCCAGGACCCCTGCTGTGTTCGCTGGAGCTGGGCTCAGGCAGTGGGGGAGGGGAGGGAGCTGCAGCTGCTCTGGTTCTCTCGCTGCTCCATGTGTTCTTCTACCTCACGGTCTGCTCCTCCGCTGCTCACTGCCGCTCTCCCCTCACATTTCCTGAGTTGCGGAGAGGGCGGTGTGAGGGGAAGCTCCCGCACCTGGCTTTTCCTGTGGCTGGAGCCAAGTCTGGTGGCTTTCTGGTGCGCTGCCGCCGCCGTGGTTGGCGGAGCTGCTGGGGCCACTTTTGCCGGCCTGTGCGGTCTCTGGATGCTCTGGATCTCTCCTACTTCTCCGCTGCCGCTTCAGTTTCCTATACACCTCACATTTAGTAAAAGTGTGTATTTTGCTGAGGTTTTTTGGTCTTTTTTCCCCCCAGGCGCTTTGGTGTGGTACCTACGCCGCCATCTTAACCGGAAGTCGAAATAAATTTTTTTTGAGGTAGGATCTCACTCTAGTTCAGGCTGTCCTGGAATTCACTAGGTAGTCTCAGGGTAGCCTCAAATCCATGGCAATCCTCCTACCTCTGCCTTCCAAATGCTGGGATTAATAGCATGTATCACCATGCCTGGCTAAATAAAATATTTTTTTTTTTGCCTCTTGTACTTGAATGTCCATACATTTCCTAAGATTTGTTTTTTTCTGACATTGTTTCACTAAGTAGGTTTCCTATGACTATAGCCTGTATCTCAACTCCCTCATGTAGACCTATTATTCTATGCCCAAACCCTGAATTGTGTCCAAAATCTTCTATGTTCTGGTCTTTTTGTTTGTTTGTTTTTCAAGATAGGGTCTTGCTCTAGTCCAGGTTGACCTGGAATTCACTATGCAGTCTGCAGGTGTCCACAGACTCACAATGATCCTCCTACCTCTGCCTCCTGAGTGCTGAGATTAAAGGCGTGCACCACCATGCCCAGCTGCTTTTGTTCTTTAGTGATGTCTGAATGTCAATCTTGTCTTCAAGCCTAGCTTTTCATGTCACTGTATCTAGTCTATTGGTGAAGTTTTCAGCTGGCTTATTATTCAATTCATTGAGCTTTTCATTTCCAAGATCTCTGCTTGGTTCCTTTCAAGCCTGCACTGTGAGGGTGACTATTAGAAGCCAGAGATCAGTCAGCCCCACCCTGGTGCTCTCAGAGGCAGCATTGTGCAGCTCCTGCAAAGCTGAATCCACACCCAGCTGCTCTAGCCCCACTTCACAGGGTTGGCCATTATTGTAAGTGGAATGCTCTTCTGTTTCTCTCAAAATGGCAGCTACTTCCAACCACATGGATTCTCTATGACCTTGTGTCAAGGTCACAATCACTTGACTCCACACTGTCTTGAGGTAGCTGCAAGCTGAACCAATACAGAAGAGATGTGGTGGGACTTCGGAGATACAAAAATGCAGGGTTTCTGAGCTCCTATAGTCAAGTCGGATTACAAGACCCTTCTTAAGATGGCTCCCGTTACAACAGTGCATAAATATGCTAGAAACTGCAGCAAACCTGTTCTCTGATGCAAGTTTACTCAAAGACATCAGGTCTCCTGTCTTCTTGCATTGTGTTTGTATGGCACTTTGTTCTGTTCTTGTGGAGACTGGAGACATAGACCTACTGATGGGGAAGCTCTCCCCCCCACCCCAATGCCATGGAACAGTCAGTGTTTGGAATCAGTATTTCTCTTCTAATTCTAAAATCTAATAATTCCAGGCTTTATCTCATCACTAACTTTGAAATGTTGCATTTCAGCATTATACACTGCTATGTTGGTTGGCTCTCAAGAGATTTAGGAGAGCACTGGGTCCTTTAATCCACCATCCTTCTTCCTTCCTTTCATTGTGGTTTTGATTTGTTTTCCTATTAGTGGTATTAAACATGGTTTCATATTCCACTGGTCATTTGTATACCTTCTTTGTGAGAAATGTCTACTCAGGTCTATTGTCCATTTTTAATAATATCGATTTATTTGAGAGACAAAGAGAAATAAGTCAATACTGAGATGAATCTGTACAAAGAACTATAAACTTTATCTTCCATTAGTTTCCTTCTTACCTTTTCCAATCACTTTCTTTTAAAAAAATTTATGTTTATTATTTATTTATTTATTTATTTGAGAGTAACAGACAGAGGAAGAGGCACATAGAGAGAGAGAATGGGTGCGCCAGGGCCTCCAGCCACTGCAAACGTACTCCAGATGTATGCACCCCCTTGTTCATCTGGCCAACGTGGGTCCTGGGGAATTAAGCCTCGAACCAGGGTCCTTAGGCTTCACAGGCAAGTGCTTAACCACTAAGCCATCCCTCCAGCCCCCAATCACTTTCTTATAATTAGCTGACTCATCTTGTCACAATCTTCACTCATTTAACAAGTATCCATTGAGTTCCTGTCCGATGCTAGGCACAGCCCAAGACCTACAAATACAATAGTGAACAAAGCAGACACTCTTGCCCTCAAGGGCTTGATCATGTAGCCAGTGCAATGAAATAAATGAACTTGAACTTTTTTCAAACTGTGATATGAGCTATATAGAAAAAGACAGATGGGGGCTGGAGAGATGGCTTAGCGGTTAAGCGCTTGCCTGTGAAGCCTAAGGACCCCGGTTCGAGGCTCGGTTCCCCAGGTCCCACGTTAGCCAGATGCACAAGGGGGCGCACGCGTCTGGAGTTCGTTTGCAGTGGCTGGAAGCCCTGGCGCGCCCATTCTCTCTCTCTCCCTCTATCTGTCTTTCTCCCTGTGTCTGTCACTCTCAAATTTAAAAAAAAAGAAAAAGAAAAAGAAAAAGACAGATGGGCCAGAGCTCTCTTCAATCTCCTGGGCCTGGCTTTCTAGATATGGAATCTGAGATGAGAATTTGAATGGTAGTTCATTGATGGAGGCTCTTAGGAGATGGAAGTGAGAGACAAAGAATAGAGCAAGGAAGTAAGCAAAGTAACGGTGAGGTCTCCACCACAATCTTACTTTAGCCTGATCCCAACGGGAGGCTGGGGAACATGAATCACATAGACTGGTTCCCACTTTGAGACTAGAGTCCAGCTATTAGTACTACCTGTGCTTGCCGGTCACTAACCCTAACTACACTCCCACGTCTCTCCTACCCACCCCACCATCCAGGGACAGAAGTCTCTCCCATTCAGACAAGACAGCTCTTCAAAGAGGGGCCCAGGAGTTGCCACATCAAAATCTCCTTCCTAAGCTGTAAGTGGATAAGAGCTAAGAATTTGCAAAAGCAAAGCCAGTGTTTTCACCTGTATCAGCTTTCACCCACATCTACAGGGAAACAGGTCACAGTTAATTTCTCCCATCCAAGAACTAACAAGGCCTGGCCCTGCTTAGCTTTCAAGCTCAGATGAGTCCTGGCACGTTCAGGGTGATATGGCCATAGGATCACAGTTAAATTCTCTATCAGGAAATTCTGTAAGCAGGTGGATAAAAAAGAAAAGGTGTAGGGCCTACCCCATAATGCTCTTTTATCAAAGTTTACTAAGAGCTGGGCGTGGTGGTGCACACCTTTAATCCCAGCACTAGGGAGGCAGAGGTAGGAGGATCGCTGTGACTTCGAGGCCACCCTGAGACTCCATAGTGAATTTTAGGTCAGCCTGAGTTAGAGTGAGACCCTACCTTGAAAAACCAAAAATAAAAAAGAAAGTTTATTAAGGATAAACTTTGGTGATCAAGTGAAGTCTATGGTTAATCTTCATTGTACATGTGACTACATTTAGACTCACCAGAAGATTGGTGAGGCACACTGTGGGATGTCTGTGAGATGACTAACTGAGAGTGGGGAGACACTGAGCGTGGGCACACTGCCCACATGCTGGGGGCCTGGAATAGCACCAGGGTAACTAAGAACAGAACAACAGCACCCCCGTCTCTTCTCTAGCCACCATATGTGACCTTCTCTGCTCTGGATGTCATCTATGCCATGACAGACATTCCAGAAACCAGGAGCAAAAATAAAGTCATTTCCCCTCAAGTTGTTTCTGTCAGATATTGTGTTACAGTGACAAGAAAAGTGACTAATACTTTCCAAAGGAGAAAACAGCCCAGCAGCCTATGGTCATCCATCCATTATGGATGGAGGGAAACACTCCCAGACCCTCCACTTGGGGTTCTGGTCACATCATAAATAGTGATAACAGGGAGGGGATTGAAATGTTAACATTTCAATGGTAGCGTTTGGTGGTAGCAACACCATCATAAAGCCTTGTTACAAAAATGTACTTTGTTTGTTTGTTTGAGGTAAGGTCTCACTGTAGCCCAGGCTGACCTGGAATTCACTATGTAGTCACAGGGCGGCCTTGAACTTATGGAGGTCCTCCTACCTCTGCCTCCTGAGTGCTGGGATTAATGGTGTGTACCACCATCCCTGGCTACAAAAATGTACTTTTTTTATGGTAAAAAGCTTTTAATAAGAGACTGTGATTTCATAGGCAACCAGTTAGCAGATTAATGAATCATTTAACTTTCTTTACTTAAAACTAGTATTCCACTCAAGAATGACAAACCCTAAAATGTTTCCTCTTATACTGACCAACATAACTAAGTACAAATGAAGTCAACGGTGTGCCCCATTAGCAAGCTGCGGTGTATGTCAATAAAACAAGCCCTCCCCACCCAAGCCCTGGCCCCTGGATAACATCAGTAAATGATTGTGCACTGCGTGATGATACCATTAGGTGAGAACTTTGGTTCATGCAGTCGGCTGCCACAGAGGTTGCACCCAAAACCCACAGCCCTGGCATCCAAAGTCAGTCAGTGGCAATGGCTCATGGTGTCAGCCGTGCTCCTTCCACAACACCAGGTGAATACTGTGGTCAGGCATGCTGGTGGCAAAAACCGAGCCGGTGACATTGTGCCCGTCCAGTCCATTCAGCCAGGACGCTTCGCCTGCCAGGAAGCTGGAGCCTCTCTTTGATTTCCTGTACTCCGGCAGAGGCCAGCGGCTAATCAGGCTCTCTGTCCTCAAGTCCATGATGTACAGGTAGCGGTTGTCAAACAGCAAGGCAAAGACATCTCCAAAGCCAACCAAGGCCAAATTTGCTACCTCAGGTGTCTTGATGACCCTAAGAATATAACTGGCAAAGTCCCACTGGTAGAGACCAAGGGCCGAACTGCAGACAATGTATTTGCCATCAAAATGAAGTCTTGGCTGCAGGCGGATACTTCTATCTTCAGAGACAGACAACGTCTTTAAGCACTTGCAATTGATTTCTCTCCCAACTGGCCAAATCTTGATTTCATGTTTGTGTGCACTTAAGAGAATATAATCCCCAGGACTATGCAGGAGAGATTTGACTTTGCACCTCTGCAAAACCACCTTGGTGACCCACTTCAAATGCCCAGTGAGTGTGTTCAGGGATGCCCCAGAAGATAAAGCCCATACTTTCACAGTGAAGTCTGCAGAGCCACTCACCAAGATACCCAGTTCATCATTGTTGTCCACACTAAACACTGCCTGGGTGTGGCCCCGAAAGTGCTGGGTCCTGGCTCCGGTACTCCATTCCCAGCAGGCCAGTCAGGAGCCTGTCACAAGCTTCTGTTCATCGAACTTCACCGCTGCACAAGTGTGGGTCTGGATACCATAAATGCACTGCCCTGTGCTTACATCCCATAGTTTTGCAGACAAGTCATCTGACCCTGTATAGGGAAGTCCATCTTTGTAGGAAAGTGTATACACTCTGGCACTATGTCCAATTAATGATGAGGTCTCAAAGGCTTCATGGTCCTCAAGTTGCTTCATTCTCAGAATAGCCGTCAAATAAACCTTCTTCCAGTGCCAAGCGTCCTGAACAGAATCATCTGTCTGCCAGCCCAAATTTCTACACGCAGTCTGCCACACCTCTGTACAGCATTTATCACCTTATTCCACTGCTTAGAGATGAGGCAGCACGTGAGTAAAGTCCGAGGATGGAGCCACTTTAACAAATAAAAACTGAGCTCCAAGGGAAGGAGTTTGAGGAAGTCCCGCTTGAGGAGAGTCTCCAGGTTATTGGAGAGATGTCTGAGCTGGACTGCCCCACTCAGACTAATCAGGTGATCCAGAGTTTCATTTCTGTGCAAGTCCTTCAAGAAAGAAATGTAACAGAAATGTTATCAAGCCATGTCTCTTTGTCCTTTCTCTCCATAAGGTTATGGAAATATTTACCTGAGCGAGCACCCTGGGGCCCGGGACCTCGCGGGAGTGGCTTCCAGCCCAAAAATGTACTTTTAAGTTAGGTTTTTATAAGTCCCATGTATTGTCAGACTTGGTTTGTTATGTAAGGAATCAAGTATGTAAGTATGTAAGTTTAGTTTACTACTGCAGTGTTTATTTTATGATTTCCTATATATGGCCTGGAGCTAACAAGGTAGTTGCTCATAGCTCCTCATAATGAGGATCTGGATTCATTTTGTCTCACTCTGGCATTATTGGCTTCAAAATGACACACCATGATGCTGCTTTTCAACTGCTGGCAATATGGTAAATAAGCTCCTTATCTCAAAGAGCCTGAACCCAGAGTCTCTCACTCATGTCCACTCACATCCCTATAGCCAGAGCCTAGATATCTGTCCACCCCAACAGCAATGAAAGCCAGGAAAGATGCTGTGAAGTTAGGTGGCCATGTGAATTATCCATTCTGGCATAAGAAACCACTCCAAAACGCAGAAAACCGAGACCCTGGTGTTGTGCCACTCATCACAGTTCTGTGAGATGACAACGTAAGGAGTTCCAAGGGGCTTCCCCACAGCTTAGGTTTTCAGATGACTGGACTGGACTGCAAGGTCCACAATGGCCTCACACGTGCATCTCGTAGTTGTGACCACTGTTAGAAGCTAAGGTGTGATGATATCCTGACATATGGTCATTTGTAATACCTGTCATCTACCTCTCTATGTGGCCACCTGCTCTCCAGTAGGCAGAACAGATCATGGTATTATGGTCTCAGTGTTCCCAGAGTGTGATGTCAGAAGCTGTAGCATTTCTCCAGGATCTATCATCTCCCACATCTCCCACAAGACCAGCCTGGACTCACAGCAGTAGAGAAATAGACTCCACCACTCTATGAAAGAATCAGCAACGTCACACTGCAAAAGATAGCAGCCAAAACTCAGGGAATTATATCAATCTTCTGTGGTGGCTGACATATGAATTCTACTACTAAGAAAAAGAAGATAAATACCGAAGGGATTCATTTATTATGAAGTGGAAAAATCTCCCAAAATAAAAGCAATAGTGCTTTCTGGCTTACCCTGCTTATCACAAGGCATTAATGGCCTTTTATTGTGTGTGTGGTACTAGGGATGGAACCCAGAGCCTTGCATTGTAGCCCTAGCATGTGTGTGCGTGTGTATGTTTTCCTTCAAGGCAGAAATTTCACTCTAGCCCAGGATAACCTGGAATTCACTATGTAGTATTAGGGTGGTCTCAAATTCATGGCAATCTTCCTACTTCTGCCTCCCAAGTGCTGGGATCAAGGTGTGCACCACCATGCCCAGTAGCTCTTCTTTTTTTTTTTCAGTTTTTCAAGGTAGGGTTTCACTCTAGCTCAGGCTGACTTGGGATTCACTATGTAGTCTCAGGGTGGCCTCGAACTCATGGCAATCCTCCTACCTCTGCCTCCTGAGTGCTGAGATTAAAGGCATGCACCATCATGCCAGGCAGCTCTTCATTTTTTGAGACAAGGTCTCACTCTGTGGTTCAGACTGGTCTTGAACTTGTAATCCTCCTACTTTAGCTTCTCGAGGGCTGGAATCATAGGCATGTGCCACCGTGACCTGCTTGTGACCTATTTTGTTAGTAATTTTGTGGTCATACTGGTGTAATTAATGCTTGAATGGATTTGATTTCCCAACCTTTCCCAAAGCATCTATCCTGTTGAATTCAGCAAACACTTCTAACCCAACAATGCTAATGTGGATCTCAAGGCTAAAGGACCTCAGTTACCTGAGCAATACAGGTTACCACAGATCCAGAGGCACTCTCCCTTCCTGGATCAGTTATAAAGACTTGAAGCTTGGAAGACTTTCATATTTAAGGAGAAAAATGTTAACAGATTTTAGGCCAGGAATAAAATTGTATAAAGCTATCAAGAAGTGACTTTGGGGGCTGGAGAGATGGGTTAGCAATTAAGGTGTTTGCCTGCAAAGCCTAAGGACCCATGTTTGACTCCCCAGATCCTACGTAAGCCAGACTCACAAGGTGATGCATGCACAAGGGTGCACATGCACACAAGGGGGCACATGCATCTGGAGTTCGAGTGCAGTGGCTGGAGGCCCTGGCACACTCATTCTCTTTCTCTGTCTTGCACTTGCTTGCTCTCATTAAAAAAAGAAGGGCTGGGCTGGAAAGATGGCTTAGTGGTTAAAGCATTTGCCTGCAAAGCCAAACGATCCTGGTTCTACTCTTCAGGACTCACATAAGCCAGCTGCACAAAGGGGCGCATGCATCTGGAGTTCGTTTGCAGTGTCTGGAGGTCCTGGTGTGCCCATCCCCCCCTCTCTTTCTCTCTCTCAAATAAATAAAATACTTAAAAAAGATTGGGCTGGAGAAGTTGCCCAGTGGTTAAGGTGCTTGCCTGTGCTTCCTAAGGATACATGTTCAATTCTCCAGATCCTATGTAAGCCAGGTGCACAAGGTGATGCAAGTGCAAGGTCACTCATACACACTAGGTGGCACATGTGTCTGGAGTTTGGGTGCAGTGGCTAGAGGCCCTGGCACACCAATTCTCTCCCTCTCTCATAAAATAATAAAACAATTAGTAATAATAAAAGGCCAGTTTGTTGGGCTTCCTCAAAAGAAAAAGTGACTTTGGGTTAAGGATATGGCTCAGGAGCATGGGAACCTGAATTCAGATCCCCAGAACCCACATAAAAAGCTGGATTCTGTAGCACAGACTTCTGTGATCCCATCACACCTACAATCAGAAGAAAGATAGACACAGAACTGACCAGAAGCCCACAGGCCAGCTAGCCTGGTAACACAGTAGTGAACAATGAAAGAATCTGCCTCAAAAAGGGTGGAAAGTGAGGACCAACACCTGAAGTTGTCCTCTGACAACATACATGCCATGGAATGTGCAGACATGGAATCATACACATGAATACATATATAAACACCAAAAATAAAAATAAATCAGGGACCTTATGTGGGGCATCTTAAGACTACAAGGGACCAAAGGCTCATCAGTCGTCAATAACTTCTGCTTGCATGTTGAATAAAACTGAAATTCTCCACCCTGACTTACAAAATGCCTCTGTCCTCTCTGTCAGCCTTACCTTTGTCACTCTCTGTCTGGAAACTATCTGCCCTATTTAAGTCATTTGTGATCTCCCTTAGGAACCTTTGCAATCCAGCAATCAGCAAAAAAAAAAAAAAAAAAATCTTAAAAAATTTTTTTTGTTTATTTATTTTTTTGAGAATGACAGACAGAGAGAAAGAGTCAGATAGAAAGAGAGAGAGAGAATGGGTGTGCCAGGGCCTCCAGCCACTGCACACGAACTCCAGACGTGTGTGCCCCTTGTGCATCTGGCTAATGTGGGTCCTAGGGAATCAAGCCTCGAACTGGGGTCCATAGGCTTCACAGGCAAGTGCTTAACAGCTAAGCCATCTCTCCAGCCCTCACTTTTGCTATTTCTTAATTTTAGTGTCTTTATTTATTTATTTATTTATTTTTGAGGCACAATCTCACTAGCTCAGGCTGACCTAGAAGGCACTGCAGTTCAGGACAGCCTTGAGCTTATGCATATTCCATGCTTGTTTTGTTGGTGTTTGTATGTTGTTCAGTTGGGTTTCAAATTTGTTCTGTATTTTTCTTCACCCAGTCTATCACTTGGATGTCTCTATTACTCTTCGCACATACAATTTATATATTTTCCCTCTCTCTCCAACATCTTTTCCACATTTTCTCCTCCTTATCTTCCCCTATTTATTTTCCATAACTTCAACCTTCCATAGCCTCAACAACCTTTAAAATCTACAGTAGGGGCTGGAGAGCTTGCAAAGCCTAAGGACCTGGGTTCAATTCCCCAGTGCCCACGTAAGCCAGATGCACAAGGTGGCACATGCATCTGGAGTTCATTTGCAGTGGTTAGAGGCCCTGGTGCATCCATTCTCTCTCTCTCTCAAATAAGTAAATATTGAATGTTTTTAAAAATAAAACCTATAGCACCAAACAGTATTCCAACTAGACACTTGTGCCATCTTTTTCAAAGCTAATACTAATCCTCATCCTAACTCTATACCCCTCCCACTTCTATGTAACCCAAACTCCAGCAGATTTCACATCAGCCTTGCTCCTTTACCCATCAGCTCACTGTTGTTATTTCTCTATGAAGATATTTGCATTTCAGGCATATCCACCAGCTGGGGTCACTATTACTGTTGCTCTGGAATTAAAATATAAGCCATATTTGGCACCTTGATCTCCTACTCTGAAGATGTAATTTTGGACCTACATGTCTGAAAACACAGTTGATTAAAAAAAAAAAATCCAGGGCTGGAGAGATGGCTTAGCGGTTAAGCGCTTGCCTGTGAAGCCTAAGGACCCAGGTTCGAGGCTCAGTTCCCCAGGTCCCACGTTAGCCAGATGCACTAGGAGGCGCACGTGTCTGGAGCTCGTTTGCAGAGGCTGGAAGCCCTGGCGCGCCCATTCTCTCTCTCTCTCTCTCCCTCTATCTGTCTTTCTCTCTGTGTCTGTCGCTCTCAAATAAATAAATAAATTTAAAAAAAAATCCAAACAATGAAGTAACCCAAGATGGGAAAAATTTTAATTCAGGAATATAAGAAACACAAACAATGAAAACAATATAACTTATCCAAAAGTAATGACCACAACTTAGACTGAATTAATGAAATGCTAGACAGGGAATTCATAAGAATGATTGTAAGTATGCTTTTCTGCCAGCCCCAGCCATACTGCCTATCAGGCAACCAAAACTGCTGGTAGATCATAATCCGGCAGTCCTGCCTCCCTTTGTCCCCGAGGAGGATCTCTACCAGCCTCTCTATGTATCTGCCCCCGCACCGCCTGTACCATAAGCGAAAGCTGCTGATCAGGGTCCTGGGGAAGAAGGAGGAAACATGATCAGTCCTCCCCACACACGAGCTCCAGCTGCAAGACAGGCAGACTCCACTGTGGTCGCACTGCCTTTGCAAGCAACAACCCCTCGCCCCCCCCCCAAAAAAAATTAGGACAGCCAACAGTTTGTGACTTATATTCCTTTTTCTACCAGTGACCTGTATAAGTGGAAGATGCAGAATCCAAAATTTTCTGAGAAACCCTTGGCCCTCTTAGACTTGTTAAATTCTATAATGATAACTCCCCAGCCCACTTGAGACAATTGTCAACAGCTTTTTCAGGTTCTCTCTACAACAGAGGAAAGAGAGCTAATTCTAGCCACCTCTCACAAGCTAGTTCCTGGACTTAACAGTCAACCCACAGTCATGAAGGCCATCATAGATGTGGCTTTTCCCCTGACCTACCCTGACTGGGACTCCAACAGCCTTGAAAGTAAGGAGAGACTCAAAGCCTACCACCAAACTCTAATGGGGGGTCAACGAGAGCCTGCTAGGAAGCCCATAAATTTATTTAAGGTAGGACAGGTTATACAAAGTATGGAGGAAGCTTTTTATTTTTATTTATTTATTTATTTTTAAAACACTCTGTTTTCCTTTTATTCTGTCATGAAATCCACATAATTTTGAGCAAATTGACTCCTGTGGAGAGAAGCCACCTGTGACTGGGGGCCATTTTAGAGAGGCTACTAGAAGCCTACCGGACCTATACACCTCTGGACCCGGAAGCAAGAGAAAAATAGTCTGCCGTTAACATGCCTTTTGTCAACCAGGCAGTGACAGACATCCACAGAAAGCTCCAACGACTGGATGGTTTTGTGGGTAAGAAAGTGTCAGAGCTAGTAGCAATAGCAGAAAAAGTTTATAATAACAGGGAGACTCCAGAAGACAAGCCTGGCCAAAATATTATTGGCTGCCACAGGAAATTCTGACCCAAGGGAATTGAAGAACATGGCTTATGGGAGAAACAGGGGCAGACCAACACCCTAATCAAGAGGGGAAGGGTCATACTGACCCCATCTCCAAAAGGACCAATGTGCTTATTGTAAAGAGATGGGACATTGGAAAAATGAATGTCCACAAAAGAAAGACAAAGAGTCCTAAAGTTTGGGAGATAGGAGAACTCAGTGACTGAGGGTGTCAGGGTTCACGCCCCTCCATGAGCCCTGGGTAACCTTGAAGGTGGAGGGGAAACCAGTAGATTTTTTAGTTGACGCTGGGGCCCAACATTTGATTCTGAAACAGCCCATGGGACCCTTGTCCACCAAAAAGACATGGGTCTAGGGGGCCACTGGGACAAATGAATACTCATGGACTACCTGAAGAAAAGTGGACTTAGGAATGGGACAGGTAACCCATTCATTCATGGTCATCCCTGGGTGCCCATATCCACTCTTGGGGCCAGACCTCTTGACTAAAATGGGGGCACAAATCCATTTCAACCCTGAGGGAGTACAGGTTCTTAACCAGAATGGTCCTATACATGTGTTAACTATGTCACTGGAGGAAGAATATAAACTCTACACTTCTCCCTCTAATGTGACTACTCCTCACACTATTGAAGGAGTGCTAAAGCAGCCCCCTGACAAGGGGCTGACCAATGCCAGACTGACTCATTATCAGGCTCTTCTTCTCAACCCCCCCACAGGTTCAATTTGCCATCAGTCAGGCCCTCAATCCCAAAATGCTGTTACCTGACCCAGATCTAGACAGTCCCATACATGACTGCTTGGAGATCTTGAGCAGTTTACAAGGGACCCAAACAGATCTCAAAGACATTCCCCTTCAAGGGGCAGGGCTGACCTGGTATACAGTTGGAAGCAGCTTCCTTAAGGATGGTGTCTGGTATGCAGGAGCTGCAGTGACAATGAAAGAAACAACTTTATGGTCAGAAGCCCTCCCTCCAGGTACATCTTCACAGAAAGCTGAACTGATAGCCCTGACCAAGGCATTGCAACTAGGCCATGGAAAGAGACTTAATATCTATACTGACAGCCATTATGCTTTTGCAATGGTACTTGTTCATGGTGCCATTTATTAAAAAAAAAAAAAAAAAAGAGGAGTATTGACAGCAGAAGGAAAAACCATTAAAAATAAACAGGAAATTCTGGACCTCTTGTGGGTTATATGGCTCCCCAGAGCAATAACAATCATGCACTGCCCTGGTCACCAGAAAGGGGAGAATCCTGTTTCCAAAGGGAACAACACAGCTGACAACGTAGCATGAGAGGCAGCCCTCCAGGTTGCTACTTCCCTAGTGGCAAAATTACCTCCAGTGGTGGCACCCACCTTGCCAGAAATGCCAACTGTGGTGGTTTGAATAGATGGCCCCCGATATATTCAGTTCTTTATTGTTTGTAGTTTGCATCTGCTGGCTACCTGGCTGGAGGCAATGTCACTGGGTGATCTTAAGGTGTGGTGGTGGGTTTCAGATTTCAATCTAAAGATATGCAAAGTGTGCCTAGCTAGAATTCCTGAAGAGTGCCGTGGCTTTTGACCTTTAAGCTTGTACTTCATGCTCTCTGTTTGGGCCTGTGAAGACAGGCCAGCTTCTTCTGCCATTATGGAACTTCCCCTGGATGTGTAAGCTTTAATAAATCCCTTCCTCCATAACTGTGCCTGATCTGGAAGTTTATCTCAGCGAACCTGAATCTGTCTGCTAACCAACCCACACTGATTCAGATCTATGGAGGACTGAGACTTGCACAGCAGCCTATAAAGAACAAGGATGGCATAAAATTCTTGATGGAAGGATTATCCTCCCGTCAGACTTTGATAGCCAACTCATCAGACAAATATATCAGAGTACTCATCTAGGATGACAGAAGATTGAGGACTTACTTAGACGGGCCCACCTTAAAGTTTTTGACTTGAGACAAAAAACAACAGAAGCCATAGCCTGATGCCATGCCTGCTGCCTGGTAAATGCACAAAGCTTAGTTTCTCAGTCAGGAACTAGGGAAAGGGGGACCCGGCCAGGAATAAACTTGGAAATTGACTTTACAGAAATAAAAACTGGTTTGTACAAGTACAGGTATTTACTAGTGTTTATAGACACCTTTTCAGGTTGGACTGAAGCCTTTCCAAACCAGCTTCAACTGTGGCTAAAAGACTATTAGATGACATCATTCCAAGGTATGGTTTACTTGTTCTTTTGGGATCAGACAATAGGCCAGCCTTCATCTCGCAGGTAACCCAGGATGCAGTTAAAATTGTGGGGACTAATTGGAAGCTTCATTGTGTGTATTGTCCCCAGAGTTCAGGACAGGTAGAAAGAATGAATCGGACCTTAAAGGAGACCCTAACTAAATTAACCCTTGAAACTGGAAGTGACTGGGAATGTCTCCTTCCCTTTGCCCTTTTCTGAGTTTGAAACTCCCCCTATACCATGGGGCTGACTCCCTTTGAAATCATGTATGCAAGACCTCCACCCTTGTTACCAAATATAAAAGCAGAAATGTTAACTGAATTTGATGACAAGAGATTCCTCTCCTCCTTACAAGCTTTATTCCAGGTACAAGAACAACTCTGGCCTCAGCTACAGGCCATTTATGAGAAGACACCTTCACCCACATCCCATGGATTCAAGCCAGGAAATCTAGTGCTCACCAAGAGACACCAGAGAGAGAGACTTTTGAACCTGGCTGGAAAGGACTGTACACTGTGGTCCTGACCACTCCAACTGCAATCAAAGTGGACGGAGTTCCTACCTGGATACACCACTCTCACATGAAGCCTATTGACCCACAGGCAAACCACCCAGATGACTGCACCCTTGAAGAAAAGCCTGGACTGTGGTGTTCCGTTGCACATTCACAAGACCCACTCAAACTAAGGATTCATAAGCTAGAAACTAAGACTTAATGATGGCTAAATCTTTTCATGTAATGATAATCTCTTGTTGTTTAATAACCTCTATTGTTGTAAACCCACATCAACCCTATAATCTCACATGGATGCTCACTAATGGACACAGGGAAAATAGTCAACTCTACTTCCCATTTAGCACCTCCTGGAACCTGGTTTCCCAATTTGATATTTGATTTATGTGACCTAGTAGGAGACTCCTGGGATTATGCATACATAGCTGATGGTGGGGAACTCGATACCTCCCCAGCCTATGGATGTAACTCACCTGATACCTGAACTAATATGAAAGGACAGGTTTTCTATGTATGCCCTGGTCATGATAGAAACCCCGAGCAACAAGCTAATTGTGGTGGCACAGAATCATATTACTGTGGCTCATGAGGATGTGACTCCACGGGAACTATCTATTGCCCCCCCCCATAAAGACATCACATCACTGTTATTAGGATCTCTTGCTATCCCAATGATGTAATAAGCTACTGATTACATTTACTGATAAGGGGGAAATTACCACTAAATGGGAACTTGATAAAAACTGGGGATTAATGTTATACATATCAGGAAAGGAGCCAGGGACATTAGTCACCCTACAACTTCATGTCCAACCATTAGAGACCACCCAGGCTGCTGTAGTACCTGTTGGACCAAATCCTGTTTTGACCTTACCTCCCATCCCACAACAGCTCACGTTATCTTCCCCAATCCTTGATGGTTCTATTGCCAGGAGCACCAATATGCCCTTGGCTATGCCACCTCCCAAGGTTTCAGATGCTTCCCGGCATTTGAGTTACAGTAACCCAACTTCACTTATGGGTTCCTTAACTCCACTACTAACCTCACTAGGGAGGACTGTTGGCTTTGCTTAGACCCACGACCCCCTGACTGTACTGGCTGGGCCACTACAGGAATTCTGTCAACCCCAGTGAGAGGCCCACCATGATGTTCATGGGGAAATCCCCAGTCCTTACCCTACACTCTGTCACTGGGAAAGGACTATGTGTACTAGGTGCAGGAAGAAAACTGGATAACTTTGCCCAACTCAAACATCTCTGTAATCACACTGTTACTGCAGACACTGGTAACTCCTATCTGCTGCCCCCTAATGGAACTTGGTTTGCATGCACTATGGGACTAACTCCTTGTATTCACCTGCAGATCCTTCAAAACACTACTGATCTATGTATCCTAGTTACTCTGTTTCTGCAGGTTTACCACCTCCCCTTTGATGATTATATAGAAACCCTAGAATATCATCATTATAGATAGAAATGTGATTTTGGAATATCAGCAATCCTTCTTACATCTTTGGTAGGGACTGGTATAGATGCAGGGATTGGTACTGGTACTACAGCCTTAATTAAAGCAGACCAGACTTATCAGGCCTTAACTAACCTAATAGATTCTGATCTTGCCCAATTAGAAAAGTCAGTCCATCACTCACAACAGTTGGTCCCTGGATTCACTGGCTGAGGTGGTACTACAAAACAGAAGGGGACTACACTTTTCCTACAGCAAGGGGGACTCTGTCAGGCTTTAGGAGTGCAATGTTGTTTCTATGTCAACAATTCAGGTGTTATTAGGGATAGCCTTGCCATAGTCCAGAAGAGACTAAAAGAAAGGACCAAAAAAAGGACAAGAAAACCAAAGCTGGTATAAGTCACTATTCAAGTGGTCCCCCTGGCTAACAACCCTGATCTTCTCCCTAATGGGCCCACTTATTCTCCTGTTGCTCACTCTTACTTGTAGACCATGTATCATCAATGCATTAATTAAATGTGTTAAAGAATGCTTAGCCACAGTACAACTAATGGTCCTAAGGTGACAATATCAACCTCTGGAAACAGCTCAAGGATTTGAGATGAGACCATACTCAAGGAGGGAAATGAAAGAACTAAATCAATGCCATAATAGGCTTTAGCAAAACACCTCCCTAGGCCTAAAATTAGAACAAAAGGCCATTAATCAGTGACTGTCCTGGCTGGAGAAAAGCTGAGTCACTTCCCGGAAATTCAAGGCCTCTTGGCCCCAACCAATCAAGGATGTATAGATGTAATTGTAGACCAATCATAATAAGGGTTACCTCACCTACTGGGAATTCCCCTTAAAACCCAGGCTCAAAGATCTTAGAACCAATCAAATGCAACCCTTGTTCAAATTAGCCAATCAAACGGTAGGACTAATTGCCTGCCAAAACCTTCCTTAGTTGTGCTTAAAGGAGCCTGAGGGCTTCTCTTGGGGTTGCCATTTTGAATGAATGGTCAACCCCTGCATGCTGGCTGATTCTGCAGAATAAAGGCTCTTTGCTTTTACATACTATTTGAGTCTGGGGTCGTTCTTCAGCGATTCTTGGACCCTTACATATTCACCCCAGGTAGGGCACAGTTGGGGTGACTGACAGAGCAGACTGTGGGGTTGCTTATAGGAGTCCATGACTCAAAAGCAGCTGCATACCCCAAACTCCACCCCAGCACAAGTGGCGACTCATGGAAGCTGTGTCTCTTGAACACACTACACAACCTTCAGGCAGTTCCACTGGTGGAGTCTCCAGCACACTACACTACTGGCAGGCAGCTTGGCAGGGCAGATGGGAGAGTATCTTTCCCCAAGCAGTTGTTTAATCTGTATATCACCTTATGGAGGGGTCTTATGACCTTTCCCCCAGACTTGACCCCCTCCCTCAGCCTCCCTCTTTCCCACAGGAGGGAGTGCTTCAATTCAAAGAAAATTGTTTATGGCTTCTATAACCCATGACCTTTTAAGCGTCAGTTCTCCCAGATTTGTTGGCCTCTTGACTTCCTCCTCCCTTCAAAGGGACTTTCTTAATTCAGAAGAATTTGCTATACAACACAAAACCACACATGGTGGCACATCCCTTTAGCCTCAGCACTGCGGAGCCTGAGGTAGAAGGATTCCAGTGAGTTCAAGGCCAGGCTGGGGCTACAGAGGTAGCTCCAGGTAAGTCTGGGCTCTTACTTCATCAGAATTCCAGCTAGTAGCACCTCTGTCTCACTCCTGTCCACTAGTCTGCTGTGTTCACATTTGTTGCAGGTAAAAAGGGTCAGAGGATGAACACTGCTCCCCACCAGCAGCAATGCTTAATAACTATGTGTAAATGTAGTATGTATGTAGTCCACTTCCTTCTGCCCTGGGGTAATACTGAGGTTCTTCACAGTCTTCCAGAACTTCCCAGTGGGATTAAATACTAGGGCCTCACAGGGGCATTCCACAGGTAATATACCATTACCAGCTGCCTGCCTGCCTTTCTTTCCTTCTTTCTTTCTTTCTTTCTTTCTTTCTTTCTTTCTTTCTTTCTTTCTTTCTTTCTTTCCTTCTCTCTCTCTCTCTCTCTCTCTCTCTCTCTCTCTCTCTCTCTCTCTCTTTCTTCCTTCCTTTACTTCTTTTTAAATATTATATCTTTCTATTTGTTTTAGAGAGGGAACAGGAAGGAGGGTGGAAGAGAATGGCACGCCAGGGCCCTTAGCCACTACAAATGAACTCCAAACACATGCACCACTTTGTGCATCTGGCTTTACATGGGTCCTGGGGAACTGAACCTGGGTCCTTTAGCTTTGCAGGCAGAAGCCTTAACCACTAAGGCATCACTCCAGCCCACCAGCTGCCTTTCCTTCCCCAGATCATTGCCCCTACCTATGGGGCATTTTGTGGGAGCACTGAGGATAAAGCCTAATGTCTCATGCATGCTAGGTAAGTGCTCTACCACTGAGCTACAGCCACCAAAATTAAATAATTAATATGTTTTAGGCAGAATCTTGCTACGTTACTCAAGTTGGCCTTGAGCTCATCCTGCTACTCAGGCAGCCTTATGCTCACAACCCTTCTGCCTCTGCCTCATAAGAGAAGAGATTAAAGTCCTGTACCACCTGGCTTCCTCTCAAACCCATGTTTTGGGTTTGTTTCAGGTAGATACCAAACTTCTAGGAATATATCTAATAAAGTACCTTTACACATATGTAATAATGAGGTATGCTCAATTTATTAATTCAACATTGTCTTTTAACAGCAAGAAACTGGAAGTGATATAACCAAGGGAGAATGGATCAAAATATGGTATATTCACAAAACAGAATATTATACAACTATAGTAAAGGATGAAAAAAGTAATGTGTGTCTTGATGTGAAATACTTTCAGCCTATTAATGAAAAGACAAGATATGTAACAGTATAAAATGTTTTACCATTTATATGAAATAGCATGTGTGTGTGTGTGTGTTCATAAATATTTAAAATCTTTCAGAAAGAGACCCAATGTATAGCCTTGATTACCCCTAAGAAAAGGACTTGAATAACCAGGAAGGGAGATTATTTTTCCACCATACATTCTTGTGGGGGTTTTGTTTTGCCTTATTTTTGTTTTACGGTGGTAGAGAATGCATCTGAGGCCTTGCACACCCTAGCAAGTGCTCTACCACTTATCTACATCTTAGCTTTCCACAATATGCTCTTGAATTTTAGACTATGGACAGGTTTATTGATTCAAAAGTTAAAAGTAACACTAAATAACAAATGAATAGGTGAAGGGAGAATGCTATTTTTCACTGGACTTCTTTATTGGGCCCATTAGCTCTAGTGTGAAATGCACTTGGATAAGCTGTTTACCACTTCTCTGTTGTTTGCTTGGCTTCTTCTGTCTCTTAGTATTGGCTGCTTGAGCTCCTGAACATCTATGGATCACCCATGCAAGGACGTCTCACTTCCTTCAGCAAGGGCAGCAGCCATATCATTTCCCTTTGCTCACCCACAAGGGCTGCCAGTGCCTCTCTCAGGAGAGGGCCCATCAGCATGTCCTCACACACAAGGAAGCTTAAGAAAGCCCCTTCTCCCTAAGAGGTTGTAATAAATCCATTGCTTACATGCAAGAAATGTCCCAGCCTCATAAAACCAGAGAAAGAGGGGGGGGGGGAGGGAGGGAGAGGGGAGACGAAGGACCTGAACAGGTCTCTCCTGCATGAGGCATCACTTCCCCAGTCTCCTAAAGGACTGTCTGTCCAGCAGCCTAGAGACCAGAATGTTGGTCTGACCAAAGTCCTGCTTGCTGTTGGAGCGGCCACTCCATGGAGATGAGGTCATTACTGAGGTGGGGCTGCTTGAGGATCAGCTTCATTCATCATGTCCTTATACTGCCGTTTGAAGAAGCCAAGCTGTTGAGGCAAAAACAGAGGGAAAGAGCCACAGGGGCCAGGTGAAGGCCATGCAGAGCAAGAGGAAGACAAAAGGCCCCAAAAGGGCACAAATTAACAGGGCATAAATGAATTTTTTAAAAAAGAAAGAAAATAAAAGTCAAAACTAATTTGGGATTGGGGAGATGGCTCAGTGGTTAAAGAAGCTTGCCTGCAAAACTCCTATTTCCCAGTGCCCACATAAAGCTAGAAGCACAAAGTGGCACATGTATCTGGAGTTCATTTGAAACACACACACACACACACACACACACACACACACACACAGAAATACATTTTTAAAAATGGAACAGAGTATAAAAGGACCTGGGGAAAGTGATGTAGAGAAATAAACTGCATCAATGCCAGGGCCAGGAAAGAAATACAAAATATAACATAAAAGAATTATATGTGGTCATTCTGTACCAGAGCCATTAAGTTGCTCTACATATATTGAACCAATTTTCCTTGAAAAATGGAATTGATATGATTATTTTACAACTGAGGATAATGAATTGTAGGGAGTCCTGACTTGCCCAGGGTCATGAAGCCAGCAGCAATACTGAGAGTCCAACTCAATAATGAAGCTACTGAACAAGAAGGGGGAGGGGAGGGCAGAGAGAGGGCCAGCCAGGGTTACCTTGTACAGTCCAGCAGTGATAAGGGCCAGGAGCACCAGCCCTGCAATGGAGCTGCCCACAATGAGTGGTACAAGGTTGTGAACTCTGTATGGCTCCACTTTAGTTTCTGTCTAAAAAAGAGGAGAATAGAGGCACATCAGGGAAGACACACTCCAGCTTTCTAATCAGATCTGTGCTTCCCTGAACTCAAGGACTAACCACTTCTTGTGACCCCCAACACTCCAGCCGTCACTCCCCTCCCCATCTGCTTCTCTCCCCCCCCCCCCCCAGTGATGATCTCCACAAGTCCAGCTTCCACCTCCTTCCAACAGACACTCCATGGCCGAGACCGTACCTGGGACTTCACAAATACCCCCTGTCCTGAGAGCAGGGCAAACACAGAGTTGTCAAACAAGATCTCGGCTGTGCTCACCACCAGAAAGTGGTTATAGGAAGTCTGTGGAGAGAGCAGAGTGGCAGGCAGGCTGGGGATCTGAAGCATCACGCCCATGCGCAGGAAGGCCTCAGAACCCTGCGTACCTTGGAATACCAGTCAAACGAGAGGTTGCCTTTGAGGGTGACACTGAATTTTTCCCACATGCCAAAAAATGGGATGTCACACTGGATTCTCTTACAGACAGCAATGGAGCAGTTCTGGAGAAGGGAGGAGGGAGGCAGATGATCAAGGAAGCTGGCAGACTATGGTGGGTGTCATAAGGGTAGAGTGAAGTGTCTTCTTTTTTAAAATTTATGCATGTGTGTATGTATGTTTGACAACCTCAGTATGTTTGTCCTCTCCTTCCTTCTTTGAGATCGGGTCTTGTGTTTGGAGGCTACATGCTCCAGTCTGGCTGCAGTGAAAGTTTCAGGATTCTCCTGACTCTGCCTCTCATTCCAACAGGCATGTTGGGATTACATCACTTTTGCATCCAGCTTGATGTGGGTGCTGGTGCCAACAGGTTTGCAAGCAAGCACCTTTAATTGCTGAGCCATCTCCCCAACTCCTTCTTACCAGCACAGCAGTTTTCTTAAACTCATCCAGAAAGTCAGAGCGCAGAGGTAATTTCTCTTCAGTGTGACATGCACTAGAGAGGTTCTGAGGAAAGAGAGACACTAAGGAGAGAGAAATGAGGGCTCTGAGTCTGTTCTCAGGAGACTGAGAGCACAGGCCCAGGGGAGGGCCTGAGGAGGCTCAACAATCCAATGTAGGAAACAGAAATCTTAGAAAAGACCTGGGCCATTGAGAAAGGAGTTGCACTCACCTTGCAGGCTCAGCAGGACTCACCTGGGAGAAGATGACCTGGGGGTGGTCCCATATGGACGCCTGGTTCAGCTGCACAGGAATCCAGAAAACCACACTGATTGGGAGGCTTCTCTGGCCGAGGTTATTGAACTATACCAGGAAGGGGGAGGAGCTCAGGGCTCTGGTCTTGTGCCCACGCCAGCCCTTGCAATCAGCTCCTTACTCCCTACAGCCCAGGACACCTGAGTAAGTCCCAAGCATCCTGCCTCTTCTGGAGACCAGAGAGAGTAGCCACTAAACACACATTCAAGAAAGACAGGATCATCTTAAGTTCTGACTTTTTCACTTGTTATTTAGGAGGGCTTAGACATATTTTATCAACAACTCTGCTCCTCAGTTTTTCCATCTGTAAATGAGGGATAGAAATTGTGCCTTTCAGAGTCCTTATGGAGGGAAAATAAGTTCCTTGCTCATGAGTGCAAGTGTGTGTGTGTGTAGTAATCTTGGAGATGACATTATATGCATACTTCCTACAACTACTTTCTGCATACTCATCACATCAACTCCTTTCCCAGGTAGCCCCTCAGGACCCAGGCTCCCCCTGATCCCCACTTCATATTGATGCTGTATAAACTGACTGCTCCTCACCTCATATTGATGCTGTATAAACTGACTGCTCATCTCTGAGGCTGTGAAGTTGAGGTATCTGGTAGAAATCTCACTGCTACAGAAGAAACAAGAGACAGAAGGTGATGGAACATAACAGCGTCCTAAGCAGGAGTCTTGGACTGAGCAGTAAAGAGGCAATAGGAACATGGGCAGGGGATGGTGTGGAATGGTGCGTGGGCTATATTTGTCATACATATAGTGTGGTGGGTTTGTTCTCCTCACACAAGCATACCATGCATGTACAAATACATGCACACACATAGGTTTTCCACACAGACACACATGTACACACACATACACACGCAAGCACAAGCACAAGCAACCTCATGAACACAGATAACACAGCTGGCTGTGTCCAGCCTATGTGGAGGACTCCGGGCGAGAAGCACCTGGTGATGACCATGTGCACAGCATACTTCACAGGAAGCTCCAGTTGGAACTCAGTTTTGTGGGTCCTGGACACGTTGTTCTCACTGAAGGGAAAGAGAGAGCTTAACTGGCTCTGAGAACTGAGATTCGGCCCTTCCTTCACCCTCCCTCCACTTCCAATCAGTCTCAGACCCACAGTTCTTTACCTTCCTGACCCTGCTTTACCAGGCCCATCCCTACTCACTCCAATGGCTACAGCAGCCTTCTAATTGCTCCCTCTCTAGTCCCCAGCCTCCTAGAGAGTAGTCTTTCTAATGTGCAAATAAATACAGTCATGTCACTCCTACAGGTTAGACTGAAAACTCACTACGAGCACTCACCAGTCATTCTGTGTCATGGCCTGTACCTAACCACTATTAACTCCTTAAGCATATGCCTGGGCCATTCTTAAGCATTTGTAAAGCTCCAGGTTTTGCCCAGCGTGCTTCCTTCTTTCTGTCTAGAGTGTGCTTCCTTCTTTCTGTCTTCATGTCCACCCTCTGTGCATGCCTTTATTTGGCTGACTCAAAACTTACATATATTTTCTTCAGGAGTCCTCTCTGAATACCAAGTTTTCTACAACAATGGGTATGTCCCTACCAACTTGATAATTTATTCACACTCTATTATAACCATGCTTCCTTGTCTGTCTGTTTAACTAATTATAACCTTCATCAGGGCAAGAATCATAGCTGTCTTAGCTACCACTGTCCCCCACATGTCCTCTACATGGAGGCATGTAGTGTTTAATTAAATGAGTCTCTGAACACAAAACTATATGTGGAAGCGAAAGATCCACCCTGAGCAGGGACAGAGCCTCAAAAAGCAGGATGACTGGAAGGTCATAAATAGGCACCTGGTCACATTGGCCTTGAGGAGCAGTTTGTGTCCAAGGGAAGCATCAGTGTCCACATTAAATGTGACATTAAAGGTGATCTACAGTTATAAAATGAAAACAATAATAAAACAGATGAGAAGAAATAACATAATTGTTCACCAACCAATGAATGCACAAATATGGCTCAGACAACAATAAAGCATTGTTCTGAAATGAACGACTGATAGGTGAATGACTCTTGAAAACATGGTGTTCACTGAAAGACATCCATCACAGAAGACCACGTACTGTATATTTCTATATTAGGAGGCATCCAAGACAAAGTAGAGTAGAGCTTGCCCAGAGCTGGGGAAGGACTTGGGGCTCATTAGCAAGGTCTCAAATCAATCAGGATGACAGTTACAACTTTCTAAGTATACTAAAAGTCACAGAGCAGTACTTTAAATAGATGAGCCTTAAAAAGCTGGCTTATAATCAGGAGCTTATTGTTCTTAAAAGGAAGAAGTATAGGAAGAGAGGGAAGAAGAAGAGGAAAATTCTACAAGAAGACAGGAAAAAAAAAAAAAAAAAAACAAGCCGGAGCTGGGGCACAGACCTGTGAGTTACCAGGGAAGATGGGTTTGTTGATACTACAAGTGATGCTGTTCAAAGTCCTCTGCCCTTCAGGGGAAGAGCTAGACCCACAGCCCAGGTGCCAAGGTCTCTGTGAGTGCTGGTTCTGGAAGCAAGGGAGACAAACGTGGTATTGTCAACTTCTAGCCATAGAGATGAGGAGGTCAGAGAGATGAGGATTTGGCTACCTGGACCACTGATGCCTTCCGGAAGTCCAAGTCAGGTGGAAAGTAGATGGTGACTTGAGTCCCATAGGAGTCCTCACCCTCATTTCTTACAGTCACCTTTATGTTGAAGTCTTGGGAGTCTCCCACCACCAAAGTATCCAAGCTATGAGAGCAATAAGACAGGCCAGGGCTGGGGAGATGGCTTAGCATTTAAGGCACTTGCTTGCAAAGCTAAAGGACTGAGGTTTGATTCCCTAGGACCCACATAAAGCTATATGCACAAAGTGGTGCATTATCTGGAGTTTGTTTGCAATGGCTGGAAGCCCTGGTACACCCATTCTTTTTGTTTGTTTGTTTGGGGTGTTTTTGTTTTTGTTTTCAAATTTTTATTAACAACTTCCATGATTATAAAAAATATCCCATGGTAATACCCTATCTTCCCCCACTTTCCCCTTTGAAACTCCATTCTCCATCATAAAGCCTCCTCATCTCAATCAGTCTCTCTTTTATTTTGATGCCATGATCTTTTCCTCCTCTTATGATGGTCTTGTGTAGGTCACCCATTGTTTCTGACTATATCTCTTCTACTTTTTTTCTATCTCTCTGCTTGCAAAGAACTAAGTAACATAATAATAATAATATATTTTAAAAAATAAGACAGGCCATAAGGTGCCAAGTGGCTCCTGCAATAAGTCTGCTTTCGTGGAAAGAGGACACAAGCACTTGGGGCAAGGTGACAGCCAAAGGAGCAGTCCCCTTGTGACATGCAAACATCATTGAAGGAGCTTCCCTGGGCAGGCTCAGGGACTAGGAAACGAATAGAAGAGCACGTGGTAGTTCAGGTTTGAATGAGGAAAAGAGACTCACCCCATGAAACTGAAGGTGATGCTGAGGTCATCCTGGCAAATGCTGTCATTGCCACAATTCTTCTCAAAGGGAAACTAAAATTAAAATGTGGCACCATTAATGAAAGGAACAGAAATCATGAAACAAAGCAACAAAATAAAATGTTTAAGTAGAATGACATAAAAATCAAACAAGCTTTAGCAAGTCTGGTGTGGTGGCACACACCTTTTATCCCAGCACTCAGGAGGCAGAGGTAGGAGGATCGCCATGAGTTCAAGGCCACCCTGAGACTACATAGTGAATTCTAGGTCAGCCTGGGCTAGAAATAAGCTTTAGCAATACACACACACACACACACACAAACACACACACAGGCTTCTTCCATGCCCCTGCAGGGTCCTAGCTCCCAGACTCACCAGGGCTGTGAAGGATTTCTGAGCATCCATGGCTAGAACTGGCCGAAGGTCACCAAAAGAGGACAAGGGCCTCCCCTCCAGAGTATAGTTGAGTCGCAGGATAATGGGGTTCACAGAGTTGTTCACACAACCCTGGGAGATAGTAGGAACTTGGGAATCTGCCCTCTTCAGCATCACAGGGCCACCCATGATCAGCCCAGGGATTTGCCATTCTTCTGCTCACCGGTAACTGCAGCTTCAAGGTCTCACACGTCTGTGCCAGCCCAATGGTCTGTGTATGTCTGCGTGTGCTGTTCTTTGTCTCTTCAAAGATGGCACGGGCCTTGGGCCGGCTGTGGTCCAGGGCTAGGTCATAAGTGATGATGCTCTGGATATCACCTGTGGGAAGGGTAGCTAGCAGTAAGTCGGGCAGGCAGGGATGCCTGGTCCATCTCTCTAGTCCCAGTTGTATGATTCTGACATTATGTGACCTCTCTTGAGTCTTAACTCCTTATTTTCAAAGTAAAAGTAATAGCCGTATATCTCCAGTGGTGAAAAAGAAATGACATAGTGCTTATGAAGTTAGTGACCAGGAAGTTATTTTGTCTTTCTACCTGTTTTTCTTTTTCTCTTGCTTTGTCTTTGTTATTTAACAATTTGACTACAATGTATTTTGTTATGGTTCCCTTTATATTTATCCTGTTTGGTTTTGTAAAGAATCCGTTTTGGAAAATTCTTAACCACTGTTTAGTTCTTATTCACATCTTCATCACTCACCCCCTTGTCCTCTTTCTCTCTCTCCAATTATGTTTGCTAAATCTTGTACTATACCCCATATATATCTTATCCTACATATATCTCATACATAGCTTATGATTTTAAAAATATTATTTATTTATTTATTTATTGGAGAGAGAGAGAGAATGGGCACACCAGAGCCTCCTGGCCATTGTAAATAAACTCCAGATGCATGTGCCACCTTGTGCATCTGGCTTTACATGGGTACTGGGGAATCAAACTTTGGCTTTGCCATCAAGTACATTAACCTCTAAGTCCAAGCTTATGATTTTATTCTGCAATCAACTATTAATCTATAAATTCTTCATTTCAATCTTTGTATTTTTCAATGCTAGATTTTCACTTTAACTATTTTATGAATTCCAAGTCTTTACTCAAGTTCTCCATCCTTTCCTGTTTTCCTGAATGTTAATTATAGTTTTTATTTTATTCATCTCAGGACTCTCTAATTTATGAGTTAACTACCCATGTCTTTATGTATTTCTCTTGTTTGATGGTCAGTCTAGATGGACAAACCAAGGTATTTATAAAAATCCCCCTTAAATTTCTGACTCTGCACACCAGAGATCTTTGCTCTATGCTCAGCTCATTAGCTTTTCAGTTTTATTTTCTACTGGTTCTTGGGTTTGGAGAGGTGGGTGTTGTTTGTTTTTGTGGTGCTGGGGATCAAACCCAAAGTCTTCCTAATGCTAGGCAGTTACTCTACTGCTGAGCTACAGCCCCAGTAACCATTCTGCTATTAGGTTGTCTAAAGTATTGACTTGGGGATTCAGAGCTTAGGAGCCAGACAGTGACATGGAATTTCTAAGTGGATTTTGGGCTGCCTGCTCTACAATTCTCTACTCTCCAAAATATCCCTATTGTTAGCCATGTTGGTAGGCCTAACTTTTTCAGAACAGTTAAAACTTATACTAGGAATTTTTTTTTCTCCACTCGCTCCTTTCTAGTATTGTCATTACTATTCTCCCATCCAAAGCATAATTCTACTTTTCAATAATATAGTACAGACAAGGAGTAAGATGGTTCAGTGGAAAAAGTGCTTCCTGTCTAACCCTGAGTACCTGAGTTTGATCCTTAGACTCCATGTACAAAGATGGAAGCTGGGCTGGAAAGATTGCTTAATGGTTAAGCACTTGCCTGTGAAGCCTAAGGATCCCAGTTCAAGGCTTGATTCCCCAGAACCCACGTTAGCCAGATACATAAAGGGGCATATGCATCTGGAGTTCATTTGCAGTGGCTGGAGGTCCTGGCACGCCCATTCTCTCTCTCTTTATCTGCCTCTTTCTCTCTCTGTTGCCCTCAAATAAATAAATAAAAATGAACAAAAACTTTTTTAAAAAGATGGAAACTGGGGCTACAGAGATGGCTCAGTGGTTTTGAACACTTTCTGTGTAAACATAAGGGCCTGAAGAGACCAAAGAGACCCCTGGAGTTCTATCCCCAGGACCCATTTAAACAACTGGGGGTAGACTGGAGAGTAGGCTTAGCAGTTAAGGCATTTGCCTGTAAAGCCAGCGGACTCAGGTTCGATTCCCCAGGATCCACCTAAACCAGATGTACAAGGTGGCACCTGCATCTGGAGTTTGTTTGCAGTGGCTGAAGGCCCTGGCATGCCCATTCTCCCTCTCTCTCTATAAAGGTATCTGCCTCTTTTTCTCTCCCTCAAATAAATAAAATAAAATAAAAACTTAATAAAAAACAACTGGGGTGCCTGTGCACATCTGTACCCCCAGTCCCATAGGGAGTAGAGATGGCCGAATCACTGGGGCTCATTAAAAAAATGTCAACCTCCAGGATCAGTAAGAAATTACAGCTCAAGGGCTGGGGAGATGGCTTAGCAGTTAAGGCATTTGCCTGCAAAGCCAAAGGACTCAGATTCAATTCCCCAGGACCCACGTAAGCCAGATGCATAGGTGGTGCCTGCATCTGGAGTTTGTTTACAGTGGCTAGAGGCCCTGATACACCTATTCTCTCTTTCTCTCTATATAAAGTAAATAAATAAAAATTTTAAAAATTAAAACAAAAGAAACTACAGCTCCAGTAAGAAGGGTGGAAGAGTGATGGAGCAGACACTGTACACCCCTCTGGCCACCACAGGTGAGTGCACCCTGCAGGATTCAAGCGCAAGGAGCAGCACACGGGCACGCACATACATGTGCACAGGCCACACGTCAGACACGGCACTGTGCTGTACACAGAGAAAAAGAAAGGAAAAAGTTGGAGACCAAAGCAGTTTTCTGTAATCCCAGAACTCCAAAAGCAAGATATAGAGTGACAGAGAATTTTGCAGACGCTCTTTGCAAGTGCAGCAAAGAGAACAACGGCAGAATGAGATCGAGAGAAAGGTGGCTTCAAATGAGGTATAGTGGCAAGAACAACCTGACCTCCACATGTGTGCCATGGCATGCATGCCTACACATGTACCTGTACTCTCATACACACACAAACACATGCATGTGTATACACACATATGCAAAATAAATAATAAAAAAAGAACAGAGACAAGGACACTGGTGACATAAACACAGAGCTGAATGCTTTGTGAATTTGTATTTAATTCAATCCACTGAGTTCTCGCTCATTTGAAAATGAACCTAGTTTCTTTATGGGCCTAGGGCCCTTCCTTGCCTCTTTGTAGAGCTGCAGAATAAGGAAGTGCCATGTGGGTAGACTCTGATAAGGTTTGCTGCCCCCACCCACCAAGAGGAGTAGGCTGCTCACTTTAGGCAAGCTTAAAGAAGTCTGCAAGCACCGGTCAGAATGTTCTGCCTGAAGGCTGGCAGACCAGGATGAGCCATCCACCAGTGCCATCCATCATTTAACCTGGAGACTTACCCCCATTCCTCACCTTCTCTCAGTCGATCCCGCGTCTTCTTGCGGACACGGAGGCAGACTCTGACCTCCCCAGCAGCTTTGATTCCTGCCACCTGTTCTTGACACTCAAATACACTCCTGGCCACTTTGCTGGGAGTGAAATTCATGGTGGCCTCAAGTCTTAGCACAGGCCGGGCCCTAGAGGGACAACAGAGGGTCATCAGGAAACATCAGGCAACAAGGAAGCTCTTCTGAGAGGAAATACATGGTGTGCTTCAAAAGTGTTCTCACTGGGCATGGTGACACACACCTTTAATCCCAGCACTCTGGAGGCAGAGGTAGGAGAATCACTGTGAGTTCAAGACCAACTTGAGTCCACATAGTGAATTCTAGGTCAGCCTGGGCTAGAGTGAGACCCTACCTCAAGAAACTAAAAAAAAAAAAAAAAAAAAACCAAAAAAACAAAACAGTATTCTCACCTGAGCAGTAGTATGTTTCCCTGAGCCCCCACAGTCAAGTCTGTTAGTCCATCCATTGTGAGATCCTGGCCCCCACTCAGGGATTGACCAAAGTACTGGAGCCTGGGGGAAAGCTGGGAGCCTGCAATCCGCTAAGGGGAGGAAAGAAAAGGAGAGAAATAGTAGGCAAGTATATGATTTAGTCACCCAAGGTGGCCAGAGCAGAGATGCTTTGGGCTTTACTCTAGTTCATCTCCCATGACTTTTGAAGGAATTCAAGTAACTTAGAACTTATCAACCTCAAGATGATACCCAAGCTAGTTGGGAAGTGGGAATAGAAGGGGAATAAGACAGTGTAATGAAGGAAAATGTGATCAAAACACATTATGTACATGTATGAAAATATCAAGAATAAAGGGCTAGTAATATGGCTCATTGAATAAACTGCTTGCCATGCAAGTTTGAGGACCAGACTTTTGACCCCAAGAACCCATATAAATGCTGGATGGGTATAGTAGCTACCTATAATCCCAGTGCACAGGAGGCAGACAGAGATGGGGGATCTCCAGGAGAAGCTAGCTAGCTAAACCAGCTGAGTTAGCAAGCTCTAGGCTTGCGTGAGAGAACCTGTCTTGGTAGAATAAAGAAGAGCCACTGCTCACTTTTTGGTGGTACAGCTATTTAGGGGTCACCCACACTCTACTAAGTAACCATTCACCACATGCTCCTGTAAGTAAGTTCAATAAACTCATTCACCATCATTTCTTTAGTCTATCATCAGCACCCTATCTGGGTCAATAGCCAAGTTAAAAGAATAGAATCATTCCTTTGGTCTGTTGTCAGTGCCCTATCTGGGGTCAACAGACAAGTTAGATGGGTGAAATCATTCCTCTAGTCTATCATCAGTGCCCTGTATGGATCAACAGACATTTGTTTATATCTCTCCCCAGGAAAGTCAAGCAAAAAGTAACAAACTTTTTTTTTTTTCGAGGTAGGGACTCACTCTGGTCCAGGCTGACCTGGAATTAACTCTGTCATCTCAGGGTGGCCTTGAACTCATGGCAATCCTCCTACCTCTGCCTCCCGAGTGCTGGGATTAAAGGCGTGAACCACCACGCCCGGCGTAACAAACCTTTTTTAAAATATTTTTTGCATGTGCATGTGTGTAATGTAGTGTGTGTTGTGTGGTATGGTGTGTGCAAGTTATGTGCCCTTATGGCACCCTATACACTCTCCTGTAGTGTGGCGGCTTGCTTACAGAGGCTGGAGTGGAGCACTGGGTGTCCTTCCCCATTGCTCTTCTGCCTCGAGCTCTCATACTTGTGCAGGATGCACACCTAACCACTGAGCAGTCTCTACAACCCAGCTAACCCTTTTGTATTCATTCCACCCACCAATGAATTCATCTCTTGGCTATTATAAATAATATTGCAAATAACATGGAAGTGCCAGCCTTTCTGGTAAAATGATCTTATTTAATTTGAATGTATACCCAGTAGAGAGATCACAGGATGAGACAGTGGGACTTCCATTATATATCACATTTTCCTTATCCTTTCCTCTGTGTTGGACACCTATGTTGAATCCATAATTTAGCTATTATGTATAGTGCTGAAATAAACTGATAAACAAAATCTCTGTGATAAGTCAACTTGGAGACTTTTGGGTATATGTCCAGAAATGGTATAGCTGGGTCCTATAAAAGATCTATTGTTAATTTTTTGAAAGACCCCCATACTAACTTTTATAATTGCTAGACCAGTTTACATTCCCATCAACAGTGTATAAGGGTTCCCTCTGGTCCACAATTTTGCCAACATTTGTTATTGGTTTCCTTAATAACCAACTGCCATTATGCCTGCAGACATGAAATTTCAAAGTGGTTTTGAGTCCTATTTCTCTGATGGCTGGTGAAGCTGAACAGCTATTCAAATGTTACAACTGCATAAGCCATAATAACAATAGCAGCCTCATCTTGGCACAAAGCAGACACATAGATCAATGTGATAGAATAAAAGACTAATACACACACACACACACACACACACACACACACACACACACACACAGCTACAGCCTCCTGACTTTTGACAAGGATGCCAAAGATCGGGCTGGAAAGAGTGCTCATTGGTTAAAGACATATGCTTGCAAAGCCTGTCTGACTGGGTTCAATTATTAAGCTGCCCACATAAGCCAGACTCAAAATATTCCAAAAATAGTCACTTGAGAAGTGACATCTTTTTCAACTAAAGGTACTAGAAAAACTGGATATCCATCTGTAGAATCATAAAACTAGATCCCCATATCTCACTCTGCAAAAAATACACTCCAGAATTTTTTGTTGTGTTTTCAAGGCAAGGTCTCACTCTAATCCAGACTGACCTGGGACTCACTGTAGCTTCAGGCTTGCCTCAAACTTTCCAACTCATCTGATACTCCTCCCTCAGCCTCCCAAGTGCTAGGATTAAAGGTGTGCACCACCATACCTGGCCTTTAAAATATACTCCAAATGAATCAAAGACCTTAATGTAAGGCCTGAAACTACTATAGGAGAAGGTAGGGTAACCACTTCAAGATATAGACTAGAGAGCTGGAGAGACAACTCAATTGATAAAGAGCTTGCCTTGTACTGAGTTTGACCCCCGGACCTTATGTGAAAATGCTGGATGAAATGGTGCATGTTAATCCCAGTGCTGGGAAAGTGAAGACAGGAGGACCCCCTTATTAATTTCACTTGATTGGTGACCTCCAGGCCAGTGAGAGACTGAAGCAGACAGGCTCAGGTCACTGGAATGAACTTCTAAGTCGTGGACAGTTATGGAGGAAGGGATATTTATTTGATGCTTACAAATCCAGGAGAGGTTCCATAGTTGCAGAAGAAGTTGACCTGTTTCCACAGGTCTAAGCAGAGAGAGAGAAAAGCCAAAAGCTAAAAACTCAAAAGCCACACCACATAGCATACTTAGGAATTCCTGATAAAGCCCAGGTACTTTGCGTATCTTTAGACTGGAATTCCAAATCCACCTCCATGCCTTAGGACTGGAACCTAGGATCTGCCCAATGATATGTCCTCCAGCCTGGTGGCTGCAGATCTAAGTTACAAACTTTAGTAAAATCCTGAATATATTAGGGGCCATACATTCAAACTACCACAGAGACCCTGTGTAAAAGGAGGTGAATCGCATTCCTAAGGAGGCCTGACATTGTCCTCTGGCTTCCAAATACATGTGCAGTATACACACATGAACACACATAACATATGTACACATATGCTCACATTCACATATAAAGAATCCTTGAAGGGAGGAATTAAGCCATTCACTGTTCACTTTAGACTTATAAATTTACATGACAAACTAATAGAGCTTTTCTAATAAAAATAAAAGTAAGGGCTGAGGAGATAGTTTAGCAGCTAAGGCACTTGCCTGCAAAGTCTAAGGACCCATCATGTTCAACTCTTCAGGTCCCACATAAGCTAGAAGCACAAGGTGATGCAAGTGTGCAAAGTTGCACATGTGCTCAAGGTGGCACACACATCTGAAGTTCAATTACAGTGGCTGGAGGCCCTGATGTGCCGATTCTCTCTCTTTCTCTCTCTCTCTCTCTCTGTCTTGATCACTCTTGCTTTCTTGTATAAGAAAGAAATGGCCAGGGGCTGGAGAGATGGCTTAGTGGTTAAGCACTTGCCTGTGAAGCCTAAGGACCCCAGTTCGAGGCTTGGTTCCCCAGGTCCCACGTTAGCCAGATGCACAAGGGGGCGCACGCGTCTGGAGTTCGTTTGCAGAGGCTGGAAGCCCTGGCGCGCCCATTCTCTCTCTCTCCCTCTATCTGTCTTTCTCTCTGTGTCTGTTGCTCTCAAATAAATAAATAATTAATTTAAAAAAAAAAAAGAAATGGCCAGTCTGTTGAGCTTGCCTCAAAAAAATTAAATTAAACTAAAATTTTAAAACTAAAGCCTTCAAATTCATCTACATAGAGAAACAAGTAGCAATGCAAGTAAACAGTACTCCAGTATTCATATAATTGTAAAAAGGAGATCTCTTGTGATAGAGATTTTTGTAAAGCATGGGGTTAGGGAGATGGTACAGCAATTAAAGGCACTTGCTAACAAAGCCTGCCAGCCTGGGTTCAATTCCCCAGTACCCATATAAAGCCAGACACATAAAGTAGTACATTTGTCTGGAGTTTGTTTACAGTGGCAGGAGAATTACATAAAATAAATGTTTCTTAGGCTTGGCTATTCCTAAAGAATTTTGTAAAATACAATCGGGCTGGGGGGATGCTCAGTGGACGAAGTACTTGCCACAGAAGCATGAGGACCTAAGTATGGAATTTGTACGCATCTGTAGTAGCACAACAAGATGGGAGGCAGAGACAAGAGGGTACCTATGAGATTGCAGGCCAGCTAAACCTGGCATATGCAGCAGTACAACAAGAGATCTGCCTCAAACAAGGTGGAAGGCGAGGACCAACACCCGAAGGTGTTCTCTGATCTCCATATATATGGGCTGAAGGGATGGCTCAGTGGTTAAAAGCACACTTGCTTGATCTCCACATACAAACCATAGCACATGAGCCCCCACACACAAATACACACATCATACGCACACACACATATATTTTTTTAAAGAAAAAAGGCAGGTTTCTCTTTGACCACACTGCCCTCTGCCAAGCCAGCACAGCACCACACAGAGAACTCCAAAATACCCCAAGTAGTTAAAGTAGTTCTCAGCAACAAGAGACTGCATACCTATAATACCACAGGGCTACAGAGGTGGCTCAGTGGTCAAGAGCACTTCCTGTCCAAGCACAAGAGCTGGAGGAGTCCTGAGAGAGTACATAATCCCTAGAACACACTTTAACATCTGGGCATAGCCATGCACATCTGTAATTTCAGTCCTGTGGGAAGTAGAGACTACAGCATTGCCAGGTCTTGTGATAAAACAGCAAGCTCAGGCTGAAGAGATGGCTTAGTGGTTAAGGCATTTGTTTATGAAGCCTAAGGACCCAGGTTCAATTCCCTAGAACCCATTTAAGCAAGATGCACATGCATCTGGAGTTCATTTGCAGTGTCTAGAGGCCCTGGTGTACCCATTCTCTCTCTGTCCTTCTTTCTCTCTCTTTCTCTATATATACATCTCATAAATAAATAATAAAATATTTAAAAAAAAAACAGTAAGCTCCAGGGTCAGTAAGAGACTCCAGTGAGGAAAGAACAGGCAGAAGAGTGATGAAGAAGGACGTTAGACATTCCCCTCCAGCCCTGCAGGTGAGCATATACCACCACAGGTGAGTGCATGGGCTGCCAAATGGGTACATACACACACAATACACACATACCCCACCATATTACACACACACACACACACACACACACACACATAAAGAAAATTACATAGTCCAATAATAAAAATAGCATGGTACTAGGACAAAGACACAAGGACCAATGGAGTAGAATAGAGGGCCCAGAAACAAGCCATGCAGCTAGAGCCATCATTTTTCAACAAAAATGCCAGGAACAGGGCTGGAGAGATGGCTTAGCAGTTAAGGCACTTGCCTGCAAAGCCTAAGGGCTCATGTTCAACTCTCCAGGTCCCACATAAGCCAGACACACGGTGACACAAGCACGCAAGGTCGCACATGTGCACAAGGGGCGCACAGGGCTGGAGTTCAATTGCAGTGGCTGGAGGCCCTGGCACACTAATTCTCTCTCTCTTTTTCCCTCTCTCTCTCTCTCTCTCTCTTACACACACATTAAAAAAAAAAAAAGGTAGTCTGCTGGGCTTGCCTCAAAAAGTTGTTTTTTAATGCCAGAAGCATACATTGGAGAAACAACAATCATTTCAACAAATGGTGCTAGAAAAATTGGGTAGTCAGATGCAAATGAATAAAGCTAGATCCTTCTCTCACCATGACAAATTTCAACTAAAATTATGTCAAAGACCTTAATTTATGAATTGAAAATGTGAAACTAGTAGACGAAAACACAGGAAAAGTGCTTCAGTATGTTAGTCTAGGCATGACTCCCCCAACAGGACAATGGTAGCCCAAGAGAAGAACGAGAACTGGCAAACAGAACTGCATGAAGTTAAAGGGCTTCTACACAGCAAAGGAAACAGACCGAGGAGGCAGAATAGGAGAAAATCTTTGCTAGATGTTCATTTGATAGTAGATTAAAATCCAGACTATATTTTTAAAAAATTGAGGTCTAGCTGGGCATGATAATACATGCCCAACACTTTGGAGGTTAGAATGAGACCCTGCCTTGAAAAAAAAAAAATTGAGGTCTGGAAATATGGTTCAGTCAGTAAAGTGTTTGCCACACAAGCATGAAGAGATCTGAGTTCAGATCCCAAACACCCATGTAAAAGCCAGGAACTGCTTGTAATCCCAACTGTGGGAGGCAGAGACAAGAGATCTAATAGGCTTGCTGACTAGCTAGTCTAGCTGAATCAGTGAGCTCCAGGTTCAGTGAGAGACTCTGTCTCAAACAATAAGGTGGAGAGAGATGGAGGAAAGTACCAGACATCAACCTCTGGCTTTCACATGCATGTGTACACATGTATGCCCACACACATGTGAACATGCATACAAACATGCACACCAAACATGCATGTACACATAAAAAATAATTGAATGCCAAAAGAATCAAATAACCCAATTAATGGGCTCAGAAATAAATGAGTTAATAAACTGAGCAGACATTATCAAAAGAAGAATTAACCCAGGCATATAGCTGGATGCCTTTAATCCCAGGACTAAGAAGGCAGAAACATAAGAGAATCACTGTGAGTTCAAGGCCAGTCTGGGACTACAGTGTGAGTTCCAGGTCAGTCTAGGCGACAAAAAATTTTTAAAAATACAAAAGAATTACAAATGCCCAATAAATATGAAAAAACATTCAACATCTTCCACAATTAGGAAAAGCAAATTAAAACTACATTGAGGATTGGAGTGACAGCTTATCAGTTGAGGAATTTGCCTGAAAAGCCTAAAGACCTAGGTTCAAATACCCAGGACACATAAGCCAGATGCCCAAGGTGGCACATACATCTTGAGTTCATTTGCAGCGGCTGGAAGCCCTGGCGTGTATTTTTTCTCTCTCTCTCTCAAGTAAATACATAAATAAAAATTAGTGCTGGGTATGGTGGTGTACACCTTTAATCCCAGCACTTGAGAGGCAAAGATAGGAGGATCACAGTGAGTTCTAGGCCACCCTGAGATACAGTAAGATGACCTTACCTTGAAAAAAAAAAAAACTATATTGAGATTTCTTCTCACTCTAGTCAGAATTATCAAGAAATCACATAACAACAAATGCTAGGCAGGATGTGGGAAAAAAAATCAACTTTATACACAGTTGGTGGGAGTGTGAATTAGCGCAGCCACTGTTGAAATTGGTGTGGAGGTTCCTTGATACACTGAAGACAGCTGGGGGGTAAGGTGGCACACGCCTGTAATCCTAGCATTTAGGAGACGGAGGTAGGAGGATTGCTGTGAGTTCGAGGTCAGCCTGGGACTACAGGATGAGTTCCAGGTCAGCCTGGACTACAGTAAGATCCTACCTCAAACAAAAAGAAAAATAAGCTGAAAGTGCAGCTATCATGTGATCCAGGTACAACACCACTGGATATCTAGCTGAAGGAATACAAACCAGCACTCCACAGAAACCTGCACAGGTAGACGCAGGACCAGCTTAGATGCTCATCAGCAGACAGATGGATGATGATAATATGACATATTACACATCTTCACACACAGTAGAATATTATTCAGCTATTAAGAATAAACATTATCATTTGCAGGGAAATGGATAGAAATAGAGATCATTGTAGTAAGTGAAATGAGTCAAGCCAAGGAAGAGAAATATTACATGTTTTCTCTCACATGCAGAATCTAGGCTTAATATAAACATGACTGGGAAGCAGAGGGGGTGAATTTGGGAATAGGAAGAAAAGCAACCAGCAGGAGGCGAAAGGAGAGCATAGTGGGGAGGGAATAGCATCAAAGCACATGATAGACACTCTCATGAAAAATAAACAGAACTGAGGAAATGGCTCACCAGATACAGTACCTGCCACTCAAGCCTGAGTACCCAAGTTCATCCCCAAACCCCAGATAAAAAGCCAGAAGAAGTGATAGGCTTCTGCAATCACAATTAATATCTAAGCCGGGCTTATGGTGGTGCATACCTTTAATCCCAGCATTCAGGAGGCAGAGGTAGGAAGATTGCCGTGAGTTCGAGGCCACCCTGAGACTCCCTAGTGAATTCCAGGTCAGCCTGGGCTAGAGTGAGACCCTACCTTGAAAAACAAAAAAAAAAAAAATTAATATCTAAGATGTATAAGGAAAGCCAAGTGTGGTGGTGCACATCTTTAATTCCAGAACTCGGAAGGCTAAGTTAGGAGAATCACCATGAGTTTGATGCCAGCATGGGCTAAAAGTGAGTTCCAGGGTAGTCTTGTCTAGAGAGGAACCATACCTCAAAACACAAAACAAAAATAAAATAAAATATAAAAGGAAGTCACATCATTAAACAGCAAGAAAACATAATTTAAAATGAGCAAAAGGGGACTTCCGGTCAAGATGGCGACCGCCTAGCTGCACTACAAACAACAAGGGAAAAAAAAGATAGATGCAGATCCTAAGAAGAGAGCTGCCCCAACATACCTCAAAAAGGGCCCAACTGAAACTAAGGACAACTGGCGAAATAAGCAAGGGTGATGTCTTCCTGTGAACCGGATACCAGCACAAAGGGGAAGGAGATCAACGCAGAGAAAAATCAACTCCTACCAAATCAGAGAGCCAAAGCCTGAGAGGCCCCCAACACCTCAGCACTGAAGCAGACCAAAAATGAACCCAACATGGCTCAGGGAAATCTTGCGGAAGAGGGGGCGGAAAGAATGTCAGAGTTACATGTTGGGTCATGACTTGCAGAGACATTTGTCATACTAATAACTGGGTGCTAACTCCACAATGCACGACCCATTTTCATTAACAAGGAGGGTCTAATGGGAGGGGGTAGATCACAGATGAGCCTAAATAATGGTACCAAACTGCCTGTATTTACTGAAAAGAAAACTAATAAATTAAATTAAAAAACAAATGAGCAAAAGGAGGCCCCATGAGGCAAGGGGTCAGGGGATGGTTTGTAAATGTGTAAGTAGAGGACAAAATACTGGGGGTAGAATGGTAAAGTGGGATCAGGGGAGGAGAGGATAGTGTGGGACAGGGCTAATCAAAATTAAAGATGTTATGAATAATCCATATGGAAACCTACTTCTTTGCTAGCTAATAATATATATATGTGTGTGTTGTAAAGAGAAAATTTGGACAGAAGTACCCTGTGCAGGTGGATAATATTGTGTTCCCAGAAGCCATAGATTGTTACAAGAACATTTCACTGCCAGGGGTAGGGTATCTTTCAGTTGTTGGTCAGGGAGGTCCCTGATACCCCCAAAACATTACAGCCATTGCCAAGGCTCTGGCTGCCCTCCAGAACTAGATGATAAGACCCTATTGCTGAAGACTCAACATGCTTGGGCTCCAGGACACAGAAATCAAGCTGGAGCTAAGCTGGAAACCCCCTCCCTGTTGACCAGCTGTCAAGATCCTGGAAAGACCTAAGCAGACGATTGGGACAAAAGTCATCAGCAGCGTTAGGTTGCGCATGGTGGCACATTCCTTTAATCCCTGTACTCAGGAGGCAGAGGTAAGAGGATTGCCATGAGTTCAAGGCTGAGAATATAAAATGAATTCCAGGTCAGCCTGGACTAGAGTGAGATCCTGCCTCAGAAAACCAAAAAAAAAAAGAAAAGAAAGAAAGAAAAGAAAAGAAAGAGAAAAAGTCATCAACAGTGTTAACCAGTGGGTCCTGCAAGTTCTCTGGCTGGCCAAACAGGTCAAATGTACCAACTGGCACAATGGCAGCATGTTTATTATGAGAAAAACCAACTGCTTTCATTGGACTTGAGGTCTGCTCCATGGGAAGCAGTTAATACCTAGCATGGAAAACCTAACCAAAAGCCTATAGTTGGGAACACCATAAGCCCTCAGGAGAAAACTGCTATTGTTGTCTGATTAAATGGATATATTATGCCCACCAAACTGCCCTTTAAATCCTTAGGTTTATGCCCATATATTAACGCTACTCTCACTTTTGGTTAGAGATGCTTCACTTCTCACATAGCAGTGGCCACTGGGGAAACTCAAAACTCCCCAAAGTGCAGAGAAGAGACAGTAGGTGTTCAGCACTGAGATGCCTGTATCAGGAACCATTGAGGAAGAGGTGGCAGAAAGGATGTAAAAGCCAAAGGAAGGGGTGGAGTGCTTACAATACTATATTCCAGACACAACATGGACATGGTATTTATGACCTCACAGTGGCTGATGCTACCTAGACAAGGCCTGAATAACAGGAGGGGGAAATGACATCAAAATAGAAGAGAGACTAAAAAGAAGAAGGGATTTAGTGGAGAGGAGATTTGGGAGGGGAAAAGAAAGAGTGGTGGGAGGAGATTATGATCATGGTCTATTGTCTGTATTTATGGAGGTTGTCAACAAAAAGTTAAAATAAATGAGTAAAATGTGCTCACTTTTGGTTAGACAAGCTTCTTTTTGCAGTAGGCAGTGACTACTAGCGAGACTCAAACCGGCCAAATGGCTGAGAATAAGTGACTGTGGAGTCTCAGCACTAAATGAAGTAGCTACACCACCTCTTCCAAGGCTTAGAGAATAGTGCATAGGAAGGGGCTGAAAGATTGTAAGAGCCAGAGGATGGGAAGGAGGGCTTTGAAATGATGTCTTATGGACAGGAAGTAGCCATTGCATTCATGTTCTCATGGTGACGGTTGTAACCTGCATGAGACCTGCACAATACTGAGCCCATTAACATGATGAAGAATACCTCCCTGTGGCGATTTGAATGTAGATGTATGTCCCCATAGCCTGAGGTGTTTCTGATTAAGATTAAGTTTCCTGCTGGGTGTGGTGGCCATCCCAGCACTCAGGCAGCAGAGGTAGGAGGATCACCATGAGTTCGAGGCCACCCTGAGACTACATAGTGAATTCCAGATCAGCCTGAGCTAGAGTGAGACCCTACCTCGACAAACCAAAAAAGAAAGAAAAAATTAAGCTTCTTATTTAGTCTTCAGAGGCAGAGCGCTGCTGGAGGAGGTGTGTCACTGGGGGGTGGATCGTAAGTCATACCCCACTAAGGTATGTAGAGAGCCAGCTTGAGTGCTAGCTATTGGTTCTGCCTCTTTGCTGTGGATGTATGCAGTGAGCCAGCCTCGTCTGCCATGAAGAGGCTTCCCCTGGAATCTGTAAGCCTGAAATAAACCCTTTCCTCCCTGAGGCGCTAATGGTTGCTGAGTATTGCAGTTACCTCTCATTGCTGGCATAAAGCACCCACCAAAAAGCAGCTGATGGAAGGGAAGTTATTTATTTTAGCTTACAGTCTTAAGGACACACTCCATGATGGCAGGGGAAAGATAGTCAAGCAGGCGCTGGATATCACCTTCTTACCACAGCAGGTGGCATGTAGCAGCTGGAGAGTGAGCTGAACACTAGCAAAGGGAAGCTAGCTAGAGCACCCCTAAGCCCACCCCGACAATACACCTCCTCCAGCAGGGTCCCAATTCCCAAATTGCCATGAAGTGGGGACACAGCATTCAGAACACATGAATTTATGGAGAACAGTCAGAAGGGTGAGGCAGGAAAATTGCAAATTTAAGTATAGCCTGGGCTAGTAAAATTCTGTCTCAATAGACCAAGTTGTAATAATAACATTTATGTATAACTATGAAGACTGGAGTTAATTTTGAGAAAAGACCAAAGCTGGGAGGATTACCACTGCTCTACATTACCACATGCTCAACACTGTGCGAACAGCTAACAATACTATATAGTATACTTCAAATCTGTTAAGAGGATAGGCCATATGTTGAGCATTCTTACCATAATAAAAACATTTAGGGCTGGGGAGATGGCTCAACAGCTAAAGGCACTTGCTTGAAAATCTTGTGGGCCCAGGTTTGATTCTTTAAAAAAAAAAAAAAAAAAAAAAAAGATTTATTTTTATTTATTGGAGACACAGGTGGGAGGGGAGAGAGAAAGAATGGGCATACCAGGGCCCCTAGCCACTGCAAACGGACTCCAGATGCATGTGCCACCATGTGCATCTGGCTTACATGGGACCTGGAGAATTGAACCTGGGTCCTTTGGCTTTGCAGGCATATGCCTTAACCATGAAGCCATCTCTCCAGCCCCAAGGTTTGATTCTTTAGTAGTCATTTAAAGCCAGAGACACAAAGTGGTACATGCCTCTGGAGTTTTCAGTGGCAAGAGGACCTAGCATACCTATATTCATTCTCTCTCGCGCATGTGCACACACATTTTTTTCTCTCTCCCCTTGCAAATAAATAAAAATATTAAAAAAAAAAACATTTAGAGAAAGAAAGGAAGATACGAAGCTAGAAAAGAGTAAGAAATCAGACTAGACCAGAGGGCTCAGCTAGTTGGAGGTGGAGAGAAGATGGCAACACAGGTGAGATAGGACAAGACTGTGAGGATCCCTCCAGACAGGGAGCTGCATTTGGTAGGAAAGAAAGCCTTGGGGCTGGAGAGAGAGCTCAGCACGTAAAGGCTGTTGCTTACAAAGCCTGAAAGACCAGGTCTGACTCCCCAAACCTATACAGAGATGCCCAGTCATACAACTCTCCTGTCTTGTTGACTGCTACCACCTCTAGAGGACCTTCCACCACATGTTTGAAGGAACAACCTTGACATATAATCAATGGAGCAGTGGAACAGGGGCACTCTGAGTACAAGTGGGTGAGATTTTTCAGGGAAGTTCTGGGCATTTTCTGCTTGGGAGGTTGTTCAACAGTCAGGCCACGGTTCCACCTACATGTGCATGAGGGCCACACATAGAGTGCTCTCCTGCTTGTTTCCATGTGCTTGTATAAGTGTGTGGATATTGAGGTTTATTTTGTAGGTTTAAAAAAAAAATTACCAGACTGGGGAGATAACTCATCAGCTAAAGACATTTTCTTGCAAAGCCTAGTGACCCAGGTTCAATTCCCCAGTACCCACATAAAGCCAAATGCACAAAATGGTACATGCATCTGGAGTTTGTTTTTAGGACAATAAGCCCTGGTGTGCCCATTCCCTCTCTCTCTCATTCTCATTCTCTCCCTCTGTCCACCCCTCCATCCCTTTAATGTCTTGCAAGTAAATAAATACTTTTTAAAAGAAAAGAAGGCTAAGCTGGGCATGGTGGCGCACGCCTTTAATCCCAGCACTCGGGAGGCAGAGGTAGGAGAACTGCCATAAGTTCAAGTCCACTCTGAGACTACATAGTTAATTCCAGGTCAGCCTGAGCCAGAGCCAAAAAAAAAAAAAAAAAAGACTGGAGAGAGATGGCTCAGTGGTTGAGGTTCTTGCCTGCAAATCCAAATCCTAAACCTGAATTTGATCCTCCAGTTCCCACGTAAAGCCAGAAGCACAAAGTGGCTCATGTGTCTGGAGTTCATTCGCAGTGGCTAGAGGACCTGGTGCACCCATTCTTTATCTCTCTATATACCTTGCAATTTCTTTTTCTCTCTCAAACAATTTTTTTTAAAGAAAAAGAAAATAGAGCCTTGTAGAGAGAACAACAGTTGTTGAGGCCAGAATTTAGGATGATCACTTATCAGGGTGTGCATGTAGTCTGCAATGTCAGAGACCATGACCTGACTGCCCTAGGACAAAAGAAGAACTAACAGCCTTCATATGGCCCCTCACTGCCCTAGGACAAAAGAAGAACTAACAGACTTCATATGGCCCCTCCCCGAGGGCAAACAACAGCTCCGGGAAAATGTCACAAGACGTTCCATTCCAAGATGATCCAAAAAGATTACGGCCAGGTGGCCCTACCTCCTTGTGCCCCCTGCTTGACCCCCCTGCCTGCTGACTGATTATAAAAAGGCTAAAAAATCCAACATTAAACGAGACCTTGACAAAACCTCCGCTTGGTCTCCTTCTTCTTTCCCGCCCGTTCTTTCAGGTTGCAGCCCTCCTCGACCACCCCGCGTAACATTGGCCCCGCAGGTCAAGGGCACTGCAAGACCAAGTACAAAAAGAAAAATGCTGGATTCCCTTGTCCAAACATTATCAAGGGCTAAGTATGACAGCTCTCATCCTCACTTCTAGCACACAGTAGTCTGAGGTAGCAGAATGACAAGCTCCAGTCAGCCTGAGCCACATAGTGAGTTCAAGGCCAATGTGGGCTACATAGCAAGACCTTGTCTCAAAAAAGCTTATAGCTAAAGAGGCCATGAGCCCTAGGTGTAAAGTTATTGTTACTGTTTGGCTAAATGATCATTGTTGAAATGCTTTCTAAATGTTTATGTTTATGCCCATAGATGAGTGCCATTCTCAGCCTTGGTTAGAGAAACATTTTTTTTGAAGTGGGCAGCAGCAAATACAAAGACTCATAACTGATCAAACTGTTGAGAACAAGTGGCTGTTGAAGGCTTAGCCATACAAGGCACATCTATGTCACCCCATCCAAGGTTCAAGGAACATTGTGGATGAGAGGGTAGAAGAAAAGTAATGGTTGAAGGATGGGAAGGGGAGCTGTGAAACGCTGTCTTCTGGACATGACATGGCTGTTGCTTTGAACTCATGGCAGCTGTGGTTACCTGCATAAGACTGGACCTGTCAGCATCTCATCATGGATGAGGGAGGGGCTCATGAAGCCTCACTGTTCCCTTAGGAACAACTGACAATTAATGATTGCTTGGGGATGGAAGGTCACTTTCTTCAAAAGTGCTCCAGTTTAAAAAAAAAAAAAAAAAAAAAGCCCACCCCAGAGACAGAGAGAAGAGAGACAGAGAGGGAGAGAATATGGGCTTGTCAGGATGTGGTAGTTTGAATGGATCGTTCCCAATATATAGATCCAACTACAAATGATTGAACTTCTATGTGAGTTGGAATAAAACTCAGAATTTTATTAAAGTTTATAATTTAGATCTGGAAGAGATGTCACTGGTTGGATCTCAGGGTCCAGCCCTAAGGTGCAGTGGTGGACTTGGAATCCTAGCCTAAAGATATGCAAAGTGCCTGAGCTCTGCCCAGAGATCCTGAAGTGTGCTTGTTTGCTGGTGGGGGCTTTTCTCTCTCTGCTTGGACCTGTAAAAGTGGGCCAGGTTCTTTGGCCATTGTGAAACTTCTCCTCTGTCTTCAGTAAACCACTTCCTCTGTAGCTGGAAACTTACCTCAGCAACATGAGGCTGTCTACTACACAGGGCCTCCAGCTACTGCAAAAGAACTCCAGATACATGCGCCGTTTTGTGCATCTAGCTTTACATAAGTATGGGAGAACCGAACCCAGGCCTCTAGACTTTTCAGGCAAGTATCTTCACTGATATTTCTCCAAACCAATAGCAGAATTTTAAATCAAGCATGAGACCTTCCCCCACTCCAAAAAATCCACCCATGAAGCAGTAAAGTCCTTTAAGTATAAAACTGCATGGGTTTTCTATGATAGAGCACTTTCAATACTAAAATTGGGACAGATATGGGGAAACCAGGACTCTTAGTCACCCAGTAAGGACTGAGATTCACAAGAATGGCAACAGATTTTTAGAGTTGATTTATCTGGTATAAGTGGAACTCCATAGCCAGGGGTTTACATCATAATACCTCTCTAGACTGCTATATTTTGTCTCTAGGTTTCTATGTCCTCATCTATAAAGTTGGAGTGAGCATGCCCCAAGCACCTCTTGCTGTTGCAGAGAGAAAGCATATAGCATTTGAGGTGTCTGTGAAAGGTGTTACTATTTTTGAAGGTTCCAAAAGGGGAATAAGAAAAACTGACCTGGCATTTGTGGGAATATTGAATCAAAGGGGACTGATGAGCAAAGAAGTTAATGTAATGCCGGATCAATGATCAAGCCTTACCTGGCTATGGGAGTGGCTGATGCTGGCAACTGATGTCCCATGAAAAATGTAGACAGCACCCCGGTTCTCCTGCTCTCCTGGGGCTCCAATGGCCACATCTGTCAACTTGTCTCCGTTCACATCTCCCAGCACTGTCAGAGCCATCCCAAAGCGGCCCCAGGGGTGGCCCTGCTCACCACGGAGCACAGCCTCACACTGCCACCGAGCCCTCTGCTGAACAGAAACAATGAAGGTTGAAACCTAGGCAACCCTCCATCCCACATCCACACCCACCACTCAATCCCAATGTGCCACTTACCCCCTTGGGCAAGGGACACACAGACACGTGCCCCCCTCGGGTCTTATCGTAGTAATGGGGGGCTCCAATGAGAATCAGGTCAGTGCTGCCATCTCCATCCATGTCTACAGAGCACAAGGAGGCCCCAAAGTAGGAGCCAATCTGAAAAAGATGCACCCAGGATCATATACCTCCTCCTATCTTACAGAAGATGTAAAGGTTTTCTCCTGTGAAGAACTTATAACAGGTGTGGTGGCTAATGTCTATAACCCCAGCACTCAGGAGGCAGAGGATTGAGTTCAAAGCCTAGCTGGGCTACACAGTGAGACTGTCTCCAAAAAAAAGAGGAGGTGGAAGGAGGAAGAGAAAAAGAAAAGTCATGCCTGCTGGAGGAAAGCCTTTTCATTTGTGTGTGTGGTGGTGGTGGTGGTGATGATGATAATGATGATAAAGATGATAGAACTGAAGACCACATTCTAGCACAATGAATGATTTGAATGTGCTACTAGCTAGAGGTGCTGATTACAGAGTCAGTGGACAGTAAGGTCACATTTATTCCAAATGATATTCCATGGAGATTAAGGCAACAAAAAATGTTCGATTTGAAAATATAAGATATGGCTGGAAAGATTGCTCAGTGGTTAAAGGCACTTGCTGGCAAAGCCTGATAGCCCAGGTTCAATACTCCAGTACCCACATAAAGCCAGTTATGTAAAGTATACATCTGGAGTTTGTTTGCAGTGGCAAGAGGCCCTGATATACCCCCCCACACACACACACCACTCTCTGACTAAATAAATAGCCCTACATAAATAATATAAATAAAAATATTTTAAAGAAGAAATATAAGATATAAAAGCCCACATATTAGAAGTCTTTGTGGTGAATAAAGGATAAAAAGTTCTAGTTGATGGTCTGGACAATAAGGGATCAACTTGATTGCATTAGAAAGAGCAGCTGTAGGGCTGGAATAGAGTTGCATGACAGAGCACTTGCCTAGCAATTTTGAATACCTTGTACTGAAAAAGAAATTGCCACCTGAGAATTTTTGTGTGACACTGAGAAAAAAAATGCCAACCTACTAGTAAAATGGTTTTAATATATTCAATGTAAACATGCAGGACTCATTTACTAAATCCCTCCATTTAGTTGCCCATCCATCTATTCAACAAAGATTTGGTCGTTGCTTAGTACTAGAAGCATGGTACTGCTCTGGGGGAAGCTGTGTGGAAGGAAGGAGAGCAAGAAAAGGTTAAGTGGTGAGCCAGGTGAGGTGGCACACGCCTTTAATCCCAGCATTTAGGAAGCAGAGGTAGAAGGATCGCGGTGAGTTTGAGCCACCCTGAGACTACATAGTGAATTCCAGGTCAGCCTGAGCTAGAGTGAGAGCCTACCTCAAAAAAACAAAAAAAAGGGCTAGAGAGATGGCTTAGCGGTTAAGCGCTTGCCTGTGAAGCCTAAGGACCCCGGTTCGAGGATCGATTCTCCAGGACCCACGTTAGCCAGATGCACAAGGGGGTGCACGCGTCTGGAGTTCGTTTGCAGTGGCTGGAAGCCCTGGCATGCCCCATTCCTCTTTCTCTCTCTGTCACTCTCAAATAAATAAATAAAAATGAACAAAAAATTAATAAAAAACAACAATAACAACAACAAAAAGGAATCCTAGAGGGATGTCATGCTTATGACATCTCAATCTCTGCCTCACATCTCCTTGCAGGAGAACACAACTCAAAATAGGCATTTAAGCTTCATCATGAGGTCATGCTTGCTGGTTTCAATTTTGTCTACAATAAAATTCAGCTGTCTTAGTATATAGTTTTAGGATTTTGACAAACATATAAATTATATAACCACTACCATAGACGAGATATAAAATTATTTCATCTCCAAACTATCCCTTCACAGTCAACCTCTCCTCATGACTAGCTGTCTCTGAAATCAGCCAGCCACTGACCTGTTTCCTTCCCTGCAAAGCAGATTATTCTTTTCTAGATTGTTGTATGAGGGGAATTATTTGATGCATATATTTTAGAGGCTGGCTTCTTTTGCCTAGAAATCTACCTATGTTTTGCCTTAAAATCTACCTAATGTTGCTACATGTATAAATAATATACCCCTTTTTACTGCTGACTAGTATTTTATTTTTATTTTTATTTATTTATTTTTATTTATTTATCTTTTTTGGTTTTTCAAGGTAGGGTCTCACTGCAGCCCAGGCTGATCTGGAATTCATTATGGAGTCTCAGGGTGGCCTCGAACTCACGGCAATCCTCCCACCTCTGCCTCCCAAGTGCTGGGATTAAAGGCGTGCGCCACCATGCCCGGCTAGTATTTTATTATATAGGTGTGTTTATCCAGTCCCTCACTGAAAAACATGTAGATTGTTTCTACTTTGGGATGATTAATAATAGAGCTATCACAAACATTTGTATAGAGGTTTTCACATATCTGTGTTCATTTCTCTTGAATAAATATCTAGCAGTTGCATTGTATTGGTTGCTCTAGTAATTGTTGTATTGGTGCTTTAGTAATTGTTAAATCTTAAAAAAATTTGGATTTTGTGGGCTGGAGAGATGGTTAGTGGTTAAGGCATATGCCTGTGAAACCTAAGGACCCAGGTTCGATTCTCCAGGTCCCACATAAGCCAGATGCACATGGTGGTGCATGCATCTAGAGTTCACTTGCAGTAGCTAGAGGCCCTGGTGTACCCATTCTCCTTCTATCTCTCTCTGTCTCTAATAATTGAGGCTAGAGAGATGGCTTAGTGGTTAAGCGCTGGCTTGTGAAACCTAAGGACCCTGGTTCAAGGCTTGACTCCCCAGTACCCATGTAAGCCAGATGCACAAGGTGACTCATGCATCTGAAGTTTGTTTGCAGTGAGCCTGGTGAGCCCATTCTGCCTGTTTCTCTGCCTCTTTCTCTGCCCGTTACTCCCAAATAAATAAAACTAAACAAAAAATTAAAAATAAATAAATAAGTAAAAATAAATCTTAAAAAAAAAAAAAAAGAAATTGGGTCTTGTAAGCCAGAAGCACCAAGTCACCACCATGCATCTGGAATTCATTTGCAGTGGCAAGAAGTCCTTATGTGCCCATTCATTCTCTCTCTCACAATAAATAAATAAATAACCCTCTCATGGTGGTATATACCTTTAATCCCAGCACTTGGGAGGCAGAGGTAGGAAGAGCACTGTGAGTTCAAAGCTAGCCTGGGATTACAGAATGAGTTCCAGGTCAGCCTTCAGCCTGGGCTAGAGCAAGACCTTACCTAAAAAAAAAAAAAAAAAAAAAAAAAAAAAAAAAAGACTAACAATAAAAAAAATAGAAAGAAGGGCGGGAGAGATGGCTTAGCAGTTAAGCACTTGCCTGTGAAGCCAAAGGACCCCGGTTCGAGGCTTGGTTCCTCAGGACCCACGTTGGCCAGATGCACAAGGGGGCGCATATGTCTGGAGTTCGCTTGCAGTTGCTGGAGGCCCTGGAAAGCCCATTCTCTCTCTCTCTCTCTTTCTCTCTCTGTCTCTCTCTCCGTCTTTCTCTCTGTGTGTCACTCTCAAATAAATAAATAAGAATGAACAAAAAAAATTTTTTAATAGAAAGAAAAGAAGGAAGGAAGGGAGGAAGATCAAACCTTATCACTACAGGAAGCCACCAAACCCCATAGTCAGCAGTCATAAGGACTTCCTTAAATGATGAGAATTGGACACGGAAGCTTCAAAGTGTCATTTCCTCAAATAATTAAAAGTACTGGAGAGGAGCCAGAGGACTAGAAGTGGCGAATGAAGCTCTCTGACAAACATATTTGTATAGTTCAAGAAAAACTATGTCTTAAGAGAAGTACCTCACCTAGTAAGAATGTCAGGCTGTGGACACCCTTGAAGCAACAGCCCACTTGATTTGTGTGTTGTGAGCCCACAGTCTGATTATAGTAATTACCTATAACAAATGGTCTTGGAAAAGAAAACAGTCCTTCCCAGTGAAGATCCGTGATATTTGCATGAAGGTGGAGGATCTGCTGATCGCTAGGTGCTTGCAGAAGGAGCCTCCGTGCTGCCACCCCTGGCCCCTGTGAAGTCTGTTAGGGTCTCAGAGCTCCTCTCACTCACAAACGGCCAAATCAGGATTTCAAAGGTCTCAACAGGGTCTAGTCAGCCTGGCTCCTTCCCCAGCACCAGCCCACACCTCCACACATCTCCCAAGGCCCGCCCCTCAGGGGCAGTTCCCGCTCCCCAGACATCCCTCACTCTATCTCTTTCCAGCTCTTCCCTGAAATAAGTGCATGCTTATGTCCTGTCTCTCTTCTGTAAGCATCAATTAGGTTTATTTGGTTTATAATACAACCTAACTATAATATCCCTTTGTTGATTTTTCTCTCTGAATGACCTGTGCATGGTTGAAAAGGGAGTATTGAAGTCTCAACTCATCATATTGCAGAAGAGACCAATAATGTAGTGGTGAGACTGATCAGTAATAAGTCTTACAGGGGCAGGGGAGACAGCTCATGGGTAAAGCGCTTGCCTCACAAGCACGAGAACCCAAGCTGGATCCCAAGTACCCAGGTTTCAAACCAAAGCCAGGTATTGTGATGCACCTTGTAATCTCAGTGCTGAGGAGGTGGAAGCATGCAGATCTCTGGGACTCTCTGGCCAGCCAGCCCAGCTTCACAGATGACTCCCAGGCCAATGAGAGACACCATCTCAGAAAAATGGAAGCATTCCCCAGGAGAAAGGGGAAAGGAAGGAGGAGGAGAAAGGGAAGGAAGGAAGGTGGGCAGGAAGGGAGGAAAGAAGGGAGGGAAGGAGAATAAATAAGTCATTTCAATACATGCAGGAAAACCATCTGATAAGATTCAACATTCCCTCATAATAAAACTCTCAATGAATTAGCTATAAAAAATATCTTGGGGGCTGGAGAGATGGCTAAGTGGTTAAGATGCTTGACTATGTAGCCTAAGCACCCAGGTTCAATTCTCCAGGACCCACATAAGCCAGATAGATGTACAAAGTGGCATTTGTGTCTGGATTTCATGTACAGTGGCTAGAGGGTCAGTGCACACATTTTCTCTCTCTCTCTCTCTCTCTCTCTCTCTCTCTCTCTCTCTCAAATAAATAAATAAATATTTTTTTAAGTATCTTGGGCTGCAGAGATGGCTCAACAGCTAAAGGCTTGCTTGGAAAGCCTGATGGCCTGGGTTTGATTCCCTAGCACGTAAAGCCAGGCACACAAGGTGGTGCATGCATCTGAAGCTTGTGTGCGATGGCTAGAGGCCCTGGCGTGCCCATTCTCTCCCTCCTCCCTTCCTCTCTATCGTAAGTAAAATAAAAATAAAAATCTCAATACAACAAAAGCTATGACAAGCACATAGCAAATGTCATACTGAACGGAAAAAAAAGTTGAAAATGTTTCCTTTAAGATCTGAACGTAACAAGAGTGAATACTGTCACCATTCCCATTCATCATAGTATGAGGAGTCCTAGCCAGAGAGTTTAAGCAAAAAATATAAACAAAGGGCATCCAAATTTGGGTGGGGAGGAAGTCAAATCTGTAGTTGATATTATCTTATGTAGAGAAAAACCTAAAGACACCACCAAAAATACTGTTAGAACACATAAATTAATTCAGTAAAGTTACAGGACACAAAATCAACATACAAACCTCTGTAGCATTCCTATGCACCAACAATAGATGAGCAGAACAAAGCATGGAGAAACAAATAGCATTTGGAATAGCTATGAGAAGTAATAAAGTTGAACTGGAGAGATGACTCAGCAGTTAAAGGTGCTTACTTGCAAAGCCTGCTGGCCCAGGTTCAATTCCCCAGTCCCCACTTAAAGCCAGATGCACAAAGTGGTGCATGCATTTGGATTTTTGTTTGTAGCAGTAAGAGGCCCTGGAGTGTTCACATTCTTCTCTTTGTCTCTCTCTATATATGTCTCTCATAAATGAATACAAATATTTTAATGATAAAGTCACCAAGTAATAAATTTAACTAAAATATCTTCATATTATAAATTAGAAGAATAAATCTACATTAAAACACCATTGATAAACTTCATAAAAATTTTTAATCCTAAAAATCATATGGAAGAAAAAAGACCCCAAATAGTGAAACAATCCTGAGCAAAAAGAAAAAAAGATGAGAACATCACAATACTTGGCTTCAAAACATACCACAGGGGCTGGGAGGTAACTCAGGGGTTATAAATCCTTGCAAAGCCTACTAACTGGGGTTCAATTCCCCAGCCACCCACATAAGCCAGACACAAAAATCACTCAAGTGTCTAGTGTTTGTTTACAGTGTCAAGAGACTATGGCAGGGCTGGAGGGATGGCTTAGTGCTTAAGGTGTTTGCCTGCAAAGCCAAAGGACCCAGGTTCAATTCCCCAGGACCCATGTTAGCCAGATACACAAGGGGGCGCACACGTCTGGAGATCATTTGCAGTGGCTGAAGGCCCTGGCACACCCATTCTCTCCCTCTCTCCCTCTCTCCCTCTCTCTCTCTCTCTCTCTCTCTCTCTCTCTTTCTCTCTCTCCTTCTTTCTCTGTCAAATAAATAAATAATTAAATCAAACATTTTTTAAAAAGAAACCATGCCATACATGCACACATACACACAGAAGTAAGTAAATAAAATTTAGAATTTAAAAATTTAGAATTTAAATAAAACAAATACTACAAAGCTATCACAGCTATGTGTGATGGCACAAACCTGTAGTCCCAACACTTGGGAAACTAAGGCAATAGGATTACAAATTGAAGGATAGCAAAAAAAAAAAAAAAAAAAAAACCACCTAAGATAGGCATGATGGTGCATGCCTTTAATCCCAGCACTGGTAGGCAGAGTAGGCAGAGGTAGGAGGATCACTGTGAGTTCAAGGCCAGCCTGGCACTGCATAGTGAGTTCAAGCAAGTCAACAACATAACTATAATTCGTCTATAAATTGGCTAATGATCTGAACTGGCATCTATTTAAAGAAGTTAATACAGATGACTAACAAGCCTATGAAAAAACCCTCAACACTAATCATCAGGAAAATGTAGGTTAAATCACAATGAGATGTCATCTTGCCTTAGCAATAACTTATCAAAAAGACAAAAAGCAGCACTCGGGAGGTAGAGGTAGGAGGGTTGCCATGAGTTCAAGGCCACCCTGAGACTACATAGTGAATTCCAGGTCAGCCTAGAGAACAAGCCCTGGGAGGCTGTGGAGAAAGAGAAACTCTTATTCACTGCTGGAGGAACATTAATCAGAGCAGTGATTGTGGGAAACAATATGGAGGCTCTTCAAAGAAACAAAACTAAAACCAGGCTGGAGAGATGACTCAGTGGCTAAGGAAGTATCTGGTGTAAACATGAGAGCCTGAGGTGGGGCTTGAAACTGCTTGAGTTCAATTCCCCAGCCACTCACATAAACAGCTGGGTGTGTCCTTGCACATCTGTAACCCCAGTGTGTGGGGAGACTAAAAAAAATTACTGAGACTTACAAAAACCTCAAATTCTGGAATCAGTATAAGATTCACTATCTCCAGTGAACACCCAATGAGCAATGGAGGAGGGACATCTGATGTTTACTTCTGGCCTCTGCAGGTGCACAGGCACACACATCTGCACACACACGTGCATACACCACATACCACCACCACACAGCACACACACAACAGAACTATCAATCCTGCAATCCTACTACTAGAAATATACTCAAAAAAAAGTCAGTATTTTTATTTAAATATTTTTTGTTCCTTTTTATTTTTTTTATTTGAGAGCAACAGACAAAGAAAAAGAGGCACATAGAGACAGAGAGAGAATGGGCATGCCAGGGCCTCCAGCCAGTGCAAACGAACTCCAGATGCATACGCTACCTTGTGCATCTGGCTGGAACAGAGGTCCTTGGGCTTCCCAGAGAAGCACTTCATTGCTAAGCTATCTCTCCAGCCCCCAAAAGTCAGTATTTTGAGGAACATTTACATTCCATATTTACTATTAGAGTAGCCAAAATATGGATGGGATCAGCCAAGCTGTGTGATGTGGTTTTTATGTAAAATGTCCCCCAGAGACTCGTGTGTTTGAATTTGAACACTTGGTCCCCAGCTGGTGGCACTGTTTGGGAAGCCTGAGGAACCACTGGGTGGAACATTGTTGGAAGAAGTGGGTCACTGTGGGCAGGCCTGGAGGCTTGGTAGCTGAGTCCCACTTCTTGCGCTTCAGCATCTTGACTCCACTGAGTGGCTTCTGCTCCTGACATGCCTCCCCTATCATGATGGAATATACCTTGTAGAAACCACAAACCTAACTAACCCCTTTCCTTCCCTAAGCTGCTTCTGCTCGGGTATTTTGTCACAGCAACAAGAAAGTCACTAGCATAGTGCCCGTCAGTGATTGATGCACAAATAAAATGTGGTGCATATGCACACTGGAATGTTATACTGACATTTTCAGCAACGTAGATGGATCTGAAGCACAAAGAAATAATAAATGTGGGTTGGAGGGGTGGCTTAACAGTTAAGGCACATGCCTACAAAACCAAAGGACCCAGGTTTGATTCCTTAGGACCCACGTAAACCAGACACACAAGGGGGCACATGCATCTGAAGTTCATTTGCAGTGGCTGGAGGTCCTGGCTCACCCATTCTCTCTCTCTCTTTCTCTCTCTCTCTCTCTCTCTCTCTCTGCCTCTTTCTCTCTCAAATAAATAAAAATTTTTTTAGAAAAGAAATGCTAAATGTTTAAGATGAGAGAAGTACAAATAATCCTGACTTGATCATTACACATTATATACAAATTTCAAAATATCACTTTGTACTGTGTATAGATAGATGTACAATTATTATGCATCAATTAAAGACATAAGTTATAATTTAAAACTGACTTGACTGGGAAGATAGCACAATCAATACAGTGATTGCCACACAAGTATGAGGACCTGTTTAGCTCCCCAGAACTATGTAAAAAAGACAGATTCCTTGGAATAACGTTAACCAAGGAAGTGGAAGATCTATACAATGAAAACATAAAAACACTCAAAAAAGAAATTGAGGAGGACTTGAGAAAATGGAAACACCTCCCATGCTCCTGGATAGGCAGAATTAACATTGTGAAGATGGCAATCCTACCAAAGGCAATATACAGATTTATTGAAATTCCAATTAAAATCCCAACAGTGTTCTTCACAGAGATAGAAAAAATTATCTCAAATTTCATATGGAAAGGCAGAAGGCCTCGCATATCCAAACATATCCTCAGCAAAAGAAATACCTCTGGAGGCATCACCATACCTGATCTAAAGCTATATTACAAAGTCATAGTAATAAAAACAGCATGGTACTGGCATAAAAACTGTAGTATAGACCAATGGAATAGACTTGAGGACCCAGACTTTGGGTCAAGCAATTATAGCTACTTGATATTTGACAAAGGCCCTAACAATACAGGCTGGAAGAAAGGCAGCATCTTCAATAAATGGTGCTGGACAAACTGGATAACCATATGCAGGAAATTGAAACTTGACCCACACATTTCGCCATGCACTACACTCAAGTCCAAATGGATCAAAGACCTCAATATAAGACCAGAAACTCAGCTACTACTGGAAGAAAATATATGAAGAACGTTCCATGATATAGGAATGGAAAAAGAGTTCCTGAACAAACCCCAGTAGCTCACGATCTTAAATTGTCATTCAACCAATGGGATCACATGAAGCTGAAGAGTTTCTTTACAGACAAGCATACAATAAGCAAAGCCAATAGATTTCCCACATAATGGGAGAAAATATTTGCTGGTTATCCAACTGACAGAGGCCTAATCTCTAGAATCTACAAAGAACTAAAAATCTAAACAGTAAAAAGCCACACACCACAAAGTGGGGCAAAGAGCTGAACAGGCAGTTCACAGAGGAAGAAATACAAATGGCAAACACACACTTAAGAAAATGTTAATCTCCCAAATCATCAGGGAAATTCAAATTAAAACAACTATGAGATTCCACCTTACCCCAGTAAGGACAGCAAACATCAAAAAATCAAATGAAATCAAAAAATCAAAGAGCCAGAGCCTCAGAGGCCCCCAACACCTCATCACTGAAGCAAACCAAAAATGAACCCAGAGCCCGGCGTGGTGGCGCACGCCTTTAATCCCAGCACTTGGGAAGCAGAGGTAGGAGAATCATTGTGAGTTCGAGGCCACCCTGAGACTCCATAGTGAATTCCAGGTCAGCCTGGGCTAGAGTGAGACCCTACCTCAAAAAACCAAAAAAAAAAAAAAAAATGAACACAATGTGGCTCAGGGAAATTTTGCAGAAGATGGGGCAGAAAGAATGTCAGAGCCACATGTTGGGTCATGATATGCAGCAGAGACATTTATCTTACCCGTAACTGTGGGCTAACTCCACAATGCATAACCCATATACCTCAGCAAGGAGGGGCCAATGGGGAGGGGGTAGGTCACAGATGAGCCTAATAATGGTACCAAATGGACTGTATTTGCTGAATACAAAACTAATTAATAAAAAAATATTTAAAAAAATAAAATGAAAATAAATGCTGGTGAGGATGTGGAGAAGTAGGAACACTCATCCACTGTTGGTGGGAATGTAAGATGTTACAACCACTTTGGAAACAATATGGAGACTCCTGAAAAAGCTGACTATAGAGATACCAACAGATCCAGTTATTCCCTTACTGGGCATCTACCCTAAAACCTTCAAACCACAGGCCAGAGAGATTTGCTCAACCGTGTTTGTAGTGGCTCAATTCGTAATAGCTAAGAACTGGAATCAACCCAGATGTCCATCACTAGAAGAATGGATAACTAAGATATGGTATATCTACACAATGGAATTCTATACAGCAGTAAGAAAGAGTGACACAATGAAATTTGAGGAAAAATGGTTGAACCTGGAATAGATCATTCTCAGTGAACTTACCCAATCACAGGAAAAAAAAAAAAAAAAAATCACCACATAGTCTCACTCATCTACAGCACCTAACCTGAATCTACCCAAGATGCCTTACATACCCAGCAAGCATCTCGTGGACTAAACAATAGGATGGGTGGGGTGGGAGGGGAGGGCAATGGAGGAGGTGGGAAACACAAATTTAGACCCAAACGGCAATGGTACCAGAAAATTCTACATCCTAAAACGCAGACCAAATGGCTGAACCTTCACCAGGCCCTTAGAGGGAATACCTGAACCACAAGACACTGGAGGGGGTATGATGAAGACTGACCTTAATCTTCTACAGCCTCTCTCTCTCTCTCTCTCTTCTCTCCGACTCTTTATTGTTAATTATCTTTTTATTCCTTTTCTTAGTGGGCACTGACCTGCAACTCCCAGTACCAGCATGTGGCTATCATCCACAATGAGCTTTTGATCAGAGACCTACAAGGTTTACTAAAAGAAAGACAGATTTCTGTCAGAGTACTTGATGACCTACCAAAGGTTAGTGGTAAGACCAACTGCTGAAGACACCTTATGTGGTTGACACATAAAATGGATTGGCATGGCTGGAAGCTGGAATAGAGTCAGTCCTCAGACAGTCAGCACGTCTAGTGCCAGAAGGTGCTACATGGGCAACTGGGGGAAAATGACCAATATCTGTCCAAGCAACTCATGGTCTAACCTACTTAGCAGCAAATAACCTGTCGTTATGCTCACACAGTGCTATAGTGGCACACAGCCATGGTGGGGAACCAACTGATCTTGATTTGGCTAACTGATCCCCTCAGTGGTACAGGACCCATAGCTGGAACTGGGAAACAAGTCGGAACCATATCCAAACTTGAGCCTGCTCTCCATTATCAAGCTACCACCAATCATGGGCTATAAGAGGGCCTACACCTATTAAATTCTCTATAAAATGTAAGGGCTATCTCATTTGTCTGGTGTTAACTTACTCTCCATTGTAGAATCTGCTTCTCTTTTTCAGATAGATGAAGATTCTAAGGAGAGAGTCACCCCATCATACCTCAAAAGGGCCCCAGCTGAAACTAAGAAAAATTAGCGAAACAAACAAGGGTGCTGCTTTCCTGATGAACTGGATACCAGCACAGGGTGAAGGAGATCAACACAGAAAATAATCAACTCCTACCAAATCAGAGATCCAGAGACCCAGAGGCCCCCAAAACCTCATCACTGAAGCAGACCAAAAATGAACCCAGGGAAATTTTGTGGAAAAGGGGGTGGAAAGAAAGTCAGAGCCACATATTGGGTCATGATATGCAGAGACATTTATCCTACCCATAACTGTGGGCTAACTCCAGAATGTATGACCCATATACCTCAACAAGGAGGGGCCAGGGGAGGAGGTAGGTCATTGATTAGCCTAATAATGGTACAAATTGACCTTATTCGCTGGGTACAAAGCTAATTAATAAATTTTTAAAAAGCCAGATGCCTTGATACACACACCTGTAATCCCAGAGCAGGAAAGGCAGACAGGAGGATCCCACTAGTCTGGCCAAATTAATTAACTCTATGTTCAGTAACAGACCTTTTATCAAAAAAATAAGGTGACCCAGGCGTGGTGTTACATGCCTTTAATCCTAGCACTTGGGAGGCAGAGATAGGAGGATCATCATGAGTTCAAGGCCAGCCTGAGACACAGAATGAGTTCCAGGTCAACCAGCACTAGAGTGAGACCCTACTTCAAAAAACTAAATAAATAAACAAGGTTCATGGAAAATGTTAATAAAAATTTAAAAATTAAGAAAAATAAATAAACAAGGTAGAAAGCAATTAAGGAAGATACTCAACATTGACCTCTGCCTCCACACACATGCACCCACCCACATATGTGCATGTACACACATGAATACCTACACATACACAAAAACAAATAAATAATGCATTTTTAAAATTGGGGCTGAGGAGATGGTTCAATGGATAAAGAGTGCTTGCTGTGCAAGCGTGAAGGACTAAGAGGGCTTGATTTGCCCTGAGTCTGATTCCTCAGCCCCCACATAACAAGCTGGCCATGCCCACGCATACCTGCAGCCCCAGTTCTGTGGACAGCAGAAACTGGAGAATCACTGGGGATCATGAAAATAGCAGCTCCAGGTTAACAGAGAAAAACAGACTCTGTTTCAAGGAAATATGCAGATGACTGATAAAGACACCCAGCGTTCTCCTCTGGCCTCTACACACATGCTCATGGGGCACACATGTCTGCCCATACACCACACGACACATACTACACACACTCATGCAAAAGAAATTTAAACCAACACCAATTTCTATCATTTAAAAAAAATATAGGGGCTGGGTATGGTGGCACATGCCTTTAATCCCAGAACTGAAGAGGCAGTGGTAGGAGGATCACCATGAGTTCAAGGTCACCCTGAGACTATATAGTAAATTCTAGATCAGTCTGGGCTACAGCAAGACCCTACCTCAAAAAGTCTCTCCCTCCCTCCCTCTCTCTCTCTGTATGTGTGTGTGTGTACATAGCCGGGGAGATGGCTTAGCAGTTAAAGACACTTACTTACAAAGCCTGGCAGCCCAGGTTTGATTCCCCAGTTCCCATATAAAGTCAGATACACAAAGTGATGCATGCATCTGGAGTTCATTTACAGTTGCAAGAGGTACTGGCATGTTCTCTCTCTCCCCCTACCTGTCCTCTTCCCCTCTTTCTCCTTACAACTAAATAAAATATATTTTTATATATCTTTAATTCCACACCCGGGAAGCAAAGGCAGGAGAATCACCATGAGTTCAAGGCCAGCCTGGGACTACATAGTGAGTTCCAGATCAGTCTGGAATAGAGTGAGATCCCACTTCAAACAAATAACAACAAAAAACAATTATATATATCAAGTAGTGCACATTTCATTGTCTTCTTACTATCAAGAGAAAAGATATTTCTCTTAATAAAAGCACCATGCTGGGGCTGGGAGGCCGTGCATTACCCGACAATGTCTTCTCCCCAGCCAGCCTTTCTGCTCCAGAGGCATGTGTCTTCAAGGAACTGGGACCAGTTCTCCTCTCCTGCCCACCCCCGTGCTGGCCAAAGGCAAGCATGTTGTCTGAGACAAGTGGTGCCTGAACAGGGACTTGAACTCTGGACTCTCAAATAAAGATGCCATTGGTAAGTCCCTTTTTATCCTTTTAGCCGCTAAGGTTGTGATGAGCTTGAAAAGGTCATTTTTCAAGGTTGGGTAACAAATGGATCAAGCTACTTCACATTAGCATTCTGTTTCTATTTTAAAATTCTTGCTAATAGAGGTGGACACACAGGTTTTACAAGATACTTTATATCATATGCTGGGTTGGGTAATTAGGGTTTGTCCATGTTTCCCTGAAGAGGGTGTTCTAGATATTGAAATGTAGGAGCAAGTACAGATGTATCTTAAAAGGCACAAAGACAAAACGAACAGGTCTCTATTACTAGACTTTCCACATGGGCACTTGCAAAAACTATTCCTGAGCCATTTCAGGAAGAATTACTAAAGAAAACCGGAAGTGAAACTGTCTGCAATGACGGAGACAGGAGTGCAGCTCTTGCTTGCACTGCGCTGCCCTGACCTGCATTCCTTTTGGCTGACTTTTTTTTTTCGAGGTACAGTCTCACTCTAGCTCAGGCTGACCTGGAATTCACTATCTACTCTCAGGGTGGCCTTGAACTCACCACGATCCTCCTACCTCTGCCTCCCAAGGGCTGGGATTAAAGGTGTGCACCACCATGCCCGGCTTCGCTGATTTTTTAAACCTCATAGACTAAAGTGGTTCTTCTGTCCAGGATAATCCAAAAAAAAGAAAGGAAGAAAGAAAAGTGGTGTGGAGGGGGTTTGTTAACCACTTCAGGAACTTCAACTAGGCATTCTAAAGAATTTCTACATCTCCTAGAAACATTCTTGTTTCCCCAGGAGGTGGCAGCTCAGCTTCCCTTCCTAACAAGTGGGTTCATAATGGGACTTACTGAAATAAAGCAAAGGGTCTCTATCTGAAGAACTCTTGCTCCAGTGGAGGGGAAAAACAATTCTGTGTTTCCAGGGATCCAGCTCAACATCTAGGCTCTCCTGTTTTACAAGTTCAAACAAACTAACCAAATAAAATTACTCTAACTGTGTACTGCATGACAACCCAGCCTTTCATGGACAGAACTAAAAATGAAAATAATAATAATAATGACAACTGTACAAATCAGTGTGACTGTAACTTTGGATGGAGGTGTTCACAATAACTCAGCAACATCTATGCCATTATCAAGTTTACTTGTTATGATAATTCTGGTAATGTCTCATCTCTTTTACATTATCTATAAAAACAGGTTCAGACCACATCAGACACCACTGTGCCATTTGGTAAATAGTTCCAAAAATAGATTTCTAGACTTTCATGGTAAAGGAGAATTATGCCTTTCATTTCTGGTAGGAATAATTTCTGATAGTAAAAACTTCTGTTGATTTTTAGAGCATGTGCTTTATTGTTATGTTGACTTTATCTTCTCTCATCTACAGTCAGTCCATGCTCAGATAGTCCTAGAACAGTCTGACTCCATCTGCCCAAGTCCCTGGGATTACCCTCTGACAGTATATATTAATGGGAACCTTAAAGAAGCTGATCACTTGGCACTTTGAATATGGCTACAGACCATCCCTGTAAACCTCAATTTTTATTAAAAACTGTTACTAATACTCCCTTATATGTGTTTAAGGCATAGCTCCTAATGCCAACAGTATAGAAAGACACTCCAACACCCAGAGGTTCTCACTTGAGCCCAGGCTGACCTGTAACATTGTAGTCTCAGGTTGGCCTCAAACTCACAGCAATCCTCCTACCTCTGACAGGAGACAGAAATTGGCTAGGCAGTCAGGATAACAGAACCCCAAAAGTGAATAGGTTTCTTACATTTCCATATGAACTTTAACATGAGCCTTTCTATTTGGGGCATCTTAGAGAAGCAGCCATTTAACAATAGATATAATTATTTCATTATTTTAGTAACTAATATGTCTATATTGGTTATGTATGGTTAAATGCCAGCTCTAGATACAGCAAGAGTCATCAATAGTTCTGTGTGGGTCAAATGTACTATTTATTATTAGAAAAGTTGAGCTAGAGAGATGGCTTAGTGGTAAGGCACTTGCTTGCAATGCCTAAAGACCCAGGTTCAATTAGCTAGAGCTCACGTAAGCCAGATGCACATGGTGGTACATTTGTCTGGAGTTGGTTTGCAATGGCTGGAGGCCCAGGCATGCCCATTCTTTCTCCCTCCCTCTCTCTCCTCCCCCTTGTAAATAAATAAAATTAAATAACTTTAAAAAAAAGACAAGACACAATATTCTCAATGTCAAGCAGATCCTGGGACTGTCCAGCTGGAAGCCTCTGAAAGCTGCCTCCATAACATCCAGCAGCGCCCGCCCAGGACCAGCTCAGCCCCTGGGTCCTTGGTCATTGCTGCTCCACTTTTCACTCTCTCTACTTACCTGGATGCCTTTGATATTAGTGTGAGGCTCCCAGATACCAGAATTTTGTCTGAACATCACCACCAAGCCAGTGTGCTGGTACCGAGGTGCTCCCAGAACCAGACTTTGGATTCGGTTCCTCAAGATGACTGCAGAAGCATAACCTAAAAATGGTGCCTTAATAAGAAAAGTGCTTTCATGTTGGAATTAAGCACTTACCTGTGAAGCCTAAGGACCCTGGTTCAAGGCTCGATTCCCCAGGACCCATGTTAGCCAGATGCACACGGGGGAACATGCATCTGGAGTTTGTTTGCAGTGGCTAGAGGCCCTGGTGCGCCCATTCTCTCTCCCTCTCCCTCTCTCTCCCTCCCTCCCTCCTTCCCTCTTTCTCTCTCTGTCTGTCGCTGTCAAATAAATAAATAAAAACAAAAAAAGAAGAAAAGAAAAGAAAAGTGCTTTCCAGGCAGACCTTTCCACTCCTCCCCTTACACTATGCAGGCCCACCCTTGAATAGCAACAGTAGTGCAGTCCCATGCCTGGTGGTTTGGGTAACTACGCCCTGTTTATGGATGCACCTAAGATTAAATTTGATCTTTTTTGCTTTTGTAGCTACCCCAGGGACCAATGAAAGATCCAATAGCATCTATGCTAGTTGAATTACATGGCATTCCAACCCCTTCTGAGCGACCCCTGCCCTCCCTACTTACCCAGGTAAGCATCATTCATGTCTGAATCCACTCTGGTGGTGTTGATGAAGGTGACTCCATCCTTTGATGTATGGAGAAAGGCTCCACCTGCCCAGTCAAAGCTCCCCACAGAGCCCAGCAAGAGACCATTCTGAGGAAGAACAGGGTTGAGAGGAAAGAAGAGACTATGGCTGCCAGTCAGAAAGGAAACTCCTTGGCTGGGGATATGGCTCAGTCAGGAAAAAGCTTGCCTGCCAAGCATGACAATCTGAAGTCTCCAGAATCTCCAGAATCCATGCAAAAATGCCAGGCATGGTGACACATGTTTGTAAGCCCAGCAATGGGTAGGTAGATCACAGTAACCTAATTGGCAAGCACCAGGACAATGAAAAATCCTGTCACTAAATCACCAGCAAACTGATAAGAGAAATCCTGTCTCAAAAAAGGAAGATCACAAGCCAGGCATGGTGGCACATGCCTTTAATCCCAGAACTTGGGAGGCACAGATAGAAGGATCGCTATGAGTTCAAGGCCACCCAGAGACTATATAGTGAGTTCCAGGTCAACCTAGGCTAGAGTGAGACCCTACCTCGGAAAAAAAAAGTAAGATCACAATTGCAAGCCAGACATGCATGGTGGCACAAGCCTTTAGTCTCAGCACTCAGTAGGCAGAGGTATGAGGATCACCATGAGTTCAAGATCAGCCTGGACTACAGAGTGAGTTCCAAGTCAGCCTGGGCTAGAGCCAAAACAAAAGGGGGGGAGGCTGGAGACATGGCTTAGTGGTTAAGGCACTTGCCTGGGAAGTCTAAGGATCCAGGTTCAATTCCCCAATACTCATGTTAGCCAGATGCACAAAGTGACACATGCATCTAGAGTTTATTTGCAGTGGCTAGAAGCCCTGGCGCACCCACTCATTCTCTCTCTCTCTCCCCCTCCCTCCCTCCCTTTCTCTCTCTCTCTCTCTCTCTCTCTCTCTCTCTCTCTCTCTCTCTGTCTGTCTGTCTGTCTCAAATAATAAAATAAAAGGAAGACTGTTCCTAAAGGTCAACATCTGAGTTGTCCTATGGCCTCTCAGGCACACATATACACATTCATCCATACACTCACAAACATGCACCCACACACATGCATAAGAAAAAAGGAACTGCCCTACAAGAACCCATCACAGAGAAGCTCCCAAACCTCTTCTCTCTTGTTGCCCACATCCCTATCCCCTGTCTAGTGGAAGACCACTTACAGAAGTGATGGCAGCACTGAAGCCCTCCTGTGACATCTCATGCTCAAAGGAGCTGGTACTTCCTGTCTGTGTACCTGTAAGGAGAACAGTTTTCTACATGAAAACAACCACAAGACCATAGAACAGACGCCAGAACTCAGTGCTGCCAGAGAAACAGGCTCAGACAAGGTCTGTTGTTGAACTGGAAAGCAGATAGTCCTTAAAGGGATAGCAGCTTTGCAGCTCCAGCTACCTTTTCACAAATGAGAATATGGTCCCGAGGGTGACTAACCTTGCAACTTTTCAATAGAAGCCATAAATCCAGATTATATCTGGTATTTCATAATTTGGCAAGTCATTGATTTATAATTTGTAATCCCAGCACTCAGAAGACTGAAGCAGGAGAACTGCCGAAAGTTTGAAGTCAGCCTGGGCTACAAAATGAGACCTTGTCTCAAAAACATGCCCCATCTGGGTATGGTGGCATATATCTTTTAGTCCCATCCCTCAAGAACCTGAGATAGGAGGATCAACATAAGTTCAAGACCAACTTGGGTTACAAAGTGAGTTCCAGATCAACTGGGGCTAGAGTGAGACCCTGCCTCAAAATAAAACATACTCGCAAAAAAACTAAGAACAACAAAATTCTCTAATTTGTAAAATGATTCAAAAAGCATTTATCAAGGCTGGAGGGATGGTTTAGCAGTTAAGGGGCTTTCCTGCAGAGCTAAAAGATCCAGGTTCAATTCCCCAGGACCCACGTAAGCCAGATGCACAAGGCGGCACATGTGTCTGTAGTTTGTTTGCAGCGGCTGGAGGCCCTGGCACACCCATTCTCTTTGTCTCTGCTCCTCCCTCTCTGTCTCTTAAATAAATAAATAACATTTATTAGGCACCTTCTATGCAGCAGGTAATATTCCAGGCAAAGGGAATGCAACGATACACCAAACAATGTTGACAACATTCAAATTTTGAGGAAAATATTGTATAGAATTTGACTCCACTACATTACAATTCAGCATCTTACAGCTTGGACCTGAAAAACTAGAGACAAAAATCTAGCTTCAAGCCAGGCATGGTGGTGCACACCTTTAATCCCAGCACTTGAGGCAAAGGTAGGAGGATTGAGACTACAGAATGAATTCCAGGTCAGCCTGAGATAGAGTGAGACAAAACAAAACAAAAAAACCTAACGTCACTTGTTTCAAAGGAATGGACCAAGTTTGCCCCAAGTGGCTTGGAAAGAACTGGCACCCAGGGTCAAGACATCAAGTAGGAAGGTCTAATCTGCACGGCAAGCTACTCTGGGAACACGGATGTCTGACTCGCCTTCAATTGCAAAGATCTTTTCCTGAAGCTGGCTCTGAATGGTCTTCAGAGCTTCAAAGTTGTTTACCCGGAACACATAATCACGAGCTGGCTTAGATGCAATGGCATTAAGCTCTTGGCGGGATCTGTCACTGTTGAAGGCATCTCCGACCTGTTACCAAGGAACACAAGTCAAATCAGACACTCTTCGGGGAAGGAGTATCATCTAGCAAAGAAAATCCCCTAGGGAAAAATCTGAAACACTGTCATATGATTGCTCACCAGAAGACCACTACAAAGGGCCACCAGGGGTAGTTGGACAGGTGGTACAAGGTACAGGGAAAGATTCACAGCGTTTGACCCGTTTGCTATACCAGGCTTCCTGGTGTAATGTCTGTCTCCCCAGCCCCCACCCGCCACCAGAGAAAGGAAAACCTAAAGGCACTTCTATGCCAAACTATGTACTTATGATGGTACCTTTCTCTGTGTCATATACTGTGCTGTGGAAGGTAGACAACACACTTGATCCTCATGCTTGACCTCTTCCTGTACCCAAGCCTCTTCCCAATCTTTGCCATGATTATTATCAGATATGATGAAAACAGAGACTTGCAAAAGCATCTACAACATTTCCCATTTCTTACTTCTCTGTCTTCATCTTAAAGAATGCTCAGGCTAGTCTACTGGAGAATGAACCCTGGGAGCAAAGAGCCGAGTTACCCCATTTATTCTCATCAAAGCCATCTGTCCAACAGACAAGCAGAACTAGCAACTAGAAATGGAGAGGGTCCAGGCAAGATAGCACATCGGGTCACTAATCTCTATTGATTACAGATGTGTAATTGAGACCAGAAAAATTACCAGGCAACCCATAGGTGATATTCTATTAAACTAATGAATCTTGGGGATCATATGCTACACATACAGCATTGTGACAATAGATTCATGTTGCAGTCACCTTCACATTCAATCAAACCACCACACTATGTGACAGTGGGATATGTGGGCTAGAAATGACCCTTTAATTACTAATATTTACGCACTGAAGGGAGGGCACATCAAAACAGAACCCATCTCAGAACCATTTCCTACCCCAATGACATAGCGAATGACCCCAGCTCTGTCTGCCTGAGGGATGACATCCACATAGTCCAAGGGATCGCCAAACTTTTCTCCATCTGTGATGACAACTAGGATCTTAACAGCATTCTCTCGGGCTCCACTGGTACTCTGAAAAAGTTCTGTTCTATGGATAGAAGACAGAAGAGAACAACAAAGTCAGGCACAACTACACAGAAATCTATGAACATGAGGGAGAAGATGTCATGAGCGACAGACACAGATGTAGCTGGGCCTTATGTGGCCCTGAGTTATTGCTTGTCTGTGGCAGTCTTGACAGACCTCAAGCCATTCTCATATCTCCACCTACAAAATGGTGGAATTACAGACATACAGTATCACATCCAGCCCACTCATTTAGAAAAACATGCAAGGAAATCGACTTGTTTGATCTTCACCAAACCTCTCCCAGAATACTTGACCAGATTTCTAGCTCATCTTCCTATACACTCTTGTCCAAACCCTACAGCCACTTTTACCTGTATATCCAAAGCAGAGCAAACTTTAAAAAGAGATATGGGGTGTCCCTGCCTTACGATCCACCATAGATCCACATCAGCTACAAGGGTGGCTTTGGCAGCTTGGACTCAGCCATTTTTATTTGCTTGCTTTTTTTGTTTGTTCTATTTTGTTTTGTTCTTACCTTGCTAGGGATCAAACCCAGGGCCTCGCACATGAGGAGCCAGCACTCTACCCTTGAGCCACATCTCTACAATAGACTCAACCCATCCCTCCAACCTCTCCCTTCAGAGGCTTTTCCCTTGCTGCCTCCTTTTCACTGCCACTTTTACTCTCAACCTGTATTTTCATAAACATTCTGCAAATAGTCTTCCCCTCAAACTTTTTCCCTTGCTGGTCCCCCACTGGAGAATACTTTACCCCACCCCTGTCAGCAATTCCTCTCAGCCTTAATATCCTCCTCCTTCTTCCACCAAAAGTAAAGTGGGAGCCAGGCGTAATGGCACACACCTTTAATCCCAGCACTTGGGAGGCAGAGGTAGGAGGATCACTGTGAGTTCAAGGTCACCCTGAAACTACACAGTGAATTCCAGGTCAGCCTGGGCTATAGTGAGACCCTAGCTCAAAGAAACAAAAAAAGGGGGGGTTGGAGATGGCTTAGCAGTTAAGGTGCTTGCCTGCATAGCCTAAGGACCCACGTTCTATTCCCCAGGTCCCACATAAGCCAGACACACAAGGTGACTCAAGCATACAAGGTCACACATGTACACAAAATGTTGCATGCATCTGGAGTTCGATTGTAGTAGCTGGAGGCCCTGGTATGCCAATTCTCTCTCTCTCTCTCTCTCTCTCTCTCTCTCTTCCTCATTCTCTCTCACTCACTCTCTCTCTCTCTCTCGCTCTCATAAAAAAAAATGCCAAAATAAAAAAGCAACGAGAGGACTGGGGAGATTTCTCAGTGGTTAAAGGTACTTGCTTGCAAAGCCTGATGTCCCCAGGTTCTATTCCCCAGTGCCCACATCAGGTCAGATGCACAAACTGCACATGCATCTGGAGTCAGTTTGCAACAGGAGAAGGCATTAGCACACCAATTCTCCATCTCTCTCTCATAAATAAATAACTTTTTAAATTAAAGTGGGAAGAACTTACACTACTTTGTGGATCCCCGTGGCAGTGTGTGTCCTCCCAAACAGCTGTTCTATTGGGGTCACCAGTGACCCTGGGCTAGGGTTTTTCTTGAATTTGCTGAAGGTGAAGTGAGTCCGGAAGTCTTCGGAGTACTGCATCAGGGCGAACTGGGGACAGGACACTGGCATTATGCCGGGGAAGATGCCTCCTGACGCGTGCCGCTCAAACCGTGAAATAGCCCCATTTCCAAAGTCCTCCTCAGCTCCAGCCTTATGTGGACTTCATGGCCCAGGCCCATCCCTATCAATTAGTCAGAACCCCGGCTTTAACAGAGGTAAAAGCATGCTGATGCTGCATGCAAACAAAACAGACAGGGGCTGGGATAACGGCTCAGCTATTAAAGACGCTTCCTTGCAAAGCCTGTGGCCTGGATTCAATTCCTGAGTACTCATGCAAAGCCAGATGCACAAAGTGGCCCATGTGTCTGGAGTTTGTTTACAGTAGTAAGAGGCCCTGGCAAGAAAGTTTTTTAGATATTTTTTTTAAAAAACAGAAAAAAAAATCATGAAATAACATAGCAACTGATTGTGAATTTGGCAATGTCTCTAATACCTGGTTGACATGCATTTGACAGTCTTATTTAACATATTCCTTAACCTATCCATTGGCCCTCACCAAGGTTTTGGACTTTCTGAACTGGTCCATCACAGTTGAGACAAACTCCTTCATCTTCTGAAAATCACTGGGGTTGATGCTACCAGAACCATCAATCAAGAAGGCAATGTCACTCTCCTGCTGAGGACATTCTAGGCAAGAAAAAAAAAAATGTGTGAATTAATTAAGTAATTAGAAATGCATCTTTCATGTCAGCTCTCAGGTGGACAAGGTACCAAGATAAAATCATGAACAGATTTCTTGAACATCAGCCAGATGACTGATTAGAAGCTCCTAGTTCTCCTTCACCACACACAAAAAAGGCCAGAGCCACAAACACCAAATTTGGATGAAAGTAAAAGCGGGTGCCAGAGTGCATCAATATGACAGACACTCTGGAAAGCACAGAATCCCAGGCTTGCTACACAGAGAATGGAAGGGCACACCTGAGCCCCACTCCTCAGACCCCAGCCAAGATCAGTGTGGAACTATCTGGGACTTCTCCCTGGGGGTGGAGTGAGCTCTGTAAGAAGATGCTGTCAGCTACCACCACCTTGGACACCCACAGTCCTCACAGGCACTAAGTCCAGCTGAAGGAGCTGCTGGAATCACATGACTCTGCTCCCCCAGAGAAGAAGCCAATGCCTGCAAGTGTATGTTCTGTTCCAGGGCTGACTGGCATCCTCCCACCACTGAGGTTGAACTGCTGCCCACCTCGTGATCCACCATCCCCAAGCCAGGTGGTGGCTGCACCCTTCTCCTGGGAGCCCAATTTGGTGCCTCCAGGAGCCGGCTCATCAGATCTAGCAGCCTGCTACAGCTGAGATAGAAGCCCCAAGAGGTACATTGGCATCATTTCCTTAGTTGTTCAGCATCTGAAGATGGCTGCACAGTCAGAACCAAAGTCATGATAAAAACACCACCAAAATGTCTCTAAACAAGCACTTTACTAACATCCTGAGGAACAACCACTGCCACCAAGTGTTCAGGCTTCAGATCTAACAGCGACAGCAGTAGCGACCCAATGCCAGAAATGGAACATGGACCAGAAGGTAGAGAAAGAACCTTTTGCAGTGTTACGCAGAAGAGTTCTAAGACACCCCAGATGAGAGTAACATCCAGGCACAGCTAGGCCAAACCACTGAGACCCTGGCCAGGTCAACAAGGAGGAGTTAGCCAGTCCACAATTTCAAGAGGCTTGCCTAGAGAAGGACTACATAAGGGGTCATGCCAGCAGAACCCTGATCAAGGGATGAACATTGCTCTAAGGTAGGTGAACTATAGCTCCCAAACTGTAGCTCTCCGTTTAAAAGGTGGCATTTGGGGTAATGGAGGCTCTAGGAAAGGCTACAGTGGAGGTAGGTAGAGCCATGGGTCTTGGCAGAGTCAGTGGTAGAGGTCAGGATATGACAGGTCAGAAAGAGAGAAAGCATGGAGGTTGAAGCTGCGGTGTAAACAAGGAGCAGAGGGGCAACCAAATGGATGCACATATGTCAGCAATTAAGGACGCCTGAATGCTGAGCTGGACACCTACATGACACAGACAGCTCTAAAACCCAATGACTGAAGCTTGTCTGCCTACCCTTCTGAGAGAGATTCTTGTTAAAGTGATGATATCTATAAAGAACCCTGAATAACCAATGAAAAGAAGCCAGATTGGTGCTGGAAGGACCCACTACAGTAGGCTGCATGAGAAACAAGGCCAAAGAAGCCTTTCAAGAAATTTAGTGCTGCATGTTCTCTCTCATATGTGGATCCTAGATACAGATGACTGGGCTTCTGCGTGAGAAGGAAAATACTTGGTAGCAGAGGCCAGTAAGGTAAAAAGGAGACATAAAGGGAAGAGAAAGGAAGGGAGGAGGATACTTAATAGGTTGATATTGTATATATGTAAGTACAATGATTGTAATGGGGAGGTAATATGATGGAGAATGGAATTTCAAAGGGGAAAGTGTGGGGGTGGGGAGGTGGGAATTACCATGGGATATTTTTTTATAATCATGGAAAATGTTAATAAAAATAAAAAAAGAAAAGAAATTTAGTGCTGAAAGAGAACAGAGATGGCAGAAGGTGAGGAAGGGCCTGGATAGGAGGAAATTGGCTTCATTGACCTTAGTCTGGGTCATCTCCTGTGCATGTCTGCAAGCATAAAAGATATGGAGAGCCCCTGACAACAGGATTAGAAATGTGGACTCCTTAGCTGAGGCCTGAGGGAGTCTCAAAGCTAGAGTGGGGGAATCTGTTACGGCAAAAGAAGAAACTGATCTTTCTTTGAAACCAGTGGAATACTTCCAAGGATGGAGCCATTATGGAAATGTGGAAAATGAATGAGAGATTTTGTTTTTCTATGAGAGGGAAGGATGATTATCAAAGAGTTTGAGAAGGAAAAATAAAAGGAAGAAATATCTGCTTTTGGGGCTGGATAAGTGGTTCAGCAGTTAACGGCACTTGCTTTTAAAGCCGGATGGCCTGGGTTCAACTCCCCAGTATCCATATAAAGTCAGATACAAAAGTGGTATATACCTCTGGAGTTCATTTGCAATAGCAGGAGGCTCTGGTGTACCTATCCCCTTTGCTTTCAAATAAATAAATAAATAAGTTTTTTAAAAAAGAAAGAGCTAGGTGTGGTGGCACATCCCTTTAATCCCAGCACTCAGAAGGCTGAGGTAGGAGGGTTGCTGTGAATTTGAGGCCAGCCTGAGATTACATAATGAATTACAAGTCAGCCTGGGCTAGAGCAAGACAGACCTTGCCTCAAAAAAGGGGGGAGCTGGAGAGATGGCTTAGTGATTAAGGCATTTGCCTGCAAAGCCAAAGGACCCAGGTTCGATTTCCCCAGGACCCATGTAAGCCAGATGCACAAGGGGACACATGCATTTGGAGTTCATTTGCAGTGGCTAGAGGCCCTGGCATGCCCACTCTCTCTGTCTCTCTCTCTAATAAATAAATAAAAACTTTTTTAAAAAAGATATATACACCTTTGGCTCCACAATCAACTTGAAAACTGGCCAAGCACTGGAGGAAAGCAGCTTGAAGTAGGTATTCAATCCTCATTCTCTTTCAATCAGAAAATGTTTAGGATGGGACTGGGGAGATGGCTTAATGGTCAAGGAGCATGCTTGCGGAGCCTAAGGACCCAGGTTCAATCCTCCAAGTCCCACATAAGCCGAATGCTAATAGTGGCACATGCATCTGGAGTTTGTCTACAGTGGCTAGAAGCTCTGGCATGCCCAGTCTCTCTCTCTCTCTCTCTCCCTCACTCCCTCCCTCTCTTTCTCTCTGTCTGTCTGTCTCTCTCTCTCTCTCTCTCACTGTAATAAATAAATAAAATATTTTTTAAAAAAGAAAATGTTTAGGGAACAGGGGTGTGGCAGGCAACCACCAAACTCCCTATGATTTCTACCTCTAATAATAACACACTTATATAGTCCCCTTCCCCTAAGTATGTGATATACTTTTTGGTTTATTTGGTTGTTTTATTTTTTTGAGATAAAGTTTCATGTACACCAGGCTGGCCTCAAATTCACTATGTAGCTAAAGATGACCATGAGCTTCTAATCCTCCTACCTTCACCTCCCACATACTAGGATTACAGATATGCACCCCCACACTTCGGCTAAACTGTATTTTATTTTATTTTTTCTATTTACTTGAGATGGAGGGAGAAAGGAACAGAGAGAGAGTGAGCATGCCAGGGCCTCCAGCCACTGCAAATGAACACCAGGTTCATTTGCCACCATGTGCATCTGGCTTACATGGGTACTGGGGAATCAAACCTTGGTCCTTAGGTTTGCAGGCAGTACTTTAACCAATAAGCCATCTCTCCAGCCCTTAAGCTATATTTTTTATTCACTTCAAAGGAACAGAATGCTGCAGAAATAATGAGATGTTAATTCTGAGATCGGGGAGAAAAAGATAAGAGTTCTGTCATGGATTCTGTCTCCCTGCCTTCCTTCCTTCTCCTTCTTCCTATATCCCTCCTTTTCACCCTTCTTCTCTCTTCTTGTCCCATCCCCTCTTCTTGTTTCTCTTCCTTCTTTCTCTGCCCTCTCCCAAACCCCACTGCATCCCCTTCTCCTTGGCTCTAAGGAGAGCCCAGATGACATTTTGTAAGCTACAGTATGGAATAGCCCGTGTGACGGGCAGCTGAGGGAGTCTCTCTAACCAACAGCCCACAGAAACCAAGGTCCTGGGTTCAGCAGTGATGGACATGAACTTGGAAGTAGACATTTCCAAAGTCAAACCTTCAAATGAGACCAAAGCCCTAGTAGAACAACTTGACTTCAATTTCATGAGAGACTCAGGGGCAATGGCTAAGACATCCCCAGATTCCTGACTCACCAAAATTTTAAGATGGTGTTTGTGGTTTTAAACTGCTAAATTTGTCCAACAGCAATAGATACAAGGGCCTATTGAACACGTTGGACAGTATTCTTGCTCTCATGCAGCCTGCCTTACAGAAGAAAGGAACGATAACAAATAGGTAAACTGAGAGTCCGCGTGAGATGGCAGCACAGGACGTTGTAGTGAGGAGTAATGGTGGGATGATCAGAAAGGCCTTCAAGGGGTGAGCTTTAAAAAAACTTCAGTCTAATATTTTATTTATTTATTTAAGAGAGAGAGAAAGAGGCAAATAAAGAGAGGAAGAGAGAGAGAGGGAGAGAAAGGCAAATAAAGAGGAGAGAGAGAGTGAGTCAGAGAAAGAGGCAAATAAAAAGAAGAGAGAGAGAGAGAGAAGAGCCATGCCAGGGCCTCCAACCACTGCAAACGAACTCTAAATGCATTCACCACCTTGTGCATCTGACGTGTGTGGGTCCTGGGGAGTTGAACCTAGGTCCTTAGATTTCTCAGGCAAGTTCCTTAACCACTAGGCCATCTCTCCAGCCCTGAGGTGATCTTGTTTTGAGACAGTCTTGCTATATAGCTCAGACTGGCCTTGAGTCCACTCTTCCTGCCTCAGCCACAGGTGCTGAGTTTACATGCATGAACCATGCACATCTGGGAAGATAGAACACGGGTGATAATGATGGGATGTCAGCTGAGATTTGAGAAAAGGGTCTCCCAGGATAAAGGAATCGCCAGTGCAACATCCCCAAGGACAGCTTGGTAGAATGCATGGAGAAGAGGCAGCAGGAAGGACTTGACGGAGCCAGAGCCTATGGCAGGCAGAACGGATGGAGGGGAATTGAGGAAGTAATCAGGAACTATACATCTGCACCACCAAATGCTGTACCCGGGAGATCTGGGCACTTGCTCTAAGGACACTGGCTGCTATATCTATGAAGTCAGGTGGCCTGATCCTTTTTCTTCCCCAGAATTGAGTGGCTAATGAGGCATTTTTTTAAAAAATACACTTCCCTTAAACTCTCTCCTCAAAGGACCCAGGTTTCCTCATCCTCCTTTACCCAGGCCCTGAGTTACCCCATAGACCATGAGCAGCCACCGTTCCAGTCCTGCCCACCCTGTACTCTCTGTCAAAAGGGACCTACCTCTGAGGAACCGTGGGAACTGCTGAGGCTGCTGCCGCAGGTTGGAGCCAAACAGGAAGCAGAAGCCATTCACGTACATGTTCTCCTTACATGCTTGGTGCACAGTGGGGCCACAGGCCTAAGGGAAAAATAGCAGTGGAAGCGGCCCTCCTTCCTCCTGCCTTCCCAATCCAGCACTTCTACCTTCCATAAGAGCCCCAGCCCATCAGCCCTCAGGTCCCCCAACATCTTCTTATGACCCAGAGCAACTCACAAGCAACTGGGAGGGGTTGGTCGCTGCAGCCAAGGACAGGCCCAAGGACATATTCACAGCCTCTGGGGGTACTGAAGAGATATTGCATGGTCATAATCAGCACAATGTGAGGGGCTGTGTAAAAGCTGGGCAGGCATATGATAGATACTTGCACACCCATATTCACAATAGCCAAGATCTTAGGAATCTGCCTAGATGCTAGGTAACAGGTGAATGGATAAAGGATATGTGGCATATTACACAATGAAGGGGTTTTTTAATGTTCTATTTTATTTATTTGACAGAGAAAGAAGGAAAGAAAGAGAGAGAATATGGGCGTGCCAGGGCCTCCAGCCACTGCAAACGAACTCCAGATGCATGCGCCCCCTTGTGCATCTGAGTAACGTGGGTCCTAGGAAATCAAACCTGGGTCCTTTGGCTTTGTAGGCAAACGCCTTAATTGCTAAGCCATCCCTCCAGCCCCACAACGGAGTTTTATTCAGCCACAAGGAAGGATATTATGTTATTTATAGGAAAGTGGGTGGAACTGAAGATCATCATATTAAGCCAAGCAAGTCAGACTCAGAAAGACAAATACTGCATGTTTTCTTTCATATAAGGAATCTAGACTTTAAAGGGAAGACTAATTGAAGTGGAGCCTAGAAAGACGAGGGAGGAGACAATCGAGAATTAAGGAGGGAGAAGGGATTAAAGTGCATTCTACACATTATTAAAATGTCATAATAACACCCATTCTTTTGACAATATACACTGATTTTTTTTTTAAGAATGGAGCCGCCCTCACTTCAGCCTGGTGGACATAAGTCTGACTGGTCAAGAAGCACTCAGATCATTAGAAACATGCATAAAGGGGCTGTCTGAAGTGGTTTGAGCTACAGATAAAGCAGAGGCTAGGGAGCCACATGCTCTTTGTCTACCACAAATCCCCCAGACACAGGAATGCCTGACAAATACACGTGTGTCCACAGGTAGACTCCTGACCTGGGGCCCCAAGCAGAGCCATGACTCACCCTGCAGGTGGATGGGTTCACACCTGTTGGTGCTGTAGTCACACTGGTACAGGCCACCTGTTTGGTTAGCAACCTTTGTCTCCTGGGGGGCTCCAACAACCACCCTGGGGAAAGAGAGGGAAATAAAAAGAAAGTTCTGGGGGCTGGAGAGATGACTCAGCAATTACAGATGCTTGTTTGCAAGCCTGCCAGTCATGGTTCAATTCCTTGATACACATGTAAAGCCAGATGCACTACGTGGGGCACGTGTTTGGAGTTTGTGTGCAGTGACAAGAGGCTTTAGTGCACCCATTCTCTCTCTCTCTCTCTCTCTCTCTTTCTCTCTCTCCCTCCCTCTCTCCCTCTCACTGTCTCTCTCTCTTTCTCAGACAATTTTTTTAAAAAATAAAGAATGTCATATGAAGTTCTACCACCCAGAGAAATGTGGGACCCTCACATGGATTCTTCCATCCTATAAGTAGGAAAGAAAAAATGAGCTGGATGTGGAGGTGCACACCTTTAATCCCAGCACTCGGGAGGCAGAGGTAGGAGGATTGCCATGAATTCAAGGCCACCCTGAGACTACATAGTGAATTCCAGGTCAACCTGGGCTAGAGTGAGATCCTACCTCAAAAAAAGGGGGGGGGGGGCTGGAGAGATGGCTTAGCGGTTAAGCGCTTGCCTGTGAAGCCTAAGGACCCCGGTTCGAGGCTCAGTTCCCCAGGTCCCACGTTAGCCAGATGCACAAGGGGGCGCACGCGTCTGGAGTTCGTTTGCAGAGGCTGGAAGCCCTGGCGCGCCCATTCTCTCTCTCTCCCTCTATCTGTCTTTCTCTCTATGTCTGTCACTCTCAAATAAATAAATAAAAAAATTTAAAAAAAAAAGGGGGGGGAAATGGAGGAAATTTATATCATAAAATGGGAAAGCTCTTTCTAAGAGTGACATAAAACCACAACAAGATGGATATTCAGAGCTGAGGATACAATAGCTCAGTGGTATAGTGCTTACTTAGCATGCTTATGGCCCTGGGTTCAATTCCCAGTATTAAAAAAGATTTAGACTTCATACATAGTCATTTTAATTTTTTATTGATTTTATTTATTTATTTATTTATTTTGGTTTTTCAAGGTAGTCTCACTCTGGCCCAGGCCGACCTGGAATTCACTATGTCGTCTCAGGGTAGCCTCGAACTCATGGCAATCCTCCTACCTCTGCCTCCCAAGTGCTGGGATTAAAGGCGTGCGCCACCACGCCCAGCTTAAATATTTTTCATTTTATTGATTTACTTATTTGAGAGAGAAAGGGGGAGAGAGTGAGAGAGAATGGGCATGTTGGGGTCTCCTACTGCTGCAAACAAATTCCAGATGCATGAGACACTTTGTGCATTTGTCTTACATGTGTACTGGGGAATCAAACCTGGGTCCTTAGGCTTCACAGGCAAGTGCTTTAACTACTAAACCATCTATTTTCTGTTTTTATATGTGTGTATATGCATGTTCATGTGGGAGGTGCACATATGTGTGTAGCTGCATGTGTACACTTGTGTATATGCATTTGGAGGTCAGAGGACAACCTTGAGTGTCATTTCTTAGGAATGCCAGCCACCTTACCTGTTTTTAATTTCTTGTGTGTAGTGTGTATGATGTATGTGTGTGCATGCATGGCCATGTATGTGATATGTGTATGTGTGTGCATGGTCATGTGTGTGAACACAAGCACACATGCTTCAGCATGTATGTGGAGTGCAAAGGGCCACCTCAAGTGTCAGTGCGTGCCCCCCACACTACCTGGTCTAAGGTAGGGCCTCTTGCTCCCCGCCGCACATATCAAGCCAGCAGGCCAGCCAGCTTCTGGGCATTCTCCTGTCTCTGCCTCCCACCTTGCTGCAAGTGCACTAGTGTGATAGGCATCGACTGCCATGTCCGGCTTTATGTGGCTTTGGGAGAATCTGGCTTCACAGGCAAGCGCTTAACCGCTAAGCCATCTCTCCAGCCCTTGATTCACCTTTTGTGAGGAGCAAGGAATTTAGTGACTCTGAATATAAAACTTTTGAATGTTTGTGGGAAAGTAATATAATGATGCTGGGAAGATGGCTCAGCAGTTAAAGACACTTGGTTACAAAGCCTGCTAGCTCAGGTTCAATTCCCCAATACCCACCTAAAGCCAGATGCACAAAGTATGTATGTGTGTGGAGTTTGTTTGCAGTGGTGAAAGACCCTGGTACACCCATACACTCTCACTCTCAAATAAATAAATAGAAATCTTTTTTCTTTCTTTTTTTTTTCAAAGAAGGGTCTTGCTCTTGCCTAGACTGACCTGGATTTTACTATGTAGTCTCAAGTTGGCATCAAACTCACACTGATCCTTCTACTTCAGTCTCCCAAGTGCTGAGATTAAAGACATGATCCACCATGCCTGGCTAAAATATTTTAGAAAAAAGAAATACAATGATGATAGTCAGTTGCTTCAAGAAACTTTGGATAAAGTAACAAAGGAAAAGAATAAGATGAGGAGGTGGAGGAGAGGATGGAGTGGGAAGAGGGTTAATCAAAATTTAAGATGTTATGAATAAGCCATATGGAAACCTACTTCTTCACTAGCTAGTAATATCTGTATAAAAAAGAAGGGTCTGGGGCTGGAGAGATGGCTTAGCGGTTAAGCGCTTGCCTGTGAAGCCTAAGGACCCCAGTTCGAGGCTCAGTTCCCCAGGTCCCACGTTAGCCAGATGCACAAGGGGGCGCACACGTCTGGAGTTCGTTTGCAGAGGCTGGAAGCCCTGGCACGCCCATTCTCTCTCTCTCCCTCTATCTGTCTTTCTCTCTGTGTCTGTCACTCTCAAATAAATAAATAAAAATTAAAAAAAAAAAAAGAAGGGTCTGGAGAGATGGCTTAGCAGTTAAGATAGTCTGAATTTATGTTCAACAGACTCTAATATTTTATTAAAACTCTAACTTGGAGGTAGGCATAATGGTGCATGCCTTTAGTCACAGCACTCAGGAGGCAGAGGTAGGAGGATCACCGTGAGTTCGAGGCTACCCTGAGACTACATAGTGAATTCCAGGTCAGCTTGATGAGCTACAGTGAAAGCCTACCTTGAAAAAACAAAACAACAACAACAATAAAAAAAAAAAAAAAAACACCTCTATCTTAGACTGGAGAGATGTTTTTCCTGAATAAAAGCTTCCATCTTTGCCTCAGAGTGGCCTCCATGGTCTTGGTCACTCCTGAACCTTACACCTGGTGCTCATGACTTGGATAGGAGGCTTCTGGTTACCCTCGAAAAAACAAAAATAAATAAATAAATAAACCAAAAAAAAAAAAAAGAAACAAAGCTCCTATGTTTATTCTGGGTAAATTGCATAAGTCAAATCTGATCCACTCTTTTTCTTTTTCTTTCTCTTTTCCTTTTTTTTTTTTTTTTTTTTTTTTTTTTTTTGAGGTAAGGTCTCACTCTAGGTCAGGCTGACCTGGAATTCACTATGGAGTCTCAGGGTGGCCTCAAACTCATGGTGATACTCCTACCTCTCTGCCTCTTGAGTTCTGGGATTAAAGGTGTGTGCCACCATGCCCGGCAGATCTACTCTTTCTTTAAAAAGTTATTTCAAAGGGCCTTTTGAGGGGAAAAAATTGTCATATTAAAAGTGTTATGGTAAGGACAATAAAAGTTTTTGTTGGTAGTTATGAGATGAACTGATTAAACTGGAGAGGAAACTTTAAATGCTGAATGTTAAATGTTTAATGAAAAAGATTGTTACAGAGTGGCTACATAGATTATAAAGTAAAATTATGGGCTGGAGAGATGGCTTAGCAGTTAAGCACTTGCCTGTGAAGCCTAAGGACCCCAGTTCAAGGCTCGGTTCCCCAGGACCCAAGTTAGCCAGATGCACAAGGGGGTTCGTTTGCAGTGGCTGGAAGCCCTGGTGTGCCCATTCTCTCTCTCTCTCTCTCTACCTGCCTCTTTGTCTGTCTGTTGCTCTCAAATAAATAAATAAAAATGTACAAAAATGCTTTAAAAATAAATAAATAAGTAAAATAAAATTATGTAGATGAAGGTATGAGTAAAGTATGCAGATGAAGATATGAGTAAGCTTAGACAGAAGGTTAAAGACAAAGTACATAATCAAAGTATTTAAGAGACGTCTTGAGATATAAGACTATCATTAGCCTAGGGCTTGCATCAGACTAACAAAGCATGGCCCTGGCTGGTAGCAGGTGGCTACGGTATTCAGGTTGTAAACTTAACTTTAACTCATTGATGGTAATCTGGTCATAATAATGGTTGTGATGGACTGAATTTAGAGTACCCAACCAAGTTAACTACATTCCTCTATTTTTCAACCTTATAACTAAGTCTTAAGGTTAAAATTGACACAATAATATTTAATTCTTTCCTAAGGTTATTATATCTAAAACGCTGCCTCAGGGCTGGAGAGATGGCGTAGCGGTTAAGCGCTTGCCTGTGGAGCCTAAGGACCCCGGTTCGAGGCTCGGTTCCCCAGGTCCCACGTTAGCCAGATGGCCAAGGGGGCGGACGTGTCTGGAGTTCGTTTGCAGAGGCTGGAAGCCCTGGCGCGCCCATTCTCTCCCTCTCCCTCTATCTGTCTTTCTCCCTGTGTCTGTCGCTCCCAAATAAATAAATAAATAATGAACAAAAAAATAAACGCTGCCTCAAAAACAATCTCACAGAGGATCTATTTACTTTTTTTTCTATTTTATAAAGTAAATAGACCACATTTGAAACATTAAACAGTATCGTATTTATCTGTCACATATTTGAAAACTATTCACTTTATGTTGAACAGTAAAAAGAAAAATTCTAAACAAAGTTATGTTGTGATTTAAGATCTAATTCCTCACTTCCTCCAACAATCAGTCCTAATACTTTAGATTTAACTTATGTCATTACTGAACAAGTTTTACCACAGGCAGAATCATAGAGCTGGTTAAGGTTCAAATACTTAAAGATTGTGTCATAAAATTTTGTGTATGTTAAGAGATTAAAAATATTTCTTTTTTGGCTCAGCAAGTAAAGGTGCTTATTTGCAAAGCCCAATGTACATAGTGGAACATACATTTGGAAATTGTTTGCAATGGCAAGTGATCCTGACATGCTCATTCCCTCTCTTTTCCATGAAACTTGTCTCCTTTTTTCATTAGATCATGACAGTTTAATCCAGTTCCTCTGCTCTTTGAGTATGTTAAATATAGCTAAAGTAATTTCAAAAACCGGCTTATAGATTGGATGGACATCTTATTTAGCTTTTAAAACTGCTAAATCTCCTCATTAAAAAATATATATAGGGCCAGGCGTGGTGGCGCATGCCTTTAATCCCAGCACTCGGGAGGCAGAGGTAGGAGGATCGCCATGAGTTCAAGGCCACCCTGAGATGACAGAGTTAATTCCAGGTCAGCCTGGACCAGAGTGAGACCCTACCTCGAAAAAGCAAAAAAAGAAATTTTATATATATATACATATATGTGTGTGTGTGTAGGGCTGGAGAGATGGCTTAGTGGTTAAGCGCTTGCCTGTGAAGCCTAAGGACCCCGGTTCGAAGCTTGATTCCCCAGGACCCACGTTAGCCAGATGCGCAAGGGGGCGCATGCATCTGGAGTTCATTTGCAGTGGCTGGAAGCCCTGGCGCGCCCATTCTCAATCTCTCTCTATCTGTCTCTTTCTCTCTCTGTCACTCTCAAATAAATAAATGAAAATGAACAAAAAAATTAAATATATGTGTGTGTGTGTGTGTGTGTGTGTGTGTGTTATGTAAAGGTATCCTACCTCTGAACTTTTGGGTATGTTCATCTGTCTCATATACCAAGTGACTCAGAAATCTGCTAGTTTTTAGTGGGGTCCAGAAAATGAGAAAGCTCTCCACAGGTGAGGCTACTCTGCCACTTGGGCCATATGACCCAGAAGAATTAGTGGTACATGAGGTGTCAGTGGCAGATAGGAATGCTGTATAGAGACTTTGGCAAGCCCCCATAAGAGAATCACAGGAGGGGCTTTTGGGGTTTTGGAGAAAGGCCCTGCAGTCATTTGCAGACAATTATTCTGCCTTTGAGAGACAGCTCCTTGACTGCAACTGGGTCTTAGTGGAAACTGAACAGACGACAATGGGCCATCAAGTTACTGTAAGACCTGAGCAGCCCATTATGGGTTGTGTGCTGTCGGACGCAGCAGGCCATAAAGTTGGATGTACGCAGCAGCAGTCCATCATCAAGTGGAAGTGGTATGTATATGATTGGGCTCAATCAACTCCACAAATTTCTGATACAAATGCAAAGTAAAAGTAAATTATCAGGTAGAGAGATGACTTTATGAGTTAAGAATAATTGAACTTAGCCGGGTGTGGTGGCACACGCCTTTAATCCCAGCACTCGGGAGGCAGAGGTAGGAGGATTGCTGTGAGTTTGAGGCCACCCTGAGACTACAGAGTGAATTCCAGGTCAGCCTGGGATACAGTGAGACCCTACGTCATAAAACCAAAAAAAAAAAAAAAGAATAATTGAACTCGATTTCAATCCTCAATAGCCACATAAAAAACTGGGTGTGGCCATGCATGCATGTAACCCTGGTCCTGTGGATGGTGCAGACAGGAAAGTCATTGGGGTTCACTGGTCAGCCCATCTGACATGGGATGGGGGAGAGGGAAGAAACTGCAGCCCTAGGTTCAGTGAGAGAGTTGGTCTCAAGAAAAGAACAATAGAGGAAGACACAGTACATTCTTCTCTGGCCTCTGCTTGTGTGCTATATGGGGTGAATGCCTCTGCATATACATGTTCATACGCTACATATTACACCACACAAAGTACACAGACAAAAGTAAGTATGTCCTGAACCCTACTTAAATAAGGGAGGTCTGCAGACTCCTTTCTCCCAGCACTGCTGTCTGCAGCTGTTCCCCTGGACTGTAGTTACCTCTATGTGTCTTCAAGCATGGAGGCACTCATAAACCCCATGAGGTCTGGAACCACAGTGACTTAATCAATGCTAAATTGAAGTATTACTGTGGCTGCTCTGCACAAATAAGTTAGAGAAAGGAGCTGGGTATGTAGCTCAGTTTGTAGAATGCTTGCCTGGCAAGCCCTGGGTTCAATCCCTAGCACTGACATAATCAGGCTGTGGTGCACATGCTTTCAATCCCAGCATTGCAGAGGTGGAGGCAGAAGGATCAGAAGTTAAAGGTCATTCTCAGCTACCCAGCAAGTTTCAGTCCAGACTGGGCTACAAGAGACCTTGTCAGGAGAAGGAAGAAGAAAAACAGGAAGAAGATCGGAGGAGGGGAGGGAGAAGAGGCCAATAAATATACAAAGAAATATTCAGCCCTTTTAAGGGAAGTACAAATCAAAACTACATGGAAACTCCAGCTCATCCCAGTCTGAATGGCTATCATTATGAAAATACAAAAATGTTAGCAAGGACACAGGAGAAAAGGAACCATTACATATGTTGGTAGAAATGTAAATTAGTCAAGCCACTATATAAATCAATATAATTTCCTCAAAGTACTAAAATTATAGCTATCTTATTATCCAGCTATGCCATTCTAAAGTATATACCTGACAGAATCAAAATCAGCATACAACAGAAATGCCTGAATGCCATGTTTATTATAGCATTACATATAATAGCCATCATACAGAACCAACATCTAGGCTGGCATCTAGATACACCTAAATGTGGCATATATACACAATGGAGTTGAATATGCCATAAAGAATGAACTCATAGCCGGGTGTGGTGGCACATGCCTTTAATCCCAGCACTCGGGAGGCAGAAGTAGGAGGATTGCCATGAGTTCGAGGCCATCCTGAGACTACATAGTGAATTCCAGGTCAGCCTGGGCTAGAGCGAGACCCTACCTCGAAAAACCAAAAAAAAAGGTGGGGGGGAATAAGATAAATTGCAGTGCTTTTCAACAATGGAATATGTTGCAAACATGTAACAACAAGTAAATGAGATGCAGTGGTAATCTGTAATCCCAGCACTCAGAAGGCTGAGGTAGGAGGGTCTTGAGTTTGAGGCCAGTCAGGGCTGTATAAGGAGTCCATCTCACAAAAAAAAAAAAAAAAAAATCCTGGGACTACATAGTGAATTACATGTCAGCCTGCACTAGAGCAAGACCCTATCTCAAAAGAGAGAGAGAGAGAAGGAGGAGGAGGAGGAGGAAGGAGAGAGTGTTTATCTGGTATAATCATGAGGTTGTATTAAGAGTTGGAGGAGTGGGGCTAGCTCAGGAGAGACAGTGCTTGCTGGCCTGAGTTCGGGTCCCCAGCATCCATGCATATGTTGGGCACAGAAGACAGTGACAGGGAACCAATCCCTGAAGCAAGCTGGTTACTTCTTCTGAAAAGATTATTCATAAATATTTCTGTAAAAGTAGATGTTTTAGACTTTGTGGATCATACAGTGCCACAGCTGTTTAGTCTGTGGATGGTGAAAGGACAGAATTGTATTCAGTGAAATTTATTTACAATGTCATTTTCAAGTAGGCCATAATTTGAGCAGAACTCATGCTATCAGAGGATGGAAGTAGTAGTTACAGGATAGATATAAATACAGATTTTTTAAAAAAGTCTGTGCTTTGGGCTGGAGAGATGGTTTAGTGGTTAAGCGCTTGCCTGTGAAGCCTAAGGACCCCAGTTCAAAGCTCGATTCCACACATGTCTGGAGTTTGTTTGCAGTGGCTGGAGGCCCTGGTGCACCCATTTCTCCCCTCTCTTTCTCTCTCTCTCTCTCTCTGCCTGTCACTCTCAAATAAATAAATAAAAATGAATAAAAAACATTTTTAAAAAATCTGTACTTTGAGGCTGGAGAGATAGCTTAGTGGTTGAGGTGTTTGCCTGCAAAGGCTAAGGACCCAGGTTTGATTCCCTGGATCCATATAAGCCAGATGCACAAAATAGTGCATGCACCTGGAGTTCGTTTGCAATGGCTGGAGGCTCTGGCATGCCCATTCTTTCTCTCTTTCTCTCTCTCTTCGCTAATCAATAAATACTTTTTTTTTTTTTTTTTGGTTTTTTTAGGCCTTTTTTTTTTTTTTTTTTTTTTTTTCTGAGGCAAGGTCTCACTCTAGCCAAGGCTGACCTGGAAATCACTATGTAATCTCACAGTGATCCTCCTACCTCTGCCTCCGGAGTGCTGGGATTAAAGGCGTGTGCCACCACACCCCACCAGCTAACCAATAAATCAATAGAAATAAAATATTTTAAAAAATAAAACTAGGGCTGGAGAGATGGCTCAGCGGTTAAGATGCTTGCTCTGAAGCCTAAGGACCCATGCTTGACTCTTCAGATCCCACATAAGCCTCTGCACAAAGGTGAGGCAAGCAAGGTTACACATGCCCACTAGGTGACACAAGTCTCTGAAGTTCAATTGTACTGGCTGAGGCCCTGGTGTATCAATTGTCTTGTTTTCTTCCCCCTCCTCTCTAATAAAAAATTAAATAATAATAAATAAAACTTTTAAAAATCTGTACTTTGAAACAACAAGAAACCATTTGCCAGGGTCCCTTCTAGGGAGGGAAGTAGAGAGTTTGGCTCTGACCCCCTCTTGCAACTCTGGAATTAGGAACCCTAGAAGTTCATTACTGACCCAATCAAGCAATAGGGTGTCACTTCGGGATAGACCGCTGGCCTAGCCTGTGGAGGCCTTGATTTGACCCCCAGTGTTGCAAAAAAAAAAAAAAAAAAATCAATACCGGAAACTACTTTTACCAGCTTACGCTTAGGAAAGCGCATGAGACAGGACGCTGCCCCTGAGGCTCTTACCGGGATTCACCAACCTGGACCACACTCTGTCCAAAGCCCCTCGCACTCTGTTGGAACATCACAGGATTTTCAGTGTCCAGGTTGAACCCATGACATGAAGTCAAGACTGAAGGGAGAACAAGAGATAAGGGTCAAGTAGCGGCCAACGCAGTTAAGAAAGCAGGGCACCTTCCTGCTCACCGTCATCCCTGCCAGCATTCACCAGAAGCCAACGGCCCATCTGCTTGCCTGCCTCCTGGCTTCCTGAGTCCTGGCACAGGTGCTAGCTAACACACATTCTCCCTCTCTCTCTCTCTCTCTCTCTCTCTCTCTCTCTCTCTCTCTCTCTCTCTCCCCCCCCAACTCTCTCTCTCTCTCTCTCTGTTTTTTGTTGTCTTGTTTTGTTTTCTTGGGTTTTTTGTTATTGTTGTTGTTTTTCTAGGTAGGGTCTCCTAGTACAGGCTGACCTATAGTTTACTATGTAGTCTCAGTCTGGCTTCAAACTCACAGCGATCCTCCTGCCTCTGCCTCCCGAGTGCTAGGGTTAAAGAGGTGCACCACCACATCCAGCTTCTTTTGTTCTGTTTTGTTTTTGACAACATTTTTGCTTTACTGAACTTTTTATTGACAGTTTCCACAAGTATAGACAATAAACGTGATAATTCCCTCTCACCGCTCCCACTTTTCCCTCCCCAATCCAACCTTCATTGAATCCCTTCTTCTTTCCATCTCTTTTCTATTTTGATGTTAGGGTTTTAATATATCCCAAGCTGGCCTAGAACACTGCTACATAGCTGTGGATAATGATCTTGAACTCGGATCATCCTACCTCCTAAGTACTGAGATTACAGGCATGGGACCATGCCTCCTGGAGCCAGTGCACTCAATAGAGGATTATATGGTGCACATATCTATAATATCAGTATTTGGGAGGCAGAGGCATAGTGACAATAAATTTTAGAAAAGTCAGAGCTACATGTAAGACTTTGTCTCAAAAAACACAAGAAAGAGAGAGAGAAAAAAAAACTTTCAACAATGGAAGATGTTGCAAACAAAATAATCAAGGGGAAAGAACCACATAATTAATACTTCAAGCTTTGCAGACAAACAAATAAGGTACATTACATAGGTGTTTATATAACAAGAGAAATACGTTTCCCCTTATTTTTTTGAGACAGAGTTTCATATAGCCCAGACTGGCCTCAAACTCAAAATGTGGTCTAGGATGACCTTGAACTCTTGATCCTTCTGAGTGTTCAGATTACAGGCATGTGTCATCATGTCCCGTTTATAGGGCCCTAGGGATTGAATCCAGGACCACATGCATACTGCACAAGTACTCTACCAACTTAGCTACATCCCCAGCGTCCGTTTCTACCAATTTTTCATAAACTGAATTCAGAATATAGTTACTAATCACAATTTTTGTAATACAGGCTCACTAATGAGACAATTGTTTGAGTGGCATTTCACTTAGCCAGGACTCAAACTTCGTGTCCTCTGTCATCAAGCTGATGATCAATACCCATCTTCAATATGTTTTGCAGGTTAAACCAACAACAGGTTGTGGCCATATCTAAACTACAGGCCATATTTGCTAACTCATTGCCAAAAGACCTCACATGAGATGCAGCTCATCCCCATCTGAGCCCACAGTGCCCTCCTCTTCTTCCACTGTTAAAACCACAATGATTTACCCAACAATCAAGTTCCTATGAACTCAGAAACCTTCCTTCCTATGCAACTCTCAAGCATTTCCTTCCCTTTTTGACTTATTCTCCACAAACTAGACACGAAAGGAAACAAGCTAAAATCACTTAGTCAGTCGACAAGCATTTACACCTGGTCCTTGTTAACTAGCCCTGATAGTAAGATAGAACCCAAGAGGAAACACTCTCAGAAGGGAGTCAGACCTTCTGTGCACCTTGGTCCTATCACTCTCCTCTCTGGGCCTCAGCGGCCTCATCTGGGAAGTGAAGGGAGGCCAAACAGTCTTGCAGACACAAAGAAGTTAGTTGTTCATCTCTTGTCTACTTTCTGCTTCTCCTTAAATATTTTATTCTTCCCCAAACCTCTTTGCCTCTCCTGTCTAATTCTTTCATACTCTGTACCCTTTCTTTCCAGTCTCAGGCCCAAACCTTCCCCTCTTCTCCACCCGACAGTTCCTCCCAAAGACCCTTGTGTACCTGTTAACAGAAGAACTTTAAAAGCCATGGCTGAAAGGAGAAGGAACCTGGAAGAAGTATGACCAACAGAGTTGCAGGCACCACTGAGCCACTGCAAGGAAGCCACCAAAGCCAGGAAGAGCAGTAAAAGAGAAGTGAGAGGCAGATGCTGTAAGACGTTCAAAGAAAGAAGGTGGAGGCTCAGCAAGCACCCGCCCTGCTTGCCTGCCCCCTGGCACAACACGGCCTGCCTCCCTTGCCTCCTTGACTGCTGCCCCAAGTCATCAAAGTCACCATCCGAAAGGAGCAATTGACTTCTGGGATTGTCCAGAGTATTATGAACAATAACCTAAACAGCCTTAGGGTTTGCTTTCCTCTGTGTATGTCCTAAAGATTAATGCAGCCCAAGGTCCAGCATGGTGGTACACTCCTGTGATGCCAGCACACAGGAGGATCACAAATTCCAGGTGAACCTCAGATATATAGCAAGATCTTATCTAAAAAATAATAAGTTCGAGTGTGACAGACAGAGAGAAAGACAGATAGAGGGAGAGAGAGAGAATGGGCAAGCCAGGGCTTCCAGCAACTGCAAACGAACTCCAGATGCGTGTGCCCCCTTTGTGCATCTGGCTAACGTGGGACCTGGGGAACCAAGCCTCGAACCGGGGTCCTTAGGCTTCACAGGCAAGCGCTAAACCACTAAGCCATCTCTCCAGCCCGTTATGCTGATTTTTAAAAATTTTTTTTTTAATTTTTTTATTTGAGAGAAGGGAGAGAGAAAATGGGTACTCCAGGGCCTCCAGCCACCAAACGAACGCCAGATGCATGCGCCACCTTGTGCATCTGGCTAACGTGGGTCCTGGGGAATCAAACCAGGGTCCTTTGGCTTTGCAGGCAAACACCTTAACCACTAAGCCATCCCGCCAGCCCCTTCTTTTTGTTTTTGTTTTTACTCCAGCCCAGGTTCACCCAAAACTCATTCTGTAGTCCCAGGCTGGCCTCTAACTCACAGTGATCCTATCTCTGCCTCCTGAGTGCTGGGTTTAAAGGCGTTTGCCACCATGACGGGCTCCAAAAGTTTATGCAAAATATGTAGCATTTTATTTTATTTTTTTAGGTTTTTAGTTAGGTCTCACTCTAGCTCAGGCTGACCTGGAATTCACTATGTAGTCTCAGGTTGGCCTCAAGTGATCTTCCTATCTCTGCCTCCCGAATACTGGGATTAAAGGCCTGCGCCCACCACACCTGGCAAAATATGTACCATTTATGTAAAAAAAAAAAAAAAACATAAATTAGGGAAACTGAAAAATCGCTGGGCCTTTTAAATCGAATTTAAGAGAATTGGGTCCCTGTTAGCCCAATTTGGGATGAGGTGAGAATCAATAACTTATAAAACATTGTCAAAATTCCACAAATGTGAAAGTTAAAATTAGGGAGCTCTTTGGGAAAAGAAAGGGAGAGGATGGGAGGAGGGAAAAGAGGGTATGAGGGGTAAATCTAATTACATTGGATACAAGTATGAAAATGTTATAATTAATTGTATGCATGTGTGCTTTTCAAAAATGCTAATAAATGAAAAATACGTGTTACTATTGAAGTTAATAAAAATTTAAGGAAGTATCAGAAAAATAATAATAATAATAATAATAATAATAATAATAATAATAAGTTCAAGTGGGGCACGGTGGTGCATGCCTTTAATCCCAGCACTCAGGAGGCAAGGGCAACAGGGATCACCATGAGTTCAAGGCCACCATGAGACTACTTAGTGAATTCCAGGTCAGCCTGGTCTACAGTGAGACCCTACCTCATAAAACAAACAAACAAAAAAAAAAAAACACAAAATAAATAAATAAGATTTAAGCCACCCTGAGACTATATTCCTGGTTTCCAGGTCAGCTCTGAGCTAGAGAAGACCCTACCTCAGAAAAGAAACAAACAAACAAAGAAAAAAGATTTAAAACCCATTGCCTGAGGATTCTTACTGCCAAGAGTTTATTGTAAGATATTGTTGAAGACTACACATGCTTGGGCTGCAAGCTCACTGAGAAATCCTGCTGGAACTGAGCTGAAAACCATGTAGACTAGCTGATAGAAATATGGAAAAAGCTATGCTGCATGCAGTGCCATGGGAAAGAGAGAAATCACCATTGGAGATACTCAACAGTGGACACTGCAAGTCTTAAATTTGGCCAGCATCCCATAACTTTTGGTAATGTTACTCATCTGTAACTGCTGTACCATCTTTCCAGTCCCTTCATTGTATTTTGAGACAAGGTTTCAGTATGTAGCCAGGGATGGCCTTGTTCTTGTAGCAATCCTGCTACCTCAGTTACAAGCATGAGCCACCATGCTCAGTTCCTTGTGTGTCTCTTCTGCCCAGGCTGACCTATAGTTCCGCATTCTGTAGTCTGAGGCTGGCCTCAAATTTACATTCTCCTACCTCTGCTTCCTGAGTGCTGGGATTAAAGGTATGTGCTACCATGCCTGGCTTCTGTTTGGCTTTTCTATCGTGATTGTGGATAGAATACTAATACCCTCAACAATTATTGTACAACCATTTCTCTGCTTGTTTCTGTTTTGTATATTTTGGATTACATAGTGAGACCCTATCTCAAAAAAGAAAAAAGTGTTATAGCCACAACTGAAGCCTGGCTTCTCTGCATGGAAACTCTGGTGTGGATTTTCATGAGATGGTTGGTAAATTCCTAATGGGGAGACTTGGTAAACTTAGTCTCTTTCTGAAGGCTAAAGATCAGGCAGCTGTAGGAATTACAGGTGGTATTAAAAGTGGTCTTGGGGCCTCGAAGAGTCTGCGACTGGACGCCTGTAAGTGACACAGAAGCCAAACAGGAGGAGGAAGTAGAGGGACTAAGCTTCTAAAATACTTCAGCCATGACTAAAAGAGAAGCAGAAGAGCTGATAGAAATTGAGATCGATGGAACTGAGAAGCCAGAGTGCACAGAGGAGAGTATTGTGGAACAGACCTACACCCCAGCTGAATGTGTAAGTCAGGCCATAGACATCAATGAGCCCATAGGCAATTTAAAGAAATTGCTAGAACCAAGACTTCAGTGTTCTTTGGATGCTCATGAAATTTGTCTGCAAGATATCCAGCTGGATCCAGAACGAAGCTTGTTTGACCAGGGAGTAAAAACAGATGGGACTGTACAGCTTAGTGTACAGGTCATTTCTTACCAAGGAATTGAGCCAAAGCTAAACATTCTTGAAATTGTGAAAACTGCAGAAACTGTTGAAGTGGTAATTGATCCCGATGCCCACCATGCAGAAGCAGAAGCACATCTCGTTGAAGAAGCCCAAGTGATAACTCTTGATGGCACAAAACACATTACAACCATTTCAGATGAAACCTCAGAGCAAGTGACAAGATGGGCTGCTGCTCTGGAAGGGTATAGGAAAGAACAGGAGCGCCTTGGGATACCCTATGATCCTATATAGTGGTCCACAGACCAAGTCCTGCATTGGGTGGTTTGGGTAATGAAGGAGTTCAGCATGACTGATATAGACCTCACCACACTCAACATTTCGGGAAGAGAATTATGTAGTCTCAACCAAGAAGATTTTTTTCAGCGGGTCCCTCGGGGAGAAATTCTCTGGAGTCATCTGGAGCTTCTTCGAAAATATGTCTTGGCAAGCCAAGAGCAGCAGATGAATGAGATAGTTACAATTGATCAACCTGTGCAGATTATCCCAGCCTCAGTGCAGTCTGCTACCCCAACCACCATAAAGGTTATAAACAGTAGTGCAAAGGCAGCTAAGGTACAGAGAGCCCCAAGGATTTCAGAAGATCGAAGTTCACCAGGGAACAGAACAGGAAACAATGGTCAAATCCAGCTGTGGCAATTTTTGCTGGAACTTCTCACTGACAAGGGTGCTCGAGACTGTATTTCCTGGGTTGGCGATGAAGAAGAGTTTAAGCTAAACCAGCCTGAACTGGTTGCACAAAAATGGGGTCAACGTAAAAACAAGCCTACAATGAACTATGAGAAACTCAGTCGTGCATTACGGTATTATCATGATGGGGACATGATTTGTAAAGTTCAAGGCAAGAGATTTGTGTACAAGTTTGTTTGTGACTTGAAGACTCTTATTGGGTACAGTGCAGCAGAACTGAACCGTCTGGTCACAGAATGTGAACAAAAGAAACTTGCAAAGATGCAACTCCATGGAATTGCCCAGCCAGTCACAGCTGTAGCCCTGGCTGCCGCTTCTCTATAATAGTGATGTTCAAGTGTGATATTTCTTTTAAAGGGTTGCACCTTCAAAACATTTTGGTGAGGTCATTTTCTGCATTTATCATTTTATGCTACTGCCTTTTATAAAGAACTAGTCTGTCTTTGGAATAGCACAAAAATGCAAAATTCATAATTGTGAAAGCTTTGACTAACTCAATGTCTTCAGATCTAATGGACTTAAAAATATTGATACTTCAATATTTCACTTATTCCCAGGAAAAAAAAATCTTTTGTAAAAGGGAGGAGGATTTTTGCATACATTTTTACTCTTTAAATAAAGACACTTATACTGTCATTATAACAATTATGTATTTCTTTGTGTTTTTTGTAATTTTACATAAAACAGTTATTTTCTATTTTTACTCAGATAAAAATATTTGTGCATAAAATGTAAAAATAGTAAATGAGAAAAATAAAACTATTATACAATAAAAAAAAAAGTGGTCTTGGGAGGCTGGAGAAATAGCTTAATGGTTAAGGTGTTTGCCTGCAAAGTGAGAGGACCCAGGTTCAATTCCACAGTACCCTCAGAAGCCAGATGCACAAGGTGTTGCATATATCTGGAGTTCATTTGCAGTGACTGGAGGCCCTGGCATGCCCATATTCATATTCTATATTTCTCTCTGTTCCTCTCTCTTCTCTCTCTCCCTCTAGTAAATACATTTTTAAAAATTAAATTTTTTAGCCGAGCATGGTGGTGCATGCCTTTAATCCCAGCACTCGGGAGGCAGAGGTAGGAGGCTTGCCATGAGTTCGAGGCCACCCTGAGACTCCATAGTGAATTTCAGGTAAACCTGGTCTACAGTGAGACCCTACCTCAAAAAACCAAAAAAAAAAAATTTTTTTTTAATAAAAATTGTGGTCTTGGCACCATGCATGGTGGTACACATCTGGAATCCCAGCACACAGGAAGCAGAAGCAGGAGGATTGCCACAAGTTTGAGGCCATCCTGGTCTATACAGCCACAGTCAAGGCCAGTCAGGCAACACAGTGAGATCCTGTCTCAAAAATCCAAAAGAAAAGAAGAGGGGGAGGCTGCGATGTAGCTCAGTTGGCAAAGTATTTGCCTGGCATGTGTGAAGCCCTGAGTTTCATCCTCAGCACCACATAAACTGGGCAGAGGGGTACATGTTTGTAATCTCAGAACTTGGGAGGTAGAGGCAAGAGGATCAGGAGTTTAAGGTCATCTTTAGACATTTTTAGTGAGCTCAAGACTAGCCTAGGATACATGATAGCCAGAAAGATTGAGAAAATACATTACCATCAGAAATAATACTTCTCTTAATGAAAAGAAGTCTTTCTTTGATTCTACTTCCTCCATCAACCATTGCCCTGTTTTTTTTTTTCTTCTCTTTTACAAAACTTCTCCAAAGCAGCTGTCTATGTTACTATGTCTTGTTTTCCCATTTTCCCTTTGAAACCATTCCCAAACCAAGATCTTGCCCCATCTTAGTGCCCCACTCCAACAAAACAGTTTCATCAAAGTCGCCAAGCAACTTAGCTAACTCCACAGATCAATTCGCAGCCTTTATCTTTAGTGACTCAGCAATAGCTTTTGACATGTGACCACTACTTCCTTGAACAAATGTGTAAATTTGGTCTCTGGTGCCCCAACACCCCTCCACCATCATAGTCCCTCCTTCTTGGTGATTCTCAGACTTATTGGGTCATCTCAGACCTTCCACCTGAGTGCCAGACCCAGGTGCTCACCTGCCCACTAGATGTCTAACAGGTATCTCAAATCAAGTTTATCTAACACTGAACTGCTGATCTCTCCCAATCTTGCCCACTTCAGCCTGTCCACCATGGCATCAAACACACAGACAAAGCCACACCAGCCAGGGATGAATGATTTGACCAGTAAAGATGCAACAGACCATTCTTTGCAACAGTCTACTACAGAGACAATTGAAGTCCCTAATGGTTCTTGTTCTGTACATCAAACAGGTCATTTGTGTGAACAAATTATCTATATTTGAACCCTTCCAATCACATTTGAGGAAACATGTCACATGGGGTACACTCTCCTGAAACAATTCACTGACATCATATTTCCAGGAAAGTCTCTGCCTCACACATCCTCAGCCAATAGGTTAAGTATTTGCAGTGTGCTCTGTGAATTGTCTCCCACATAATCACTTTTTGAACACTTTTTCTCCAGCAAGTAGTGCTATTATTTTTTTTCCCAGGTAAGATCTCCCTTGAGCCCAGGCTGATCTGGATGGAGCTCACTCTGTAGCCCCAGGCTGACCTTGAACTCCTGGAGATCCTCCTCCTACTCCAACCTCCCAAGTGCTGGGATTAAAGGCATGTGCCACCACACCCTGGCTCCTAGTAGTGCTATTTTAGAAGGCTGTGGAACTTTGGAGTTGGGCGTAGCTGGACAAAGCAGATCAGTAAGGTCAGGCCCTTAGGGAATATGTTATCCTTGCCCAATCTCTCTCCTTTCTGGTCCTCTGTGATATGCAAAGCCTTTGAAACACATTCTCTATGCCATGAACTTCATAGAAGTTTCAGCAGTTTCCTAAGGGCACACTAACTAAGCATGGTTGGCTAGCAGTTACTTTCAGAGCATTGCACCACCTCTGAAATAGTTCCTCCTGCCTCCTACTTTAGAAAGCAGAAGTAGTTCAGGGTATGACCTGAACAAGACATGGGGCAAACTGGCTAACAGGGTTGGAAGGAAGTTGCACTAGTTGAGGAATCAGAACCACGCATGTTTTGCGTGCATTCATTTGCATAGATGTATCTGTCAAGGAACAACTCCCAACTCCAGAGAAGAAGTTATTTGTGGAGAACGGATCAAGTGTGGCCCAACATGTTAACCATGCTCCATTCTTAAGAGACTGAGCCTGGCCTAAAGAGCTCTGTGTATGTGTGTGGGCATGCGCACGCACACATACATGTATGTACACATTTATGTGCACATGGAGACCAGAGGTCAATGTTAGGTCTTCCTCAATCACTTTCTACCTTGTTTTTCTTACATTTTATTTATTTATTTGAGACAGAGAGAGGGAGAGAGAAAGAGTGAAAATGGGCACAGCCAGGGCCTCCAGCCACTGCAAACTAACTCCAGACACATGTGCCACATTGTGCATCTGGCTTACATGGGACCTGGAAAATCAAACCTGAGTCCTTAGATTCACAGGCATATACCTTAATCTCTAAGCCATCTCTCCAGCCCTACCTTATTTTTTTTTTAATATTTTACTATTTACTTGACAGGGGGGGGGGCAGATATATATAGAAAGAGAATAGGCACACCAGGGCCTCTAGCCACTGCAAACTCCAGACACATGTGCCACCTCATGCATCTGGCTTTATGTGGGTATTGGAGAACCAAACCTGGATCCTTTGGCTTTGCAGGCCAAACTGCTAAGCCATCTCTCCAGCCCTTGACCTTATTTTTTTTAAGATTTTAATTTTATTAATTTATTAGAGAGGGAGGAAGAGAGAGAGAATGGGCATGCCAGAGCCTCCAGCCACTGCAAACAAACTCCAGATGCATGTGCCCCCTTGTGCATATGGCTTACATGGGACCTGGAGAATCAAACCTATGTCCTTAGGCTTCCCAGGCATCACCTTAACTGCTAAACCATCTCTCCAGACCCCTTTACCTTATTTTTGATACAAGGTCTCTTACTGATCCGGAAGCTCACTAATTTGGCTAGACTAGTTAGCCAATGAGCCCTAGAGATCTTCTCATCTCTGCCTCCCTAGTACAGGGTTTCCTAGAACATGCAACGATGCTCAGCCTTTATGTGGGTACTAGAGATCCTAACTCAGGTCCTCATGCTTGTGTGGAAAGCACTTTACTGACTGAGCCATCTTTCCAATGCCATAAAAAGGCATTTTAACTACATCTTTGTCCTGATTGTATTCATTACACAAATAGTATTATGACAATATTAGATAAAATAAGAGGGCTGGAGAGATTGCTTAGTGGTTAAGGCACTTGCCTGTGAACCTAAGGGCCCAGGTTCAATTCTCCAGGTCCCACATAAGCCAGATGCACAAGGAGCACATGCGTCTGGAGTTCATTTGCACTGGCAAGAGGTCCTGGCATGCCCATTCTCTCTCTGTCAGTCTCTCTTCTCTGCTTGCAAATAAATAAATAAAAAGATTCATAATCATATTTCAATGGGCAAAAAAATAATTAACTAAGCTAAAAAAAATAGTATTTTACTATTTTAGACAATGCAGCATTAGATAATTTTCTACATCATAGCTTTCTGCTTGTTTTTCCTTTTTGGTTTTTCAAGGTAGGGTCTCACGCTAGCCCAGGCTGACCTGGAATTCACTATGTAGTCTCAGGGTTATCTTAAATTCACAGTAATCTTCCTAGACTGCCTCCTGAATGCTGGGATTAAAGATATGCATCATCAAACCCAGCTTTTTTTTTACATTGAAAAAATATATTCCTGGGCGTGGTGGTGCATGCCTTTAATCCCAGCACTCAGGAGGCAGAGGTAGGAGGATCACTGTAAATTCGAGGCCACCCTGAGATTACATAGTGAATTCCAGGTCAGCCTGAGCTAGAGCGAGACCCTGCCTCAAAAAAAAAAAACAAAAAAAAATAATATATATATGCCGAGTATGGTGGCACATGCCTTTAATCCCAGCACTTGGGAAGCAGAAGTAGGAGGATCACCATGAGTTCAAGGCCACCCTAAGACTACTTAGTGAAAAGGAACTCTAGACATATGTGCCCCCTTGTGCGACATTGCACACTTGCATGACTGTGTGTCTGGCTTACATGGGACCTGGAGATTGGAATATGAGTTTTTAGGCTTCATAGGTAAGTACCTTATCTACTAAGCCATCTGTGGTGGTTTGATTCAGGTGTCCCCCATAAACTTAGGTGTTCTGAATCCTAGGTTCCCAGCTGATGGAGATTTGGGAATGAACACCTCCTGGAGGGAGTGTATTGTTGGGGGCGGGCTTATGGGTATTAAAGCCAGTTTCCCCATGCCAGTGTTTGGCACACCCTCCTGTTGCTGTGGTCCACCTTATGTTGGCCAGGGGGTGATGTCCACCCTCTGCTCATGTCATCGTTTTTCCCTGCCATCGTGAAGCTTCCCCTCGAGCCTATAAGCCAAAATAAATCTCTTTTTCCCAGAAGCTGCTCTTGGTTGGGTGATTTCTACCAGCAATGTGAACCGGAATGCAACACCATCTCTCCAGCCCCAATTTTTGCTTTTTTAATCCCTCCAGCCTATCTTTTGTTTTTTAAAATTATTTTCTCTAGATGCCTTTCTCTCTCTATCTCTTTTTCTTTTTTCCTGAGGTAGGGTTTCACTCTAGCCCAAGCTAACCAGGACCTCACAGTGATCTTCCTCTCTCTACCTCCCAAGTGCTGGGATTAAAGGTGTGAGTCACCCACAGTAATCCATCTGCCTCAGCCTCCCAATTGCTGAGATAACAGGTGTGAGCCACCATATGACACTTTTTATGTTGTTTGTTTTTCAGGGTAGGCTCTTACTGTAGTCCAGGTGACCTGGAATTCATAATGTAGTTTCAAGCTAGTCTCGAATTCTAAGTGATCCTCCTACCTCTCTGTGTCCTGAATGTTGAGATTAAAGGTATGTACCACCATACCTGACTCAGATGGCACTTTTATTTTTCAAGATAGGGTCTCACTCTAGCTCAGGCTGACCTGGAATTTACTATGTAGTCTCAAGGTAACCTCAAACTCCTGGCAATCCTCCTACCTCTGCCTCTCCAGTGCTGGGATTAAAGGCATGCCCAGCCTCAGATGGCACTTTTAAAATTAAGTTTATGTAGGATTTTTGTGTCCAAGAAGAGATTCCATAAAGATGCAGGAGATCTCAAGCCTGTAAACCCCAACTTTTGGATCCTTAACTAATTATGAAAGAATTGAAAAAATCTGACTCTGAGAAAGGTAAATTATGAGTTATGAGGTTTATTTCAGGGTGAGTTAGGATCCAAGGAAAGACTGAAAAAATTCAAAGCTTGTATACTATGCTCATCAAACTTCTCAGTAAGCATTTTTCTTAATGTTTCTATACCCATATATTAATGCTACTCTCACTTTCGTTTAGAGAAGCTTCTACTTTCAGATGGCAGTGACCTTGGGATGACTCAAAAGGTACCATGGTGCTCAGAAAAAGTGACAGTCCTGAGAAGAAGGGCTCAGTACTGAAATATCTCTATCACATCTTGCAAGGCTCAGGGCCCACTGCAGAAGAGGTGGCAGAAAGAATGTAAGAGCCAAAGAAAGGGTAGGACTCCTTATAATGTGCTCCTCCAGGCACAAAATGGCCTGGATATCCATGACCTCACAGTGCCTGACACTACCTACAAAAGACCATCATAATAGGAAGAAAAAATCATGACATCAAAATAAAAGAGAGACTGATTGAGAGGGGGAAGGGATATGATAGAGAGTGGAGTTTCAAAGGGAAAAGTGGGGGGAGGGAGGGAGTTACCATGGGCTATTGTCTACAATTATGGAAGTTGTCAATAAAAAAAATCAATTAGACCGCCGCAGCCACGGCGCAGCAGAAAGCCGCCAGTCTCTTGGCTTGAGCCGCAGGAAAAGCCAGGTGCAGGATTTTCCCCTCACACCGCGCTCTCCGCAACTTGGGAAACGTGAGGGGAGAGCGGCAGCGAGCAGCGGAGGAGCAGACCGCAAGGTAGAAGAACACCTGGAGCAGCGAGAGAACCAGAGCAGCCGCGGCTCCCTCCCCTCCCCCACCGCCTGAGCCCAGCTCCAGCGAACACAGCAGCGGCCCGGGACCCGGCCACGCCAACTTGGGCTGACAGCGGGACCCAAGCAGGAGCAGAGTTCGGCAGCAACTTCAGCGGCTCCAGCACCGGTACCAGCGGCCCCAGCAGCAGCGGACCCAGGAGCGGCAGCGGTGGCAGATCCCGCAGCAGCGGCTTCGGGGGGAGCAGCGGCGGTGCTCACGGCAGCGGCAGCTTCAGCAGCGGTGGTGGCTCCGGTGGTGGCAGCTACAACAGCAGCAGAGGCAGCACCAGCGGCTCATTTGCCCCGTAGTAAAAGCAAGTGCCCAGCTCCAGAAATCAGAACAGCAGCCCGACGACCCAGGCAGCAACTTGACTGAGACCAAAATCACCCAAGGTAACTGGGATTGCACCAGGGAAGGGTCTCACTTGGTCACAAGCTGCCTTGGATCCCTCAACAGACCAGAAATCTAAACCTCTTTGTTGATAGAAGATCTGGTCATTATAATAACTACTCTGGCATACATACTCGGGGCTGTTTTTGATTGAATGTGTACAGTGTTTAGTTAAATTTTAGAATCTACCTGTATTTTATTCCACTCAGCCTGCTTGAATACTCCTATAGCAGGGAAACTCAACCCCTAAGAATATCTTTGTAGATACTCTGAGAGTCTTAAGAGCCACACCTAATACCGTAAGGTCCTACCCTGAAAATATATTACATCAAATCAATTGATACAGCTAAGAATACACAGCTAGCTATAAAATCCAAGCATTAACTTAATCCAAGATGCAAAAATATATACATTATAACACAAGAAACACTAAAAAGCAAGATGATATAAATCCACCTAAAAGTATTAATGTATCAGAAATGTCCTCCAGTGAGAAAGAGTTAGAGGAAATGCCTGAGAAAGAGTTCAAAAGAATAATTATAAATATGTTCAAAGAGGTCAAAGAACACATGAAAACAATCAAAGAAGAAATCAAAGAGGAAATCAAAGAGGAAATCAAAGGAATCAAAAAAGAGGCAGGACACCAATTTAATGAAATAAAGAAGGCAATACAAGACATAAATAGGGAAATAGAAATAATAAAGAAAAACCAGTCAGAATTACTAGCAATGAAGAACACAGTTAATGAAATAAAAAACTCTGTAGAAAATCTCACCAGTAGAATGGATGAGGGAGAGGACAGAATATCTAAGCTAGAAGACCAGGTGGCAGACCTAATGCAGTCCAACAAAGAGAAAGACAAACTTATAGAAAAGTATGAGTGGGAATTTCAAGATATTCGGGACACTATGAAAAGATCCAATATAAGAATTCAGGGCATAGTAGAAGGAGAAGAACTCCACTCCAGAGGCATAGTAGGCATCTTCAACAAAATCATAAAGGAAAATTTCCCCCAAATTGGGAAAGAGGTGCCAATACAGATACAGGAAGCCTTTAGAACCCCAGCCAGACAAAACCCAGAAAGAACCTCTCCTCGCCATATTATAATCAAACTTCCAAACACACACACCAAAGAAAAAATATTGAAAGCAGTTAGAGAGAAAAATCAAGTTACCTACAAAAGCAAGCCCATCAGGATTACAGCAGATTATTCAACACAAACTTTTAAAGCCAGAAGGGCTTGGAGTGATATATTCCAAGTTCTGAAAGATAACAACTGTCAACCAAGGTTACTTTATCCTGCAAAGTTATCCATTCAAATAGATGGAGAAATAAAGACATTCCATGACAAAAGCAGGTTAAAGGAGTATTTGAAGACAAAACCAGCTCTACAGAAAATACTTGATAGAATCCTCCGTGCTGAAGAAAATGAAAAGCACACATATAAGGAACCTAGAAAAAACAAGCAATACTCAAATACTAGTTAACACAAAAGAGCACAGGTAGAACTGGAACCACAAAAAAAAAAAAAAAAGGAAACAAAAATACACACCTTTCAATAATATCTCTTAATATCAATGGCCTCAATGTCCCAACGAAAAGACATAGGTTTGCAGACTGGGGTAAAAAGCAGGATCCTACAATTTGTTGTCTACAAGAAACTCACCTTTCTACAAAGGATAGACATTATCTTAGGGTGAAAGGTTGGAAGACGGTGTTTCAAGCAAATGGGCCTAGAAAACAAGCAGGGGTTGCTATCCTAATATCAGACAGGGTAGACTTTAGTCCGACATTAGTCAAGAAAGATAAGGAAGGTCACTTTATATTGATTAAGGGCACACTCCAACAGGAGGACATTACAATCCTAAACATATATGCACCTAACATGGGGGCTCCCAAATTCGTCAAACAAACACTATTAGAACTAAGGTCACAGATAACACCAAACACAGTGGTGGTGGGTGACTTTAACACCCCACTCTCATCAATTGACAGGTCATCCAGGGAAAGAATAAACAGAGAGGCATCTGGACTAAATGAGGTCATAGAAGGAATGGACCTAACAGATATATACAGGACATTTCATCCAAAGGCTGCAGGATATACATTCTTTTCAGCAGCACATGGAACATTTTCTAAAATAGACCATATATTAGGACACAAAGCATATCTTAACAAATTCAGGAAAATTGAAATAATTCCTTGCATTCTATCTGACCACAATGGAATTAAACTACAAATCAGTAGCAAGAAAGGCTATAGAGCATACACAAAATCATGGAAACTAAACAATACACTACTAAATTATGAGTGGGTCAATGAAGAAATCAAAAAGGAAATCAAAAAATTTATAGAGTCAAATGATAATGAGAACACAACATACCAAAATCTCTGGGACACAATGAAGGCAGTTCTAAGAGGTAAATTTATAGCCTTAAGTGCCTATATTAAGAAATTAGAAAGGTCACAGGTAAACGACCTAATGCTTCGCCTTAAAGCCTTGGAAAAAGAAGAACAAGGCAAACCAAAAAGTAGTAGACGGGAAGAAATAATAAAGATTAGGGCAGAAATTAATGAAATAGAAACAAAAAGAACAATCCAAAGAATTAATGAAACAAAGAGTTGGTTCTTTGAAAGGATAAACAAGATTGATAAACCCTTAGCAAATCTGACCAAAAGAAAGAGAGAAGAGACACCAATTAATAAAATCAGAGATGAACAAGGTAACATCACAACAGATTCCAGAGAAATTCAAAAAATCACAGGGACATACTATAAAAGCATATACTCCACAAAGTATGAAAATCTGAAAGAAATGGATGATTTCCTTGATCTATATGACCTACCTAAATTAAATCAAAATGAGATTAATCACTTAAATAGACCTATAACAAACATGGAGATCCGAGCAGTTATCAATAATCTCCCAACTAAAAAAAGCCCAGGCCCGGATGGATTCACTGCTGAATTTTACCAGACTTTTAAGGAAGAGCTAACACCATTGCTTCTCAAGCTTTTCCAGGAAATAGAAAAAGAAGGAATTCTACCAAACTCCTTCTATGAGGCCAGCATCACCCTGATACCAAAACCAGGCAAAGATAGAACAAAAAAAGAAAATTACAGACCAATCTCCCTCATGAACATAGATGCAAAAATTCTCAACAAAATATTGGCAAACAGAATACAAGAGTATATCAAAAAGATCATTCACCCTGACCAAGTAGGCTTTATCCCAGAGATGCAGGGATGGTTCAACATACACAAATCTATAAATGTAATACATTACATAAACGGGTTGAAGGACAAAAATCACATGATCATCTCATTAGATGCAGAGAAAGCATTTGACAAAATCCAACATCCCTTCATGATAAAAGTCCTACAGAGACTGGGAATAGAAGGAACATATCTCAATATAATAAAGGCTATTTATGACAAGCCTACAGCCAACATATTACTAAATGGGGAAAAACTGGAAGCTTTTCCACTAAAATCAGGAACAAGACAAGGGTGTCCACTGTCCCCACTTCTATTTAATATAGTATTGGAAGTCTTAGCCATAGCAATAAGGCAAGAGACACACATAAAAGGGATACAAATTGGAAAGGAAGAGATCAAGTTATCATTATTTGCAGATGACATGATTCTATACATAAAGGACCCTAAAGACTCTACTAGCAAGCTGTTAGAGCTGATCAAAACCTACAGCAATGTAGCAGGATACAAAATAAATACACAGAAATCAGTAGCCTTCATATATACTAACAACAAACACACAGAGGATGAAATCAGAGAATCACTCCCATTCACAATTGCATCAAAAAAAATAAAATACCTTGGAATAAACCTAACCAAGGAAGTAAAGAATCTATACAATGAGAACTTTAAAACACTCAAGCGAGAAATTGCAGAAGACACTAGAAAGTGGAGAAACATCCCTTGTTCCTGGATTGGAAGAATCAATATTGTGAAAATAGCGATCTTACCTAAAGCAATCTACACATTTAATGCAATCCCTATCAAAATTCCAAAGGCTTTCTTCATGGAAATAGAAAAAACAATCTAAAAATTCATTTGGAATCACAAAAAAATCTCGAATATCTAAAATAATACTGAGCAACAAAAATAAGGCTGGTGGTATCACCATACCTGATTTTAACCTATACTACAGAGCCATAGTAACACAAACAGCATGGTACTGGCACAAAAACAGACATGTAGATCAGTGGAACAGAATAGAGGACCCAGATGTAAGTCCATGTAGCTATAGCCACCTGATATTCAATAAAAATGCCAAAAATACTCATTGGAGAAGAGACAGCCTCTTCAGCAAATGGTGTTTTAAAAACTGGATATATATCTGCAGAGGGATGAAAATAGATTCTTTTCTCTCGCCATGCACAAGAATTAAGTCCAAATGGATTAAAGACCTTAACATCAGACCGGAAACTTTGAAACTGCTAGAGGAAAAAGTAGGGGAAACCCTTCAACATATTGGTCTTGGCAAAGACTTTCTGAATACAACCCCAATTGCTCAGGCAATAAAACCACAGATTAACCACTGGGACCTAATGAAATTACAAAGATTTTGCACCGCAAAGGACACAGTGAAAAAAGCAAAGAGGCAACCTACAGAATGGGAAAAAATCTTCGCCAGCTATAGATCTGATAGAGGATTAATATCTAGGATATACAAAGAACTCAAAAAGTTAAATAATAAGGAATCAAACAAGCCAATCAAAAAATGAATATGAAGGTAAATAGAGCATTCTCAAAGGAAGAAATACGAATGGCATATAAGCATCTAAAAAAATGTTCTATGTCACTAGTCATCAGGGAAATGCAGATTAAAACTACATTGAGATTCCATCTCACTCCTGTCAGATTGGCCACCATCATGAAAACAAATGATCATAAATGTTGGCGGGGATGTGGAAAAAGAGGAACCCTTCTAAACTGCTGGTGGGACTGCAATCTGGTCCAGCCATTGGGGAAATCAGTGTGGAGGTTCCTAAAACAGCTAAAGATTGATCTACCCAGCTATAGCACTTCTAGGCATATATCCGAAGGACTCATCTCATTTCCTTAGAAGTACGTGCTCAACCATGTTTATTGCTGCTCAATTTATAATAGCTGGGGAATGGAACCAGCCTAGATGTCCCTCAACAGATGAGTGGATAATGAAGATGTGGTACATTTATACAATGGAGTTCTACTCAGCGGTAAAGAAAAATGAAGTTATGAAATTTGCAGAAAAATGGATGGACCTGGAAAGTATTATACTAAGTCAGGTAACCCAGGCCCAGAAAGCCAAGCACCACATGTTCTCTCTCATATGTGGATCCTAGCTACAGATGACTGGGCTTCTGTGTGAGAATGAAAATACTTAGTAGCAGAGGCCAGTAAGTTGAAAAGGAGACATAAAGGGTGGAGAAAGGAAGGGAGGAGGCTACTTAATAGGTTGATATTGTATATATGTAATTACAATGATTGTAATGGGGAGGTAATATGATGGAGAATGGAATTTCAAATGGGAAAGTGTGGGGGTGGGGAGGGAGGGAATTACCATGGTATATATTTTATAATCATGGAAAATGTTAATAAAAATTTAAAAAAATTAAAAAAAATAAAAATTTTTTGAAAAGAAAAAAGAGAGAGAAAAAGAGAGAATGGCCTGAGTCTCAGAAGATAGTATGGACTTTTGAAAAGTATTTGGAGTGTAAAAGGCTATGGAGACTTTTGATTTTTTTTTTTTTTCTAGGTAGGGTCTCACTGTAGCCCAGACTGACCTGGAATTCACTCTGTGTTTTCAGGTGGCCTCAAACTCAAGGCAATCCTCCTACCTCTGCCCCCTGAGTTCTGGGATTAAAGACGTACCTATGAAGACTTTTGAAGTTGAACTAAATGCATTTTGCATCATGAGATGATAATGATTATACAGGGTCTAATGGCAGAAAGTTGGAGTTTGACTGTGAGATGTTTCCTGTAGGCTCATGTGTTTAACTCTTGGTTCCCAGCTAGTGGTGTTATCTGGTAAAAGTGTGGAATCAGGACACTGGGCCTTGCTAGAGAGAGTAGTTCATTGGGGGTGCATGTGTCTTGAGGTTTTATAGTCCTCTTCCTTTTCTTTCTCTCTTTCTGACTGTGGGTGCAATGTGACCAGCTCTTCTTCCTGCCCCTGCCACCATGCTTTCCCTACCATGATGCAACATATCCCTTTGAAACTATAAATCGGAAAAAAACCTCTTTCCTTTCTTTAAAAAAAAAAAAAAAGAAGAATCTCTACAATGAAAACTTTAAAACACTCAAGATACAAATTGCAGAAGACACTAGTAAAATGAAAGACATCTCATGTTCTTGGATAGGAAGAACCGATATTATGAAAATGTCAATCCTAACAAAGGTAACTACACATTTAATGCAATCCCCATCAACATTTCAATGGCATTCTTCACAGAAATAGGAAAAAAAAAAACTAAAATTTATTTGGAAGCACAAAAAAAACCCTCTAATAGCCAAAGCAACTTTGAGCAACAAAAATAAGGCTGGCAGTATCACCATACCCAATTTTAAGATATATTATAGAGCCATAGTAGCAAAAACAGCATGGCATTGGTACAAAAACAGACATGTAGACCAGTGATACAGAATAAAGGACCTAGATGTGAGTCCAGGCAGCTACAGCCACCTGATATTTGACAAAAATGCCAAAATTACTCATTGGAGAAAAGACAGCCTCTTTAACAAATGGTGCTGGTAAACTGGATATGTATCTCTAGAAGGATGAAAATAGATCCTTATCTCTCTCCATGCATAAGAATTAAGTCCAAATGGATCAAAGACCTTAATATCTCACCTGAAACTCCGAAATTGCTACAGGAAAAAGTAGGAGAAACCCTTCAACATATTGGGATAGGCAATGACTTTCTGAATGTAACCTCAGTTGCTCAGGAAATAAAACCACTAACCAATCACTGGGACCTCATGAAATTACAAAGCTTTTGTGCAGAAGGACACCATGAACAGAGCAAAGAGACAACCTACAGAATGGGAGAAAATCATTGCCAGCTATACATCTAAAAGAGGACTAATATCCAGGATATTCAAAGAACTTTAAAAACTATATATTAAGACATCAAACAACCCAGTTTAAAAATAGGCTATTGAACTAAATAGAGTTCTCAAAAGAAAAAAATACAGATGGCATATAAACATCTAAAAAATGTTCTACATACTTAGCAATCAGGGAAATGCAAATTAAAATTATTCTGAGATTCCATCTCACTACTGTCAGAATGGCCATCATCAAGACAACAAATGATAATAAATGGTGGTGCAGATGTGGAAAAAGACTAACCCTTCTACATTGTTGGTGGGGATGTAATCTGGTATAGCCATTGTGGAATCAGTGTGGAGATTCCTTAGAATGCTCAAAATAGATTTAACATATGACCCAGGTATACCACTCCTAAGCTTATATCCTAAAGACTCATTGCACTACTTTAGAGATACTGGCACATCCATGTTTATTGCCACTCTATTCACAATAGCTAGGAAATGGAATGAGCCTAGATGTCCCTCAACTGATGAGTGAATAATGAAGATGTGGTACATTTATACAATGGAGTTCTATTCAGTGGTAAAGAAAAATGAAATCATGGAATTTTCAGGGAAATGGATAGACCTGGAAAAGATTATACTTAGTGAGTTAACCCAGGCCTAGAAAGTCAAATGTCACATGTTCTTTCTCATATGTGGATTCTAGCTACAGACATTTGATGTATATATGAGTTGAAATAAAACTCAGTAGCAGAGGCCAGTAAACTAGAAAGGGGTTATAAAGAAGAGAGGAGAGGGGAGGAGTTAAGGGAATGGTACTATACATATGTAAATAGAATAGATTACTGGGGGTGGAAAGGCCTAAGTGAGGTCAGAAAAAGAGATTGAGTAAAGGAAGGGTGGAGGGAGGGTTAATCAAAATCTAGCAGGGAGCCCAGTATGGTGGTGCATGCCTTTAATCCCAGCACTTGGGAAGCAGAGGTAGGAGGATCGCCATGAGTTCAACACCACATTGAAACTATATAGTGAATTCCAGATCAGCCTAGACTACAGTGAAACCCTACCTTGAAAAACAAAACAAAGAAACCGTTGTGGTGGCGCACACCGCCTTTAATCCCAGCACTCAGGAGGCAGAGGTAGGAGGATTGCCATGAGTTCGAGGCCACCCTGAGACTCCATAGTGAATTCCAGGTCAGCCTGGGCTAGAGTGAGACCCTACCTTGAAAAAAAAAAAAAAAAAAAAACAAAGAAAATGTAAGAGGGTATGAATAACTCATATGGAAACCAACTTTTTGAACAATGGCATACCCAGAAACCACAGATTCTTACTAGAAAAATTTCAGTGCCAGTGAGTTGCTGGCCAAGGAGGTCCCTGATGCCCCCAAAACATTACAGGCCATTGCTGAGGTTCTTGGTTTCCTACCAGGAATTGATATTAAGACTGTATTGCTGAAAGCTCCACATGGTTGGGCTGCAAGGTCATTGAGAAATCTTCTGGAGCTGAGCTGAAAACTACCTGTGTGTATACCAGCTGACAGAAAGCTGGAAAAAGCTATGCTGCATGCAGCTCCATTTGGAGAGAGAAAGTCATCAGTGGAGATAAACAACAGTAGACACTGCAGACCTGAAATTTGGCCAGCCAGGCCAAATGAGCCAATGGGTGCAATAGTGGAATGGCTGTTATGGGGGAAACCAGCCACTCTCTACTTGGAATGGAGGCCCACTCCATGGGAGGGAATACATGCCTGATACTGAAAAACTTGTGATGGAGGAAGTCATGAGCCCTAGAGGTGTAATGCCTGCTGGTGTCTGGCTAAATGCATATATTATGCTCACCAAATCAACTGGTAAGCACTTCTCTTAATGTTCATACCCACATATTAATGCTATTCTCACTTTTGGTTAGAGAACCTTCTCTTTTCAGATGGTAGACCACTGGGATGACTCTAAAGGCACCATAGTGCTCAGAAGTGACAGAGGAGTGCTCAGCATTGAAACATCTCTATCATATCTTCCAAGGCTCTGGGTCCACTGAGGAAGAGGTGGAGGAAAGAATATAAGAGCCAAAGGAAGGTTAGGAGCCTTACAGTGTACTCTTTCAGACACAAAATGGCCTGGATATCCATGACTTCACAGTGCCTAGCACTATCTACACAAGACTATCATAATAGGAGGAAAAGACGATGGCATCAAAATAAAAGAGAGACTGATTGAAAGGGGGAGGGGATATGATAGAGAGTAGAGTTGTATAGGCAAAAGTGAGGAGGGAGGAAATTATCATGGTTTATTGTCTGTAACTATAGAAATTGTCAATAATAATAAAAAAGAGATAGAGAGACAAATTATAATATTACAGATGTAAAAGACACCATTACAACAGATACCAAAGAAATTCAGAAAATCAGAAGGACATACTTTAAAAACATATATTCTACTGAGTTTGAAAATCTGAAAGAAATGAATGATTTCCTTGATTTATATGACTACCAAATTAAATCAAGATGAGAAAAAACATTTAAATAGAACTATAATAAGCACAGAAATCAAAGCAGTTATTAAAAAAAAAAACTCCCAATTGAAAAAAGTCCAGGCTGAGATGGATTCACAGGTGAATTTTGCCAGAGCTTCACAAAAGAAATAACACCAATGCTTCTCAAACTGTTCCATAAAATAGGAAAAGAAGAAATACTACCAAACTTGTTCTATGAAGTATCACCCTGATACAAAAACCAGACAAAGACAGAACAAAAAAAAAAAAAAAAATACAGACCAATCTCTCTTATGAACATAGATGCAAAAATTCTCAACAAAATATTGGCAAACATCCTAAAGACTCATCTCATTAGCTTAGAGATACTTGATCAACACTGTTTATTGCTGCTTTATTCACAATAGCTAGGAAATGGAACCACCCTAGATATATCTCAACTGATGAGTGGATATTGAAGATGTGGTACATTTATACAGTGGAGTTCTGTTCAGTGGTAAATAAAAATGAAATTTTCAGGGAAATGAATGAACTTGAAAAGGATTATACTTAGTGTGTATAAGGCCCAGACAGTCAAACATCACATGTTCTCTCTCATATGTGGATCCTAGCTACAAACATTTGGACTTCTATGTGAGTTGGAATAAAACTTAGTAGCCAAGGCCAGTAAGATACAAAGGGGATACAAAGGAAATACAAAAGGAGGGATGAGGGGGACTTAAGAGGATGGTATTGTTTATGTTAGTAGAAGAACAGACTACTAGGGGTGGAAAGGCTTAAGTGAGGTCAGAGGTAGAGATTGAATAAAGAAGGTGAGGGAGGACTAATCAAAATCTAAGAGAGTATGAGTAAGTCATATGGAAATCTACTTTTTTGGACAATGGTATACCCAAAATCCATATATGGTTACTAGAAAATTTTAAGTGCCAGGGATGGGATACCTTCTAAGGAGTTGTTGGCCAGGGAGGTCTCTGATGCCCCCAAAACAATACAGGCCATTGCCAAGACCCTGGTTTCCCACCAGGAATAGATATTAAGACCATATTGCTGAAGACTCCACCTACTTGGGCTGTAAGGTCACTGAGAAACCTTGCTGGAGTTGAGCTGAAAACTACCTCTGTATAGACCAGCTGACAGAAAGCTGGAAAAAAGCTATGCTACATGCAATTTCATGGAAAAAAGAAATCTCCACTGAACATAAACAACAGTGAACACTGCAAGCCTTAAGTTTGGCCAGCCAGGCCAAATGAGCCAATACTCACAATAGTGGCATGTTTGTTATGAGGGAAACCAACCACTCTCGAATTGGCCTGGAGACCCGCTCCACAGGAGTGAATACATGCCAAATACTGAAAACATACAACAGGGGTAGTCATGAGCCCTAGGGGTGTAACGTTTGCTGCTGTCTGGCTCAATGTGTATACTATGCTCACCAAACTGCCCAGTAAGCACTTCTCTTAATGTTCATACCCATATATTAATGCTACTCTCATTTTTAGTTAGAGAAGCTTCTCTTTTCAGATGGCAGTGACTTTGGAATGACTCAGAAGGCACCATAGTGTTGAGAAGAGGTGAGACAGGAGTGTTCAGCACTGAAATCTCTCTCTATCACACCTTCCACATAACATAACATCATAACAGAAGGAAAAGATGATGACATCAAAATAAAAGAGAGACTGATTAAGAGGGAAAAGGGGTATAATGGAGAGTGGGGTTGCAAAAGGGGAAAGGGGGAGGGGAAAGAATTGACATGGTCTATTTATAGCTACGGAAACTGTCAACAAAAGAAATATTGACAAGCAGAATACAAAAATATATCAAAAAGATCATTCGCTCCAACCAAGTAGGCTTTATTCCAGAAATTCAGGGATGCTTCAACATATGCAAATCAATAAGTGTAGTATACTATATATATAGACTGTAAGACGAAAATCATATGATGATCTCAATAGATGTAGAAAAGGCATTTGACAAAAATCCAACATCCCTTCATGATAAAAGTCCTTAAAAAAGAGACTGCTCCTGAGGAAGTTGCAAGCGTGCACAGCACTCCAAGGCTCTGAACCTGGAGCCCAGGTCAAAGACGGCCAATTTGGGGCAGTGGGACCTTACCCCAGTCATTGCCCACTGCCAGGAGACAGCCTTGGCTATCACCACTTGCCTGCAGGCGCTGATGGAGGCCAGAAATCCCAAAAACCAAACCTGAGCACCTGTCCGTGGGCCCCAAAGCCCTTTCTCCATCGACCAGCCTCCCCCCTCCTGTGAACAACTGGTGTTGGAGGGCAGGCCGTGGAGGTGCTGGAGAATCTGGTAAAAGCACCGTTGTGTAGCGAATGAGGATTCTGCATGTTAAGGGGTTTAATGGAGAGGGTGATGAAGAGAACCCCCAGGCTGCAAGGAGCAACAACGATGGAATCTATTATCCCCACTACATGATGACCACAGTTTCTCATCTTCCCAACCATGCCCTATCAGTTTGCACACTGGAAATGCCCAGTATCAGGAAATTCTAATAAGAATACTATTCTATTTCAGGGGGTAGGGGACCCCTACCAATTACCTACCCTCTAATGATGGAGTAATATCTCTGCCAAAATGTAGAATGACAATACAAAGGAGACATCTGTATAAAAACGACTCATTGAGAATCTACTGTACCAAAAGTTGGTTTCTGAGACATGACAAGTCCTTCCTGAACAACCTACTGTGTACTACATATGCTAGACCCTTGAACCCTACTAATACCCTGCCTGCACTCTCTTCTGTTACTCTGTTCTGCAGTAAACATTAGCATTAACGTTCATGATAAATAAGACTCTGTGCATGTTTCAGAAAAAAAAGGCCTAAAGAAGCTGGGTATAGAAGTATCTCAACATAATCAAGGCTATTTATGACAAGCATACAGTCAACACAATACTAATTAAGGAAAAACTTGAAGCTTTTCCACTAAAATCAGGAACAAGACAGGGGAGTCCACTGTCCCCACATTTATTTAATGTAGTACTAGAAGTCTTAGCTGTAACAGTTTGGCAAGTGACACACATTAAAGGGATACAAATTATAAAGGAAGAGATCAGATTATTATTTGCAGATGATATGATTCTATATATATATAGGATCCTAAAGACTCTACCAGCAAACTGTTAGAGCTTATAAACATTTTTAGCAACAAAGCAGGATACAAAATAAACACACAGACATCAGTAGCCTTCCTACATACTAACATGCTGAGGATGCAACTGGGGAATCACTTCCATTCACAATTGCCTCAACAAAGAAAAAAAGAAAGAGGGAGAGAGAGAGAGAGAGAGAGAGAGAGAGAGAGAGAGAAAGGGAGGGAGGGAGGGAGGGAGGGAGGGAGGGAGGGAGGGAGGGAGGGAGGGAGGGAGGGAGGGAGGGAGGAAGGACGAACCTTGGAATAAACCTAACCTAGGGAATGAAGGATCTCTACAATTAAAACTATGAAACACTCAAGACAGAAATTGCAGAAGACACTAGGGAATGGAAAGACATCCCATGTTCTTGGATTGGAAGAATCAATATTGTGAAAATGTCAATCTTAACAAAAGCAATTGATACATTCAATGCAATACCCATCAAAATTCCAATGGCATTCTTCATGGACATAGAATAAGACAGGGCTGGAGAGATGGCTTAGTGGTTAAGTGCTTGCCTGTGAAACCTAAGGACCCCGGTCCAAGGCTCAATTCCCCAGGACCCACATTAGCCAGATGCACAAGGGGCGCTCGCATCTGGAGTTTGTTTGCAGTGGCTGGAGGCCCTGGCGCGCCCATTCTCTTTCTTTCTATCTGCCTCTTTCTCTGTCTGCCACTCTCAAATAGGTAAATAAAAATCAGTTTAAAAAAATTTAAAAAAAGAAATAGAATAAGACAATCCTAACATTCATTTGAAAAAAGCCTCGAATAGACAAAACAATTTTGAGCAACAAGAATAAGGCTTGTGGTATCACCATACTTGATTTTAAGCTATATTATAAGGCAGAGCAACAAAAGTAGCATGGTACTGGCACAAAGACAGACCCACAGACCAATGGCACAGAATAGAGGACCCAGATGTAAATCCAGGAAGCCATAGCCATCTGATTTTCAGCAAAAATGATAAAAGACAGCCTTTTTAATAAATGGTGCTGGAGAAACTTGTTATCTATAGCTAAAAGGATGAAAATAGATCCTCATCTCTCCACGTGCATAAGAATCAAGTCCAAATGGATCAAAGACCTGAATATCAGACCTAAAACTGAAACTGCTAGAGGGCAATGACTTTCTGAATATAACCCCACTTGCTCAGGAAATAAAACCACTAATCAACCACTGGGACCTCATGAAATGACAAAGCAAAGGACACTGAATAAAGTGAAGAGGAAACGTATAGAATGGGAGAAAATCCTTGCCAGCTATGCATCTGACAGTGGATTAATATCTAGGATATACAAAGAACTCAAACAACTAAATAATAAGAAATTAAACAACCCAATTAAAAATGGGTTATGGAACTAAATAGAGAGTTCTCAAAAGAAGAAATACAGATGGCATAAAAACATCTAAAAAGTGTTCTACATCAATATCCATCAGGGAAATGCAAATTAAAACTACTTTGACATTCCATCTCACTCCTGTCACAATGGCTACCATCAAGACAACAGATGACAAAAAATGCTGATAAGGATTCTGAAAAAGAGGAACCCTTCTACACTGTTGGTGGGAATGTAATCTGGTAGAGCCATTGTGGAAATCAGTGTGGTGGTTCCTTAGAAAGCTCAAGTGGGTTTACCATATGACCTAGCTATACCACTCCCATGCATATATCCTAAGGACTCATCTCACTACCTTGAGATACTTGCTCAACCATGTTTATTGCCATTCTATTCAGAATAGCTAAGAAATGGAACCAACCTAGATGCTCCTCAACTAATGAATGGATTAAAAAGATGTGGGACATTTATACAATAGAGTGGTAAAGAAATTTAGTGGCAAAGAAAAAAGAAATTTTTAGGGAAATAAATGAATCTTGAAAGGATTATACTAAGTGAGGTAAGGCCCAGAAAGCTAAACATTGCATGTTCCCTCTCATATGTGGATTCTGGCTACATATGTTTAGACTTGTATGTGAGTTGGAGTAAAACTCAGTAGAGGAGGCCAGCAAACTAGAAAGGGGTGATAAGGGAGGGAGGAGAAAAGGAGGACTTAAGGATATATGTAATTAGATGAACAGATTATTGGGGATGTAATGGCCTAAGTGATGTCAGGAGAAGAGATTGAAGAAATGAAGGGCAGGGGGAGGATTAATCAAAATTTAAGAAGGTATGAATAAGCCATATGGAAACCTACTATTTTGGATAATGGCACACCCAGAAGCCATATAATGTTACTAGAAAAATTTCAGTGCCAGGTATAGGATACCTTCAGTGAGTTGTTGGCCAGGGAGGCCCCTGATGTCCCCAAAATATTACATGTCATTGCTAAGACCCTAGTTTCCCACCAGAAGTAGATGGTAGGATCCTACTGATGAAGACTCCACAGCTCTGGCTGCAAGGTCACTGAGAAATCAAGCTGGAGCTGAGCTGAAAACCTCCTCCCTGTTGACCAGCTGACAGAAAGCTGGAAAAAAGGTACGCTGTATTCAGCCCTATTGGAAAGAAAAGTCATCAGTGATAACAGTGGATGCTGCAAGCCTTAAGTTTGGCCAACCAAGCCAAATGGCCAAATGGATGCAATAGTGGCATTACTGTTATGGGGAAGCCAATTGCTGTCTAATTAGATTAGAGGCCCGCTCTATGTGAGGAAATACATTCCTGGTGCGGAAAAGCTGATAAGAAGCCTATGGCAGGGGAGATCCTGAGCTCTAGGAATGTAATACCTGCTCTTGTCTGGCTAAATGCATATATTATGCTTTTCTAAACATTCATATCCATATATTAATGCTACTCTCACTTTTGCTTTTGCTTCCCCCACTCCAAGATAGGGTCTCACTCTAGCCCAGGCTAACCTGAAACTTACTCTGCAGTCCCGGGCTGGCTTTGAACTCACAGAGATCCTCCCACCTCTGTCTCCTGAGTACTGTGAATAAAGGCATGTGCCACCATGTCTGGCTTCACTTTTGGGTAAAGAAGCTCCTCTTTTCAGATGGCAGTGATCACTGGAATGACCCAAAAGGCACCATAGTGCTGAGAAGAAGAGACAGAGGAGTGGTCAGCACTGAAACATCTCTATCACACCTTCCCAGGTTCAATGTCACTTGAGGAAGAGATGGCAGAAAGAATGTAAGAACCAAAGGAAGTGTAGGACTGCTTCCAATGCAATCATTCACACAGAAACTGGTCTCAATATCCATGACCTTGCAGGGCCTAGCACCAGCTTCACAAGACCCTCTTAATAGGAGGAAAAGATGATGACATCAAAATAAAAGATACTAATTGAAAGAGGGAGGGATATGATGGAGAGTAGGTTTGTGAAAAGCAAAGTGGGCTAGGGGCGGGCATTATCATGGTTTATTTTCTATAATTATGGATGTTGTCCTTAAAAAATAGTTTAAAAAGGAAAAGAAAAGAAATCCAGAAGGTGTTGACAGTTCAACACTGAAGTAGACTTAAAATACACTCAGGACTGGAGATATGACTTAGAGGTTAAGGCACTTGCATGAAAAGCCTAAAGATCAAGGTTTGATTCCCCAGTACTGAGGTAAGCCAGATGCACAGGTGGTGCATGCATCTGGAGTTTGTTTGCAGTGGCTGGCTGTCCTGTCATGCCCACTGTTTCTCTCTATATATTTCCCTCTCTTTCTCTCTCTCTCTCAAATAAATAAAATATTTTTTAAAACACACACACACACACACACACACACACCATGGCTCAGGAAACTTTGTGGAAGAGTGTGAAGAAAGATTGTAAGAGCCACAGACTGGGAGGGAATATACAGATGTATTGCCCCCTATACAATGACAGACCGCTGCTCTCACAACTCATAACCCACAACCCCATGGAGAATACCAGCAATCCAACTAAGGGGGAGCGCCTCAGTGGAGTGGGGGAAGGTAGGAAGGAAATGAGGGTACTAACATGATATGTCCATACAGTTTCTACTTAATTAAAAAATACATATATATATATGTATATGTATATGTATATGTGTGTGTGTGTGTGTATATATATATATATATATATATATGGAGAGAGAGAGAGAGAGAGAGAAGATAAAGATCATACATATTACAAAACAGAAAGCACCAAAAACACAGTAAAGTGCCTAGTCAAGAAATTTTACTCCCTTCCCAGATAGGCTTACTAAAGCAAAAACCAGGAGAATAAATGGTCAACAGAGAGTTAGACACATGTGCCGTGCGCTTTTGGATGGGTCAGACATCCAATTAGGATGAGCTTGGCCATCATTTTTATGTGTTAGGGAGAGACCTGATTGGTTGGTAGACTCAAGAGGCTGACTCAGGAGGAATCCCCCCACCCAGGTGTACTGAGCTGAACAGGAAGCATGAAATTTGTGCCAAGGAGTGTTGTTTGTAGCCATCTTGGATAAAAAATTATCAAACACAGGTTCTAGTCCTGCCAGGGCAGGCAAGGTGGCATCCATGTTCTCTGTGGGCCTTTATCCTGGGCTGACTGCCAATAAAAAGTCATCTTTCTCCTTCAAACTGAATGGGCCAAGAGTGGTGGCTCATTCTTTAAATCCCAGCACTTGGGAGGCTGAGGTAGCAGGATCACCATGTGTTTAAGGCCAGTCTGGACTACACAGTGAGTTCTATGTCAGCCTGAGCTAGAATGAGGCCCTGCATTAATAAAAAAACAAAACACAAAACAGTGCTGAAGAGGAGGTGGCTCTATAGTTAAAAGCACTTGGTTGCTGCAGTGGTTTAAGTGAGGTTTCCCCCATAAACTTAAGTGTTCTGGATGCTAGGTTCCCCAGCTGATGGCAATTGGAAATTAAAGCCTCCTGAAATCAGTGTATTGTTGGAGGTAGGCTTATGGGTGTTATATCCACTTTCCCCTTGCTAGTGTTTGGCACAGTCTCCTGTTCCTGTGGTCCACCTTATGTGGGCCAGGGGGTGATGTCTACCTTCTGCTCATGCAATCGTTTTCCCCTGCCATTGTGGAGCTTCCCCTCAAGGCTGTAAGCCAAAATAAACCTCTTTTGTTCACAAGCTGCTCTTGATCTGGTGATTTCTACCAGCAATGCAAACTGACTGCAACAGTAATGTGGTACTGAGGAGTGGGATTGCTGCTAGACACCTGACTGTGTGGCTTCAGTCTTTTGGAGCTGATTTTCAAGAGGAATGTGGAAGGATTTGAAACCTTGGCCTAAGAGATGCCTTGCAGTTCTGAGTACAGCTTGATGGACTATTCCAGTCAGAGTTGAAAAACCTGAAATGCAGTAAGAACTATGGACTGTGAGGTTTGGCTTATGAGGGTGAAAAGGCTTTGCTTGGACTGGACTAGCAGTCTGTGTGAGGCTTGCTGCTATGCCCATGTCCTGAGAAGTTGTACAGGGTTGCTTAGAAATGAACTGGTGTGAGCAGAGGGATATGGCACAGAAAAACAAAATCTTTGGGTGAACTGCTGCATGTTTAGCTGCAATTGAGAGATTACAACCTTTGAGATTGGGCCAGCTGAACTGCACTGGGACAACGGGAAGAATGTAGACTCTTTTGAAGGGGCCTCAGTGCTCAAGGAGTGTCCTGTTCTTCAAAGTCTGCTTTATCCACCTGCTCCCCCACACACACTGCCCCGGGTTAACAAATTGGCACCCTACCTGGTATTGTGGAGTATAAGAAATGCAGGAAAGAGAGGGTCATTGAGTTTGCAATATGGTCCCGTATTTTGGAAATGGCATAAGCAGTGTGAAGCAGATTTACTGGATGTCTGCATGGAGACCAGATGGAGCCGTGAGGATGAACTGTGGATTACAGTGTAGATGCCAGGACCACAAGATGGCTGTCAAGGAGAGCTGCTGGCCCCAGATGAAGTTTTCCAGGACTGTGAGTAGCCTAGCTAGAAGGGCAGAATTGGAACTCCTGAGACTTGTCAGTGGCTAGAGTTGTTGGACTTGGAGCTACAGAATTTAGTGTTTGCCCTGTTTAAATCATGTATTGCTTGAGTATTTCTTTGCTATGCCCCATGCCATCTTTTGCAGTGTGAATGTGTATTCTGTGCCATTATGGGCTTGGGGGGGGGGGATATTTTGGTATTATGGCTCAGTTAAAAGATCTTGCACTATGGGGACGTATGAACATCATTGGAATTGATAAAAAAAAAACAAACTATGGGGATGTTTAAAGTTGGATGAATGCATTGCATTTTACACCGTGTATGGTTACCAGTTTATGGGGACCAGGGGCGGGATATGGTGGTTTGAGTCAGGTGTCCCCCATAAACCTAGATGTTCTGAATGCTAGGTTCCCCAGCTGATGGCAATTGGAAATTAAAGCCTCCTGGAGGCAGTGTATTGTCGGAGGCAGGATTATGGGTGTTATAGCTACTTTCCCCTTGCTAGTGTTTGGCACAGTCTCCTGTTCCTGTTGTCCACCTTATGTGGCCCAAGGAGTGATGTCCACCCTCTGCTCATGCCATTGTTTTCCCCTGCCATCGTGGAACCTCCCCTTAAGCATGTAAGCCAAAATAAACCTCTTTCTCCCACAAGATGCTCTTGGTTGGGTGGTTTCTACCAGCAATAAGAACCTAACTGCAACAGCTGTCAAGCCTGATAGCCTAGGTTCAATTCCTCAGTATCCATGTGTGATTCAGGTGTCCCCCATAAAGTTATGTGTTGTGAATATTAGCAGGATTGTTGGAGTGACTGTGCAGAGGTCTGATGGAGTCATGTGGATGAACCACAGGTTGCACTAGAGACCCAGGCCAGGGCTATGGGATGATGTTGGGCACTGCCAGGCACAGGCTGGAGTCTTCACTAGATGGCCTGAGCTGCTAGGTAAAGCTAAGGACCCCCCAGGCTACAGGAAGCCACTCCCTCTCCAAGCCCGGCACACCTGAACTTAGGCTTTGCCCTGTGACTTCCGGCCAGTTGCCTAGGAAACTCCTTATATGGTATCAGCCAGCAACCTTTACACAGCCCATCCCCTTATACCCTACCATTGCTTACATGCTAGAATGAATGTCCCCATATGCTAATTAGGCATCAGCAAACAACCTTGTACATCCAATCCCCTTAGGACCCTCAACTGCTTACAAATCCATTTCCTTATTGATGAAAGCAAGCTGTTCACAGAGACTGTCTCCCGAAAGTGAGTCTTTCATCATCATGCTCACCATGGTTGCCTGGACATCTTTGGGGGAACTGCAGGTGGCCCCCGAAGACCCAGGGATCCACAGGATGACTGCCAGGTAGAGCTGGAGGCACCAGAGGACGTTTTCTGGGACTGTGAGTAGCCTAGCTGGGCAGGCGGAATTGGAACTCCAGAGACTCATCACTCATTAGAATTATCAAACTTGGAGACTTGTCACTGGTAAGAGTTGCCAGACTTGGCGCTAGAGTGTGATGTTTGCCCTGTATGCTTTAAATGTTGTATTGAGTGAATATTTCTTTGCTATACCCAATGCCATCTTTTGCAGTGGGCATGTTTGTTCCATGCCACTAAGGGTTTTGGTTTTGTTTGTTTGTTTGCTTGCTTGCTTGCTTGCTTGTTTGTTTTGTTTTGTTTTTGTTGGGGTTTTTTTGGCTCAGTTAAAGACCTAGGACTATGGGAATATTTAAATATTATTGGGATTGACAATAACTGGTGAGGACTGTAAAGTTGGGGTGAATGCATTGCATTTTACTTCTCAGTTTATGGAGGTCAGGAGCAGAATGTGGTGGTTTCATTCAGGTGTCCCCCACAAACATGTGTTCTGAATTCTACGTCCCCAGCTCGTGGCAATTGGGGAATTGGATCCTCCTGGAGGCAGAATACTGTTCAGGGGTAGGCTTATGGATGTTACAGCCAGCTTCCCCTTGCCAGTATTTGGCCAGTATTGTTGTCCACCTGATATTGCTCAGGAGGCAATGTCCACCCTCTGCTTATGCCATCATTTTCCCTTCCATCATGAAGCTTCCCCTTAAATCTATAAGCCAAAATAAACCCTTTTCTCCTATAAACTGCCCTTAGTTTTGTGTTTTCTGCCAGCAATACAAAGCTGACTGCAACACCATGTCAAGACTGATGCACAAAGTGGCACATGCATCTGGAGTTCACTTGCAGGGGCAGAAGGCCCTGGTGTGCGCTCTCTCTCTCTCTCTCTCTCTCTCTCTCTCTCTCTCTCTCCCTCTCTCTCTCTTCTGGCAAATGAGTAAATAAAATACTTAAGAAAAATAACAAAGAAAATGAAGTGGTAAGAAATTAGAAAGGTCGCAAGTAAACGACCTTATGCTTCACCTTAAAGCCTTGGAAAAAGAAGAACAAGACAAACCAAAAATCAGTAGACGGGAAGAAATAATAAAGATTAGGGCAGAAATTAATGAAATAGAAACAAAAAGAACAATCCAAAGAATTAATGAAAAAAAGAGTTGGTTCTTTGAAAGGATAAGCAAGATTGATAAACCCTTAGCAAATCTGACCAAAAGAAGGAGAGAAGAGACACAAATTAATAAAATCAGACATGAAAAAGGTAACATCACAACAGATTCAAGAGAAATTCAAAAAAATCACAGGGACATACTATAAAAGCATATACTCCACAAAGTATGAAAATCTGAAAGAAATGGATGATTTCCTTGATTTATATGACCTACCTAAATTAAATCAAAATGAGATTAATCACTTAAATAGACCTATAACAAACATGGAAATCAGAACAGTTATGAATAATCTCCCAACTAAAAAAAGCCCAGGCCCAGATGGATTCACTGCTGAATTTTACCAGACCTTTAAGGAAAAGCTAACACCATTGCTTCTTAAGCTTCTCCAGGAAATAGAAAAAGAAGGAATTCTACCAAACTCCTTCTATGAGGCCAGCATCACCCTGATACCAAAACCAGGCAAAGATAGAACAAAAAAAGAATATTACAGACCAATCGCCCTCATGAACATAGATGCAAAAATTCTCAACAAAATATTGGCAAACAGAATACAAGAGTATATCAAAAAGATCATTCACCCTGACCAAGTAGGCTTTATCTCAGAGATGCAGGGATGGTTCAATATACACAAATCTATAAATGTAATACATTATATAAACGGGTTGAAGGACAAAAACCACATGAACATCTCATTGGATGCAGAGAAAGCATTTGACAAAATCTAACATCCCTTCATGATAAAAGTCCTACAGAGTCTGGGAATAGAAGGAACATATCTCAATATAATAAAAGCTATTTATGACAAGTCTACAGCCAACATATTACTAAATGGGGAAAAACTGGAAGCTTTTCCACTAAAATCAGGAACAAGACAAGGGTGTCCACTGTCCCCACTTTTATTTAATATACTTTTGGAAGTCTTAGCCATAGCAATAAGGCAAGAGACACACATAAAAGGTATACAAATTGGAAAGGAAGAGATCAAGTTATCATTATTTGCAGATGACATGATTCTATACATAAAGGACCCTAAAGACTCTACTAGCAAACTGTTAGAGCTGATAAAAACCTACAGCCATGTAGCAGAATACAAAATAAATACACAGAAATCAGTAGTCTTCATATATGCTAACAACAAACACACAGAGGATGAAATCAGAGAATAGCTCCCATTCACAATTGCATCAAAAAAAAAAAAAAGTACCTTGGAATAAACCTACCCAAGAAAGTAAAGAATCTCTACAATGAGAACTTTAAAACACTCAAGCGAGAAATTGCAGAAGACACTAGAAAGTGGAGAAACATCCCTTGTTCCTGGATTGGGAGAATCAATATTGTGAAAATGGCAATCTTACCTAAAGCAATCTACACATTTAATGCAATCCCTATCAAAATTCCAAAGGCATTCTTCATGGAAATAGAAAAAACAATCAAAAAATTCATTTGGAATCACAAAAAATCTCGAATATCTAAAATAATACTGAGCAACAAAAATAAGGCTGGTGGTATCACCATACCTAATTTTAATCTATACTACAGAGCCATAGTAACACAAACAGCATGGTACTGGCACAAAAACAGACATGTAGATCAGTGGAACAGAATAGAGGACCCAGATGAATGTCCAGGTAGCTATAGCCACCTGATATTCAATAAAAATGCCAAAAATACTCATTGGAAAAGAGACAGCCTCTTCAGCAAATGCTGTTTTGAAAACTGGATAAATATCTGCAGAAGGATGAAAATAGATTCTTCTCTCTCGCCATGCACAAGAATTAAGTCCAAATGGATTAAAGACCTTAACATCAGACCTGAGACTCTGAAACTGCTAGAGGAAAAAGTAGGGGAAACCCTTCAACATGTTGTTCTTGGCAAAGACTTTCTGAATACAACCCCAATTGCTCAGGCAATAAAACCACAGATGATCACTGGGACCTCATGAAATTGCAAAGATTTTGCACTGCAAAGGACACAGTGAAAAAAGCAAAGAGGCAACCTACAGAATGGGAAAAAAATCTTCGCCAGCTATAGATCTGATAGAGGATTAATATCTAGGATATACAAAAAACTCAACAACTTAAATAATAAGGAATCAAACAACCCAATTAAAAATGGGCTATGGAGCTAAATAAGGCATTCTCAAAAAATATGAAGAAATACGAATGGCATATAAGCATCTAAAAAAATGTTCTATGTCACTAGTCATCAGGGAAATGCAGATTAAAACTACATTGAGTTTCCATCTCACTCCTGTCAGATTGGGTACCATCTTGAAAACAAATGATCATAAATGTTGACGGGGATGTGGATAAAGAGGAACCCTTCTAAACTGCTGGTGGGAATGCAATCTGGTCCAGCCATTGTGGAAATCAGTGTGGAGGTTCCTAAAACAGCTAAAGATTACTCTACTATATGACCCATCTATAGCACTCCTAGGCATATATCATAAAGAATCATCTCATTTCCTTAGAAGTATGTGCTCAACCATATTTATTGCTGCTCAATTTATAATAGCTGGGAAATGGAACCAGCCTAGATGTCCCTCAACTGATGAGTGGATAATGAAGATGTGGCACATTTATACAAGGATTTCTACTCAGCGGTAAAGAAAAATGAAGTTATTAAATTTGCAGAAAAATGGATGGATCTGGAAAGGATTATACTAATGAGGTAACCCGGGCCCAGAAAGCCAAGCACCACATGTTCTCCCTCATATGTGGATCCCAGCTACAGATGATTGGGCTTCTGCGTGAGAAGGAAAATACTTAGTAGGAGAGGCCAGTAAGTTAAAAAGGAGATATAAAGGGAAGAAAAAGGGAGGAGGGTACTTAATAGGTTGATATTATATATATGTAAGTACAATGATTGAGATGGGGAGGTAATATGATGGAGAGTGGAATTTCAAAGGGGAAAGTCTCGGGTGGGGAGAGAGAATTACCATGGGATATTTTTTTTTATAATCATGGAAAATGTTAATAAAAATAAAAAGAAAAAAAGAAAAGTAAAGAAAATGAAGTGGGACAAATTAGATATGTACTCTATGAGACCTTCCATACTCAGTAGCAAATGACTTTCCACACATATGTGCATACATTTTACCTTTGTTTGTTTTTGAGGTAGGATATCACTCTAGCCTAGGCTGACCTGGCACTCACTCTGTATTCCCAGGCTGTTCTTGAACTCACAATGATCTGCCTACCTCTGGGATTAAAGGCATGTGCCACCATGCCTGGCTATTTTATCTTTTTTTTTTTTTTTTAAGTTTTTTTGAGGTAGGGTCTCACTCTATCTTAGGCTGACCTGGAATTCACTATGTAGTCTAAGGGTGGCCTCGAACTCATGGCAATCCTCCTACCTCTGCCACCACGCCCAACCTTTTTTATCTTTTTAAAAATATTCTATTTATTTATTTGCAAGCAGAGAAAGAGAGAGAGAAAATGAGCATGCCAGGGCCTCCAACCACTGCAAACAAACTCCAGATGCATGTGCCTCTTTAAGCATCTAGCTTTATTTTTATTTATTTATCTGAGAAAGAGAGAGAGAGAGAGAGAGAGAGAGATAATGGACACATGAGGGCCTCCAGCCACTGCAAACTAACTCCAGACACATGTGCCACCTTGTGCATCTTGCTTACATTGGTCCTGAAGAATTGAACCTAGGTCCTTCAGCTGTGTAGGCAAGCACCTTAACCACTAAGCCATCTCTCCAGCCTTTGCCTTTTTAAAAAAATATTTATTTTCGAGCCGGGCATGGTGGCACACACCTTTAATCCCAGCACTTGGGAGGCAGAGGTAGAAGGATCGCTGTGAGTTCGAGACTACCCTGAGACTCCATAATAAATTCCAGGTCAGACTGGGTTAGAGTGTAACCCTACCTTGAAAAACCAAAAAAACAAAAAATTATTTATTTATGAGAGGGAAGGAGAGAGAGAATGCATGTGTGGGCGTGCCAGGGCCTCCTGCCGCTGCAAATGAACTCCAGATCCATGCCACTTTATGTGTCTGGCTTTACATGGATACTGAGGAATCCAACCTGAGCCATCACGGTTTGAAAGCAAGTGCCGTTAACCACTGAGCCTTCTCCCAATCCACGTATTCATCTCAACCACTGTAGCAGATTATTAATATTGTTAGATTTTAAGAAAGTGGCCTCTCTTTTCCCCTTTCCACAACTGGAACATGCAACACGCCCCAAGTGACCAGGTCTAGGACTTTGGAATCCCTACTGTTGTGGAAATTGACCAAGGCTCACAACCCCAGGGCTACTGGAAGGAATGCTACCTCCCCTAGCCACCACCCTGCTTCATATCCTCCACGTTCCATGGAAGACCCACCCTCATCGTGCAACATCCCCTGCCCCTCCCTCCCGGAAAGCCTTAACAAACCTCCTTCTTCCCCTTACTCTGAGTTCCTAAGCCTCTTCCCTTTCACTCTGGATCCCACCATTCTCTTGTGTAACATTAAATAAAATCTTGGTCCCAAGAAACAGTTCATCTCTGTTCTTCTACTCTTTTTATGACAAAGAGAGAAAGCAAGAGAGAGAGAGAGAGAAGTGGCACATCAGGGCCTCCAGCCACTGCATTCAAACTTCAGACACAAGGGCCACTTTGTGCACGTGCACAACCTTGTGCATACATCACCTAATGCATCTGGCTTAAGTGGGATCAGGGGAGTTGAATATGGGTCTTTGGGCTTTGCAAGAATATGCTTTAACCACTAAACCATCTCTCCAGCCCCAGTCTTCTGTTCTTGAACCTTGAACCTTACAGATACGACCTCCACTTTCTGGGGAAGATACTGTAATGGATTAACTCCAACTCTCCCTCCTGTACCTCATTCCTATAGAAACACTGGAAAACTACCTACAGGCTTCTCAGCCAGCCTTGCAGCTAAGAGTGGCCATGTGCTACTGAAATGGTAATTTTGGGGTTCCTTGTTAATACACATATACTCCAATGCACCAACAAAATTAGGGTACCCCAGGTTCTTGTCTTATGAATGCAAAAAATTAAAATCCATAGGACAGGGCTGGAGAGATGGTTTAGCAATTAAGGGGCATGCCTGTGAAGCCTAAGGACCCAGGTTTGATTCTCCAGGTCTCACATAAGCCAGATGCACATGGTGGCACATGCATCTGGAGTTCATTTGGAGTGGCTAGAGGCCCTGGCATGCCCATTCTTTCTCTCTCTCTCTCTCTCTCTCTCTCTCTCTCTCTCTCTCTCTCTCTTGTCTCTAATAAATAAAAATAAAATCTAAAAAAAAAAAAAAAAGTCCATAGGCCAGCCTGGTGTGGTGGTGGTGCACGCCTTTAATCCCAGCACTCAGAGGTAGAACTAGGAGGAACACTGTGAATTCAAGGCCAGCCTGAGACTACATAGTGAATTCCAGGTCAGCCTGGGCTAGAGCGAGACCCTGCCTCAAAAAATATATATTAAAAAAAAACTAAAATAAGCTGGGCGTGGTTGCGCATGCCTTTAATCCCAGCACTCTGGAGGCAGAGGTAGGAGGATCACTGAACGTTCAAGGCCACCCTGAGACTACAGAGTGAATTCCAGGTCAGCCTGAGCTAGAATGAGACCCTACCTCGAAAAAAAAAAAAAAAAAAAGCTAAAATAAAATAAAATCCATAGGCCAGAGGGTAAGGATTAGAGCAATTTTATGAGAGACAAGGAGGAAGTATAGAGAGCTCCCACCATGAGGGAGGTGAGAGAGGATAAAGCCCACCCTGTGACCCAAATTGGGGTCATTTATAGATTCAGAATGGGGGCTGAGCTAACCAGCCATGATGCCACATTTTGGAGCTAAGTTTAACCAATCACAATATCAGGATCAGATTTAAACCTTCCGGGAACACTCCTCACCAGGGAAGGGCTCAGGTTATTTGTAGAAAAACAGGTCTAGGAACTCCTTTGGGAAAGAAGTAAGGAGAAACCAACTCTTCTCTGATCTCTAGCAAAGTGGAAACTCCTAAGGGCAAGCCCAAGGACATTCCTGCTTTTTGTTTTCAGGACCCAGTCACCCTAAACTGCCTCGCTTCCATTCTGACCAATGAGATGTAACAAGCAGTATGCAAGGGCTTCAGGGAAATGCTAATAAGCAGAGGCTGACAGCTTCTATGGAGAGTGTGGAAATATTGCCAGGAGCAAACCAAGTTTGAAAGAGCAGAGGTACCAAGAAGGCACTGGAGTCTATTCAGAAATGTCAGAAAGACAGACCGTGAGGGAGACTCGCAGTCTCTCAGGAAGTGGAGAGTCACACTAGGAGCAGCCTCAGGCTCCATGAGCACCTTCCAATTTCAGTTCAGACCACACACTTCCCAGAGCTGAACTCCCATTTTCTGGAAGAAATTTGAACACACATTTATACCTATTAGACAGTGATTACAGCTGTTCTCACAATTTCTGTTCCATGTTGTTGGACTCAAGCAATCAAGATCAACTGGAGAATGGGATCTTCTGGTACCACAAGCTAATTTATACAACCAGAGACCACTGGGTGGCTATCTGAAGCACATATACCTTATTTCCTATGACACCAAAGTCCTATTCAGAAAGTCTTTACCTATACCTATATCATATAGTATATGCCCTACTTTTTCTTGTAGCAGTTTCAGACTTTCAGATCTTACACTGAGGTTCTTAATCCATTTGGAATTTATTTTTGTGAATAGTAAGAAAGAAGAATGTGGTAGTTTGGAGCAGATACCCCTCATAAACTCATATGTTTTGAATTTTTGGTTCCCAATTGATGGCAATTTAGGAGGTGGAGCCTTGCTAAAGGAGGTGTATTGTTGTGGGGGTGGGCCTAGGGGTGTGAATGGCATGAGCAGAGGCAATGTCCAGCCTCTGCTCATGCCATGCATTCCCCTGCCATCATGGAGCTTCCCCTCAAGATAGTAAGTCAAAGAAAAATAATTTTCTCACATCAGCTGCTTTAGGTCAGATGCTTTATCCCAGCAACAAGCAGATTACTACAAAAAAAAAAAAAAAAAAAAAAAAAAAAAAGGCACCTGGGCTGGAGAAATGGCTTAGTGGTTAAGGCACTTCCCTGCAAAGCCTAAAGACTCATGTTAGACTCTTCAGAGCCCATGTAAGCCAGATATACAAGGTGATACAAGGTTGCACATGCACACAGGGGACACACATGTCTGGCGTTCAGTTACAGCATCTGGAGGCCCTGGTATGCCAATTTTCTCTCTCTCTGTTTGTAAAGTGAAATAAAATAAATTTAAAAAAAAATTTAAGGCCAGTCTTTTTGGCTTGCCTCAAAAAAACAAAATGACACCAGAGGGTAGGGTTGTTGCTGCTAGAAATCTGACTGTGTGTCTTTGGCCTTTTGGAACAAATCTGCAGGAGTAATGTGGAAGGATTTGAAACCTAAGAGACACCTTGGAATTCTATAACCAGAGTTTTATGGACCACTATGGTCAGAGATTGAGAGACCTAAACAGAGAAAGAACTGTGAGACTTGGCTTACAAGAGAAAGAAAGAGCTTTGTCAGCCTGGAGTAGGGTGAGACCATACCTCAAAAAAAAAAAAACAAAAAAAAGTGAAAGTTGGTCAAAAGATATCAGCCTGTTTCAGCTGCAATTGTTTGAGGGATTGTCACAATTGAGACTGAGCCACCTGTTCTGCATTGGGACAGCAGGAAGAAGGCTGACTGTGTTGAAAGCAGAGGCCTATCATGGGAGAGAGAGAAATCAACAGTGGAGATAAACAACAGTGGACACTGAAAGCCTTAAATTTGGCCAGACAGGCCAAGTGAGCCAATGGATGCAATAGTGCCATGTCTGTTATGGGAGAAACCAACCACTCTCTACTTGGACTGGAGACCTGCTCCATGGAAGGGAATACAAGCCTAAGACCAAAAACCTACAACAGGAAATCATGAGCCCTAGAGTTCTGCTGGTGTCTGGCTAAATATACATACTATGCTCACCAAAATGCCTGGTAAGCACTTCTTTTGATGTTCACACCCATATATTAATGCTACTCTCACTTTTGGTTAGAGAAGCTTCTCTTTCAGATGGTGGTGACTTTGGATGACTCAGAAGGCACCACAGTGCTGAGAAGTGACAAAGGAGTGCTCAGCACGGAAACATCTCTATCACACCTTCCAAGACTCCGGGTCCACTGCAGAAGAGGGGGAAGAAAAAAATGTAAAAGCCAAAGGAAGGATATGACTCCTTACAACTCACTCCTTCAGACACAAAACAACCTGGATAGCCATGACCTCACAGTGCCTGACACTACCTACAAAAGACCATCATAATAGAAGGAAAAGATGATGACATCAAAATAAAAGAGACACTGACTGAGAGGGAGAAGGGGTATGATGGAGAGTGGAGTTGCAAAGGGGAAAATCAGGGGAAGGACTTACCATGGTTTATTGTCTGTAATTATGGCAGTTGTCAATTAAAAAAAAAAAAGGGCTGGAGAGATGGCTTAGCCATTAAGGCATTAGCCTGCAAAGGCAAAGGACCCCGGTTCGATTCCCCAGGACCCACATTAGCCAGATGCACAATGGGGCACATGTGTCTGGAGTTCGTTTGCAGTGGCTAGAGGCCCTGGAATGCCCATTCTCTCACTCTCTCTCCCTCTTTCTCTGTCAAGTTAATACATAAATAAAAATAAAATATTTTTTAAAATAAATAAATAAAGTAAGTAAGACCTATTTATTCTTTTTTAAAAAAAGAAAAGAAAATATGGGCCTAGGGCTGGAGAGATTGCTTAATAGTTAAGGTATTTGCCTGCAAAGTCAAAGGACCCAGGTTCAACTCCCCAGGATCCACATAAGCCAGATGCACAAGGGCGGGCATGCATCTAGAGTTTGTTTGCAGTAGCTACAAGCCCTGACACTCTCTACTCCCTTTTTCTCTCTCCTCTCACTCTCAAATAAATAAATAATGGCTAGAGGGCTGGCTTAGCAGTTAAGGCATTTGCCTGCAAAGCCAAAGGACCCAGGTTTGATACCCCAGGACCGAAGTTAGCCAGATGCACAGGGGTACACATGTCTGGAGTTCATTTGCAGTGGTTGGAAGCCCTGGCATGTTCATTCTCTCTCTCTCTCTCTCTCTCTCTCTCTCTCTCTCTCTCTCTCTCTCTATCAAATAGCTGGGTGTGGTGGCACATGTCTTTAATCCCAGCACTTGGGAGGCAGAGGCAGGTGGACCACCATGAGTTCCAGGCCATCCTGAGACTACATAGTGAATTCCAGCTCAGCCTGGGCTAGAATGAGATCCTACCTCAAAAAACAAAACAACAACAATAATAAATAAATAAATAAACTAAAATATTAAAAAATGAAAATAGGGGCCTAAATATTAAAGGACTTTCTTGCTCTCCAAAGTTGCCTTTAGTCCCCCTGGGTTAACAAAAAGTGGTAGCCCAACTGGTACTATGGAAGTATAACAAATGCAGGAAAGAACAGATGGATTTGTAATGTGGTTTGTTTTTTGGAAATGGCCATTGTGTGATATAAGGCAGGGTTGTTGGAGATCCCAGTGAAGCCATGAGTATGAACTGTGAGCCGCAGTGGAGGTCCGAGCCAGGACCATGGAACAGCTGCCAAGGAGAGCTGCCGGTGTGGGATGGTTTGTTCCCCAGGCTGTAAGCAGCCCAGCTGGAGGGGGGAGTTGGAAACCCAGAGACTTTGTCACTGGTTACAGATGTTGGACTTCATTTAGCTTTATTCTACCATGTGTAGATTTCCATGTTTTCCTGGTACCATTTGTTGAAGATGGTGTCTTTTTTCCAATGCATAATTTCTTATCTTTTTCTAAAAACCCAGGTAACTGTAGCTGCATGGATTTACATCTGGATCTTCTATTCTGTTCCATTGATCCACATGTCTGTTTTTGTGCCAGTACCATGACGTTCTTGTTACTGTGGTCCTGTAGAATAACTTGAAATCAGATATAGTAATACCTCCAGCAGTATTCTTTATTTTTATTTTTATTTTTTTTAAGAAACACCATATAAATATGTGCTTCTTTTTTTTAATTTTTTATTTATTTATTTGAGAGCGACAGACACAGAGAGAAAGACAGATAGAGGGAGAGAGAGAGAATGGGCGCACCAGGGCTTCCAGCCTCTGCAAACGAACTCCAGACGCGTGCGCCCCCTTGTGCATCTGGCTAACATGGGACCTGGGGAACTGAGCCTCAAACCGGGGTCCTTAGGCTTCACAGGCAAGCGCTTAACCGCTAAGCCATCTCTCCAGCCCAAGTATTCTTTTTGTTCAGGATTGATTTTGGTTGTCCTGGATCTTTTGTCCTTTCACATAAGTTTTTAGATTGTTTTTTCTATTTCTGTGAATACTGGTGCTAGAATATTAGTTGAAATTGTACTGAAGCTGTAGGTTGTTTGTTTGTGGTAGGATGCTTATTTTCACAATATTAATTTTTTTAATCCATGATTATGGAAGGTCTTTCCATCTTCTCGTGTCTTCCTCAGTTTCTTTCTTCACTGTTTCATTGTAGAAGTCTTTCACTTAGGTTAGGTTCACTGAAGTATTCTATTAATTTTTTAAAAAATTAAATATACCTTCTCCTGTTCTTTTATTTATTTGAGAGAGAAAGAGGCACAGAGAGAAAGAGAGAGAATGGACACATTAGGGACTCCAGACACTGCAAACAAACTCCAGATGTATGCATCACCTTGTGCATCTGGCTTATGTGGGGCCTGAAGAATAAAACCTGGGTCTTTTGGCCTTGCAGGCAAGTGCCTTAACCACTAAGCAATCTCCCTAGCCCTTGAATTTTTTTTTTAAGCAATGGATTTCACTTTATTTATTTACTTGAAAGAAAGAATGAGAATAGACACAACTGCAAATGAAATCCAGATATATATACCACATTGTGCATCTGGCCCTACATGAGTATTGGGGAATTGAGCCTGGCTTGAACTTTGCAGGCAAGCACCTTAACCATTGAGCAATCTCTCCAGCACTATTTTTAATTTTTATTTATTTATTTGCACATGTGTATGTGAGCATGTACTCACATGCACCAGGACCTCTTGCTATTGCTGCAGAATGAATTTTTGCATACAGCTTACGTGAGTGACTTGGAAACTGAAATTGCACTGGCAGGCTTTGCAAGCAAGTGCCTTTAGACACTGAGCTATCTTCTCAGCCCCGTAAGCTATTTTATTTTATTTTTTGGTTTTTCAGGGTAGGGTTTCACTCTAGCCCAGGCTGACCTGGAATTCACTATGTAATTTCATGGTGGCCTTGAACTCACTGCACTCCTCCTACCTCTGCCTCCCAAGTGCTAGGATTAAAGGCATGCACCACCATGCCTGGCTAGGTATTTTATTTTTTTCTCTGAAGATATTGTAAATGGGATTGCTTCCAGGATTTATTTCTCAGTGAGTTTGTCATTGGTATGTAAAAAATGCTACTAGTTTTGTGTGTTTAGTTTTTGTCTATATTATCTATCTATTGGTGAGAATGGGGTATTAAAGTAACTATCACTGTGCTGAGATTAATCTCTTTCTATCTAGTAGCATTTATTTTATGAAATTAAGTGCACCTGTGTTAAGTGATATATGCTTAGAATTGTAATGTCCTCTTGAAAGATTGTTCCCTTAATCAGTATGAAGTGACCTTCTTCATCTCTTCTGATTAACTTTAGTTGAAGTCTATTTTGTTAGATATTAGAGTAGTGATACCTGTTTATTTCCTGGTTTCATTTATTTAAAATACCTTGTTCCACCCTTTCACTTTAAGATAGTGTACTTTTATTGTGAGGTGTGAATCCCATTTCTTTCTTTATTTATTCTTTATTCTTTCTTTATTTAGTTGAGAGAGAGTGTGTGTGGACCAGTCAGGACCTCTTCCTTTACAGATGAACTGTAGAGGCATGTATCACTTTGTGCATTTGGCTTTATGTGGGTAATAGGGAGTTGAGCCCAGGCCATCAGGCTTTGCAAGCAAGTACCTTTAACCACTGAAGAATCTCTCCAGCCCTGTGGATTCTGCTTTCTAATCTAATCTGCTAGTCTGTGTCTTTTGTTTTGTTTGTTTGGTTGGTTTTTCTTTTTTGAGATATGGTATTTTTTGGATTTTTGAGATAGGGTCTTGCTCTAGCCCAGGCTTATCTCAAATTCACTCTATAGTCTCAGGGGGGCCTCAAACTCACAGTGATCCTCTACCTCAGCTTCTCAAGTGCTGTGATTAAAGGCATGTGCCACCATGTCTGGCCTCTTAAATTTCTTTGAACATACTCCGCACCATTCTTTTGAATTTATTGACTGGAATTTCACCTAAATCTGTCTCACCAGGGATTGGTAGATTTGGAAGATGATATGTTGTCTTGGTTTTCATGTTATTTGTACTGGGACTTGCACATTAGATTGGTGATCTCTCTCTCTCTCTCTCCCCCATCTCTCTGCAATAATATTTTGAAAGACAAAGAAGCAATAAATGGCAAGAGCAGAGTGGGCCAAGCAGGCCTGCTAAGGTGATGCTGGGTATTAAATACAGGATAGGTATAGAGGGAGAGAGAGCACAGCCGAGATACAAGGCATGAAAACTGGCTGGCCTGATTGTTGGCTCTTATCTGGACTCTTGCACTCCTTCCCCAGCTGCTGGAGTGCTGACTCCTCCACCATTCCCTTCTGAGACTTCCACTGGATCACTGGTTTGCCAGTGTTGTCCAAGTCTGGGACAAGCTTCCGAGGTGGAGTCGTAGCTTTGTGGATTCCTGCAGGACTCTGGCTGGCCCCGCCCTGTGCGGCTCTTGCAATGTCCTGAGTGTGGTTTGGTGCCTGTACAGAAGCTAACGTGTGTGGTGGATTGAATGTAAAATGTCCCCTCATAGGTTCCGCATCCTGTTCTTTTTCTGCTTCCTGGCTAGGCTGCAGTGCAATACCAGCTTCTTGCTCCCGCCTGCCATGCCTTCCAGGATGGAACTCTTTTATCGAAAATATAAGCCAAATTGAACACTCTTCCTTCCCTAAGCTGCTTTTGGTCAGGTATTTATACCAGAAGTAACTAAGAACCGTGAGGACCTGCTGGTCAGGTCAGCGCAGTCGTGCGGCTCCCAGAGCTGCTGCCACAGCAGAAATCTTTAAAGTGGCAGCCTACTTCTGCTCTGTGGATTGCCAGAGCCAAGCACCCAGCAACGAGGGGGCAGGTTTTATCTGACTTCTCTTTCTGCTATTGCTGCTGTCCTGGGTGGGGCTTTGTTTCCAGTGATTGAGAATGATCCTTTTGTTTTGTTTTGTTTTGTTTTGCATATTTCTCCAGATTGTTCCTTAGAGACCCCTGGGAACTGTAGCTTCCACCTTCATGGATCCTATTTTTGTTTTTTGTATTGTTTGTTTGTTTTTGTTTTTCTAGGGTTTTTTTTTGGTTTTTTTTTTTTTTGAGGCAAGGTCTCACTCTAGCCTACACTGACCTGTAATTCACTATGTAGACCAGGCTAGTCTTGAACTCATTGCAATTCTTCAATCTCAGCCTCCCAAGTACTAGGATTTGTTGCTGTTGTTTCTTTGGTAAGGTCTCATTCTAGCCCAGGCTGACCTGGAATTCACTATGTAGTCTCAGGGTGGCCTTGAACTCACAGTGGCCCTCTACCTCTGCTTCCCAAGTGCTAAAATTAAAGGTGTGTGTCACTACAGTGCTTGGCTCTCCTTTGGTGTTTAAAAGCTTTTGTTTTTGTTTTTGCTTTTTGTTTTTTGTCTTTTGTGTCTTTCAAGGTAGGGTCTCACTCTAGCCCAGGCTGACCTGGAATTCACTATGTAGTCTCAGGATTTTGCCTGTCATTACTGCTTAATTTCTTTAAAAAAAAAAAAAAAACATATATTTTTTATGGGCTAGAGAGATGGCTTAGCAGTTAAGGAACTTGCCAGAAAAGCCAAAGGACCCAAGTTCAATTCCCCAGGACCCACATAAGCCAGATGCACAAGGGGGCACAAGCATCTGGAGTTTTTTTACTATAGCTGGAAACCTTGGTGTACCCATTCTCTGCCTCTTTCTTTCTTTCTTTCTCCGCCTACCTATTTCTATATCTCTCTCTCAAATAAATAAATAAATAATGAATACAATTTGAAAGAGAGCAAGAAAGAGGCAGATAAAGAGAGAGAGAGAGAGAGAGAATGGGCAGGCTCAGGGCCTCTAGCCACTGCAAACAAATACCAGATGCATGTGCCACCTTGTGTATCTGGCTTACGTGGGTCCTAGAGAATCAAACCTAGGTCCTTTGGCTTTGCAGGCAAGTGCCTTAACCACTAAGCCATCTCTCTAGCCCTTAAAATCTTTTTAAAAGCAATGGATTTTATTTTATTTATCTATTAGAGAGCAAGAGAGAATGAGAACAGGCACACCAGGGCCTCTAGCCACTGCAAATGAAATCCAAATACATATACCACCTTGTACATCTGGCTCTACATGGGTACTGGGAAACTGAACCTAGGCCTTCAGGCTTTGTAAGCAAGAGCCTTTAACTGCTGAGCCATATCTCCAGCTCCAAATGTTAAGTTGTTGTTTTTTTTTTTTTTTAGAAAATTATGAATTGTTGAGTTTATTTAAGGAGAAATTATAAATTGTGAGATTCAATTTAAGGAAAACTGGGATCTAGGATAAGGCTGGAGCAAAGTCACAAGCATGTAGCAGACTGGCTCTAAAAGCTCATGTGGAGAGATTTATTTGTTATTTATTTATTTACTTATTTATTTATTTGAAAGCAGAGAGAGAGAGAAGAGAGACAGAGGCTTCCAGTTAAGATGGTGGCGTAGAAACCATGCCAAGGAGCTTAGAGGAGAAAAAGCCCAAAAAATCCAGCAATATACACTCTTCTACTAAAAAGGGAAGGTGTATAATAAATTATCAACCACAGCAGAGAAGTAGGAGAGATCCAGAGCGTCTAGAGACCACAGAAGCAGGCAGAAGCAGCTCCAGCAGTGGCAATACCAGATGTGAAGGTAACTTGAGAACACCAGTCTGAGGAGGAGAAGGTCCTCCAAGGATGATGGCGAAAGGCCAAGAGCCCTGGGCAGTTGTTCAAAAGAGGCCGAATCTCCATCCTGGCTTTAGCTGACCTGTTAATCTTTACCTTGCTGTTTAGTCTTTATGCCCATTCTCCCAGACATGTGTTCTTACTGAAGGCCCCAGTCATGGTCGCCTTGTACTTAGAGCATAAACATGTTTTTTTCTCTTAAACATCTTACTTAGTAACTAATGTATAATTCTGATCTCTCTATGAAAACTGTGTGACTGCAGAATAAAGCTGTCAGTTGCATCAAATAGCTGTCTGTGTCTCATTTCAGGGTTAGAATCTTCCAGATCTCCGGAGAAGTCTCTCTGACACCAGGTCTGCACAGCTGCAGCCGCCAGGCTCAGCCTGAGCCACAGGAAAAGCCAAGTGAGAGGATATTCCAATCACACTGGCCTCCTCACAAACTCAAGACATGTGAAGGGAAGACAGCAGGGACCAACGGAGGGGCTTCTGAGGAAGAGGATCACAAGGACCAGAGGGAGAACTTTAGCCACCATCCACAGCCTACTCTCCCCCACCACCAACTCAAGCACCAACAAGCACCAGAGACCTGGGGAAGGGAGCTCACCTACACAGCACCCAGGACAGGTGATCAGAGCAGCAATCCAGCGACCCAACAAGCATACCTGAGCCCACAGCACAGCAAAGAGGGACCCAAGCAGGTGCACAGCATAGCCAAGACCAAAGCCATCCCAAAAGGTAACTGGAATTGCACCAGGTCAGCACCCACCAAATAGCCTGGCATATAGATTTGCATCAGAAGTGCTAATTTCACCTACCATGTCAGGGTAAATTATATGTTAAATCTAATGGATGGTTGGATTTGCCATTCTTAAATAAGCTATATTTTGAGCTGCTCATTTGTTGCATCCTGATTTGTGGTGTCTTTGCTTCCTCTTCTGTCATTCATTTGAGGAAGGGTCTCACTTGGTCACAAGCTGACTTGGAGCCCTCTACAGACCGGAAATCTTAGCCTCCCAGATCATAGGAAAGGGTGTGGGACAATATACATCCTTAGGGACTGTGACTTTGTTAGAGGATCTGGTTATCATAATACCTACTCTTGCATAAATACTCTGCTGTTTTTCATTGAATGTATACATTGTTTAGTTAAATTTTAGAATCTGCCTGTATTTTGTTCCACTCAGCCTACTTGAATACTCTCATAGGATGCAAACCCAACACCTAGGGTCACTTTTGTGGTTACTCTGAGAGTCTCAAGAGCCATGCCTAGCGCCTTAAGCTCCTGAAGATACATAACATCAGATTGATTGATGCATCTAATAATTCTGCAGATAATTAGAAAATCCAAGCATTAAATTGATCCAAGATGAAAAATCTCTTCATTATAATACAAGAAACACACAAAAAAAATCAAGACAATATAAATCCACCAAAAAGTATTAATGCATCAAAAATGACCCCCAGTGAGACTGATTTAGAGGAATTGCCTGAGAAAGATTTCAAAAGAATAATTATAGTCCTGCCGGGCGTGGTGGCACACGCCTTTAATCCCAGCACTCGGGAGGCAGAGGTAGGAGGATCGCCGTGAGTTTGAGGCCACCCTGAGACTCCATAGTGAATTCCAGGTCAGCCTGGGCTAGAGTGAGACCCTACCTCGAAAAACCAAATAAAAAAAAAAGAATAATTATAAATATGTTCAAAGAAATCAAAAAGGAAATCAAAGGAATCAAAGAAGGCACAGGAGAGCTGGAGGGATGGTGTGATGGTTTGAATAGATGGTCCCCAATATATTCAGTTTTTTATTGTTTGTAGTTTGCATCTGTAGCCACCTGGCTAGAGGCAATGTCACTGGGTGATCTTAAGCTGTGGTGGTGGGTTTCAGATTTCAATCTAAAGATATGCAAAGTTTGCTTAGCTGGAGTTCCTGAAGTGTGCTATGGCTTTTGGCTTTTAAGCTTGTGCTTCTCTCTCTCTCTGCTTGGGCCTGTGAAGACAGGCCAGCTTCTTCTGCCATTATGGAACTTCCCCTGGATCTGTAAGCTTCAATAAATATCCCTTCCACCATAACTGTGCCTGGTCTGGAAGTTCATCTCACCAAACCTGAATCTGTCTGCTACAGATGGCTTAGCAATTAAGGCATTTGCCTGCAAATCCAAAGGACCCAGGTTCAATTCTCCAGGACCCATGTTAGCCAGATGCAAAAGGGAGCACATGCACCTGGAGTTTGTTTGCACTGGCTGGAGGCCCTGGCATGCACATTCTCTCCCTCTCTCTCTCTCTCCTCCCTTCTTTCTCTCTCAAAGAAATAAATAAATGAAAATAAAAGAAGACACAGGAAATCAATTTAATGAAATAAGAAGGATAATATATGACAAAAATAAGGAAATAGAAATAATAAAGAAAAACCAGTCAGAAATATTAGCAAAGAAGGACACAGTCAGTGAACTAAAAAACTGGAGAAAACATCACCAGTAGAATGGATGAAGGAGAGAACAGAATATCTAAACTAGAAGACCAGGTGGCAGATCTAATACAGTCCAACAAAGAGAAAGACAAACTAATAGGAAGATATGATTGGGAATTTCAAGATATTTGGGGCACTATAAAAAGATCATAAGAATTCAGGGTATAGTAGAAGGAGAAGAACTTCACTCCAAAGGCATAGTAGGCATATTCAACAAAATCATAGAAGAAAACTTCCCCTAAATTGGGAAAGAGATGCCAATGCAGATACAGGAATCCTTTAGAACACCAAACAAACAAAACCTGGAAAGAACCTCTCCTCGCCATATTATAATTAAACTACCAAATATACAAGCTAAAGAAAATATACTGAAAGCAGTTAGACAGAAAAATCAAGTCACATACAAAGACAAGCCCATCAGGATAACAGCAGATTACTCAACACAATCATTAAAATACAGAGGGCTTGGAACAATATATTCCAAGTTCTGAAAGATAACAACTGTCAACCAAGGTAACTTTACCTGCAAAGCTATCCATTCAAATAGACACAGAAATAAAGACATTCCACAACAAAAGCAGGCTAAAGGAATATTTGAAGACAAAACCAGCTCTACAGAAAATACTTGAAAGGATTCTCCATGCTGAAAAGAAAGAAAAGCACACATCTAAGGAACCTGGAAAAAACAAACCACACTCAAATACTAATAAATACAAGAGAGCAAAGACAAAACAGGAAGAACTACAAAACAAGAAAAATAGAAAAAAATAAATACACACCTTTCAATAACAAGTCTTAATATCAGTGGCCTCAATACCCCAAGCAAAATACATAGGTTTGCAGACTGGGTTAAAAACCAGGATACTGCCAGTCATAGTGGTGCACGCCTTTAATCCCAGCACTTGGGAGGCAGAGGTAGGAGGATAACCGCAAGTTCGAGGCCACCCTGAAACTATGTAGTGAATTCCAGGTCAGCCTGAGCTAAAGTGAGATGATCTTACATCGAAAAAAAAAAAAAAAAAGAAGAAGGATCCTAGGCACACCCGAGGACACCTGCGACTGTCTTGCTTCAACAGGGTTTGGACAGAACAGACCTGGGGACATCCTCCTTTTATCCCCCCCCCCCATTGCCCACTACCTTCCAATCTCTCCAGTCATCACCACTGGGACCATCTCCTTGCTGTCTACATCTTCCGGGGCCATCCAGAACCTTCTAATTCCTTATTGCCAGACCAGCCACATCCTCCCAGATTCATCAAAATTATTCCACTGAGGTGGAGGCTGCCATCAACTGCCTGGTCAACTTGCACCTGCGGGCCTCCTACACCTCCCTCTCTCTGGGCTACTGTTTCCACTGAGATGATGTCACTCTGCCCGGTGTGGGCCACTTCTTCCGAGAGTTGGCCAACGAGAAGTGCGGGGGTGCTGACCTTCTACTCCAGATGCAAAACCAGCCCAGCGGCAGGGTACTCTTCCAGAATGTGTGGGAAGTGAGAGGGGGAGGGGATGTGATGGAGAGTAGAGTTTCAAAGGGGCAAGTGGGAGGAGGGAAGGAATTACCATGGGATAGTGTTGTTTACAATTATGGAAGTTGTCAATAAAAAATAATTAATTAAAATATAAAAAGAGAGACAGAGACAATGGGTATGTCAGGGCTTTTAGATGCTGTAAACGAACTCCAGATACATGTGCCACTTTGTGCATCTGGCTTTATGTGGGTACTAGGAATTTGGACCAGGATTGTTAGGCTTTGCTGGCAAGCACCTTAACTGCTAAGGCATCTCTCTAGCCCCTTATTTGTTTATTTTCAAGCAGAGAGTCATGTGGAGAGATTTAGAAGAAACATACACTCATGTGGGAGGCACAGGACCTGCCCTGAGCCTTCACATGGAAGTTAAGAAATTAAGCTGTGGGGCTGGAGAGATGGCTTGGTGGTTAAGGTGTTTGCCTTAAATCCAAAGGACCCAGGTTCAATTCCCCAGGACCCATGTAAGCCAGATGCACAAGGTGGCATGTGTATCTGGAGTTCATTTGCAGTGGCTAGAGGCCCTGGCACTCCCATTCTCTCTCTTCCAGGTAACACATGTGCACAGGTGGTGCATGCACACAAGGTGGCACATGTATCTGGAGTTGATTTTCAGTGGCTAAGGCCCTGGTGCACCAATTTGCTCTTTCACTCTCTCTCTCTCACACACACACATACATTTTTTTTTGGGGGGGGGGGATTTCGAGGTAGGATCTCACTCTAGCCCAGACTGACCTGGAATTCACTATGTAGTCTCAGGGTGGCCTTGAACTCAAGGTGATCCTCCTACCTCTGCCTCCTGAGTGCTGGGATTAAAGGCGTGCACCACCATGCCTGGCTCATAAATTTTTTAAAAAATAAATAAATAAATAAACAAGGCCAGGCATGGTGGCACACACCTTTAATCCTAACCCTTGGGAGGCAGAGGTAGGAGGATTGCCATGAGTTCCAAGCTACTGTGAAACTACATGGTGAATTTCAGGTCAGCTTGGGCGAGAGTGAGACACTATCTCAAGAGGGAAAAAAAAAGCCAGGTGCAATGGTGCACACCTTTAATCTCAGCACTCAAGAGGCAGAGGTAGAATTTCTGTGAGTTTGAGGCTAGCCCAGAACTACAGAGTGAGTGCCAGGTCAGCCTGGGCTAGAGTTAGACCCTACCTTGAAAAATAAACAAAATAGAAAAAAAAAAAAAAAAAAAAAAAAAAACCTAACATTTCAGAAGCCAGACGTGGTGGTGCATTCCTGTTACCCCAGAACTTGGGAAGTGAACATAGGAAGATCAGGAATTCAATACCAGCCTTGAGTACATACTGAGTTTGATGTCAGCCTGGACTATGTTAGACCTTACGTTAGACTGTGTCTCAGAAAAAAAAAAAAAAAAATGCCACTACAATTTAAGTCTTACCTCCTCACCTCTTGTCAATTTAATCCATAATTGATGTTTTAGCACTACATTTACCTTTCAAAGACCAAGCATATTGAATTCCATTCCCTATGGTATAGCCAGCATCCAAAATGGCCCCTTAACATTTTTCCTCTCATGATATTCATCCATGTCACACTGAATCATGACTGATTATATGACAGTAGAAGACATCAGCAGTGAGTATGTGTGACTGTCACAACTAGGTTACGAAGGTGTTTTGGTGTCCTTGGGTCATGCTCTCTGAAAGCGAAAAGAAGCCTGCCACCATTCCATGAGGACGCTGAAAGGAAGTCAAGTCACCCACCATGTGAGTGAGCCAACTTAAAATTGGATCCTACAGCCCCAGCCAAGCCTTCAGGTGGCTCTAACTGACATCTGACCATAGAATCCTAACAATCATTGATTTCCTGACCCATAGAACTCAAAAAAGAAGAGCCAGGCATGATGGCCCACAACTGAAATCTCAGCATGGATTTGTGTGCACAGCAAGGGGCCCTGTTGTGCCCATTCATTCCTCCCTCCCTCTCTCTCTCTCTCTCTCTCTCTCTCTCTCTTCCCTCCTTTCCATCCCTCCCTCTCATAAATAAATAAAAATATACTTGGGGGTCTGGAGAGATGGCTCAGTGGTTAAAAGGGTTTGCTTGTAAAGCCTGACAATCCGGTTCCATTCCCCAGTACCCACATAAAGCCAGATGCACAAAGTGGCACATGCATCTGGAGTTCATTTGCAGTAGCTAGAGGACCTACCCTGCTCATTCTCTTTCTCTCTCTCTCCCTCATTTTCTCTTTCTTCCTTCTGCTTGCAAATAAATAAATAAATAATTTTTAAAGGGGCTGAATATATGGCTCAGCAGTTAAAGGCACTGCATTCAAAATCTGATGGCCTGGGTTCAATTCCCAAGTACCTACATAAAGCCAGATGCATAAAGTGGCATATGCTTATGGAGTTCATTTACAGTGGCAAGAGGCCCTGGCATGCCCATACTTACTTGCTCTCTCTCACTCTCTCTCTCTCTCTCTGTCTCCCTCTTTCTCTCTGTCTCTCAAATAAATAAATAAGAATTCTTAAAATGTTGTTAGTACCTTAAAAATGCTTGGAATTCATCCTAAAAATTTAAAAAAAAAAAAAGTGGCCAGGCATGGTGGTGCATGCCTTTAATCCCAGCACTTGGGAGGCAGAGGTAGGAGGATCACCATAAGTTTGAGGCCAACTGAGACTACATAGTGAAGTTCAGGTCAGCCTGGGCTAGAGTGAGACCCTACTTTGAAAAACAAACAAAACATCAAAAAAGAAAGAGAGAGAGAGAAAGAAAGGAAAAAAAGAAAAAATACAGTTAGATTGTGGAGTTGGGATACAGGCACCAAGACAAATAGCTTCTTGAGTCTTTTTTTGTTTGTTTGTTTCACTACCTTTATTATTTTATTTTATCAGGCTGACTCACAGACCTTGTGTTCAGATAGACATTGATTTGCTTAACAATATCCAAAAACTACCAGAGGAGTGGTGCAAAGACAAGACTAGAGAATGAAACCAGGCCAGGCATACTAGCTCTGGACCCGGAGGCAGCGATGCTGGAGGAGAGGGAGACATACAGTGTCTGGAGGGATGGAAGACTCTGAAATCACAGGCGTCCTCTCCTCGGGGCGGGGGGGGGGGGGCGTGCGCATGTCCCTGGGGAGAAGGGAGACTAAACTACTAGACCCGTTGTTTCATAAACAATTTAAAGGCATGGTTGTCAACAATATGCAGTCTGTTACTGGACAGCAGGGATGCTATGGGAATTTGGAAGTCTGGGGCTCAGCATTTATGCCGGAGGTGTCCACTCTGGATATCCTCCTCATGACCATGATGAAAGCTCACTTAATTGTTGATGGATGTGTCTCTCCTTATTTTCTTTCCTGCTTTCATATCCATGTTGCAAAACTCTATATGTCCCCTAAAGTATACATTCCTATGTGTGCTCTCTTCCCACTTTCTTTGTAAAACATCCCTCTGCAATCAATCACCTATAATTAGTAGTAATTGAGCTTCTTGAGACTTTATTGTAATGGATGAGAGAGAAATATAGAGAGGGAGAGAGAAAGACAGAATGAACAGGTAGGAGAGAGAGATAGAGGAAAGAGAGGGGGCATGCACCAAGAAAGGAGCAACAGGGCCCAAGAGAAGGAGAGAAAGAAATAGGGAGATAAAGGAGTATGCACCACTGAGAAGAAAAGCCAAAAGGGAAAGAGATTGAAGAGGAAGGAAACTGCCCTTCAAGGGAGGGGCCTTGGGCGATGTATGGGAAGAGGGAAGAGGGAATTATTTTCTCAGCCCAAAGGTATCTTCAGTTGCCATAACAGGAGGTGGTTCCAAAATTCATACCTAGTCTGAGTATGTCCAGACGGGAGGAGGGAGAGGACTTTGGGGTGCATACCTTCTAGCCTTTTAGTTTACATAAAACAGAACAGAGAGGCAATTTTATAGGAAAGGGAGAGGAGGGAAGGCTTGGGAGGTCATGATCACATCTATGACTACTTCTGGCTGGATCGGCATCACAGGGTCATGACACTTCCCCATTTCAGGGTGTCTGAGTCACAAGTCCGTAATGTTTTCTTTCACTAGAAGGACAAGGAAGTCTGTTGGCGGGGGTGATCTAGATGAGTCAAGTATGCAGATACAAGAGAGGGGCCTGTGAATATAAGAATCAAAATGCTTTTTGGAAATAGATCTGTTGAGATAAATTGGCTATGTTAGGTAGGCAAAATTTTGGCTGGAGAGGTGGGTTTAGTGGTTAAGGCATTTTCCTGCAAAGCCAAAGGACCCAGGTTTGATTCCCCAGGACCCATGTAAACCAGATGCACAGGGTGGCGCATGCATCTGGAGTTCATTTGCAGTAGCTGGTTGCACTGGTGCATCCATTCTCTCTTTGTGTCTCTCCCCCTTACCCTCTCTCTGCCTCTTTCTCTCTTTCAAATAAATAAATAAAAATAAAAAAAATTGGGCTGGAGAGATGGCTTAGCGGTTAAACGCTTGCCTGTGAAGCCTAAGGACCCCAGTTCGAGGCTCAGTTTCCCAGGTCCCACGTTAGCCAGATGCACAAGGGGGCGCACGCGTCTGGAGTTCGTTTGCAGAGGCTGGAAGCCCTGGCGTGCCCATTCTCTCTCTCTCCCTCTATCTGTCTTTCTCTCTGTGTCTGTCGCTCTCAAATAAATAAATAAAAATTTAAAAAAAATAAAATAAAAAAATAAAAAAATTTTTAAACTGAAAAAATAGGCAAAGTAAGGACTGATCTGGCATGGTCAGAGACGTATACATACTCATAATGTTGGAAAGTAGAAAAATCTCAGCAAATGTGAACACTGGCATTCAAAAGCATTATGTTACCACAAAGGAACATGCAAGGTCTCATGAATAAATCTATCTTAAAAAGAAGTATGTCCAGGAGAAGAGCTATGCCTCAGCAGCAGGAGCAGAACTCAGGTACGGCCACTCTCTGGTCACACCAGCCTCCTCACAAAGTCAAAAATCTACAAAGAAAAGAAGTCAGCAAGGATCAGTGGAACAGCTTGTGAGGAAGAGGCTCATAGGGACCAGCTACGCAGCTCCAGTACAACTTCAAACACCCTGCACAACTTCCCCTCCCCCAATCGCCAATGCCGGCAACCACTGGAGACCTGGAGAAGGGAACTCAGCTACAACAGCACCCAGCACAGGTGATCAGAGCAGTGGACTTACAGACCCAGCCAGCCAAGCTGAGCCCACAGCACAGTAAAGAGGGACCCAAGTGAGCACACAGCCTAAGTGAGACCAAAGCCATCCCAAAAGGTAACAGCCTATTCACACCAGGTCAGTACCTGCCACAAAGCCTAGTAGTGGAAGTGGTAATCAAACCTTTCCATGTCAAGGCAGGTTATGTGTTTGATTTGATGGGTGGTAGGCTTTACCATTCCTAAATATGCTGTATTTTGGGGTTGCCTTTGGTTACTACCTGATTCATACTGCTTTTGTCTCCTTCTTCTGTCATTCATTGGGGCAGGGTCTCACTGGGCTCTAGGCTGACCTGGAACCCTTTATAGACCAGAAATCTCAGCCTCCCAGTTGACAGGATTGAGGATGTTTGACAATACACACCCTTAGGGACTTTGACTTTGTTGGACTTTCTGTTTATCCACTCTTACATAAATATTCTGAGCTATTTTTGATTGAATGTGTATATTGCTCAGTTGAATTTTAGAATTTGCCTGTATTTTGCCCCACTCAGCCTGCTAGATATAATACTTGCATATCAGGCAAACACAATACCTAGAGTCACTTCTGCTGTTACTCAAAGAGTAATCTAAGTGGCAAGTGGCAACATAAGCAACTACACTGAAGGTATATAACGTCAGACTTACACATCTAAGAACACTGTAGATAACCCAGCCATCAAAATAACCTAAGATGCAAAATTCTCTACATTACAATACAAGACACACAAAAAACTCTAGGCAATATAAGTCCACCAAAAATTATAAATCCATCAGAAGTGACCTCCAGTGTGACTAATTTAGAAGAAATGCCTGACAAAAATTTCAAAAGAATGATTATAACTATGTTCAAAGAAAGCAAAGAACAAATCAAAGAAGAAAATAAACTCCTGAAGGAGAACACAGGAAACCAACTTAATGAAATAAGGAGGTCAATACAAGACACGAGTAAGGAAATAGAAATACTGAAGAAAAACCAATCAGAAATACTAGAAATGAAAAATATAGTAAGTCAAATAAAAAGCTCTGTAGAAAATCTCACCAATAGAATGGATCAAGGCAAGAACAGAATATCTAAACTAGAAGACCAGGTGGCAGATCTAATACAGTCCAGCAAAGAGAAAGACAAACTTATAGGAAAGTATGAATGGAAATTTCAAGACATGCAGAACAGTATGAAGAGATGAAACATAAAAATTCAGAGCCAGGCATGGTGGCACATGCCTTTAATTCCAACACTCAGGAGGCAGAGGTAGGAGAATTTCCGTGAGCTCAAGGACACCCTGAGACTACATAGTAAGTTCCAGGTCAGCTTGGGCTGGAGCAAGACCCTACCTTGAAAAACATAAACAAACAAGCAAAAAATAAATAAAATAAAAGTAAAACAGAATTCAGGGTATAGTAGAAGGAGAATTTCACCCTAAAGGTATAGTAGGTATTTTCAACAAAATCATGGAGAAAATTTTTCTGCAAATAGGAAAAGAGAAGCCAGTACAGATATAGGATGCATTTGTAATATCAAACAGACAAAACCAGGAAAGAAACTCTTCTCACCATATTATGATTAAACTACTCAACACAAAAAATAAAAAAGAAAGAAAAAGAAAATAGAGCCAGACTTGGTGGCACATGCCTTTAATCCCAGCATTCGGGAGGCAGAGGTAGGAGGATCGCCGTGAGTTCAAGGCCACCCTGAGACTCCATAGTGAATTCCAGGTCAGTCTGGGCCAGAGTGAGACCCTACCTTGAAAAACCAAAAAAAATTAAAATATCTTAAGGGCTGGAGAGATGGCTTAGTGATTAAAGGCTTGCCTGCAAAGCCAAAGGACCCAACTTTGATTCCCCAGAACCCACATAAGCCAGATGCACAAGAGGGTACGTGCATCTGGAGTTCTTTTGCAGTAGCTGGAGGCCCTGGTGTGCGCCCTCTCTCTCTCTCTCTCTTCCTCTCTCCCTCTCTCTCTCTCTCTCTCTCTCTCTCTCCCTATTTCTGTCTCTCTCTCTCAAATAAATAAATAAAAATAACTAACTAAATAAAATATTTTTAAAAGATTCTGTTTCTGTCTCTCTCCAAATTTAAAAAAAAAAAACAAACAAGAAAGGGATAGGGAGAAGGCTTAGCAGTTAAGGCACTTGCCTAGGAAGCCTAAGGGCCTGTGTTCAACTCTCCAGATCCCACATAAGCCAGATGCACAAAGATGACACAAGTGCAAGATCACACAGACACTATCTTAGGGTGAAAGGATGGAAGATGGTATTTCAAGGAAATGGGCCTGGGAAACAAGCAGGTGTTGCTATCCTAATATCTGGCAGGATAGAGTTCAAACCAACATTAATTAAGAAAAATAAAGCAGGGCTGGAGAGATGGCTTAGCAGTTAAGCTCTTGCCTGTGAAGCCTAAGGACCCAGGTTTGAGGCTCTATTCCCCAGGACCCATGTTAAGCCAGATGCAGAAGAGGGCACATGCCTCTGGAGTTCATTTGCAGTGGCTGGAGGCCCTGGCATGCCCATTCTCTGTCTGCCTCTTTCTCTGTCTGTTGCTCTCAAATAAATAAAAATAAACAACAAACAAAGAAAAGAAAAAGAAAGATCACTTTATTGATTATAGGAACAATTCAACTGGAGGACATTACAATTCTAAAACATGTATACCCCCAACATGGATGCTCCCAATTTCATCAAATAAACACTATTAGATTTAAGGTCACAGTTAACACCAAACACAATTTTAGTGGGTGATTTCATCACCCCACTCTCATCCTGGCAAAAAATAAATAGAAAGGCATCTAGATTAAATGATGTCATAGAAACAAATGGACCTAACAGATACCTGCAGAACATTCCATCCAAATACTGCAGGATATACATTCTTTTCAGAAGCACATGGAACATTTTCCAAAATAGACCATGTGTCACTGCACAAAGCAAATCTTAACAAATATGGGAAAATTAAAATAATTCCTTGTACTCTGTGTGATCACAGTGAAATTAAACTACAAATAAATAACAAGAATAATGATAGTGCATACACTAAATCATGGAAACTAGACAGTACACTACTGTATGATGAATGGGTCATTGAAGAAATCAAAAAATTCATAGAATCAAATGATAATGACAATACAGCATAACAAAACCTTTGGGACACAATGAAGACAGTCCTAAGAGGGAAATTTATAGCTTTAAGAGCCTATACTAAGAAATTAGAGGGCTGGAGAAATGGTTTAGGGGTTAAACCACTTACCTGTGAAGCCTAAGGATCTAGGTTCAATTTTCCAATACCCACATAAACTAGATGCACAAAGGGGCACGTGCATCTGAAGTTTGTTTGCAGTGGCTACAGGCCCTGGTGAGCCTATTCTCTCTTTCTATCTGCTCCTTTCTCTCGTCTTCTTCTTCTCTCTCTCTCTCTCTTTCTGTCTGATAAATAAATAAAATATTTAAAAAGGAGCTGGGCATGGTGGCACATGCCTTTAATCCCAGCACTTGGAAGGCAGAGGTAGGAAGATCGCTGAGAGTTAGAGGCCACCCTGAGATACATAGTGAATTCCAGGTCAGGCTGAGCCACAGTGAGACACTAGCTAGGAAAAAAAAAAAAAAGAAGAAGAAGAAAATGGGAGGGCTAGAGAGGTAGCTCAGTAGTTAAGGTGCTTGCCTAGAAAGCCTAATGATCTGGGTTCTATTCACCAATACCCACATAAAGCCAGTTGCACAAAGTGGCACATGCATCTGGAGTTTGTTTATGATCTTAGGTACACCCATTCTCTCTTTCTCTCTCTCCTTGCAAATAAAATAAAATTTAAAAAAAGAAATAAAAATGTCAAAAGTAAACAACTTAATGCTTCACCTTAAGGACTTAGAAAAAGAAGAACAAGACAAACCAAAAATCAGTAGATGGAAAGAAATAATAAAGATTAGGGCAAGAATTAACCAAATAGAAACCAAAAAAAAAAAAAAAAATACAAAGAATCACTGAAACAAAGAGTTAGTCCTCTGAAAGAATAAACAAGTTGAATAAACCCTTACCAAATCTGAATGGAAGAAAGAGAGAAGAGACACAAATTAATAAAATTTGAGATGAAAAGGGCACCATTACAGCAGATACCAACGAAATTCAGAAAATCATAAGGACATGCTTTAAGAACATATGCTCCACTAAGTTTGAAAATCTGAGATAAATGGATGATTTTCTAGGTTTATATGACCTACCAAAACTAAATCAAGATGAGATAAATGAGATAAACCATTTAAAGATATTTATAACAATTACAGAGAACAAACAGTTATAAAAAAAAAATCTCAAAAGAAAAAAAAAAAAAGATCTCCCATCTAAAAAAAAGGTCCAGGCCCAGATGGACTCACTGGTGAATTTTACCAGACCCTCACGGAAGAACTAACACCAATGCTTCTCAAAGTTTTCCATAAAATAGAAAAGGAAGGAATACTACCAAACTTCTACAAAGCCAGTATCACCCTGATACCCAAACCAGGTAAAGATAGAACAAGAAAAGAAAAATACAGACCAAATCTCCCTCATAAACATAGATACAAAAATTCTCAACAAAATATTGGCAAACAGAATACAAGAATATATCAGAAAGATTATTCACTCCGACCAAGTAGGCTTTATCCCAGAGATGCAGGGATGGTTGAACTTATGCAAATCAATAAATGTAATACACTATATAAATGGACTGCAGGACAAAAATCACATTATCATCTCAATAGATGCAGAAAAGGCATTTGACAAAACCCAACATCCTTCATGGTAAAAGTCCTAAAGAAACTAGGATTAGAAAGAAAATATCTCTCCCAGCACTCAGGAGGCAGAGGTAGGAGGATCACAATGAGTTCGAGGTCACCCTGAAACTACATAGTGAATTCCAGGTCAGGCTGGACAAAAGTGAAACCCTACCTCAGGGGGAAAAAAAAAAAAAGGAACATATCTTAACATAATAAAGACTATTTATGACAAACCAATAGCCAATCTAATACTAATTGGGAAATAATTGAAGCTTTTCCACTAAAATTAAGAACAAGACAAAGTTGACCACTGTCCCCACTTTTTTTTTTTTTTTTGAGAGTGACAGAGAGAGAGAGAGAGAAATAGGCAGATAGACAGAGAGAGAGAAAATGGGCATGCCAGGACTTCCAGCCACTGCAAACAAACTCCAGACATGTGCGCCCCCTCACAAACTCCAGACATGTGCGCCCCCTCGTGCATCTGGCTAACAGGGGTCCTGGGGAATCGAGCCTCGAACTGGGCTCTTTAGGCTTCACAGACAAGCGCTTAACCGCTAAGCCATCTCTCTGGCCCCCCACTTTTATTTAATATACTACTGGAAGTTTTAGCTACAGCAATAAGGCAAGAGACATACATAAAAGGGACACAAATTGGAAAAGAAAATATCAAATTATCATTATTTGCAGATGATATGATTCTATACATAAACGACCCTAAAGACTCTACCAGCAAATTGTTAGAGCTATAGCCATCTGATTTTTAACAAAAATTCCAAAAATATTCATTGGAGAAAAGATAGCCTCTTTAACAAATGGTTCTGGGAAAACTTGATATCTATATGTAGAAGGATGAAAATAAAGCCTTCTCTCTTTCCATGTACAAGAATCAAGTCTAAATAGATCAAATATCTTAATATCAGACCTGACACTCTGAAACTGCTAGAGGAAAAAGTAGAGGAAACCCTTCAACATATTGGCATAGGCAATGATTTCCTGAATATAACCCCAGTGGCTCAGGAATAAAGCCACTAATCAAACAATGGGACCTCATGAAATTAAAAAGGTTTTGTGCAGCAAAGAACACTGTGAATAGAGAAAACAGGCCACCTACAGAATAGGAGAAAATCTTTGTCAGCTATACATCTTACAGAGAATTAATATCCAGGATATACAAAAAACTCAAAAAACTAAATGGAAAGAAATCAAACAACCCAATCAAAATGGGCTATGAAACTAAATAGAGAATTCTCAAAAGAAGAAATATAGATGGCATCTAAAATATGTTCTAAAGCCAGGCGTGGTGGCACAGGCCTTTAATCCCAGCACTCGGGAGGCAGAGGTAGGAGGATTGCCATGAGTTCAAGGCCACCCTGAGATGACAGAGTTAATTCCAGGTCAGCCTGGACCAGAGTGAGACTCTACCTCGAAAAACCAAAAAAATAAAATAAAATAAAATATGTTCTACATTCTTAGCCATCAGGAACATGCAAATTAAAACTACTTTGAGATTCCATTTCACTCCTGTCAGAATGGCTATCATCAAGACAACAAATGACAATAAATACTGGTGAGGATGTTGAAAAAGAGGAACCCTTCTACATTGTTAGTGGGAATGTAAACTGGTACAGCCATTGTGGACATCAGTGTGGAGGTTCCTGAGACAGCTAAAAATAGATTTACCATATGACCAAGCTATACCACTCCTAGGCATATATCTTAAGAATTCTTCTCACTACCTAAGAGATACTTGGTCGTCCATGTTTTTTTCCTGATCTATTCACAATAGCTAGAAATGGAAGCAGCCTGATGAATGTATAATGAAGATGTGGTACATTTATACAATGGAGTTCTATTCAGTGGTAAGGAAAAATGAAATTACAAAATGTTCAGGGAAATGGATGGATCTGGAAAGGATTATACTAAGTGAGGTAACTCAGGCCCAGAAAGCCAAGCACCACATGTTCTCTCTCATGGATCCTAGCTACAAATGTATAGACTTGTATGTGAGTTGAAATAAAAATCAGCAGTAGAGGCCAGTAAGCTAGAAAGGGGCTATAAGGGAGGGAGGAGAGGGGAGGACTTAAGGAGATGGTATTGTATATATGTAATTAGATGAACAGATTACTAGGGATGGAACGGACTAAGTGAGGTCAGGGGAAGAGACTGAATAAAGAAAGGGTGGGAGAAGGTTAATCAAAATTTAAAAGGGTATGAATAAGCCATGTTGAAACCTACTTCTTTGGATAATGGCTCACCCAGAAGCCATAGATCGTTACTAGACAAATTTCAGTGCTAGGTATGGGATACCTTCCAGTGAGTTGTTGGTCAGGGAGGTTCCCTGGTACCCCAAAAACATTACAGGTCATTGCAAAGGCCCTTGGTTTCCCACCAGAAATAGATGGTAAACCCCTGTTGCTGAATACTCCACATGGTGGGGCTGCAAGGTCACTGAAAAATCAAGCTAAGCTGAACTGGAAACCTCCTCCCTGTAGACCAGCTGACAGAAATCTGGACAAACCTATGCTGCATGCAGCCCTATGGGAGAGAGAAGTTATCAGTGGCGATAAATAATAGTGAACACTGCAAGCCTTAAGTTTGACCAGCCAGGCCAAATGAGCCAATGGATGCGATAATGGCATGTCTTTTATGGGGGAAACCTACCACTCTCTTATGAGGCTGGAGGCTCTCTCCATGGGAGAGAATGTTAACCCAGAATTTGCAAGAAGACCACCAACCACAAATTATGGCCAAATTGAAGCAAGCTTTTAATTGTGCACAATAGAGTTGGTCCGGCAGCTGCCTCTCTAAGGCGGGGGTGTATAGAGCAGCCCTAAGTCAGCTTCTTGGGTTCTTTTTATAGGGAAAAACCATAGAAATCACAGGGTAAGGGGGTTTCAGAGGCAAGCAAGCGTAGTGACAGACGCAGACCAGCCGTTACAGTTAAACTACTTTCAGGAATGTTATGACTACACAATCCTGGGAACAGTAATCAGGGAACAATTTGTGGCCCTAGCTCCAACATAGAAACTTAGAGAAACAGAAACTTAACCTAGTCACTATATCAAAATGTCTCCTACTGTTAAAATGCTGTCAGGTTGGCTCTTCAAGAATACATGGCTGGTACTGAAGACCAAATCAAAAGCCTATTGCAGGGGAGGTTATGAGCCCTACGGGTGGAATGCCTACTGTTGTCTAGCTAAATATATATATTATGCTCACCAAAATGTCCTGTAAGCACTTTTCTTAACTTTCCCACACATACTAATGTTACTCTGACTTTTGGTTAGAGAAGTTTCTCTTTCCAGATGGTAGTTGACCACTGGAATGACTCAAAGGCATCATAGTGCTGAAAAGAAGTATTCAGCACTGAGACATCTCTATCACATCCTCCAAGGCTCAAGGTCCATTGAAGATGAGGTGACAGCAAAAATGTTAAAGCCAGGCATGGTGATTCATGCCTTTAATCCCAGCAGAGGTAGAAGGATCACCGTGAGTTTGAGGTCACCCTGAGACTACATAGAGAATTCCAGGTCAGCCTGAGCTAAAGTGAGACCCTACCTCGAAAAAACCAAAAAAAAAAAAAAAAAAGAATGTTAAGAGCCAAAGAAAGGTTAAGACTGCTTACAATGTAATCTTCCAGACACTATTTGGCCTCAATATACATGACTTTACAGTGACTTCTACTACCTACACAAGATCCTTATAATGGGAGGAAAAGATAATGACACCAAAATTAAAGACAGACTAATTAAGAGGGAGGGGATATGATGAAGAGTTGATTTGTGAAAGGGAAAGTGGGAGAGGGGAGGTAATTATGGTTTGTTGTCTATAATTATGGGAGTTGTCAATAAAAAAAAAAGTTTAAAAGGAAAAAGCCAGGTGTAGTCATGCACATGTTTAATCCCAGGTAGAGATAGGAGGATCACTGTGAGTTTGAGGCTGCCCTGAGACTACATAGTGATTCCAGATCAGCCTGGGCTAGAGCAAGACCCTATCTCAAAAAACCAAAAAACAAAAAAAGAAGTATGATCCACCAAGCCAGGTATGGCGGCATACACCTTTAATCCCAATTGAGGTCAGAGGATCAACACCAGTTTGAGTTCTGTAGAATTGAGTTCCAGGTCAGCCTAGACTACAGTGAGAACTTGTCTCGAAAGGAGGAGGAGAAAGAAGAAGAGGAGAAGGAGAGAGGAGCAGGAGAAGTAGTGGATGGGGAGGAAGGGGGAGAAAAAGAGGGGAAAGAAGAAGAGGGGGAAGAGAAAGAGGAGAAAAGAAGGGGAATAGGAGGCAGAGGAGAAGGGAAGGAGGAGGGGAATAAAGTATGCCTAGATGAATCATAACCCAGAATAAAGAGTGGTCATAGAGATGTCAAAGCATACACACACACACACACACAAAAGATAACATGTTGACTATTTTAAAAGGCTAATACAGCCCAAGATAATTTTGGCTCTTAACCTCCACAATCACCAAAATTCCAATGACAGGAGTGGCTTCTGGGAACTGCAGCCTTTGGAGCCCTTCTGGCCAAACATGACATCACACTGTGCCCCGTGTTGCCAGGAGGCTTACTCCTACATGAGACTGAATAGGCTTAGGAAGGCATGTCTTTGGGGAGAGAGAGAATTTTAAGTACTTTTTTCCTTCATTTATTTGCAAGCAGAGAGCTAGAAACACACACACACACACACACACACACACACACACACACACACACACACAGGGCATCTTGGCACTCCAAACAAACTCCAGACTGTCTTTAAGTAGGTACTGGAGAATTGAACCTGGACAGTCATGCTTTGCAAGCAAGCACCTTTCATTTCTGAGCCACCTTTCCAGCACCGGAGAGATGTAATTTAGTCTACAGAGCCATCATAAAAAAAAGTGATGCATGCACCTAGAGTTCATTTGCAGTGGCAAGAGGCTCTGGTGCACCCAAGCTCACTCTTGCTCACCTGCTCTCTCTCTCTCTCTCTCTCTCTCTCTCTCTCTCTCTCTCTCTCTCTTCCTCTCTCTCCCTCTCTCTCTCTCTCTCTGTCCTCACAAATAATTGCTTTTAATTTTTGTTTCTCATATTTATTTATTTACTTACTTACTTACTTATTTGATATGGAGAGGAAGAGAATAAATGGGTGCTCTAGAGCCTCTTGATGCTATAGCCAAACTCCAGATGCATGCTCCACTTTGCTGGGCAATAGGTTTCGCAAATAAGAACCTTTAACTGCTGAGCCATCCCTCCAGCCCAGCCAATAGTCTTTAATAGAGATGGCTCAAAGTTTTTACTTATTTGGTATAGAGAGTAAAGGAAGTCTTGGATTTTTTTTTTTAGTCTAATGAAAGTGTGTCAAACTGAAAATGCTCAAAGCTTTGACGAATCTTAACAATTTATTATTATCTTCTCCATAATCAGAAATAGAACAGTATTTAGGAAATCTTACATTTTAATCTTACAAATTTAGTTTCCATTAATAATATAACTGGGCTGGAGTGATGGCTTAGTAGTTAAGGCACTTGCCTGCAAAGTCTAAGGACCCAGGCTCCATTCCCCAGTACTCACATTAGCCAGGTGCACAAGGGGACACATGCATCTGGAGTTCATTTGTAGTGGCTAGAGGCCCTGGTGTGCTTGCTTTCTCTCTCTCTCTCTATCTATCTATCTCCCTCTTTCTTTCTCCCTAATGAATAAATAGTTTTTTAATAATATAATTGTCATTTTTTTTAGTTTAACTCATAGCCTTTAAAAAAAAATATACCTTGCCAGGTGTGATGGCACACATCTTTAATCCCAGCACTTGGGAGGTAGAAGTAGGAGGATCGCCATGAGTTCAAGGCCAGCCTGGCTACAGAATGAGATCTAGGTCAGCCTGGGCTAGAGTAAGACCCTACTTAAAAGCAAAACAAGCCTGGCTTGGTGGCACACGCCTTTAATCCCAGCACTTAAGAGGCAGAGAGATAGGATTGTCATGAGTTTGAGGCCACACTGAGACTACATGGTGAATTCCAGGTCAGCCTGGGCTAAAGTGTGACTCTACCTCAGCAGGAAGAAATGAGGCTGGAGAGATGGCTCAGAGGTTAAGGCACTTGCTTGCAAGCCTGACAGCCCAGGTTCAATTACATAGTACCCATGTAAGGCCTTGATTGATGCACAAAGTCATTCCATGCATCCGGAGCTCATTTGCAGTGGCAGGAGGCCCTGGTGAGCCTATTCTTGTGCTCGCTCACTCTCTCTCTCTCTCTCTCTTTATCTATCTATCTATCTCTCTGCTTGCAAATTTAAAAAAAATCTTAAAGTGGGCTGGGAAGATGGTTCAGTGGTCAGTGGCACTTGCTTGAAAAGCCTGTTGGCCTGGGCTCAAGTCCCCAACTATACACATAAAGCTAAATCAAAAACTGTTCATGGGCTGGAGAGATGGCTTAGCGATTAAGGTGCTTGCCTGCAAAGCCTAAGGATCCACGTTCGACTCCAGATCCCCTGGAAGCCAGACACACAAGGTGATGCAAGTCACATACACACACAAGGTGGTGCATACATCTGGAGTTTGATTACAGTGGCTAGAAGCCCTGGCATGCCAATTCTCTCTCTCTGTCTCCGTCTTGCACTCTCTCTCACTTTCACATTAAAAAAAAAGACTAGCCTAGCTGGACGTGGTTGCACACAACACACATATGCAAAAAAAGTTTAACTATATTTAGTTATCAGAAATTAAGCAACCATTTTTTATTTTTATTTATTTTTTATTTATTTTATTTTTATTTATTAAGTAATCATAAATTAAGCAACCATTTTTATTTTTTATTTTATTTATTTGCAAGGAGAAAGAGAGAGAACAGATGTGCCAGGGCTTCTAGCCATTGCAAACAAACTTCAGATGCATCAACCTTTGTGTGCTTTGTGTACCTGGCTTTATCTGGATGCAGGGGAATCAAACCCAGGTCATTAGGCTTTTCAGGCAAGCACCTTTACCTCTGAGCTCTCTCTCTCTAGCCCCCAGTAACCTTTAATATAGCCTTTTATTAGAAATATATTTTATCTTTTTAAGACACTATTGCTGAAGGTACCACATGCCTGGGCTTCAAAACACAGCAAAGTCAAGCTGGAACTAAGTGGAATGCCCTCTGACTGTTGACCAGCTCTCAGGATGCTGGGAAGAGCTATGCAGCCTAGTTGGCGAGAAAAGTCATAAATGGCCTTAATCAGCAGTGTTTTATGACTGCAAATATGACAGCTGACAAGCCAGGCCAAACGTGCCAATTGGTGCAATGATTATGGGGGATACCATCTGCTCTCTGATTGAACTTGAGGCCCACTCCATGGGAGAGAATTCATGCCTGGTACCAAAAATCTAATCAAAAGCCTATGGTGGGCTGGAGAGATGGCTCAAAGGTTAAAGGTTAAAATCTTGCTTACAATACTTAATGACCCAGGTTTGATTCCCCAGTACCCAGGTAAAGCCAGATGCACAAAATGGCACATGCATCAGGAGTTTTTTTTGCAGTGGCAGGAGGCCCTGGTATGCTCTTATTCTCTCTTTCTTTCTCTCTCTCTCTCTCTCTCCCTCTCTGCTTGCAACTAAATACGAAAAACTTAAGTTTATGACTTAGGAGGAAACGATGATGTCATCAAAATAAATGAGAGACTAATTGAGGGGGGAGAGGAAATGATGGAGAATGGAGTTGAAAAGGGTAAAGTGGGGAGAGGAAATTACCATGGTTTATTGTCTATAACTACGGAAGTTTTCAATTTAAAAAAAAAAAAAACTTTTTTAAAGTCTATGGCTGAGGAGATCATAAGCCCTGGGGGGGGGGTCTACTACTGTTTTCTAAGCACATATATTGTGTCCATCAAATTACCCTCTAAATACTTGTGTTTATGCCCATATATTAATGCTACTCTCACTTTTGGTTAGAGAAGGTTTATTTTTTGTTTTGGGTTTTATTTTAAGATGGTGGTGACCACAGGGGCACTCAAAACTCACCAAAGTGCTGAGAAGAAGAGACAATGGAGTGTTCAGCACCAAGTATGACATCACTATCACACCTTCCAAGCCTCAGGGAACATTGCAGAAAAGGTGGCTGAAAGAACATAAGAGCCAAAGGAAGGGGAGGAGGGCATTGCAACACTGTCTTCCAGACACAAAGTGGCTGTGGCACTCATACCTCACAGTGGCTGAAACCACCTACACAAGACCTGCATACTAGAAGAGGAAAAACTGATGACCTCAAAATAAAAGAAAAACTAGTTGTAATGAAGAAATATTGGCTACTTATGATGTTCCCAGCCTGTATTAATTTTGTAATCTATATATCTGTAAGAAATATATTAATTGAAAATGGAAAACCAGGTGTGGTGGCACATGCTTTTAATCCCAGCACTTGGGAGGTAGAGGCAGGAGGATTGTCATGAGTTCAAGGCCACCCTGAGATTACATAGTAAATTCCAGGTCAGTCTGGGCTAGAGTGAAACCCTACCACGAAAAACCTAAAAAATCCAAGCGTGGTAGCACATGCCTTTAATCCCAGCACTCAGGAGACAGAGGTAGGAGGATCATCGTGAGTTCAAGGCTGCCCTGAGACTACATAGTGAATTCCAGGTCAGCCTGGGCTAGAGTGAAACACTACCTCGAAAAACCAAAAAAAAAAAAGAAAGAAAGAAAGAAAGAAAGAAAGAAAGACCTAAAAAATAAGGAAAGGAAATGGAGAGATGTTAAGGCAGTTGCCTACAAAGCCAAAGGACCCACGTAAAGCCAGATGCACAAGGTGGTGCAAGCGGCTGGAGTTCGTTTACAGTAGCTAGAGGCCATGGCATGCCCATTCTTTCTGTCTCTATCTACCTCTTTCCCTCTCTCTCTCTCTCTCTCTCTCTCATAACTAGATAAATAAATTAAGTAAAATATATTTTAAAAAGAAATATACTAAGCCATATATCTATAAAAACATGCATCTCAAGACTTTTTGTCAAACAGGCTGACTCTTACATGCATCTGGAGAGGTTCTCTAACAATTTGTTACAAGATCAAAAAAGCTAACAGATAACAGGAACTTGTGACAATAGTGTTAAAACAGATGGTTTCACTTTTAATGTATAAGTAGAAACTGACTCTCAGAGCCTAACCCTTTTGAACCAGATTGAAAGTACCTTATCTTGGGAAAAGAGTAATGTGTAATTGGTCTTGCTCTTGTCAGAAAGAAATGTCTTAACTGTTTACCTAAAGATCATAAATCTCAGGGAGGCTCTTCCTCATGTAGTCGTAAGACCTGATTACTGACCATCAGGTAAGAATGGGAAAAACCTTGAAGTTATAAGAGGTGTAAGACCCCAGTATAGCCAGTGCTCCTGGCTTCTGTCTCTTCTGGCACTAGCCAACAGGAGTCTATGGGATAAAGAGAAAGCTCTCTCCTCTCTCGAGTGGATCTGCCTGATTAGCCTCATTGACTTGATTTACCCAAATTTCCCATAGCTGTTGGAAAGAAGGTATTCAGTGGATGGGGGATTTGGGATGGAGGGGGAAGACAGCTGGAGGGGATTGTGATCATGATACACACACACACACACACACACGCAGAACTGGTCAATAAAAAATAGAAAAAATAAATATATTGTATCTTTTATATTTCTTTTAAATGAAAACCCAGAAAACTATAATTAAAACATTTTTAGGCACGCGTGCATGCACTTGTGTGTGTGTGTGTGTGTGTGTGTGTGTGTGTGTGTGTGTGTGTGGTGTGTTATGTGTGATGTATGCACATGCACGTGCAGATGTGAGCAGTGTGCATGTTTGTTGTGGTCAGAAGAGAACTTTGGGTGCCATTCCCCATTGCTCAAGGAATATTCCTTCGTATGGTCTCTTCCTCCACCTGCAGTTGATGCTTTTCCTATCACTGAGCTCCAGTGATTCTCTTGTCTCTGCCCCACCCTGACCTCAACAGACATTCATGACCACACCCAGCTTTTTATGTGAGTTTTGGAAGAATCTAACTCCGGTGGCTAGGGCATCCCAGGCTCATGCTTAAGCACAGCACTCTTAATTGCTCCTTCATCTCTCTAGTCTTTGAAAATTTAGAAAGCTATGTCTGAAAACATGTATATTTAATTCTAACAGTTTTAAATGTAAACAAAATATATTTGTAATGGGATGCTAGGGGTTCAGGAAAGTCCTTGGACCCCAAACCCCAGTCTCACTTCTAATTTTAATCAAAGAATTGAACAAAAAAACAAAGACAGATGGTAGCCAGGCATGGTGGTGCACACCTTTAATCCCAGCACTCAGGAGGCAGAGGTAGGGGGATTGCTGTGAGTTCAAGACCACCCTGAGACTACAGAGTGAATTCCAGGTCAGCCTGGGCTAGAGTGAGACCCTACCTTGAAAAACCAAAAAATAAAAAAATAAAAAATAAGACAGATGGGCTGGAGAAGATGGCTTAGTGGATAAGTCTCTTGACTGCAAAGCCAAAGGACCCTGGTTCCATTCCTCAGGACCTACGTAAGCCAGACGCACAAGGGGACGCATGCATCTGGAGTTCGTTTATAATGGCTAGAGGCCCTGGCACACCCAGTCTGTCTCTACCTCTTTCTCGCTATCATAAATAAATAATATAATACAATATAATATAATATATTTAAAAAATTAAAAAGAAGGGTGAGAAGGATAATTATTAAATTGTTATCTTTACTGAGGGAAGTAAAGAGCCAAAGAAAGGCACCCATGTGGCTACATATCCTAGGTGGAGGGCCTGGAAAAAAGCATGGAAAGAAAAAGAAAGTTCAAGGAGCTCCTGCCATGTGGGGAGCTGGAGAGGATAAAGGAGCCCATGTGCAGAGTAAAGGCCAGCCCAGGCCCAGCCAAGAGAAAAACTCACCCACAGCTGGACGTTCCCAAGTGGTCAGAGAGCCTGCCTTCCCCTTGCAAAGATATTTATAACCTTTTGTGGAGCTGGGCTATCTTCCAGCTCAGGTGAACCAGAGGGCCAGCTGGTTGGTTAGGGTTAGGGGCTGTCTCAGGAAGAGGCTCGCCCTGGCACCAAGATCCAGAGGCTGAACTTGACCAACCACAATGTTTAAATCCTATGAAAGACCTCCCTCCCAGGAGGGGTCCTGACTGTTTGTAGAAAAACATGTCTGGGGAACTCTGTAAGAGAGATAATAAATCAGATCATCTTTGATTTCTAGCAAGCGCAAATTTTCCTGCCCTTTTTACCTTCAGGGTAAAAAGTCACCCTAACTGTACCCTCCCTCATATTCTGTCCAGTTTCTTTTTTATAATAATTTTATTTTATTTTATTAAAAATTTTTATTGACAACTTCCATAATTGTAGACAATAAACCATGATTATTCCCGCCCCACTTTCCCCTTCACAACTCTGCTCTCCATCATATCCCCATTTGTCTCTCTTTTACGTTGATTTCATCATCTTTTCCTGCTATTATGACGGTCTTGTATAGGTAGTACTAGGCACTCTGAGGTCATGGATATCAAGGCCAAATTGTGTCTGGAAGATTGCATTGTATGCAGTCCTACCCTTCCTTTGGTTCTTAACATTCTTTCTGTCACCACTTCAGCAATGGACCCTGTGAGCCTTGGAGAGTGTGATAGAGATGTTTCAGTGTTGAACACGCCTCTTCACTTCTTCTCAGCATTAATGTGCCTTTTGAATAATCCCAGTGGTCAATGCCATCTGAAAAGAGAAGCTTCTCTAAACAATAGTGAGAGTAGCATTAATATATGGATAAGAAAAGTAATTACAGGGCAGTTTGGTGAGCAGTATGTATTTAGCCAGACAAGAGCTTATCCAGACAAGAACAAACATTACACCCCCAGGACCCAGGACCTCCCCACTATAGGCTTTTGATTTGGTTTTCAGTGTCAGACATGTATTTCCTCCCATGGAGCAGGCCTCCAGTCCAATTAGACAGTGGTTGGTTTCTCCCATAAGAGACACACCACTATTACACCCATTAGCTCATTTGGCCTGGCTGGCCAAACTTAAGGCTTGCAGTGTCCGCTGTTAATACTGCTGATGACTTCTCTCTCTTATAGGGCTGCATGCAGCATAGCGTTTCCCAGATTTCTGTCAGCTGGTCTACAGGAAGGAGGTTTTCAGCTTAGCTCCTGCTTGATTTCTCACTGACCTTGCAGCCAAAGTATGTGGAGTCTTCAGCAATATGGTCTTACCATCTATTTATGATGGGAAACCAAGAGCCTTGGCAATGGTCTGTAATATTTTGAGGGCAGTAGGAATTCTCCCTGGCCAACAACTCACTGGAAGGTATCCCATCACTGGCACTGAAATTTTTCCAGTAACAGTTGATGGCTTTTGGATGTGTCATTATCCAGAAAAGGAGGTTTCCACATGGCTTTTTCATAACATCTTAAATTTTGATTAATCTTCCCACCACCCTTCTTTTACTCAATCTCTTCTGCTGGCCTTATTTTTGTTGCTCAAAACTTTTTGGCTTAAAAAAAAATGTTTTAGCTATTCAAGGTTTTTTTTTGTGCTTCCAAATGAATTTTAGGACTGTTTTCTCTATTTCCATGAAGAATGCCATTGGAATTTTGATGGGGATTGCATTAAATGTGAGATTGTTTTTGGTAAGATTGATATTTTCACAACATTAACTCTTCCCACCCAAAAACAAGGGATGTCTTTCCATTTCCAAGTGTCTTCTGCAATTTCTCTCTTGAGTGTTTTAAAGTTTTCATTATAGAGATCCTTTAATTCCTTGGTTAGGTTTATTCTGAAGTGCTTTATATTTTTTTGAGGCAATTATCAATGGAAGTGATACCCTGATTTCATCCTCAGCATGTTTGTTATTAGCATGTAGGAAGAATACTGATTCCTCTGTTTATTTTGTGTCCTGCTATGTTGCTACAAGTGTTTATCAACTCTAACAGTTTTCTGGTAGTCTTTAGGGTCCTTGATGTATAGAATCATATCATCTTCAAATAATGATAATTTGATCTCTTCTTTTCTAATGTGTATCCCTTTTATGTGTGTCTCTTGCCTTATTCTATAGCTAAAACTTCCAGTATTTTATTAAATAAAAGCAGGGACAGTAGACACCCTTGTTTTGTTCCTGACTTTGGTGGAAAAACTTCAAGTTTTTCCCCATTTAGTATTATGTGAGCTGTAGGTTTGTCATAAATAGCCTTTATTATGTTGAGATATATTCCTTCTAATCCCAGTTTCATTAGGACTTTTACCATGGGAGTTTGTCAAATGCCTTTTCTGCATCTACTGAGATGATCATGTGATTTTTGTCCTTCAGTTTGTTTATATATTGTATTACATTTATCAATTTGCATTTATTGAACCTTCCCTGCATCTCTGGGATAAAGCCTACTTGGTCAGGGTGAATGATCTTTCTGATATATTCTTGTATTCTGTTTGCCAATATTTTGTTGAGAATTTTTGCATGTATGTTCATGAAGGAGATTGGTCTGTAACTTTCTTTTTTGTGTTCTGTCTTTGTCTGGTTTGGGTATCAAGGTGATGCTGGCTTTGTAGAAGTTTGGTAGTATACCTTCCTTTTCTATTTTATGGAAAACTTTGAGAAGCTTTGGTGTTAGTTCTGTGAAGATCTGGTAAAATTCACCAGTGAGTCCATCTGGGCCTGGACTTTTTTCAGTTGGGAGATTTTTTTTTTTATAACTGCTTGATCTCTGTACTTTGCTATAGGTCTATTTTAATGGCTTATATCACCTTGATTTAGTGTTTGTGGGTCATATAAACCTAGGAAATAATCCATTTCTCTTAGATTTTCAAACTTAGTGGAGTATTATGTTCTTAAAGTTTGTCCTTGTGATTTTCTGAATTTCTTTGGTATCTGTTGTAATGGTGCCTTTTTATCTCAAAATTTATTAATTTGTGTCTCTTCTCTCTTTCTTCTGGTCAGGTTTGAAGAAGGACTACTCCATCTATGCAGCTATGGGGACATTGTCATCCATGCTGGGGTGAGATCTTTCAGTGCTATGGCTGCTTTGGGGTCATTCATGCTCTGTAAGTGACTCTTTACCATGTCTGTAAGTAAGCCCAATAAAGTTACTGGGTCCCCAAGCTCACTGGGTAGAATTGTTGCTTTGGTCTGTCATTGGTGCACTATTTGAGAGAGCAGATACTTGTCTACTTCTCCCCAGGAAACGTTCATAGAGCAGGACCTGAGTTTGGATCCATGTAAAATGCCTGACAAGGTGGTGGGAAGGGTACCTGTAATCCCAGGGAGGAAGAGACAGGGAAGCCCTGGGAATTACTGGCTAGCTAATCTAGCTGAATTGTGAGCTCTAGGTTCAGGAAAAAAAAAAAAAAAAAAAAAAAAAAAAAACCCTGCCTCAAAGAATAAAGTAAACCAGGTGTGGTGGTGCATGCCTTTAATCCCAGCACTTGGGAGGCAAAGGTAGGAGGATCACCATGAGTTTGAGGCCACCCTAAGACTACATAGTGAATTCCAGGTCAGCCTGGGCTAGAGTGAGACCCTACCTCAAAAATGAAAAAATAATAATAATAATAATAAGGTAAACAGCAATTTAGGAAGACATCCAACATCAACCTGTGACTCTGTAAGTACAGAGAGAGAAGAGAGAAATTTATCCAGTCTTGAGGGAAGTAATTAATACCTTCATGAGGCTGGCACTCTCATCATTCAAAACACCTTTTAGAGGCTGGAGAGATAGCTTAGTGGTTAAGGCCTTTGCCTGCAAATCCAAAGACCTAGGTTTGATTACCCCAGGACCCACACTAGCCAGATGCACAAGGGGGTGCACGCGTCTGGAGTTCATTTGCAGTGGCTGGAGGCCCTGGCACGCCCATTCTCTCTCTCTCCTCCTACGTCTTTCTCTGCCAAATAAATAAATACATTTAAAAAAAAAACCCACTGGGCATAGTGGCACAAGCCTTTAATCCCAGCACTCGGGAGGTGGAGGTAGGAGGATCGCCGTGAGTTCAAGGCCACCCTGAGACAACACAGTGATTTCCAGGTCAGCCTGAGCTAGAGTTAGACCCTACCTCAAAAAAAAAAAAAAGAACCTTTTAGAGGGGCTAGATAAATGGTTCAGCACTTTCCTGCAAAGCCTAAGGACCTGAGTTCAATTTCCCAGTACCCATGTAAAACCAGATGCACAAAGTGGCACAGGAGCCCATGTAAACAAACGTGGACCTCACCATGAGTTCCAGGCCACCCTGAGACTACATAGTGAATTCCAGGTCAGCGTGGGCTAGAGTGAGACCCTACCTCAGAAAAAATAATCCACTATGTTGTCTCAGGGTGACCTTGAACTCATGGCAATCCTACCTCTGCCTCCCAAGTGCTGGGATTAAAGAAGTGTACCACCACACCCACAAAAATTTTATTATTAATTTTCAAGCGGAATAAGAAAAACTATGGTCATAAATTTCTGTTGTCAACTTGATAGAACAGTAATCAAGAAAGAGACACCACATTTCCTGGGCAGGTCTGTGAGGGTGTTTCCAGGAAGTATTAATTGAGGGAGAAAGACCTTCCTCCAGAGTGGCAGCCCCTCAGGTGGCTGCTTATATATAAGCAGGCGCTAGGAAATGACAGTGCCTTTTTTTTTCAGGAGGGAGAGATAAGGTTTCCCTCTAACCCAGGCCGACCTGGAATGACTGGCCTTGAACTCAGCAATCCTCCCACGTTAGCCTCCCAAGTGCTGTGACTAAAGGCATGCACCACTACACCTGGTGACAGTGCCTTTTGCCTCGCTGCCCTTGCTAATTGCTACTGCATGCATCTATCCTGTTGCAGCCACCCTTTGCAGACACTGGAACCAGCTTCTTCAACCTTCCAATGTTCCAATGTATATTGGAAAGTCTCCAAGAATCCTCCAGGCCTTCAGTGGCAGAGTGGGATTGCAGAATCATCCAGCTTGATGGACTAAGCAGCTACCAGATTCTCAGATTCTCCAGATAGCAGACAGCCATTGTTGGACTGCCAAATCAAAATAAAAAATATTCTTTTTTTTTTTTTTTTTTTTTTTTTGGTTTTTCAAGGTAGAGTCATGCTCTAGTCCAGGCTGACCTGGAATTCACTATGTACTCTCAGGGTGGCCTAGAACTCCTGGTGATCCACCTACCTCTGCCTCCTCCTAAATGCTGAGATTAAAGGTGTACACACCATACCGGGCTAATCTAACAAATATTCTTTATAACAAATATCCATTCTATGGGTTCTCATCCTCTAGAGACCTCAGACTAATAATGCAGAAGTCATCTCAGAAGTGTCAAAAGATAAGTGGTATGAGAGGCCTTTATACCAGAGTTCCATGATATAGACAGGGAGTGTTGGGACCACCAGGCTTCAGTGGGGCCAAATGCCCATACACTGGCAGGGCATCTTGGATGTCAAGTCAAAGATGGGCTTTTCCATATAGACAGCAAGGAGTTATTGCAAGCTTTGAGTACAAGTTTCACCTACTATGTCCATACCAACCTGAACACACCAAATCTTATCAGTTTCACCTAAGTAAATTTGTGGCTGAGATTTTTGTTTTTGTTCCCACCCTCACGATGGGAACTGAACATAAGTATTTTTAGGAAAAATAAAATAGATGAGTCAACATAGAAAATTAAGAGGACACTTGTCTAATAATTACTTGTCTCTTCACATAGATTTAATAGAGTCAGATTATAATAGCTCTTTTCTCTTTTTTCCAATAGTTTCTTAATGGTACCAGAATTTTGCAACTAAATTATCCTTTAACTTTATTATTTTCTTTGCCAGCATAAAAGAGCTGCTGAAATTAATCCTTCCTTTGTCTCCTGAAGCCAGACTCTGACAAGCTTTTGTCTGGAAGACACACTCAAGCCTGCCCCCTTCTCCAGTCAGATTTTAAGTCTTTCTTATGCCAACAATCATCCTTTGGTCTTCTAAGTCCCATACCCACCACCCCTGAAGAAAATCTTCCATGGGTACCAGTTTGTCAAGGGACTTTAGGCCTTTCACACACAGTAACAGGCCCACCCTGAGAGTTTAGAGACCCTCAATTACTTCCAGGAGGAAGTAGGAAAGAAGGTAAGCAAAGGCCCCACAGGCCTCTCCTGCCTGCACTGAGCAGGAATGGTCATTCTGGGCCTCAGTGGTCTCGCCAGAGTCCAAGAAATGGGCCTTGGATTTGATTTGAAAACCAAAGAGAGTATGAAACAGCAGGAAGACAGTAAAAGCCAATTCTGGGAGCCCTAGAAGGAGCCTTCTAGTCTCCCCAAGCAGCAGCCCACAGGGGTTAGCATCAGGCTCTTCCTCCTAGTGGGAAACACAAGAGATTCCCTCAGTGTCCAGAATGCTCAGAAAACATATTCCAGAGGCAAGGAGAGTTGATTTTCTCCATGAGAGTTTAAATGTTGAGGCTGAGCATGACGGTGCACACCTTTAATCCCAGCACTCGGGAGGGAGAGGTAGGAGAATCGCCGTGAGTTCAAGACTGCCCTGAGAGTACAGAGTGAGACCCTACCTCGGGGGAAAGAAAAAGAGGCTAAATGTTGGCTGACTAGAGGGATATGTTTTGGCTTCGCGCCTCCATTTTCACTGCCTGCTAGTGGTATACAGTGTGATCCCCCTGGTGCCAGCAAAATCAGGAACACCTACAAATTTGTTAGTGATCATCCTTACTAGATGATGGGACTGAGACCTTTAATTCCAGCATTCCAGAGGCTGAGAGAGAGGAACAAGAATTTGAAGCCAGTTTGGACTACATAATGAAATCAAAGCCAACCCGGGCCACATAGTAAGGCCATGTTCAAAATGTAAAGAAGAAAATGACCATCTTTTTGTTAAAATATTTGGTTTATTTATTTGAGACAGAGAGAGACAGAGAAAGGAAAAAGGCAGATAGAGAGAGTATGGGCATGCCAGGGCCTCCTGCCACTATAAACGAACTCCCCATGCATGTGCCACTTTGTGCATGTGGTTTTATGTGAGCACTGGGGAATCAAACCTAGGCCATTAGGGTTTGCTAGAAAGTGCCTTTAACCTGAGCCATCTCTCCAGCCCCAAAATGACCATCTTTGACCTGCCCTAGATATATTGTACCAGAAACACAAGTGTTTTATCAAGTCCCTGTTCTGTGCTTGCTTGCTTGTGACAGGTCTGCAATGTAGCCCCAGTGAGCCTTCAACTCACCACCTTCCTGCCTCAACCTCCTGAGTACTGGGATTATAGGGGTGCACCGAGGCAATCTGATGCAAGCAGAAACTGCACTGATAAGGAGGAGTAGGGTTGTGGAGCTGAAGAGACTCCTAGCTCTCAAAGCAGGGTGTCCAGCCTTTTGAAATTGAGATAGATATGTCCTAGTCACCTACAAATGTGTTGCGCCACATTTGTGCGTATTCTGGCATGCTTGTGGCCCATGTGGGTCACAGTCACAGATTGTACAGCCTGTCACCCTTCCCAAGCCCCTCCCCTTAGTCCTCGCAGAACCTGACCCCTCGTTCTTCCCTCCCTCAACCCAGCTTCGTCCGGGAGCCGCTGGACGCTGACTGAGAGCTCCTCGCTGACCTGCCTTGCGTCTTCCCTCGCTGTGGATACTGCGCACAGTGACGTGGAGCTGACCGCTCGCTAGCCCCGCCCTGTCCTTCCCAGCCTGCACACCTCTCCCCCTCAGCCCCGTGCCCAGCCCCACAACCGCCTCCCGCGGGGCCTGACTCGGGGAACCGAGCCCCCCCCGCCCACCCACGCCTCTCCCCAGGCGCCCGGGCTCAGGCCTCCTCGCCGCCAGGCCCCACGAGCAGCAGCGGCTGCGCGTTCTTGCCCTTGTCGTGCCAGCACACGTCGAAGAACGGGAACACGGGCCCGGGCAGGCGCTCGTGGAAGGCGAAGAGCGGCTCCAGCGCGTCCGCGTCGCTGGCGTCGTAGAAGGCGAGCACGCCGTCCGAGAAGCTGAGGTAGAGGCCCACGCGGGCCGGCCGCCGCTCGGGGGCTCGCAGGGCCCGCGGCTCCTTGGCCTCCACGTGGGCCTCCAGGACCTTGCCGTCGCGCAGCCCCAGCAGCCACAGGCCCTGCGAGGGCACGGCGTGCAGCCGGCCGCGGCGCGGCGCGTCGGCCGCCATCACGCCCAGGGCCCAGCGCGGCTTGTCGCCCACCTCCACCTCCCAGTAGTGCTCGCCGGCCGCCAGCTGCTGCTGGGCCACCACCGCCACCGCCTTGTCGAACTGCCGCGAGTCGTCTCCCACGGGCGGGGCCTTCTGCTCGGAGCACTCCACGCGGCGGCCCGACGGGGACACCACCAGGCTCGGGTGCGCAGAGCTGGGGTCGAAAGTCAGCTCTTCCAGCGCTGCCAGAGAGACAAGAGTCAGGCCAGCCTGCGGAGCCTTCCCTCAGCTTCAGCTCCCTCTTCTTCCTTTTTTTTTTTTTTTTTTTTTTTTTTTTTTTTTGCCAAAGACCACACCTCTCCGGGCTTCCCCTTGCTCACTGCACAAGGAGCCCATAATTAGGTCTCTTCATGGTGGTGGGCAGGACTGGTATAAGATAGGTGATGGTAATCTGAGACCCAGAGAAGGCCCAAGGTTATGGAGCAGGACAGTGGGCCAGTCTTGATCTGATTTTTGGACCTTAGAACAGGGGTTCCCTCCATTCCTACCCCAGCCAGCCAAGAAGCAGTAAGGGCTGAACATCGATGAGTGCATGTCCCATAGGCTGCAGCACCCAGATGTGCTCCAGCCCTTGGGAGGGAGGGCTGAGCCCTGAGCTCCCCAGTCACATAGACCTAAATCAGTGTTTGACTCAGGCCAGTTCCCAGAGTTCCAGGAGCTCTACAGAACCTCAGCCCCCAATTAGCAAGAATCATCTCAGTGGCCAGAGAGGGACAGGGAGTCGTGGCTTAGACCCATCATAGCAGCACTCCTGAGCTAAGCAGTCTTCTCCCCATGCCACTCCTGCATCTCCCAAAGGCCTCCAGGCTGGGTTAGAAAACTGCAAGAAGGAACCCCCAGAGGTAAAGGGCAACTTCTTCCATAGCTTTTTTGTTTGTTTCTTCTTTTTTTCCTTTTTGCATGTGTGTGGGGTGTATGCATGTGTGTGTGCAGATATGTATGCTCCATGGGCAATGGCCAGAGGAGAATGTCAGGGGTCCTCTATTGCTCATCCATGTGCATGTCTCTCTGAACCAAGACCAGCTGTTTTTGGTTAAACTACTTGGCCAGCAAGCCCCAACAATTCTCTGGTCTCTGCTCCCCAAAGGACTGGGGTTATAGGCATACATGGCCATACCCAGCTATTTACATGAGCCCTCAGGAAGTCTGAGGCCTTCTCAGGCCTTCATGCTTGTATAGCAAGCACTCTTACCCACTGAGCCATGTCCCCAACCTCATGGCTTTCTGAGTTGGAGTTAGAAGGCCTCTCTATGTCTCAGGCTTCCCACCAACCCCACAGTTACACCCAGAGCTGTCCCTCCTAGTACCTGGCATCAGAGCCCGGAACATCTTCTTCCACACCTGGAATTTGAAGTCATCTGAAATGATAGGCAGCTGGATGTCCAGACGTGCGGGTGGTGGTGACTCTGACAGGATCTTCTGCAGCCTGGAGGTAGAGAGATGAGTGGGAGGTGGGGGACTCCCCCCACATCACATTCTTGCCTTAACTTGTCCATAAGAGTCACAATTTGGGAATTTGGAAAGGTTCTGGATATGGATGAAGGTGATGGCTATACATTCTGAATGTATTTAGTACAACTGAACATAAAATGTACATTTGAAAATGTTTGAAGCCAGATGTGGTGGTACATGCCAATAATCCCCAAGTTTGAGAGGCTAAGAATCTCTGGTTCTAAGCCTGCCTGGGCTAATTAGTGAGTTCAAGGCCAGGCTGAGCTCTTCTACTAGTCTATAGTACAGAGCTATCTCCCAGCTCCTGGCCATTCCTACAGGACCCAACTCCAGTGTCTACTTCTCTGTCCTGGCCATCCCTTTTCCTCCCCAGCAGCCTTGAAATGACACCTATGATGTGCCCACAACTGCACTGTGGTGCCAGTTTATGAGGCCCACAGGTCTGTCTCATTTCTGTGTTCAACATAAAGTGCACAGAGATGGTTGTCAGCAAAGGCTCATGGTGAGCTGAGGGTGAGCCAGCTAGGATAAGCTGGGCAAAGGAACAGAGCCAAGTTGGTCTTACCTGCTGGTCACCAGACAATATTTCTGGAGGAAGAAAAAAAGAAAGGAGGTAAATGAGGCAGAGTGGACTCTGGAGACACTTGAGGATGGGGTGGACAACTGAGAATGCTAAGCAGGGGATCAAAAAGACCAGAAAAAAAAAAAGTCTACCTCTGGACATTACTTATTCTTCTTTTCTTTCTTTCTTTATTATTTTATGTGAGAATGAGAAAGTACAGGAGCAACAGGGCCTCTTGCTGCTACAAATTCCAGACACATGTGCTACTTTCTGCATCTGGCTCTATGTGGGTACTAGGGAGTTGAACCTGAGCTGATAGGCTTTGCAAGCAAATGCCTTGATCCTCTGAGACATCTCCCCAACCCTGGACAAGTACTTTCATGCAAAGTAGGAAAAGGTGCCCCACCCCTATCACAGAAGCTCAAATACACCTGTTAGAAGATTGTCCTACTAAATACACAAGCCTATAATGTCTGTGATATGAATGGTGCCCATTTAGATATATCATCCTTATGCAGTGTCCAAACAGAGGCCCACTGGAGATGAAACCCTAGCCTATCCCTTCACTTCTCTGGGCCTCAGGGTCCATCTGACAATGGAAAGTGGTCCCTGGAGCCTCAGTCATGGACAAGAGGCAGGGTGAGGAGGTCACTCAGTGCTCACCATAAGGAACTCAGTCTGTGGTTTGTCGGCCACCTCTTCTAGCACCTTTTCCATCTGCCGCAGCTGCTCCAGATAAGAGTTCAGGCCTGCCATCTCCCGCCGCAAGGCCACACCAGCCTCTCCCCGAACTCGTTCTGCCTCACGGTCCAAAGAGCCTTCTAGTGCAGCCAGGAACACCCTCATTTTCCCCAGTTGATCCCCAACAGCTCCTCGGAATTGACGCACTGTCTCCTGAGGTGAGGATGAAGAAAGATCCTTGACTGGGGACCCTCAGCCTGGACCCACAGTCCTGAGGCTCCACCATGCCAGCCCCTCACCTCCACCTCCGTTAACTGGTGCTCTAGCACAGCCAGGCTCTTCTCCTTGTGCATACAGGCCTCATGCAGCTGCATCTTCTGCTGTGGGAGCTGTGCCTGGGGGTGGAGGCAGGGCAAGGCATAAGAAATGACAAGATTCTTCCCAAACTTCCACATATCTCCCCCTAATCCTGCCCTCCGTAGTTTATTCTCAATGTCAAAAACTCCTCCAGCCATTTTCCCAGACCCAGATCCATTTGCATACCTCCAGTCCCTGACCATACTTCTCCCTAAGGTCTGGGTACCCTCTCTTCCCATGATCTAGTTCTTTAACTCTTCTTTGGCCTTACTTTCCACATCCCATCCCTCAGCAGTCATCCCCGATGCAGATGTTTACAAGGATAACATAAATGCACTTTGCTCCCCCAACCCTGCCCATCAGACAGACATATGACATTTGGCACACAGCAGGCTTCCAGGAGAGAGATGGGTGAAAAAAAGGAAATGATGTTAGGTGGGGTTGGTGCATGTTTGTAACCCCAGCACTGGGGCAGTTGAGGCAAGGGGATCACAAAGTCAAGACCAGCTTGTTCTACATAGTAGGTTCCATGCCAGCCTTATATACAAGGAAACCCTGTTGAAAAGAATGAGGGAGGAGGAGGCAGGGGCGGTGCGATGGTAACGACTTTCCCCTCTTGCTGGGCTTGTTAGCCTCTGTACGCCACTGACAGCTCAGGGGACAAGCAATTTTATATATATATCCACTGCGTTGATCAATAAGCCTATCTGTGGACTGTTGGTTTGGAGTTCTTAAAATGCAAGCATGTACTCTCACTTTGGGTAAAGAATCTTCTCTTTTCAGATGGCAGTGACCTTGGGATGACTCAGAAGGTATCATAGTGCTGAAAATAAGTGACTGTAGTACTGAGTAACATCTTGATCACACCTTTCAAGGCTCAGGGTCTAATGCAGAAGAGGTGGCAGAGAGAATGTAAGAGCCAAAGGAAGGGTAGGACTCCTTACAACATGCTCTTCCAGGCACAAAATGGCCTGGATATCCATGACCTCACCGTGCCTGACACTCCCTACACAAGACCATCATAAGAGGAGGAAAAGATCATGACATCAAAATAAAAGAGAGACTGATTGAGATGGGGAGGGGATATGATGGAGAATGGAATTTCAAAGGGGAAAGTGGGGGTAGGGAGGGAGGATATTACCATGAGGTTTTTTTTTTTATAACCATGGAAAATGTTAATAAAAATTGAGAAAAATAAAATGCAAGCATGGGGAGCTAGCTCTAAGGGATCCAGCCAAAGCGTCCTCTGCCTTCCTGCCTCCTTGACTCCCCACTTCAGTGTCCTCCTCTGCACAATGGCAGTGGCCCCTGCCTTAATCAATTGGCACCCTCTGCCCCACGCTAGGAGAAACTGGGGGCCACTCGGTGGTGTTCCCATCTAGGGGAAACCACAGGACTGGGCTGCCAGATCAGTCTCCTCCTGGAGGGCTCTTGGCGGTGGTTCTGACAAAAGACAAGCTCAAGAAGATCAAACCCGGCTCACGCCTTTAATCCCAGCACTCGGGAAGCAGAAGTGGGAGGCTCGCCAGTGAGTTCCAGGCCACCCCGAGACTACATAGTGAATTCCAGGTCAGCCTGGGCCAGAGTGAGACCCTACCTCGAAAACCAGAAGGAGGAGGAGAAGGAAAAAGAAAGAAGTTCAAGCTGAAGCTGGGGGAGGCACGTTCCGCGGCGGGGGGGGGGTGCTCAGGGCGCTGGACATCATGACCCTCACCCACAAGCTGGTGGCTTTCTACTGTGAGGACTACGGAGCTGAACTCGCGACAGCCATGCCACACGACATGGGCATGTAGGAACTGGGGGAGATGCTTCGTGAGGCCCCAACACCCACGACCCCATTCAATCACTCCGAATCTGGTATGTGGGAACCGACCCAACCGCTCTAGCTTGCCTATGCCCCAAAGCATTCCTGTCTCCTTCCTCCTCCAAACTCCTTTGGACCCCCTTCAGACTCCTGAGGCTTGGTGCTAGCTGATGCGGATCACTCAATCTGGTCTGTTCTCTCTTCACAGATAAAGATGAGCAGGATTGAGAGTTCTGGGAACCTGGGTTGGGCAGGCTCTGGGCAGAAGTGCCCTGCCCTAGGCTGGCGGGGGGGGGGGGGGGGGGGGGGGGGGGGGGGTCACAGCCAGTACTGGGCTGCACTTAAGAATAGAGTGGGAGAAAATGGGGGAGGGACTTTAATATAGACCCGAGGAAGTCTAACCTGTCTAGGAGACTGGGCGCTGATGACGCCCCATCTGCATGTCCAGCAGCTGCACAAGACAACGGCAGGACAGGAAGGCCGCTTCTGGCCTCCAGACTATCCCACGTCCCTCCCCTCGCCCCTGCACCTGTTGTTTGCTACTCCACAGACCAACAGATATTTCATAGCAGTTGCACACACATCTGCTGCGTGTGATTTGTCACATTCATGACATGTAAGAATTTATGTCTGTGTATCCATCCTCCTGGCCTCGCTCAGGGTCGCAATATTGAAAAGAACATCTGTGTAAAGGCTGAGAGTTTCGGGACTTCCAGATCCCACCAGAAAACAGCCTGAGCTGGAGTGTCGAGAGCCTTGGCCTCTCTTCTTGCTTTCCCCTGTCCACTGGGGATCCTCTGGCTGCCTCAGGCCAGCGCAAGTTTGGGAGCCTCGGAGGTACTTCACCCCAGGCAGGCAGCGTCCCTCTCGCGGTGAAAAAGCCAGTGACTCAGTCCCGGTTTGATTCGCCAGACTCGGGAAGGGTGGTTCAAGAGACGCTGCCCCCTTATTTCCAGACTTGCTGGAGCGATTGCGAAGGGCAAATCCAGCTTCGCAGGATCCCAGCCCGCCCCGGCGCGGCTCCTCCGGACTTCTTCCTTTGCCTGGCCACCTAGGCTTCCCACTCTCTCTAGCCACCCTGAGCACCCACGATCCTCAACACAGCGACCTCCCTAGGGACGGGGCCCGCTCTGTCCAGCAACCCCAGCCCACCCTGACCCCTGCTGGGGGAGGTCCCGCACCTTGAAGCGCATGTGGGCCTCGGCGGCGGGCAGCAGACGGTGACCGCGGTGCGAACCGAGAGAGGCGCACACACCGCACACGAGGGCGCGGTCCTGCTCGCAGTAGATGCTCAGAGGGTCCAGGTGCTCCTCGCAGTGGCCCTGGGGCACCTGCGCCAGGCCCTCCACCAGGCGCGCCAGCTGCAGGTTAGTGCTGAGCGCCTGAGGCCGCGTGGGCGCCTGGCAGCAGGGACAAGGCACCGTGCCATCCGCCCCAGGCTCGCCCCCCATGCGGTCCAGGCAGGCGCGGCAGAAAGTGTGGCCACACTCGGCGGTGACGGGCGCGTCAAATAGCTGCAGACACAGCGGGCAAGACAGCTCCTGGTGCAGGAGGCCCGGTGCAGCGGACATGGTGAGCCTGGGAGAAGGAGGAAGGTCAGACCAGAGGACTGAGCTACGACTTAATCCCAAACAGGTCTGTGACCACATAGCCATGAGCCTATGTAGATCTCACATCCTGTACTGGAGGGGATTTTGGTTATGACCGCGAGGCAAGGGGAGACTAAGTCTTAGTCCTAAAGGTAGTATCTACTGCCCTCACCACCAAAACTAGGTCTCCAACAAAAATATGGCTCCATGGGACCTTTGTTTACCCCCATTTCCTAAACATATGTGGAGATTACCGTCTGGCCCACTGTACTTGACCCGGTCTTAGCCCCAGGCCTCAGCTTCTTCCCTACATCTTGACCTCAACCACAGACCCCAATTATCTAGAAGCCCAAATCCCAGCCCTCTTCTCACTGAACTCTAGAGCATCCCCAGCCTTCTTCCCCTTCCCCGTTTAGCCAGGCCCATGGACTTACAGGTCTGGTGGGAGATCTTAGATCCAAGAAATGCCCAGGAAGACCAGTCAGGAACAGGGGTTCACAGTTGTGTCCACATGCAAGCAAGAAACAAGCGGCGGCTCAGGGCAAGGACAGCTGGACTCAGGGGCAGCTGGCAGTGGGTGAACAGCACGACTGCGAGGCACATATCAGAGGGCAGACCTTTCCAGATAATGCACAGGCCCCGGAGCTATATTTAGCCGTCCTGCCCATCTCCTCCCATCATTTCTGGAAACTGTTCTAAAAATGAGTACTGAGTAGTCAGTAGACAGACAGCTCAAGTCCAGGCCACCTGTTCTGGCCCATCCACTGTCCTCTCTCCAGGCTAGGCTGGAGCCAGAGCTTAATGTTGGTGGAGAGACAGAGACTCCTACACCACAGAGAATGCAGAAAATCAGGGTGATGTCCAGGTGGCTCAGTTTTGGTAAAGTCTTTGCCTCAAAATCACCCACATAAAAGTAAGGCACAGTGGTGTGCGCCTCTGAGGATACAGAAATGGAAAGATCCTTGGGGCTTGCTGGCTAGCTAGCCTAGCCAAATCAGTGAGCTCTGAGTTAGATGAGAGACCTTGTCTCAAAAAAGGAAGTGGGGAAAACAAAAACAAAAAGCAAGTGGGTCCAGGCATGTTGGCGTACACCTTTAATCCCAGCACTTGGGAGGCAGAGGTAAGAGGATCCCCATGAGTTCAAGGCCACTCTGAGACTACATAGTGAGCCTGGGCAAGAGAGAAACCCTACTTTGAAAAAAAAATAAGTTGGGACTGGGGAGATGGTTCAGCAGTCAATACTGCTTGCTGCAGAGGCAAGAGGGCCCAAGAGGGCCTGAGCTCCATCTCCAGCATCCATGTAAAAAGCTTGGTGTGGCCACATGTACATCAGGTAGGGTTGATTGAAAATTGTAACTCCAATTCAATGAAAGACTCCATCTAAGGAAATAAAGAACACCAGACATTCCCCTTTGGTCTCTGCAGGGGTGCAGATGGGGTACACACATGCAAACACTATACCCACACACCACACACCCCACACACACACAAGGTGAAGGAGGCTGGGCATGGTGGCTCACGCCTGTAATCCTAGCACTCAGGAAGCTGAGGCAGACAGATTGCCATGACTTCAAAACCAGCTTGGGCTACAGAATGAGTTCAGGAGAGCTAAGTTACAAAGTGAGATGCTGTCTCAAAAAAAAGAGGGAACTGGAGAGGTTAAAGGCACTTGCCTGCAAAGCCCAAGGACCCATGTTCTGCTCTCCAGATTTGTTAGCCATATCCACAAAGGTGAGGCAAGCACAAGGTCGCACAAGGTCACACAAGCCTACAAGGTGGCGCAAGTGTCTGGAGCTTGATCGCAGTGACTGAGGCCCTAGTATGCCAATTCTCTATCTTTCCTTCCTTTCTCTCTCTCACTCTCTCTCTTGCTCTCTCTCTCTATCTATCCCTCCCTCTCTCTAAAATAAAATAAAATAAGTGGGCTGAAGAGATGGCTTAGCAGTTAAGGCACTTGCCAGCAAAGCAAAGGACCCAGGTTCAGTTCCATAGTACCCACATAAAGCCAGATGTACAAGGTGGAGCATGTGTCTGGAATTCATTTGCAGTGGCTAGAGGCCCTAGAGTCACCGTTCTCTCCCTCCCTCGCTCCCTCCCTCTCTCTCTCTCTCTCTCTTTCTCTCTCTCTCTTTCAATCTTCCCTTTTCTCTCTCAAATAAATACATAAATAAATAAAGTAGCCAGGCGTGGTGGCGCATGCCTTTAATCCCAGCACTCGGGAGGCAGAGGTAGGAGGATTGCTGTGAGTTCAAGGCCACCCTGAGAGACTCCATAGTGAATTCCAGGTCAGCCTGGGCTAGAGTGAGACCCTACCTCAAAAAAACAAAAAAATAAAAAATAAAAATAAATAAATAAAGTATTTAAAAAAACAGGGCTGAAGAGATGGTTCAATGGTTAAGGCACTTGTCTGCAAAACCGAATAACACAGGTTTCCAGTACCCACATAAAGCCAGATGCACAAAGTGGCACATATGTCTGGAGTTCATTTGCAGTGGCTGGCAGCCCTGACATGCCCATTATCTCTGTCTCTCTTCTCTTCTCCTCCTCTTTCTCTCTTTCTCTCTCTCTCTCTCTCTCTCTCCTTGTAAATAAATAACAGGCCAGGCATGGTGGCACACACCTTTAATCCCAGCACTCTGGAGGCAGAAGTAGGAGGATCGCGGTGAGTTCGAGGCCACCCTGAGACTACATAGTGAATTCCAGGTCAGCCTGGGCTAGAGTGAGACCCTACCTCCAAAAACCAAAATAGTAATAATAATAATTAATGTGGAAAGCTGGCTAGTGTGTAAGAATACTAGCATGAGAATCTGAGTTTGATCCCCATGCATGGTCACACATGTCTGTAACCCCAGTACTGAGAGTGCAGAAATAAAAGGATTGCTAAAATTTCCCGTTCAGTCATGCTAACTAAGAATGATGATCAAGATCAATGAGAGACTCTGTCTCAGGGAAAGAAGGTGAAAGAGTGATAGAGGAAGACAGCCAACATTTTCATCTGTCCTCCACACACATGGACATGGCATGTGTGTACTTGCATGCACACACACACACCCCAAAAAATTTTATTTCCTTATTTGAGAGAGAAAGTATGGGTGTGTCAGGGTCTCTTGCCACTGCAAAAGAACTCCAGATGCATGCACCACTTTATATGTCTGGCTTTACATGGGTACTGGGGAATTGAACCTGGGCTAACAGGCTTTGCCAAGTGAGCACTTCTGACCTGGAATTCAGTATGTAGTCTCAGGGTGGCCTCGAACTCATGGTGATCCTCCTACCTCTGCCTCCTGAGTGCTGGAATTAAAGGCATGTACTACCATACTTAGCTGTTTTTGTTTTTGTTTTTATTCACACACACACACACACACACACACACACAAACTTGATTGAGGAAAGCACCCTGCATCAACCTCTGGCTCCATATGTACACACATGCACATATAGCCACACACACACACACACACATGAATACATGCAAAATCAAATGGGGATAGGCTTCCCTCTTCTTACTTTCTCCTCCATACTCTCTGGCTTCCTTCTTTCTTGTCTGTGGTTAGTCACTAACTCATTTCCCAAGGTCACCCATCAAGTCACATTGGCAGTAATATCCCCACCTGAGAAGGCAGGAATTCTTCAAACCCTGAAAGGTTTTTTTATTTTGTTTTTTCGCCCAGAGCTAAGGGGACCATATTTTCTCCCTAGCTCCTAGCAATAAGCCCTGGCGCAAAGTGCCTCTCTAAATGTTTAGAGAATGATGGCAGATAGTTCAATAAATAAATGAACCAAATCCCGAGTCTGCAGCCCAGAGTTCAGTTCTACCCTGGGAGCCTTAAGCCATTATATGCTTATCTTTCAAATGTCAGTTTAAATTTAATTCAGAATAAAAACCAAAGTCCTCCTTGTGGCCTATAAGGTTCTATCCTATCTGGCCCAATTCATTGCTCTGACCTGTTTTTCACCCCATCCCCCCTTTTTCCTTAGAAACTTTGCACCTGACACCACCATCCCTGCCTAGAATGCCCTTTCACCCCAGATATGCATGGCTCACTCCCCTTCCTCCTCAGATCTATGCTCAATGCCATGATCTCAGTGACTCCTTTCCAAGCTTCTTGGTTTGTTTTAATCTCAGAGTTTCATTATCACACTACAGGAGCAGCAGGATGGCTACACAATTCTCTCATTCTGTCTTGATCTAAAGTGTTGGCACTTGTTGGTTAGTTGTTGTTTGAGTCTTGCTATTATCCCAGGTTTGAACTTGGGGTTCTCCCACCTCAGCTTCCCAATTGCTGGAACTACAGATGTGCACCACCATGACTAAACTTAGTAAATTCATAGGCAAATAGACATACACCCTACTAAAGTGAGACTTTATTTATTTATTTATTTATTTATTTATTCTAGAGAGAGGCAGATAGGGAGAGAGAGACAGAGAGAGAGAATGGGTGCAATAGGGCCTCCAGCCACTGTAAACAAACTCCAGATGCATGCGCCACCTTGTGCATCTGGCTTACGTGTGTCCTGGGGAATTGAACCATGGTTCTTTGGCTTTGCAGGCAAGTGCCTTAACCACTAAGCCATTTCTCCAGTCCTTTTAGGAGTTTCTTTGTCACCAGACTGGAACAACCATGATAACAGGTTTATTAATAAAGTGTTGCAAATAAAAACACATTTAAAATCATTTTAAACACATCCTTCACAAATAATTGGCATTTATATATGTGCGTGTTTGGGGGATTGGGTTTTTTTTTTCTTTTGGATTTGTTGTTGTTGTTGTTGTTGTTTTTGGTTTTTCTAGGTAGGGTTTCACTCTAGTCCAGGCTGACCTGGAATTCACTATGTAGTCTCAGGGTGAACTTGAACTCATTGTGACCCTCCTATCTCTGCCTCCCAAGCGCTGGGATTAAAGGGCTGTGAGTAGCCTAGCTGGAGGGGCAGAATTGGAATGCCAGAGACTTGTTGCTGGTTAGAATTATCGGACTTGGAGATTTGTCACTGGCTAGAGTTGTTGGACTTGGAGCTGCAGAGTTTGGTATTTGCCCTGGTTGTTTTAAATCATGTATTGCATGAATATTTCTTTGCTATGCCCAATGCCATCTTTTGCAGTGTGTTTATTTTGTGCCAGTATGGGTTTTTGAAGTTATTTTTTGGTATTATGACTCAGTTGGAAAATCTTGGATTATGGGGATGTTTGAACATCACTAGAATTGATAAAAACTATGGAGACTCTTAAAATCATACTGAATGCATTGTATTTTATATCATGTATGGTTATCAGTTTATGGGAGCCAGGGGCAGAATGTAGTGGTTGGATTCAGGTGTCCCCCATAAAGAGGTGTTCTAGATACTAGATTCCCAGCTGACAGAGATTTGGGAATTAATGACTCCCGGAGGGAGTGTATTGTTGGGGCAGGCTTATTGGTGTTATAGCCAGTTTCCCCATGCCAGTGTTTGGCACAATCTCCTGTTGCTATGGCCCACCTTCTGTTGGCCAGGGGGTGATGTCCACCCTCTGTTCATGTCATCATTTTCCCTGCCATCATGGAGCTTCCCTTCAATCCTATAAGCCAAAATAAACTTCTTTTTCCAAGAAGCTTCTCTTGGTTGGGTGGTTTCTACTAGCAATGCGAACCGGACTGCAACACAGAGGTAGGAGGATCACCAGGAGTTCAAGGCCACCCTGAGACTACATAGTGAATCCCAGGTCAGTCTGGGCTCAGGTGAGACCCTATCTCGAAAAACCAAAATGTAAAAAATAAAAATAAATAATAAATAAATGCAAGAAGGAACAACAGTCTTGTCATAAAAAGGCCACGACCACATTCAGTCTACGTGCTGCAGGAACTACACCTTGTCTGTACTCTAAGACAAAGCCACTAAGAAATCTGTCACTCCACTGGGATGACTCAAAAGACACCAGAGTGCTGAGAAGAACTGACAGGAGGGCTGCAGAGATGGCTTAGCAGTTAAGGCGCTTGCCTGTGAAACCTAAGGGCCCAAGTTCAATTCCCCAGGACTGTTGGGGGCCACTGGGAGGGTCTTGAATCTGTAGCCTTGGGCTGTTTGGCAACAAGACTTTTGCATCTGCAAGTAAGCAAGATTATGTACATTCAGTGTTACTGGCAAGAGCTGACCGTTCCTTGAACCTTTATGCTTGTATTGCTGGGAACAGAGGGTTTGTTTCTCTCCCAACCTTGGAATAATTTTTTTGTACTGAGAAGTGGTCGAGGTGCATAACTCTGTAACAGAAAGAAGTTGTTTTGATAGAAACTTGTGTGAAAGTCATGGAATTTTTGTACATGGGCAAACTGTAAGAAGATATTAAAAAGGATTGCTGAGAAATAGACGGTGCTTCAGTGCTGGACTTGAGTCCTTGCTTTCATTCTTTCTCCTGTCTTTCTTTAATCCTCACTCCCCATCAGGTTCGAACCTTTTCAGCCAGCAGGTTCTGGCACAGGACCCATATAAGCAGATGTACAAGGGGCATTTGCATCTGGAAGTTTGTTTGCAGTGGCTAGAGGCTCTGGTATGCCCATTCTCTCTCTTCCTCTCTCTCTCTCAAATAAATAAATAAAATTTTTAAAAAAAAGAAGAAGCCAAGCATGGTGGTACATATCTTTCATCCCAGCACTCAAGACAGAAATTGCAGATACTAGGAAATGGAAAGACATCCCTTGTTCTTGGATGGGAAGAATCAACATTGTGAAGATGACAATCTTACCAAAAGCAATCTACACATTTAATGCAATACCCATCACACCTATCTATCACACCTTCCAAGGCTCAGGGTCCATTGTGGAATAGGTAGGGGTAAGAATGTTAATAGCCAAGGAAGGGTAGGACTCCTTACAACGTGCTCTTCCAGACACAAAATGGCCTGGATATCCATGACTTCAGAGTGCCTAACACTACCTACACAAGACCATCATAATAGGAGGAAAAGATAATGGCATCAAAATAAAAGAGAGACTGATTGAGAGGGGGAGGGGATATGATGGAGAGTGGAGTTTCAAAGAGGAAAGTGGGAGAAGGGAGGGAATTACCATGGGATATTGTGTACAATTATGGAAGTTGTCAATTAAAAAAAAAAAAAAAGAATTTGGGGCTGGAGAGATGGCTTAGCGGTATTTGCCTGAAAAGCCAAAGGATCCTGGTTCAATTCTCCAGGTCCCACGTAAGCCAGATGCCCAGGGGGTGCATGCATCTGGAGTTTGTTTGCAGTGGCTAGAGGCCTTAGTGCACCCATTCTCTCTCTCTCTCATAAATAAATAATTTTTTTTTTTAATCTGACACTCGGAACATGGTAGAGGACATTTCCAAAACAAGTGTATCTACACTTGAGTCTTTCCCAATTTCTGTTGCTGCTGTGTGAGCTGCCCTTCACAGCAGGATGATGGGGAATCTCGTGAAGCCCCCACAGTCCATGTAAAGGATTTACTCTTCCCCAGGGCCTGCTGGTGCACACCTCTACTCTTAGCACTTAGGAGGCTGTGGTGCCAAGATCACCATAAGCCTGTGCTAGAGTTGAAACTCTGCATCAAAAGAAAGAAAGAAAGAAAGAAGGAGGGAAGGAGGGAGGGAGGGAGGAAAGAAGGAAAGAAGGAAGGAAGGAGAAAGAAAGAAGAAAGAAAGAAAGAGCAAGCCAGGTGTGGTGACACATACCTTTAATCCCAGCGCTCAGGAGGCAGAGATAGGAGGATCACCATGAGTTCGAGGCCACCCTGAGATTACATAGTGAATTCCAAGTCAGCCTGAGCTAGAATGAGACCCTACCTCGAACAAACAAAAATAAATAAATAAAAATAACAGAGCTGAAGAAATGGTTCAGTGGTTAAGTGCAAGCATGAGGGCCTGAGAAGTCTCAGGATTGCCTAAAATCTGACCCCACATAATCAGCTGACATGGCCACATGCTCCTGTAACCCCAGAACCCTGAGGGTGGGGGGCTCAGAGATCCAAGAACCCTCAGGCAGACCAATGGATCCTGTTGCCATTCTCCTGCCACTGTAGGCAAGTGACATTCCCCCACACACACCTGCTGTATGCAATCATATGGGATGCCACACCACACCATCTGCATGCACACACACACACATGCACGCATGCACACACACAAGGGGAAAAAACTGTATTCTAAGAAAATCAAATGAAATGGAAATGATATGTTTTCTTAATATTTATTTATTTATTTGGGAGAGCAGATGGGAGGGAATCAGATAGAGAGAAAGACTGAGCACTCCTGGGCCTCCAACTACTGCAAATGAACTCCAGGCACATGCTTCACCTTGTTTATCTGGATGGGTACTGGGGAATTGAACCTGGGTCCTTTGGCTTTGCAGACAAGCACCTTAACCACTAAGCCATCTCTCCAGCCCTAAACTATATGTTTTATTTAAGTAATAATGATACTGAAGTTGAAGGAAAAAATCCCACTCTTCATATTTTTGCAAGTGAAATCATATACATGCAAAATAAATGAGTAAATCTACAATGCTTCCCACAAGTCAGATACAAATTTTGTCAATTCAACAGAACCACCTCTAGCTAGTTTATAATTAATGGCATTTCTTGCTTTATTTTTATTAATTTATTTGAGAGAGAGAAAAAATGGGTGCTCCACGGCCTCCTGACACTACAAATGAACTCTGGATGCATGTACCACTTTGTGCATCTGGTTTTACATAGATAATGGGGACTCGAACCCAGGAGATCAGCCTTTACAAGCAAGTGCTTATAACCACTAAGCAATCTATCTTGCCAGACTCTTGTTTTTGTTTTGTTATTTTTCTTAATTTCTTGGGTGGGGGGGTTGTTTGTTTTTTGTTTTTGTTTCTCAAGGTAGGGTCTCACTCTCACCCAGGCTAACCAGAAATTCACTAGGCTCAGGGTGATGTGGAAGTCACAACAATCCTCTTACCTCTGCCTGCCAAGTGTTGGAATTAAAGGCATATGTCACCACTCCCAGCTAACTTCTTGGTTTTCTTTTTTAAAGCAGAGTTTGATTCTAACCCAGACTGACTTGAAACTCACAGCAATCCTCCTACCTCACCCTCTATAGAACTGGGATTAAAGGTGTGCACCACCATGCCTGCTGCCAGCCTTGTATGTTTTGGTTTTGTTTTGTTTTTGTTTTTGTTTTTCAAGGTAGGGTCTCATTCTAGCTCAGGCTGACCTGGAATTAACTATGTAGTCTCAGGGTTGCCTCGAACTCACAGCAGTTCTCCTACCTATGCCTCCCAAGTGTTGGGATTAAAGGCATGTGCTGCCATGCCTGGCTTTAGCCTTGTATTTTATTTTATTTTTATTTATTTATTTGAGAGAGAGATAGAGAATGGGTACACCATGGCGTAATGCCATTGCAAATAAATTCCAGATGAATGTATCATTTTGTTTTGTTTTTTTAAGTAGCTCATTAATTTATTTATTTACTTATTTGACAGAAAGAGGCGGGGGAGAGAGAGAATGGGCACACCAGGGTTTCTAGTCACTGCAAACGAATTTCAGACACATATGACACCTTGCACATCTGGATTATATGGGTACTGGGAAACTGAACCTGGATCCTTAGGCTTTTCAGGTAAATGCCTTAACCGCTAAGCCATCTCTCCAATCCTGTGGGTTTTTTGTCTGTTTTTTTGTTATTTTGCATTTTCAACAGAAGGTCTCACTCTAGCCCAGGCTGACCTGGAATTCATTATATAGTCTCAGGCTGGCCTTGAATTCATGGTGATCTTACCTCTGCCACCACGCCCAGTATGCACCATTTTGTGCACCTGGCTTTCCCTGGGTACTGGGGAATAAAACCTGAGTTGTAAGACTTTGCAGACAAGTGCCTTAATCACTGAGCTATATACCGAGCCCATGTTTCAAATTCTTTTTATTTTTTATTTTAAAAATATTTTACTTATTTATTTGCAAGGAGAGAGAGAGAGAAATGGGTATATGAAGGCTCCCAACCCAGGAAACAAATTCAAAATGCATGTGGTGCTTTCTGCATCCGTACCCACATGGGTACTGAGGAATCATAACCAGGCCATCAGGCTTAGCAAGCAAGTGGCTTTAACCACTGAGCAATCTCTCCAGATACAAGCGCCACCTTGTGCATCTGGCTTACGTGGGTCCTGGGGAATCGAACCAAGGTCTTTTGGCTTTGCAGGCAAGCACCTTAACCGCTAAGCCATCTCTCCAGTTCCCAATTCTTTTTTTATTATTTTTTTATTGACAACTTCCATAATTGTTGATAATGACCCATGGTTATTCCCTCCCTCCCCCGACTGTTCCCTTTGAAACTCCACTGTCCATCATACCTCTTTCCCCTCTCAATCAGTCTTTCTTTTATTTTGATGTCATCATATTTGCCTATTATGATGGTCTTGTATAAGTAGTGTCAGGCACTGTGAGCTCTTGGATATCAAGGCCATTTTGCCTCTGGAGGAGCACGTTGTGAGGAGTCCTACCCTTCCTTTAGCTCTTACATTTTTTTCTACCACCTCTTCCCCAACAGACCCTGAGCCTTGGAAGGTGTGATCGAGATATTTCAGTGCTGAGCACTCCTCTGTCACTTCTTCTCAGCACCATGATGCCTTCTGAGTCACCCCAAGGTCATAGCCATCTGAAAAGAGAAGGTTCTCTAACCAAAAGTGAGAGTAACATTAATATATGGATATGAATATTAAGAGAGGTGCTTACCAGGTAGTATGGTGAGCATAGTATGTACATTTAGCCAGACAGCAGCAGACATTGCACCCCTAGGGCTCATGACTTCCCCTTTTGTAGGTTTCCATATCAGAGATGTATTCCCTCCCATGGAGCGGGCCTCCCGTCCAATTAGAGGGCAGTTGGTTTCCACCATGACAGACTTGCCACTATACCTGTTGGCTCATTTGGCCTGGCTGGCCAAATATAAGGCTTGCAGTGTCTACTGTTGAGTATTTTCACTGGTGATTTCTCTCTCTCCCATTGAACTGCATGAAGTGTAGCCTTTTTCAGCTTTCTGTCAGTGGGTCTACATGGAGGAGGCTTTCAACTCAACTCCAGCTTCACTCAGTGACCTTACAGCACAGGTATGTGGACTCTTCAGCAATAGGGTCTTACCATCTATTCCTGGTGGGAAACGTAGAGCTTCATTAATAGCCTATAATATTTTGGGGGCATCAGTCACCTCCCTGGCCAACAACTCACTGGAAGGTATCCCATTCCTGGCACTGAAAATTTTATAATAATAATCTATGGCTTCTAGGTGTGCCATTGTCCAGAAAAGTATATTTCCATATAATTTATTCATATCTTCTTATATTTTGACTACCCCCCTCCACCTTTTCTTTACTCAGTCTCTTCCCCTGACCTCACTTAAGCCTTTTCACCCCCATTAAGCTGTTCTTCTACTTACATAAGTACAATATCATCCTATGAAGTCCCCTCTTCTCCTCCCTCCCTTTATAGTTTACTGGCCTCTGCTACTTAGTTTTATTTCAACATACATATAAAAGTCCAATCATTTGTAGCTAGGATTCACATATAAGAGAAGACATGTGATGTTTGGCTTTCTGGGCCTGGGTTACCTCACTTAATATAATCCTCTCCAGACCCACTCATTTTCCTGCGAATTTCATCTTTCTTTACCGCTGAGTAGAACTCCGTTGTACAAATGTGTCACATCTTCATTATCGACTAATCAGTTGAGGGACATCTATGCTGGTTTCATTTCCTAACTATTGTGAATACAGTGGCAATAAACATGACTGAGCAGGTATCTCTAAGGTAGTGAGACAAGTCCTTAGGATATATGCCTAGGAGTGGTATAACTGGATCATATGGTAAATCTATTTTTAGCTCTCTCAGGAAACTCCACACTGATTTCCACAATGGCTGGACCAAATTGCATTCCCACCAACAGTGTAGAAGGGTTCCTCATTTTCCACATCCTCGCCAGCATTAGTCATTAGTTCATGATGGTAGCCATTCTGACAGGAGAGAGATGGAATCTCAATGTAGTTTTAATTTGCATTTCCCTGATAGCTAGGAGTGTAGAACATTTTTTTAGATGTTTAAATTCCATCTGTATTTCTTCTTTATTGAGTTCCATAGCCCATTTTTAATTGGGTTGTTTGATTTTTAATTATTTAATTTTTCGAGTTCTTTGTATATTCTACGCATTAATCCTCTGTCAGATGTGTAGCTGGCAAAGATTTTCTCCCATTCTGTAGGTTGTCTCTTTGCTCTGTTCACAATGTACTTTGCTATACAAAAGCTTTGTAATTTCAACAGGTCCCAGCCTTTGATCAGTGGTTTTATTTCCTGAGCAACTGGGGTTGTATTCAGAAAGTCTTTGCCAAGGCCAATATGTTGAAGTGTTTCTCCTACTTTTGCCTCTAGCAGTTTTTCAGGTCTGTTATTAAGATCTTTGATCCATGTGGACTCAATTACTGTGCATAGAGAGAGATGAGGATCGATTTTCATCCATCTAGAGACACATGTCCAGTTTTCCCAGAACCATTTGCTGAAGAAGATCTCTTTTCTCCAATGAGTATTTTTGGCATTTTTGTCAAATATCGAGTGGCCGTAGCTACTCGGACTTATATGTGGGTCCTCTATTCTGTTCCATTGATCTACATGTTTGTTTTTATGCCAGTACCATTTTGTTTTTGTTACTGTGGCTCTGTAATGTAGGCTAAAATCAGGTATGGTGATACCACCAGCCTTATTTTTGTTGCTCAAAATTGTTTTAGATATTTAAAATGGATCTGTGTTTCCAAATTAATTTTTGGATTGTTTTTTTTTTCTATTTCCATGAAGAATGTCACTGGAATTTTGATAGGGATTGCATTAAATGTGTAGATTGCCTTTACTAAGATTGCCATTTTCACAATATTGCTACTTCCAATTCAAGAACAAAGGATGTCATTCCATTTTCTAGTGTCTGCTGCAATTTCTGTCTTGAGTGTTTTAAGGTTTTCATGTAGAGATCCTTCCCTTCCAAGGTACTTTTTTTTTTATGCAATTATGAATGGGAATGATTCTCTGATTTCATCCTCTGTGTGTTTGTTGTTAGCATACAGGAAGACTACTGATTTCTGTGTGTTTATTTTGTATCCTGCTACATGGCTATAAGTGTTTATCAGCTTTAACAGTTCGCAAGTAGAGTCTTTATGGTCCTTTATGCACAGAATCATGTCATCTGCAAATAATAATAACTTGATCTCTTCCTTTCCAATATATGTCCCTTTTATGTGTGTCTCTTGTCTTATTGCTATGGCTAAAACTTCCAGTACTATATTAAATAAAAGTGGGGACAGTGGACACCCTTGTCTTGTTCCTGATTTTAGTGGAAAAGCTTCAAGTTTTTCTCCATTTAGTATTATGTTGGCTGTAGCTTTGTCATGAATAGCCTTTATTATATTGAGATATGTTCCTTGTATTCCCAGTCTCTGTAGGACTTTAATCATGCTTTTCTGCATCTAATGAGATGATCATGTGACTTTTGTCCTTCGGTCCATTTATATAATGCATTACGTTTATTGATTTGCATATGTTGAAACGTTCCTACATCTCTGGGATAAAGCCTACTTGGTCAGGGTGGATGATCGTTCTGATATGTCCCTGTATTCTGTTTGCCAAGATTTTGTTGAGAATTTTTGCATCTATGTTCATGAGGAAGATTGGTTTGTCATTTCTTTTTTTTTTTTTTTTTTTTTTTTTGTTCTATCTTTGGTTTTAGTATCAGGGTGATGCTGGCTTCTTAGAAGGAGTTTGGTAGGATTCCTTCCTTTTCTATTTTATGAAAAAGTTTGAGAAGCATTGGTGTTAGTTCTTCCCTGAAAGTCTGGTAAAATTCACCTGTGAATCCATTTGGGCCTGGGCTTTTTTTAGTTGGGAGATTTTTGATAACTTCTTGGATCTCTGTACTTGTTATAGGTCTGTTTAAGTGGTTAACCTCATCTTGATTTAAATATGGTAAATCACATAAATCAAGGTAATCATCCATTTCAGATTTTCAAACTTGGTGGAGCATATGTTCTTATAGTCCCTATGATTTTTTAATTTCTCTGGTATCTGTTGTGATGGTGCCTTTTTTATCTTTAATTTTATTAATTTGTGTCTCTTCTCTCTTTCTTTTGGTCAGATTTGCTAAGGGTTTATCAATCTTGTGTATCCTTTCAAAGAACCAACTTGTTGTTTCATTGATTCTTTGGATTTTTTTGGTTTCTATTTCATTAATTTCTGCCCTAATCTTTATTATTTCTTTCCATGCACTGATTTTCAGTTTGCCTTGTTCTTGTTTTTCCATGGCCTTAAAGTGAAGCACTAAGCTGTTTACTTGCAACCTTTCTAATTTCTTAATATAGGCAATTAAAGCTATAAATTTCCCTCTTAGGACTACCTTCATTGTGTCCCAAAAGTTTTGGTATATTGTGTTCTCATTATCATTTGACTCTATGAATTTTTTTATTTCCTTCTCGATTTCTTTATTGTTTGTTTATTTATTTATTTATTTATTTATTTATTTATCATTTAATAGTGCATTGTTTAGTTTCCATGATCTTGTGTATGCTCTATGGCTGCTCTTGCTATTACTTTGTAGTTTGATCCCATTATGATCAGACAGAGTGCAAGGAATTATTTCAATTTTCCTGTATTTGTTAAGATTTGCTTTGTGTCTTAATATATGGTCTATTTAGAGAATGTTCCATGTGCCACTGAAAAGAATGTGTATTCTGAAGCATTTGGATGGAATGTTCTGTAGATATCTGTTAGGTGCATATGTTCTATGACCTCATTTAATCCAGATGCCTCTCTGTTTAATTTTTGCCCAGATGACCTGTCAATTGATGCAAGTGGGGTGTTGAAGTCACCCACTACAAATATCCAATTCTTATCTCCAACTTTGGACTCTTTGCCTTATTCTGCCATGCTGGGCTTTTAGTGTTCTATAAACCCACATCTGATTGAAACTAGTGTTCTCTACCATGACACTGAAAAAATCCACAAAAAATTTATTTCCCCTACTCTATCTTTATGTCTTTGACTTCTTCTTTCTTCTAACTTTATTTTTGTCTCTTTAATTGAGTTCTCACTCTATACCAGGCTAAATTGGAGCTCAATCTGTAGCCCAGGCTAGTCTTGAATTTATGGCAATTCTCTTACCTCAGTCTCAAAGGACTGGGATTAAAGTTATGAGCCACCATACCTGCCTTCACTAACATTTTTGACAGATTAAACTTGTCCTTGGGATTATAACAGGGAGGCTATGGGAACAAGGGCATTGTTTAGAGCTGGTCTCTGAAAACACAAGCCACTTGATTTAGCTTCAAACACAGCATCTGTAATTTGATCCCATATAATGTTTTCACCTTTGCCAAGTTGAAGCTGAAAAGTTCTAGACTTGAACGCCTCATTCACAAGAATGGGCCTCCAGACAGAGAAGTGACAGTCAATTCAATCCCTCTCTGACATACCCAAATCTGTCCTCTGACCCATGGAATGAACACTGTTTGAAGCAGGTAGCAGGACAAGATGAAGGGGCAGCTGGGGAAACAGTGCTGCTAACCCTGAGACTAGGTCCCTGGGTCCACAGAACTCAGAAGTATCAATTTATCCCAAAGGAAAATTTCTCAATAGCTGGAGCAAGAAATGTCATGAAGCAGGGCACAGTGGCACACACCTTTAATCCCAGCACTCTGGATGCAGAGGCAGGAGGATCACCGTGAGTTCAAGGCCACCCTGAGACTACATAGTGAATTCCACATCAGACTGGGCTAGAGCGAGACCCTACCTCAACCCCCGCTCTTCATCCCTCCCCCACCCACCCCAGAAAAAGAAATGTCATGAGTAAGCCAGGTGCAGTAGCTCACATCTGTAGTCCTAGTACCAGGGAGACTGGAGCAGGAGGATTGCCACAAGTTCAAGGCCAGCCTGAGCTCCAGAGTAAGACCCTGCCTCGAAAAAAAAAACCAGGGCTGGAGAGAAGGCTCAGTGGTTTAGGTGTTTGCTGGAAAAGCCAAAGGACTCAGGTTTAGTTCCCCAGTACCCACATAAAGCCAGATGCACAAAGTGGTACATGTGTCTGAAGTTTGTTTACAGCACCAAAAGGCCCTAATTCCAGTTTTCTTTTCTCTCTCTCTCTCTCTCTCTCTCTCTCTCTCTCTCTCCCTCTCTCTCTCCTTGCAAATAAATAAAAATAAAATTTTTAAAGTATAAGTACATCACCAGGCCAGTGAGACTGTCATGAGAATTCGAGAATCAAAGTTCCACATAAACAGGGACAGTGTGTGACATACAATGGCATAGGAAGTATAAACTAACACTATTACCTTCAAATACTGAGTTTCATTTCCTTGTTTTGTGATCTTGTACACAAATCATGATTTTCTTCTTAATATCAAATGGAGGTCAGGACTGGAGAGATAGCTTAGCGCTAAAGGCTCTACTTTGCAAAACCTGACAGCCCTAGTTAGATTACCCAGTATCCACACAAAGTGAGATGCACCAAGTGGCAGATGCTTCTGGAGTTCATTTGCAGTAGTAGGAGGCCCTGACACACCTATCTATATTCATTCTCTTTCTGTCTGCCTCTTTGTTTCTGTATCTCTCAAATAAATACTTTTTGTTTTGTTTTGTTTTGTTTTTTCAAGGTAGGGTCTCACTCTGGTCCAGGCTGACCTGGAATTAACTCTGTCATCTCAGGGTGGCCTCGATCTCACGGCGCTCCTCCTACCTCTGCCTCCCGAGTGCTGGGATTAAAGGCGTGCGCCACCACGCCCAGCTCAAATAAATATTTTTAAAGAGTGATCATGTGTTATTATAAAGATTATTAGGTTGGGCTGGAGGGATGGCTTAGTGGTTAAGGTGTTTATCTACAAAGACGAAGGACCTCAGTTCAATTTCCCAGGACACATAAGCCAGATGCACAAGGTGGCACATGCATCTGGAGTTTGTTTGCAGTGGCTAGAGACCCTGGCACCATTTTCCCTCTCTCTCTCCCTCCCTCTCTCTCTCTTTCTCTGTCATCTAAATAAAACAAAAATATTTTTAAAAAAAAGATTATTGGATTATCATGAAGATTCAAACAACTAGTTCTTTGGTTTATCCCAGAGATGCAGGGATGGTTCAATATACGCAAATCTATAAATGTAATACATTATATAAACGGGTTGAAGGACAAAAAGCACATGATCATCTCATTAGACGCAGAGAATTTGACAAAATCCAACATCCCTTCATGATAAAAGTCCTACAGAGACTGAGAATAGAAGGAAGATATCTCAATATAATAAAAGCTATTTATGACAAGCCTATAGCCAACATATTACTAAGTGGGGAAAAACTGGAAGCTTTTCCATTAAAATCAGGAACAAGACAAGGGTGTCCACTGTTCCCACTTTTAGTTAATATAGTTTTGGAAGTCTTAGCCATAGCAATAAGGCAAGAGACACACATAAAAGGGAGACAAATTGGAAAGGAAGAGATCAAGTTATCATTATTTGCAGATGACATGATTCTATACATAAAGGACCCTAAAGACTCTACTAGCAAACTGTTACAGCTGATCAAAACCTACAGCAATGTAGCAGGATACAAAATAAATACACAGAAATCAGCAGCCTTCATATATGCTAACAACAAACACACAGAGGATAAAATCAGAGAATCACTCCATTCACAATTGCATCAAAAAAAAATAAAGTACCTTGGAATAAACCTAACCAAGGAAGTAAAGAATCTCTACAATGAGAACTTTAAAACACTCAAGCGAGAAATTGCATAAGACACTAGAAAGTGGAGAAACATCCCTTGTTCCTGGATTGGAAGAATCAATATTGTGAAAATAGCGATCTTACCTAAAGCAATCTACACATTTAATGCAATCCCTATCAAAATTCCAAAGGCTTTCTTCATGGAAATAGAAAAAACAATCTAAAAATTCATTTGGAATCACAAAAAATCTCGAATACCTAAAATAATACTGAGCAACAAAAATAAGGCTGGTGGTATCACCATACCTGATTTTAACCTATACTACAGAGCCATAGTAACACAAACAGCATGGTACTGGCACAAAAACAGACATGTAGATCAGTGGAACAGAATAGAGGACCCAGATGTAAGTCCATGTAGCTATAGCCACCTGATATTCAATAAAAATGCCAAAAATACTCATTGGAGAAGAGACAGCCTCTTCAGCAAATGGTGTTTTAAAAACTGGATATATATCTGCAGAGGGATGAAAATAGATTCTTTTCTCTCGCCATGCACAAGAATTAAGTCCAAAAGGATTAAAGACCTTAACATCAAACCTGAAACTCTGAAACTGCTAGAGGAAAAAGTAGGGGAAACCCTTCAACATATTGGTCTTGGCAAAGACTTTCTGAATACAACCCCAATTGCTCAGGCAATAAAACCACAGATTAATCACTGGGACCTCATGAAATTAAAAGCATTTTGCACTGCAAAGGACACAGTGAAAAAAGCAAAGAGGCAACCTACAGAATGGGAAAAAATCTTCGCCAGCTATAGATCTGATAGAGGATTAATATCTAGGATATACAAAGAACTCAAAAAGTTAAATAATAAGGAATCAAACAAGCCAATCAAAAAATGAATATGAAGGTAAATAGAGCATTCTCAAAGGAAGAAATACGAATGGCATATAAGCATCTAAAAAAATGTTCTACGTCACTAGTCATCAGGGAAATGCAGATTAAAACTACATTGAGATTCCATCTCACTCCTGTCAGATTGGCCACCATCATGAAAACAAATGATCATAAATGTTGGCGGGGATGTGGAAAAAGAGGAACCCTTCTGCACTGCTGGTGGGAATGCAATCTGGTCCAGCCCTTGTGGAAAACAGTGTGGAGGTTCCTAAAACAGCTAGAGATTGATCTACCATATGACCCAGCTATAGCACTCCTAGACATATATCCAAAGGACTCATCTCATTTCCTTAGAAGTACATGCTCAACCATGTTTATTGCTGCTCAATTTATAATAGCTGGGAAATGGAACCAGCCTAGATGTCCCTCAACAGATGAGTGGATAATGCAGATGTGGTACATTTATACAATGGAGTTCTACTCAGCGGTAAAGAAAAATGAAGTTATGAAATTTGCAGAAAAATGGATGGACCTGGAAAGTATTATACTAAGTGAGGTAACCCAGGCCCAGAAAGCCAAGCGCCACATGTTCTCTCTCATATGTGGATCCTAGCTACAGATGATTGGGCTTCTGCGTGAGAATGAAAATACTTAGTAGCAGAGGCCAGTAAGTTAAAAAGGAGATATAAAGGGAAGAGAAAGGAAGGGAGGAGGGTACCTAGTTGGTTGATATTGTATATATGTAAGTACAATGATTGAGATGGGGAGGTAATATGATGGCGAATGGAATTTCAAAGGGGAAAGTGTCAGGGTGGTAAGGGAATTACCATGGGATATTGTTTAGTCATGGAAGTTGTTAATAAAAAAATTAAATTCTGGCCGGGCGTGGTGGCTCACACCTTTAATCCCAGCACTCAGGAGGCAGAGGTAGGAGGATTGCCATGAGTTCAAGGCCACCCTGAGATGACAGAGTTAATTCCAGGTCAGCCTGGACCACAGTGAGACCCTACCTCGAAAAACCAAAAAATAAAAATTAAAAAAATAAAATTCTGAAAAAGAAAAAAAAATGATTATTGGATTATCATGAAGATTCAAACAACTAGTTCTTTGGTTTAACAGGTTGGGTCTTTAAGACAGGGTCTCGTATTTGGGTGTTTTTGTTTTGTTTTGTTTTGTTTTGTTTTGTTTTGTTTTGTTTTGTTTTGTTTTGTTTTGTTTTGTTGAGAGAGAATGGGCATGCCAGGGCTTCTAGCCCCTGCAAACCAACTCCAGATGCATGTGCCACCTTGAGCATCTGGCTTACATGGGTCCTGTGAAATTGAACTGAGGTCATTTGGCTTTGCTTTAACCACTAAGCCATCTCTCCAGCCCTCATCTTTGGTTTTTGTTTGTTTGTCTGATATACAGTATCCCTATGTGGCCTAGAACTGTCTATGCAGCCTCAACCAGCCTCAGATTTGAGATCCTTCTCCATCAGCCTGGCAAGGATCACAGAAGTGGGACATCACACATGACAACCAAAGAGCTTAAAAGAACCATGCCAAAAAAAAAAAAGAACCATGACAAACACCTTTCAATGTTCAACAATTGTTGGAGGTTGGTATTATTTTAATTATTCTCACTAATTTTTCTAATGCATCTTCCTTACGACATTATAAGTTCACTTACATTATCCCCACTTAACAGAATGGAAAACTGAGGCTCAGAAATTCCATACCAGGCCTGTTCCAAGCATTTCACAATTCTAATTTATTTAGATATTCTAACAACCCTACCTCACTTAGCTTGTAACAACCCCTCCTCCTATCTTACAGAGAACCAATAAGACAGAGAAGTTAAGTAACTTGTCTGATGTCCTGGAAGTGTGTGGTCCTTCTGGCCCCAGGAGAAGCACCCAGGCTCTAGTAGAGTTACTCTACTGGGCAGGACCATGGGTGGGTTAGAGGATGCAGTTGAAAAACCCAGAAAGCTTTTTTATGGGGGGAGGCTCAAGGTCACATTCTAGCCCAGGAATTTGCTATGTAGTCTCAGGGTGTCCTTGAATTTGCTGCGATCCTCCTACCTCTGCCTCCTAAATGCTGGGATTAAAGATGTGAGCCACCATGCCCCACTCCCAGGAGGCATTTTACTTCCCCAACTATTCTGGCTCTCATCCAAGAGGGCTAGGGTGAGCCTGAGCCAAGATCAGGAGGTTCTTTTCTGCCAAGGGTCAAAGCTCACTTCTGTGAGGACCTAATCCAAAAAGATGAGGTGGGAGGTGGGGTCCAAGAAGTGAGCATTGTAGTTTCTTCAAGGCTCACATTTCTGTAAAAAAAAAAAAAAAAAAAAAAAAAGCCGGTCGTGGTGGCACACGCCTTTAATCCCAGAACTCAAGAGGCAGAAGTAAAATTGCTGTGAGTTCGAGGCCAGCCTGAGACTACATAGTGAATTCCAGGTCAGCCTGGGCCAGAATAAGACCCTACCTTGAAAAACCAAAAAAAAAAAAAAAAGTCATTTAAACTGGACGTGGTGGCACATGCCCTTAATCCCAGCACTCAAGAGGCAGAGGTAGAAGGTTCACCATGAGTTCAAGGCCACCCTGAGACTACATAGTGAATCCCAGTCAGCTTGGGCTAAAGTGAGACCCTACCTTGAAAAAACAAAAAAAAAAAAAAAAAAAAAATTTAAGGCCAGGCATGGTGGTACATGCCTTTAATCCCAGCATTTGGGAGGCAGAGGTGGAAGGATTGCCATGAGATTGAGGCCACCATGAGACTACATAGTGAATTCCAGGTCAGCCTGGGCTAAACTGAGACCCTACCACAAAAATATATAAATAAATATTTTATTTATTTATGTGAGAGAGAGAATGGATACACCAGGGCTTCTAGCCACTACAAACAAACTCCATACACGTGCACCACCTTGTGAAGCTGGTTTACATAGGTACTGGGGAATCAAAATTGGGCCCTTAGCCTTCACAGGCAAGTGTCTTAACCACTAAGCCATCTCTCCAGCACCAAGGCTCACATTTCTACTTCCCCAAGTGGAAGCCACGCTAGCAGTCTAAAGGGACATAAGCTTGTCCTCTGTCTCCTAGGGGACAGCAGGCAAGTCCCAGCCCCTCTCACTGCATGGGCTTCCCTAGAAGTTAGTGAGCAAAACACACTGGCACAGGATACAACCGAGAAGCCATTACTTCTCTAAATCACATAGCAAGGAAACAGAAGGTCTCGGCAACAAATCTGAGTGAGACTAATGTCCCTCAATTCCTGTTTTCCCTGCCATTCTATATCTTCTGAATATGTCTTGTAAATTCTAGAGCATTCTTCAAATAAGAAGTTAATACCATCATTACATTATTGCAACATGATATTTCCGGAGAGTCTGAGTCATTTACTTCCTGTATGCATAATCTCTCCAAGCAATATGTCAAGTTTTAGGACAGAGTAGGACCTGGGGATGTTGTGTGGAATCTGAGCTTAGGTGACACATTGACAGGATTTCAACTTGTATTTCACCATTTGTCAGAAATGGGCTTTCAGAGCAACTTCGAAGAGCCTGTCTTCCCCCCTGTAAGGAAGGGGGAAATACACAAGCCTCATGAGGTTTCTGGGAGAGTAAGTGAGCTTTCACATTTTAAGTGCTTAGCACAATGCCTAAAAAACAGTTAAGATTCAAAACAACCTGAAGCTTGGGCTGAAAAGATTGCTCAATGGTTAAACCACTTGCCTATAAAGCCTAATGATCCAGGTTCAAAGTGGCACATGAATCTGGAATTAATTTGCAGTGGCTAGTGGCCCTGGTGCTCCCATATTCTCTCTCTCTCTCCTTCCTCTCTCCATGCAAATAAATAAAATACTTTTTTTAAATGGAAGCTTGATAACAGAAAAGTAATTACAATGGGATTGTTCATTTAGGAGGCCCTTACTACATCTTTTCCAAATAAAATAGGTCCTCCAGAACTGTTCTCTCCTCAATTCATACTCTGCAGTGTGGCCATACAACACATGCACTAAGATATCACTAGTTCCTGTTGAGACCCAGCCTAACATTGCTTCAGAATTGATGCTTTCAGCTTTGTAACAGCAATAGTGTCATTTTCCCAATCCCTCCATTCCTTCTTTCTCTGTCACATCTCACCAAAGTACTAAATCAACCTGAGATGCCAGGTGACCATCCCAGCCAGGAGTTACCATGTCTCATTTGTTTAAAGAATGTTACATTGTTTTTAAATTTTTATTTTTTTTAAGATATTATTTATTTGAGACAGAGAGAGGGAAAAAGAATGGGCTCACCAGGGCCTCTAACCACTCACTGCAAACAAACTCCAGATGCATGTACCACCATGTGCATCTGGCCTATGTGGGACCTGGAGAATCGAACTGGGTCCTTAGGCTTCCCAGGGATGTGCCTTAACCACTAAATCATCTCTCCAGCCCAACCCCTTTTTTTTTTTTTTTGGTTTTGTCTTAATATTTTGAGGTAGGGTCTCACTCCAGCTCAGGCTGACCTGGAATTCACTATGTAGTCTCAGGGTGGCCTCGAACTCATGGCGATCCTCCTACCTCTGCCTCCCACATGCTAGGATTAAAGGTGTGCGCCACCACGCCCGGCCCCCTATTTATTTTTAAGCAGAAAAAGAGTGAATATACATGAGAGAAAGAGTGAGAAAGGGTGTGCCAGGGACTCCTGCTAGTGCAAATGAACTCCAGATGTATGTGCCACTTTGTGCATCTGGCTTTACATGAGTGCTGGGGAATCAAACCTGGGTCTTTGCAAGCAAGTGCCTTAACTGCTGAGCTATCTCTCCAGCCTTCCATGTCTCATTTTGAATGCATGTGGGAGTTAGATGTAAGTAGTCGGATGCTATTTGCACACAAAAAGATCCTAGTTACGGTGCCCCAAAATCGGGGAAGGAACATGCATCACACCACTATAACTGAAAGTTGGACTGATGCTCTAAGCCACTGTAAGAGATAACTGCTAAGGAGCAGAACTTATCTCTGTCAGTAGCTGAAGGAATTCCAATGAGAGAATTGTCTAGGGGAGAACCCGGAGAGATGATAAGAGGGAAGGACAGTTTAGACTAAAATAGAGTGAAACAGAGCTCATGGTTAGGGTGACCCAACTACATGATCCATATGCATGCTGATTCATAGGTAGATTTTTTAAAGTTGTTTTGAGGGCTGGAAGGATGGCTTAGCAGTTAAGTGCTTGTCTGTGAAGCCTAAGGACCCCTGTTCAAGGCTTGATTCCCCAGGACCCACATAAGCCAGATGCACAAAGTGGCTCATTCATCTGGAGTTCGTTTGCAGTGGCTGGAATCCCTGCTGCATGCATTCTCTCTCTCCTCTTTGTCTGTCGCTCTCAAATATATAAATAAAAATAAATAAATAAATATTTAAAAAATTGTTTTGAACCATACAGACAAGCTAACTGTCACATCCTCCTTCTGTAAACAAGCTGCCCGCTTGCTTGCAAACCCCTCCCCTTGGCTAAGAACACTATAAAATGAAAGTAAAATCTGTTTAATACCAAAGTTACTTTGGAGAGCGATCCCAACTTCGTTCCCCAGGAAGGAAAACTCCTCCACTTTCACTCTAGTTGGCGTTGGAGTAATCTGTTCAGAAAAGTTCTGCACCACCACCCTAACCCATATTCTTCCCTCCTTGAACACCAAGAACTGAGTGTGAGGCACAACCCACTGCTTTCCAAGACATCCAACATGTTCTCCCTATTCTCTCTCTCTCCCTCTTTCAGCGTGTTTTTCTGCAGCTCCAAAGTTTCAGTTAAGTGTGTTCTATTGGTTTTACTTACAGAAAAGACTATTCTATCCCAAATAAAGGCTCAAGAGATGTAGTCAAAAGCTGGGCATAGTGGCACACACCTTGAATCCCAGCGCTCAGAGTCAGGGTAGGAGGGCCGCCGTGTGTTTCAGGCCAGCCTACAACTACAGAGTCAGAGGTCAGACTGGGCTAGAGTGAGACCCTACCTCAAAAAATAATAATAATAATAATAATAATAATAAGGGCTGGAGAGATGGCTTAGAGGTTAAGCGCTCGCCTGTGAAGCCTAAGGACCCGGGTTCGAGGCTCGGTTCCCCAGGTCCCATGTTAGCTAGATGCACAAGGGGCGCACGCGTCTGGAGTTCGTTTGCAGTGTCTGGAAGCCCTGGCGTGCCCATTCTCTCTCTCTCCCTCTATCTGTCTTTCTCTCTGTGTCTGTCGCTCTCAAATAAATAAATAAAAAAGGAACAAAAAATATTAAAATAATAATAATAATAATAAAGTCAGACTGGAGAGATGGCTTAGAAGTTAAGGCACTTGCCTGTGAAGCCTAAGGATCCAGGTTTGATTCCCCAGTACCCACCTAAGCTATATGCACAGGTGGTGAATGCATCTGGAGTACATTTGCAGCACCCATTCCCTCTACCCCTCCCCATATAAATAAAGTATAGAGCCAGGCATGGTGGCGCACGCCTTTAATCCCAGCACTCAGGAGGCAGAGGTAGGAGGATCACCATGAGTTCAAGGGCACCCTGAGACTACATAGTGAATTCCAGGTCAGTCTGGGCCAGAGCGAGACCCTACCTCGAAAAACCAAAAATAAATAAATAAATAAAGTATAAAAAAAATTTTTTTAAGTAAATCCAAAACGTGGATTAAGGGGAAAATCCACCAAGAGAACATTACAATTCTAAACACACAACCACGGGTGCACCCAATTTAATACAACATATACTACCAGATATAAAGTCACAGATTAACCCCAACACAGTAATAGGTGACTTCGGTACCCCATTCTCGCCAATAGAAAGTCATCCAGACATAAAATAAACAGAAATGGGCTAGAGAGATGGCTTTGCAATTAAAAGCGCTTACTTGCTTGCAAAGCCTGATAGCCTAGATTTGATTCCTCAACCCCTGTATAAAGCCAGATGCGGGATGGCAGGTCCTGGTGAGGCCATATTCACTCTTTCTCTGATACATGTATGTATGCATGTATCGAACAGCGGGACATTGGTTTTAAATGACATCACATAGCAGACTAAACATATCTGTATAATATTCTACCTAAACACTATAGAATATACATTCTCCAAAGCAGCCCATAGAACTTTCTCTAAAATAGATAACATATTAACACACAAAGCAGTCTCAACAAATACATGAAAATCAAAATAACTTTCTATGGGCTGAAGAGATGGCTTAGTGATTAAGCACTTGCCTGCAAAATCAAAGGAACCAGGTTCGATTCCCCAAGACGCATGTAAACTACATGCACAAGGTGCTCCAAACATCTGGAATTCATTTGCAGTGGGGGGATACCCTAGCATGCCCATTCTCTCTTTCTCTCTACCTGCCTCTTTCCCTCTTCCTCTCTCTAATAAATAAATAAAAATAAAATATTTTAAATAACTTTTTTTTAAAGGGAAGAGCACAAGTGCAGTTCCCCACTGCCACAAATTATGCAGTCAAGTTTCCACATTTAGGGAAATCACAGGGGTCAGCACATGCAGAGTGCAATGGATAAGCCTCGCCCTGGGAAAACCACCTTCGTGACCATGGCATATTCTCTGCCAGGTAAGCATATAACTTTTTTAAACATTACTTTTTTTTTTTTTTTTTTTTTTTTTTGGTTTTTCAAGGCAGGGTCTCACTCTAGCTCAGGCTGACCTAGAATTCACTATGTAGTCTCAGGGTGACCTCGAACTCACAGCGATCCTCCTACCTCTGCCACCATATGGCATGTGCCACCATACCCAGCTCCTTCCATTCTTTTTAAAAAGAACTTCTTGTATCAAGAGCAAGAGAGGGGGAGGGAGGGTATTGCCATGGGATATTTTTTGTGATCATGGAAAATTTTAATAAAAATAATGAAAAGAAATAAAATAAAATAAAAAATAAAACAAAAATAATAATAATAATAACAAAAATAATAATAATAATAACAAAAAAAAGAGCAAGAGAAACAACCATGAGGCCTGTGGTTGGTCCTCATTTAAATAAGGCCTGATGATTGGTAAAACTAGAAGCTATGCTGTAATTTATGCAAATACAGTTCTTCCTTCATGTACCTCACACCCCTCAAGGTGCAGAACCAGGATATTCAATTCACATTTGAGGAAGAGGTATTTATTTGAGGAAGAGGTATTTTGTTTTTCCTTTTTTTTTTTTTTTTTTTTTTTTGGTTTTTCGAGTTAGGGTCTCACTCTGGCTCAGGCTGACCTGGAATTCACTATGTAGTCTCAGGGTGGCCTCGAACTCTCAGCGATCCTCCTACCTCTGCCTCCCAAGTGCTGGGATTAAAGGCGTGCGCCACCACGCCCGGCTTGTTTTTCCTTTTTTAAATGTATATACATATACATATGTTGTTTGGTTTTCTAGTTTTTCAAAGTAGGGTTTCACTCTAGCTCAAGCTGACATGGAATTCACTATGTCCTCTCAGGATGGCTTCAAACTCACAGCAAGTATCCTACCTCTGCATCCCAAGTGCTGGGATTAAAGGCATGCATCACCACACCTGGCTTTAAAATATTTTTATTGTTTGTTTATTTATTTGCAAGGAGAGAAAGAGAGAGAATAGACTCACCAGGGCCTCATGCTGCCAACACATGGACCATCTTGTGCATCGGGCTTTACATGGATACTGGGGAATCGAACCCAAGCAAATGCCTTAACTTCTGAGCCATCTCTCCCTTTCTGTTCCTTTTTGAATTATTTGAGAGAGGAAGGGAGAGAGGGAGAATTGGTGCACCAGTGCCTCCTGGTCTTTTTTGTTGTTGTTGTTACTTTTTATTTATTTATTTGAGAGTGACAGAAAGAGAAAGAAGCAGATAGAGAGAGAAAGAGAGGAGAAAGAGGATGGGTGTGCCAGGGCCTCCAGCCACTGCAAAGGAACTCAAGACGCATGTTCCCCCTTGTGCATCTGGCTAACGTGGGTCCTGGAGAATCGAGCCTCAAACTGGGGTCCTTAGGCTTCACAGACAAGCGCTAAGCCATCTCTCCAGCCCCTCCTGGTCTTTTTGAGACAAGATCTCACTCTAATACAGGCTGACCTGAAACTCACTCTGTAGCCCAGTCTTGAATTTCTGGCAATCCTCCTACCTCAGCCTTCTGAGTGGTGGGATTGAATATGGGTGTGGAACCACACATAGCTAAAAGTTAAAATTTTGTTTATCAGGCCTGGAGAGATTGCTTAGTGGTTAAGGTACTTGCCTGCAAAGCCAAGAGTCCCAGGTTCAAATTCCCCAGGACCCACATAAACCAGATGCACAAGATAATGCATGCATCTGGAGTTTGTTTGCAGTGACTGGAGGCCCTGACGCATCCATTCTTTCTCTCTCTTTCTCCCTGTGTCTCACTCTGCCTCTTAAAAAAAAAAACAAAAAAAAAACAGAGCCAGGTATGGTGGTGCACACATTTAATCTCAGCATTTAGGAGGCAGAGGTAGTAGGATCGCTGTGAGTTTGAGGCCAGCCTGAGACAACATAGTGAATTCTAGGTCAGCCTGGGCTACAGTCAGAGTCTACCTTGAAAAACCAAAAAAAAAAAAAAAAAAATTATGTTTATTTACTTATTGCTCGTGTGTGTGTGTGGTGTATCCACATGTATGTGTCCTTGAGGCATCCCATAGCTCACCCGCAGTGGGGTTGCTCACATGTCATGACTGGAGTAGAACATCAGTGGACTTGTTGTGGCCCAAGCTCCATTTTTACTAATTCTAGAACTATTAGGCTCTGATGATCCTTGGGTCTTTGCAGTTCTGTGGGAGCAGGGCTACACGGCCATGGCCCCCTGTTTACGTGCAGTCTGGAGATTGGAACTCGGCAGTTTCAGGACTCCACAGGCCCTCATACTTGTACAGAAGCACACTTAACCACTGAGCCATCTCCAGCCCTGAAATTTTGTTTGTTTCTGTTCTTCTTTTGTTTTGTCTTTTGATTTTGTTTCAAAACAGAATTTAAGCCAGGCATGGTGGCGCACGCCTGTAATCCCAGCACTCAGGAGGCAGAGGTAGGAGGATCGCCATGAGTTCAAGGCCACCCTGAGATGACAAGGTCAGCCTGGACCAGAGTGAGACCTAACCTCGAAAAAACAAAAAAAAAAAAAAAAAGAATTTATTTCCAATTTCCTTGACTAGCTCATAGCTTTTCCTCCAAATAGAAAATTATTAACTTTCAGTTTCCTTTACAAAAACAGGTATGAGGACCAGCTGACAAAGAGCTGGAAGAAGTCATTGGGAGAAAGAGAAATCACCAATGAAGATACTCTGCAGTGGACACTGCAAACCTTATATTCGGCCAGCCAGGCCAAATGGGCCAACGGGTGCAATAGTGGCACATCTGTCATGGTGGAAACCAACTGCCCTCTAATTGGACTGGAGGCCCACTCCATGAGAGGGTATACATCCCTGATACTGAAAATCTACAACAGTGGTAGCCATGAGCCCTAGGGGTGTAACATCTGCTGCTGTCTGGCTAAATGATATACTATGCTCATCAAACTGCCCAGTAAGCACTTCTCTTAATGTTCATACCCATATATTAATGCTACTCTCACTTTTGGTAGAGAATCTTCTCTTTTCAAATGGCAGTGACCTTGGGATGACTCAGAAGGCATCATGGTTCTGGGAAGAAGTGACAGAGGAGTGCTCAACACTGCAATACCTCTATCACAACTTCCAAGGCTCAGGGTCCATTGTAGAAGAGGTAGCAGAAAGAATGTAAGAGCCAAAGGAAGGGTAGGGCTCCTGACAATGTGCTCCTCCAGACACAAAATGGCCTGGATAGCCATGACCTCACAGTGCCTGACACTACCTACAGAAGACCATCATAATAGGATGGTAAAAGATCATGACATCAAAATAAAAGAGAGACTGATTGAGAGGGGGAGGGCATATGATGGAGAGTAGAGTTTCAAAGGGGAAAGTGGGGGGAAGGAGAACAATACCATAGGATATTGTTTACAATCATGGAAGCTGTTAATAGAAAATAAATTAATTTTAAAAAAAGGATATAAAAAGCAAGTATGAGCTGTGGAAGTGAACAGTTTTCAAAAGAAGAAATATGAGCAAGGTGTGGTGGACATGCCTTTAATCCCAGCACTGGAGGGGCTAAGGTAGGAGAATGAGTTCAAGCCTGGGCTAAAGAGTGAGTTAGAGGTCAGCCTGAGCTCCTGTAAGACCCTGCTTTTAAAAAAAGGAAGCCAGGCACGATGGCGCATGCCTTAATCCTAGCACTCAGGGTAGCAGAGGTAGAAGGATCACCATGAGTTTGAGACCACCCTGAGATTACATAAGGAATTCCAGGTCAGTCTGGGCTATAGTGAGACTCTACCTCAAAAAACCAAAATAAATAAATAAATAAAAATAAAAGAAGAGGAGAAACATAAGTAGCTAATAAATGGCCCATGGTAATTCCCTACCTCCTCCCATTTTACAACACCCTTATTTATCAGGGAAATGCAAATTAAAACTTCTTTGAGATTTTATATCACTCCAGTTAGAATGGCTATACACAAAAGAAAAAGCCTAATGAGTGCTAGACAGGAGGCTCAGTGATTAAAGGTACTTGCTATATAAAGCTGGAAACTGTGGAGTTTGGGCCCCAGCACCCACAGAAAGCCAGGCACAAGGTGATGCACATATTTGTAATCCCAATATACCTTCAGCAATGGAAAGCAGGTCAACAATCCCAAAGCTCATAGGCCAGCTAGTTTGGCCTTCCCACTGGGAGATAAGGTGGAGAGCACCAACACATGAAGGTTATCCTCTGACCTCTACATGCACACACCATAGCACACAGCACCCATATACATAACACAAACATAGTATTTAAAATTTTTTTAAAAGAGAAAATGGGAGCCAGGCATGGTGGCACATGCCTTTAATCCCAGCACTCAGAAGGCAGAGGTAGGAGGACTGCCATGAGTTCAAGACCACACTGAGACTACATAGCGAGTTCCAGCTAAGCCTGGGCTAGAGTGAGGCCCTACCTCAAAAAAAAGGGGGAGACTAGAGAGATGGCTTAACAGTTAAGGCATTTGCCTGTGAAGCCAAATGACCCTACTTTGATTCCCTAAGACCCACATAAACCAGATGCACAAGGCAGTGTCTGGAGTAAAAAATATAAAAAATAAATTAAAACAAAAACAGGAGACTGAGGAGATGGCTCAGTGGTTTAAAGCACTTACTGTAAATCCTACCAACCCAGGTTCAATTCCCCAGCCACCCACATAAAGCCAGACAGGCATTTGTTTGCAGCAGCAAGAGACCTGGAATATAAACACACAAAAAAAAACACTTTTTTAGGCCTGGAGAGATGGCTTAGCAGTTAAGGTGCTTGCCTGCAAAGCCTAAGAACCCATGTTAAACTAACCAGACCCCACATAAGCCAGACACACAAGGTGGCACACATGTCTGGAGTTTGATTATGGTGGCTAGAGGCCCTGGTAGGCCAATTCTCTCCCTCCCTCCATCTCTCTCTCTCTCTCTCTCTCTCTCTCTCTCTCTCTCTCTCTCTCACACACACACACACACACACACACACACACACACAAAATAATTGGAAAAAAAAAAAAAGAATTATTAGGTCACTGGGTGTGGTGGTTCATGTCTTTCTTTAATCCCAGCACTTGGGAGGCAAAGGTAGGAGGATCACCAAGACTTCTAGGTCACCCTGAGACTACATAGCAAATTCCAGGTCAGCCTGGGGTAAAGTGAGACTCTACTTCAAAAAATAATAATAATAATAACACAATAAAACAAAGTGAGAACAAATGCTTGGCATGGTGGCAAATGTCTTTAATCCCAGCACTCAGGAGGTAGAGGTAGGATTGCTGTGAGTTTTGAGGCCAGCCTGAGACTACATAGTGAATTCCAGGTCAGCCTGGGCTAGAGTGAGACTCTAGCTCAGAAAAAAAAAAAAAAAAAAGACAACAAATGCTGGTAAGGATTAGAGGAAGGGAAAACCTTATTCACTGTTGGTATGAACTAGTACAGCTACTATAGGAATCACATGGATCACGCAGGCTCCAAAGACCCCCAAATTAATACAGACTACTACCATTGGTCTTGGTTGCCCTCCAGAACTAGATGGTAAGCCCCTATTGCTAAAGAAGCCACATACTTTGGCTGCAGACCATAAAGAAAACAAGAAGTAGCTGAGCTAGAAGCTTCTGTCCCTGCTGGCTAGCTTTCATAGTGCTGGAAGGTGGTATGCAGGCTGCTGGGGGGAGAAAAGTCAACTGTCTTACTCAGCTGTGGACTTGGTGTGCTACAATACCAACCTACCAAGCAAGATATGCCCATTGGCAAAACAGTAGCATGACTATTATGAAGGTAACAAGTACTTTCTGATTAGGTTTGAGGCCTGCTCCACAGGAAGGGTTCGTGATGCCTGGTACTATATTATCAAAAGGTTTTGGCTAGGGAGGTCCTGGGTCCCAGGAGGGAATCACTACTGTTCTTTTGTTAAATTAAGAGGTTATCAGACTGTCTTCTATACTCATAGATTGGTGCTGCTCTCAGTCTTAGTTAGAGAAGCTTCTTTTTGTAATGAGGTGGTAGTTAATAAATTCATGACTGGTCATTATTGATAAGTGACTATTGAGGGTTCAGCCCTAAACAGAACACTTATACTCTCTCCGAGGCCTAGGGAACATCATGGGAGAGCAGGTAAGAGTGTTAAAAGCCCAGAGGATGGGGAGGAGTGCTATGAGTACTCTTCTGGCGATGCCATGGTCATTGCATTCATGAACTCACTGCAGTTACCTGCATTAGATTGGGGCCATCAGGCTAGAGAGATGGTTTAGTGGTTAAGGTGCATGTTTGAGAAGCCTAAGGACCCAGATTCGATTCTCCAGGTCCCATGTAAGCCAGAAGCACATGGTGGCACATGCGTCTGGAGTTCGTTTGCAATGGCTAGGAGTCCCTGACATGCCCATTCCCACTCTCTCTCTTTCTCTTGTTCCCTCTCTGTCTTTAAGTAAATAAATAATAAATAAATAAATCTTTAAAGGAAAAAAAAAAAGAAAAATATATTGGAGCCATCAACGTTCCATCATGGATAAGGGAGGGACTCATAAGGCCCAACCATCCATGAGTAGTTGCTGCCTTCTCAGCTAGTGGTTGCCAGAGGAAGGGGAGTCATTTCTTCCAGTGGTATAGTCACTGGAAAGTTGCCCATGCTTTGGTAAATAACCCCACCCCCAATTAAACCCAGTGGGTCAAAGGAAAAAAAAATGAAAATAGGAGGGGACTAATTCAAAAGAAAGGGTTCAGCAGGAGTGGGAGGCAGGTATGATGGGGTGGCTCTCTCCTTAGGATCTACATCTATCTGAAAAAGAGAAGCAGATTCTCCAACAGAGAGTAAATTAGCACCAGACTAATGAGATTACCCTTACTTTTTGGTTTTCGAGGTAGGGTCTCACTGTAGTCCAGATTGACCTGGAATTCACTACATAGTCTCAGGGTGGCCTCAAACTCATGGTGATCCACCTACCTCTGCCTCCCAAGTGCTGGGAGGATTAAAGGCGTGCGCCACCACACCTGGCTTCCCTTACTTTTTTTTTTTTTAATTGTGAAATATGAGGTTTATTTTAGGGAGAATTAGGATGCAGAGGGAAGGCTAGCTGAAAGGCTTCAAGATGGAAGGGAATTCTCCCCTTTGCCCACTTTCCAAAGGGGAGGAAAGATGGAAAGAATCACCTTCATATAGAAAAATACCTCTGGTGATCACACACACACACACACAAAGAGAGAGAGAGAGCGCAAAAGATGAAACCTTAAGCCAAAAAAATCCCTTTCACCTTTTCATTCACATAGGGGTCAGAAAAGACTAAAACAAAAGATAGTAAAGTACTCAGGGCTTAAAGAGAGATCACACACACAGTGAAATAGGAAAACATCAAGAAACAAAATACATGTAGAAAGTAAGTGGGAAAATACCCAGGCAAAATATTCTCCTGCAGCTGGGAAAGCTTCTTGCTATGGATCAAATTTCAAATTAGGCTGAGTCTCTTCATCAGACTAGACATGTAAGGGAGATAACAGATTGGTTGGTTGGGACTGGAGAGGCTGACTCAGGAGGAGCCAGTCCTTCTGGGTGTGCTAAGCTGAGGACAAAACAGAAAGATGCTGCTGGAAAGTGTGCTTGCAGCCATCTTGGATGACAGTGGGTCAATGACAGACAGGGTGATGTCCATGTCCTCTCTGGACCTCTGTCCCGGGCTGGAGGCTGTAAGAAAATCCATCTTGCTCCTGGTCCTGCTTTAATTCCAACCACTATTCTAGGCGCTGAAATTGTTTTAGTTTGAATTGATTTTATCTGTACAATTATAAAGTTATTGTTTTTTTTTGTTTATTTTTATTTACTTATTTGAGAGCGACAGACAGACGGAGAGAGAGAGAGAGAGAGAGAATGTGCACACCAGGGCCTCCAGCCACTGCAAACAAACGCCAGACGTGTGCGCCACCATGTGCATCTGGCTTACATGGGTCTTGGGGAATAGAGCCTTGAACCGGGGTCCTTAGGCTTCACAGGAAATAGCTTAACCGCCAAGCCATCTCTCCAGCCCCCTATAAAATTATTTACACTACTAAATACAATTCAGAATCTTAGTACTGTTACAACAAGCCCTTAGCACAAAAAGGCAAGAAAAAAGAAGTCAACTAATGAACATTTTTCAATTATATATAAGCACATTTTCTATGTTTGTCCAGCACTCTTTACTGTTATATAAATTCTAGGTGGGAACCACTTCATGAGAGCAACCAAGTATTTAGCATTATTACGAATGGTCAATCTATTATCAGAACCTCCAGAGACATAGAACATCACTCATCTGAGCCTCCCTAGCACAAGTTCTTGCACTATATCCTACCCTTTATTAATCTCTTACCTCCATTTTTTGAATGCTCAGCTGAGAAGAATAAAACATGATAAATCAAGGGAGACAATTTTCAGAAAGATAGCATAACAAAACACATAGATACACTCTAAGGAATTTGTCATGGACTTCCATTTCAGACAGGATACCATACAAAGTAACACATTATCCTTCTTTATGCTGGTATGACAGCCCATTTTTACTTGTAATTATAATAAGACCACTTTTGTGGAGGTCCAGGGTCCCTGTATTAATGGTCTAAAACACCTTAAAGCCATATTTTATTTTTAGTACCTTAAAGAAGCATAGTAATCTTTAACTTCATACATCTCAATCCATGGACTCTTGTGTATTTAATCTCTGCCTCTTCCAAACTCCACAAGCATTTCACTGGGAATATCTCTCATGAACACAGAACTTTTCACTCACGATTTTTTAAGTCATGGCCTTCTTCCAGTATTAAGTTGTGCACAAAACTTTTCAACAGAAATTTAGTAGCTCTCCTTTACTCTTGGTGAATTAATGTTGGACACTGTTTAATTCACTACAAATCACGTAGAAAATAAATGACAGAAGATTTCCTAGACATTTCTAACACTGAATCTTGTTATTTTTTAACTATTTAGAAAACAAACAAAACACACACTGAAACACTTGCACAAAGACAAAATAGCACACACACCAGATATGAAACTCACATAATAACTATTCTGTAAGTAGGACAAAGTGCCCTGCATAGTGATGAGGTATGAGGGCCCTACAGTGCCTTAGATTATCAATTTTTCTACATTTTGCTTCAAAGAAAAGCAAAAATTAGAAATCACAGAGAATGTGTAAAGGAGTGTGTGTGTGTGCGTATGTGTATGTGCATGTGTATTTGATTAAATCTAACCCATAGATTATTCAAAAAGCCTAGGTCTGGGGGCTGGAAAGATGGCTGAGCAGTTAAGATGCTTGCCTGTGAAGCCTAAGGACCCAGGTTTGATTTCCCCAGTACCCACTACATGCACAAAGTGGTGCCTGTGTCTGGAATACATTTGCAATGGCTGGAGGTCCTGGCATGCCCATTCTTTCTCTCTGTCTCTGTCTCTCTCTTTCTCCCTCTCTTGCTCTCTCAAATAAATACCTTAAAAAATTTAAAGGTGTGGGGCTACGATAAACACTGAAGACTCAGAGATGGATAAAGGAACCCAGGCTCTTAAGGCTCAAATTACAAGTCTGTTTACCTGAAAACAGATGCAAATGCACAATGTACCAATGACCATGGATCTGGGCTTAGTTTATTGTCAACTGCCAGTAAACATGGTTCGAATTAAATACACTCAAGGATACTAAAAGTAAAAACATATTCTTTCCCTACAAAAAGATTACTTAAAACTATATCTTATTTAATTATTATATTCCTATCAAATATCTGTACATCCCAATATATCTCTATATTATGTTGTCAGATCAGTCAACTAGAAAATTATATCTCAGCTTATGAGTTGGGCATATTATGACTTTTACTTACATGCATGAAGGTAAGCCACATACAAGGTGATAATGAATAGCAAAGAAATTCTGGGGCTTATGTTCTTTTTTTCTAAATGAAGCATCTTGGAATATGTTTATATATTGAAGTTCCCAATTAAAAAAAAAATATTAAGAGCCAGGCGTGGTGGCACACGCCTTTAATCCCAGCACTCGGGAGGCAGAGGTAGGAGGATTGCCATAAGTTCAAGGCCACCCTGAGATGACAGAGTTAATTCCAGGTCAGCCTGGACCAGAGTGAGACCCTACCTTGAAAAACAAAAAAAAAAAAAAGAAACTAATACATACAGGACTGAGTTGTATTCCTCTAGCCTAATATGTAAATACTTCTAAAAATGACAATGCCAACTCATAATTTCTCAGTTATGCGTATAAGTGTTCTGTCACACCAAGCAACAGCTACAGAAGCCTTCAAAGGTCTTTGGAGTCAGAGTTGACAGCCTAGGTTACATTCTAAGGAAGCTTGGACTAATATCATTTTGGATTTTTAATTCTACAAATTAGTTGGCATTGCAGAACAATTCTTAGACTCAGATAAAATGTGACAAAATTGATGGTAATGAAATGTGGCTAAGAATCAAAGGAAACAGGAGAAAAGTGTTCTAAGTGGAGACTAGACTCAAATACATTCTGGGTCAGAACTTCACCAACATTCAAGACAGTGGAGCTCCAATTATCATGGAGATAGTACTCAGCTCTTCCCAGTATCAGCATGATGTTCTTCAGGACAATTTACAAATGTAATTTGGGAAAAGAAACACCTTTTTCTTCAATTTTTATTAGACAGGGACATATTTAGTATGTAAGCAACATTTTTGTTTGTACCATCCTTTCCATCCACCATGTCACTTTTCTGAAAAGGCCTTCCTCTTTGGGGATGCAGGTCAACCCCATGAGGATTGTGAGTCATGCAATTTGGGATGGGGGGGAGACAATGTCTCTTGCAAAATGTCCCAACTTGTGACTCTAACAATCTTTCCACCCCCTCTTCCACAAAATTCCCTGAGCCATGCTGGGAGCATTTTAAGTCTACTTCAGTGATAGGCACTTAGGAGCCTCTGGATCTCTGGTTTTTTAGGTGTTGAGAGTCCCCAGTGTCTTTCTCCATCACCCTTGTGCTGATATCAGATCACTAAGAAAGCAGCACTCTTGCTCATTTCCCCAGTTCCTCTATGGTTTCAGCTGGGGCCGGGATGGAGTGCACTGGTTCAATTGTCTCCTCAGATCCAGCTCCCATCTGAATAAGAGAAGCAGATTCTCCAGTGGAGAGTGAAGTCAGCACTGGATAAATGGGATAGCCATTATTGATTTAGAGAGAATTTAAAGGGGGTAGACTCTCTTATAGCCCAAGGTTATGGTAGCTTGACACTGGAAAGCAGAATCATTATCTTATATGATTCTGACTTGTTTCCCAGTTCCAGATATGGTTTCCTTTCCATTGAGCTGATCTGTTAGCCAATCCAGGAGCAATTGGTTAATCACCATGGCTGTGTGCCACTATTGTACTTGACCAAGCATCATGTCAGGCAGATTGTTTGCTTCTGAATCGCTTAGACTTGCTTAGACAGAAGTTAAACATCTGTAGCTCATACAGCACCTTCCAGCAGCACTAATATTCCAGGGACTGGCTCTCTTCCAGATTCCACCCAGGTCTCTCCATGGCCATGCTGATGGTGTACAGTGTCTTCAGCAGTAGGATCTAACCATTAATCTCTGGTGGATAATCAAGTGCACTGGCAGCAGTCTGTCTTGTTTGTTTTGGGAGATCTTGTAAATCTCTGATCAACAACTCATTGTGGATATAAACCACATCATTGCTGGCATCGAGGACAGTGGTGGTAATGATGCTGCATTAGTAATGTCATTCACAGATCATTCATATGACTGTGGAAGAATTTGAAGACATTCAAAGTACAAACAACCTTGAAGAACCACATTCCGAAGAGGAATATGCTCCATTCTGCCAATCCTGCGCACACCCCTGACTGTTGTAAGTTCTGAACTCTTCGGTGGGGGAGTCGGGTTCCCCGTACGGGCCACCACTTGTCGCGTCCACCTCAACCAGCAAGGAAGACACAACCACCAGTTCTTCTTACAGCAGTTTATTCAGGCAACCCCCTTACTTTTTTTAATAGAGAATTTAATAGGTGTAGGAAGGACCCCAGCTGAAACTAAGAATAATTGGTGAAACAAGCAAGGGTGTTGTTTTCTTGGTGAACCAGGTACCAGTACAAGGGTGAAGGAGATCACCACAGAGAAAAATCAACTCCTACCAAATCAGAGAGATCCAGACACAGAAGGAAGTGAAGGACTCAAGCCTGATCTCCAAAAGGAAGAGGCATTTAATCTGAAGCCCATGTCAGGTACAGAGGTAAGAGATTTCAAGATTGAGGGAACATCTCATCATTGAAGCAGACCAAAAGTGAACCCAACATGGCTCAGGGAAATTTTGTAGAAGAGGGGGCAGAAAGAATTCAGAGCCACATGTTGGGTCATAATATGCAGAGATATTTATCCTACACATAACTGTGAGCTAACTCCAGAATTCATGACCCATATACCTCAACAAAGAGGGGCCAAGGGGAGGGGGTAAGTCACAGATGAGCCTCATATTGGTACCAAACTGACTGTATTCACTGAATATAAAACTAATTACTAAAAATAAAATATATTTGCCAGGCATGGTGGCGCAAACCTTTAATCCCAGCACTCGGGAGGCAAAGGTAGGAGGATTGCTGTGAGTTCAAAGCCACCCTGAGACTCCATAGTGAATTCCAGGTCAGCCTGGGCTAGAGTGAGACCCTACCTCAAAAAACAATAAAAAAATAATAATGTTTTAAAAGTATATTGTACACATATATGACATTGTCAAAAAAAATTGAATAAAAGCAGAACCTTAAACCAGGTGTTCCTGACACATTCCTGCAATTCCAGCATTGGTTGGAGCAGGAAGATCACAAATTCGGGATTAGCATAGGCAACATAGTGACACCCTATTTAAAATAATAATAGAGTGCTGTCTAGTGTGGGTAAGATCCTGGGTACAATCCCCAGCACTAGCAAAAACTGCTAGAACAGCTACAAGTACTATATTTAGTTAGTACAATATATATATAACTATATATAGTTAGTACAATACTAACTAGTACTGTGAACCTACACTGGGAAGGACTCAAGCCTGATCTCCAAAAGGAAGTGGCATTTAATCTGAAGCCCAAGTTAGGTACAGAGGTAAGAGATTTCAAGGTTGAGGGAACAACTTGTACAAAGACTTGGAGAGGTAACTGAGCCTGATACATATGAGAAACTGAGGCCAGTGTGGCTGGAGCTTGGAGACAGAGGGAAAGTATAAAACAAAGCTGGCAGGTTTTACAGGTGCTGGGCCAGCAGCATTTTCCTGGCCATGTTAAGAGCACATTCCAGGAGGGGTGGGAGCATATAAGCCCCTCCCACATCCATGACAGAATTCTGTGTAAAGTGCAGACTCCAATGCCATCCAAGCACTTGGTCTTCTGGGTCACATTCCAGAGTGTATGGTTGCCCATCCAGGTCTCCCTATAGTTGGTTTTCTCAGCTATGGCTTCCCAAGAAATTTAATTCCTGAGAGCAAATGCTGACTCTCAGGAAGCATGTGGTAAAGTTTCAGGATGCACTTGTCTCTACAACCCATCAGAACCTCCAAACTCCACTCCTTGAGGGATTTCAAAATGGATCCCTCCAGCTGATCTGTAGGACCTGAAAGATGGGATGAAGAATGGCACATTTAAATAGCTGAGTAATTCATTTCAGATGGAAACTAAGGCCAAGACATAAAACAGCTATGTTTTTGATCCCAACAGGAATAGGAGGAGGATCACTGAGTTCCAGGTCAGTCTGGACTAGAGTGAGACCCTGCGTCAAAAACAAAACAAACAAAAAAAAAAGTTTTGCTGGGCGTGGTGTCGCACGCCTTTAATCCCAGCACTCAGGAGGCAGAGGTAGGAGGATTACTGTGAGTTCAAGGCCACCCTGAGACTCCATATAGTGAATTCCAGGTCAGTCTGAGCTAGAGTGAGACCCTACCCACCCCCCCTCATAAAAAAGGTTTTTAAATAAAAACAGCTACTTTTTTGCACATTTCTCCCAAGTATGTGGAATTTGAGGACTTACTGGCTCTATTATGATTCTAAAACTCTTACATAGGAGAGGACCCAAAGGTCCATGGAATTGCCATTTCCAGGATTCTAAACTCAGAGCAAGTAGATTCCTGGTTTGTGTCAGCTAATGCAAGCTCAAAAAGATAAGAACCACCTACTTCTGGCATCTCCCAGGCCCCACTTCCCAAACCATTCAGAAAACTCCAACTTTAGCATCCCTGGCAAAGCCAAGGAACCAATACAGGAAGCTTTAGAGATCAAGAACCAACAAGTTAGTCGCCTGCTGGGGTGGAGCCAGGAGTGGGGGCGAGGGTAGGGAGTCCCAGGTCCCGCCCAGCAGAACCAGTCTTCCTGGTCGGCAGGCAGTAACCACTGAGAGGCGAAAGTGGCCTGGAGCCCCTGAGCCATGGGGTGGGCCCGTGATGCCATCCTGAACGCGCTTGAAGACCTGACCACCGACGAGCTCAAGAAGTTCAAGCTGAAGCTGCTGTCGGTTCCACTGCGGGCCGGCTATGGACGCTTACCACGGGGGGCCCTGCAGCAGATGGACGCCGTGGACCTCACGGATAAGCTCGTCAGCTTCTATCTAGAGGCTTATAGCACAGAGCTCACAGCAACTGTACTGCGAGACATGGGCATGCAGGAGATGGCGGAGCAGCTGCAGACAGTCATTGTCCGGAGTGAGTGTCAACTACCCTCCACTTCCCCCACCCCACCCCACCCCCCAACGTGCAAGCTTGTCCCAGGGCTCTTTCTTTCTCTTCCTCCTACCCGCCCCGCCCCCAAAAAAGCACCTCTGCTGGGTTTTTTTTTGTTGTCTTGCAAAGCTTCCCAGTGCGGTCTTGAATTTGGCAACCTGAGCAATGAGGCCCCCAGCTTAGAAACGCTGTAACCTACCTTCTTTACAGGTTCTGGGGTTGTACCAGCTGCAATCAGTGTGCCTTCACAGATGGCAGCCCGGCCAGGTGAGGCCTCCCCTCCAAGCCCAGTGCACCACACCCGTACACAATTCTGTTATCCCAAGGCCAAAACAGGCTGGGTTAACCCCACCTACCCACTCCACTCTGGGAGGGAGCCTGCTTCACCAATCTGTAGAGTACCAGTAGTTCTGGTAGGTGGCCTCCCCTGACCTCCCCCCTTCAGACTGCATTCAGTAATCTCTGAAGCAGTACTTAGCAAGTTCTTCTGGCCCTCAGCACCACACTTCGTGGACCAGCACCGGCAAGCACTCATTGTCCGGGTCACAGACATCGACGGTGTGTTGGATGCCCTATATGGCAAGGTGCTTACTGAGGAACAGTACCAGGCAGTGCGGTCTGAGACCACCAATCCAACCAAAATGAGGAGGCTCTTCAGCTTTGCTCCAGCCTGGAACCTGACCTGCAAGGACCTGCTCCTCCAGGCCCTGCGGGACACCCAGCCCTACCTGGTGGCTGACCTGGAACAGAGCTGAGATGTCTCCAACAAGAGCCCCCACATTGTGCACATATAAACAATACCATGTTAAAACTTTGTGCTTGTCTTTCCTACTCCCCAGCTGCACATGGAGGCACGTTCTAAGGGAAGCTACATTGGACGGAAGGTGTAGCTCAGTGGTGGACTACATGCTTATCAAGCCCCAAGACTGTTGGCGTTCAATTTCCAACACCAGAATGCCACACAGGCTCAAGTTAAATTCTGTTCACACTGTTACTAGTGCATTAGATTCCCAAAATGAGCAGGTGTGGTGGCTTGAGCAGGGAGGCTGAGGTAGGATTGCTGAGTTTGAGGCCAGCCTAGGACTCAAAAGAAAGAAAATCCTCTCCAAGATATTCTTGGAGTCTCTTCCTATTATCTCAAGGAGCTACTAACAACTCTGTAACAGGTAAAATTTGTAACAGCGTCATTTACACAGGCACTTGCAACTGTGTGGGACAATTCTGCCTAAGGTATTTGCAAGTACATCAGCCTACCTAAGATTTGCTACACCTTCAACTTTTCTTCACAAAGAAAGAAAAGTGTTAATTTTAATACATGTGTGCACATGCACATTTATCTATGTGCAGGTAGAGGTCAGAGTACCACTTCAGGCATTACCTTCAGAAATATTGTGTCCTTCACTTTTTTGAGACAGGGACTCTCATTGGTTTGGAGCTTACCAGTAAGGTAGGCTAGACTGGATGACCAGTAAGTCCCAGGGAACCTATGTCTGCCTCTCTAGCACTGGAAATCACAGCTTTAAAAAAAAAAAAAAAAAAAAAAAGGACTAAAAGAGATGACTTAGCCGTTAAGGTGCATGCCTACAAAACCTAAGGGCACATGTATAATGCTCCAGAACCCACATAGGCCAGGCACACAAAGATGAAGCAAGCACAAGGTCACACATGCCCACTAGTTGGTGCAAGCGTCTGGAGTTCAAGTACAGTGGCTGAAGCCCTGGTGTGCCAATTTTAAAATTAAAAAAAATTTTTTTTGAGGTAGGGTCTCACTCTAGCCCAGGCTGACCTGGAATTCACCATGGAGTCTCAGGGTGGCCTCGAACTCACAGCAATCCTCCTACCTCCCAAGTGCTGGGATTAAAGGGATGTACCACCAGCAGGGACAGAATAGGTGTACCAGGGCCTCTAGCAGCTGCAAATGAGCTTCAGATACATGCACCACTTCATGCATCTGGCTTTACATGGGTACTGGGGGAACTGAACCTTAACCATTAGGCTTTGCAATCAAATGCCTTAACCACTGTACCATCTCTTCAGCCTGAGCTTTTTTCTTTTTGAGATAAAGGGTGAGAGAGAGAAAGAGAGAATGGGTGCACCAGGGCATCCAACCACTGCAAACAAACTCCAGAGGCATGGACCAGCTTGTTCATCTGGCTTACATGGGTACTGGAGAATAGAAGCTCAGCCCTTAGGTTTCCCAGGCAAGAGCCTTAACCACTAAACTATTTCCCCAGCCCTCCCCACCTCTAACACGAATATTGGGAATGGAATTCAGGTCCTTGTGCTTTCCAGAAAATAACTCACCAACTGAGCTATCTCCCAGACACCCACCTATTTTCAGGAAAGAGGTAGAACACCATCTTAACTCAGGAACAAAGAACACAAACCATCATAAAAGTATAATTCTGGGTTTCCTCATGGCACTGACAGCCTTCAGTGCTTCTTCCGGCCCATGTCATGCAAAAGCGAAGTACAGTTTACACTCTGGCCAGAAAAAAAATATGCCAACCACAGAAACTTCCAGTAAACGAGATTTGGTAGCAACTACTCTTGATAGCATTTTTGCCTACATAAGGACATGCACATTTCTCTCAGGAAATATAAAAGGACTTTCCCAAGTGGCAGAGATGCAATGTCCTAGTGACATATCCCGAGTACTTTGTACACAACCATTTCTGACCTTGAAGAAGAGGATTTGCAAAGCACCCAGCAGATACAAAGAAGGCAGATATTTCAACCCATTTTCCAACATCCACCAGGCTTAGGCTTCTTGCCTGCTACAGGCCTCTTAACTGCTCCTCTCTGCCTCTAACCTACCTCTAAGCTAGGGAAGCAAAAAATGGTAATGGGAACTGACCATCTCACTTAAAACAGTATGGCATCTAAACTTTTTCCAGCCCAGTCCTTGATCCTATCTAATTTCCCTTCTCCTACCCTTCCACTCATACCTTACAATATCCCACCTGTATCTACTCACACCCCGTGCTCACTTGTGGCACCACACACTCAGTCCAGCTCTGGACAGCCTTGAAATCTACTTGCCCCAGAATGCTCAAACCAAGTCTTCTTTCTGGCTCAGTTTTAGTGTCTCTGGGACAATGCAAACTAGTGTTGTAGTCTATTTCCATAAAGGACTCATCCAATAGATGCATCTGGAGTTCGTTTGCAGCGGTTATATGCCAATTCTCTCTCCCCCAATATCTTCTAAGTACTTAGATTACAGGTGTGACCAGCCTAGCTTTTAAACACTTTTAAACACTCCTTGCTCAAACCTTCCATTCAAGTTTCTGAAGTATTTGAAGCAAGCAGATTTAAGCCAGCACTGGTTAGGCTTGTGCCAATTTCAAGAACCCATATTTAAGACCCAGCCTTCCCTCCTTAGTTCCACGGTTTATTTAAAGGTTTGTGTCAATTCTCCTCCTTTTTAGAGGATGGGGAGAACTGAGCAGGAACTAAGCTGCCAACTCTGCAGTGTAGGTCTGAGCTACTCAATCAGCACAATCAGAAAAATATATATTAGAATGACAGCTTGGCCTCACCTGGACCTGAATTACACTTCTGTTTAATAGGACTGTCACATGATTCAAATTAAGGAAAATACACATTTTTATGCAGATATATACAGACACACATTAAAAATGCATTTATATGGGGAGGTAATATGATGGAGAATGGAATTTCAAAGCGGAAAGTGAGGGGGAGGGTATTACCATGGGATTTTTTTTATAATCATGGAAAATGCTAATAAAAATTTTTTAAAAAAAAATTTAGTTACCAAAAAAAATGCATTATTTTGAGCCAACCATAGTGGCACAAACCTTTAATCCCAGCAGTCGAGAGACAAAGGAGGCTAGCTGTCGATTCAAGACTAGCCTGGAACTAGAAGCTCAGGCTTGTCTAGAGACCCTCCCGACCTCAAAAACAAAAAAGTGAATTGCCAAGTATTCTGGATAAGATACTCAATTAATTGCAGCTTTTACCCTGTGACCTGGCCTGAATACCCAATGTCTCTCCTTCCCAGCCTAGCTGGGAAAGGGAGATAACTTATATCAGCCTGGCATTTTATTGTTTGCCTCCTGATTAATGTTGAGACACCTCACCTTGACTGCATGTATGACTTATCTTTGATCTCAAGGTCCTTCACTACTTCTCAATCCTCTCTGGTCTCTTATTTGAAGAGCTGCTATGTCTATATACCAATTTCCCCTAAATAAAACTCACCATTCACAAAATCCTCCCTAAATCAGTAATTAGTAATTTAAGATACTCAACCTAGAAAGGATTTGGTTTAGGCCATTTCTGACAGATTTGCAGGAAGTATCTAAGATGGACCAGATTTTCCTCAACGTCCAGAAAAACCAAAGCTAAACAAAAAAGCCCCATTAAACTGATGAACAGACTAAGTTTCTGTAAAGCCCTAAGAGACTCCAAAGGAGCAGCAGCACTTCCACTTGTGCAACACTGCCACCCCTTGGAGGTTTAGATGGACAGACTGCCATCTAGAAACGGTTTCATCTTATCCTATTTTCAATTTTGTTTTAAAGATTTGAGAAAGAGGGCGAGAATGGGTACACCAGGGCCTCTAGCAGCTGAAACTTAATTCCAGAGGCATGTACCACCTTGTGCATCTGGCTTATGTGCGACCCGAGGAATGAAACCTGGGTCCTTTGCAGGCACCCTCCTTAACCACTAAGCCATCTCACCAGCATTCAACTCATCTTCTAACACTCCAAAACCCAACCCTTGAACTGTTCTCCACCTAAGCATGGTGGCTTACACCTAAATTTCAGCAGAGGCTGAAGTAGGAAAACCATGAATTTGAGGTCAGCTTGGGCCATAGTACCTGCCTTGGGGTGAGGGGAAAGGGTGGGCAGGAAACCCAAGGCCATTTCCAGCTATATTATCTCTTTGAGGCCAGCCTGAGCTAATGTTCCAGGGCAACCTCAGCTAACTTGAAACCCTGCCTCAAAGATATACCCTCTACAACAGTGACTGACTTAGACCTTAATTACCTAACAGTCAACATCAATACCACCACCATCACTGAGGACAGCCCTCACTCAGGGAAAATGGGACTGGGTAGAGGGGATGTAAGCCCACCTTTGTGTTTAAAAAAAAATTAAAATTAAAAAAAGATGCCAAGCTCCATACCATTGAATACCATTCATTCCAATAATAGTTCATATTCCTTCATTGTGCTTAGCCAGACAAAAGCCCTCAATTATTCCCACCTAAAGCCCTTCCTTCTGACAGAGCTCCAAGATCCAAAACCAACACTACAATCTAAGCTAAAGACACATTCCAGTTACACCTCATCAAAACTGCCTTCCTCCAAGTGGATCCTGCCCCCCCCAAATACTAGCAACTCCACATGTTGTCTAACCCTCTGGCTGCTAACCACCAAAAAGCCTAAGGTCTGCTACGAGAACCACCATGACAGCTGAAGATGACTCAGCGTTACAGGTGCTTGCTTGCAAAGCCTCAGCCTGGGGTTTAGATCCCCAGCACCCATGGTGAAAAAGTGGTGCATGCATCTGGAGTTTAATAGCAGTGGCAAAAATGCCCTGATGCGCTCATTCTCCCTGCTTGCAAATGACCCAGGTCCAATTCTCCAGGACCCACGTAAGCCAGATGCACAAGGTGACACATGCATCTGGAGTTCGTTTGCAGCAACTAGAGGCCCTAGCATGCCCACCCTCTCTCTGCCTCTAATAAATTGAGTAAAATTTTAAAAAGTATCCATACATAGTGGTATGTGCTTGTAATGCCTATAACCCAAGAACTTGAGAAATGGAGGAGCAGAAATTCAAGGTCATCTACATAGCTGCGCTCAAGACCAGAACTTCAGAAACTTCAGAAACCAAAAAAAAAAAGGGGGGGCAAGGCAGCCTTTTAAATACTACAGTACCAAAACCAGGCACTGATAAGTTAGAGGCTTGGGAGGGACACAGACCTTCCCATGCTTGAGGTCTTATACAACTTGCATTTAAGACAAGAAAGAAAAATAAAAAGGGAAAGGGAAGAGGGGAGGGGAGGGGAGGGGGGGAGAGGGGAGGGGAGGGGAGGGGAGGGGAGGGGAGGGGAGGGGAGGGGAGGGGAGGGGAGGAAGGAAAAGGCCAGTCATGGTGGTGCACACCTTTAATCCCAGCACTCAGGAGGCAAAGGTAGGAGAATTGCTGTGAGTTCAAGACCAGTCTGAAACTACATAGTGTATTTCAGGTCAACTTGGGCTAGAGATAGACCCCACCTCAAAAAAAGGGGGGGGGGGGGCTAGAAATATGGCTTAGCTATTGAGGACCCAGGATTTAATTCCCCAGTACCCACATAAGCCAGATGCACATAGTGGCACATTCAAGTCTGTTTGCAGTGCTCTTTCTCCCAAATTTTTAGAGGAAGGTTTGGTTAAACACAGGCAAGATGGCCCACCTCTGTAACTGCACTCAGGAGGAGGCTGAGCCAGGACTACTGGTTTTAGGTTTGCATACTTATTTACTGAGCTTTTCCAAGCAATCGCATTTAACTGCTTCCCAGCCCTTCATAGCTATGTCAGCCCAATTTTTACCTTTCATACATGTTCTTGGGTGCTCATGTACAAGACCAATTATGATCCCTAGTACAATAAAAACTTTTAAGAAAGTGCTTCCTAGGTTGTGTCTCTGCACATTTGCAAGGCAAGCTATGCTTATGGTAATTGCCTGTTACCAAGTGCCATGACCCAATCCTACTTTGTGCTTAGTAGTGCATGGATGTCCTATCAGCACTTGAGAAGTTAAAAGCACAATTCATGCAAGCTCAAGGCCAGCCTGGGCTGCACAGTACCAGGTTTGCAAGACCCTTCCAGTGGGACTATGGATCAAAAATATAATCAAGACTGTGGGGCTGGGCATGGTGACTGACACAAGCCTTTAATCCCAGCACTTGGAAGGTGAGGTAGAAGGATCACTGAGATCAGCCTGAGACTACAGGCTGAGATGACCTTAACTCCTGATCTTCCTCCATCATGCCCAACATTTTTTTAATTTATAAATCTTTTAATTTTTTTGTTTATTTTTATTATTTACTTGAGAGTGACAAAGAGGCAGATAGAGAATGGGTGTGCTAGGGCCTCTAGCCACTGCAAACGAACTCCAGATGCATGTGCCACCTTGTGCTTCTGGCTTACATGGGTCCTGGAGAATCAAACCTGGGTCTTTCGGCTTTCCAGCCAAGGACCTTAAGCCATCTTAAGTCATCTCTTAGGCTTCACAGACAATCGCTTAACCACTAAGCCATCTCCCCAATCCCGCCCAACAACTTTTTTTGCTGCTGTTTTCTAGGTAGGGTTGGTCTAGAACGCACTCTGTAGTCCCAAGCTGAATTTATGGACTAAAGACATTTGCCACTATGTCTGGTTTGGGTTTCTTTTGCTTTTTTTGGTTTATTCTGAGACAGGGTTTTTCACTATACAGCCCAGGCTGGGCTTCAACTCAATCCATCAACCCCTCAGTGCTGGTAACAACATAAAGCAGTATGACTGGCTAATTTTCAGTTCTATATTCTGAATGAATATTCAACAAATGATTGGCAAGAACATTTACTAAACATTACAGATGCAGAATTTTGAGGGCACTGTTTTAACTCAATGACCCTACCTTTCCTTACCATCTCCTTGAAAAGACATCCTTTACCAGGCATGATGGCAGACCTGTACATAACCCCAGCCCTCAGGAGACTGAAGCACATGTGCCATATATGCTACAAGTTAAAAGTATCCTGGAAGCCAGGTGTGGTAGTGCACACCTTTAATCCCAGCACTCGGGAGGCAGAAGTAGGAGGATCGCCATGAGTTTGAGGCCACCCTGAGACTACATAGCAAATTCCAGGTCAGGCTGAAGTAGAGTGAGACCTACCACTAAAAACAAAAACAAAGTAGCCTGGAATACATAGCAAGAAATCTCAGAACCGTAAGAGGGAATAATGCATGATATCTTAGATTCCAACCAGGTTAGTGGCTCATACCTGTAATCCTAACACACAGGAAACTGAAGCATGCAGACAAGAAAAACACCACCTCAAAGAAAAAAAGGTAGGGGAAGGCTGAAGAAATGACTCAGAGGTTAAAAGCTCTTGCCTGCAAAGCGTGCCAGCCAAGGTATGATTAGTACCCACGTAAATCCAGCTACATGTGCCTAGAATTTGTTTGCAATGACAGGAGATCCTAGTGTACCCAATCTTCATCTTTTTAATTTTTAAAAAATATTTTGATTTATTTGACAGAGGAAGAGGGAGAGAGAGAATGGGCACACCAGAGCCTCCAGTCACTGCAAATGAGCTCCAGACGTGTACGTTCCCCTGTCTACCATGGGAATCGAACGTGGGTCCTTTGGCTTTGCAGGCAAATGCCTTAACTGTGTAGAGCTATCCCTCCAGGCCTTTTCTTTTTTTCTTTTTTTCTTCAACAGCAACAAAAAAAAAAAAAAAACCCTCAGAATAACAATACACTCAAGACCTCTGGATTCAGGCAGTATTTAATCACTGTGCCTCTGAAGGCACCTACACTCTTTTCCTTGAAAACAAATGTCACTCACCTTCTGCCCAGCAACCTACTCAAGAATACATGTCCTTCTTTCCCTTCTGTAATAATAGATCACTTTTTTCTAGTCCCTGCTGGGCAAAAACAGGTTACTCCACTTCCGGATATTCCATCCATTCCTGATGTACACACACATCCTTCACAAAGTGAAGAGTGGGGAAGAAACAAAATTTTAACTAAAATGATGGTTTTTAATGAGACCCAGAGGTATGGTTACAATTGCGGTAGTCCAACACGCACGCGCGCACACACACACACACACAAAAAAAATCCATGGGTGAACAAGAGTTGGAAGGTTACAAAATAACAAGGGTAACACTGGGAAGAGGAAAAGCTGCTCAGAACTTCAGGAGCCAGGCTAATATGGCCTCTCCCTGCGATCCTGTCTGTGCTCACCCCTGCATGAGGAAAACAAAAGTATTGATTAGAATTCCTGTCTCCAGCACATCCACTCACAACCCCAAAATATCCTATTTGCTCCTCCTACCAAACAAAACTAAAAAAAAGACTAGTCCCTCCTAATTTTCTTTCTTCCCTCCTTACTCAAAGTTACAATCAAGTCTTTTCCAAAAGGAACCACATTCTCAATAAAAACCTTTCATGAGGGGCTGAAGAAATAACTTAGTGGTTGAGGCACTTGCCTATAAAGCCAAAGAACCCAGGTTTGACGCCCAAGGACCAACTTAAGTTGGTCAGATGCACAAGGTGGTTCATGCATCCAGAGTTCAGCATGGCTAGAGGCCCTGTGTGTGCATGCTTATTCATTCATTCTCTCTCACTCTAAGTATTTTTTAAAAAACCTTTTATGCCAGGCATAGTGGCACATGTCTTTATAATCCCAGCACTCAGGAGGCAGAGGTAGGAGGATCACCCTGAGTTGGAGGACGCCCTGAGACTACATTATGAATTCCACATCAGCCTGAGCTATATAGTAAGACCATACCTCGAAAAACCAAAAATAAATAATAACTTTGATGACTTGTGTCCAATTTCTCTATTTTGTTTCAATTAGGGACTTACTCACCTAGAATCCATCTTGCCAGGGCCAAAGCCACCTCTGTCCCCACCACCCCGGCCCCCTCTGAAGCCCCCACGGTCCCCGCCACGGCCCCGGTAGCCGCCTCGATCGTAGCCTCCTCTGCCACCACGTCGGTCATCTCCATAGTTGCCGCCTAAAACAAAAGAAATATGATTATATCTTTATCCACGTATCTACCTACCTCCTAATCTCATAAACTGAAAACAAAGGTTTTTTATTGGTCCTTAATACCATGTCTGCCTCTTTTCTTACCCATATGAGAGCCTCCTGGTCCCCCTCCTGGGCCATCTGGTTTAGGGGCCTTACACTGGTTGCATTCATTTCTCCAAGAGAAATTCATGTTCTCACATGTACTAAGGAAAGAAGACAATTAGTTTGATGGAACAAGTAGTTAAGACCTAGGATTCACAACAGACTTCAAAGGCTTACTTCTCAGGAACAACTAATGATTACTGAAGCTATCCATTACCTCTCCCCACTACAATAGTCCTCCTCCCTCCCTTTCCATGGCTTGTTTCCCACAGTTCAACCAGTTTACAAAAAGAAACTAGAAAAAACTCATTGGTTTTAAATTTCACAGTAGTCCCCACTCCATCATGTCCACAACATGAATTCATTGCTACACATATTACTTGGTGTGTCTGCTGCAGACCTACTATCTCAGCATCATAGTGCTTATTCAAACACACAGGGTTGGCTCTGCACTATCCAAGGTTCCAGACACTCAATGGGTGTCTTAGACAGCACACCCCAGGAGAGGACTACATAAAAACCAACCTTACCTAAGAAAACTATGAACTCAATATTCCATCAACAGTGTGGCTTTGATATTCATTAACTTAGAAAACAACCATATTAGGTCTACTCTATAATCAAAAGGCACAGTTATAAAAAAAGTTTCACTCACGGATTAGGACACTTCCAGTCCCCAGCTCGTTGCTGTCCTCCACCACCACCACCTCCACTGGGAAATCCTCCTCGACCACCGCCACCACTGCCACCTCCTCCATAACCTCCACGGCCCATGGGTCCTAAGACAAATACAAATATGTATCTTATTTCCCATAATTTGGTTAGCCTACCCTTTCCATCTTAGTCCAATCACCTTTTTATCAGCAGATATAAGTAAGTAGCTCACCTCCGCGCCCTCGGCCTCCACGACCATTTCCACCACCTCGGTTAAAATCTGCTCGGCGAGTAGCAAATGAGACCTTGATAGGATTCCCAGAAAATTCTTTACCTGGAAAAATGAAGTATTAAAAGATTTTTGATAGGTGTGGCAGTGAATCCCTTTAATCCCAACACTCGGAAGGCAGGACTGGAGCTAGTGAGTTCTAGGTAAGCATGCACCAATGAGTTCTTACCTCAAAAACACTATATAAATAAAGATTTTTTGAGCCTGAGATGTTGCTCAGTAGTAGAAAGCCTAAGATTTGTGAGACCTAAGGTTTGACACCCATACACATTTAACATAGACGGACATGGTGGTACATGCCTTTAACCCCAACACTTGGGAAGCAGAGGTAGGAGTGAGGAGTTTGAGGCCACCCTGAGACTACATAGTAAATTCCAGGTCAGCCAAAGCTAGAGTGAGACCCTACCTTCAACCTCCCCCCACTGCAAAAAAAAAAAATTTTGACTCAAGGAACTGTAGACACAAAAATCATTTGCTATAATAGGACTTTCTTCCTGAAAAAGAATATATGCAGAAGATTATACAGAAATTACATATATAACAAAACCTAGAAGATTCAAAAGAATCTCACAAAATGGAGCCTGCAAGTTACCCTTATCCCCTCCACCAGCTTTTTTAGACTTACCATCAAACCAGTCAATAGCTGCTTTAGCAGAAGGTGGGTCATCAAATGAAACTGTTGCCTCTCCCTTAAGCTTGCCAGTTTCCCTGTCTGTGTACAAATTAATCATGGGCTGTCCAGTTTTCTTATTTGTCTGAATAAAGCAAAATGAAGTTGATTTAATATTTGCACATTACCTACATAAAACCTCCTGTATACACTCTAAGTAATCCCAAAAGGCTAGAGGTGTATATTGCAATAGTAAAGAGTTTTCCCAACAATCACAAGGGCACAGGGGGTTCAACCTCCAATGAGAGGAAAGTTTTGCAAACTGCTTGTAATATTTGATGTAAATTCTTTGAGACCACCCTGAGACTACATAGTGAATTCCAGGTCAGCCTGAACTAGAGTGAGACCCTGCCTCGAAAAAACAAAGAGTCTAAGGGGTTGGAAAAAATAGCTTGGTGGTTAAGGCCCTTGGCTACAAAGCCAAAGAACCCAGGTTCAATTCCCCAGGACCCATGTAAGCCAGACACACAAGGGGGCACACACATCTGGAGTTCGTTTACAGCAGCTGGAGGCCTTGGCATGACTCTCCCCCATCTCTTAAAATAAATAAATTTTTTTAATAAAAAAGATGAGTCTAAGGTTTAACCTCAGCACTCGGGAGGCATAGGTAGTAGGATCACCATGATACCAAGCCACCCTGAGTACATGGTGAATTCCAAGTTTCCAAGTCAGCCTAGGATATAGACACTACTACCTCAGGAAAAAAAGGGGCAATAAGGCTTAGCGGTTTAGGCGTTTGTCTGCAAAGCCAAAGGATCCCAGTTCAGTTCTCCAGGACCTAAGTATGTCAGATGCATGGGGGGGGCCCACTTGTATCTGGCGTTCATTTGCACTGGCCGGAGGCCCTGGCGTGCCATTCTCTTCCTTTCTCTCTCTCTACCTCTTTCCCTCTCTGAAATTTTATATATATATATATATATATATATATATATATAAATAATTTTAAGAAAAATGAATCTAGACAAGTTCAGCACAGATGCATTTTCCCCCAAAAAATATTTGGTTTGAGATTGGTTCACAATTTACCTGTGCACTCTGTACAATACTGAGGTTTACCATTCCCAACTCTCAGCTCCCCTCTTCCTGGTGACTTCTTTCTATGTCCCATGTATTTTAAAGTAAATCGTCTATACCACAAGTACCTTAATAATTCCAATCTGCTTGAAGTAATCAGCTACGGATTCAATTGTAACATTCTCTCCCAGGCCTTGCACAAAGATGGTGTTGTTGTCTGAATTATCCTGTTCTGTTTATTTAACACAAGAGGAAAGGGTTAGAAGGAAAAACAAAGTTTGAAAAAGATACATACCAAACTGACTCAATTATCTAACTTCGAGTACTTGATATTAAAGTTTACAAGGGACATTTTCAGGAGATTCAGGGTAAGCCATACAGTTAAATATTTTGGCTAGACAACCTCCCCCACAAAATTTTTAGTACCTGTGTCTTCATTTACTGCCACGTACTTTATATTTAGCCTTACAACTATCCTTTCTTACTAATACAGAAAACCAAATGCTCAGGCGTTAGTTCCTTAAGACCACCAGCACTTGGTTTTGTTAACTTTCACCCAAGACACAGGGTACCCATAGCCAGGTGTGATGGCAAACACCTTTAATCCCACCCCTTGGGAGGCAGAGTTATGAAGATTGCTGAGTTCAAGGCCAGCCTGGAACTACAGTGAGTTCAAGGTCTCCCTGGGCTATAGTGAGACACTACCTTTGGGGGGGGTATATACTGGGCTAGAGAAATGGCTTAGTTAAGGCACTAGCCTGTGAAACCTAAGGACCCAGGTTCAATTCTCTATTACCAACACACACCAGATGGACAAATTGGCACATGCTTCTGGGGTTCATTTGCAGTGACTGGAGGCCCTAGCGTGCCCACTGTCCCCCATCCCGCCATTTCTCTCAAATAAAAAAAGTTTTAAAAAACTGGAATTAAAAGTATGTAAGTACAAATACAGTCGTAACATTAAATGCTTCCCTTTATATAAGACATAATCAGGTCTTCTGTCTACTGGAATTTGTTCAACAATTTGGATGTGTTCATACAAGCACACATACAAAAAAAGAGCACCGGGCTGAGAAGATGGCTTAGCAATTAACGCGCTAACCTGCAAAGCCAAAGTACCTGGGTTCGATTCCCCGGGACCCATGTAAGCCAGATGCACAAGGTGGCAAACTTACAGCACTGCTGTAAATGAGCAAAGTTATCTACAGATGCAGTAGCATCCCTGGGAAATGCAAATTCTCAGATCTAAATTGGTGGAGAGGAACCCAGTTATTTATCAAGTACTTCTGATACATACTTGTTGCCACTGATGACTATGTATATTAATCTCCCTTCCCTTTTCTACCTTTGCTCTCTTTCAGTTACTTTTTAGTTTCAACAAACAGCTAGATAAAGTCTAGACTCGATTTTGCCAACAGTGGACTCACCAGAATCATGACGTGATCCTTGATCCCGAGGGCCTTAATGACATAAAAAAAAAAGAACAAAAAACAAAAACAAGGAAAAGGAGCTGTTAGCCAACAGGAAAGGACAAACAAACAAATTAATACTGAATTCAAATTCTTACAATATACCAGATTAAAGTGTTCCCAGCCTTACTCCAAACCCTATCCTGGGACCTGCCCAGAAGAGAACAGCCTACACAGGTAAAGGGAAGAAACAAGCCTTAAGATCTGTTATTTTGAGTCCCCAAAGGAAAAACTCCAGTTCAGAAGACTGTCTCCCCCAGTACAGGCTGGGAAATGTCCTCAGCACAGATTGGAGGGGATCTGTAATAATACCCATTTAAGTCAACCAGCCTACTGTATAGATTGTCCCTCTTCTCTCACCAGAGAGACATGGGCTCACCACCAGCAATGTGATGTGCATTCATCCAGTTTCTCCAAACTTTTAATACCAAAGACACTTAACCCTTGTGTAACAATTTTTAATGTCATCTTTAGAAACCATTCTTAAAACCATGTTAAGTTTCCCCAAAGCCACATGAAAATAAGACACATAATAGCTATTATATTTTTTTAAAGCATGTCCCAGGGAACAGACCAGAAATCTTAATTTCCATAATGCAGCCTCTATTTTTTTTTCCAGAGACATCTTTAACCAATGTTTAACTAAATTCATCATATATAAATATTATATCTGTACACAATGACACCTAAGTCATGAACCCAAGCCTTTGGCTTTAAATGTTGAACAAATCAAGAAACCTTTTTGTTAACCAAACCAGAAAAGTTCCAGCTTACTGGGAGACTTCTCAAATTCTAATTTTTCCATGAATTCAGTTTATGCTGTATAAGACCTGGTTATTTCCCATGAGCCACACATGCTCCCAATCTTTTTTGAAGTAGTCCACACCTTCCTTCCCAGATCTAGTTTCTATTTGCCCATCTGAGTACGTATGTAGAATTGCATTGACAACACTCAATACTTAATATATACCGTCTTCATCATCCTCAGGGAAAGGCATTTCATATCCCTTTCCCAGAATGAAAATACTTGGAGGTTGTTAACACAAACACACACATACACACACACACATTCACACTAGCCTTGGACACACTTTATCAAAAGGATCCTAAAGCCAAGTTGGAACCACATATTCCAACACACTCTTCTCCAATTGGCTAATGATGGTGGTCACTAAGTGCCAAGCAAGGCAACACCGGTCAAAGTAGATACTTCTATTCACCTGAGTCAAACCAATTTGGTAGCAGATGACTATGAAGCTTAACCCTGGGTACCCCCAGGTTAGCACACTTCTGACAGTAGTTGGTATACTACCCACCCCATCCCCTTCTGGAGGTGGTTATGGACACTTCAGAACACTTCCAAAACCTTTGACACTTAAAGCTAACACGCTAAGACATCTGCAAATGAACAATCAGACAAAGCATTGCTGAGAGTTGGGAATTTTGGAAACTCTGTTCACTTACCACCAAATTTATTGAAGCCACCTCGGTCACTTCCGCTGGAGAAGACAAGTTAGAAGAAAGGACATGAAGCTTCCAACGGCTACGAAAGGGTGTTTTTGTTTTTGTTTTTTTGTTGGTTTTTTGTTTTGTTTTAACAATCCCCAAACATGGGTAGGTGTTTTGGGAAAGATACAAGTGTCTACTAAAATACATCCCTACCTGACCACCCCTTGGTCTGACCTTTGAGTATATCACACACACGTGTGCAATTTCTCAGACACAATTAAGAATTTGCTTTAAAAGTTGTATTATCTATATCCTCTGGAAAAAAAATGACCCATTTTTCCTTGGTTGTTCTTCCGACGTAGATGTTTTTTTCCTCTTGTTGCAAGGTGTGGACAACCCAGTACCTCTACCCCCAATTTACCCAGAAGACAATTCACACCAAGCTGGGGTAGCCCTGAACACATTTTTTGTGGTTTTTGCTTTGAAAGCAGCAAGCAGACCCAACCCCATTCCATAAAAAGTCATAACCAAAGGCAATTTCCCCTTAAAGCAAGACAAACTTAGCTAAGCCCTATCCTAACTATTGAGCTGGTTTTGATCACCCTATACCCCCTGGGGTCACCCCTTCTACACTGTGAGAAGAGCCGAGTATTTTGCAATGTCACCTTTCATACCTGTGGCACATAAAATGCAGAGCAAGTTAACAGTCACATAACAGTTGTTTTTCTTTTTCAAGTTTTGCATTAAACACACACACACAGTTTACCTTATTTTTGTGTTTTCTTGAGACTGCCCCCACCCACTTCCATACTTACCATGCACAAATTCTTAAAAACCTTTCTCCAAAGAAAAGGAGCATCAACTACATTCCTCCCCTTTTCAAGGGAGACAAGAGTAGTGTCCTTTAAATTTTGTATATCAACAGATTTGACAATGCTTTAACATCAAATCTAAGGTTTTACTTCAATGAGAAAGAAAGATCCAGTTGGTCAAGCTATGTTTTTAACTAACCAAGGAAAGGCAGACAGTGGAACAAATATGTGGAAACCACTGTCAATTGTCTTTGCCCCAAAGGTCTGCACCATACAATCAGAGTGCACCGTTCAGTCAGAGGACTCCATAATCAAGTCACACACATCAGTCAGTCAAATTAGTGCAAATCAAACTCGTGGATTCAAATGACTACAGAATACAGCCTAGAAGCTAAAGTCAGGTTAATCATTACCAACTCCCTTGAGGACACATATAAATACACAAATTTCCCTAACATTTATCCCAGAAGTGGGATCATCAGTTTCCCCTGCAGAGATGTCATTATGTCCATGTTTCTTGCCTATAATTATCAATGACTCCATTAGAAACAGAAGCATCAATACTCAAATCTCTACTCAAGGTGTAGATGGTTAGGCTTCCAAGTTCTCACAAAAAATGTAACGGGGATGTACAAAGAAACAGTCACTGCCCACAAACTGAAGCCCTTACATAAACCCAAAGAACAACAATATAAACCATGCACTAGGGACTGACTTGGGAGATCCATGCAACCCTCCACGCTACCCAGAAGTACTCCCTGGCACACGAGACACCTACCCCATGCCGCCTCTGCCTCCACGACCACCTCCACGACCTCTGGGTTCATAGCCACCACTGCTGCGGTTGTAACCACCTCCACCGCCCCTGCCACGACCCCCACGGTCCTGTTGTCCTCCCCCGTAGCCACCACTGCTGCCACCACTCTGGTCTTGATTGCCATAACCACCACTGCCACCACTCATGGAGGACTGATCTTGACCATAGTTGCCTGTAAAGAAAGCAAGAATGGGATTTTTTGTTTTGAATTGTTTTGGGGGTTTTTTCAAGGTTAGGGCCTCACTCTGACCCAGGCTGACCTGGCATTCACTATGTAGTCTCAGGGTGGCCTCAAACTCACGATGATCCTCCTACCTCTCTCTGCTTCCTATGTGCTGGAATTAAAGGCATGCACCACAATGCCCAGCCCAAGAATGTTTTTTTTTTTTAAAAAAAAAAATGCTTAGTAATGGCCAGTTGTCATGGTGCATGCCTTTAATCCTAGCACTTGGGAGGCGGAGAGGTACGAGGATCACCTTGAATTCAATGCTACCCTGAAACTACACAGTGAATTCAAAGCCAGCCTGGGCTACAGCAAGACACTACCTCAAGAAACCAAACAAAAAATTTATCATGCTTAGCATACACAAATTGCTAGGTTCAATTCTCAGCAATAAAGGACGGGGAGGGTGGGCTATAAAAGGCTCAAAAATGTCAGAAAATAAAAAGAATACAGGAAGAGATCTAGCAAATAAAGCCACCATTTTAGGATATTGGCCAAATAGAAGGCAAAACCTTACAGGATATAAGCTGAAGAGACTTTCTTACCTCCACCACCCCCTCCACCACCTCCACTGCTACTGTTGTACTGGTTCTGCTGTCCATAGCCCTGGGGGGGGTTATAGGAACTTTGCTGCTGTCCATAGCTTTGTTGCTGTCCGCCATACCCAGACTGTTGGCCATAGCCCCCACTCTGAGGCTGCCCATAGCTGCTGCTCTGAGAACTGCCACCATAACTAAGGAGAGAAAAAGAAATTCATAATCAAAACCCTAAATGTCCAGGCACTTTCACTGTTAGTCCATCCAATCTCTTTAGAACAGTTATTTCACCCCTAACACCTTACCTTCCTGAGGTGCTGCTAGGAGCTGGCTGCTGGCCATAGCCAGGGTATGAGGACTGCTGCCCATAAGATTGGGAACTCTGGCTACTGCCATATCCACCAGTGGAACCATATCCCTGGGGGGCTGACTGAGTGCCATAACCTGCTACAGAGAAATCAAGAATCACCAATGTTTTAAGACAAACAGTAGGGAATGAAGAAAACATTTCTCGATGTTCACTCATATCAGCTTAGAAGTACAAGTTTGGGCCTTAGGGCAAGGGAAGATGGCCCAGTGGACAAAAAGTTCAGATCTCAAATGTCACATAAAAGCCAAAAGATGGGCTGCAGAGATGGCTCAGTGGTTAAAGTGTTTGCCTGCCAAAGCCTAACGACCCGGGTTTGATTCCCCAGTACCCACAAAAAGCCAGATGTAAAGTGATGCATGCATCTGGAGTTCATTTGCAGTGGCTAGAGGCCCCTGACATGCCCAGTCTATCTGTCTCTCTCCCCCTGCAAATAAACTTAAAAAAAAAAAAAGAAGAAGCAGCCGCCAGCTGGGCACAGTGATGCACACATTTAATCCCAGCACTTGGGAGGCAGAGGTAGGGGGATTGCCCTAAATTTGAGGCTACTGAGACTCCATAGTGAATTCCAGGTCAACTTTAGCTAGAGTGAAACCTTACCCCAAAAAACCAGCTGACAGAAAGCTGGAAAAAGCCATGCTGCAAGCAGTTCAATGGGAGAGAAATCATCAGTGAAAATATCCAGCAAGTGTACACTGCAAGCCTGATATTTGGCCAGTCAGGCCAAATGAGGAAATAGGCGAAAAAGTGGCACATCTGTGATGAGAGAAACCAACCACCCTCTAATTTGACTGGAGGCCTGCTCCATGGGAAGGAATACATCCCTGATACTAAAATCCTACAACGGGGATAGTCATGAGCCCTAGGGGATATAATGTCTGCTGCTGTCTAGTTAAATGCATATACTATGCTCATCAAACAGCCCAGTAAGCACTTCTCTTAATGTTCATATCCATATATTAATGCTACTCTCACTTTTGGTTAGAGAACCTTTTCTTTCTGGAGGATCACAACTTCAAGTTCATCCTCTGCTTGATGGTATTTGATACCAACCTGGAGGGGGATACATGAGAATCTTCCTCCAAGAGGAAGACAGTTCACAAGTGCCTGTCTGCACACAAACATGCATGCCCTACTCACATAGCAAAATAAAAAACTGGTAGGCAGTCATGGTAGCAAACGCCTTTAATCTGAGCAGCTAGGAGGCAGAGGTTGGAGTATCACTGTGAGTACAAGACCAGCCTGGGACTAGAGTGCCAGATCAGCCTGGGCTACAGGGAGAGCCTATACCTCAAAAAAACAGAAACAAAAAAAGAAAAAGAAAAAGAAAACACGACCTGGAGACTGAAGAGATGTTTAGCAATTAAAGATAGTTGCTGGTAGAAGTCAAGCATGGTGGTGCATGCCTTTAAAATAAATAAATTTTACAAAAATAAAAATAAAGATGCTTGCAAAGCCCAATGCCCCAGGTTCAATTTCCCCAGCACCCACATAAAGGAAGATGCACAAAGTGGTACATTCATCTGCAGTTTGTTTGTAGTGATCTGAGGTCCTGGCATGCCTATTCTATATGCCTCGGTCTTCCTCTCAAATATTTCTTTAAGGTAGGGCCTCAATCTAGCCCAGGCTGACCAAATTCACCACATAGTCTCAGGCTGGCTTCTAACACAGAGATCCTACTGATCCACCTCCTGAGTGCTGCAATTCAAGGCATATTCCACCACTTCTGGCTCAAATAAATATTTAAGCAAGAGTTAGTACTAAGTAAAGGAAAGGTGTAGGGAACGTTAATGAAAATCTATGAGTATGACTGAGTAAAATGGAAACCTTTTTTTTGGACAGTGACCCACCCAGAACCCATAAGACTTACTAGAAAATTCAGTGCCAGGGATGGGATACCTTCCAGCGAGTTTTTGGCCAAGGATGTCCCTGATGCCCCCAAAACATAGGATATAGCTGAGGCTCTTGGTTTCCCACCAAGAATAGATGGGAAGACTCCATATAATTGCGACTGCAATGTCACTGAGAAATCCTGCTGGAACTGAGCTGGTGTGCCCATTCTCTCCCTGTTGCTCTCAAATAAATAAATATAAATGAGCCAAAAAATTTAAAAAAAAAAAAGCTACACTGCATGCAGTTCAGTGGGAGAGAAATCACCAGTGGAGATACTCAACACAGAACACTCCAAGCCTTAAATTTATTTTTTTTAATTTTTTGTTCATTTTGATTTATTTATTTGAGAGCAACAGAGAAAGAGGCAGAGAGAGAGAGAGAGAATGGGCACACCAGGGCCACCAGCCACTGCAAATGAACTCCAGATGCGTGTGACCCCTTGTGCATCTGGCTAACGTGGGTCCTGGGGAATCGAGCCTAGAACCAGGATCCTTAGGCTTCACAGGCAAGCTCATAACCACTAAGCCATTTCTCCAGCCCAAGCCTTAAATTTAATGAGTCAATGGGTACAACAGTGGCATGTCTGTCATGGGGAAAACCACCACTAATTGGCCCACTCCATGGGAGGGAATACATCCCTGATACTGAAAATCTGCAATGGGTGGTCATGAGCCCTAGGAGGCATAACATCTGCTGGAGTCTGGACAAATACAGTATACTCACCAAACTGCCCAGTAAGCACTTCTCTTAATGTTCATACCCATATATTAATGCTACTCTCATTTTTATTTAGAGAAGTTTCAGATTGCAATGAGCTTGGGATGACTCAAAATGCACCAGAGTGCTGAGAAGTGGCAGAGAAGTGCTCGGCAATGCAACATCTCTATCACACCTTCCAAGGCTGAGAGTCCATTGTGGAAGAGGTGGCGGAAAAAATTTAAGAGCCAAAGGAAGAGTGGGACTCCTTAGAATGTGCTCCTCCAGATACAAATGACCTTGCAGTGTCTGATGCTACCTACACAAGACCATCATAATAGGAGGAAAAGATCATGACATCAAAATAAGAGAGACTGATTAAGAGAGGGAGGGGATGTGATGGAGAATGGAGTTTCAAAAGGGCAAGTCGGGGGAGGGAAGGAATTACCATGATGGTTTATTGTCTATAATTATGGAAACTGTCAACAAAAGGGAAAAAAATTTCAGTCAGGATTTTTAATATTATATTTATTTGCAGAGGAGAAGAGAGGATAGAATAAGTGCACCAGGGCAACTTGCCCCTTCAAACAAACTCCAGATACATACATTGTGTGCCTGGATTTATGTGGATACTGGAGAATCAAACCAAGGCTGGCAGGCTTGTAAGCAAGCATCATTTTCCCAACCCTAATTTTTTTTTTTTTTTAGAAATTTCTAAGCCAGGTTGGGCATGGCGGTGCATGCGTTTAATCCCAGAACTCAGGTGGCAGACGTAGTTCAAGGCCGCCTAAGGACCCCGGTTTGAGGAGATTCCCAGTACCCACATAAGCCAGATGCACAAGATGGTGCATGAATCTGGAGTTCCTTTGCAGTGGCTGGAGGCCCTGGCTCGCCCATTCTCTCTCTGCCTTTCACTGTCTGTCACTCATAAACAGAATGTCCTTTCCCTTAAAGAGCAAAATTTCTAAACCAGGTGTGATGGTGCATGCCTCTAATCCCAGCACTTGGGAGGCACAGGTAGGAAGAGCAACATCAGTTCAAGGGTCCCCTGAGACTACATAGTGAATTCCAGGTCAACCTGGGATAGAGACCCTACCTTTAAAAAAAAAAGGGGGGGGGTGGAAGAATAGGAAAAAGTCCACTATAAAAAGTAAAGTCAAACAAAGCTGTGGTGGAACACACCATTAACTCCAGCACTCAAAAGGCAGGGGTAGGAGAATCACTGTGAGACCCTGGGGTGGGAGAAACCATGACTTCAAAGAATTTAAAGACTAAGCAGAGGGCTGAAGAGATGGCTTAGCAGTTAAGGCATTTGCATGCAAAGCCAAAGGATCCCGGTTTGATTCTCCAAGACTCATGTAAACCTGATGCACAAAGGGGACACATGCGTCTGGAGTTCGTTTGCAGTGGCTGGAGGCCCTGGCACGCCCCCTCTCTGCCTCTTTCTCAAATAAATAATTTTTTTTTAAAAAAAGCTGGGCGTGGTGGTACATGTCTATAATCCCATCACTCAGGAGGCAGAGGTAGGAGGATTACCATGAGTTTGAGGCCACCCTGAGACTACATAGTGAATTCCAGGTCAGCCTGAGCTAGAGTGAAACCCTACCTGTGGGGGGGGGGGGGGAGTAAGCAGGGCATGGTGGCACACCCCTTTAATCCCAGCACTTGGGAGGCAGAGGTAGAAGGATTGACATGAGTTCGAGGCCACCCTGACACTACATAGTGAATTCCAGGTCAGCCTGATCTAGAATGAGAGCCTACCTTAGAAAAAAGTGAATTAAAATTTACAGATTAAGCAAGGGAGAATAAAACGATGAAAAACTTGGCACTGAAAAGCTAAAGGACCTAGGTTCGATTCTCCAGTACCCACATGAAAGCAGAGGTACAAGGTGGTGTACATGCATCCATCTGGAGTTCATTTATAGCAGCTAGAGGCCCTGACATATCCATTCTCATTCTCTCCTCAAATAAAATAAACAAAATATATTTAGAAAGAGAAAGTAGAAATAGCATGATTCACTAATAGGGACTTACTGTTCTGGGTCTGTCCATAAGAAGAACCATAGCTGCTCTGGCCATATCCTGAAGTATCTGCTGACTGGCCATAACCACTGTAACTCTGCTGTCCATAAGGCTGATTGCTCTGCTGAGAGTAGCCCTGCCCAGGCTGTGTGGGATAGGCCCCATAGCTAGGAGAGGAAAACAGGGCAATAAGAAAAAGAAAAAACAAAAGCATATATTAAAAAAAAACAGTGAATTCCAGGTAAGATCTGAGCTACAGCAAGACCCTACCTCGGAAAACTAAAAGTTTAGCAACCACTCTTGCCCTCTACAAAGTCTGAGAAGCCCAGAAATAGCACTTACCTTTGGGTTGCTTGTTGAGTATAGTCTGAAAAAGGAAAATACAAAGAATTAACTGTAGTTGATACTCAATGGAATAAAGCTAAGTCCATCAACTTTCATACTGGGAGCCTTCAGATGAAATAAAACCTAGGAAACAAAACTTCACTGCAAAAAACGGGGACAAGGAATTACCTCAGTTGCCAAGAAGACACGCATGAACTGATAGTCGTGGTGTCATGCAGTAATGCTAGCTCTCAGGAGTCTCAAAAGTACAAAGTCAACCTCAGCTACTTAGCCTAGGCTAAGACCCTGTCTTGGACTAGTAAAGTCCATCTCAAAAAAAAAGGGGGGGGGACCGGAAAGCTCAAAGACTCAGGCCTGCAACACCACACTCTGACTTACACATTTCATTTCACACCCGCTCTATAGGAAAGTCATTATTACCAGGTATAAGAGTACTGTACCTTTCTAAGTCAGAGGTACCTAACAGCAGCAGTGTTCAGAATATTACACTTTTCAGCACCAAACTCTCTATCCCTAAAAAAGTCATTATCCAGGCTGGAGAGATGGTTCAGCAGCCAAGGCCTACAAAGCCTAAGGATCCAGGTTTGATAATCCAGGCCCCATGTAAGCCTGTTGCACAAGGTGGCGCATGCATCTGGAGTTTACAGTGGCTGGTGGACCTGGCACACCCGTTCTCTCTCGCACTCAAATAAGTAAAGCTGGTGGGATGGCTTATAGTTAAGGTGTTTGCCTGCATAGTTAAAGAACCCACGTACGATTTGCCAGGACCCAGATGCACAGGAGGGCGCATTGGTCTGGAGGTCGTGTGCAGTGGCTAGACTAGAGGCTCTGGTGTGCCCATTCGTTCTCTCCCCCCCTCCCCTTCCCTGTCAAATAAAAACATTCTTTTTAAAAGCCATTATCCAGCCAGCAGCTAACAGTGGAGCGCTTAAAGCAAAGAGGAGTTTTAAATATAAAGCCAAGGAATCCTTTTGGCCTCAGGAGGTTATATTCAACTTGCCATTCAAGTCTCCAGATCTGGGGCTTCAAGTAATTGGTTTTTTTTTTTTTCTTTTTTATTTGCTGCTGATGTTTTTTCCCTAAGGCAGGGTCTCACTCTAGCTCAGGCTGACTGGAATTCACTATGTAGTCTCAGGGTGGCCTCGAACTCACGGCAATCCTCCTACCACTACCTCTGCCTCCGAATTGATTGCTGGGATTAAAGGCATACGCCACCACGACCGGCTCAGAACGCACTTTAACACAACACTTTAAAGTCGCACTGGGGAAAGATAAGATCAGCTTACAACAGGAAGAGGAGGCACTACCCCCGCATAAAGCCAAACGCCATCGAGAAGGTGTGGCCTCCGGGGGCCATTCCTTTGAATTTCTACCTTCAAAAGTAAAATTTAAGTGGTAAATGCACAAGTGTCCAGGTCAATCCTCCTGCCCCATCTCCGAAACCATTCTGCTGCACCCAAACCCGAGCCAGAGCCTCCGCCCACGGCCTCGTGGAAACAGAGGCGGGAACAGCAACATCCCGCCCCTTCCCGAGGGAATAGGGAGCGAGGAGGCAAAAACCAGAGCAGTGCTAACCGAGCTTCCGCAGAGGGTCTCGCGACAAAAAGCCCAGGCAACACGAGGCGGGCCCGGGGATCCGCGCAGGGAGGGGGAGGGGCCTACAGCGCGCGTGCGCGCGCCGAGTGCCCGGATGCAGCACTGCGACAAAGCGGGCCTGAGCGTGGGGCTGGGAGGGGGCTGGGCGGAGGGGACAGAGCGTTTCCACGCTCCCTCACGCTTCTAACGATCACGAATTTCGCCCTCAACACTCACAAGTATATGCACTGTCAAAGAAGGACCTCGGGCTCGGCGCCAAAGGTGTCAGGGGAACGAAACAAAATGGCGACATCGCTGCCCCTGGCTTTCCTCCCCGCAGCTTCCCGCCAGAGCCCGACCCGGCCCCAGCCAAAGACCCAAGGAAGATCAAAGCTCCTAGGACGAGAAAAAGAGGCACCGGATCGGCAGGCCCTCGCCGCCGCGCGTCTCTACATACCGTTTGAAGCCATGTCCGCGCACGCGCGCGCAGGCCCCCCAGCAAGAAGACTCGGAGCGAGCAGGCACGGACGCGGCGAGAAGTGAACAGCTCCGCCTCCTGCGTCCCGCTTTATGGACGCCTCCCCGCTACGTCAGCACTCGGGACGGACCACCTGGGAAAAGAAAGGGGGAGGAAGATCCTGAGTACTAAGATTTCCAAAGAACATAAAAATCCAGGCTAACAACAAGAAAAAAATAAGTACTAACAGACACGATGGCCTATAATACATGGTCATTCTTCTGATAAATAATCCTCATTCGTTCTATAGGACTAGGCGTCGGCTCACGTTCACCCCTTTGGAGACACATGGTATAGTCGAAGTACCCGCCGAGGGCGGGACGTGGTGGCCGAGTGTTCCCATGCGGAATTAGTGTGAGGTCCGAAGTCCTGGTGTGGGAACCGGGATTTCCACTTTCACTCCCGCGCGAGGGCGCGCTCGGTCCTCCTTCCTTCCCGCCGCCCGCCCGCCCGCCGGACGCTAGGACGGCGGACATCCCACCACCGCCCTTCGGCTGGGTTTTCCTGGCAGCGTTGAGGTCACTGCCCTTGGAGGGTTAGGGTTAGAGATGGACGGGCGTGTGCATTCTGACCTGACCTGAAGGAATGGATGGGCTTTTCCTTGGGCCGGAGTGTAGACCAGCACTGGTCTCCCGCCAAACCCTCACTAGTTCAACCCCGTCTTGGGCCCCAAAAAGGGCTGACAATTGATTGCTTGGACCTTTTTTTGTTGTTGTTTTTTGAGACGACAGTGCTTTTGTGTAGCTCATGCTGACCTCGAATTTCTGATCCTCCTGTTCTCAGCCTCCACATTCCTGGATGACAGGCAGCCCACTTTCCCCATCATAGTGTTGTGAAGAAGGGAAGAGTATCTCCATTTTATGAGAGCTGAGGATAAAAGCTTAGTGATAAAACCCGTACCTTGCTTGTTAAGGTCCTGAGTTCTATCCCCAGTACCACCAAAGAAAAAAAATGGTGGCAACAGTTTTTACATATTTATTGTTAATTTTAATATTTACTGAGTTTTATAAAATGTACTCTTAGACACCTCTCTCCTACACACCAATTCTGCTGATGGTCTTCTTCACTGGGATTATTGGTATTCATTGTGGGGACCAAGAGTCCTCAGTCAGTCTGCAGCGGTTGGTGAAGTCAACATTTTTTTTTAAATTTTTTAAATTTCTTTTTTATTTATTTATTTTTCCAAAAACAATTTTTATTAACACCTTCCGTGATTATAAGAAATATCTCATGGCAATGCCCTCACTCCCCCCACTTTCACCTTTAAATGAAGTCAACATTTTTAGAAATAAGAAAATACCCAAAGTAAGGATGCATGATCATAACAAGGCTGGTATCTCAAATCCAGGTCAATAAGAGTGCAAAATTCTTCTTTTGTTGGTTATATGATGGCTTTACAGTGTTAAAGGCTATCTACTTTCTGTGAGAGCAGTAACAAAAAGTGAAATTCAAATGAACTTTCGGCAAATCTGCTTTTCCAAAAGAAGCCAATATGAGCACCCAGAAGGACAGTTACAACAGTCTTCAAGTAAAGGGTGGATACAGAGCACAACTGGTCACCGTTGCTTTTAGCAAAACAGATCTAGTTAACTGAGTGGTGGCATGACTTTAAGCGTTATAGCTTTTTTAAGTACAAGCCAAACTGCCCTGGCAATAATCCTTTGCTAATAAATTTAAATAAACCAGACACACAAGGTGATGCATGAGAAAGTCCATGCACGTGCACAAGGTGGCGCACGCATCTGGAGTTTGAGTGCAGTGGGCAGCAATTCATTTCTCTCATTAAAAAAAAAAAAAAAAAAGCCGGGCGCGGTGGCGCACCTTTAATCCAGCACTCGGGAGGCAGAGGTATGAGGATTGCCATGAGTTCAAGGCCACCCTGAAATGACAGAGTTAATTCCAGGTCAGCCCGGACCAGAGTGAGTCCCTACCTCGAAAAAACAAAAAAAAAAAAAAAAAAAAAATCAGGCCTGGAGAGTTGGCCTAGTGGTTAAGGCATTTGCCTGCAAAGCCACAGAATCCCGGTTCGACTCTCCAGGACCTATGTAAGCAGATGCACAAGGAGCCGCATGCATCTGGAGTTCGTTAGCAGTGGCTGCAGGCCATTCTCTCCTCTCTGCTTCTTTCTTCCTCTCAAATAAATAAGAATATTTTTTTAAAAATCAGAGCTAGGGAGCCGGGTGTGGTGGCGCACGCTTTTAATCCCAGCACTCGGGAGGCAGAGGTAGGAGGATTGCCGTGAATTCAAGGCCACCCTGAGACTCCATAGTAAATTCCAGGTCAACCTGGGCCAGAGTAAGACCCTACCTAGAAAAAAAAGAAAAGAAAACAATAAAAATTCAGCGGGCTGGAGAGATGGCTTAGCTGTTAAGCGCTTGCCTGTGAAGCCTAAGAACCCCAGTTCGAGGCTCGGTTCCCCGGGACCCATGTTAGCCAGATGCACAAGGGGGCACATGAGTCTGGAGTTCGTATGCAGTGGCTGGAGGCCCTGGCGCGCCCCTTCCCACCCCTCCCCCTCTCTCTGTCACTCTCAAATAAATAAGAATGAACAACATGGCTTAGCTGTTAAGGCACTTACCTGCAAAGCCTAAGGACACATGTTCTACTTTTTCTCTCTCATTCTCTCCCCTTCTCTCTCTCTCTCTCTCTCTCTCTCTCTCTCTCTCTCTCTCTCAAATAAATAAATAAATTTTTTTTAAAGCAATTAAACCCCAGACGGGCGTGGTGCTGAAAGGCCCAAGAATTGAGAAGCCCAGAAATACTATCACGCTCCAAAGGGAGCTTAAGCGGGCCCCTGCATACCTCAAACTACAGGCTTTACTCTCTGTTGGAAGCAAGTAAAGAATCCCTCTCCCCATTATATCAGAGCCTGCTCCTAATATAAAACAAGGTAAAAATGGCATGAGATAGCCCTCAAGGATGGGAAATGAGTAATAAAGTAAAGCACTTATTTGGTTTCTGTAAATAGCCTGCACCATAAGCCTTAATAGCCCACACTGTAAGCCTTAGTAGCCCGCACCATAAGCCGTAGCAGCCTGCCTCAGACCACCAAGGTCATAGGAGACTGATACCACACTCTGCTACCCCCACCCAAGGACCTGCGCAAATGCTGACCACCAAGGTCATAGGAGACTGATTGGTCCACGAGGGGCTTGAACAAATTAAACTAATTGGCTTAGAAACTATGGAGTGGCACAAACTGACTGGCTCGCACCCCGCGGGCTCCTGATATTAAAAAAATGATTGGTCTAATGCACAGGCTTTGTTAGAAACCCTGTAAAAACTGTCCCGTTCCTGCATTCGGCGCTCTGCAGTCCTCTACCCCTGCGCAGTGTACGACTGTGGGCCCCAGCACGCTTGGAATAAAATCCTCTTGCAGTTTGCATCAAGACCGCTTCTCGTGAGTGATTTGGGGTGTCGCCGTATCCGGGCAGAGCGTGGGGTCCTCGTTTTGGGGGTCTTACAGTGCTGCACACCTTTAATCCCAGCAGAGGCAGAGGTAGGAGGATTGCAGTGAGTTTGAGGCCAGCCTGAGACTACACAGTGAATTCCAGGTCAGGCTGGGCTAGAGTGAGACACCACCTGGAACAACAAACAAACTAAAAAGCAATTAAGCCAGGCATAGTGGTACACACTTTTGTTTGTTTCGCTCTAGCTCAGGCTGGCCTGGAATTTACTATGTAGTCTCAGAGTGGCCTCAAACCCACCGCAATCCTCCACTTGAGAAGCAGCGGTAGATGGATCACTGCAAGTTCATGGCCAGCCTGAGACTACATACTGAATCCAAGATCAACTTGGGCTAGAACACAAACCTATCTTGAAAAAACGAAAAAAAAAAAAAAAAAAAGCAACTAAATCTGGTGTGGTGGCACATGCCTTTAATCCCAGCACTTAGGAGGCAGAGGTAGGATTGCTGTGAGTTCAAACTTCCAAAGCAAAAAGGCAACTAAAGGCAGCATAAAGTCATGGCATTTTTGAGCCAGGCATGGTAGTGCACACTTGTAATCCCAGCATTCAAGAGGCTGGGGTAGGAGGATTACTGTGAGTTTGAGACCAATCAATCTGGACCAGAGCAAGACCTTGACTCAAAGAAAAAAAAGATTTTTTTAAATATTTTTTGGTTTTTTGAGATAGGGTCTCCCACTAACACACGCTGGTTTGTTTTTTGTGTTTTTTTTTTTTGTTTTGTTTTTGTTTTTTGTTTTGTTATTCAAGGTAGGGTCTTACTCTAGTCTAGGCTGCTGACCTGGAATTCACTATGTAGTCTCAGGGTGCCCTCACGGCAATCCTCTTACCTCTGCCTCCCCTGAGTGCGGGGATTAAAGGTGTGAGCCACCACACCCAGCCCTGCTCTCTTTTTTAAAATATTTTATTTATTTATAAGCAGAGAGAAAGAATGAGTGCATCAGGCTGCTGCAACCAAACTCTACATGTATGCATCAAGCTTTATATGGGTACGGAGAAATCAAACATAGGTCGTTAGGCAAGTGCCTTAACCACAGCCATCTCTTCAGCCCCCTGCTTTTACTTGGAGCCAGAGTTTCTCTTTTTACTGTTTCCAGATCTTTCAAGGCTGTGTCATGATTTATATGATTTGTCTTTTGCTTCTGTCATTACTGGGACAGGGTCTGATTCAGACCCAGACTGACCAGAACCCATTTCAGAACAGAAATATCAACCTCCCAATTGACAAGATTACAGGCGTAGAACAGTACACACCCTTAGGGACTTTGGCTTTATGCAGTTATCTGTTTCCATGCCCACTCTTGCATAAATATTCTGTGCTGAATTTGATCGAATATCTGTATTGCTCAGTTGAACTTTACAGTTTACCAGTAAATTGCTCCACCCTGTCTGCTAGAATACTTGAATAGCAGGGGACAAACTCAACACGTAGGGTTACTTTTGCTGTTTGTTTATGTGTTTATTTCATTCTTTCTTTATTTCTTTGTTTGTTTGAGAAGGGTCTGACTGTAGCTCAGGCCGACATGGAATTCACTGTGTAGTATCACGGTGGCCTCAAACTCATGGCAATCCTTATACCTGTGCCTTCCAAGGTGCTAGGATTAAAGGCGTGTGCCACCACACCCGGCTCTCTTGTTTTCTTGGAGTACAAGAGCTACACTTGGCTCCTTAAACTCCTGCCTTGAATGTATATAAAGTTGGATTTACATGACTAAGAACACTGTAGATAATTAGAAAACCCAAGCATCAAATTAACTCAAGATGCAAAAATCTCTACATTACTGTGATAGTTAAGGTGTTGTCCAATTGATCTGTTTAGTAATCCACAGAAATCCCTTTCAGGTGGGTCTTGGAGGTTGCTTCCAGGAAGGATCAACTAAAGGAGGAAGTCTTTCCCCCAAAGTGAGCCCCAGAGTGAGCCCTTACCCAGATTGGGAGGCCCCTCTCAGAGGGGGACTTCATATAAGAAAGCTCTGGTTGAAAGAGCCACTTCCTTCCTTCCACTTGGCTGCTGGAGCTGCTTGCTGCCTTCCAGCGTGGATTGAAGACCAGAGCGGACTGAAGACCAGCATCAACTAAAGACCCACATGGATTGAAACTCAGCCGCTCCTCAGGAAGCCTCCAGGCTTTTCCAGCGCCATCTGCAGTGCCGGGTCGGGATGGCTGAGGCATCTGGACACGAATACTGAGCAGCTACCAGGTTCTGTGATTCTCTGGCCTGCAACTGCTATTGGACTACCGTAAACTAATCCAATAAATTCCCCTTTTAAAATAATTTATTCTAGCAGTTCTGTTCCTCTAGAGAACCCTGACTAATACAACTATAATAAAAGAAACACAAACAATCAAGACAATACAATCACACCAAAAATTATAAAGCCATCAGAAGTGACCCCTAGTGAGACTGTTTTAGATGAAATGTCTGACAAAGATATTTTTTAAAAAATGATTTTGTTGGCAGGCTGGAGAGATGGCTTAGTGGTTAAGCGCTTGCCTGTGAAGCCTGAGGACCCCGGTTCAAGGCTCAATTCTCCAGGATCCACGTTAGCCAGATGTACAAGGGGGCGCACGCGTCTGGAGTTCGTTTGCAATGACTGGAGGCCCTAGTGTGCCCATTCTCTCTCTCTCTTTCTCATCACCCTCCCCTTCCTTCTCTGTCAAATAAATAAAAATAACATAAGGTAAAAAGGGGGATGAAAGTTGTAGTGTAGTGGTAGAGCACTTGCCTAGCATCCACAGGGCCCTCAGACTTTCCATAGTACCACCAAAAAAGAGAGAAAAAAAAGCCACTAAAAAATAGCATAGTATAAAATCAGAGAGAGAGGCATAGTTTATTTTATCCCATGGGCAATAGTTATGTGGCTCTTTAAAATTATTAACTGGCCAGGCACACCTTTAATCCAAGCACTTGGGAGGCTGAGGTAGGAAGATTGCCATAAATTTGAGTCCAGTCTTGGTTACAGATTTAGTTTCAGGTCAGCCTTAGCTAGAATGAGACCCTGCCTCAAAAGCCAAAAATAGGCTAGACATGGTTACTCACACCTTTAATCACAACACTAAGGAGGCCGAGGTAGGAGGATCACTATGAATTTGAGGCCAGCCTGAGACTACATAGTGAATTCCAGGTCAGCCTGGGCCAGAGTGAGACCCTACCTTGAAAAACCCAAAATAAATAAATAAATAAAAAGTGAAAAATAGCTGACAGAAAGCTGGAAGAAGTCATTCTGCATGCAGCTCAATGGGAAAGAGAGAAATCACCAGTGAAGATATTCAACAGTGGACACTGCAAGCCTTATAATTGGCCAGCCAGGCCAATGAGCCAACGGGTGCAATAGTGGCACATCTGTCATGGTGGAAACCAACTGCTCTCCAATTGGACTGGAGGCCCTCTCCATGGGAGGAAATACATTCCTGATACTGAAAACTTAAAACAGGGGTAGTCATGATCCCTAGGGGTGTAACGTTTGCTGTTGTCTGGCTAAATGTATATACTATGCTTACCAAACTGCCCAGTAAGCACTTCTGTTAATGTTCACACCCTTATATTAATGCTACTCTCACTTTTGGTAGAGAATCTTCTCTTTTCAGATGGCAGCGACCTTGGGACGACTCAGAAGGTATCATGGTGATGGAAAGAAATGACCTCAGTGCTCAGTACTGCAATATCTCAATCACAGCTTCCAAGGCTCAGGGTCTAATGCAGAAGAGGTGGCAGAAAGAATGTAAGAGCCAAAGAAAGGGCAGGACTCCATACAACATGCTCCCTCCAGACACAAAATGGCCTGGATATCCATGGCCTCACAGTGCCTGACACTACCTGCATAAAACCATCATAAGAGGAGGAAAAGATCATGACATCAAAAGTAAAAGAGAGGGCTGGAGAGATGGCGTAGCGGTTAAGCGCTTGCCTGTGAAGCCTAAGGACCCCGTTTCGAGGCTCGGTTCCCCAGGTCCCACGTTAGCCAGATGCACAAGGGGGCGCACGCGTCTGGAGTTCGTTTGCAGAGGCTGGAAGCCCTGGCGCGCCCATTCTATCTCTCTCCCTCTATCTGTCTTTCTCTCTGTGTCTGTCTCTCTCAAATAAATAAAAAAAAATTAATAAAAAAAAAAAAAAGTAAAAGAGAGACTGATTGAGATGGAAAGGGGGTATGATGGAGAATGGAGTTTCAAAGGGGTAAGTGGAGGGAGGAAGGGTATTACTATGGGGTATTTTTTTATAGTCATGGAAGTTGTTAATTAAAAAAAGTGAAGAAAAGTCAGAGTGCTAATTGCCTCCAGGAGAAAAATCCTCACCCAGTCTTGGCACTGGGGGCCTGGCAGTGGGGGAAGCTAAAAGAGCAAAAGGGAGGAAGAGAACAAGGAAGAGGAAGAAAAGGAGGGGAGGAGAGAGGAGGAACAGGTTGGCAAGACCTGCAGATGGAGGCAGCAGACTCAGGGAAGTAGTTATTTGTAAAAAAAAAAAAAAAAAAAAAAAGTGAAAAATAAGCCTAAAAAGAAAAATAAAATAATTATTTCACAATATGCAAAATCCTATTAAGCAATCTTAAAATAGTCTGAATATAAAATATATTACATATGTTGTCTATGTCTATATGTATCTATATATGCAGAGAAATTATGGAGTTGTAATTCATAGGGGTTGTACTTCAGAACTGCTCTTTTCTGGCTTAAAAGAAATCATATTGACATTGAAATGGTTCAAATAATCCAGTCTGGCCTGAGATGGAGGCACACATCCCTTATCCCTGCACTTAAGAGACAGGGGCAGAAGGGGGAGGATCACAGCAAGATCAAAGCCAGCCTGGGTACGTAGGGAAATACTGTCTCAAAACAACAAAAACAGGGTCTAAGAATGTGGATCAATTGGTAGAGTACTTGCCTACCATGCACAATGTCCTGAGTTTGATTCCCAACACCACTTAAAACAGGCATGGTGACTCATGCCTGCAATCCCAGCAGCACTCTGGAATCTCAGGAGGATCAGAAGCTCAAGGTCAGGCTGAGGAGATGGCTCAGGGGTTGTGAGGTGGAAGTTGGAGAAAGGAAATTTAGAAGTCCCTACCCCCAAAGCTATGTCCTGTACTGCATGGTCTTATACTGACACTATGGTTTTGGTACTATTTCTGAATTGCTGCTCATATTGTAAATCATCTTGTATTTCCTCTTTTTTTGGCAGGTGGGGGGGACGGTTTGGGATAGGGTCTTACTGTAGCCCAGGCTGACCTGGACTTCACTATGTAGTCTCAGGGTGGCCTTGAACATACGCTGATCCTTCTATCTCTGCCTCCCTAGCACAGAGATTAGAGGTGTGGGCCACCATGCCCAGCTTTGTGTTTCCTTTTTATCTCCATAGTACAGCTGCAGGCATCAGTCTGCTAATTAACCCCAACCCTATTTATGTAAAACTTGCCTATCACATACTCAAGGTTTCTGGCACTAGGACCAAGCTCTGAACTCTAAACTCTAAAAATTAACAATAATAAAAATAGCCCAAGATAAGCCACCAAAAATCAGGGTCCAGGCTTTGAAACAGATACCCCTGGGTCCATGCTGTTGTGAAAATAAACTGATTCTCCACTCACACTTTTAATCCCAGCTCTTGGGAAGAAGGAGTAGGAGGACCACCATAAATTCAAGGTCAGCCTGGAGCTATAGGATGAGTGCCAGGTCAGTCTGGGCTAGAGTGAGACTCCAACTCAAAAAATCAAAAAAAGGCCAGGCGTGGTGGTGCATGCCTTTAATCCCAGAACTCGGGAGGCAGAGGTAGGAGGCTCACCATGAGTTCAAGGCCACCCTTGAATTCCAGTTCAGCCTCGGGGGGGGGGGGTGCAAAAGAGGATAATAGTAGTAATTATTATTATTTCACTATGATATTTTCATACAAGTATATAATGTGTTGTGATTATCTATACAGCCCATTACCCTCTCTTATCCTCCATTCCCACTGACCCCCTTCTTTCCAGCTAGTCAACCTAATGTCTTCATGACTAGTTTTTCTTTTGTTTTGGCTCTGGTGACTTTATTAGTCAGTTCTCTAGAGGAACATAATCAAGGGAAGGAGTACACATTACAAAATGAGTTTATTAGATGGGATGACACAAGATGAGCTGGGTAGTCCTTTGATGTTTGCACAGTGGAGAGGCTGAGAATCCAGGAGCTTCTCAGTCCACCAGACTGGATGCCTTAACACTCCCAATCTAGCAGTGAAGGGTGGCGGGTTCCTGGACAGCCCATGGTCTTCAGTCCACATGGGGAGGTTGAAGAAGCTGTGTTAGGGTGTCTGTGAAGGATGGAGGCAACAGGGGACTGCACACACCAGCAAGGAGCAGACAGGCAGCCAAAAGCAGCCCTGAGTTTCTGGCACACCTCTGGATACCTCAGCTGCAGCCAAAAGGGCTGCGCACTCTGGGGTAGGTGTTCATCCTTCAATTAGTCCTAAACGATGGCACAGACTGGCCCAGTGTTTCTTAGTTGAATCCTAACACAGTCAAGTTGACAATTGAGACTGGCTAGAACAGTGATCCAACATGCTTATTTAGGGTTTCTTATGGGAGCATGGGCAACTTGGCAGTGGCCACACCACTGAATAAAAAAAATGTCTCTCTGCTCCCAGCAGCCATGAAATGTCTATAGATCCTTGGAGGGGGGTTGGGCCTCGTGAGCCCCTCCACTTATTATCCAGATTTTTACTTTGCCTCAATCATATTTTTTTTCTCTTGGTTTCTTTGTTTCATTTTTCCTCTCTTCCCCTTCTTTTCTCTCCTCCCCCTCTCATTTATTCTCCTAAACGTTGTATTTTATAAAAAGAAGTCCAAGCTGGTTGTGGTTTCCCACACCTTTAATCCCAGCAGTCAGGAGGCACAGGTAGGAGGATCGCTGTATGAGGCCACCCATAGACCACATAGTGAATGCCAGGTCAGCCTGGGCTAGAGTAAGACCCTACCTCGAAGAAACAAAACAAATAGATAGATAGATAGATAGATAGATAGGTAGGTAGATAGGGAAAGAGAGAGAGAGAGAGGGAGGGAGAGAGAGAAAGAGAGAGAGGGGGGAGAGAGAGAGAGGTCTCCCTTAACAAAGATAAAGGAAGCTAACTCTAAGCTTCATAAATGTGATGATACAAAAAATAAGTCCCAACAGCAAAGATTCCAGCTGTGTAGACCGGTGTAAGCTGGGACCCCTCTGGGAGCCATAAACTTCAGAGACTATTTTTGGTTGTGTCTGCTGCAGAAAGGGGAAGGGGAAAAGGTACAGGGAGGGAAGTACAAGCAGAACAGCCTCCTTGCTTTAGTGAATGCACAAGCCACCTATGCTCTGTAAATTATATCAACATGCCTAAAGCCCAAAATGAGGTGAGAAGGGATGCTGCTCTATGGATAAGATATAATTTTTTTAAAAAATATTTTTTAATTTAAAAATGACTATTTGCAGCTGGGCATAATGGTACATGCCTTTAATCCCAGCACTCAGGAGACAGAGGTAGGGGGATCACCAAGAGTTCGAGGCCACCCTGAGACTACATAGTGAATTCCAGGTCAGCCTGGGCTAGAGTGAGACACTACCTCAAAAAACTATATGCACCAGGGCCTTTTGCCACTACAAATAACCTACACATGTACCACTTTGTGCACCTGGTTTTTCATGAGTACTGGAAATTGAACCCTGGCCATTAGGCTTTGCAAGCAAGCACCTAAGCCATTTAGCCATCCCTCAGGGTGGTCTCGAACTCATGGAGATCCCCCTACCTCTACCTCCCAAGTACTGGGATTAAAGGCATGCACCCACCTCACTCAAAAAAAATATATTTTTGTTTCACTCTAGTCCAGGCTGACCTGGAATTCACTATGTAGTGTCAGGGTGGTCTTGAACTCACGGTGACCCTCCTACCTCTGCCTCCCAAGTGCTAGGATTAAAAGCGTGTGCCACCATACCTAGCTCAATAATAATATTTTTGTTGTTTTGTTTTGTTTTGTTTTTGGAAGTAGGGTTTCACTCTAATCCAGGCTGACCTGAAATTTGCTATGTAGCCTCAGGATGGCCTCGAATTCATAGTGATCCTTCTACCCCTACCCCTGCCCCCCTCTCCGGGGCTGGCATTAAAGGCATGCACCACCATGCATGGCTATTTTTGTTGTTGTTGTTTGTTTTCTGTCCAAGGTAGTGGGGCACTGTCTGCCCGTGCCCAAGGGCCGCACTCCGCCCGTCTACCGAAAGCGCATCTTTGCGCCCAACCTTGTCATGGCCAAGTCCCGTTTCTAGTACTTCGTATCTTATGATGATCTTGTGTAGGTAGTGTCAGGCACAGTGAGGTCATGGATATTGAGGCCATTTTGTGTCTGGAGGAGCATGTTGTAAGGAGTTCTACCCTTCCTTTAGCTCTTACATTCTTTCTGCCACCTCTCCCGCATTAGACCCTAAGCATTGGAAGGTGTGATCGAGATGTTACTCAGTACTCCAGTCACTTCTTTCCAGCACTATGATACCTTCTGAGTCATCCCAAGGTCACTGCTATCTGAAAAGAGAAGATTCTCTACCAAAAGTGAAAGCAGCGTTAATATAAGGGTATAAATATTAAGAGAAGTGTTTACTGGGGAGTTTGATAAGCATAGTATATACACTTATCCAGACGTCAGCAGATGTTACAACCCTAGAGCTCATGACTACCCCTGTTTTAAGTTTTCAGTATCAGGGATGTAGTCACCCCCATGGAGAGGGCCTCCAGTCCAATTGGAGGGCAGTTGGTTTCCACCATGACAGACATGCCACTATTGCACCCATTGCCTCATTTGCCTTGGCTGGCCAATTATAAGGCTTGCAGTGTCCACTGTTGAGTATCTTCACTGGTGGTATCTCTTTCTCCTATTGAACTACCTGTAGAATGGCTTCTTCCAGCTTTCTGTCAGCTGGTCTACATGGAGGAGGTTATCAGCTCAGTTCCAACAGGATTTTTCAGTGGGCTTGCAACCCAAGTATGTGTGGAGTCTCCAGCAATAGGGTCTTACCATCGATTCCTGGTGGGAAACCAAGGGCCTTGGCAATGGCCTATAATGTTTTGGGCACCTGGCTATTATTTTTAATAAAAAATGTAAAACACTGGCTGGAGAGATGGCTTAGTGGTTAAGGCACATGCTTGTGAAGCCTAAGAACCCAGGTGCGATTCTCCAGGTCCCACATAAGCCAGATGCACATGGAGGCACGTACATGGCTGGAAGCCCTGGTGTGCCCATTCTCTCTCTTGCCCTCCCTCCCTCCCTCTCTCTCCATTATTGTAATTAATAAGTAAAAATAAAATCTTTTTTTCTTTTTTTTTCGAGGTAGGGTGTCACTCTAGCTCAGGCTGACTTGGAATTCACTATGTAGTCTCAGGGTGGCCTCGAATTCATGGGGATCTTCCTACCTCTGCCTCCTGAGTGCTGGGATTAAAGGCATTGGCTACCATGCCAGCCAATAAAATCTTTTTTAAAAAATGAAAAACACAGGGCTAGAGGGGTGGCTTAGCGGTTAAGGCCTTTGCCTGCAAAGCCAAAGTACACTGGTTCAATTCCCCAGGACCCACATAAGCCAGATGCACAAGGTGGCACATGAGTCTGGAGTGTGTTTGTAGTGGCTGGAGGCCCTGGCACACCCATTCTTTCTCCCTTTCTCTCTCTCTCAAATAAATAAATAAATCCCCCCCCCTTTTTTCCCACCTGTTTTGAGGTAAGGTCTCACTCTAGCTCAGGCTGACCTGGAATTCACTATGTAGTCTTAGGGTGACCTTGAACTCCTACCTCTGCCTCCTGAGTGCTGGGATTAAAAGTGTGGACAACCACGTCTGGTTAATAAATAAACTGTTTAAAAAATGAAAAACACAAATGTTGGAGTCTGTCATTGTGGCTCACACCATTAATTTCAGAACTCAGGGGGCTGAGGTAAAAGGGTCACCATGAGTTTGATGCCCGACTGGGCTACAGAGTAGAGTTCCAGGTCAGCCTGGGTTACAGTCAGTACCTGCTTCAAAAAAATTAAATTCAAAATACTCCCAAATTCATAGCTCTCTCCAACCACAAGGGGGCAGGAAGTGCTGTCCTGCCAGTGCCTACAAGGGGTGAACCCACATGCTTGTTGAAAAGTACTAACTGGTGGAAGAATCCATATGAATTTTTTACTTGGATATAATTTCATTATATATAACAATCTTTTTTTTACAATCATTTTTACAATTAGAATAAGGCCCTGAGACTACATAGTGAATTCCAGGTCAGCCTGGGCTATAGGAAGACTACCCCTCTTGGGACAATTTCTGGTTCCAGTAGGTGGTCACTGATCATAAGATGTACAGGTGGTGACCTGGTGCCAGCCTGATCTCTGGAGAGCAGGCAACTGAAGTAGGCAGTAGACCCTTCAGGCAGCTTCTAGGGGAGAGAAGCATACTCTTCCATGCACAGTGGGAAGCTCCAGAGATGTCTTGCTCTACCAGTCAACAAGCTCTTTTTTTTTTAGTATTCATTTTTTATTCTTATATATTTATATTATGATATTGTACAGCTTTCAAAGCTAACAACTGAATCTTTCTGTACGTGTATTTAAAGCATAAGAAAATAAAAGTATTTCACAAAAGAAGTTCATATTACAGTACTATTGAGATATAAGGCATAGAGTATGCTTTTGTGAGTTATAAACAATACATTCATTTTAAAGAATAAACATTTAATGTGAATAACAGCATTTTGGTTATAATGAATATAGTAAATGTTGACAGCAATGTGTGGATACAAGAAAGGTGCTTTGTAATAGATACTATGTAGGATGGCAGAGCATTCATGAGATGGCTGCAGTATTTTACATCTCTCCAGCCTTCTTACTAAATTTACACTCATTGCACACTGTTTAGCACTTTGTTTATACAGGGATACCCTTTGTTCAACAACCTCTAAATCTCAGCATACAAAACAAAGTTACTCCACATTTTCTCCTGGTTACCTGGTACCAATGTTTGAATAAGGTCTAGAATAAGTGGAACGTTTTGTCTTACCTGCCACTCAAATCAAATGTTTACTTAATATAAAATTTACTTATAAGTAGAAATATAAGGGGAATATTGGTGATTATAAAGATTAGAACTTCTAATTATTGCCATAATTCTTTGAAATAATCCCATTCAAAGCTGAATTTGGTTTTACACAGCGGTTTCTTAAGAAAAAATATGAACTTGAATTAAAAAGATATAGCTAAAATAAAGTTTCCACATGTAGGAAATAATAATGGATTTCCAGACCATTAACTTCTTCAGCTATTGCTTTTTAGTGGACAGTTTTACTAAGAAGAGCTTTACTCCTTACTTTGAAGTCACTGTGAGGGGTTAAGCTAATGAATACTAGATCCACATGTTCTTAATGGGGGCAAGACAAAGAAGACTCCCTGTTCCAAGTAGAGGACATTTCACCTCAGCTAATTCTATTACACTAAAATAAAATGACACAAATGGTCAATACATGTAACTCTACTCATACTTCTGGGATAGCCCACTGATGTTCAGTGAAAATGTAAAATCTGGGATGCATCCAGCCTTTTTTTTTTCCGAGGTAGGGTCTCACTCTGGCTCAGGCTGACCTGGAATTCGCCATGGAGTCTCAGGGTGGCCTCGAACTCTCGGTGATCCTCCTACCTCTGCCTCCCGAGTGCTGGGATTAAAGGCGTGCGCCACCACGCCCGGCGCATCCAGCCTTTATTAACAAAATCAACCACATTTCTTTTGTTTATTCCAAGATGAGATTACCCTTCAGATATCACACATAACAATTAAAATTTAAAAACGCATGAGCATTTTGAAAGTTTCCAAATTATTTAAAAGTATTCAAATAAATGTAGTAATAAAAGTATGTGAAAAATCAAAACCACAACTTACATCTAGTACAGCAGATATTCTCTAAATGTGAGGTTTCGAAATTGGCAGGCTAAGCCATCCCAAGGTCCTATCATGACACACACAGTGTTCTGTAGCAGTGACTACCACTCAGCCTTTTGGCTTCATGCTTCTGTGAGGAAACGCGTTGCTATTAATATGAAGGCATCTACGGAAAACTTATCTCCATAAGAGCATTCACTAGACTCTGCCCATTTCCTTCAACTAAAATAAGATTTCTTACCACTGTCCTCTTCATGCACAGACCCAGGACTTTGCTCCAAAGCCTCTCAAAAGAAATGTTGTTTTTAGAACAATTCTAGATGCAGTAATGCCCAGGTTTCATGTCCTTACACATATTCTAAAACTATAACCTTATCGAATGACAAAACTCTCAACATTCACAGGCACATTTTAACATACATCCCTTTTCCCTCTCTGACAAGACAAAATACAAACATACAGAGTGACCCAAATTTTAAAGTTAAAAAAGAATGTTTCAATCCGAGAAAAGTGTTGACATATCAAATATCTTTTAAAAGAATTATGTTCTCGGGAAATTAGAAACATTAATGAATAAAGTGCACACACAATATAAATAAGAAAGTAACTTGAATATAAAAAAATTTCTGTAGGGGACCAATCAAACCTTCAATAAAGATCTATGAATAAAAACATATGCTTACAGTATAGTGTACACTTATAAGTTAAAATGCACTTATATTTATAAAGAAACTGAAGTATAGTACTGCAAGATTATTCCAAGAATATTTTTCAAATGTACAAATAATAAAAACACACAAAAAAGCCTTGGGCAATGTTCAACTTTAAAAATTGCTACCACACCAACCCAACAAATCCTTAACCACTTTTTAAATGGGTTCATGTATACCATTTGAATGCAAAGAGAATATCAAAGATATTAAAACACATGACTTTTCAGTGTCTTACTTACACTTTGTAGCCTTATCTTTTCACACTTAATCATTGAATTTTGAATGTATCAACTAAGAATTTCACAAATAAGTGTTTCACAAATAGTTTATGTATACATAAGAATTACCTGTGAAAGGTATAATGCTAAGAACTAAAACATATCCCTCAACCCCTGCCCTCCAACAAAAAGAAAGAAAGAAAGAAAGAAAGTCCACAAAAGCTCACAATTGTGTTCATTTCAATCTGACTAAAAGCCAACAAGCCAAAGGGTGTCTTTCCTCAGGTCTGCATCTCTATGTGTTGAGGTGGAGCTTCAATATTTGACATTGACAGTACATCAGAACACAATTCATCAGCAGAAAACTCCAAATAATTCTAAAATCTTTAGCCACTGAGAACTATCATGTTACATTTGTCATTCTAACATGCAATATAATTATATCAAAGTCATTTGTTTGGGTTTGCAAGGTGGTTCAGACTGGTAGAAAAATGAAGCTCGGGCTGGAGAGATGGCTTAGCGGTTAAGCGCTTGCCTGTGAAGCCTAAGGACCCCGGTTCGAGGCTCGGTTCTCCAGGTCCCACGTTAGCCAGATGCACAAGGGGGCGCACGCGTCTGGAGTTCGTTTGCAGAGGCTGGAAGCCCTGGCATGCCCATTCTCTCTCTCTCCCTCTATCTGTCTTTCTCTCTGTGTCTGTCGCTCTCAAATAAATAAATAAATAAAATTTTTTAAAAAATGAAGCTTATATGAAAACTGGTTAAGGATTCAAAGCACATGAGCTCTGAAATATTCATTGTAACACCCAGACAATATTGGGGAGGCATGATTTGCACAAAAATACTTTAAATTATTTTGGTTTTGTTCTTCATGATCTTGAGAGTTTAGCTGCTTGCAGTGCATGTGTGAATCCTTTTTGCTACATCATAAACATAGGTGATGTCTGGTCGCTTCTCAGGATCTAGGTTGATGCACACATTAACTGGGGTAGTTCCTCTGAGTAGTGATCTGAAGGGAGTGGTGGGTAGTCACACTGCTCTATCTTCTTACACAATGAGTATAAATTCATCTTGTCACCATAGAAAGGACTTTGTAATGCAGCCATCTCATACAGTAGACAGCCAAGGAACCAGATGTCAGACTTGAAGTTGTATCTATTTTCATGTATTCTCTCGGGAGACATGTAATAAGGTGTACCCACTAGAGAATGTGCAGCTGTAGTGTTTGAGCTGAAAAACCGACCAACACCAAGATCTCCAAGTTTAACCACTCCAGCGGCTGTAATGGACACATTAGCTGGTTTTATATCTCTATGCATGACTCTCCGAGAGTGCATGTGCTCCAATGCACTGCACAGCTGAACGAAGTACTTCCAGACAGTTCTTTCAGGAATCAGCATCTTCTGTTTCTTAAAATGCTTTATCATTCTGGAGAGATCACCAGCATCTGCCAATTCCAAAACTATGTTTAATTCGTTATCTTCAATGAATGATGCATAATATTTAATTACATTTGGATGGTTCAATTGCTTTAAGAGGTCTATTTCTTTGATACAGTCAGCACGTGCTTTGGCATCCATTAAATCAAATAGCTGCACTTTTTTTTAAGCTACTGATACTCCATTCAAGAGACAGGTTGCTCTATAAACTTCACTGAATTGTCCACGACCAATTTTCTTTTCTATTCGGAAGTTGGCTAATGTATTGTAGCCCGTATCCGGTTGAAAGGCCTTCTGTGGTTGAAACTGAGGAACAGGTGGCCCTTGCATGCTCATCCATTGTCTGAAACAACAGGAACTTTAGAATTCTTTTCAAAGGACTTTCTTCTTCTGTTTTCAATTATATATTATGGTGATTCCATTCTAGCTCCACAGCTCCAGGAAGTGGAGACTTCTATGGGACTCGAGTCCCCGACGGACCGCAGCGCAGGCGAGCCGCTGGGCCGCCGTGGAAAGGCCCTGGGGCCGGGGGCTGAGGCTGCGCCGCCCCCGCGGACGGACGCTCGCTGCCGGCGCGGGCACCCACCCTGCATGGCGAGGCGAGGCGAGTCTCTCTCTCTCTCTCTTTTTTTTTTTTTTTTTTTTTTCCCTGAGGTAGGGTCTCACTCTAGGCCAGACTGACCTGGAATTCCAGCCTGGCCTTGAGCTCACAGCGATCCTCCTACCTCTGCCTTCAGAGTGCTGGGATTAAAGTTTTGTGCCACTACATGACACAGAGCATAGGTTAAATGGGGCTGGAGAAATGGCTTATCTGTTAATGCACTTGCCTGCGATGCCTATGGACCCAGGTTCGATTCTCCTGGTCCTATGTAAAGCAGATGCACATGGTGGTGCATGCATCTGGAGTTCGTTTGCAGTGGCTAGAAGCCCTGAGTGCCCATTCTCTCCCTGTCTCTCTGTCTCAAATAAAACTAAATAAGTAAATACAATGGAGACATGACAGAGATGGGATTAAAGGGAGAAGCCACCACTTCTGGCTTTAAATTTGAATTTTCTTTTTCTTTTTTTTTTTAGTTTTTCACAGAGGTAGTGTCTCCCTCTAGTTCAGGCTGACCTGTAATTCACTATGTCATTTTGTACTCACAGCTATCTGTTTTTTTTTTGTTGTTGTTTGGTTGGTTGGTTTTTGAGGTTGGGTCTTGCTCTAGCGCACCTGGAATTCAGTCTCAGGGTGGCCTCCACATGGTGATCCTCCTACCTCTGCCTCCCAAGTGCTGGGATTAAAGGTGTGCGCCACCAAGCCTGGCTCATCTGTGTTTATATAACTGCATTTCATGAAACAGTTTAGACATATACTAAAAATTATTTGCTTACCTGAAAACCCAGTTTACCACGAAAAAAAAAAAAAATCCAACCAACATCAGGCTGAGAGTGATGTCTCATGCCTTTATTCCCAGCACTCTGAAGGCTGAAGTAGGAGATTTATTGTGAATTCAAGATCAGTCTGGACTACAGAATGATTTCCAGCCAGGTGTGGTGGCGCATGCCTTAAATCCTAGCACTTAGAAGGCAGTAGCAGGAGGATCACCAGTTCAAGGCCACCCTGAGACTACATAGTAAATTTCAGGCCAGCTTGGCCTACAGTGAAAAATCAAACAAAAAGTTTAAAAATCAGCTTCAGACAAACAAACAGAAAAGGGCTGAGGATATAGCTCAGTTGGTAGAGTGCTTGCTTAACAAATAGGAAGCCTTGAATTGGTTCTACAGCACTGTGTAAAACTGGTGTAGTTAGGTATGGTGGTACACGCCTTTAATCCCAGCACTCCGGAGGCAGAGGTAGGAGGATCGTTGAGTTTGAGACCACCCTGAGTCTCCATAGTAAATTCCAGATTAGCCTGGGCTAGAGTGAAACCGTACCTAAAAAAAAAAAAAAAAAGAAAGAAAGAGGGCTGGGGAGATGGCTTAGTGGTTAAGGCATTTGCCTGCAAAACTAAAGGATCCCTGTTCTGTTCTCCAGGACCCAAGTTAGCCCACAGTAGCCAGATGCACAAAGAGGTGCACGCGTCTGGAGTTCATTTACAGTGGCTGGAGGCCCTGGTTGGCCCTCTCCCCTCTCTCAAATAAATAAATAAATAATATTTGGTGTGGTGGCACAGCACATATCTATAATCCAGGACTTAGCCGGGCATGGTGGTACACATCTTTAATCCCAGCACTCAGGAGGCAGAGGTAGGAGGATCACTGTGAGTTCGAGGCCACCCTGAGAATACAAAGTAAATTTCAGGTCAGCCTGGGCTAGAGTGAGACCCTACCTTGAAAAAACAAACAACAACAAAAAAAGCTATAATCCAGCACTTGAACAAACACTTGGGAGGTAGACGCAGGAGGATCAAATATTCAAGGTCATTCTCCCCCCCCCCCCCCGGGGTAGGGTTTCACTGTAGTCCAGACTAAATATGTAATCTCAACTCATAGCAATTCCTGGGATTAAAGACGAGCACCACCACACCTGACTTTCAAGGTCATCCTTGACTACATATGGAGCTTGAAGCCAGCCATGGATATTTAAGACCTTGCCTCAAAAAAAAAAAAAAAAAAAATTAAACCAGGCATGGTGGTGCAAGCTTGAATCCTAGCACTTGGGAGGCAGAAGTAGGAGGATCGCCAGTGAGTAGTTGGAGGCCACTCTGAGAATACAGAGTGAAGAGTGAATTCCAGGTCAGCCTGGACTAGAGTAAAACCCTACCTTGAAGAACCAAAAGAAAAAAAATTATTTTCCAGGCCTTCCACATGGGTTCCTTAGCTATGTGGGTGCCTTTCCTTGGCTCTATACTTCCCTCAATAAATATAATAATTTAATTTAAAAAATCAGAGCTGGAGAGATGGTCAAATGGTTAAGGCACTTGCCTGTAAAGCCTAACAACTGAGGTAGGAGGATCTGAATTACAGGCCAGCCTAAACTACAGAGTGAGTTCCAGGTTAGCCTGGTCTAGAGTGAGACCCTGCTTTAAAAAAAAAATGAGGCCGGGCGTGGTAGGAAGCAGGAGGATCACCGTGAGTTCAAGGCCACCCTGAGACTATGTAGTGAATTCCAGGTTAGCCTAGGCTACAGTGAGCCCCTACTTCAAAAAAACAAAATAATAATAATTAATAAATAAAATAAAATAAGGGGGCTGGAGAGATGGCCTAGTGGTAAGGCGCTTGCCTGGGAAGCTTAAGGACCCATGTTCAACTTTCCAGGTCCCACATAAGCCAGACAACAGCGCATGTGCACAAGGTGATGCGTCTGGAGTTCGATTGCAATGGCCCTGGTGTGCCATTCTCTCTCTCTCTCTCTCCCCCTTACTCTGTTTCATTAAAAAAAAAAAAAGCCAGTCTGTTGGGCTTGCCTCAAAAAAATAAAATAGCCAGGCATTAATCCTAGCACTAGGGAGGCATAGGTAGGAGGATTGCCTGAGCTACAGTGAGACCCTGCCTTGAAAAAACATAAAAACTAAAATAAAATAAGGGCTGCAAAGATAATTTAGCAGTTAAGGTGCTTGCCTGTGAAGCCTAAGGACTCAGTACCCACATAAACCAGATGCACAAAGGAGCACATGTGTCTGGAGTTAATTTGCAGTGCCTAGAGGTCTGATATGCCCATTCTCTCTATATATATTTGCCTCTTTCTTTCAAGTAAATAAATTAGCCGGGCGTGGTGGCGCACGCCTTTAAATCCCAGCACTTGGGAGGTAGAGGTAGGAGGATTGCCATGAGTTCGAGGCCACCCTGAGACTCCATAGTGAATTCCAGGTAAGCCTGGGCTAGAGTGAGACCCTACCTCGAAAAACCAAAAAAATAAAAATAAATCAAGTAAATAAATTAAATTAAATTAAATTAAGCCAGGTGTGGTGGCACACACCTTTAATCCCAGCACTTACCTCAAAAAAAACAAAACAAATGAAACCAAACAAACTTCCAATTTAACTGAGTATCCACTACTTTACACGGTACATCCTCCAGGGACTTTAACAGTTTTAGAAACCAGAGTGTTCTGGTTTTGCTTCAAACTCACAGGATCCTCCTACTTCAGCCTCATGAGTGCTGGCATTAAAAGCATGCCACCATGCCTGGCTAAGAATACCTTTTTTCTAGGTCAGTGATAATCATCAGTGTTTTTATTAGGAAATTTAATCCAGAAAAAAATGTAACCTATTACATTTTTTAAAAAAGAAACTATCTGTACTATTTTTTATCAGTAAATGCAATATCAAAAAATTTGCTAAAGTATGCTTTTGTTTTTCCACATGTTAAAAGTTATCAGTACTTTGGCTGAGATTTCAGAAGCTGCATAACAGGAATTTCTTGGTATATCTGATGTAATGGTTTGCCTTTTTTTTTTCAAGGTAGTGTCTTGCTCTAGTCCATGTTGACCTGGAATTTACTATGTAGTCTCAGGGTAGCCTCAAACTCAGCAATCCTCCTACCTCTGCCTCAGAAATACTAGGATTAAATGCATGCACCGCCACACCTTCTCTAGAATAAATTTTTTTGGTTTTTCAAGGTAGGGTCTCATTCTAGCCTAGGCTGACTTAGAATTCACTATGTAGTCTCAGGATGGCTTCAAACTCAAGGCAATTCTCCTACCTCTGCCTCCTGAGTGCTGGGATTAAAGGCCCTTTTTTTTTTTTTTCTGTTTTGAGAAAACTCATATAGCCCAGGCTGGTCTCAAACTCACTAAGTAGTCAAGGATGACTCCTAATCCTCCTGCCTCCACCTCCTAAAAGCAACTGAGGAAGATATCCAACACCAACCTGTGGCCTCCACATGTATGCACACACATGTGAACATGTATCCAAACACATATACAGGCATGCAAAATAAAAAAAAATTTTTTTTTTTTTGGTTTTTCAAGGTAAGGTCTCACTTTAGCTCAGGCTGATCTGGTATTCTAGGTTAGCCTGGGCAACAGAGACCTTACCTCAAAGAACAAAAACAAAGGAGTTGGAGAGATGGCTTAGCGGTTAAGCGCTTGCCTGTGAAGCCTAAGAACCCTGCTTTGAGGCTCAATTCCCCCATACCCATGTAAGTCACATACACAAGGTGGCCCATTTGGAGTTCCTTTGCAATGGCTGGAGGCCCTAGCACACCCATTCTCTCTCCCTCTGTCTGCTGCTTTCTCTGTCTGTCTCTCTCAAATAAATAAATAAAAATAAACAAAAGGACATTAAAAAAAAAAAAAAGCCTGGTATGGTGGCGCATACCTTTAATCCCAGCAGTTGGGAGACAGAGGTAGGATGATCGCTGTGAGTTCAAGGCCACCCTGAGACTAAATAGTGAATTTCAGGTCAGCCTGGGCTACAGTGAGACCCTTCCTTGAAAAAACAAAACAAACAAACAAAAAAAAAAAAATTCTGAGACTAAGCCAGGCATGGTAGTGCATGCCTTTTTGGGAGGCAGACATAGCAGGGTCCCCATGAGGTCAGTGCTACCCTGAGAATACATAATGAATTCCAGGTCAGCCTGGGCTACAGTGTAACCCTACTTTGGAAAAAACAAACAAAAAACAAACCATATTAATAAATAAAAAATTTGTGTTACTTTAAGCCACTTGATAATGTATTATAGCTACATTAGAAAATACATACATCATGCCGGGCAGACAGGTAGTGCCGAGGGAAGGACCAGGCCTGCTGGTTCCTCCCTAGGGGTTGAGGGGATGATGAGCATCGGACGACCCAGACCTCTCCTGACCACCGGAGAAAAACCACACTGAGTCGGGAGTCTTTTCGATGTAGGAACTCGCAGAAAAAACTTGCTTTATTACTCTGAGCAGTTGCCTATGTCATGTTGGGGACAAAGGCGGGGATTTTAGGATGGGGAGGTAGAGGTAAGTGCCAATAGTAAACTGTAACTATTGAAATGGTAATTACAATTGCCATGCGGAGGTGGCAGGCCAGAAGCCATTAGGAGTCTTGCTGAGTCCTAGCTGGCCAGAGACAGGTGGCCAAACTTTAGCTAGGCTCAGGAAGTTCCACTAGACCTCACGCCTGGGCTTTTCAGAGCTCAACACATCAGCTGGTTTATATTTTCCCCTTCCATTAATCAAGCCAACAGAGAACTGTATACAGCCTCTTTTAGCCAGAGGCACCTCCCACAAGTTTCTTCTCCTTTCTCCTTTCTCCTTCTCCTTTTTCCTTTCTTCCTCTTTTCTCTTTCTCTCTTTTTTTTGTCTTCTTTTTTTTGGGGGGTGGGGTTGGGGGTACTCTCAGGGTGGCCTCGAACTCATGGCGATCCTCATACCTCTGACTCCCCGAGTGCTGGGATTAAAGGCATGTGCTGCCACGCCCAGCTCATATGTGATTATTTTGACCCAGGTTCTCATGTAACCCATGCTGGCCTTGTACTTTCTATGTAGCCTCAAACTCGGAATGTAGTTCAGGAAGACCTTACACATGTAGCCCTTCACCTCATGAGTCATAGAAATTCTCTGAAAAGATCACTCCAAAGCGAGTATGAATGAAAGTGGAGGAGTCTATTACTGGGGGGGGGGCCAAGGAGCTTGAGGTCGCCCTCCAAAGAAGCTCTGGCTGGAGCTAAGAATTTATTTCCATTATATAGTTTTCATAGCCAAGTGGTAAGTGAACAAACAAGATGTGGCAATTTGCATATCAATCATTTCTGTAGTCAGGCCACCCAAACAATGAACTCCATTTTACTTTGTTTTCGTCTAAACTGTCTTTCTTTATCATCCCTTTGGTCTCTTTCTGGACAGTTTCTTCTTTGGGATTTTTCTATCTGCTGACAAAGATAAGTTTTAGCTCCTCAGCAACTAATTCTTAAAGTAACTCAATGAATCAGTTAAACTTTTAGCTTCTTTTCTACCATACCACCATGCCCCATTTATGGGGGGCTGGGGATGGAACTCAGAGTTTTGCAAGCACTTTATTAACTGAGATAAATCCCTAGCCCCGTGATTTACTTTTATTTTTCACTTGTGTGTATATAGTGCAGTGTGTGGTATGGTCCCATATCCTTGCCTGCGGGGGGTGGGGGGGAGTCTTGCCTTCAATGGCTGAAGCAGAATGACTGGTGCCTCACTCCATACTTTAAAATTTTATTTATTTATTTAAGACAGAGAGAGGAAGAGACAGAGAGAAAAAAATGAGAATGAGAATGGGCACACCAGATCCTCTAGCCACTGCAAACAAACTCCAGACACATGTGCCACTTTGTGCATCTGGTTTATGTGGGTACTGGGCAATTGAAGCTGGGTCCTTAGGCTTTGCAGGCAGTGCCTTAGCCATTAAGCAACCTCTCCGGCCCTCTCGCCATACTTTTGCAGGAGGTCTTGTTTGCCAGAGTGTCTTTACTGATTTCAGAGCTCCCAGGGCTCTGATAGCGCTGCACTCTTGAATCTCTGTTCCCCTGTGGGACAGGTGGCAGGTTCCTGTGGCCATGTCCCCATGTTTACAAGGATCTGGAGACTCGCACTCTGGTGGTCTCTGGCCCTCAGGTCCTCATGCGAGTGCAGGAAGCACACTTAACTGCTGAGTCATAATTTATGACTTTTTTCCCAGGTGGGGTCTCACTCTAGTCCAGGCTGACCCAGTACTCACTCTGTAGTCTCACGCTGGCCCCAAACTCACAGCAATCCTCCTACCTCCGGCTCCCAAGTCCTGGAATTAAAGGCATGTGCTACCACTCCTGGTTTGATTTTGTGTGAGTGGTTTGATTATGGTGTCTCACTGGTTGACGTTAAGCAGCCCATGAAAATCAATCTGGAAGGAAGCTGACCGCAGTGCCTCTCACGCTAGAGCACTGTGGGGTGACAGAAATCAGAATCACCGGGGAAGCATTTGCTTTCCAATATGTCTCCTGAGGTGGATGTGTGCCACTCCCTCCCACAAAAATCAGGCTTTGGGGGAGTGTGGCTCATGCCTGTAATCTCAGCTCCTGGTTTTGTAACAATGACATACACACTATCAGTTTTCATTTTACATCTTTCTAAGTGTAAGGTTCAGGAGTGACCAAGACCACACAGACCACTCTGAGGCAAAGGTGGAAGGTTTTATTGGTGGGCGGTGGGGCGGAGGGGGCTGCCAGGACTGACTCTCAAGAGCAGAGGGAGCAGTCAACTTGCAATTACAGATATTGGGCTATATCAGTTGGGGGAAGATGAGGAAGGGAGAAGTAAAAAGAAAAAAGATTTCTTTAGGGGAGATCTAAAATAGGCAGGGTGTGACACCAGAACAGTAACCAGGTGACCTGAGAGATAAGGGAGCAGAAAACCTAGACCTTGGGCATTGTTAGGCAAGGAAGGCATGATGGCTGGGTGGCTCCTTGAAGAAAGTGGATGACCACTCCCTGGTATCTGTCGCCCTCTTGCTGTCTTCAGTGACTCCATATTGTCCTGACCTAACACTAAGTAAATTGCCTGCTAATCCTGGCACTTGAGAGATAGAAGCAGGAGAAAAAGGTCTTCAAAATCTCCCTGGATTATATAGCAGGTTCTAGCCTGGGCTACATGACACTCAGTTTAAAAAAAGACAAAACAAAAAAGGCAAACAATGGTCTGGAGAGATGGATTAGCAGTTAAAGTACTTGCCTGCAAAGCCTAAGGACCCAGGCTCAATTCCCCAGAACTCAGGTAAACCAGATGCATAAGGGTGCATGCATCTGGATTTTGTTTGCAGTGGCTAGGCCCTGGCATGTACATTCCCTCTCTCTCTCTCTCTCTCTCTCTCTCTCTCTCTCTCTCTCTCTCTCTCTCTATACTTCTTTCTCTGTCTCTCTAAGATAATAAATAATAAAAGTTTTAAACAGAGGACAAGCAAAACAATTCAAATCCAGTGAGTCGGCAAGATACAGGAATTGGACTACTCTCCAGATCTATTGAGGGTAGGGAAAGGGTTAAGAATCATTGTTACTAGATGGGGACAGGAAGATATTTGAGGACAGCCTGGACTACAAACAAGATCCTGTCTTTTATAAAAGGTGAGGGATGGGCTGGAGAGATGGCTTGGTGGTTGAGGTGCTTGCCTGCAAAGCCAAAGGACCTTGGTTCTATTCCCCAGGACCCACGTAAGTCAGATGCACAAGGTGGCACATGTATCTGGAGCTCTCTCTCTCCCTTTCTCTCTCAAATAAATAAAGTAAATAAATAAAATTTTTAAAAAAGGTGGGAAAAATGCAGGGCATGGTGGTGTACACCTTTAATCCCAGCACTCAGGAGGCAGAGGTAGAGGATTGCTGTGAGTTTAAGGTCACCCTGAGACTACATAATGAGTTCCAGGTCAGCCTAGGCCATAGGGAGACCCTATGACCCTCAAAAAAATTAAAATAAAAAAAAGTGAGGGGGTGTTGGGCATGGTGGAGCATGCCTTTTAGTCCTAGTACTCTGAGGCTGAGATAGGAGGAAGTTCCAGGTCAGCCTGGGCTAGAGCAAGACCCTACCTCATTAAAAAAGAAAGAAAGTAAACCAGGAGTGGTGGCGCACTCCCTTAATCCCACTTGGGAGACAGAGGTAGGAGGATCACCATGAGTTCGAGGCCACCCTGAAAATATAGAGTGCATTCCAGGTCAGCCTGGGCTAAAGTGAGACCCTACCTTGAAAAAAAAAAAAAAAGAGGGAAGGCTGGGGAAATGGTTCAGAGGTTAAAGGGACTTGCTTGCAAAATGCAAAGCCTGCACGTCCAGATTCAACTTCCCAACCACCCACATAAAGCTGGATGCAAAAATGGTGAATCTGGCATTCATTTGTAGTGGCAAGAAACCCTAGAGCACCCACCCCCACACATACACAGAGAGAAAGAAAGAGAGAGAGAGAGAGAGAGAGAGAGAGAGAGAGAGAGGGAGGGAGGGAGGGAGAGAGGGAGAGAGAGAGGGAGAGGGGGAGGAGGGAGAGAGAGAGAGGGAGAAGGAGAGGGGGAGGAAGGGGAGAGAGAGAGAGAGGGAGAGAGAAAGGGGGGAGAGAGAGAGAAAGAGCTGGAGATGGCTTAGCAGTTAAGGCATTTGCCTGTAAAGTCAAAGGACCCAGGTTCAATTCCCCAGAACCCATGTAAGCCAGATGCACAAGGTGGCACATAGGTCTGGAGTTCCTTTGCAGTGGCTGGAGGCTCTGGCATACCCATTCTTTCTCTCTTTTTCTCAGATAAATTAAAAAAATAAAATGTTTTTTAAAAATAAATACCTTTTTTAATTTAATTTTTATTTATTTATTTGAGAGCAACAGTCAGAGAGAGAAAGAGACAGATAGAGAGAGAGAGGGAGAATGGGTGCGCCAGGGCCTCCAGCCACTGCAAATGAACTCCAGATGCATGCACCCCCTTGTGCATCTGGCTAACGTGGGTCCTGGGGAACCGAGCCTCGAACCGGGGTCCTTAGGCTTCACAGGCAAGCATGTAACTGCTAAGCCATCTCTCCAGCCCATAAATACATTTTTAAAAGGAGGGGTCTGGGTGTGGTGATGTACTCAGGCAGAGGTAGGAGGATTGGCTGAGTTGGAGTCCAACCTGGGACTACAGAATAAGTACAGGTTAGCCTGGGCTAGAGTGAAACCCTACCTGGAAGAAAAAAACAAAAATAAACAAAGCCAGAAGCACTGGAAGCCCTTGTGGGCTTCTATAATCCTAGCACAGTGATAGCAAGAGGAAAGGCAGACACAGGAAAACTCAATGTTCATAGACCATATATGGTGTGTGGAGGTGGGTATGTATGTAGGTGCTGGGGATGGAACTTTTCAAGGCTTCATGAATGGTCATAAATGGTCTGAGTTATGCCCTTAGCCCTTTCAAAAATGTTCAGAGGGCTGGAGAGATGGCTTAGTGATTAAGGCACTTGCTTGCAAAGCCAAAGAAACAAGGTTCGATTCCCCAGGATCCACATAAACCAGATGCACAAGGAGGCGCATGCATCTGGAGTTCATTTGCAGCAGCTGGAGGCCCTGGTGTGCCCATTCTCTCTCTCTCTCTCTCTCTCCCTTTTCAAATAAATACATTTAAAAAATAAAATTAGCCAGGCATGGTGGCTCACACCTTTAATCCTAGCACTCTGGAGGCAGAGGCAGGAGGATCACCATGAGTTTGAGGCCACCCTGAGACTACATAGTGAATTCCAGGACAGCCTGAGCTACAGTGAGACCCTATCTTGAAAAACAAAAAAATAAATAAAAATTAAATTTAAAAATAAAATTATATTTAAAAACAAAAGAAAGCAGCGAGGTGTGGTGGTGCACACCTTTATTCCCAGCACTCAGAAGGCAGAGATAGGAGGATTGCTGTGAGTTCAAGGCCACCCTGAGACTACAGAGTGAATTTAAGGTCAGCCTGAGCTAGAGTGAAACCCTACCTCGGAAAAAAAAATAAAAAAAAGACATTCGGGAGGCAGAGGTAGGAAGATTGTTGTGAGTTCGAGGCCATGCTGAACTACAGAGTGAATTTAAGGTCAGCCTGAGCTAGAGTGAGACCCTACCTCAAAAAAAAGAGAGAAAAGAAAGAAAACAGATATACAAGGCTGGGAGGCTGGGGATGTAGCTCAATGTTTCCTACCACTTGTGTTCCATCTGCAACACATCCTCCACCCCCCCACAAAACAGGAAAAAAAAAAAAATCCACCGAAAAGTAGAAACTGGAGCTAGAGAGATGGCTTAGTAGTTAAGGCACCTGCCTGCAAAACCAAAGGACCCACGTTCAATTTCCCAGAACCCACATAAACCAGATGCACAGGGTAGCGCATGTACCATGTTGCAGTCAGGTTCACATTGCTGCAGAAATCACCCTACCAAGAGCAGTCTTTGGGAAAAAAGGTTTATTTTGGCTTATAGAATCAAGGGGAAGCTCCATGATGGCAGGGGGAAATGATGGCATGAGCAGTGGGTGGACGTCACCCCCTGGCCAACATCAGGTGGACAACAGCAACAGGAGAGTGTGGCAAACACTGGCATGGGAAAACTGGCTATAACACTCACAAGCCCGCCCCCAACAATACACTCCCTCTAGGAGGCATTAATTTCCAAATCTCCGTCAGCTGGGAGCCTAGCATTCAGAACACCTAAGTTTATGAGGGACACCTGAATCAAACCACCACAGTCTGGAATTCATTTGCAGTGGCTAGAGGCCCTAGCATGCCTATTCTCTCTTTGTCTATCTTCCTCTTTCTCTCTCTCCCTCCCTCTCTCTCTCTCTCTCTCTAATAAAAAAATAAATAAAACTAAAATATTAAAAAAAAAATAGAGAGCCGGGCATGGTGGCGCACACCTTTAATCCCAGCACTCAGGAGGTAGAGGTAGGAGGATTGCCATGAGTTCAAGGCCACCCTGAGATGACAGAGTTAATTCCAGGTCAGCCTGGACCAGAGTGAGACCCTACCTCGAAAAACAAACAAGAAAGAAAGAAAGAAAGAAAGAAGGAAGGAAGGAAGGAAGGAAGGAAGGAAGGAAGGAAGGAAGGAAAGAAAGAAAGAAAGAAAGAAAGAAAGAAAGAAAGAAAGAAAGAAAGAAAGAAAGAAAGAAGAAAGAAAGAGGGAGGGAGAGAAGAAGGAAGGAAGAGGAGGAGGAGGAAGGAAGGAAGGAAGGAAGGAAGGAAGGAAGGAAGGAAAGAAAGAAAGAAGGAAAGAAAAGAAACTAGATCTGAGTGTGGTGGGCACACCTTTAATCCTAGCACTCAGGAGATAGAGGTAGAAGGATCACCATGAGTTTGAGGCCAACCTGAGACTACATAGTGAATTCCAGGTCAGCCTAAGCTAAAGTGAGACCCTATTTTGAAAAACCAAAATAAATAAATAAATAATAGAAATTAAGGCATAAGAGGATCACTGAGCTCAAGATCAGCCTGGGTTATAGAATAAGTTCCAGGTCAGCCTGGATTACAGTGAGTCCCTGCCTGAAAAATAAAAAGAAAATAGAAGCTAAAGAAAGAAAAAAAATAGGGGACTGTAGACATGGCTTAGCCGTTAAGGCACTTGCCTGTAAAGCCTAAGGACCCAGGCTCGATTGTCTAGTACCCACATAAGCCAGTTACACAAGGTGGCACATGCATCTGGAATTTTTTTGCAGTGGCTAAATGCCCTGGTGTACCCATTCTCTCTCTCTATCTGCCTTTCTCTGTTAAATAAATAAATAAATATTTTCTTTTAAAAAGAAGGAAAAAAATAGAAGCCGAGAGCTAAAGACTATAGAGTGAGTCCCAGGCCAGCCTGGGCTAGAGTGGCACCTAGGGAAAAACAATAGGGACTGACTGTGGAGGTGGGCTCAGCGGCACACATACCCATAATCCATGCATACGATAGATACATGTGGATAGTTTGTGGTTTGACACTCCATTTCCACTCTCCACCCTTTTCTATCTGAGAGCACATCATGGGTCTTCTATGGTTTGAATGGGTCCCTCAAGGCTGGGGAGATGGTTCAGTACTTACAGGTGCTTGTTTAAAGTTACAATATTGGAAACTTAATACCGGATGCAATAATGTGATTAAGTGGAACCCAGTTAGGCAAGGTGGCAGCTACTCGGGAATCTGAGGACACTGAATAATTTGGCCAGGAATCTAGGGTCAGCCTGGACAACAGAGCACCACCAACTTATTTTTTTAGGGGGGTGGTTTTGAGGTAGGGTCTCACTCTAGCTGACCTGGAATTCACTATGTAGTCTCAAGGTGGCCTTGAACTCATAGTGATCCACCTACATCTGCATCCTGAGTGCTGGGTGGGATTAAAGGCGTGTGCCACCACACCCAGCAAACCACCAACTTTTTTTTTTTTTTGAGGTAGTGTCTCACTCTAGCCCAGTCTGACCTGGAATTCACTATGGAGTATCAGGGTGGCCTCGAACTCATGGCAATCCTCCTGCCTCCCCAGTGCTGGAATTAAAGGTGTGCGTCACCACGCCTGCCTTGTTTGTTTTTTGAGGTGGGATCTCCCTCTAGCCCAGGCTGACCTGAAATTTATTAATTCACTATATAGTCTCAGGCTGACCTTGAACTCACAGTGATCCTCCTACTTCTGCCTCCTGACTGCTGGGATTAAAGATGTGCGCCACCACACCCCTCCAATTTTTGTTTTTTTCAAGGTAGGGTCTCACTCTAGCCCAGGAATTCACTCTGTAGCTCCAAGCTGGCCTCAAACTCATAGTGATCCTCCTGCCTCAGCTTTCTGGGTGTTGGGATTAAAGGCATATGCCACCATGCCCTGCTCCCCTCAGCATTTTTTATGTATGTATATGTGTGTGCATGTTCATGAGTATGCAAGTGCATATGTGTGCATGTATGTATAGAGTCTGGAGGACAACCTCCAGTGTCATTCCTTAGAAACACAGTCCACAATCATTTTTTGTTTTGTTTTCAAGGTAGGGTTTCACTCTAGCTCAGGCTGACCTGGAATTTACTATATAATCTCAGGGTGGCCTCAAACTCACACGATCCTCCTACCTCTGCCTCCCAAGTGCTGGGATTAAAGGCGTGCGCCACCGCGCCCGGCTCAGTCCACAATTTTTTGAGACAAGGTCTCTCACTGGCCTGGAGCTCATGAATTAGGCTACACTAGCTGGCCAGTGAGCTCCAATATTTCTCCTATCTCCACCCTACCCCTTAGCATCACAAGCAAATACCACCATGACCAGCATTTTTACGTGGGGTCTGATGATCAAACTCAGGTCCTCATACTAGTAAGGCAAGCACTTTAACAACTGAGATAGGTTCCCAGCGGAGCCCTGCCCCACCATGCCAATAATAGTAAAAGAAAACGTGGAGCTAGTTACAATAGCCCCCACACCTGTAATGCCAGCTACTCAGGGTGATCATCACTTGGGTCGAAATCCAGCCTACATTCTATTCCATGGTGATGGGGCAACATAAGAAGTCACCAAGAAGGGAAAGGGAGGAGGGTGGAGGGAAGCTGACTGTAGTTGCACAAGATTCTAATCCCAGCACTTTGGAAGGCTGAGTGAGAGTGGAGGATCTCAAGTTCAAGGCCAGCCTAGGACATATAGCTAGCTTGACCTATATAACATAGCAAGATCTTGTTAATATATACATATAGGTTGGAAAGATGGCTTAGCAGTTAAGGCATTTACCTGCAAAGCCTAACAACCCAGGTTCAATTCCCCAGTACCCATGTAAAGCCAGATGCACAAAGTGGCTCATGCATCTGTTTTTAGTTGCAATAGCTAGAGGCCCTGGTGCATCCATTCTCTATCTCTGCTTTCAAATAAACTTAAAAAATCTTTCAATTTAAAAAATATTAAAATCAAGAATGGTGGTGCATTTCTATAATCCAAGCACTCAGGAGGTGGAGGATCAGATGTTTAAGGTCATCTTCAACCAGTTCAAGGCCAGCCTAGGCTATGAGACCCTAGCTCAAAAAAAAAAAAAAAAAAAATCAGCTGGGCGTGGGGGCGTACGCCTTTAATCCCAGCATTTGGGAGGCAGAGGTAGGAGGATTGCCATGAGTTTGAGGCCACCCTGAGACCACATAGTGAATTCCAGGTCAGCCTGAGCTAGACTGAGACCCTACCTTGAAAAAAAACAAAAATTCGCCCCTTCTGGTCACCTTGGTAACAGGCTCCCAGCCTGAGAGCTGTAAGATGTAAATTTCTTTCTTTCTACACAGCCCATTCTGCTGCATTTCGTTCTAGCAACCTAAAATGTGCTAAGATAGGACCTCTTGCACTATGGCTACAGATGTGCACTACCACACCTGCTGATCTGGTTTTTCAAATGGGCTCCTAATGATATGCAGTACACCAAGAGACTTTCTCACTCACACAAAGAGCATATGACAATCCTGACAATCCTCCACCCTGGCAGAGGAAAGTAGAATTTTTTCAGCCTTCCCAGTCAGCCCAGCCACCTCCAGCACCTGGGGACTTTGACCAACCAGCTGGCATCTGTGATCCCTTTGTTGGGATGGAATTGAATTCCCTAGAGTGCCTGTCCCAGCCCTGGCCAGCCACTCCAGTAACCAGAGCTGTGTGAGAAGAAAAGGCTAAGCCACTGGGGCAGCCACACCCCAAACAGAGGTGAGGTCTCTGGTGAGTCATGCCAATGAGGGGCCACTTCACCTGTCCCCAAAGGTCGCTGCTCAGGCCAGCCTTGCTTTTCCAAGCACAAACTCCTAGTGCCCCAGCTGTTCTCTTGGTTTTCCCACTCAGGGTTCTCTACTCTTCTATCCCACATTCAACAGGTGTCCTAGAGCTAAGGCACCTCCCCTACTCACCCCAACCCGCAGTCCCCCTCCCCTCTGCACCTCCAGAGATGTGAGATGCATTGGGGCTCTGGGTGGAGCCTTCAGGCTCCCTTCTTCCCCCTTCCAGCCCCAGATCCTCTCAGATTCCCACAGATAGGCTCTAGCCAGGGAGGGTGGGGCTGCTCTTGGGACTATCACGAGTCACTAGCTACTATCTGGACAGTGACAGAGTGGTGGCAGGAAGCAGCCTTTCACCCACCTCTGGGTCTCCAGCTGACTTGGGGGCCATGTCCCAGCACCTGTTCCTGTCACTTGTGATTGTCGGTAACCTCAGGGGATAGGGCTGCAAGGAAACTGGATGGCAGTCTCTAGTGAGCTGAAAAGCAGGATGCCTAAGTCCTTTGCTGGAGGTTTTTTTTTTGGGGGGGGGGGTCAGGGATGGGTTGTCAGAGGGAAAAGGAAGTGGAGTGTCAGAGGAGGAAATGGAGAGGGTGTCCGAAGGAGGGAAGGGAGGTGTCAGGAGAGCGGGGACTCATGTATCAGAAGAAGGGAAAAGGGAGCCTAGGTGCTATGGAGAGACAGAGTAACTGTAAAATTGAGAGGATGGAGTCAGGGCCACGCCTAAGTGCCTTCTCCCACCTCTCTCTGTCTTCCCAGCCATCAGCCCCCTCCCAGGAGGCTTCCAGCATTCAGGTAGGCAGCTGGGTTGGGGAAAGTTATGTGCATAGTCAAAGAGAGTTAGGCCCCAGAGCCTGGGTGTGGGCAGGGTGGCAGAACTGAAAGGACTGGAAATTGGGAAGGCAGGGGTGGGTAAAGGGCAGGGAAGTTGGGGCTGGACAATCTCAGGACTCAAAAGTGACTAGCATTGTTCTCTCCCGGCCCTCTGGCTCCCAGATGTCAGCCCTACCCAGGAAAATCCTGCAGACCTAGGTGAGGAAGAAGCATGGGCCACCTGCGCATTTAAAGGAGGTTCAGGCTGCCTGGGCCATGAGGGAGGTGGACGTGCACAGAAATTGAGCAGGGCCGAGGTCATATTCAGGGAGACAAACTGAAGCCATGTGGAGAAAGGGCTTTGCCCTGAGTTACCTGGGCCTGTGGAACCCAAGTACGGCACTGACTTCCATTCCAGACTGTGGCCTCCCTGAGCCCTCTTCCCGCATCGTGGGGGGCTCAGATGTGCAGCCAGGCAGCTGGCCATGGCAGGTGAGCCTGCATCAAGGCGGAGGCCACATTTGTGGGGGTTCCCTCATCGCCCCCTCCTGGGTCCTCTCTGCAGCTCACTGCTTCATAAGGTGAGTACAACCCTTGTCCACCCTTCTTCAAAGGCCAACCCCACACCTCAGTTGGACTCCTGCCTCTGTCCCTTCTCAAGCTAATTTGGAGCTGAGCCTCTCTGACTTCGGCTTCCTGCCCCCGGGTTCATGCTAGGTGCTCGGTGAGGTTTCCTCCCACCACTCCTGAGGCTAAATATCTCCACCTCCATCTCCAAATCGGATTTCCCTTCCCCTTTGGGATTTAGTCTCAACCTCACTGATTAAGGACCCTGGGTTCTTACTGACCCCGCCTCTCCCCTTGGCTCTGATTCCACAACCCCAGGAGGGTGTGCCCCTCTACTGAGCCAACTTAGTCCCCATCCCGCCCTGGCCTGGCCCGGGGAACAGGAATGGGACCTTGGAGCCCGCCGCCGAGTGGTCAGTCTTCCTGGGGGTGCACTCCCATGACGGGCCCCTGGACAACATTCAAGTCCACGCTGTGGCTGCCATCCTGGTGCCCGATAACTACAGCAGAGTGGAATTGGGCTCCGACTTGGCCCTGCTGCGCCTGGCCTCGCCCGCCAGGCTGGGCCCAGGGGTCAGGCCCGTCTGTCTTCCCCGCGCCTCGCACCACTTCGCTCACGGCAAGACCTGTCGGGCCACGGGCTGGGGAGATGTTCAAGAGGCGGGTGAGTCGGGCATGCTCCAACCCCGGGGACAGTTCCCGGGTGTTAAGATGTTGCAGCCATGGGCATGAGTCCTAAGGGCTGGGCCCCTCAGTAAGCTGTCACCAGAAGGGAGTTCTGCATTTGCCTCCGATTGGGGTTCGGGCAGGGGGTGGGGACCAGTTAGAACATGGGAAATTAAGTTCTGATGGGCCACTGGAAAATGCTGCCTCTTCTTCCAGTTATCCTCCTCCCCAGGGGCCCTCCAGCCACACACCTCTTACCTAACCTCCCAGCTTCTTTCTTTTGTGGATTTAGGTCGGCCTCCCACCTCCAAGCTATGCTATTTTTATTATTTATTTATTTGAGACTGACAAAGAAAGAGGCAGAGAGAGAGAGAGAATGTGGGCTCACCAGGGCCTTCAGCCACTGCAAATGAACTCCAGATGCATGAGCCACCTTGTGCATTTGGCTTTCGTGAGTACTGGGGAATGGAACCTCGAACCGGGGTCCTTAGGCTTCACAGGCAAGCCCTAAGCTATGCTATTCGAGACCAAACATTTCACCCTTACATTTCCTTTCCTGTAAAATGAGGGAAATAGTAGTGTCCACTTCATGGGGATTAAATGAGAAAACTCCCAAGCTTATGGAACAGTGCCTAGCATAGCCATAACTACTGCATTTAGGTACTTTTACCTTCAGCAATCCGTGTGAGGCCACTAACCCAACACCTGGCATAGTACGTGTTGATGTGTTCCCATCTTCTTTTTCTTCCATCCCCTCTTCTCCCATGCTAACCACCCTCCTCATCTCCTTCTCTTCCTACTCACCCCATTCATTGTCATTCTTTCACTGGATATGTGTCTGGCGCTGTGTTAGACACGAGAGATACAGCAGTGAATGTAATGAAAAAAATGCCCAAATTCTCAGAGATTGCATCATACTAAGCAGGCAAACAATAAACTCAGAAAATACTGTGTTAGAAGGTGTAAGGGAAAACAGACCATTTTTCCATTCTCCATTACTTCCGTCACCTAGTGTTACCTTGTCATGCTAGTAAATATTACCCACTAATATTCTACATAAGCTCCAATCAGCTTCTGGGATTGGGGGCTTTGGAGGGTGTCTGGTGAAGGAGATGCCACAGGCCCTGCTCTTCCATCAAGTTAACAGGTGGCAGAGAAGAGTCGTTGTAAGTACATAGGAAGAAGGTGGAGGGGCAGAGCATCCTGACACTGGCCCCTAAAACAGATTTCTGGAGAGGTGGTTTTTTTTTGTTTGATTTTTTTTTTTTTTTTAATTGAGAGCGACAGACATAGAGAGAAAGACAGATAGAGGGAGAGAGAGAGAATGGGCACGCCAGGGCTTCCAGCCTCTGCAAACGAACTCCAGACGCGTGTGCCCCCTTGTGCATCTGGCTAACGTGGGACCTGGAGAACCGAGCCTCGAACCGGGGTCCTTAGGCTTCACAGGCAAGCGCTTAACCGCTAAGCCATCTCTCCAGCCCTTGTTTGATTTTCTAAGGAACTCTAGATGTGTGTCACATTGTGCATCTGGCTTTATGTGGGTACTGGGGAATCGAACCTGGTTCACTAGGCTTTGCAGGCAAGTGCCTTAACACCTGAGCCATCTCTCCAGCCCATCTGGGCAGGTTTTGTGCAGAGAGGATATAGTGCAGCAAGAGGGGAAAGACAAAGGCCAGCCTGAGGCCCTGGAGAAAGGCCAGATACCAGGTGGGAGCATTAGGGCATACACTCTCAAGGATGCTGAGGCTGGACTTTGAAGGACTTAAGGTCACATGAGGGACAGAGTCACCCATTAGCTTAGGGACCCCAGCACAACCCACAAACTTTTCCTGACTGAGTTCCAAGGACAAGTTCAGCCACGGTTTGTCCCCACAGTATTCTGGGTAGGTCTGGAAGAAGAACCTCTTTATGCCTTTTAATTGTCTGGTCTTTTTTTTTTTTTTTTTTTTCCTTTTTTCTTTTTCAAGATAGGGCCTCCCTCTAGCCCAGGCGGACTTGGAATTCACTATGTAGTCTCAGGGTGGCCTCAAACTCACAGCGATCCTCCTTCCCTCTGCTCCCGAATGCTGGGATTAAAGGCATGTGCCACCACCACACTCAGCCTTTTTTTTTTTTTTTTTTTTAATATTAAGCAGAGAGATAACAGGTGTGCCAGGACCTCTAGCCACTGCAAATGAACTCTAGATGCATGTGCTACTTTGTGCATCTGGCTTTATGTGGGTGCTGGGGACTCTAACTCAGCTCACTAAGTTTTACAGGCAAGCACTTAAACTGCTGAGCCATCATCTCTCCAGCCCTCTGTGCCTTTTTCTACCCCTTTCTGGCTGCATAGACTTTGTTTCCATCTAACATAGGATAGTAACCAGACATAGTGGTATATGCCTATAATCCCAAGAGGATGAAAAGTTTGATCCAATGCACAGAGGCCCGAGGTTAAGACCGCAGAACCCACTTGATGCTCTTTGTAAAGTCAGAGCTGAACTCTGATTTTAGAAGGAGCTAGCAGGAAATAGCAAGTGCAGTGTTGCTTAGGCAAGAGACAAGTCAAGAGGCTGGGTTAATTATCCACATCCAAGAATATGCTGCCTGTACTAGGAGCATTGTAATAAGAATACTGAAAAGCCACACATGAATTGGGAAACAATTGGAGAAGGAAAGTTGAGAAGTGAGTCAGAAATGAGAGCCAGATTTTTATCCTAAAGCTCAGATAGAATGCCTTGAATTCGATATAATAGTTTATCTGCTGTATATGGCACATTTGTGGAAAAGATTCTCACTGTGGACCAATACAGCTCTATAGCAGGGTTGAGAGCTTATTGATTTTAGCTTCTACATGTATCTTTATTGGATGGGGACTCTCATGCACTGCGCAACCTTTATGATCAGCCCTCATTGGTTGCTTGCTGAGTCCAAATCTGAGATGAGGACACAGAAAGAAAACAGATAGGAGCAAGAGGAGATGTGATAAATGAGATGGTAGGTCAAAGCCAAAGAGGCATATGGAGTTTGACCTTGAATTTCTTGTGCATGTGTGTGTGTGTGCACGCACGTGCACCAGGGGTTGACCCCTGGGTCTTGGGCATGAAAGGGAAGCCCCTACCTTGAATCACTGATCCTCTTATTTATGTCTCCAGAGTGCTGGAATACAGGTGTGTCACCATGTGTGGATGGGAATTAAACCCAGCATGCTAGGCAAACATTACCAACAGAGCTCCATCCCCAGCTTCTATAGGGGGCATGGAGATACACAGGAGGCAGGTGAAGGGGGCAAAGCTGAGCCCTAGAGATTGGGCATTCCATACCTGCCTCACATAGTATCTGCTCTCTGGTTCTTTCCTCAGACCCTCTGCCTCTCCCCTGGGTGCTACAGGAAGTAGAGTTAAGGCTGCTGGGAGAGGCTGCCTGTCAGTGTCTTTACAGTCGGCCTGGACCCTTCAACCTGACTTTCCAGCTATTGCCAGGAATGCTGTGTGCTGGCTATCCAGAGGGACGCAAGGACACCTGCCAGGTGAGGAGAGGATTTTGCAGCTACCTGGCAGGGCCAGGTCCCTAACCCATAGGAGGCAGGGAGGAGGCAGACAAACATCTGAGCCTCATCTGCAAAAAAGCCTAGAACCATGGCTGGAGGGCATAGTAGCTCAGTAGTCCACTGCATGCCTAGCATGTGGGAGGCTCTGGATTCAACCTCTGGTGCTACAAAATACATACATACACACATATATATATACATATATATATATAAAGATTGTCAGTGGAGCCTGGTATTGTGGCACCTATAATCCCAGCACTTGAGAGAAGGAGGCAGGAGGATCAGGAAGTTAAAGCCAGTCACAACTATATAGCAAGTTTGAGACCAGACTGAGCTACATAAGACCCTATCTCGAAAAAAAAAAGCTCAAAACATTGTCAATGGGTGGGACTGACACAAGGACTATATATAGATAGATAAAAGCTGGCACTGAAGACATGTACACAACTACTCATAGCTGCATAATTTAGCAAAGAACCAGAGTATAGGTCATAGGCCCAGGACACCAGTGCCACCATCTATTAACTGTGTGGCTTCAGCCAGGTTACTTAACTTCCATGTGCTCACTTCATTTGGGAAGATGGAGATGATAGTGGAATCTGTTTCATGGTATCATCACATTTACTATAATACCTGGTCCTTAGTAAGAGCTTAATAAACCGGGCATGGTGGCACATGCCTTTAATCACAGCATTTGGGAGGCAGAGGTAGGAGAATCATCAAGAGCTCAAGGCTCCCTGAGACTACATAGTGAATTCCAGATCAGCCTGAGCTAGAGTGAGACCCCCTTGGAAAAAAAAGGGGGGAGTTTGAGGCCACCATGAGACTACACAGTGAATTCCAGGTCAGCCTGGGCCAGAGTGAGACTCTACCTCAACAAACCAAAAAAAAAAAAAAAAAAAAAGGGGGAGGCTGAATAAGTATTGCTATTATTAATATTAGCCCATAGCATAGCACCTGTTACTTAATAGATACTCAACAAATAGTTTTTGGGAAAATGAGTGAATCCTTCACAGAGAGAATTTTCCAGATAGCTTGTTGAAGGTCAAAACATAGTATATTTGAAGCATTTTGTCCAGAAACTCTCCTTTAATGACGTATACCTAGAAAAATAATTTTATAGAGCTGGCATGGTGGTGCAGGCCTTTAATCCCAGCACTTGGGAGGCAGAGGTAGGAGGATTGCCATGAGTTCGAGGCCACCCTGAGACCACATAGTGAATTCCAGTTCAGCTTGGTTTTGTATGTGTGTACAGATATACCAGGGTCCCTTGCTGCTGCAAACAAACTCCAGATACATGTACCACTTTGCTTTTGGCTTTACATGGGTGCAGGGGAGTTGAGCCCAGGTCAACAGGGTTTGCAAGCAAATGCCTTTAATCCGGCTTAACATGGGTGCTAAGGAACCAAACCTAGGCCAGAAGGCTTTGCACACAAGCACATTTAACCTCTGACCCATCCCCAACATACCTTTTTTTTTTCGAGGGTCTCACTCTAGCCCAAGCTCACCTGTAATTCACAATGTAGTCTCAAGGTGATCTTGAACTCACAGCAATCCTTCTAGTTCTGCTCCCAAGTGCTGGGATGAAAGGCATGTGCCAACACATTTTTGAAAGCACCCTAGCATTCATGGGAGTTGGTGGAATTTAAAGTAGATGGTCTTCAATGTCCTTCCCAATTCTGAGTTTCCAGAAACCCATGAACATAATCCCCTACTTTTTTTGTTGTTTGTTTGAGGCAGGGAGTGACTCACTCTAGCCCAGGCTGACATGGAATTCACTCTGTAGTCCCTGGACGGCCTCAAACTCACTGTGATTCACCTACTCTGCCTCCCGAGGGCTGGGATTAAAGGCGTACACCACCACCATGGCCTGCCAAATCCCCTATTTTTTCAAATAGGATTACAAGCCATACAAATTCTTCCTCCAGATTATAATATCCAATAGAACTTCCTGTAGTGATAGGAATATTCTGTATCTGTACTGTCCAGTATGATGGCTGCTAGTCATATGGCTACTGAACATTTGAAATGTGGCCAGTGTTTAAAAACAAAAAACAGGGCTGAAGAGATGGCTCAGCTCAGAGATTAAGTGCTTGCTTGCAAAGCCTAATGGCTCAGGTTCAATTCCCCAGAACCCACATAAAGCCAGATGTACAAAGAGTAACATGCATCTATGCATCTGGAGTTTGTTTGCAGCAACTAGAAGCCCTGGCATGCTCATTCATATTCTGTCTCTCTCTTTTTCTTTATCCTTGCAAATAAATAAATTTATGGACTGGGTGTGGTGGTGCACACTTTTAATTCTAGCACCTAGGAGGCAGAAGTAGGAGGATCACCATGAGTTTGAGGCCACCCTGAATAGTGAATTCCAGGTCAGCCTGGGCTAGAATGAGACTCTACCACCGAAAAACAAAAACAAACAAACAAACAAAAAACACTTATTTTTGTATTTATTCATTTATTTGCAAGCAGAGAGAGATAGAGAATGGGCACTCCAGGGCCTCTAGTCACTGCAAAAGAACTCTAGATACATGTGTCACCTTCTGCATCTGGCTTATGTGGGTTCTGGGTAATCGAGCCTGGTTCCTTTGGCTTTGCAGACAAATAATGCCTTAACCACTAAGCCATCTCTTCAGCCACTAATATATATATATATATCTGACAGAGAAACAGGAAGAGAGAGAATGGGCATGCCAGGGACTCCAGCCACTGCAAATGAACTCCAAACATGTACACCCCCTTGCACCTCTGGCTAACGTGGGTCCTGGGGAATTGAACCAGGGTCCTTTGGCTTTGCAGGCAAATGCCTTAACTGCTAAGCCATCCCCCCAGCCCTAAAAATATATTTTTTTAAAACAAAGCAAATCCGAGCTAGAGAGATGGCTTAGCGATTAAGATGTTTGCCTGCAAAGCTAAAGGACGCAGGTTCAATTCCCCAGAATCCACGTAAGCCAGATGTACAAGGTTGCACATGCATCTGGAGTTTGTTTGCAGCAGCTGGATTCCCTAGTGTGCCCATTCTCTCTCTCCCCCTTTATCATTCTCTTTCTCTGTCTCAAGTAAATAAAAATCAAATATTTAAAAAAGAAAAAAAAGGCTGGAGGAATGTTTTAGCAGTTAAGACGTTTGCCTGCAGAGCCAAAGGACACAGCTTCTATTCCCCAGGACCCACATTAGCCAGATGCACAAGGGTTCACACACATCTAGAGTTTGTTTGCAATGGCTGGAGGCCCTGGTGTGCCCATTCTCGCCCTCTCCCTCTTCCTCTGTCAAATAAATAAATAAAAAATATTTTTTAAAAGTCCAAGTGTGGTGGCTCATGCCCATAATCCCAGTACTTAGGAGACTGAGATAGAAAGAACATTGCCAATTTAAGGCTAGCTTGAGCTACAGAGTAAATTCCAGATCAGTCTGGGATAGAGTGAAACTCTGCCTCAATACATAAATAATTACATGAATATCTTTTATTTTTATTTTTTATTTTTTTGGTTTTTGAGGTAGGGTCTCACTCTAGCCCAGGCTGACCTGGAATTCACTATGGAGTCTCAGGGTGGCCTCGAACTCACAGCAATCCTCCTACCTCTGCCTCCCGAGTGCTGGAATTAAAGGCGTGCACCACCACGCCCGGCCTATGAATATCTTTTAATGGTAATAAATGGGGCTGGAGAGATGGCTTAGTGGTTAAGGCACTTGCCTGCAAAGCCTAAGAATGCTTGTTCAAATCTCCAGTTCCCATGTATAGCCTGATGCAAGTGATGTAAGCATGCAATGTTGTACATGCGTACAAGGGGGCACACACATCTGGAGTTCATCCACAATGGCTGAAAGACTCTGGTATACCCATTCTCTTTTTCTCTTTCTCTCTCTGTCTGCCTCTTTCTCCCTTTCTCCATCTCTCTCTCTCAAAAATAAAATAAATAGGGCTGGAGAAATGGCTTAGCAGTTAAGCGCTTGCCTGTGAAGCCTAAGGGCCCCGGTTCAAGGCTCAATTCCCCAGGACCCATGTTAGCCAGATGCACAAGGGGGCATATGCGTCTGGAGTTTGTTTGCAGTGGCTGGAAGCCCTGGCGCGCCCATTCTCTGTCTGTCTCTATCTGCCTCTTTGTCTGCCGCTCTTAAATAAATAAATAAACAAAAAATAAATAAAATAAAATAAATAAATAGGAATAATGTGTGAAGCCAGGCATGGTGACATGTGCCTATATCAGGATCCAGAAGGCTGAGGCAGGAGAATCATGAGTTCAAGGCCAGCCTCTTGTGGGAGGGAAGGAGAAAGGGAGGAAGGGGAAAGCCAGGTGTGGTGGTGTATGTTTTTTAATTATTTATTTATTGTTGACAACTTCCATAATTGCAAACAATATCCCATGGTAATTCCCTCCCTACCCCCATTTTCCCCTTTGACACTCCATCACATCCCCTCACCCTCTCAATCAGTCTCTCTTTTATTTTGATGCCATGATCTTTTCCTCCTATTATGATGGTCTTGTGTAGGTAGTGTCAGGCACAGTGAGGTCATGGATATGCAGGCCATTTTGTGTCTGGAGAAGCATGTTGTAAGGAGTCCTACCCTTTCTTTGCCTCTTACATTCTTTCCACCACCTCTCTGCAATGGACCCTGAGCCTTGGAAGGTATGATAGAGATATTGCAGTGTTGAGCACTCTTCTGTCACTTCTTCTCAGAGCCATGGTGCCTTCTGAGTCATCCCAAGGATGAATTCCAAGTCAGTTTGGGCTAGAATGAGACTCCACCTTGGGGTTAAAAAGAAAAAGAAGAGCTGGGAGAGATGGCTTAGTGGTTAAGGTACTTGCCTGCAAAGCCAAAAGACCAGGTTTGATTCCCTAGGACCCATGTAAAACCAGATGCACAAGGTGGCACATGTGTCTGAAGTTCATTAGCAGTGGCTGGAGGCCCTGGTGTGACATCCTCTCTCTCTTTCTCTCAAATAAATAAATAAATGAAATATTTTATTTAAAAAAAAAAGAGGGAAGGAAGGAAGGCAAAGCAGGCATAGTGGTGCATGCTTTTAATTCTAGAACTTGGGAGGCTGAGATAGGAGGACACCTGTAAGTTCAAGGCCAGCCTGGACAAGAGTTAGACCCTGCCTCAGCAACATCAAAGTCAATAGCTGGGCATGATGGCACATGCCTTTCATCCCAGCACTTTGGACATAGAAGCAGGAGGATCGCCATGAGTTCAAGGCCACCCTGAGACTACATAGTAAGTTCCAGGTCAGCCTGGACTAGAGTGAAAGCCTACCTTGAAAAACCAAAAAAGGAAGAAAGAAAGAAAGAAAGAAAGAAAGAAAGAAAGAAAGAAAGAAAGAAGGAAAGAAAGAAAGAAAGAAAGAGGAGGGGAGGGGAGGGGAGGGGAGGGGAGGGGAGGGGAGGGGAGGGGAGGGGAGGGGAGGGGAGGGGAGGGGAGGGGAGGGGAGGGGAGGGGAGGGGAGGGGAGGGGAGGGGAGGGGAGGGGAGGGGAGGGGAGGGGAGGGGAGGGGAGGGGAAGAAGGAAGGAAGGAAGGAAGAAAGAGAGAGAGAGAGAGAAAGAAGGAAGGAAGGAAGGAAAGAAAGGAAAGAAAGAAAGGAAGGAAGGAAGGAAGGAAGGAAGGAAGGAAGGAAGGAAGGAAGGAAGGAAGGAAGGAAGGAAGGGAGAAAGAAAGAAAGAAAGATCAAAGACAAGCCGGGCTTGATGATGCATGCCTTTAATCCTAGCACTCAGAAGGCAGAGGTTGGAGGATCAGTGTGAGTTCAAGGTCACCCTGAGACTATATAGTGAATTCCAGGTCAGCCTGGGCTAGATCAAGACCCTACTTAAAAAAAAGGGAGCCGGGCATGGTGGCGCATGCCTTTGATCCCAGTACTCCGGAGGCAGAGGTAGGAGGATCACTGTGAGTTCACGGCCACCCTGAGACCCCATAGTGAATTCCAGGTCAGCCTGGGCTAGAGTGAGACCCTACCTCAAAGAAAAAAAAAGAAGGAAAGAAAGAAAGAGGGAATGAAAACATCAAAGACAGGCAGAGGGGGAGAGAAAATAAAAGCTAACAAGCAAGCTGGGGGACATGGTTCCGTGGGTAAAGTGTTTGCCAAGTAAACATTAGGACCTGAGTTCAACTCCCAGAACCCAGGTGTAGTGGCATACACCTGTAATCCCAGCAGAGGAGGTGGAGACAAGAGGATCTCTGGAGTTCACTGTCTAGCCTAATTGATGCTCTCCAGCGCAGTGAGAGACCCTGTATCCAAAGGTGGATGAGGGGCTGGAAAGATGGCTTAGTGGCTAGGGTGCTTGCCTACAGGTTTGATTCCCCTGTACCCAGGTAAACCAGAAGCACAAGGTGGTGAATGCACCTGGAGTGTTTTCAGTAGCTGAGAAACCTGGCACGCCCACTCTCTCTATATATATCTGCCTCTCTCTCAAAGGCCACCCTGAGAAGACTACACAGCAATTTCAGATCAGCAAGACCCTACCTAAAAAGAAAGAAAAGGTGAATGACATTCCTGAGGATGACACCCAAGGTTGTCTTCTGATACATATACACATGTATGTATACACATACACACACACACAGATTAAAAAGAAAACTGGAAGCTGGGCATGGTGATGCATGCCTTTAATCCCAGCACTCAGGAGGCACAGAGTTTGAGGCCACCCTGAGACTACATAGTGAATTACAGGTCAGCCTGAACTAGAGTGAGACCCTACTTCAAAAAAACAAAAATAAAAATAAAAAGCCCTGGGTTCAAGATTCCCAGCACTGCATAAGCCAGATGTGGTGGTGGTGCACACCTAGAATTTAAATACTGTAGAAATGGAGGCAGGAGGATCAGGAATTCAAGATGATCCTCAGCTACATAGCTACACAGCAGGTTTGAGGCCAGCCTAGGATATGTGAGACACTGGTAAGAAAGGGAAAGAAGGGAAACAGGCGTGGTGGCACACACATTTTTTTTTTTGGGGGGGGGGCACATGCCTTTAATCCCAGCACTTTGGATTGCCGTGAGTTCAAGGCCACCCTAAGACTATATAGTAACTTCTAGGTCAGCCTGGGCTAGAGTGAGACCCTACCTTGAAAAATTTTTTAAAAATAGAATTCAATGCCAACTTTGAATACATGAGGCCCTGTCACAAAACAAGACAAAACCAAACAGAAAGCTTATCCAAAGAGTAAAGGACCTGGGCTCAAGCCCAGCTCAAAACAAAAATTTGGAGGTATGATCTGGAAACATTAGAAATTAGAATTGCGGGCTGGGGAGATGGCTTAGCGGTTAAGCGCTTGCCTGTGAAGCCTAAGGACCCCGGTTCGAGGCTCGGTTCCCCAGGTCCCACGTTAGCCAGATGCACAAGGGGGCGCAAGCGTCTGGAGTTCGTTTGCAGAGGCTGGAGGCCCTGGCGTGCCCATTCTCTCTCTCTTCTTCTATCTTTCTTTCTCTCTGTGTCTGTTGCTCTCAAATAAATAAATAATTAATTAAAAAAAAAAAAAGAAATTAGAATTGCCAGGCGTGGTGGCACACACCTTTAATCCCAGAATATGGGAGGCTGAAGTAGGATTAGATCACTGTGAGTTCAAGGCCACCCTAAGACTACATGGTGAATTCCAGGTCAGCCTGAGCTAGAGTCAGATCCTACCTCAAAAAAACAAACAAACAAAAAACATTAGAAATTAATGACAGATTTTAATTTTTGTCTATTTTTTTTTAATTGGAAGCAGAATCTTGCCCTGCTGTGGGGCATGGTCTTGGAGTTACAGAAACTCTTAGATTTGTTTGCCCATGAGTAAGCTAGCTACTTTTAGAGCAGAGCCTGAAAGGAAAGCTAACCCTTGGAGTATGAGTGTTTGTAGAAACAAACCCACTGCCTCTGCTGCCACCAGAGAGAGGCCGATAGAAAGAATGGGCACTCCATTCCAGGGCCTCTAGCCACTGCAAACAAATTCCAGATACCTGCCCCACCTTATGCTTAAGTGGGACCTGGGGAATCGAACGTGGGTCTTTTGGCTTTGTAGCCAAGTGCCTTAACCATTAAGCCATCTCTCAGCCCCAGAGACAGATTTTATTTTAGCTATTTACTCGGAAAGATCATTCGCCTCTGAAGGAGACCAGCTGGGTTCTCTTTGACGCATTGGCTGGTTGCTCTTGACCCTGGCTGCTCAGTGGTTCTCCTTTACTAGGCTTTCTTGCCTAGAATTGTATGGAATACTGAGGAGGACAAGGCCCAGCCAAGGAAGGTTTCGAGAAGGTGGCTGTATTTTGGGCCAAAACGAAGTGTAGAATCTTTTCAAGGAGGCCAATATGAACTGGTGGGCTGATACACTGACACATTATCTACCATTAGGGTGACTCAGGAGGACCTCTGGTCTGTGAAGATGGTGGCCGCTGGTTCCAGGTGGGAATCACTAGTTTTGGCTTTGGCTGTGGCCGAAGGAACCGCCCTGGGGTCTTCACTGCTGTGGCTCCATTTGAGGCATGGATACAGGAACAAGTGATGGGTTCGGAGCCTGGACCTGCCTTCCTGAGCCAGGCCCAGAAGTCCCAGGCAGGCCCACAGGAGCCCAGGGAGAACTGCACTATTGCTCTGCCAGGTGAGGTCAGGAACCCCGCGCATGAAGAGGACTGGTTAAATTCTTACTGTAGAGACTGCAGACCTCCTGACCCCAGGCCTCTCCTTTCTCAGAGTGTGGGAAGGCTCCACGGCCCGGGACCTGGCCCTGGGAAGCCCAGGTGATGGTGCCAGGCTCCAGACCCTGTCATGGGGCGCTGGTGTCTGAAAGCTGGGTCTTGGCACCCGCCAGCTGCTTTCTGGAGTGAGTGAGAATCCAGGTCTCAGGCACATTGTAGCCCCCCTTCGCATCAGCCTGAGAAACTACCTGCCTGACTCAGCCCTTCCTCTAGGCTGGGGGAGGTACCAGTCTGGAGTGCGGGGTCCGCATTCGAAGGTTGTAGGAACCGGTACAAAATGAGGGCCCTGGGGAGGGCGAGTACAGGGATAATATAGGTTCGCTCCAGAGTGCGGGGAGTCTGGGGGACCCAGGATCCAGCCCAGGATGAAAGTTCCAGCCCTGGAGGTGCAGACTAAACCAGAGGTCCGGGTTTGCAGCAGCACACGTCCCCAGTTTCCCCATCCCACAGCCGGATCACCTCCGACAGCCCACCCCTCGACCTCGAAGCCTGGAGGGTGTTCCTGCCCTCGCGTCCCGGGCCGGAGCGGGTAGCGCACTTCGTGGCTCACGAAAACGCCTCGTGGGACGACGCCTCGGGCCTGGTGCTGCTGCAGCTGAGCGCGCCCGTGAACCTGAGCGCGGCCCCGCGCGCCGTGTGCCTGCCCCACCCCGACCACTACTTCCTGCCCGGGAGCCGCTGCCGCCTGGCTCGCTGGGGCCGCGGGGGTGCGCGGGCGGCGGGGGCGCGCGGGCGGCGGGGGCGCGCGGGCGGCGGGGGCGCGCGGGCGGCGGGGGCGCGCGGGCGGCGGGGGCGCGCGGGCGGCGGGGGCGCGCGGGGCGGGCTCCACCGAGCCTGAGCTCGCTGTGTCATGCGCAGAACCCGCGCCTGCTCCCGGCGCGCAGCTGGAGGCGGAGCTGCTGAGCGGCTGGTGGTGTCACTGCCTGTACGGCCGCCGGGGGGCGTCGGTGCCGCCGCCCGGAGACCCGCCGCACGCGCTCTGCCCCACCTACCGGGAGGAGGAGGAAGCGGGCCGCTGCTGGGTGAGCGGCAGGGGCGGGCCTGTGGAAGCCGCGTCCTGCTCGGTCCGGAGAGGCGGGGACGCCGGGGTCGGGAGCCGTGCGCTCCTTGGGGCGGAGCCTGGCCCCGAGGAATTTTAGGTGGAGGGGGATGCTGGGCAGGGGTGAGGGCTTCTCTCCTTTAGGTTTAAGGAGAACCCTGAAGTGACGGTTAGAGGACGACACAAATGAGTGTGGCGGAGCTTGGCCCGGAGGAGGGAGGACGTGTCAGCGAGAAGAGAATCCGGGAGTTCAGGAAAGGCCCGGGAGCCCCGATGTAGCCGGCGCTTACATTCGTACTGTTCTTGCTGCAGAATGGTTCGAGTTGGAGCCTTCTGTGCCGCGAGGAAGGGACGTGGTTCCTGGCTGGAATCAGAGACTTCCCAAGTGGCTGTCTCCGCCCTCGAGCCTTCTCCCCACTGCAGACCCATGGCCCTTGGATCAGCCATGTGACTCAGGGAGCCTACCTGGAGGACCAGCTAATTTGGGACTGGGGCCCTGAGGGGGATGAAACTGAGACACAGACTTGTCCCCCACACACTGAGCATGGTGGTGAGCAGAGGTCTTGGGGGGCTTTAGAAGCTTCTGGAGACACTTAGATCCATGGAAGGGCTTTCAGGGGACAGCGGTGAAGAGCCTGCTGAAGTGGTCGCCTCCTTTCCCTAGCCTGTGGCCTAAGGCCTAAGGCCATTGCAGCTGGTGTGCTATGGCCCTGGCTGGCAGAGGTCCATGTGACTGGTGGCCGAGTCTGCACTGGAATCCTGGTGGCTCCAGGCTGGGTCCTAGCAGCCACTCACTGTATCCTCAGGTGGGTCTTTTCTCTTTTCAAGAGGCAAAAAAGGTGGGAGAATGGTCTGTGAATTCCCCCTCCTCGGGGGTCATATAGCACACTGTGGGTGTGTGTGTGTGTACGTTTGAAACAGAAGAAGAATCATGAAGCAACTAGTACAACTGTAGAAGCCTATTCTGTCCTTTCTCCTGCACTGGGACGGACTTTACCAGCAATAGGAAAAACTGGAGCTAATACTGTTCTTGTTCCAGCAGACTAGGCGCTACAACAGTACCTTACATTGAAGTGTATCTGGGACGGTCAGAGGCCAGTCCCCTGCCACAGGGCCACCAGGTATCCCGGTTGGTTATCAGCATACGTCTGCCCAGGCACTTGGGACTTGGGCCCCCTCTGGCTCTCCTGGAGCTGAGCTCTCGGATAGAACCCTCTCCATCAGCTCTACCTGTCTGTCTACACCCAGGGGGTGTCCCCCCAAGGGACAGCTGCTGGGTACTGGGCTGGAAGAACTCACAAGACCGAGGTAAGAGCCCTGGGACAAGGGAATGAGGAGTGACCTGAGGCCAGAACCCTGGGACAACTCGCTTTTTCCTCCCTCTAGTCCCTGTAGCTGCTACTGTCTCCATCTTGACACCACGACTATGTCGTTGCCTCTATCAGGGCATTCTTCCCCCTGGAACCTTCTGCGTCCTCTATGCTGAGGGGCAAGAGGACAGGTGTGAGGTACAGGGGCCTGGGCATCCTGGTCCAGGGAAGGGAGAGGCAGTGCTGGACAACTCGACCCTAGAATGAAATTCTTGCCATTGGGTTCCAAATGGGAAGTATTTCTGGGCTAGACCTTGAAGAGACCATGGCCCAGGGTGTCTAAGGGTAGAGACAGCAGTGCTTGTGGTCAGACCCTGGGGAAGGTGTAGGGGACCAGATGGAAGGGTAACAGACCCATTGAGCCTTGGCTTCAATTCTACAGGTGACTTCAGCACCACCTCTCCTGTGCCAGACTGAAGGAGGTCACTGGGTCCTCATGGGTATGGCTGTTCGTGGGAGCCGTGAGCTGTTCACAGCCATTGGCCCTGAAGAGGCCTGGATCTCCCAAACTGTGGGAGAGGCGCACTTCCTGAACCCTGGTGGCTCTCCTTACTGGCCTCCTGGAGGCAGTGACCTCTGCCCCCCAGACTTGGCAGGGGACTCTGGCTCTCCTAAGGCTACTCCTCTGTTCCTGCTGTTACTGGCTGTCCTGATCCAGGGGTGAGAAAATCTGGATTCTCAGATACTCCTTCCCACCACCCAGGAGGGTGGAATGTGGCTCAACCAGGCAGCTCCCAGGCCTGGAGAGGGCCTCCCTCATTCACTTAGACTGCAACAGCTTTCAGCTAATTGTACCTCAGTGCTGGGTATCTTGGGCCAGGAAATCTTTGGGGGTGGGGGAGGAGCCCACAATAAAGGTGTAAATACAGACACGTGGTCTTGTGTGGCATTCCTGGAGTGTCTGAGGGGCTGGAACACCTCTGCACTAAAGGGGAAGCCCCAGGGATAAGGGCCCCTCCTTCCTGGTGAGTCAGGCCTTGGGCTCCCAGGAAATGTGTCCCTGATAACGTGGCAACTATTCCCTCATTCCTACCTCTGGGCGGGGGCGGTTACATGGCCAGCTGATTGCGTGTCACCTTACCATTAGAATTAGTGTCCCCAACACCTGCACCATACCTCAGTCCTGGCTCTGAACCCTGCTGCCCCACCCACTAGTCCAGGAGAGACTTGGGATATGAGGTCTAGCCTCAAATATATTCCCTAATGTATGATGCACAACCCTATAGTCCTCAGCACACACTCATGACCATTGCACCCTTCAAGGGACCACACGTGTATATATCCTACCTGTGAGCCCAGGATTTGGGTCGCTTACATGTAAATCCCTCCACTGTACCTACCTATCACTTAATCTGTGCTCCTCCCTACATTGATTCAACCCATATTCCCTGCTAACTAGCAAGGCTTGACAACTGGAGTTTGGAACATAAGCCTACCAAGTACTCCCAGTCCACTGGGAAATACACATGGACACTGTTAGCAAGGGATCAGGAAATCTTAGAATAAGTGATATTTAAGTACAGAAAAAAGGGCAGAAGTTTTCTCATTTCTGGGGACACTCCCCGTTCCTGTTTTGCAAAAGCTGTTTTCTTTCATTTTCTTAAGCCACATAATAAAATCTTCCTAAACTTAAAAAGGAGGGGGTGCTTGGAGAAGAAAAGTTTACCTAGAGGGACCACTTCTAATGCTGGAGTACCAACATCAAAGCTGTATAGGAAGAGGATGGGGTGGGAGACCTGGAGGTAAATTGGAAGTTTGCACTGGGAGGCTGAGAAGGGTAGAAATTACTAGAGGAGTAGGCTTTTCTTCAGCTGCCAGATACCATAGTAATATTTCCCCAGATGGCCCCCAGGGGAGTACGTACCCACCTGTTCTCTACACCCAGATGCCTCCCCCACATTGAAACTGCTCTGTCCTCTCCCTAAACTCAACCAAGACCCTCAATGTTCTGCCCCTCCCTTTCAACTTGACACCTCACACCCACCCCCTTTAAGAATTCTCTGAGGGCTGGAGAGATGGCTTAGCGGTTAAGTGCTTGCCTGTGAAGCCTAAGGACCTTGGTTCGAGGCTCAGTTCCCCAGGACCCACGTTAGCCAGATGCACAAGGGGGCGCACGCGTCTGGAGTTCGTTTGCAGTGGCTGGAAGCCCTGGTGCGCCCATTTTCTCTCTCTCCCTCTATCTGTCTTTCTCCCTGTGTCTGCCACTCTCAAATAAATAAATAAAAAATGAACAAACAAAAAAAAAAGAATTCTCTGATCTTCAGCCTAGGCCAGAGGCCCAGGCTTTTGGGAAGAGGATAGGGAACAAAGGGTCTATTTTCTTTTTTCTTCTGTTTTTGTTGTTGTTTGTTTTTCTTTTTTGAGGTAGGGTTTCACTGTAGCCCAGGCTGACCTGGAATTCACTATGTAGTCCTCAGGGTGGCCTCGAATTCATAGTGCTGAGACTAAAGGTATGCACCATCATGTCCAGCTAGGGACAGTTTTCTCAAGCTTGGACCCAACATATATTCCAAGTGCCACAGTTTCATACTGGCAGGGGATGGACATGACCCCAGTCACACAGGCCTACTTTCCCTGAATTTCTGCCACTGGTGCCCTCTACTCCAGAACGTTTCCTTCTCTAGAGTTCCTCAGCTTTACTTTTGTTAGCATCATTTCAAACCCTATTGAGGCTCAGTTCTCAAAAGTTATCCCTGTAGGACCTTTGCATCTACAGTGCAAATATAAGAATCTACCCTTCCACTTCCTTCATGTCACAACTCCTAGTTTGAAATTATTTTATAATTGCTTGTGATTATTTGATCTAAGTCTGTCATCCTTACTTTACCATAAGCTCAGGGAGGTCACAGATGATATCAGTTTTGCCCCTTGTGTGTGGAGATACAGTAGGCACTCAAGAAATACTTGTTGGATGATTCTCAGTAGCCAAACATGTTAACCCTCTGCAGGAAAGTTACAGGCCTTACAGAGAGGGCATGGAATAGCCTTGGCCTGGGGCACCCATCTGGCCTAAGCTCGGGAGCAATGGCTGTGGCCCCACAATGACAAAGGATAGGTTAGGCCCTGGGGGACATAACTGGTTCAAGAGACCAGAAAGACCTGAGAACAGCCCTCAAGATTTCCAGCTCTCTGCCTTAGGCTGCAGTCTGACTGACCGGCATCTAGTCTAGTCCCACCCCACCCTCCCATTGCCTGGGGATCTGAATGGACTCCACACTTCAGAAGCCAGAAAAGCCAGCAGTGCTGAGCCAGGAAGGCGGGGCCGAGGGAGGAGCCTGCAGGTAGGTGCCTTCCACCTAGGCGCAGAAACTCTAGGGAGGGCTCTTCTCAGCCAGGCTATGTGGGAGACACGTCCTTACTGGTCACTACAGAGACTCTAAGCGTGTGTCGCCCCCACCCCCCAACCCGTGGCCATTTCCTGCCTGAGAAGCCAGCTGCAGACATTTGTTTCAACTTCCCAGCCTGGATCCTGGGATTCCTTACTTCTGAGCTCACATCCAGATCCTGCCTTTTCAAACCTGTCTATCTGGTGTCCCCTAGGGGCCCTTGTCCTGGGCTATGGCCCAGAGGGCGGGCCTGGGGCCTGGGCAGTTGGAAGTTTGGGCCATTCTGCTCTTTCTTGGATTGTTCCAGTCTGGGATGGGTGAGTACAGATGAGCAGGGAGTGGGACTGTGGAGGGGTTGTGTTTGGTGAGGAATAGGCATATCTTTCTTATGAAGGCCATTCCTTATCGTATTTTAAGTTGTGGCTTCTCTACCCCTTATCCTCCTCTCCCAACAAACCCTAAGAGGCCGGAAAAGGGAAGTGGCAGGTACCAAGGGGTTTGGGAGTTCTGGCCTTCTTGCTTACACCTTCTTCTTTCTCTTTCCAGGAGCTGATGGGGCTGAAGGTGAGGCTTACTGGAAAAATGGGAAATGGGGAAGCACTGGGACCCTGATTCAGAGTTCCCTGGTGGGTTTTAGGAGTTTCTGAAACCCTGTTGAACTTGCTCACCCACCTATATTCTTTTAAATGTCCTAGCAGCTCTGTGGGGTTATGGCCCTCAGTTTATGGATGAAGGCACTGAAGTGTAGGGAAGCAGTGAGTTGTCCAAGGGCATGCAGCTATTAAGTTGAAGTCTGACTCCCAGAATAGGTACTTGAGATGGTTCTGAGGGAAACAGACCATACAAGCCAGCTTTGAGGCAGGCTAGTTTTCAGTTTGGGCAGTACCATTTAGTAACCATGTCCACTCACTTTTCAAAGCTCCAGTTTTTTTTAACCTCTAATTTTTTTGTTTGTTTTCGAGGTAGGGTCTCACTCTCTAGCCCAGGCTGACCTGGAATTCACTATGTATTCTCAGGGTGGCCTTGAACAGTGATCCTCCTACCTCAGCCACCTGAGTGCTGGGATTAAAGGCATGTGCCACCACAATTGTTTTTTAATAATTTTTAAACTTTATATTTATTTGAGAGAGAGAATAAGGCAGAGGAAAAGAGAGAGAGAATGGGCATGCCAGGGCCTCCAGCCACTGCAAATGAACTCCAGATGCATGCACCACCCTGTGCATCTGGTTTACATGGGTCCTGGGGAATCAAACTGAGGTCCTTTGGCTTTGCAGGCAAGCGCCTTAACTGCTACGCCATCTCTCCAGCCTTTTTTTTTTTTTTTTTGTTACTTCAAAAACAGTCATCAGGCCCAGTGTGGTGGCACATACCAGCACACCTTTAATCCCGGCACCAGAAATAGGGCCTTTAATCCTAGCATCCAGGAGGAAGAGGTAGGAGGATCCCCACGACTTTGAGGCCACCCTGAAACTATATAGTGAATTCCAGGTCAGCCTAAGATAGACTCCCTACCTTGAAAAACAAAAAGCCTTCAGTTTTATCTCCTAGGGATATCCTGAAGATTCTAGATTAAATGTAGTAAAAGCACCTTTGGGGCCTGGACTCAAAAAAGCAACATTCACTAAATGGTAGTCATTGTCATGATTATGAGGAAGTGAAGTCTGGATGGCTATTTTCTTTGCTTTGAGGAAGGTGACTTTATGAAACAGCTTTCAGGCTCTACTCCAAACTGTGGCCTCAGCAGGCTGAGGTTTTCCTGGAAAGTTGCCCTCCACGTGACCAGAGTCCCGTGAATTTTTTCAGCTATATCCATAGCTCTATGTGCCCAGCATGAGGAAGGCGGCGGGGGATGTCCCTGGAAACACCCAGGTTGTTGTAGTTAGAAGTCAGATCCAGGAACTGTTGTCTGAGCACTGTGGGGGAAACATGGGGCCCTGGCAGCTTAGAGGAATGCACCTGATTCAGCTGGCTAGGACAGGACAGACTGTGGAGGGACTGCCCTTTGCATGGTCTCCACAGACCAGCTGAGAAGGATAGGAAAGACATTCAAAATAGAAGGTCATGGGTGAGCAAAGATCAAGAGCTGAGCAGTTTATGGACCACTGTACATGACATGTAGTGTCCAGAAGGATGGATGAAATAAATGGTAGTGCCATGGGCTATCTGGAATGCATCTTTTTATTTATTTATTTTGAGAGAGAGAGAATGGGCGTGCTAAGTCCTCCTCCAGCTACTGCAAACTCCAAATGCATGCACCACCTTGTGCATCTGGCTTACCAAGGTCCTTTGGCTTTGAAGGCAAGTGCCTTAACCACTAAGCTATCTCTCCAGCCCTATCTTTTTCCTTTTTCTAGCCCAGGCTGATCTGGAATTCACTATGTAGTCTCAGGGTAGCCTCGAACTCACAGCGATCCTCCTACCTCTGCCTCCCAAGTGCTGGGATTAAAGACATGTGCCACCACACCTGGCTTTTTTTGTTTGTTTGCTTTGTCAAGGTAGTTTCACTCTAGCCCAGGCTGACCTGGAATTCACTATGTAGTCTCAGGGTGGCCTCGAACTCAGGGTGATCCTCCTACCTCTGCCTCTCGAGTGTTGGGATTAAAGGCATGTGTGCCACCATGTCTGGCATCATCTTTTTACTTTTTGAAAAACTTATATTTTGTTACATATGCATTTTTTTCATCTTTTGAGGTAAGATCTCTCTTCAGCCCAGGCTGACCTGGAATTCACTATGTGGTCTCAAGATGGCCTCAAATTCATAGCAGTCCTCCTACCTCAGCCTCCTGAGTGCTAGGATTAAAGGTGTGTGTCACCATATCTGGCCTTAATATATATAATATACATATATGTGTATATATTTTTTTTGTTTGTTTTTTTGAGGTAGGGTCTCACTCTGGCCTAGGGTGGCCTTGAACTCACAGCGATCCTCCTACCTCTGCCTCCCGAGTGCTGGGACTAAGTGTGTGTGCCGCCATGCCCGGCTTCGACCTTAATATTTTATTACTTTAGATAATGGGTGCATCAGGGCCTCTAGCTACTGCAAACCAACTCCAGATGTGTATGCCACCTTGTACATCTGGTTTATATGGGTTCTGGGGAGTCAAACCTGGGTCACTAGGCTTCATAGGCTAAGCCATCTCTCCAGCCCTGGAATGCATCCTTTAAACAATATTTTGATTAGCTGGGTGTGGTTGTGCACATCTTTAATATCAGTACTCGGGAGGCAGAAGTAGGAGGATTGCTGAGAGTTCGAGGCCACCCTGAGACTACATAGTGAATTCCTGGGCTAGAGTGAAACTCTACCTCAAAAGAAATAAATAAATAATATATATATATATATATATATTGACTTTGAGAGACAAAAAGAGGCAGAGAGTGAATATGGGCACACCAGGGCCTCCACCCACTACAAATGAACTCCAGATGCATGTGCTACTTTGTGCATCTGGCCTTATGCATTTACTGGGAAATTAAGCCAGGGCCATCAGGATTTGCAAGCAAGTGCCTTTAACTGCTGAGCCATCTCTCCAGGCCTGGAATACATCTTAAGGTCGGTCAGTGTGGAGTTGTAGAAAGGCATAGCAGGGCTGTGACTTGGCCAGACATGTGGTTCCTGAAGATCTTCGTATCTGTAAGGAGTGGATTGGATAGAAAGCAGGCTGCCCTAAGACCTCAACAGTGTAATGGGTAGTAAACTGCAAAGGGCAGAACCACTTACACTTGTGAGCCATGGAGCAGGGACAAAAAGGTGGCTGAAGCCAGATGTGGCACATGCCTTTAATCCCAGAATTTGGGAGGTAGAGGCAGGATGATTGCTGTGAGTTCAAGGTCAACTTAAGACTACATAGTGAATTTCAGGTCAGCCGGGGCCAGAGCGAGACCCTACCTCAAAAAGGTGGCTGAATCTGAACCCACTTCCCAAGCTCTAAACCAGGCCTCCCCAGATATGACAGAATGGTAGGACTAAGGACCTGGTGTAGGGTCCACAGAAGGGCCTGACCCCACTTTCCCTTCCTCTCTGAGCAGCCCGCTGTGGCATAATCATCCAGGCACGCATCACAGGTGGTAACAGTGCAAACCCCAGTCAGTGGCCTTGGCAGGTCAGCATCACCTACGATGGCGTCCATGTGTGTGGCGGGTCCCTCGTGTCTGAGCAGTGGGTGCTGTCTGCTGCTCACTGCTTTCCCAGGTACTAGCCGGGTTGAGGGGCAAGGGGAGGTTAGAAAGTGGGCTAGAGATCAAAGTTCATGGGTTAGTCCAGGTCAGAAGTTGGGGTTCCTGGATTGGGTTAAGAATCTCAATAAAATCTAAAAGGACCAGTCAGAGGTAAAGGTGAAGGGTTAAGGTCATAGGATAAAACTAGGCCTTAAAAATACTGTCTGGGACCAGAACCTGGGGAAAGACCCCATAATGCAGCAGGAAGGAGGGAACAAAAAGTAGTCTCCCAGGTCCTAACCTTTGCCTCTCTGCCTTCAGAGAACACTACAAAGAAGACTATGAGGTGAAGCTGGGAGCTCACCAACTAGACACCTTCAGTAGTGACACTGTGGTCCGTACTGTGGCCGAGGTCATCTCTCACCCCAGCTACCGCCAGGAAGGTTCCCAGGGAGACATTGCACTCCTCCGCCTCAACAGCCCCATCACCTTCTCCCGCTCTATCCAGCCCATCTGTCTCCCTGCAGCCAACGCCTCTTTTCCCAATGGCCTCAACTGTACTGTCACAGGTTGGGGTCATGTGGCCCCCTCAGGTGAGGTGGGGCGCTGGATACCTAGAGGCAGTGTGAGGAGGTTGAGGGTAGGGACCCTGAGTAAAGCACTTTTTGTCCTCACAGTGAGCCTCCAGAGCCCCAGGCCCCTGCAGCAGCTTGAAGTGCCCTTGATCAGCCGTGAGACTTGTAGCTGCCTATACAATATCAATGCTAAGCCTGCAGAACCCCACACTATCCAGCAGGACATGCTGTGTGCTGGCTATGTGAAGGGGGGCAAGGATGCCTGTCAGGTAAGTGCAAGGGGCCCAGGAAATAGAGAGGACAAGTGTATCTTGGGAGCTGGCATAGATGACTGCTGTCCACAAGTCTGGTCCTGTTAGCTGTTTTGTGGCTTTTCTCCACAGGGTGACTCTGGGGGCCCTCTCTCCTGCCCTGTAGAGGGCCTCTGGTACCTGGCAGGCATTGTGAGCTGGGGTGATGCCTGTGGAGCCCCCAACAGGCCTGGTGTGTACACCATGACATCTAGCTATGCTTCCTGGATCCACCACCATGTGGCAGAACTTCAGCCTCGTGTAGTACCCCAAACCCTGGAGTCCCAGCCTGACAGTCACCTGTGCAACAAAGGCAATCTGGCCTTCAACTCAGCTCCAGCCCAGGGTTTGCTAAGGCCCAACCTCCTCCTACCACTGGCTCTGTCCTTGGTCCTCTTCTGCCCTTGGCATGAGCACTGAACTGCTCACTCTGAAAGTTGCCATGCTTCCAGGACAGTACACTCAACCAAGAACCTATGCCTGTTTTCTAGAAAGTTCCTGGCCTTCCTGGCCCCAGCAGTAACTTTTGGTCTGGCTTAGCCCGAGACTCTGTGGGAGGTCAGAGCACCACTCTGATCTTTGAGCCCATTCTTCTAGATTTGCTCTTTGGAACTATAATCTAGGACCAAAAGGCTTAAAGCCTGTGAAACAGGACCAGTACTTCTGGTCACCTCCACCTACTGTCTGCAGCTTATTGCTGTGCTCCTATGGAGCTCTTAAGAAGCCTCAGCTATGAAGATGAGCCCTGACATCTACCTATTTCTGGAAGTCTGAGCAGCTGCCTCAATGGCTGCTGCAAAAGGCTAGCTCAAGGTCTTCACTACCCTGCCTGATGAGCCTTTCACTTTGCCTTCTTCCTGACTTCTGAGTTTGCCTGGATTTGAGACAGAAAAGACCCCAACCTTGTCCCATTGGCTGCCAAGGCCCCCTTAAGCCCAACTCCTGAACTTCGGAGGACTGAGCCCCCACTGGAGCTCCAATGGGGTTGGATCAGAGTGAGGGATAAAGGAACAAGGAGTAAATGTTTTGAACACAACTGGCTGTGTGTGAAATGAAGATTCACCTCTTGTCTCTGTTGCTTCTTTTCATGTCCTTCTCACCTCTGAAAACTGAGTCACCAGCAGAATTTACTTTATTAAAAAAGGATGAAACAGGTCTGTACATATTTACAGGCTAGATGCAAGGAAGCACGATCCGGCAGCAGGACACAGGCCACTCACTTCTTGGAGAGTTTGACTTGCTTGTGCTTGGGGGGTGCCCACTTGAGGCAGACAGAGTCCACTGTGGGGAGAAGGGGCATGAGAGGCAAGCAGGACCTCTGGCCCAGGTCTGTTCACACCTGGGTGCTCTCTGGGCCCAGGCCAGGTTTCACCACTTTCAGGTTAGAACAAAAGGACATCCTGAGTCCTGGGGAGGAGGAGGGAAACCTAGGAATGAGTAGCCTGCCCCAGGCTGTAATACTGGGAGCTGGTCTGACTGGTTTTGGATCATATGACAGCAAAAAAGAGGCCTAGGCTTCTAGTAGCCTTCACTGCCACCCTCAACAGCCACACACACACACACACACACACACACACACACACACACACACACACAGAGGCCCTTCCCCCACCCACCTGTGATGGGTGGTTTCTTATACTGGGCACTTTTAAGGTGTTCTTCTACTAGCTTCGGTGTGACACAGATCACATGCTGGCCCTTCCAGTACTTGACCATGTTGAGGGACTGCAGGGTACTGATGATGTCATTCTGGGTGATACTGGTCATCTGGCTATAGAGAGGGATTAGAGCAGATGCTGGAGACAGTAAAAGGGACAGGAGAGAGGTTCCATAGCTAATGTTAAGGGAACCCAGACCTAGAGGACTCTAGGGATCCCCTTACAAGGTCACTGTTGGACAGTGTGCCCTGGACCCGGTTGGAGACTAAGTTCCTTACCTAAGGTCTTTGATGGACAGTGTGCCTCTGAAGTCTCGCAGGATCTCTAGCAGAACCCAGGACCAGTAGCTGCGGTAGCTAAGTTTGCCCAGGTCAGATAGTGGTTTCTCTGGGGAGCCTACAGTACTCTCTAGCTTAGAGAGTTCATAACCTGGCAGTGAAAAAAAGAGGATCCTAAGGATCTACTACTCCCACACCTGCCCAGCACCTCCAACCACAGCCACCGCCAACCCCCCCCCCCCACACACACACCTAGACAGACCAGCAGTTACTCACTGAAAGCAATGAGAAACTTCCCATAACCACGGCGCTGGTAGGGGGGCAGTGTCAAAATGCAAGCCACATTGTTTCCATCTGGGGACTCTTTTTCCTATGGGAGCCATGAGGTGCTCAGGACCTTAGGGGTTTGGCCCCCACTGTAGTTTGTAACCTCCCCCCACAGACTTTCTGATCTAGTACCTTAGAGAAGTAGCCAACAATGTGTGCTCCTTGCCTGTCTACCTCTGTCAAGATGTAAAAGACGAAGGGCTCCACATCGAAGTACAATGTCTTGTGGTCCAGAAAAAGCTTGGCCAACAGACACAGGTTCTGACAATAAATCTGATGGGTGAGAGATGGAAACAGGCTTAGCAAGCAAGTATAAGACTTTCACCCAGCCTAGGAATGAGCAGCCACTAAACATCTCTGCAAGTGCCTGGCTGACTCCAGATAGCAGTGGAGGAACGAGGCTCCTCCCAGGAACACATGATTTAGAACTGGAGTCTTAAGAGGCTAATAAATAAGCCATTAGCACAGAGCTGGACTGAGTGTCGGATAAAGGCCAGGGGGTTCACAGACATAAGTGGGTTCAAGCTTTCAGACTTGTGTTTCAGAACACAAATGTGTTTATGAAGCCCAGAAAGGTAAGTGGGAGCTGGGCATAGTGGCACAAGCCTTTAATCCCAACACTAGGGAGGCAGAGGTAGGAAGATCGCCATGAGTTCAAAGCCACCCTGAGATTACCTGAAATGACCTGAGTTCCAGGTCAGCCTGGGCTAGAGTGAAACCCTACCTCAAAAAATGAAAAAGAGAGCTAGAGAGATGGCTTAGCAGTTAAGCACTTGCCTGTGAACCCTAAGGAACCCCAGTTTGAGACTCGATTCCCCAGGACCCATGTTAGCCAGTTCGTTTGCAGTGGCTGAAGACTCTGGTGCTCCTATTCTCTCTCTCTCTCTATCTATATATCTGCCTCCTTCTCTGTCTGTCGCTTTCAAAAAAATAAAATTTTTTAAAAAAGAAAAGAGGATAGAGAGATTGCATAGTGGTTACGGTGCTTGCCTATGAAGCCTAAGAAACCAGGTTGGATCCCACTCCAGATCCCATGTAAGCCAGATGCACAAAGGTGAGGCAAGCACAAGGTTGCTGTGTGAGCCCACTACTGCCAGTTGCTCTGAGGCCTCAAAACTCCATTGGTTTCCAACAGGGCCATCTTCTGCCACTCCACCCATTCTGCCACTTAGGAAGGCAGAGCAGCAGGCAAGGGCCAGGCTCAGAGTATTCCCTTAGCACAAAGCTACCCAACAGGCAACAAATCACTAATAACAAAGATCTTGTTTACTAAGTGCTTTCTACATGCCAGGAACATGCTACATACCTAACATTTAAGGTTTCATTTATTCCAATGAACAGGTTAGGTAAATAATTATGACTCTTGTCTTATGCATGAGGAAGCAGGAACAAAACAAGGTTAAATAACTTCTCTAAAGCCAGCCAGGAAGTCACCAGGTGATATAAAACCACAATCCGGGCTGGAGGGATGGCTTAGTGGTTACGACATTGGCCTGCAAAGCCAACGGACCCAGGTTCTATTCCCCAGGACCCACGTTAGCCAGATGCACAAGGTGGTGCATGCATCTGGAGTTCTTTCGCAGTGGAGGCCCTGGCACACCCGTTCTCTCTCTCTCCCTGTCAAATAAATGAATAAAATAAAACCACACAAGCCACTGAGAAGCCTGCCCTCTTCTTTTTGTACTATGCATACGAGGCCCTTCCAAGGGAAGCTGAGACACTTGCTGAGACCTTTGCAGACTGAGCAAGCAAAGGCTAAGTCTCAACAATGGCAAAGAACAGGTCCCAAAGGCCCCTCCCTGCCCCACTGAAGTCATTCTGCCAGGAATAAGGAACTCGGCTAACAGTAGCACTGAGTACTAATCTGTAACAAAGCAGTTCCTTTCCAGGCAGAACCAAACATCTGTCACAAAGAGAAGACTGTTTATAAAGATAAAACAAAATAATAATAATAATAATAAATAATAGCTGGGCGTGGTGACTATGCCTTTAATCCCAGCACTCGAAGGCAGAGGTAGGAGGATCGCTACAGAGTTAATTCCAGGCCAGCCTGGACCAGAGTGAGACCCTACCTCGAAAAACCAAAAAAATAAAAAAGAGCAACCACAGACAAAACCAGCTCCACCTCGGGATCCAGAACTACCCAAACGTGAAGTACTCACATCAGAAGAGAAGCCCTTAGAGACAGAGAGAGCAGACCTGAAGTGAGCACCACTCAGCTGTGTTCAGTAAGCACCAGGCATCACAAGACCTCACTGGCCAACAGTGAGCAAATGCTGAGGGCAGGCCTCCACCTAGTGGAGAGGATCATCTAGAAAGTGACTAGAGCTCACCTTATGGTCTTTGCCATCCACCTCGTACACAGAAATGTTGCTTTTACGATAGATCTCCTTCCCTGGGGGCTGCCGCCACTGACACTGGCCCTAGAAGATGGGGAGAAGGGACACACCTTTAATCCCGACACTCAGGAGGTAGAGGTACGAGGATTGCTGTGAGTTTGAAGCCATACTGACACTACACAGTGAATTCCAGGTCAGCCAGCACTACAGTGAGACCCTACCTCGAAAAAACAAACAAAAAAGAATGTCAGGCAAGGTGGCTCATGCCCTTAATCCCAGCCCTTGGAAGGCAGAAGTAGGACTGCCATGAGTTCAAGGCTACCCTGAGGCTACATAGTGAGTTCCAGGTCTGCCTGGGCTAGAGTGAGACCCTATCTTGGAAAACAAAACACAAACAAAAAAATTAAAAATTTATTTTCAAGCAGAGAGAAAGAATGAATGAATGAATAGGGGTATGCCAGGGTCTCCAACCACTGCAAACAAACTCCAGACGCATGTAACACCTGTGTTTCAGGCTTTATATGGCGTTTCCTCCTTTGCATAGAGGCCAGTAGCAGGCTGATAAATATGTGGTAAAGGGCAAGGAACTTGAGTGACTTCTGCCCCATTCAATATGAGAAGAAAAACTGAAATCTTGGAGGGGCTGTTAGGTTGGCCAAGGTCACCCTACCAGCACTGGTAAAGCCAGGCCCAGTATCCAAGTCTCTGTATTTTGTTGTCTGACACAAGATCTCATATATCCCTAACTGGCTTCAAACTGGCTCTGTAGCAAAAGACAACTCTGAACTACTGACCCTCCTACCTCCATCTCCCAAGTGCTCAATTACACTCATGTGTCACTATGCACCCAGCAAAATCCAAGTCTCTAGACCCCTGGGCAGCTCCTCCTTGTACTCCCTCCTTTGGACCATCCCTTCTGCCCTGGGCCTTGCGCCTGCCTTTCTCCCCAGGCAAGCTGATCCTCACCAGGTGGAAGCGATAGCTCTTCTCATATTTCATGTACTTGAGGCAATACTCGCAAAGCCAAAGCTTGGGCTGCTTTCCGTAGTCCTCAGGGAAAGGTGAGAAGTACCAGGCATCAATTTCATAGTTCCCAATATGGATCTTGTCCACATACTTCACCTTGGTGATCTGTAGACAGGGGGCAGTGCATAGCTCTCAAGAGAAACAAAGGAGGGTAGGGAATGACTCAGTCAGCTCCTCAGCCCCTGCTTACCGCCTCATGTTCCTTCTCCAAGGCTGCTGTGGTGGGGTCCATCTCTGCATAGGTCTGAGCAAGAAGTGGATATAGATGAATGAACAAGGTCAGGCCACACCTCCTGTCCCAGAACCCACAATGTTTCCTTACTCTCTTCCAGACCTCATCTCTAAATGACAATAGTTGGGCAGGAGAGATGACTAAGTGGTTAAAGGTGCTTGCGTATAAGAACTGATGACCTGGGTTCAATTCTCCAGTGCCCATGTAAAGCCAGATACACAAATGCCCCATGAATCTGGAGTTCATTTGCAGGGCAGGAGGCGTGGTGGCACACACCTTTAATCCCAGCACTCAAGAGGCAGAGGTAGGACAGTCGTGAGTTCAATTCCAGGTCAGCCTGCGCTAGAGTGAGACTCTACCTTGAAAAACCAAAAAAATTTTATAAATCAACAAATGACAATAGTCACACAAACTGCTAACTTTGTTTCTTAGTTGTGAGCCTGACTAGTCTGAGTTACTCTTCTATCTGCTTGTGTACCCCCAAAATTCCACTACCCAAATTTGGGCCTCTTGCCAAATGAACAGGACTAGAATCAGGACTGGCTTCAGTTGGATTAAGAACTTCAGCTGTGCACTGGGACCATGTGGCTCTACTGCAATTGGAAGATTTTACCCTCCAAGCCCAAAGAAGGTACTGCTGCTGACTTGGATTTCCCTACCTAACACTAGGCCTTGGTGGGACTGCTTCTGCTTCTGGAGTTCCTTCCCACTGAAGGTCCCCATCCTACTGGGGCCATTACTGCCTGCAACTGATAACAGATTTTTTTTTTTTTTTTTTTTTTGAGGTAGGGTTTCACTCTAGCCCAGGCTGACCTGGAATTCACTATGTAGTCTCAGGGTGGCCTTGAACTCAGTGATCCTCCTACCTCTGCCTCCCGAGTTCTGGGATTAAGGCATGTGCCACCATGCCTGGCACACAGTATTTTTTTTTTTTTTTTTTCCAGAGACTGCTCTTAAGACTCTTCCCTCAGACTGGTATAACCAGCGACCAAATCCTAATGGTGATGTCAACTCTTATCTCCCCATCTCTGGAATCAGTTCCTGTGGAATTCCCTGACCCACTCTAATCACAGCCACCATCTTAGGTCTAGACAATTGACTAGACATCCTCAGACTCTATGCCTCATCTCAGCCCCCTCAGATTCATAGCTATAAAATTCCTTTCCCAGACTTAAGGCTTCCACACGTGCTGCTAGGAAGTGCTCACCTCAACCTGGCAGAAAACACAAATTAGGTGAGCCCAGATCAGGAGTGCATCCTTGTGAGCCATCATGTGGAACACTGCTGTGTGAGCATTCCTGTCCTGAAAGGTCCAACATTCTTCCCACCTCCTCCCCACCCAGAATATTTAACTAGATTCTTCTGTTGGGGGGGGGGTTGAGAGAGGATGTATGAGGCCCACACTGGCCTTGAACTCCAAACTGACTAGAAATTCTCCCTACCTCAGTATGTGCCACCAGGCATGGCCTTGCTAAAGCATTTTTATTTAATTTCACACAGTAGGAAACAGTGGAAGGGGAGGAGTGGAGGTTACTTGACAGCCACCAGTTAGTCCAAGTGATAAGCACTCCACAGGTATTATTTTATTTAGTCCTCATCATTTCCACTGTACAAGAGGAAACTGAGGCACCAAGAGGCCTGAGGTCACAGAACTGGTACTCAGCAGAGTACCCCAAATCTGTCCAATTCCTACAAAGACAAGAACAAAAGACAATGCACAATCCTCTTCTGCAAATATATTAAAGAACTACAAAACACTTGTTTTCCTTAAATGCTACAATTTATTTATAATAAATTAAGAGTTAGGTATGGGTGGCATACACCTTATGGTCTCAGCACTTGGGGGTAGAGGCAGGAGGATCAGAAATTCAACATCATCTTTGGCTACATATTGAGTTTGAGACCAGCTTAAACCCAAAGTCATTAATTAGGCTCTGAAGGATCTTGCTATCATTTTATAACCTACCTACTATCACCAGTGCTCAGTCCATCCATTACTATCTACAATTACCAGCAGAGGCACATCTTTTTTCAAGCCGAGGAACAACCTACACTACCCAACAGTCCCTAGTCATATATGAATGTTTAAATTCAAAGTCATTAAAAATTTAATTCTTGGGCTGGAGAAATGGAGGCTCAGAGTGAGAGGAAAGTAACCCCCAGGGGAAGTCTAATTTGGTGACAAGTGTTCAAGGCCAACCTAAGCTACATAATGAGACCATGCCTCAAAATAACAAAAAGAATGCTAGGTATGGTAGTTCAGTTGTAATCCCAGTCCTCGAGAAGTAGACACAGGAGTATAAGGAATTCAAGGCTATCCTCTACTACAAAGGGAACTTAAGGCCAGCTTGCAGGGCATAAAACCCTGTCTCAAAAAGCAAGACACTTGCCTGTGAAGCCTAATGACCCAGGTTTGAGCCCTAGTACTCATGTAAGTCAGTTGCACAAGGTGGCACGTGCATCTGGGGTTTGTTTGCAGTGGCTAGAGGCTCTGGCATGCCCATTCTCTTCCTATCTCTCTCAAATAAATACCTTAAATATTTTTTAAAAATAAAATAAAAACAGAAGCCAGGTGTGGTGGTGCACACCTTTAATCCCAAGCCCTTGGGAGGCAGAGGTAGGAGGAGCACAGTGAGTTCGGTGCCACCCTGAGACTCCATAGTGAATTCCAGGTCAGCCTGGGCTAGATGAGACCCTACCTCAAAAACCCAAAACAAAAAAAAAAGAAAAACAGGGCTGAGGAGATGGTTAGCAGTTAAAGGCACTTGCTTGCAATCTGGTGACCCAGATTCAATTCCCCAGTTCCCATGTAAAGGCAGATGAATACCATCTAGAGTTTGTTTGCAGCCGCAAGAGGCCCTGGCACACCCATTCTTTCCTCCCTCCCTCTCTCTCCTTGCAAATAAATAAAATTTAAATTAAAAATTGAAGAAAAAAAAATAAGGAGGCTGAGGTTAAAGGCACTTGCCCTGGTTCAATTCCCAAGTCAACCACATATGCAAAAAGTGGCATAAGTATTTGGCATTCTTGCAGCTGCACGAGAGCTGCAAGAGGCCCTGGTGCATCTATACACATATGTGCACATACAAATAAACAAATTAAAAAAAAACAGAACAAAACAACTCTGGTTTTGGATGAGTATCTACAAGATGTCAAAATCAATAGGGGAGCCCAACGTGGTGGCGCATGCCTTTAATGCTAGCACTCGGGAGGCAGAAGTAGGAGGATCACCGTGAGTTCAAGTCTACTCTGAGACTACATAGTGAATTCCAGGTCAGCCTGAGCTATGGTGAAACCCTACCTCAAAAAAAAAAAAAAAAAAAAAAGTTTCAGCCGAGCATGCTGGCACACACCTTTAATCCCAGCATTTGGGAGGCAGAGGTAGAAGGATTACCATGAGTTTGAGGCCACCCTGAGACTCCACAGTGAATTGCAGGTCAGCCTGGGCTAGAGCGAGACCCTACCTCGAAAAACAAAAAAAAAAAAAAAAAAAAAATCAATAGGGGGCATGGGGAGATGGTTCAGAGGTTAAAGGTGTTTTCTTACAAAGTCTGCCAATCCAAGTTCAACTCTCCAGCCACCCACGTAAAGCCAGGGTGTGGTGGCATGTGCCTTTAATTCCAGCACTTGGGAGGCAGTGGTAGGAGTATCATTGTGAGTTCGAGGCCACCCTGAGACTACACAGTGAATTCTAGGTTAACATGAGCTAAAGCGAGAACCTACCTCAAACCCCCCTTTCCCCCCAAAAAAAAGTGGTGTAGGCATCTGTCTGGCATATATTTAGTGTCAAGAGGTCCTTGCACATCCATTCATACACACATGTGCACAAATAAAATAATCGTATTTAAGGTACTGAGGTTCCTAAACCTATTGGTGCTGTCTCTGTAAACTGAAAATAATGCTTATTTCACAGGGCAGTTAAAACATGGTTGAGATCATGTACTAAAGTATATTTACTCTAATATTTTGGATCACAAATTAATAACAATTGGAATAATTATTCTAACTCCAGTTCTTCATTTTACTAGCAGTGGGACCTTGGCATGTTACTTAACTTTCTGAGTGATGAGAAATAATTTTCCCTATTGTGCTGGACCATCAGGGAGGAGCTCAAACATGTCCAGTATTCAGCATAGTGCTTGGCTGTACCCAAGTGATCAAAATGATTCTTTTCCTTCCTTTTGGGCTTCATACTGTTTTGTATAATACGACAAAGCCAGTAGGGGACAAAAGAGGCTATCAGAGACCAGTTCCAGCCATGCCATTTCCTTGCTGTGAGACAGCAAACAAGCCTTTTTCCTGAGCCTCAGTTTTCTGAGGAAACTGGCATACTCCAAGAGCTTAAGAAGGAGTTGGTGTCATTTTGACAATGGAGCCCAAGAAACCTAAGGGGTTTGGCAGAAGTGCCTGGGCCTTTGGGAAGGAAAGGGGCCTGGACCTTCTGCACGTGGTTGATCTCATCATGCTTGCGCTTCTGGTTTCGAGTTATCTTGCGCTCAGGCTGCTCAGCCAGCTCACTCAGGTACTTCTCAGAGTTCTTCTGCACGGCATCCTTCACTGTCTTGGTCAGCGCCAGCCGGTTCTTGTCTACCCATTCATCCAGTCGCCTGTTAACTGTTAGGATGGGCCATGAGGGTACTGACCTGCTCCCTCCTCCTCCCACACAGGCTCAGGGGCCCCAAACACTCACAGCCCACATAGTGTACATAGAATTCCTCTCGGCCCTCTTGGTCATTCACTCGAGACTGGATCACTTCTGCAGAATCTGTGAAGGAAAATAAGTTTGTGATTAAGCTAGACTCTGGTGATTAACATCTTTGATCCCAGCATTCAGGAGACTGAGGAAGGAGAATCACCATGAGTTCAAGGCCAACCTGGACTAGTGGGCTAGAAGTCTGACCCTTCCTCAAAATAAAGAGGTGGGATATGACTGAAGGGTAATTTCCAGATCCATCTGTCTACAACCATTATTGCACTAATTCACTGCCACAACCCAGTGAGGTAGGCCAGGTTGGCAGTTACTATTTTACAGATGAGAAAAATTTATAAGGCTTACAGAGGATCACAGGGCTGAAAAGTGATAAAAAGCTGATATTTATTTTTTTCTTCTATTTGTTTTTTTTTTTAAAGCTGGTATTTAACTGAGTGTAAGCCTGACTCCAAATTTAATGCTCACTTTATTCATCCATTCATTTGGGGCACAAGACAATAGACATTTATATATAATTCTGGCTACCAATTTTCTAGCTGCATGTAACTGATTCAAGCTATTTTGCCTTTAAATCTCTTTAAATTTCTTCTCCTGGAAAACAGGAGTGTCTACCTCTGACAGAAAAAAAGCTTCAAAATCTTATCATGGTGCAGGCAACCAGCAAACTATTCAACTACTGCATGCCTGGCTCTGTTATACTGTTGCTAGACAGAGAGGACAAGACACATTTTTTAATCACAAAATATCTACATCCTTTTAGAAGTTCCCAACTCCATAGAGGGAGACAGAAAATTACAACCTGTTACATATACCATTGGCAGAGGTTTGAAAAACTACTGCGGGAACATGTGGAGGGCAACAACCCTGCCTGAGGAAGTTAAGAATGGGATGACAGGTGATAAAAGACAGCCAGGTGAGCATGAGAAAGGAAGGTCAGCATGTTCCAAATAGAGGGCACAGGGAATCAGAGGCATAAGGCCTAGCCTAGCAATGGCCTTTGCTAGGGGTGTCAATGGAGAGGTCACAAAAATCACTACCATTCTAAGGGGTTTGGGAATGAAAAAAGGAAATGAAACATTAAAAGGAAATGTCCTGTTGTGGTCCAGGTCTTCTTTGCTGGCATGATATAATGCAAAGAAAAAAAAAAGTCAGCAAGAAAAAGGCCAGACAGGCCAAATGACTAAACAGGTACAATAGTGGCATGTCTATTATGGGGGAAAACAACTGCTCTCTAATTGGATTGGAGGCCTACTCTATGGGAGGGAATACATGCATGGTACTGAAAGCCTAATCAAAACCCTATGGCAGTGGAGGTCATGAGTGTTAGGGATGCAAAGCTTGCCCTTGTCTGGCTAAATGCATATATTATGCTCACCAAACTGCTCCAAAATCACTATACTTAATGTTTGTATTCACATATTAACACTACTCTCACTTTTGGTTAGAGAAGCTTCTCTTTTCAAATGGCAGTGACCATTGGTATGACCCAAAAGGCAACATAATGCTGAGAAGAAGTGGAGGAGAGAGCAGTACTGAATCATCTCTATCACACCCTCCAAGGCTCAGGGTCCATTGCAGAAAAGGTGGCGGAAAGAATCTAAGAGCCAAAGGAAGGGTACCACTCTTTACAATGCAACTGTCCAGATACAAATTGGCCTCAATATCTACGAACTCGCAGTGCCTACCAATACCTTCACAAGACCCTCATAATAGAAGAAAGACAATGACATCAGAATAAAAGAGACTAATGGAGAGAGGGAGGGCATATGATGGAAAGTGGAGTTGTGAAGGGGAAAGTGGAGGGAGTTATCATGGTTTATTGTCTGTAAGGATACAAGTTGTCAATAAAAAGTTTTACATTAGGGCCAGAGAGATGGTTAAGCGCTTGCATGTGAAGCCTAAGGACCCTGGTTTGAGGCTTGATTCCCCAGGACCCACATCAGCCAGATAGACAAGGCAGCACATGCATTTGGAGATCGTTTGCAGTGGCTGGAGGCCCTGGTGTGCCCATTCTCTATCTATCTGCCTCTTTCTATCTCTGTTGCCCTCAAAAAAAAAAAAAAAATACACACACACACACACATACATTAGCTGGGCATGATGGCACACACCATTAATCCCAGCACTTGGGAGGAATAGGTAGGCAGATTGCAGTGAGTTCAAGGACACTCTAAGACTACATAGTTAATTCTAGGTCACCCTGGGCCAGAGTAAGACTCTACCTTGAAAAACCAAATACAATACAATAAAATAATAATATATACACACACGCATACATATTTTAAAAAATAAAGAAAAAGGGGCTAGAGAGATGGCTTAGCAGTTAAGGTGTTTGCCTGCAAAGCCCAAAGCCAAAGGATGCCAGTTCGACTCTCCAGGACCCACTTAAGACAGATGCACAAGGGGCACATGAATCTGGAGTTTGTCTGCAGTGGCTGGAGGCCCTAGCCCGCCTGTTCTCTCTCTTAAATAATAAAATATACTTAACAACAAAAAGAGAGGAAGGGGGAGAGAAAGAAATGAAGGCCGGAGGGATGGATTAGCAGTTAAGGTGCTAGCCTGCGAAGCCTAAGGGCCTATGCTCCACTCCCCAGATCCCACATAAGCCAGATGCACAAAGTGGGGATTTCGTTGGGAGTTCGTTTGCAATGGCTGGAGGCCCTGACGTGCCCAATCTCTCTGCCTGTCTCTCTCTCTCTCTCAAAATAAGTAAATAATGTATATATATTTTTTAAAGTAAGGCAGTTTATTTTTTTTTTAATTTATTTATTTGAGAGCGACAGACACAGAGAGAAAGACAGATAGAGGGAGAGAGAGAGAATGGGCGCGCCAGGGCTTTCAGCCTCTGCAAACGAACTCCAGACGCGTGCGCCCCCTTGTACATCTGGCTAACGTGGGACCTGGGGAACCGAGCCTCGAACTGGGGTCCTTACGCTTCACAGGCAAGCGCTTAACCGCTAAGCCATCTCTCCAGCCCAATAAAATATTTTTTTAAAAAAAGACAGGAGGGCTTGAGAAATTGCTTAGTGGTTAAGGTGTTTGCCTGTAAAGCCAAAGGAACCCGGTTCGACTCTCCAGGACCGACGTAAGCCAGATGCACAAGGGGCGTATGTGTCTGGAGTTCGTTTGAAGTGGCTGGAGGGCCTGGCACACCCATTCTCTCTTTACCTTTCTGCCTCTTTCTCTCTCAAATAAGTAAATAAAAATAAAGTCTACAAAAAGAAAAGAATTTTAAGAAAGAAATGAGGCTTGATCCTGGGCAAGAAGAGTCCTCAGTAACACACTAACAATCTGAAATGTAGGCACTGGGCATAATCCCATAATGGGGTGATAGCCCCTTTACTGGGCTGGGTTTCTCTGGGGAAGACATCTCTGAGACCTTACGTCCGGCCCCACCTCTGGGCCCCAGGGAGCGCGAACTCCGGGCCCTTCCCCTCCCTAAACCCCGCCCTCAGGCCCTGGAGCCAGCCCTCACGCCAGGTGCTATCCGGCCGCCGGCACAGGTAAGTTTCTCCGATCTCCACAGTGACTTCCGGTTCGCCACGCGCCTGGGTCGGCGGAGAGACGCGGCCGGGGGACGGAGCAGTCCCCTCGACTGCCACATTCTCCCCATGTCCGGGGTCGCCCTCCCCCACAATCCCCGAAGTCGCTGCTGCAACCGCCGCCGCTGCTCCCTGCGCCGCCATTGCCGTGCCGGAACTGACGTAAGAGCGTGGCGCCCGTGCCTTTTAGCTCCGGGTCAGCAGCGCGGGCAGCGGTGACGCAGGCTGTGACTCGGCAGGAACTTATTGTGTCGTGCGGCCGAGTCAGTATCACCGCTACTGGCTGGACGCTTGATGCGGGGACCGGTTCGATCCTGATTGTGGGTTGTTTTTGTTTACTTTGCGACAGGGTCTATCGCCCAGAGGATTCTTCCTGAGTGCTGGGATTAAACGCGTGCACCACGAGCCGCACTTTTTTTTTTTTTTGCGGGGGGGAGGAATCGACTCTAGCGCAGGCTGACCTGGAATGGACTCTGTAAGTCTCAGGCTGGCCCTAGAACTCATGGCGATTCTACCTCTGCCTCCTAAACGCTGGGATTAAAGGCGTGTGCCACCACACCCAGCTTTTTTTTTCTTCTTGAGACAAGGTCTCCTGTATCCGGGGATGGCCTTGAACTGTGTATCAGAGCACAACCTTGAACTGCTGATCCTCCTGCCTCTATCTTCCAACTGCTGGAATTACAACATTCACCACTGCGTCTGCTTTCTGCGTGGAACCTAGGACTTCATACCTGCCAACAGGCACGCTACCAGCTGAACTGAAATTTACATCTGATGTCAGGTGTACTCTATTAGTTTGCCTTTATTTCCTGAGTTTCTTATTAAAGCTGCAGTTTGGAGTTGGAGAGATGGCTTAGCGGTTAAGGCACTTGCCGGTGAAGCTTAAACACCCAGGTTCATTCCCCAGTACCCAAGTATGCCAGCATGGGTCTGGAATTCGTTTGCAGTGGCTAGAGGCCCTGGTGTGTCCATTCTCAGCCTTTTCTCTCTCTCAGATAAAAATTTTTTTTTTCAGATAAATATTTAAGGGGCTGGAGATGTCTTAGCAGTTAAGACACTTGCCTGCAAAGCCAAAGGACTCAAGTTTGATTACCCAGGACCACGTAAAGCAGATGCACAAGATGGAGTTCCTTTGCAGAAGCTAGAGGCCTGGTGGGCCCATTTAAACAACAAAAAAAAGGGGGGGGGGAGGGGGCTGGAGAAATGGCTTAGTGACTAATGCGCTTGCCTGGTAAGTCTAAGGATCCAGGTTTGATTCTCCACATCCCACTTAAACCAGATGCACACGGTGGCTCATGTGTCTGGACTTCCTTTGCAGTGGCTAGTGGCCCTCATGCGCCTATTCTCACTCTCTGTCTCAAATAAATAAAAATAAAACTTAAAAAGATATATTTAGCTAGGTGTGGTGGCACATTGCCTTTAATCCCAGCACTTGGGAGGCAGAGGTAGGAGGATCACCGTGAGTTCGAGGCCACCCTGAGACTGCATAGTGAATTCCAGGTCAACATGGGGTAGAGTGAGGCCCTACCTCAGAAAAATAAATAGATAAACAAAACCCATTGTCTTTCTCTCTCTCTGCCTCTTTCCCTTTCTCATGTAAATAAAAAAATAAATTTTAAAAATAGCTGAGCATGGTGGTGCACACCTTTAATCCCAGCACTTAGGAGGCAGAGTTAGGAGGATCGCTATGAGTTCCTGGCCAGCCTGAGACTACCCAGTAAATTCCAGGTAAGCCTGAGCTAGAGTGAAATCAAAATAAATAAGTAAAATAAACTGGGAGGGCTGGAGAGAGAACTCATTGGTTAAGGCACTTGCCTGTAAAGCCTACTGAACTGGTTTTGTACAGCAAAAGCACTGTGAATAGAGCAAAGTGGCAACCTACAGAATGGGAGAAAATCTTTGCTACCTACACATCTGACAAAGGATTAATATATGAAATATACAAAGAACTCAAAAAAGGAATAACAATCCAATTTTAAAAATGGGCTATTGGCAGGAGGCAGAGGTAGGAGGATCACCCTGAGACTACATAGTGAATACCAGTTCAGCCTGAACTTGAGGGAACTCCTATCTTGAAAAACTAAACATAAATAAATAAAAAATTTTTTAAAGAAAAAAAAAGGGCTACTGGGCTGAGAGATGGCTTAGTAGTTAAGGCACTGGCCTGTAGAGCTAAAGGAACTTGGTTTGATTCCCCAGGACCCATGTAAGCCAGATGCACAAGGTGGTGCATACGTCTGGAATTCACTGGCAGTGGCTTGAAGCCCTGACACACTCATTCTTTCTCACTCTGCCTCTCTCCCTCTCTCAAATAAAAATAAAAAATATTTTTAAAACTGGGCTATGCAGTAATACTTCTCTTAATGTTCATACCCACATATCAATGCTACTGTCACTTTTGGTTAGAGAATCTTCTTTTTTCAGATAGCAGTGACCTTGGGATGACTCAGAAGGCATAATGGTGCTGAGAAGTGACAAAGGAGTGCTCAGCACTGAAATATCTCTCTCACACCATCCAAAGCTCAGGGTCCATTGTAGAAGAGATGGCAGGAAGAATGTAAGAGCCAAAGGAAGGGTAGGAGTCCTTACAACATGCTTCTCCAGACATAAATGGCCTGGATATCAATGACCTCAGTGCCTGACACCACCTACACAAGACCATCATAACAGGAGGAAAAGATGATGATATCAAAATAAAGACAGACTGAGAGGGGGGAAGGGGTATGATGAAGAGTGGAGTTTCAAAAGCTAAAGTGGGGGGCGAGAGGGAATTACCATGGGATATTGTTTACAATTATGGAAGTTGTTAATAAAAAAAAAAGTAAATAACAAAAAATGGGCTATGGAACTAAATAGAGTTCTCAAAAGAATACAGATGGCATATAAGTATCTAAAAAATTGTTCTACATCCCTAGTCATCAGGGAAATGCAGATTAAAACTACATTGAGATTCCATTTATTCCCACCAGAATGGCAACCATCATGAAAACAAATGACAACAAACGCTGGTGAGGATTCAGAAAAAGAAGAGCCCTTCTACACTGTTGATAGAAATGCAATCTGGTCCAGCCATTGTGGAAATCAGTGTGGAAGTTCTGGAGACATCTAAGAAAAGATTTATGATATGACTCAGCATATATCCTAAGGACTTATCTTACTACCTTAGAGTTACTTGCTCGACCATGTTTATTGCTAGGAAATGGAACCAGCCTAGATGTCCCTCGACTTGATGAGTGGATAATGAAGATGTGGCTCATTTATACAATTGAATTCTACTCAGCAATAAAGCAAAATGAAAAAGGTGGACCTGGAAAGCATTACACTTAGGTAACCCAGGCCCAGAAGGCCAAATGTCACATTTGTCTCATAAGTGGAACCTAACTACAAATGACTAGACCTCTGTGTGAGTAGGAAGAAAACTCAGTAGCAGAGGCCAGTAAACTAGAAAAGAGATATAAAGGGAATAGAAAGGGAGGGAGGGGGGATTTAATAGGATGGTATTGTATATATGTAAGTAGAACAACAGATAAATGGGGGTGGAAAGGCCTAAGGAAGATCAGGGAAAGAGACAGTAAAGGAAAAGTGGAGGGACGGCTAATCAAAATCTAACAGGTTATGAATAAGTTATATGGAAACCTACTTTTTTGGACAATGGGACATTGTAGGCTGTTAGTGAGTTGTTGGCCAGAGAGGTCACTGTTGCCCCCAAATATTACAGGCCATTGCTGAGGCTCTTGGTTTCCCACCAGAAATAGATGGTAAGACCCTATTGCAGAAGACTCCACAAATTTGGGCTGCAAGGTAACTGAAAAATCCTGCTGCAGCTAAGCTGAAAACTTCCATGTAAAACAGCTGACAGCTGGAAAAAACTATGCAGCATGTGGTTTAATGTGAAAAAGAAATCACCAGTGAAGATACTCAACAGTGAACACTGCAAGCTTTAAATTTGACCAGCCAGGCCAAATGAACCAAGGGGTACAACAGTGGCACATCTGTTATGGGGGAAACCAACATCTCTCTAATTGGACTAGTGGCCCGTTCTATGAGAGGGAATACATCTCTGAAACAGAAAACCTACAACAGGGGTAGTCATGAGCCCTAGGGGGTGTAACATCTGCTGCTCTCTGGCTAAATGTATATATTATGCTCACCAAACTGCCCAGTAAGCACTTCTCTTAATGTTCATACCCATATATTAATGCTACTCTCACTTTTGATTAGAGAAACTTCTCTTGTCAGATGGCAGTGACCTTGGGATGACTCAGAAGACACAATAGTGCTGAGAAGAAGTGACAGAGGAGTGCTCAGCACTGAAATCTCTCTCACCTTCCAAGGTTCAGGGTCCATTGCAGAAGAGGTGGTGGAAGGAATGTAAGAGCCAAAGGAAGGGTAGGACTCCTTACAAAGCGCTCCTCTAGATACAAAATGGCCTGGATATCCATGACCTCTCAGTGTCTGACAATACCTACACAAGACCATCATAATAGGAGAAAAAGATCATGACATCAAAATAAGAGACTGAGGAAGGGGTATGATGGAAAGTGGAGTTGCAATGGGGAAAGTGGGAGGAGGAAGGGAATTACCATAGGTTATTGTCTACAATTATGGAAGTTGTCAATAATTTTTTTTAAATTTCTGCCAACTTCTCATCAGCTATCTTTGAGGAATAAAGTGTTCTTGACCACCACCTCACTCACTGATTGATTAAATTAATAAAGTTCTTTACCCCCACCTCACCTGTTGATTGGCTTCTGCCATGTGGTAAGCAGACCCAGCCTGTGCTGATAGTATATAACAGCACCAGCACAGTACCAGGCAGAATAGGTACTCAATAAACATCCACTTTAGCCATTTTATGGCAGTTCTTTGATTTATAATTAGGCTATTGGGCTTCAAAACAACTCTCCATCTGGATGTGGTGGTGTACACCCTCAATCCCAGCACTTGGGAGGCAGAATTAGGAGAATCTCTGAGTTTGAGGCCAACCTGGAATTGCAAAGTGAGTTCCAGGTCAACCTAGGCTACAGTGAGACCCTGTCTGGAGGAAAAAAAAAAAATCCTTTTGCTCGGCATGGTGATGCACAACTTTAATCCCAGCGCTCCGGAGGCTGAGGTAGGAGGATTGATGTGAGTTTGAGGCCAACCTGAGACTACAAATTGATTCAAAGTCAACCTGGGTTAGACCCTACCTCAGGGGGGAAAAAAAAATCCAAAAGAGATCCAAAAGGCTTGAGGACGGGGCTTAAAGATTACAGCTCAGAACAAGAGAAAGATAGTATGCCTTGAATTTAATAGAAGACTCACAGAGACACTAGCTAGAAAATGCTTGGGGGTGAGTGGTTGTCATAAATGTTCAGGGAAGAAATATTATAAATATCGAGTAGGACAAAAGGCTTTCTGATCAGAAAGTAGAACACAGAATGACCATACAGAGAGAAAAGCATATTATATTATTTTGGGCATTAAAGCTGTCAATATTTGATCATTATTTTTTACCTACAAAACTGATTGTTCCAAATGGATCAACATATTAAATGAAAAAAGCATTTGCAGAGCACATGTTTGCAAATATCTTTTAGGCACCAAAATCTAGAAATAGGCACTACCCTCGGGCTCCTTGTCCATGTGGATATGGCTGTGGGAAGCTAGCAAAAGGTGGAATACAAATAAAGTCAGTTTTCTCAGCCTAAAAAAAAAAAAAAAAAAAAAAAAAAAAAGATTACAGCTCAGGAAATCTGACAGCTAGGTATCACTGGGACAGAACACTGGGAAGGACTGTGGGAGCTTCAGTGAACACTAGGGTTCTAGCAGCATAAGAAACAGAAAAAAAAATAAGACAGGCAACAAAATTGAAGTGCCTTAGCTGGGTGTTGTGATGCATGCCTTTAATCCCAGCACTTGGAAGGCAGGGGTTGCAGGATCTCAGTGAGTCCCAAGTCAGCCTGGGTTAGAGTGAGATCCTACCTCAAAAAAAAAACAAATGAGCCCAGTGTGGTGGAGAACACCCTTAATCCCAGCACTTGGGAGGCAGAGGTAGGAGGATCACAGTGAGTTCAGGGCCACCCTGAGACTACATAGTGAATTCCAGGCCAGCCTGGGCTAGAGCGAGACCTTACCTTGAAAACAAAGTAATGCCTTCTCTCCCAACCCATTTTCAGAATTGTTAGCTTCAAGATGCAGATACCTCACTTGACACTTTACCTGACATTTCAGTTATCAATTATGGTCTTCCTGATTAAGGACCAGAGTTACTGCATGCATCAACCTTACTGTGTCTCCTCCAATCAAATAGCGACTTATAACATCTTACAACTTCTAGAACTATGTAGGGATTGCACCAGATCCTTTTGTGCTGTTCTTGTGCACTTCGATTGCCTGTCAGCACATTCTAAGGCCAGCACCTGAGACTCTTCTTTGACACTTGGCTAAGGGTGTTTGTCATTACTGAGACAAGATCTGGACTTATACCCTAGGTTAGCCTTGAACTCAGGATTCTCCTGCTTCAACCTTAGGAGTGCTGGGGTTTCAGGCGTGTACCATCACACCGGGCTCTGCTTGAAAAAGCTGAAAACAGATTTGAGCCTATTTAAGTACTTTTCCATCCCCATCTCCCAATACAAACTTTCACAATTAACTGTCAAATGAAGGAATTAATCAATGACCTGGAGCCTAATATTCCTTTGAGGAATAGTTTACTAGCTCTGAACTTTTGCCTTCTTCCCTACCTACTTCCCTCTACCCTTTTAGTTTCTTTCTTTTTTTTTTTTTTCGAGGTAGGATCTCACTCTGGCCAGGCTGACCTGGAATTCACTATGTAGTTTCAGCGTGGCCTCAAACTCACAGCAATCCTACATCTGCTTCCCGAGTGCTGGGATTAAAGGTGTGCGCCACCATGCCCGGCTCCTCTACCCTTTTGAAAGCACCTTTTGCTTTCAGTGCAGAAGGGGATCTCCCTCATGCGCCCCCTCCCCACCGCCACCAGCCTCTTTATAAACAAATCATTTGGACACAAACCTTTTCTGGGTCAGTTCCTAGGGACTTCAGCTTTACCATCCCTTTCCTACTGCTCCCAGGCTAAGGCCTGTGCTGCAAGCTCCATCTCTCCTGGCTGCCGCTGCCTCTTCAGCTTTTCTCATTGTGGCTTCCTACTACTTGCCATTTGCCCTCCAGATACAATTTCCTATCTCTATTCAACCCAACTATTCCATCTGAAAGAGGGAGCAGATGGTATCAGCCTACAAGCTTCAAGTGAACTGTCAGGACTCAGGCATGAAATCAAGAGACAGAGGTCTGTCCTAACAGCACTCAGGAGGTAGAGCCAAGAGGGATCAGAGCAAGTTCAAGGCTAGCCTGGTCTATATAGTGAGTTTCAAGCTATCCAGGGCTACACCATGCGACTCTATCTCAAAATAAAAGGAAGCCAGATGCACAAGGTGGCACGTGCGTTTGGCCCTGGCGCACCCATTCTCTTTCTCTCTCTCTCTGCCTGTTTCTCTCTTTCAAATGAATAAAATTTAAAAAAACCTTTAGGAAAAAAGGGGGAGGGGCTGGAGAGATGGCTCAGTGGTTAAGGGACTTGCCTGCAAAGCCTAACAGCCCAAGTATTCAAGTGAAGCCAGATGAAGAAAGTGGCACATGTATCAGAATTTGTTGGCAGCGGCTAGAAGCTGTGGCATGTTGATTCTGTTTCCTCTGCTTACAAATGAGTAAAAATACGATAAATTAGGGTGGGCGTGGTGGCACATGACTTTAATCCCAGAACTTAGGAGGCATAGCTAGGAGGATCGCCATGAGTTTGAGGCCACCCTGAAATGACATAGTAAATTCCAGTCGAGGCTAAAGCAAGACCCTACCTCAAAAATAATAATAATAAAGGGAAAAACAGAAACTAGAGATATAGCATGTAGCTCAGTTAGTAGAGTGCTTGTCTAGCATGTAATCCCCAGCAACAGGGAGATGGCTCATGGGCAAGAGCACTTGCTGCACAAGCATGAGGACCCGTGTTAGATCCCCAGCACCCACGTTTAACAAAGAAAGAAAAAGAGCCGGACGTGGTAGTGCACACCTTTAATCCCAGCACTTGGGAGGCAGAAATAGGATCACCATGAGTTGAAGGCCACCCTGAGATCACATAGTGAATTTCAGGTCAGCGTGAATTAGAGTGAAAGCCTACCTAAAAAAAAAGAAAGAAGGAAGGAAAGAAAAAGAAGGGCACGGCCATACTTGCCTGAAACCCCAGCACTGGGTAGGACAGAGACAGGAGGATCACTGGGGCCTGCTGGTCAGCCAGTATAGCTGAAAACCAGTGAGCACCAGGTTGAGTGAGAGACTGTCTCAAAGAAATGAGGTAGAAGAGTGATAGGAAAGGACACACAGTCCTCACCTCTACACACATGCATACAGCACGTGCATCTGTACACACACCACATATGATACACACACCAAATTAAACATGGATCCTCAACAACGCATAAAACTAGAAGTAAACCCAATGCGGTGGTGCACGCCTTTAGTCCCAGCACTTGGGAGGCAGAAGTTGAAGGATCACCATGAGTTCGAGGCCAGCCTGAGACTACACAGTGAATTCCAGGTCATCCTGGGCTAGAGTGAAACCCTACCTTGGGGGGAAAAAAAAAAAGTGAATAGGGTGTTTTCAATTGAGACTTCATCAGAAGTTCAATTCCACATAGGAAGTTCTGTTTAAGTTTGCTAGCTAGAGTCCTTTCTGCCCAAGCCCCTGGCCCTCCCTAGAAGAGTCCTCTCTCTGTGGTGCGACATCCAGGTCTCTGTTGGTAGCCTGCTGGCGTACAACCTTATTCCTTGTCTTGGCCACAGAGCTAGCAGACAGTATTTTTAACCTCACTCAGGCTCAGGTGGCTACTCAATCTGGTGACCTTCACCTTTAAAACCTGTGACTGCCAGGAAAGGAAGAGTCAGAACTACCTGGGCCTCTAATATTGTCTGCAGCCCACAATTATTTGTTAAATGAGCAGAAGCATCCAAACTGGCCCCCACTCCTGCCAAATCAAACAGGCAAGAACCTTGGGGCCAATTTTCCCGTCTGCCAGGGTGGCAGGATAGTTAGAGACTAGGACAAGAACCAGCTTACATCCTATGGCCCAGGAAACCCAAGAAGGGGCCAAAAAAGTAGCTCTGCCCTTCTCACACACAGGCCCCAGGGGGCATTCAAAATGCAAACTTTAATAATAAACAGCAGGTCAGAGTAGGAGTTCCCCAGGACTGAGGACAGAGGAGCTGAAGCTAGAGGCCTCAGAGGCCCCAGCTTCCTTCCCTCCAAGGCCTGGAGGTAAGGAAGCAATGGGCCCTTCTAAGGAGGAGTGGTGCCCAGCTCCATGTAAGTCCATCTGTCTGGGGCCCTAAGACCCAAGATGCAGTAGTGATTGGAACAGAGTGGCATCCTGCTGGCCCCAGATGGTCCTGGCAGGAGGTACAGCAGACAAGCAGGCCAAAGCCATGGAGTCAGATTCGGAAGCTTTCCTCCCGGCCATCGATGTGGCGGAGCCGCAGATAGACGTCTGTACCAATGCCCTGCAGGGACTGCAGCTGCAGGGAGCCACCGAGGTACTCCGCATAGGCCCGCGATGTGGGCAACCCGAAGCCAAAACTAGGGGCAGGCAGGAGGATAGGATAGGTGCCTCAGAGGCTTGAGTGTCCTGGCCAACACCCCCCCCCCCCGCAATCTGGGCCAGGTGGGGTCTCACCCATGCATGGGTCCTGACTGGCTGCTACTGTGCATATCCAGGTGGCCAAAAAGTGGGCTGATCCGGGGGTCCTGGGTGCTGGACTCAGCTGTGGTGAAGTGGTAATCCATGACACGATCCAAGTCTTTATGAGCAATTCCTCCACCCCGGTCTGAAATCCTGGCAGGATGTCAACAACATGGGCTTGATGAGGTTTGATTAAGTCTCACTGCCCCCGATTAGCCAGAGCAGTCTTATTTCTTGTTCCTTCCATCCAAAAATAGAATGTAGTCCACCCAAAACAAACCCTTGAGCATGCTTTGTTTAATCTACTGTTCTACAGTCTCACCTGTATCTAGGTAACAGCTTGCTTATATCTTTTCACAGGACTTGACATTTATTCTTTTATTAGTATTATTGACATTTATTCTTATCAAAGACTGGTTTCCCACTGAGCATGGTGGCGCACGCCTTTAATCCCAGCACTTGGGAGGCAGAGGTAGGAGGATCGCCGTGAGTTCGAGGCCACCCTCAGACTACATAGCGAATTCCAGGTCAGCCTGAGCTAGAGTGAGACCTTACCTCAAAAAAAAAAAAAAAAAAAAAAAAAAAAAGACTGGTTTCTCAACTCCAGGCCCCTCACCAAACTCCAGATCCATTACTGTCCATCTTCTAGCAATCTCAGGACTAGAGAATATCTTTTCTGACCATACTTCAAGGTACTGGCTCAAGGTCCTACACAGCAAGTTATAAATAGTGCCCAAAACACCCATCAACCCAGCCCAGCTCCACTTGGGCAAACCTGATGACCAGATCAATATCATTGTTGGCGATGGTGATAACCACATCTGGAACATTGTAGGGAGTATCTAGATGACTCTCCATTGTGGCTCTACACAGGAGGGAAAGAAGTAGTGGTAGCAGCCCAGTTCCTATATCCCTTCCACCCCCACCCAACACATGCAGCCTGCCCACCTCATGGCATTCTTGAGCAGCTCAGGAAGAATGTAGTCTAGTGGCATAGGGATGAAGGGGAAGCGGGCAGCCACATGTCCATTGATGCGAACACGGGGAGCATTGCCATACTTGTGTTCACACAGGCGTCTGTGGATAGAAGGGTTCAGGCAAATGCCCCTAGAGTAGTAGGTCTCAAGTGGAGATGATTCTGCTCTGCTAAGGGACACTTGGCAATGTATTTGCTTGTCACACTGAGGAGCATTTCTGGCATCAAGTAAATAGAAGCCAAAGATCCTGCTAAACAGCTTAAAATACAGAGGACAGCCATGTGCTAGAAAAACATCACCTTGACTTAAGATGCTAATGTTGAGAAACTTTAACCCTATAATCCCAGCTTTAGGGAGGTTAAAGCAGGAGAATCAAAAAAGTCCTGAGCTAACCTGGGCACCTGGGTAAGACCCTTTTTCAAAAAAACCAAACCAAAACATAAAAGAAACCCTGTCCCAAGCAAGTACTCTGACAGAAACCTTCTGCCCCCAGATATCTATACCTGGCACCATTCCAGCCTCACCTGGCAAAATCCACCCATTTCTCAATAATCTTCTTTGGTGAGAGACGAGTGCAGATGATGCCAACAAAGTCAGGCTGGCAGGAGAAAGAAAGTCAGGACTAGCAACACCTCCACCCCACCTCAGCCGCCAAATGCCTCGAAGCTGATGCCCAGCCTAAATGGGGCATGGCTCAGTTTTCTTTACACGTTTAACGTTCTTAGGCTGCTCTCAGGTCTCGGAGTCCCACCTTATCCTCATGCAGTGCCAGGTGGTGAGTGGCCAACATGCGGATACCAAGCCTTGAAGTCAGCGTCTTGTCCAAAAAGTAACGAACAAGCTTTTCATCCTGTAAAGAGTAGAACCTCAGAAACCTGTGTCCTTTTCAGCCCCCTAACTTCACCAAGCCTATCCTTGCCGCCCCTAACCTGTATGTGCTTCCGGCTTTCACGAAGGCCCTCAGCTAGGAGGGTCACAACATCCTTGTGGTCATCTAGCAGCTGTCGCACCAGCTGGCAATACTGGGCTTCATCTGCCTGGTCTTTTATCTGCAGAGCATAGAGTCATGAGCACAGGTGGTCCAACCCTGACTTCTCAGCCCCTCACTCTGCTCAGCCCATCCTCACCGGTGGGAAGTCTGTAAGCTTCTGGAAGGCCCGAATGTATAGCTCATGCTGTGTGGAAGAAGTATAAGAATTGCACTAGGTAGAAAACAGGCACCCATACCTATTTCTGGGGGAATCACCACCCAACCCAATGCACACCCCCACTTTTTTTCAGCCTCCATGAATATGTAGCCTTGGCCTTTGAAGGCTTGGGGCTCAGTTCCATGCATCCTTGACACCTTGGCAGGTAAGTCTGTGCCACTCTGGGCTTGGGCTCCTCACTTACATCGTGGGCAGTGTGCACAGACTGAAGGTCCCCTCTACCTTACCACATGTAGTATGGTAGGGTTGCAACCAATAATGAAAGGAAGGCTACGGAAGCCCTTGATGCGGTGAGCGATCCTCACTGGCAGCTCCTGCTGCAGATAGCGACCACTTTTCTGTAACAAAAAAAGGCAAGGGCCTGAGCAGCTGGCTAGAGCACCTGTAGGAGAGGCGAAGAAAGGAATGGGAGCCTTACCAGAAGGTGGCTGCCGTCCTGTGAGCGGCCTGAATATAGCATCATGGTGGGAGTAAGGCGGACTGAAGGCTGAAAGGGTAGATGGACCTTGAGCAAAAGACCTCCTATACCCCAACCCAAACACATTATTTCTACCCTTTCCCTGAACACACTCCATCCAGTTCCTGACCCTGCTGTCCAGCCCGGCAACGCACCTTCTCTGCAGCCACGTCGATGGCAGATTGGTTGTAAAAGGAAGTGACAGTCTTGGAGCGCTCTCGTGCCAGCTCCACATGGTGGGTGTCCGTAGCTGATGTTGAGCGGGCCCGGAGTGACAGTGAGGTCCCCAAGAGGGGTCGAAGTGAAGGCCCGCCCCGAGGACTGCAGCCCAGCATCAAAGTCAGTATCATGGTCCCGCTCCTTCGTTGGATTGGGCAGCCACTGGGGCTGAGGACCCGACACAGAGGCGATCTCAAGGCAGGGCAAGAAGAGTGTGATCGGTCAGGAATTCTTCGAGGACTTCAAGGCTGACGGTCAGCAAAAGATGCTGCTGACAAGCTCAGTCCAGTGAGAGTTGCTCCCATCTATTGGAGAGGCAGAGGATGGAGTTGAAAGGATCCAAATTCAGATGGCCTGTACCACCTCTCCACGTGGACACCAGAATCCTCAGCCCTGGGCAACCTCTTCTCCCTTAAACTACCTTCCCAAACACACAGGCCAAGCCTGGACAACAGCTCTCCTTTCTACCTAGTGGCTTGCGGGGAGGGCGGAAGGGTCCTCAGGTACATCTAGCGGGTCTGCCTTGTTCTTGGGCACCCTCGTTTAGGGGGCGGGTCTGACCCCTACTCAGAGATGTGAGATCCCGAACCCTGAAGCCTGTCTGGTCTGCGGACGTGCGACTCACAGCGCCGTGCTCCGGAGAGCAGCGTGCGAGCGATGCGGCCCGCGGTTCCCACGTGAGCGCTCCCTCCGCGGTGTCCCAGAGTCCGGCCTGGGTCCCCCATATGGTGGATGCCAGGCCCCTCCCCGCGCCCATGCGCACTCAGCGCAGAGGTGGCGGATGCGGACTGCGCGGCCGAGCGTCGGCCCGGGTCTGCGGGTGACTGAGTACTCACCTCGAGCCAGAGCCTGGACCCGGGTCCGAGCGGAGCCGCCCAAGCCGTCCACCCGCCCGGCGGCCCGAGCCCGACTGCGCCCTCTCCCGTTGTAATGTCGCGCGGGCCGTGGGCTCCCAGTGCCTCCTGGGAGTTGTAGTTTGACTCCCGAGACTCCAGCCCATCCTGGCCAAGCCCCTGCTCTCAACCCTCTCCCTCACCTCCCCTCTCTTCCTCCTCCCCTCCCTTCCTCCTCCGCTCTCTTCTCCTCCCCTCCCTCCCCTCCCCTCCCCTCTCCTCTCCTCCCCCACGGCTCCCGAAATTATCCATGACCTCTAGGAGATGAACTCCCTAAGAGCAAAACGCTAGATCGGGGAAACCCCCTTAGATGTAAAGTATACCGAGCAAACTGAGTCTTCCTCCGAGATCCCATCCTCCTGCTTCATCTCTTAGCTGGAAACTAGACTGCCAGCTTCAAACTCTAGTTTAGCCCTTTAAACATTGAAGCAAGTTAGCTGACATGTAGGTGCTTTAATTTTGGTACTGGTAAAAAATGAGGAAGCATTAATCTTCGAATTGTATGGATTATATGAATTATGTCTGCAAACTGCCTAGAGCAGTGTCAGACTTGGGATTAACACGTTTAGGTATTACTCATGCCTGCCTGGAAGTTACCATGGCTGGGTGCTACAGTCTGTGCAAGCAACAGGTAAGGACTGAGCACTGGTGCAGCTCAAGAAGAACGGGACAGGACGGAGAGCAGCAGGGATGATCTATTGAAGGATATCCTCCTAAGGCAGTAGCTACAGGATATCTGGGAGGGAATTCAATGAGACCTGCAGCTCCTGAGAGTCAAAACATCCGCATTTGCCCTGGGGGAGTTAGGAACCACTGAAGGGCTTTTTTTTTTTTTTTCAAATATATTTTATCTATTTATTTGAGAGAGAGAAATAGAGAGAACGGGCCTACCAGGGCCTCCAGCTATGGCAAACACACTCCAGATTCATGTGCCCCCTTGTGCATCTGGCTTATGTGGGTTCTGGGGAGTCAAGGCGGGATCCTTTGGCATTGCAGGCGAATGCCTTAACTGCTAAACCATCTCTCCAGCCCCCCCTTTTTTTGCTTTGTTTTGTTATATCTTGGCTTAGTATTTTATTATTTATTTATTTATTTGTTGAGAGAGCAAGGGGGAGAGAGAGAGAGTATGGGCGCACTAGGGCCTCCTGCCTCTGTAAATGAACTCCAGACACATGTGCCCCTTTGTACATCAGGTTCTAAGTAAGTAGTGGAAAATCGAACCCAGGCTGTCAGGCTTTGCAAGCAATTGCCTTTAAAGGCTAAGTCATTAGTTCTCCAACGCTGTTTTTGTTGTCGTTTGTTTGTGTTTTTTTTTATTTTTTATTTATTTATTTGAGAGCGACAGACACAGAGAGAAAGACAGATAGAGGGAGGGAGAGAGAATGGGCGCGCCAGGGCTTCCAGCCTCTGCAAACGAACTCCAGACGCGTGCGCCCCCTTGTGCATCTGGCTAACGTGGGACCTGGGGAACCGAGCCTCAAACCGGGGTCCTTAGGCTTCACAGGCAAGCGCTTAACCGCTAAGCCATCTCTCCAGCCCTTGTTTGTGTTTTTTATTTTTCGAGGTAGTGTCTCTCTAGCTCAGGCTGACCTGGAATTCATTATGCAGTCTCAGGGTGGCCTCAAACTCACTTCAGTCCTCCTACTTCTGCCTCCTAAAATGCTGGGATTAAAGGCATGCGCCACCAAGCCCAACTAGTATTTCAATTAAAAAAAAAATAATGAAAAAAAAAAGCCAGGCGTGGTGGCGCATGCCTTTAGCTGTTTGCCACTAAACCATCTCTTTAGTCCTTTTTGGTTTTTTGAGAAAGTGCTTTGCTCTAGTCCAGACTGACCTGGAATTCACTATGTAGTCTCAGGGTCCTACCTCTGCCTCCCAAATGCTGAGATTAAAGGCATGTGCCACCACGCCTGGCTAGCATTTCAATTTTAAAAAATAAAAAAAGAAGCCTGGCAAGGTGGCGCATGCCTTTAATCCCAGCATTCAGGAAGCAGAGGAGGATTGCTGTGAGTTCAAGGCCACCCTGAGAATACATAGTTAATTCCAAGTCAGCCTGGACCCAGAGGGAGACCCTACCTCAAAAAAAACAATAATAGACTCGATTTTTATTGTTTCTGCATTCTTTGTTTCCTCATTTGATAAACATGAAGAAATAAGGAACTTACTAGATTTAAAAACTGAATCTTAGAGACTTCCGGTTAAGATGGCGGCGTAGGTACCACGCCAAAGCTGCCTAGGGGGGAAAAAGACCAAAAAAAACTCAGCAAAATACACACTTTTACTAAAAAGTGAGGTGTATAGGAAATTGAAGCGGCAGTGGAGAAGTAGAAGAGTTATAGAGCATCCAGAGCCTGCACAGGCGGGAAAAGCGGCTCCGGTAGCTCGGCCAACCGCCGCAGCCGCGGCACGGCAGAAAACCGCCAGACTCGGCTCGAGCCCAGGAAAAGCCAGGTGCGGGATTTTCCCCTCACACCGCGCTCTCCGCAACTCGGGAAACGTGAGGGGAGAGCGGCAGTGAGCAGTGAGGAGCAGACCGCGAGGTAGAAGAACACGTGGAGCAGCGAGACAACCAGAGCAGCCGCGGCTCCCTCCCCTCCCCCACCGCCTGAGCCCAGCTCCAGCGAACAGAGCAGCGGCCTGGGACCCGGCCACGCCAACTTGGGCTGACAACGGGACCCAAGCAGGAGCAGAGTTCGGGAGCAAAATCAGCGGCTCCAGCACCGGTACCAGCAGCCCCAGCAGCAGCAGACCCAGGAGCGGCAGCAGCAGCAGATCCTGCAGCAGCAGCTTCAGGGGGAGCAGCGGCAGTGGACACAGCAGCAGCAGCTTCAGCAGCAGTGGTGGCTCCAGCAGTGGCAGCTACAGCAGCAGCAGAGGCAGCAGCAGCGGCTCAGGTTGCCCCGTAGGAAAAGCAAGTGCCCAACTCCAGAAATCAGAACAGCATCCCGACGACCCAGGCAGCAACTTGACTGAGACCAAAATCACCCAAGGTAACTGGGATTGCACCAGGGAAGGGTCTCACTTGGTCACAAGCTGACTTGGATCCCTCAACAGACCAGAAATCTAAACCTCTTTGTTGATAGAGGATCTGGTCATTATAATAACTACTCTTGCATACATACTCGGGGCTGTTTTTGATTGAATGTGTAAAGTGTTTAGTTAAATTTTAGAATCTACCTGTATTTTATTCCACTCAGCCTGCTTGAATACTCCTATAGCAGGGAAACTCAACCCCTAAGAACATCTCTGTAGATACTCTGAGAGTCTTAAGAGCCACACCTAATACCGTAAGGTCCTACCCTGAAAATATATTACATCAAATCAATTGATACAGCTAAGAATACACAGCTAGCTAGAAAATCCAAGCATTAACTTAATCCAAGATGCAAAAATATATACATTATAACACAAGAAACACTAAAAAGCAAGACAATATAAATCCACCTAAAAGTATTAATGCATCAGAAATGTCCTCCAGTGAGAAAGAGTTAGAGGAAATGCCTGAGAAAGAGTTCAAAAGAATAATTATAAATATGTTCAAAGAGGTCAAAGAACACATGAAAACAATCAAAGAAGAAATCAAAGAGGAAATCAAAGGAATCAAAGAAGAGGCAGGACACCAATTTAATGAAATAAAGAAGGCAATACAAGACATAAATAGGGAAATAGAAATAATAAAGAAAAACCAGTCAGAACACAGTTAATGAAATAAAAAACTCTGTAGAAAATCTCACCAGTAGGATGGATGAGGGAGAGGACAGAATATCTAAGCTAGAAGACCAGGTGGCAGACCTAATGCAGTCCAACAAAGAGAAAGACAAACTTATAGAAAAGTATGAGTGGGAATTTCAAGATATTCGAGACACTACGAAAAGATCCAATATAAGAACTCAGGGCATAGTAGAAGGAGAAGAACTCCACTCCAGAGGCATAGTAGGCATCTTCAACAAAATCATAGAGGAAAATTTCCCCCAAATTGGGAAAGAGGTGCCAATACAGATACAGGAAGCCTTTAGAACCCCAGCCAGACAAAACCCAGAAAGAACCTCTCCTCGCCATATTATAATCAAACTTCCAAACACACACACCAAAGAAAAAATATTGAAAGCAGTTAGAGAGAAAAATCAAGTTACCTACAAAAGCAAGCCCATCAGGATTACAGCAGATTATTCAACACAAACTTTTAAAGCCAGAAGGGCTTGGAGTGATATATTCCAAGTTCTGAAAGATAACAACTGTCAACCAAGGTTACTTTATCCTGCAAAGTTATCCATTCAAATAGATGGAGAAATAAAGACATTCCATGACAAAAGCAGGTTAAAGGAGTATTTGAAGACAAAACCAGCTCTACAGAAAATACTTGATAGAATCCTCCATGCTGAACAAAAGGAAAAGCACACATATAAGGAACCTAGAAAAAACAAGCTATACTCAAATACCAGTTAACAGAAGAGAGCACAGGTAGAACCAGAAACACACACACACACAAAAAAAAAAAGGCAAACATAAATACACACCTTTCAATAATATCTCTTAATATCAACAGTCTCAATGCCCCAACGAAAAGACATAGATTTGCAGACTGGGTTAAAAAGCAGGATCCTACAATTTGTTGTCTCCAAGAAACTCACCTTTCTACAAAGGATAGACATTATCTTAGGGTGAAAGGTTGGAAGACGGTGTTTCAAGCAAATGGGCCTAGAAAACAAGCAGGGGTTGCTATCCTAATATCAGACAGGGTAGACTTTAGTCCGACGTTAGTCAAGAAAGATAAGGAAGGTCACTTTATATTGATTAAGGGCACACTCCAACAGGAGGACGTTACAATCCTAAACATATATGCACCTAACATGGGGGCTCCCAAATTCGTCAAACAAACACTATTAGAACTAAGGTCACAGATAACACCAAACACAGTGGTGGTGGGTGACTTTAACACCCCACTCTCATCAATTGACAGGTCATCCAGGGAAAGAATAAACAGAGAGGCATCTGGACTAAATGAGGTCATAGAAGGAATGGACCTAACAGATATATACAGGACATTTCATCCAAAGGCTGCAGAATATACATTCTTTTCAGCAGCACATGGAACATTCTCTAAAATAGACCATATATTAGGACACAAAGCAAATCTTAACAAATTCAGGAAAATTGAAATAATTCCTTGCATTCTATCTGACCACAATGGAATTAAACTACAAATCAGTAGCAAGAAAGGCTATAGAGCATACACAAAATCATGGAAACTAAACAATACACTACTAAATGATGAGTGGGTCAATGAAGAAATCAAAAAGGAAATCAAAAAATTTATAGAGTCAAATGATAATGAGAACACAACATACCAAAATCTCTGGGACACAATGAAGGCAGTTCTAAGAGGTAAATTTATAGCCTTAAGTGCCTATATTAAGAAATTAGAAAGGTCGCAAGTAAATGACCTAATGCTTCACCTTAAAGCCTTGGAAAAAGAAGAACAAGGCAAACCAAAAATCAGTAGATGGGAAGAAATAATAAAGATTAGGGCAGAAATTAATGAAATAGAAACAAAAAGAACAATCCAAAGAATTAATGAAACAAAGAGTTGGTTCTTTGAAAGGATAAACAAGATTGATAAACCCTTAGCAAATCTGACCAAAAGAAAGAGAGAAGAGACACAAATTAATAAAATCAGAGATGAACAAGGTAACATCACAACAGATTCCAGAGAAATTCAAAAAATCATAGGGACATACTATAAAAGCATATACTCTACAAAGTATGAAAATCTGAAAGAAATGGATGATTTCCTTGATCTATATGACCTACCTAAATTAAATCAAAATGGGATTAATCACTTAAATAGACCTATAACAAACATGGAAATCAGAACAGTTATCAATAATCTCCCAACTAAAAAAAGCCCAGGCCCGGATGGATTCACTGCTGAATTTTACCAGACTTTTAAGGAAGAGCTAACACCATTGCTTCTTAAGCTTTTCCAGGAAATAGAAAAAGAAGGAATTCTACCAAACTCCTTCTATGAGGCCAGCATCACCCTGATACCAAAACCAGGCAAAGATAGAACAAAAAAAGAAAATTACAGACCAATCTCCCTCATGAACATAGATGCAAAAATTCTCAACAAAATATTGGCAAACAGAATACAAGAGTATATCAAAAAGATCATTCACCCTGACCAAGTAGGCTTTATCCCAGAGATGCAGGGATGGTTCAACATACGCAAATCTATAAATGTAATACATTACATAAACGGGTTGAAAGACAAAAATCACATGATCATCTCATTAGATGCAGAGAAAGCATTTGACAAAATCCAACATCCCTTCATGATAAAAGTCCTACAGAGACTGGGAATAGAAGGAACATATCTCAATATAATAAAGGCTATTTATGACAAGCCTACAGCCAACATAATACTAAATGGGGAAAAACTGGAAGCTTTTCCACTAAAATCAGGAAAAAGACAAGGGTGTCCACTGTCCCCACTTCTATTTAATATAGTTTTGGAAGTCTTAGCCATAGCAATAAGGCAAGAGACACACATAAAAGGGATACAAATTGGAAAGGAAGAAATCAAGTTATCATTATTTGCAGATGACATGACTCTATACATAAAGGACCCTAAAGACTCTACTAGCAAGTTGTTAGAGCTGATCAAAACCTACAGCAATGTAGCAGGATACAAAATAAATACACAGAAATCAGTAGCCTTCATATATGCTAACAACAAACACACATAGGATGAAATCAGAGAATCACTCCCATTCACAATTGCATCAAAAAAAATAAAATACCTTGGAATAAACCTAACCAAGGAAGTAAAGAATCTATACAATGAGAACTTTAAAACACTCAAGCGAGAAATTGCAGAAGACACTAGAAAATGGAGAAACATCCCTTGTTCCTGGATTGGAAGAATCAATATCGTGAAAATGGCAATCTTACCTAAAGCAATCTACACATTTAATGCAATCCCTATCAAAATTCCAAAGGCTTTCTTCATGGAAATAGAAAAAACAATCCAAAAATTCATTTGGAATCACAAAAAACCTTGAATATCTAAAATAATACTGAGCAACAAAAAAGAGGCTGGTGGTATCACCATACCTGATTTTAACCTATACTACAGAGCCATAGTAACAAAAACAGCATGGTACTGGCACAAAAACAGACATGTAGATCAGTGGAACAGAATAGAGGACCCAGATGTAAGCCCAAGTAGCTATAGCCACCTGATATTCGATAAAAATGCCAAAAATACTCATTGGAGAAGAGACAGCCTCTTCAGCAAATGGTGTTTTGAAAACTGGATAAATATCTGCAGAAGGATGAAAATAGATTCTTCTCTCTCACCATGCACAAGAATTAAGTCCAAATGGATTAAAGACCTTAACATCAGACCGGAAACTTTGAAACTGCTAGAGGAAAAAGTAGGGGAAACCCTTCAACATATTGGTCTTGGCAAAGACTTTCTGAATACAACCCCAATTGCTCAGGCAATAAAACCACAGATTAACCACTGGGACCTAATGAAATTACAAAGATTTTGCACCGCAAAGGACACAGTGAAAAAAGCAAAGAGGCAACCTGCAGAATGGGAAAAAATCTTCGCCAGCTATATATCTGATAGAGGATTAATATCTAGGATATACAAAGAACTCAAAAAAGTTAAATAATAAGGAATCAAACAAGCCAATCAAAAAATGGGCTATGGAGCTAAATAGAGAGTTCTCAAAGGAAGAAATACGAATGGCATATAAGCATCTAAAAAAATGTTCTACGTCACTAGTCATCAGGGAAATGCAGATTAAAACTACATTGAGATTCCATCTCACTCCTGTCAGATTGGCCACCATCATGAAAACAAATGATCATAAATGTTGGCGGGGATGTGGAAAAAAAGGAACCCTTCTGCACTGCTGGTGGGAATGCAATGTGGTCCAGCCCTTGTGGAAAACAGTGTGGAGGTTCCTAAAACAGCTAGAGATTGATCTACCATATGACCCAGCTATAGCGCTCCTAGGCATATATCCAAAGGACTCATCTCATTTCCTTAGAAGTACATGCTCAACCATGTTTATTGCTGCTCAATTTATAATAGCTGGGAAATGGAACCAGCCTAGATGTCCCTCAACAGATGAGTGGATAATGCAGATGTGGTACATTTATACAATGGAGTTCTACTCAGCGGTAAAGAAAAATGAAGTTATGAAATTTGCAGAAAAATGGATGGACCTGGAAAGTATTATACTAAGTGAGGTAACCTAGGCCCAGAAAGCCAAGCGCCACATGTTCTCTCTCATATGTGGATCCTAGCTACAGATGACTGGGCTTCTGCGTGAGAATGAAAATACTTAGTAGCAGAGGCCAGTAAGTTGAAAAGGAGACATAAAGGGAAGAGAAAGGAAGGGAGGAGGGTACTTAATAGGTTGATATTGTATATATGTAATTACAATGATTGTAATGGGGAGGTAATATGATGGAGAATGGAATTTCAAATGGGAAAGTGTGGGGGTGGGGAGGGAGGGAATTACCATAGGATATATTTTATAATCATGGAAAATGTTAATAAAAATTAAAAAAAACAACAATAAATAAATAAATAATTTTAAAAAGGCCACGTGTGGTGGTGCACCCCTTCAATCCCAGCACTTGGGAGGCAAACGTAGGAGGATTGCCATGAGTTCGAGGCCACCCTGAGACTACATAGTGAATTCCAGGTCAGCCTGAGCTAGAGTGAGACCCTACCTCGAAAAAACAAATAATAAATTAATTAAATAAATAAGAGTGCTAGAGAGATGGCTCAGCTGTTAAGGCACCTGTCTGCCATCCATGTTCAGTTCCGCAATACTCACGTGGTGGCAAATGCATCTGCAGTTTGTTTCCAGTGGCTAGAAGCCCTGACTTGCCCATTCTTTCCCTCCTTCTCCCCTTGTAAATAAATAATAATAAAGAAACTATTTTAAAAGATTTTTTAAAAAATTAAAGAGTTAAAAGAAGCAGCAGGGGGCATCCTTGGAGAATGTCCAGTCTTCTGTAAACTTGGAGATAGAATGCCTCACCATGATCTGCCTAACGAACTTGGGGGAAAGACTGGATAGGCACTTTCGGAGACTGCTAGAATCTCTGGGTTTCACTTTCTTTTACAAATTGATGGCAATATCCTGATGCAAAGGCAGGAGGCCACTCAGCTTTGGAGGCAGGCACAGCTTTACCTCATGAAAGAAGGAAGAGGGAAGGGTGTTCCTGGAGAGGAGGACTGCCTCTGGGTAAAGCAAAGGACTCTTGAGTGTGTGTTGCGTGCCAGGAGCTGGTATTCATGTGACTGCTGCTTGGACAGGAGTCGTGGGAGGCGGCGGCTACAGCTGCCACTAGGACAGAAGGCCTCTGGCAACCTCCTCACCTCATTTAACCCGACGCTCATGCACAATGGTGAGTCTGAACTCTATGCTGCCCCTGGCGACCTAGAGTGGATATGCAGCTCTGTGTTCGAGGCCACCCTGAGATTTCATAGTAAATTCCAGGTCAGCCTAGGCTAGAGTGAGACCCTACCTCTAAAAACAAAAAACAAAAAAACAAAACCAAAAAAAAAAAAGAATTTCCAGGCATGTGGCACACACATTTAATCCCAGAAGTTGGAAGGCAGTGGTAGAAGAATTGCTGTGAGACTGAGGCCACCCTGAGACTATATAGTGAATTCCAGGTCAGCCTGGGTTAAGTGAAACCCTACTTGGAAAAACAAACAAAAATAAATAAATAAATAAATACAAAAATTTTTAAAGGGACTGGAGAGATGGCCATTAAGGCGCTTGCCTGTAAAGTCTAAGGACCTAGGCTTAATTCCCCATTGCCCACTTAAGCCAGATGTGTAAAGTGGCACATGCGTCTGGAGTTTATTTATAGTGACTGGAGGCCCTGGTGTGCCCTTTCTCTCTCTTGATCTGCTTCTCTTTCTCTCTCAAATCAATCAATTTTTTTTTGTTTGTTTGTTTGTTTTTTTCAAGGTAGGGTTTTGCTCCAGCCCAGGCTGACCTGGAATTCAGTATGTAGTCTCAGGCTGGCCTCTAACTCACAGCAGTCCTACCTCTGCCTCCCCAGTGCTGGGATTAAAGGTGTGTACCACCACGCCCTGGCTAATAAATATTTTTATTTATTTATTTTTAATTTTTTTTTATTTGAGAGCGACAGACACAGAGAGAAAGACAGATAGAGGGAGAGAGAGAGAATGGGTGCGCCAGGGCTTCCAGCCTCTGCAAACGAACTCCAGACGCGTGCGCCCCCTTGTGCATCTGGCTAACGTGGGACCTAGGGAACTGAGCCTGGAACCGGGGTCCTTAGACTTCACAGGCAAACACTTAACCGCTAAGCCATCTCTCCAGCCCTAATAAATATTTTTAAATGCTTTATTTATTTATTTATTGGAGGGGGGAGTTTGAGGTAGGGTTTCACTCTAGCCCAGGCTAACCTGGAATTCACTGTGTAGTCTCACGGTGGCTTTGAACTCATGGCAATCCTCCTACCTTTGCCTCCTGAGTGCTGGGATTAAAGGCATGCGCCACCACACCAGGCTATTTATTTATTTGTTGAAAGGAGAGAGAGATAAAAAGAGGCAGATAGGCAGAATGGACATGCCAAAGCCTCCAGATACTGCAAATGAATTTCAGACAACTACACCACCTTGTGTATCTGGTTTATGTGGGTACTGAGGAACCGAACCTGGGACCTTAGGCTTCTCAGACAAGAGCCTTAACTGCTAAGCCATCTCTCTAGCTCTACTCCCTTTAAATATATATATTTGAGAGAGAAAGAATGGGCATGCCAGATACTCTAACCACTGCAAATGAACTCCATACACATGTGCTATCTTGGGCATCTGGCTTTAGGTAGGTACTGGGGAATCAAACCTGGGTCCTTTTGCTTGTTGGGAAGTACCTTAACCAGTAAGCAATCTCTCCAACCTCTCTTTTTTAACTAATTTTTTTGTTCATTTTTATTTATGTAGTTGAGAGCGACAGAGAGAGAAAGAGGCAGATAAAAGAGAGAGAATGGGCATGCCAGGGCCTCCAGCCACTGCGAATTCTAGATGCATATGCCCCTTTGTGCATCTGGCTAACATGGATCCTGGGGAATCAAGCCTTGAACCGGGGTCCTTAGGATTCATAGGCAAGCACTTAACTGCTAAGCCATCTCTCCAGCCCTCCAAACTTCTCTTTTGTTTTTTTGAGGTAGGGTCTTGCTCTAGCCCGGGGTGACCTGGAATTCACTATGTAGTATCAGGGTGGCCTCAAACTCACGGCAATCCTCCTACCTCTGCCTCCCAAGTGCTAGAATTAAAGGCATGAGCTACCATGCTTGGCCGAAAAACTTTCTCCTTTTTTTAAATTTTTTTTAAATTATTTATTTATTTATTTGAGAGTGACAGACACAGAGAGAAAGACAGATAGAGGAAGAGAGAGAGAATGGGCATGCCAGGGCTTCCAGCCTCTGCAAACGAACTCCAGATGCATGTGCCCCCTTGTGCATCTGGCTAATGTGGGACCTGGGGAACCGAGCCTCGAACCGGCATCCTTAGGCTTCACAGGCAAGTGCTTAACCGCTAAACCATCTCTCCAGCCCACTTTCTCTTTTTTTAAAGAATATTTTGGTCAAAGGGGAAAGTGAAGGGAGGGAGGGAGGGAATAACCATGGGATTTTTTTTATATAATCATGGAAAATGCTAATAAAAATTTTTTAAAAAATAATATTTTGGGCCAGGTGTGGTGGTGTACATCTTTAATCCCAGCACTCAGGAGTCAGAGGTAGGAAGATCACCATGAGTTCAAGGCCACCCTGAGACTACAGAGTGAATTCCAGGTCAGCCTGAACCAGAGTGAGACCTTACCTCGAAAAACCAAAAAATAAAAATAAAAATAAGGGCTGGAGAGCTGGCTTAGCGGTTAAGCGCTTGCCTGTGAAGCCTAAGGACCCTGGTTCGAGGCTCGGTTCCCCAGGTAACTCACATTAACCCATTCTCTCTCTCTCTCTCTCTCTATTTGTCTTTCTCTCTGTGTCTGTTGCTCTCAAATAAATAAAAAATTTAAAAAAAAAATAAAAATAAAAAGAAATAAATAAAAAGAAAGAAAGAATATTTTGGGCTGGAGATATGGCTTAGCAGTTAAGGCTCTTGCCTGCAAAGCCAAAGGACCCAGGTTCAATTCCCCAGGACCCACATAAGCCTGATGTACAAGGTGATGTATGCATCTGGAGTTTGTTTGCCATGGCTGGAGGTCCTGGCATGCATATTCTCTCCATCTCTATCTATTGATCTATTATCTATCTATCTATCTATCTATCCATCTGCCTCTTTCTCTCCCTCAAATAAATAAATACAAATAAAATAGAACATTTTATTTGTATTTATTAATTTATTAATTTTTTTTTTTTTTTTGGTTTTTCGAGGTAGGGTCTCACTCTAGCCCAGGCTGACCGGAATTCACTATGGAGTCTCAGGGTGGCCTCGAACTGACAGCAGTCCTCCTACCTCTGCCTCCTGAGTGCTGGGATTAAAGGTGTGTGCCACCATGCCTGACTAACATTTTTTATATTTATTTGAGAGAGAGAAAGAGATAGAGAAGCGAGAATGTGGACATCAGGGCCTCTAGCCACTCTAAACAAACTCCAGATGCCTGTGCCACCTTGTACATCTCTCTACTCCTTTTAAGTATTTTACATTTTTTTTTTTGTCCTTTTGAATGTGATATCCTAGCACATGGTAAGATAATGTACTACGAGCGTAAGGTGGAACCTTCTCCGCAAAGCCGATCACAAGTTTTCCTCTCCAGTGAGAAGCGGGCTGCAGTTCTGTTCTGCCTCTGCCATCACCTCGGCTGAGGAGAGGGTGGGACTAGCAGAGCCCAGGGACCCTGCACAGGAGGCTTCCTTGGGGCTCCCATCCAGAGGGTGCCAGATGATCTGAAGACGCTGCCCAGGCCTTTGGCAAACCCTGCCCCTCCAGCCTTACCTTGACTTCCCCTCCCTACTTCCAAGGGCTCTGAACAGCTAGCTTTCTTTTCTACATCAATCACCAGAAAGGGTGGGGGAGCTACAAAGGAACTAAACAAAAACATGGAACAAGTTTGACATGGGCTCAGCAACAGTGAGCCCTGGGGTCCAGGCTGGAGGAGGGCTGGGCAGCCTTCTCTTCTGGTAGTGCCTTAACTCCCAGACTCAGGGCCAACGACCTGCCCCTCACCAGGGCCTAGGTGCATGACCAACCCTGCCAACGCAAGGGGAGGGAGTTTGGGCAGGCTGTTGCTGTCTCAGGTCTTGGATGCTGTGGGAAGATGGCAGATGGGGAAGTGGCTTGCCATGATGTGGTGCACACTTTTTTTTTTTTTAATTTTTATTAACATTTTTCATGATTATAAAATATATCCCATGGTAATTCCCTCCCTCCCCACCCCCACACTTTCCCGTTTGAAATTCCATTCTCCATCATATTACCTCCCCATTACAATCATTGTAATTACATATATACAATATCAACTTCGCGGCCCCCTCGGCTTCACGTCGCAGAGCCTCGGGCTGGAGGACCGAGTCTCTCTACTCCTTTTAAAATAAAATTTTATTGCCAGGCATGGTGGTACTGTAAATGAATCCCAGCACTCGAGAGGCAGAGGTAGGTGAATCACAATGAGTTCGAGGCCACCCTGAGACTCCATAGTGAATTCCAGGTTGGCCTGAGCTACAGTGAGACCTGACCTCAAAAAAAAAAAAGAAGACAAAACAGAAATAAAATTTCATTTATCTATTTTCATGTGTGTGTGGGGGAGTGTATATGTGCCTGTACGACAGGGTTTCTTGACACTGCAAATGAGTGCCACAAGAATGCACCACTTCGGGTCTGGCTTTATGTGGATGCTGGTGAATAGAGGCTGCGCTGGCACCTTTAAGCCCCTAGCCAGCTCCACAGTCCTTACTTTTCTTTCCCTCTCCTCCTACTGCTCCTCCTTTTACATGTATACACACACACACACACACACACACACACACACACACACACACATATATATATGTTTGTTTGTTTGTTTGAGAGAGATAGAAAAAAAGCGGGCATACCAGGGCCTCCAGCTGCTGGAAATGAACCCCAGATGCATGCACCACCTTACCACCTTGTGCATCTGGTTTACGTGGGTCCTAGAGAAATGAACCTGAGTCCTTTGGCTTTGCAGGCAAGAGCTTTAACTGCTCTACTTTTTTTTCAAATTTTTATTAACATCTACCATGATTATAAAAAATACCCCATGGTAATACCCTCCCTCCCCTCACTTTCCCCTTTGAAACTCCATTCTCCATTGTGTCCCCTCCCCATCTCAATCAGTCTCTCTTTTAATTTTGATGTCATGATCTTTTACTCTTATGATGGTTTTGTGTAGGTAGTGTCAGGCACTATGAGGTCATGGATATCCAGACTATTTTGTGTCTGGAAGGAGCACGTTGTATGGAGTCCTACCCTTCCTTTGGCTCTTACATTCTTTTTTTGTTTTTTGGTTTTTCGAGGTAGGGTCTCACTCTGGTCCAGGCTGACCTGGGATTAACTCTGTCATCTCAGGGTGGGCTTGAACTCATGGCAATCCTCCTACTTCTGCCTCCCGAGTGCTGGGATTAAAGGCATGCACCACCACGCCCAGCATCTCTTACATTCTTTTTTTAAAACAATTTTTTTTAGATTGAGATGGGGAGGTAATATGATGGAGAATGGAATTTCAAAGAGGAAAGTGGGGGGGGGAGGGAATTACCATAGGATTTTTTTTTATAATCATGGAAAATGCTAATAAAAATTAAAAAAAAAATTTTTGTTTATTTTTATTTATTTGAGAGAGACAGACAGAGACAGAAAGAAGCAGATAGAGAGAGAGAGAATGGGTGTGCCAGGGCCTCCAGCCACTGCAAACGAACTCCAGAAGCATGCGCCACATTATGCATCTGACTTACATGGGTCCTGGGGAATTGAACCCTGAACCGGGGTCCTTAGGCTTCATAGGCAAGTGCTTAACCACTAAGCATCTCTCCAGCCCGGCTCTTACATTCTTTCCATCACCTCTTCCGCATTAGACCCTGAGCCTTGGAAGGTGTGATAGAGATATTGCAGTACTACAGCTCTACTTCCTTTTGATTAACTTTTTTTTTTCTACATAATGAGTTCCAGGTCAGCTTGGGATAGAGTGAGACTCATCTCACTCTATCTAGCCCAAGCTGACCTGGAATTCATGTAGTCTTTGGGTGGCCTCGAACTCACAGTGATCCTCCTATCTCTGCTTCCTGAGTGCTGGGATTAAAGGTGAGAGACAGAGAGAAAAAAAAAGAAGAAAAGGGAGGGAGAGAGAAGGGGGAGAGAATGAGCATGCTAGGACCTCCAGCCACTGCCAAAGGAACTCCAGATATATGCACCGCCTTGTGCATCTGGCTCTATGTGGGTAGTGGGGAATTGAACTCCAGTCCTTAGGCTTTGCAGGCAAGTGCCTTAACCATTAAGTCAGCACTCTAGCTCCTAAATTTGGTTGGTTTTTTTTTTTCTAAATATTTTATTTTCATTTATTTATTTGACAGAGAAACAGGGAGGGAGGGAGAGAATGGGCATGCCAGGGCCTCCAGCCACTGCAAACTCCAGATGTGTGCACCCCCTTGTGCATCTGGCTAACATGGGTTCTGGGGAATCAAACCTGGGTCCTTTGGCTTTGCAGGCAGACACCTGAACCACTAAGGCAAGGCATCCCTCCAGCCCTCTTTTTGGTTTTTTGAGGTAAGGTATTGCTCTAGCCCAGACTGAACTGGAAGTCATTATGCAGTGTTGGGTTGACCTCAAACTCACTGTGTTCCTCCTCCCTCTACCCCCTCAGTGCTGGGATTAAAGGCATGCACCACCATGCCTGACTCCCTAAAATGTTTTATTTATTTTCAAGCAGAGAAACATTCTCTCTCTCTCTCTCTCTCTCTCTCTCTCTCTCTCTCTCTCTCTCTCACACACACACACACACACACACACACACAGATAGACAGACAGAATTACTGGGCCAGCACCACTAGCCACTACAATCAAACTACAGATACATGAGCCACTTTGTGCATCTGGCTTTACATGAATACTGGGGAACAAAATCTGGGTTGTTAGCCTTTACAGACAAGTGCCTTAACTGCTGAGCCATCTGTCCAGCCCCTTATTTTTGAGGTAGGGTCTCACTCCAGCCCAGGCTGACCTGGAAATCACTCTGTAGTGCCAGACTGGCCTCAGACTCATTCATTCTGATTCACCTACCTCAGCCTCTTAAATGCTGGGATTAAAGGAATGCACCACCAAGTCTGGCAAAAGTATGCTTTATTTTTTTGTGGTACTGAGGATTGAACCCAAACCCTTGTACATGCTAGGCAAGTACACTACCACTGAGCCACACCTCAGCACCATGCTACTTTTCTTGTGGAGAATGAAGCCTGGGGCAATGACAAGTATGTGAGAGAACAATGTTGAAGCCACTGCTACTAGTCTAGGTGGGAAATGATGCTGCTTTAGGAGTAAGAATCCAGGAAGGGTGACGTGGGTGGATGAAGGGGCCATTCCTAAAATAGGAAACCCAAGAGGAGGAATAAATGGGCAAAGTCAGGGGTTCACTTTCAGTGTGCTGCACTTAATAGGCCTGTGAGATATCCCAGTGATGACAACCAGGAGGGGGTTCTACTGTGGGGTTTGGACTCGGAGAGAACTTAACTCAGATCACAGCTTGGAAGGCATGTCCTGCAGGTAGTAAGAGAAGATATGGAAGAAATAATGTTGCCCAATGTGACTGGTTATACTTGCCAAAACTGGCCCCTCTCACATGAACTTCTTTTGTACATCATTCCTGTTTATTTATCTGTCTATGTTATGTGGGCACATGTGTACCACACACGCACCACTTTGCATCAGGCTTTACATGGGTGCTGGGTAATTGAACCTGGACTGACAGGCTTTACAAGCAAGTGACTCTAACCTCTGAGCCATCTACCCCGTCCCTTTACACGAACTCTTTACAACACAACTCTAACACTACTTGCATCAAGAAATGAGCAGCCAGGTGGGGTGGCACATGCCTTTATTTCAAGTACTAGCACTGAGGAGGCAGAGGTAGGAGGATTGCTGTGAGTTCAAAGCCACCCTGAGACTACATAGTGAATTCCAGGTCAGCCTGGACTAGAGCAAAACCCTACCTCGAAAAAAAAGAGAGAGTTTTGCAGGTGTGGTGGCGCACACCTTTAATCCCAGCATTTAGGAGACAGAGGTAGGAGGACCACTATGAGTTTGAAGGCAGCCTGAGAATACATAGGGAATTCGAGGTCAGCTTGGGCTAGAGCAAGACCCTACCTGGGGGTGGGGCGGGGAGTGGAAGTGAGTTCCTGTATCTTCCCTGGAAATGGACTGGTTTGTGATTAGAGTGACAGGGATACAGCATGACTTCTAAGACTAGTCCATAAAAAGTGATGCAGCTGGGCTGGAGAGATGGCTTAGTGCCTACAAAGCCAAAGGACCCAAGTTCAACTCTCCTATACCTACGTAAACCGGATGCACAAGATGGCTCATGTGTCTGGAGTTCATTTGCAGTGGCTGGAGACTCTTTCTCCCCCCCTGCCCCATCTGTGTCTTTCTCTCTCTAAAAATAAATAAAACTGATGCATCTTTGGCCAGGAGTGGTAGTGTAAGCCTTTAATCCCAAGCAGAGATAGGGGGATTGCTGTGAGTTCAAGGCCAACCTGGAACTAGAGTGAGTTTCAGATCAGCCTGGACTAGAGTGAGACCCTACTTCAAAAAGAAAAAAAAAAAAAAAGAGGCAGCTTCTACTCACCTTCCTGGTGCCCATGTGCTGGAGTCCTCAACTGCCTTGTGAGCAGCTAGATTGGCCCATATTGTCTATACAGATAATAAATTATCCCCAAAACACAACATCTTAAAACAAACATTCATGACCTGCACTGTTTCTTCAGTCAGGAATCTGGAACAATGAACTGGGCAATCCTGGTTTAAGGTCTCTCATGAGGTGCAGCCAGGAGAATCACATCTGCAGGGATCAGAAGGCTTGAGGTGCTGGACAATGCACTTGTAAGGTGGCACCCTAACAAGGGCTTGAGAGATGGCTTAAAGGTTAAGGTGCTTGTGTTATGCCCAGTTCTCGGCACCCCCAGTGACCACCAAGGAGAACCAAACACGTATGCAAGGACAAGGTGCTTTTAATTCAGGCTTAAGCTTGGTCTCTTGATTTCACCAATGCAGTGGATCCATACAAGAGCCCCGAGTAGTGGGAGGGTAGGGTTTTTATAGGGATTTGACCATAGAAAAAGGGGATGGGTACATGATGGGTTGATTTAAACAGTGCACTCTTCTGGTTGGCTTAGGATTTTGGCAGGCAAAGTTGGTGGGCTGGAGCTAGTGGAATTAAACTTATCTTATGGCATAATCAGTTTCCAGTAACTGTTAAACCCACCCTTAGATCTTGCCAGGAAACAGAAACTTAGGCCTACTGAGGACTCTGAAGCCTGTCATGGTGTCCATCTGGTTCCTGAGTCTTTCATTCCCCCCTCTCTTTGTACCATGAGGAACCAATCTTGGGTCCCAATTGAATTACTGAGTGGAGTCTAGTGGTATATACTGTGATCTTAAAACCATAAGCTGTACTGTATTAATGCGTTCCCTAACAAAAGCAACTAATCTATTAATAATGTAAGGTCCCATTGTGATTAGTAACAAAAATAAAAGTAATGGCCCTGCTAAAGCAGACAGCAGAGTTGTCAACCATGGGGAATGACTGAACCATACATAACTCAAACCATCCTCTATCAGCATTTTTTTTTCTTTTGTTTTTCAAATTCTCTTGTACCTTCGCCAGTCTCTAATTATACCTGAATGGTTGACATAAAAACAATATTCTTCCCTTAAGGCCACACATAGTCCCCGTTGCTGGAGGAATAATAAGTCCAATCCCTGTCTATTCTCTAATACAACTTCAGCTAAGGAATCTACATTTTTCTCTAAGTGAGTAATGGATGTTTCCAGCCTCTGAATGTCTAAGTCTATACTTGATGTTTTCCTTGAAGGGTGAGTGCCGCAATGCCTGTTCTTACCCCTACCAGGCCTGCATTGGGAAATGTTGTCATCGACTGGACAGTAAATAAGGCACCGGGATCATACCCAGTAACATCCAGTCTTATTCCCCAGGTCTTTCCATTATCCCAGGACACCTGTCTCCCTTTTTTCTGTAAGCTTGAGAGAAACAAAATTACAGGTCTCATTGCCTTTCAAGGGAGGGCGGTAACATGGTCCATTTTGGTCCCTGGTCTGGTTCTGTGTCATGGTGATAAGGTCCCCCTTAGTAGGCAGCTTCCAATATACCCTTTCTGTAGATACACATTGCCAGCCAGCACAGTAGAAGGCCTTAGATTCCCCACAGCCCCCTTTGATTCTTGCTTTCCCTAAGGGCCCAGGGACTACATAGAAATAAGAAATTTCCTGATTCGCCACAGAGTCCCATGAGTCACCCATTAGTTGATGGAGGTCGAAGATCAAATCAGGAAACCAGGTTCCCTGTGGGGCAAGAATTTCCCCCGTGGCAGTGTTGGTTATTAGCCAGGTCAGATTATAAACTTGGTGGGGAGTAGCTGCCATAATACATACAGTTAGGAGCACAGTCAGGATCAGGAGCATTTGAGTTGAAGCTTGAGTGGGGTGCTGCGTTTCCATTGTGACCAATAGTCCTCAGGTTCAGCTAGTGGATCTGCTGGTCGGATGTGAGTGTGATGAATCCAAGTGGCAATTCCGTCCATCTTCATGGTGGTAGGTGTGGTCAGGATGAAGACGTAGAATCCCTTCCGGCGGGGTTCCAGTGTCTTGCGGTGATGGCGACACCCAGTCTCCCAGATTATTTATATATTTTACATATTTACATATTTTAGATTTGAAAATAACCCTTTGAACATCTCTATTTGTTTTTCTTTATTATAGAATTAAAACTATGGGGACAAGATGTCTTAATGTTTGTTTCCCCTCTTGGAAAGCTCTTGTTTTACTTAATAGGCCATTTATATATATAAGGTATTTTTTTATCTTTGGTTATACATTTCTCTCTGAGTGTTTAAGACCATGTAGATAGCCACATTTAATTAAGGATTAGTTTTGGAGGTCACTAATGGCTCTCCAAAGAGACTTTAGGGACACAGAAGTAGCCCCATAGCTTACTGATGTCTTTTGTCTGTTAGGATGAGTCAGGGCCATGCTGGCCAAGTAGTTTTCCCTTCTTTGGGAAGTCAGGAGGACTGATTGCTCCTCAATTGTGACTCTCCTGATTCAGACTGTACACCAAGGGTTTGTAGACTTGATCTTGGGGTGGAATTCCGAACAGAATAAGAAAAATCTAGACAGTGGTCTTTTGGGGGCATTGGGGTCCTCTTTCTTCTTGCCTCCTTTAGCTGGTCCATAATCTTTCATTTCTTGATCATAGCACACTTTATCCGCCTTCGCCATTTCATCAAACTTGGACTTTTCCTTGCTGGACATTGTCTTCCACCTCTCAGAGCACTTCTTGGAAAACTCTGCAAAATTGACAGGGACCTCTGGGTTTTTCTTCTTATGTTCTTCTCTGCAAGTCTGCACAAAGAAGGCATAGGCAGACATCTTGCCCTTTGGCTTCTTGGGGTCACCTGTAGCCATCCTGACTGTATCGTTCGCTCGTCTGGGCAGCGCAGGGCACGACGCACGGCTCAGCACTCCCCAGCCTCGCGCTAGCTGACTCCACGAGAGCCACCTCCTCTCTTTTATTTTGATGTCATGATTTTTTTCCTCCAATTATGATGGTCTTGTGTAGGTAGTGTCAGGCACTGTGAGGTCATGAATAGCCAGGCCATTTTACCTGGAATTCACTATGTAGTCTCAGGGTGGCCTCAAACTCATAGTGATCCTCCTACCTCTGCTTCCCGAGTGCTGGGATTAAAGGCGTGTGCCACCACACCAGGCTTATATATATATATTTTATTAACAGCTTCCATGATTGTAAACAACATCCCATGGTAATGCCCTCCCTCCCCCCACTTTCCTCTTTGAAACTCAACTTTCCATCATATCCCCTCCCCCTCTCAATCAGTCTCTCTTTTATTTTGATGTCGTGATATTTTCCTCCTATTATGATGGTCTTGTGTAGGTAGTGTCAGACACTGTGAGCTCATGGATATCCAGGCCATTTTGTGTCTGAGGGGAGCATGTTGTAAGGAGTCCTACCCTTCCTTTGGCTCTTACATCATTTCTGCTACCTCTTCCACAATAGAGCCTAAGCCTTGGAAGGTGTTGAAATATTGCAGTGCTGAGCACTCCTCTGTTACTTCTTTCCAGCACCATGATACCATCTGAGTCATCCCAAGGTCACTGCCATCTGAAAAGAAAAGATTTTCTACCAAAGTGAGAGCAGCATTAATATAAGGGTATGAACATTAAGAGAAGTGCTTACTGCCATAGCCCATTTTTAACTGGGTTGTTTGATTTCTTATTACTTAATTTTTTGAGTTCCTAGTATATCCTAGATATCAATCCTCTATCAGATGTATAGCTGGCAAATATTTTCTCACATTCTGTAGGTTGCCTCTTTGCTCTATTCACAGTGTCCTTTGCTGTACAAAAGCTTTGTAATTTCATGAGGTCCCAGCAGTTAATCTGTGGTTTTAGAGCCTGAGCAACTGGGGTTATATTCAGAAAGTCCTTGCCAAGACCAATATGTTGAAAGGTTTCCCCTACGTTTCCCCCTAGCATTTTCAGAGTTGCAGGTCTGATATTAAAGTCTTTGGTCCATTTGGACTTAATTTTTGTGCATGGAGAGAGATAAGGATCTATTTTCATCCTTCTACGGATACCTATCCTGTTTTCCCAGCTCCATTTGCTGAAGAGGCTGTATTTTCTCCAGTGAGTATTGTTGCAGTCTGGTTCACATTGCTGGTAGAAATCACCCAACCAAGAGCAGCTTCTGGGAAAAAAAGATTTATTTTGGCTTACAGACTTGAGGGGAAGCTCCACAATGGCAGGGGGAAATGACGGCATGAGCAGAGGTTGGACATCACCCCCTGGCGAACACAAGCTGGACAATAGCAGCTGGAGAGTGTGCCAAACATTGGCATGGGGAAACTGGCTATAACACCCATAAGCCCACCCCCAACAATACACTCCCTCCAGGAGGCATTAATTTTCAAATCTCCATCAGCTGGGGATCTAGCATTCACAACACCTAAGTTTATGGGGGACACCTGAATCAAACCACCACAGGTATTTTTGGCATTTTTGTCCAATATCAGATGGCTATAGCTACTCAGACTTACATCTGGGTCCTCTATTCTGTTCCATGGATCTACATGTCTGCTTTTGTGCCAGCACCATACTGTTTTTGTTACTATGGCTCTGTAGTATAGGTTAAAATCAGGTATGTTGATACCACCAACTTTATTTTTTTTTGCTCAAAATTGTTTTAGATATTTGAGGTTTTTTGTGCTTCCAAATTAAGTTTTGGATTGTTTTTTATATTTCTGTGAAGAATGCAATTGGAATTTTGATGAGGATTGCAATAAATATGTGGATTGCTTTTGGTAACATTGCCATTTTCACAATATTGGTTCTTCTGATCTCAGAACAAGGGATGTCTTTCCATTACCTAGTGTCTTCTGCAATTTCTTGCTTGAGTGTTTTTTTTTTTTAATTGACTTCTTTTTTTAAAATTATTTATTTATTTATTTGAGAGTGACAGACACAGAGAGGAAGACAGATAGAGGGAGAGAGAGAGAATGGGCGCGCCAGGGCTTCCAGCCTCTGCAAACAAACTCCCAGATGCATGCACCCCCTTGTGCATCTGGCTAACGTGGGACCTGGGGAACCAAGCCTCGAACCGGGGTCCTTAGGCTTCACAGGCAAGCGCTTAACCACTAAGCTATCTCTCCAGCCCTTGAGTGTTTTTTAAAGTTTTCATTGTAGAGATCCTTCACTTCCAAGGTACTTTATTTTTTTGATGCAATTGTGAATGGGAGTGATTCTCTGATTTCATCCTCTGTGTGTTTGTTGTTAGCATATATGAAGGCTACTGATCTCTATGTGTTTCTTTTGTATCCTGCTACATGGCTATAGGTGTTTATCAGATCTAACAGTTTGCTGATAGAGTCTTTAGGGTCCTTTATGTATAGAATCATGTCATCTGCAAATATTGATAACTTGATCTCTTCCTTTCCAATTTGTATCCCTTTTATGTGCGTCTCTTGCCTTATTGCTATGGCTAAGACTTCCAGTACTATATTAAAGGTGGGACAGTGGACACCCTTGTCTTGTTCCTGATTTTAGTGGAAAAGCTTCAAGTTTTTCTCCACTTAGTATTATGTTGGCTGGAGGTTTGTCATAAATAGCCTTTGCTATGGTTGAGATATGTTCCTTCTAGTCCCAGTGTCTGGAGGACTTTTATCATGAAGGGATGTTGGATTTTGTCAAATGCTTTTTCTGCATCTAATGAAATGATCATGTGATTTTTGTCATTTAGTCCCCTTATTCAATGTATTACATTATTTGATTTGCATATGTTGAACCATCCCTGCATCTCTGGAATAAAGCCTACTTGGTCAGGATGAATGATCTTTCTGATATATTGTTTTTTCTAAATTTTTTGTTTATTTATTTGAGAATAAGAGACAGAGTGAAAGGCAGATAGAGAGAAAGAGAGAATGGGCCTCCAGCTACTGCAAAGGAACTCCAGATGCATGCGCCCCCTTGTGCATCTGACTATTGTGGGTCCTGGGGAATTGAGCCTTTAACAGGGGTCCTTAGGCTTCACAGGCAAGGCTTAACTGCTAAGCCATCTCTCCAGCTCTCTGATACATTCTTGTATTCTGGTTGAGAATTTTTGTATCTATGTTCATTAAAGTGTGTGCTACCACAACCAGCTAAAATATTCTTTAAAGTAATTTTTACATATTTTATCTGTTTGAGACAGAGAGAAAGGGGGAGGGAGGGAGGGAGAGAAGAAAAGAGGAAGAGAGAAAATTAAAAAATATGGGCACATCAGGGCTTCTTGCCACTATGAACAATATGTACCACTTTGTGCATTTGGCTTTTGTGGGTATGGGCAGTCAAACACAGGTCATCAGGCCTTGAAAACAAGAGCCTTTAACCACTGAGCAAACTCTTCAGCCCTTTTTTTTTTTTTTTTTTTGAGGTAGGGTCTCACTCTATCCCAGGCTAACCTGGAACTCTGTTTGTAGCCCCAGCCTGGCCTCAAACTCAAACAGCAATCCTCTTATGAAGGAGGGGTGGCTGATCAACCTGGTAATTATGTCTGAAATAATTTCAGGGGAAATACTTGCTTCCTGAATTGCATCACAGTATTTCCTGGACTCTGTAAGGTCCAGGATGCTTAGAATGAGGCTTGGCAGCCCTAAACACTGATGGTTGCACCTGTCTGTGTGTGTTTGTATGTGTGTGTGTCTAAGTGCATGAGTGTGGTCACAGGAGCTCAGAGTGTATGTGTGTAAGCATGTGAGTGTTGTTGCAAAAGGTGACAGTATATATATGTGTGTGTAAGTGCTTGAGTGCAGTCGCAAGAGGTCAGTGTGTATGTGTGTAAGCACATGAGGGTGGTTACAGGAAGTCAGTGTGTGTGTGAGAGTGGTTGCAGGAGGTCAGAGAAAGAGTGTGTGTAAACACATGTGAGTGCAATCACAGGAGGTCAGTGTGTGTTTGTGTGTAAGTATGTGACTGCAGCTGCAGGAGGTCAGAGTGTCTGTACATGTGTAAGTACATGAATTCAGTTTCAGGAAGTCAGAGTGTTTACATATGTGTAGATGTGTGTGTGCGGTCACAGGAGGTCAGAGTGCATGTGTAAGCATGTGAGTGTGGTTGCAAGGTAAGAGTGTGTGTAAGTGTGTTAGTGTGGCTATAGGAGGTTAGAAAGTGTGTGTATGTGTGTTAAGTGTGGTCACATGAAGTCAAAGTGTGTGTAAATGCATGAGTGTGGTTGCAGGAGGTCAGAGTGTATGTGTGTAAAGGTGTGAGTGTGGTTATAGGAGGTCAGTGTGTGTGTGTGCGTGTGCAGTCACAGGAGATCAGAGTGTGTGTGTAAGTATGTGCATGTGGTCACAGGAGGTCAGAGTGTGTGTGTATATGTATAAACACATGAATGTAGTTGTAGGAGGAAGTTAGAGTGTGTATGTGTATAAGTTCTGTCAGAGGAAGTTAGGGTATGTGTGTAAGCATGTAAGTGTGGTCAGGATGTCAGAGTGTGCATGTATGTGGAAGTGCATGGGTGTAGTCATAGGAGGTCAGCATGTAAGCATGTGAGTGCTATCCAGGAGGTCAGAGTGTGTATGTTTTTAAGTGCATGGGTGTGGTCCACAGGAGATCAGTGTGTGTAGAAGTGCATGGGTGTGGTTGCAAGAGGTCAGAATGTGTGTGTGTGAGCATGTGGGTGTGGTTTCAAGAAGTCAGAGTGTGTGTATGTGTGTAAGTGCATGAGTACAGTCTCAGGAAGTCAGGGCATATATAAGTCACACGTCAGAGTGTGTGTAAGTGCATGAGTGTGGTTGCAGGAGGTCTGTGTGCGTGTGAGTGTGGTCACAATTCAGAGAGAGTGTGTGTAAGCAGGAGTTTGGTTGCAGGAGGTTAGAGAGTGTGCATGTAAGTGTGTGAATGCAATCACAGGAGATCAGAATGTGTGTATGTGTGTGAGTGGTTGCACGGTCAGCAAGTGTATGTGTAAACATGTATGGTCGCAAGAAGTCAGAGTGTGTGTGTGTATGACAGTGTGTGAATGCAGTCACAGGAGGTCAGTGTGTGTGCGAGTGAGTTCGGTGGTAGGAGGGCAGTGTGTGTGTAAGCATGTGATTGGTGGTAGGTCAGAATCTGTGTGTGTGAGCACAAGTACGGTGGTAGGTGGTCTGTGTGTTTAAGTGCATGAGTGTGGTCACAGGTCAGAGTGTGTGTAAAGCACGTGAATGCAGTGGTAGGAGGTGTGTGTGTATAAGTTCATGAGTGCGGTTACAGGTCAGGGAGCGTGTGTGTGGATGTTAAGCACGTGAATGCAGTGGTAGGAGGTCAGAGTGTGTGTGTAAGAGCTTGAGTGTGGTGGTAGAAGGCGTGTGTAAGTGCGTGAGTGCAGTCGCAGGTCAGAGAGACATTGTGTGTGGGTGTTAAGCGCGAGAGTGCAGTGGTAGGACGTGTGTGTGGAAGGGCGTGAGTGCATTGCAGGAGGTCAGAGGACAATTTGGGGGCGCCGGTCCTTGCATGATCACCACTCCATTTGTTTTGCCAAGCTAGCTGGCCGCTGCTTTCTGCGATTCTCACGTCTTCGCCCACAGAGACCGGACCACAGCGCTCAGCTGCACGTGGGTTCTGGGATCAGAACTACAGCGTGGCGAGCGCTCCAACACCGAGCCCTAGTCCATTAATCATTTTAACATCATTCTCAGAGCGCTAAAGACTCCATTTCCCTTGATGGCTTGCAGCCTCTCCAACTACAACTCCCATCATGCCGAACAGACGCCTTAAGGTCCTTCGATCCAGTTTCCCAGTCCAGCATTCCTCGCTGTATTCAGAACTTGCCAGCCAAGAACAACCAATTGGATCCGGGACTACCGAAGGAGGCGGGCCAATAGCGGGCCGGGGGGGGGCGTGACTGAGGCTGGCCCCGCCCCTGCCCCGTGGCGGGTTCTCGGCCGCTGGGGGCGGGGTGGTAGCCATGGGCCTCACCTGGAGGCGCCCGGGCTGGGTGCGGCTGGCGCTGTGCGTCGCGGGTTTCGCGCTCTCCCTTTACGCGCTGCACGTGAAGGCGGCGCGCGCCCGCGACCGCGACTACCGCGCCTTCTGCGACGTGGGCGCTGCAATCAGCTGTTCGCGCGTCTTCTCCTCTCGGTGCGTGGAAAAGGAAAGCAAAGGGTCCGGGGGAGGGGGGGCCAGGTTGCTACATGATTTGGGGAGTCTGGGGTCGCGGTGTCGGGGGAATGGACCCTGAGGGCCGGCCCAGGGGCTGGACCACCCAGACATACTCATGAACCAAATCAGTGCGGGGCAGGGGAAAGGGGCAGATATGCTGCGAGCTGGCGACATTCTGCGGATGGCAAGAAATAACTGACCGGGAAAGGGAAACACTAACGTTGGTCAGGATTAAGCATGTGTTGAGAGGAGGTAGTGGAGCATTGCCATGCTTGAGGACAAGCTGGCTACTCTGGCAGCGCTTGAAGGCTACGTGTTAATGGTTAACAGGATAACGGAATATGGAGAAAGGAAGTGGGTGATTAGGAAGATTTGTGTGTTCAGAGAAAAAAGAACGTGCCCCAAATTTTCCAGTTTCGGTAACGCAGTTAAGCAGGATCAACCGTTGCCAAGTAAAGTCATTGATGGCATGATGACATGGGCAGTGACTCCTGATGTAGCCAAAGGCCAGGAGGTCATCAACCTTTGGATTCTGGGTGGGCTTGGAAGGGGGATAGCTCCAGTGGCTTCTTGCAAATCACCCTTCAGGACAGAGTCCAAAATCCTAGGTTGACACTGCTGTGTCCTCCTATCTCCAGCAGGTGGGGCCGGGGCTTTGGGCTGGTGGAGCAAGTGCTGGGAGCAGACAGCGTCCTCAACCAATCAAACAGCGTATTTGGCTGCATTTTCTACACTCTACAACTGTTGTTAGGTGAGTTGGCCCCACTTCTTCCGCGGTCCTGCTCAGCCCCACCCAATGTCTTGGTGACCTACTCAGTTGACCACCAGCTGTTCATCACTGAGCATCCCCCTGGCAGACAGGGAGGGCACTAACAAGAGTTTAGGGAGTTACAGGCTGAAGGGCCCTTAAAGACTTTCCAGGGTCCTAATTTTGTTGAAAATATTCACGATTTTGTTGTTGTCCTTTTGTTTTCCTGAGGCAAGATCTCACTCTAGCCAGGCTAACTCACTCTGTAACCCAATTTGGCCTCAAACTCAGAAATCCTCCTACCTCAGCTTCCAAGGTGTGCACCAATATGCCCAGATCTCTTAAAAAAGAAAATATATATATATATATATATATATATATATATATATATATATATATATATATATACACATATACACACACACATACACATATACATACATACATACATGCATGCCAGGGCCTTTAGCCAGTGCACATGAACTCCAGACACCTGCACTACCATGTGCATCTGACCTATGTGGGTTTTGGGAAATTGAACCTGGGTCCTTGGGCTTTATAGGCAAGCTCTTTAACTGTTAAGCCATTTCTCCAGCCCAGATCTTTTTGTTTTATTTTGTTTTTCTTTGTGTGTGGCTTTTTTTTTTTTTTTTGTTTGAGGCAGGGTTTCACTCTAGCCCAGGCTGATATATAATTCACTATGTAGTTTCAGGGCAGCCTCGAAATCATGATCCTACCTCTGCCTCCCAAGTGCTGGGATTAAAGGCGTATGCCTCCATGCTATTTCAGATTTTTCTTTTTGACAAGGTCTCATGTATGTAGTTTAGGCTGTCCTTGAACTCCTGATTCTTCTGTCTGTCGACCTCCCAAGTGCTGGGATTATAGATATGTGCCAGCACATTCAGCTTGGGAATTTCTCTTTGAGGGGAGTATAAGGATGACCTTTGTTTTTCTCATGTAGAACTCAGCAGAATTACTTGGGGCCCGAGGGTTAAACTGGAGAACCAAGGTCTTGGTGGAGGCCTACCAGAGCCTATCTTTCCCCATGTGCACTTGTCTGGTGGCACTGGGAAGTCATTACAGATCCTCTTTTATTCTACAGGTTGCCTGCGGGAACGGTGGGCCTCTACCTTACTGGTGCTGAGTTCCCTCCTGTCCCTCATTGGTTCTGTCTACTTGGCCTGGATCCTGTTCTTTGTGCTCTATGACCTCTGCATCGTTTGCATTACCACCTATGCCATCAATGTGGGGCTGATGTTGCTCAGCTTCCAGGAGGTGTCAGAACCCAAAGCCAAGAAGCAATGAGCTCCTGCCCCATGCCAGGCTGACCTCACCTGCTTTGCTTCAGCACATGAAGCAAAAATGCTTACCCAAAAAGTTGCTGTCTGGGTACCTAGGAAGCCCTGTATCCTTTCCTCAATCTCTTTCAGAACACTACAAGACAGTGAGCCAAATGTGCCTCTAGTTCTGACTTCAGGGCTGCTTTTCCATTGCCCAGGAAGGAGAGGTTCTGAGCAATAAAATTTCTTAAAGGAGTTTTCCAAGTCTAAACCACCTATCTGCCAAGGACCCTGGGGGTTTGGGCTTCCCCTAGTGTTGTCTTCTCTGAAAGTGGGTGAGTCAGAAGGAGAGGGGCGGGCTTGTCTGGGAAGGGTTGCTGTGGTGTCATCTCCAGCACGTTGAGTCAGCAAAGTCTAGCACATCATCAGCTTCCACCCCCGGGAAACAAGCTGGCAGCCTGCCCTGCTGCCCATGGGGAGCCTGGCACATACCTGGAGGACAAGCTTCTTTGAAATTTCTTTCTGTAGTCCAGCCTTTGCCTACATGTACATTAAGAACTCATGTTATTATACTTAATTCTCATATTAGGTATTGCCACTGTTCTTATCTTGATGAGATTGAGATGCTAAAATTATATCTAGTGTTGGGAAGGAATAAAGGAGATGGAGATCTTAGTTTGTATTTGTTTTGTGTTTTTTTAAATTATTTTATTGTTTTTTTTTCGATATAGGGTCTCACTGTAGTCCAGCCTGACCTGAGATTCACTAGGTAATCTCAGGGTGGCCTTGAACTCACGGTGATCCTCCTACCTCTGCCTCCTGAGTGCTGGGATTAAAGGCATGTGCCACCATGCCCAGCTTTGTGTGTGTTTATTTTTGTAATCAGTGTAATAATAATAAGACAAATGCATTAACACTGAGCTACATACATCCCCATCTCAGAATCTGAATTTACCTGGGTCATTTGGCTCCAAAATCTTTGCTGCAAACTACTTATTCATGCAAGGTTGTCTTTGTGTTGGGTTCAGATTCCTGAATGGTCTGGGCTGGCCTGAGGAGTTGGAAGGCAAACAGGATGTACCCTAAGTGTTTGTGCTCTTCCCTCCCAAGACTTCCAGCATTTTCAAGGAAGGAGGGCAATACTATGACTATTTTCTGGGAACACAGCAGGCCCAGATATGCTGAGATTTGGCCAAATGTTCATGGCTACCAAGTAGCAAAGAAACCCATCCCTTAACACCTAAACCCTATACATGCTGCCTCTGAAGCAGATCTGAAGAGGAAGAAACCTACCTGGCCTTGGCCTAAAAGACAGCAAAGCTGAAATGAAAGGTGGAATGTAGGGTGGTCTGCCCAATGTTCTCTTCACAGATGATATCTCCATGCTGGGAACAACTTGCCTAGAAGGCAGGCTCTCTTCCACACACACAGTTTGTTTGCTTTTTTAAGGTAGGATCTCACTATAGCCCAGGCTAACCTGGAATTCACTATGTAGTCTCAGGCTGGCCTTGAACTCACAGCGATCCTACCACCTCTGCCTCCTGAGTGCTGGGACTAAAGGTGTGCACCACCACACCTGGCTTTGTGTATGTGTGTGTGTTTTTAATGCAGGATCTTAGTCTAGCCCAGGCTCACCCAAACACATTGGCTTTGGACGCACAGTGATCATCCTGTATATTCTGTATAGCCCAGGCTGGCCTGGAATATGTCCAGATTGGCCTCATTCCCCACTATCCCATCTCTGCCTGTAAGTGCTGGTATCACAGATATCCACTACTACACTGAGCTTCTAAGCAGTTTTATACTCAACAACTTAGACAAGACACAAGTTAATTGTTCAAGGTCACTTGAAGTGAAGGAACTGGGTTTGAACTGGGGCCCTTGGGCCCCTTGATGGAGGCCCAAAGAGGGATCCAGGGTCACACAATCCCAACCCCCAAGCTAAAAGCTGTTAACTTCTTTTTAGCTTAGGAGAAATAACACCTGACTACTACCTGGCAGAGGGTGGAGCTGAGGTGGAGTCAGGGAGACCAGGGTGGCCTCTCTGAGCACCAAGGGACAGGTGCCAGAGTGGCCTGGAGCAGCATGAAGCAAAACTGGGGACCAGAGCTGCTCATCCTGGGAGCTGTGGTCCTCATAGAAGGTAAGATACCCATGTGTGAGGGAGAGTGGCATGGTGGTCTACATTTCAGCAACCTGTAACTTGGTGTGCATGAGGGGCCAGTCTACTTATGGATATCCTCTGGCTTTTCTGGGGCCACTTGTCAAAATAGGTGGGATTTTCTGTCAGGAATCAGTCTGTATCTGCAGTGATTGTAATCGTCTGTGGTCCTGCCTTTGTGTGTATCATGCCCTTGTCAGTGACTTCAAACATGTTCTGGCCCCACTGGCTTAGGTCTGTCTTTTCCCCATGCCAACTTGGCTCTCTGGCTAAATAGACAGTGAACTCAGGATGGGGAAAAGGCAGGAGAGGGACCCTCTGGTAGGTGTTCTGGTGGCCTCTAGGAAGGTGGGCAATCTGGATTGTTAGGATGGGTAAGTAGATCTCACCTCAGGACCCTACCCCACTTGGACATGACATAGTCCTCTAATCCATGCTCTTAGACCTCCACAGCTGAAGAACAATTAAGCTAATACTCTTTACATATATAGGCCACCTCCCTACTCAGTGGTGGGGGCAGGAGTTAGGGGTTCAGAAACCTGGAGGAAAGTTGGCCTGGTCCCAAGGTAAACCCCAGGCCTTGCTCCTCAGGCCTAGGAGTGCTGAGCACAGCTCAGAGAATTAGTGGCTGAGTGTACACTCTGAATGAGCACCAATAAAAGCTGCATTTTGACCTCATATAAATATTTTCATTCTGGGATGGGCTGGTGAGGTAGGCAGTCCTAGGTAAAGACCCAGGACCTGTTCCTCAACTCAATCCCATCCTTCAAACCTGGACCTAGCAGTTAAGGGCACCTCTACATTTTACCTATGTCTTTCTTTTTCCAGGTCTTCAAGAAACTCATCATGGTAAGCTATGGGGACATGGGGCCTGGGGTGAGAGGACAGGGGTCTGCAGACAGCAGGACTCATATCTCCACAGCCTGTGGTCAGCGTGGCCCTGGTCCCCCTGAGCCTCAGGAGGGCAACACAGCACCTAATGAATGGCCTTGGCAGGCCAGCGTGAGGAGGCAGGGAGTGCATATTTGCAGTGGCTCCCTGGTGGCTGAAACCTGGGTCCTTACTGCTGCCCACTGCTTTGAAAAGTGAGTCATGCATGGGGTCAGACAGGGTCTCTGGCTTTGGGGGTGGATCTATTCACAAGCCCAAGACTGTTCCCCACCCCTTGAATAATGTATCATTTATATAAAATGTGTCATGTACCAGGTACATGTTACCAGGTTAATCTTAACCTTTAATGGTAGAAGCTTTACAAATGAGTATGCTGAGACTGAAAGAAGGGAAAGACTATGCTTAAAGGCATGGAGTGGTATCTACTCATCTTCCACCTACCTGTGCTATTTTCAAAGTTGTCACTGTCTCCGCTTGCATTTAGCATTCTGGGCCTTACCCTTCCTATTCCAGGGTGCCTGCAACAGAACTGAGCTCCTGGTCCGTGGTCCTGGGTTCTCTGCAGCAGGAGGAGCTGAGCCCAGGGGCTGAGGAGGTGGGGGTTGCTGCCGTGCAGTTGCCTAAGGCCTATAACCACTACACCCAGGGCTCAGACCTGGCCCTACTCCAGCTCACCCATCCCTCAACCCACACAACCCTCTGCCTGCCCCAACCCACCCATCGCTTCCCCTTTGGATCCTCTTGCTGGGCCACTGGCTGGGATCAGGATACCAGTGATGGTAAGCACTGCAAGACAGAAGCCCAGTCAGGCATTCTTCTTGCTCAGGGAAACACAAGTTCAGCTCCCAACTGTTCTGAACCCCAGTCTCCCTTGCTTCCAAGCCAGACTCAGCTTCTCATCTCTTGCTAGCTCCCAGGACCCTACGGAATTTGCGCCTGCGTCTCATCAGTCGCCCCACATGTAACTGTCTATACAACCGCCTGCACCAGCGGCTACTGGCCAGCCCAGCCAGGCCTGGGATGCTGTGTGGGGGTGCCCAGCCTGGGGTGCAGGGACCCTGCCAGGTGTGATGGGGAGCAGAGGAAGGGAAGATCTGGTTTTGGGCTGAGGGCTCAATTCAGACAAGGGTGGCAGTGCTACAGCCAGAGTGTGTTTGGCCAGGGCTAGGGCTCATGTCTTTGGCTCTCTTGCGTGGCCCCAGGGGGATTCTGGTGGCCCTGTGTTGTGCCGTGAACCTGATGGACACTGGGTCCAAGTTGGGATCATCAGCTTCACATCAAGATGTGCCCAAGAGGACACCCCTGTGCTGCTGACTGATATGACTGCTCACAGCTCCTGGCTGCAGTCCCGAGCTCAGGGGGCAGCTTTCCTGGTCCAGGATCCAGGGATTATGGAGACCAGTGATGAGGACAGCTGTGTAGGTATGAAGAGGGAGTATAGGGGTGGAGTGTGTGGAGATGTCAAGTCTGCACGAGGACTTCTGGGTAGTGATGGAAGCTACAGGGAAGCAAACTAGCTCAAATACTGCTTGCTAAAGGTTGTTTTAAGGCCCTGTCTGCCTCTGTGATGGATACTGCCCACTGGGGCTGAGGGGTAGATACTTCAAAGCTTTACAAATTTGGGTTCATGAAAGAATATCTTTGAGACCTGACTGGTTTTGGGGGAAAAAACTGCAAATTCCCAGGCAGAAACCTAATGAAATGAGACAAAGCAAGGCTCCCACTCAATTCTGGCATTAAGAAACTGAATGCCACGGGGCATGGTGGCACATGCCTTTAATCCCAGCACTTGGGAGGCAGAGGTAGGAGGATCACCCTGAGCTCGAGGGCAGCCTGAGACTACATAGTGAATTCCAGGTCAGCCTGAGCTAGACTTAGATCCTCCTTGAAAAACCAAAAAGATAGAAACTGAATGCAAATTGCATGCAAAATCATTCCTGGGAAGGAAGCTAGTTCTGGATGTTCAGAGAGGCACTTGTGAGCTAGGCATTCTGGAGCCAGTCCAGGTCTGAAGAAATGCAGGTGGGTGGGGTGAAGGAAGTGGATCAGAGACTTTCTAAAAGGCTGGGGCAGTGTTGTTAAGACCATCTCGGTTTAAATGTAGGCCTGACTGGAATACAACTTGGCTACTTGCTTTTGGTTAGAGAGCTATGCAATTTAATCTATATGGTAATAAGACTTTGGTAATGAGTAATAAAAGTCAACTTAGACAAGGACATTAGATTTGTTAGCATATAGGAAGCACTAAGCATAGGGCCTGGTATAAAATGAGCACCTAACAATTCAGGTGATGTAATTTACCTGTTTCAGCATGCGGCTCCTTGAGGAGTGAAGGACCCCAGACAGGAGGCCTCTCCCCATGGCCCTGGGATGTCAGGCTGAAATACCAAGGGAGGCTGGCCTGTGGTGGAGCCCTGGTGTCAGAGGGGGTGGTGCTGGCTGCTGCTCATTGTTTCATCGGGTGAGCCCTAGGTCCCTCTCCTTTATGCCCTTTGCCCTAGTCTTGTCACTCGGTGCTATCTAACAATGCTGCCTCTAAACAGGCGCCAGACCCTGGAAGAATGGCGTGTAGGACTGGGTGCTGGACCAGAGGAACAGAGCCTGAAGCAACTCATTCTTCATGGGGCCTACACCCACCCAGAGGGTGGCTATGATATAGCACTATTGCTGCTGGCTCAGCCTGTGGCACTGGGCCCTAGCATAAGGCCCCTTTGCTTGCCTTATGCTGACCATCACCTGCCTGATGGTGAACATGGCTGGGTTTTGGGGTTGGCCCACCAAGGAGCAGGTATGTAGGACAAGGCCACCTGCCACTGTCCATTCAGCTTGAAGGCCACTGGGGAAGCTGGGTGTCTTTGCCTTTCAGGTATCAGCTACCCCCAGGCAGTGCCTGTGACACTCCTGGGACCAATGGCCTGTAACCGGCTACATGCAGCTGCTGGAGGTGATGGTGTTCCCATTCTGCCCGGGATGGTATGTGCCAGTGTTGTGGGTGAGCTACCACCCTGTGAGGTGAGTTCATTTCCCAAACCCTACCCAGAAGATCCCTAGCATTCTCTCAATACAACAGTTCATGAGCAAACTTTCTGCCAGGCTTGCCTGCTAGCCCTCTCTCTTACCTGAAACTAACCCTTTCTGCTAGCTGCCCTCAACCCGCCCAAGTTTCAGCTCCCACAGCCTAGTTCCTTCCACCTCCTGGAGGGGCCCAAGAGGAAAGGAAGTCATCCAATGTCACCTCCCCTGACAGGGCCTGTCTGGGGCACCACTGGTACATGAGATTAGGGGTACATGGTTCCTGGCTGGACTGCACAGCTTTGGAGACACCTGCCAAGGCCCTGCAAGGCCTGCAGCTTTTGCAGCACTCCCTGCCTATGAGGACTGGGTTAGCAATTTGGACTGGCAGGTCTACTTTGCTGAAGAGCCAGAACCTGAGGCTGAAAGCTGCCTAGCCAATTCAAGTATGTGTTCCTGGGGCAACCCTGCTCACTCTCTCTCCACTTCTCTCCAACTATGGACAGTGCTGCTCTGACCTGTGTCTACCTGCCTAAGGTGGATAGCAGCAGGGGACAGACCTACATAGGCTATAGGGAGAAGTCCTGACCTCTTTGAGTTTCAATTTTCCCATAGACCACAGGGGCCAAGATGGATTCTGCTCCTTCAAGGGCAGTTGCAAAGCAGAGGATGGGGCCAACCTCACCCTTATTCCTGTTCTTGACAGGCCAACCAGCCAGCTGTCGACTGTTGACTCTATAGTTTACTCACAGGACGCCAGAAAAGTGAAGCAACTTCCATGTCAACACCCCTGCCCTTCTCCTCCCTGTCTTGTGGTTCTTAACCCTGGGGTAGGCCCACCAGCTTGTTTGGCTGGGAAGAAGCCTGCCATAGGCCAGAAGCTACCCTGAATGCCCACCCTGCAGGACAGGGATGTCACTCATGGATGCTCCCACGCAGCAATTCTCCCTAACAGAGGTGTCCCTAGCTCTCCCTATCCTCCATCCCTCAGACACAAGCACACCAGCCACCTGTTGTGAATTTTGGGGGAGAAGGAAGCAATTTTTTTTAAAACTTAAATAAATTGTTACAAAATAGATTTTAAAAAATAAGTTACAAACTGTAGCAAAAGGCTGCTCTTCCACAGGCAACTATTTCACCTGTGGTGCTCTCTGAATCTGCCTCCCCCTGAACCTGCCAGTGAGGGTGGCCCTGGACAGTATGTGACAAAGGCTGGGAAAGGAGGTCCTTCCAGAACAGGTACATGAGGACTATCCCATGTCCATTTTGGGAAAGAAGTCAGGTCAGGGTCCCTTTAGTGAGGAGATGAGAGAGGTGGGGATGCCCAAGCTACTCCTGAGTAAAATGTGGAGATCAAGTCCCTCTTTGCCTACAGCAACCTCTCCAACATACTATTCTTTGGAGACAAAGTTCAGGGGGAGAAGCTGATGTCTGCAGGCCACTGGGGTGAAGGGTCCAGGAGCGAGGCTGGAGGAGTAGGTGGAAGGGGCAAAGATGAGTCCTCTCTGCCAGTTGCTGGTGCCACTGAGGCTCCTAGGAAGAGGAGAGGAGGTCACTGGTTGAGGGGGAAGAACCAACCTCTCCAACTTTGCAGGTCACCCTCCACCCACATGGTCCTCCTAGGAGGCACACTGAGTACAAGAGGCTGGGATATACAGCTTAGTAATAGAGCACTTACCTAGCATATATGAAGCCCTGGGTTCTGTGCCCAGCAACACACACACCCTCAGGAACCTTACATCTCCCCAATTATTTCCTCAGCCATGACTAATTGGTTTCTCACTCATTTCCCTTAAAGTTACAAGAAATCTTTTATCCTGAGCGCCATTCCTTCAGTTTTCAGGGACCTTCTATCATCCACCATCCTCTCCTTCTCTGACAAGCTCTGGTCAAGGGCTTCTCAGTTTGCAAAAAAAAAAAAAAAAAAAAAAAAAAAAAAAGCACTCTTGGTGGCCAATAGATGTAATGGGTCCTTCTTTCTAGAAGTACAGCATGAACTCACAGCTTATTGAGGAAACAGGCTGTCCCATCCTTTGATGGGCTGGGTGGGGGCCAATCTACACTGAGATCTGCTCTGACAGAGAATGAGAGATAGGGGTTAATAACTGGTGTTGCTCAGCTGGACTTGGCTTCAAAGGAATAATTATCTGTGACTCAGTCCTTCAGTTCAGTGTGTGTGGGTGCGTGGGGGAGGGGGAGATGCTGGCAGAGAGGGAGATTTGGTTGGATCCTAAAAAGCTCTATTGCAGAGGGAGAAAGAGCTGTGGGGCAATAATCATAGGAAAAGACCAGAAGTCTCATTTCCAAGAAAAAAGGAGCAAAGACAAACTATAAGGGAAAAGGAACAAGGGAATACTGACCAGTGACACAGTTTCCACTAAGTCAGCAATGAAAGAATAAAGCAACCCAGGTGGAGGTCACCACCTACCCAGGATCCACCCTACTGTTATGCCTCCTTGCCCATTCCAAGAAAGCTCTGAACCTAAACACAACCAATGGCTTCATCTCTTCTGGAAATCATTAGCTGAATCAGGAGAGTTTCCTGATGTGGCAGCCAAATGACATCCAGCTATCTGCCCCCCCCCCACACAACTGAAAAAGGCCATTCTCCCTTGGCTACAAGAGGAGTCCATACAGCTGCCTCTGCCCCTTACACTGCCCAACCCACCAATGTACATTTTTCCTGGTCCAGGATTCAGATCTCAGCAGCTTAAAATTCTTAATTGTATGTCTCTCCATGTCCAGGTCCTCTGCCACCTCTTGGACTCCATGTGTCCCTTGCCTCTCAATCCTTGCTTTCCTCACCTACCCTGGATTCCAATTTCTCTTTCCATTTTACGCCCACCTCCTTCTGGGATTCCACAATTCTCTGCCCAGCCCATTCATCCCTCATACCAGAGCTAGTCACTGTCCACTCCTGGTGCTGCTGCTTCTGGTGTTGTAGGAAGTTGATTCGGCGGCGGAAGTGGCGAGGACAATGGGGGCAAGTGAAAGGCCCCTCCTGGCGTGCATGGACCCGCTCATGGCCCTGCAGCCTGGCAGCTGTTCGGAAAGCCTTGCCACAGACACTGCAACAGTAGCGTTTGGGATCTGTATGGGTCCTGCCATGGTTCTTGAGAGCCAACAGATTGGGTAGAAGTTTGGGACACAGGGAGCAGGGGTAGAGGCCAGTGGTGTGGGCCTTCTGGTGGTTCAGCAGGCTGCCAGCATGGCGATAGGAACGCCCACACTGAGCACAGCGGAAGGGCCGTTCCTCGTTTTTACATGCTGTGGTATTTACTCCTTGCCCTCCACTGGCTGGCTCACCATTCTCTTCTGAAGCTCTGAGAGGCTCTGATGGGGTTTCCTGAGCTTCCTCTGGACCAGAGAGACCCATCTTATCTTCCACACTCCCAGTTTGGAAACCTTGGACCTTCTCTATTTGATGCAACACTTGACTATGGTCCCCAGCATGAGTTTGCAGGTGTGTGACCAGTTCATAGTGGGACTGAAAAGCCTTGCCACAATTAGGGCAAGCAAAAGTCTGGGATGTCATGTGGTGGTGGCCCTCAGTGGTCACAGGATTCAAGGACTCCTTGGAGCAGAGTAGGCAGTAGTGGCAATCCGGCTTGTGAATGTTGGAATTCAAGAGGCTACCTGGCTGGCAACATGTTTTGCCACACTGGCTGCAGTGAAAGTACTGACTCTCTGACTGGAGCTGAGAGCTGCTGCCACCTCCATTGTCCCAGCTATCAATGTAGCTCAAAACAGAACCACTAGACTGGCTGTTGGAAAGGTGACAAGGATTGCTGGGGACACTGTCTTCCAACTTGTCTTCTGCAGTTAAATGCTCTACCCCTGAGCTATACCCCCTCAACTTGTCTTCTGGCTTGGTTAATACTTGATCCTGAGGAACCCAGCCACCGCTGTGATTCACTGGTCCCCCCTCTTCTTGCCACCCATCTACCTTCCCCACCCCCCAATTTGAACCTACAGCTCTGTTGGGGCTCTGACTGGGCTCCAACTGGGGAACTGATTCAACACCAACTGGTCTGCTCTCTAGTTTCTGGTTGTCAGCCTGATTCCTCTCACTGCCCTCTGTGCCATGTGGGCTTCCCTGGAGACTGGCCAGCTCGAGTTTGGTCTCCCTATGCTCCTGCAGATGCCGCTCCAAAGATCCCCTGCCAGGAAAGCCTTGGCTACAGAGGGTACAGCGCACTGGTGCCCACCGGGAACGTCCTGCTCGCCGCCTCCGACTGTCAGAATGCAGTCTCTGATGGTCCTTCAGGGCCATGCGGTTAAAATAGGTCTTGGGACAGGAGGGACAGCTGTACTGGCCCGTTTCATGACTGTGCCGGTGGTTCAGGAGGCTGCCGGCATGGCGGTAGGTCCGGCCACACTGCCCGCACCGGAAGGGCCGATCATCCCGAATCTGCTTTTGGTTGTTCTCCCCCCGTCGTTCTGTGTGGACCCGCTGGTGGCTAGCTAGCTGCTTCCGCAGGCGAAAGGCTTTTCCACATTCACTGCAGCGGAAACGCCGAGGGTCTGCATGGATGCGTCGATGGTTCTTAAGGGACATGAGGTTTGAGAATCCCTTGGAGCAGGCCTGGCAGCCAAAGTGGCCAGTCTGATGGCTCTGCCTGTGATTGATTAGGCTGCCTGCGTGCTTATAGGAACGGCCACACACCTCACAGCTGAAGGGTCGCTCAGAACTAGCCTCAGTCTGACAGCCTTTCTCTGCTGTCTCCAACCTCTGCTCCAGGTCCTCCCCTTTCACAGTGGTCTCTTCCCAAACCTCTTCTTTCACCTTTGCTACCTCCCCCAGGGGATCCACTTTAAATTCTTCTTGGAGTTGCCCCACTCCTGCTTGTTCCAGCCCCTCCTCTACCACATTCTGAGGCTCATTGCTGCCTCCTGCCTCTGGGATGGGCCCTACTTGGGGCTCTGAGCCTTTGCAGCGAGGGTGGTTCCGCAGATGATTCCGGTAGGCAGCCAGGTTGGGGTAGCAGCGAGAACAGACAGGGCAGGTGAAGTCTCCAGTCTGGTGAATCTTGCGGTGGTTCACCAGGCTGCCTCCATGGCGGTAGGTCTTGCCACACTGATTGCAACGGAAGGGGCGAGGGTGGGGCTTGAGAAAAGTTTCACCAACTTGCATGCAAAGGCTGTCTCCAATTGTACTACCTACTCCTTCTTCAGACTTTGTGTCTCTACCCTCTTCAGAGACAGAAGTCACCGTGCCCTCAAAAGCACTATCTGCAACTATTTCCATGGCATCACCTGATGCTTCCAAGTAACTAGGAGCCTCATCTGTGGTCTTGCTGGAATTTTGACTTTGGTGGTGACGTTCCAGGCTCCCCAAGTCATCATAAGTCTGGCCACAGCAGCCACAAATATGCCCATAACCTGCTCCATCCAGTGCCTCCACCTCCCGCTGCAGCTGATTCAGCAGCTCTGCTTCTGAGACCTGCAGGGGAGGGCTATGGGTGGAGACTGCTTCTGTTCCCCCTTCTTCTTCCCCTTCCTCCTCTGAACACTCAGTCATGCCTGCAGCTCTGTGAGCCTGGCGTAAGTGAAGCTTATAGCCAGCACGCCCAGGGAAGATCATACCACACAGGCAGCAGAGGAAAGGCTTTGCTGAGGCTGCCTCCCCTGGTTTGTGGGTCTGGAAGTGACTGCGCAGGGCAGGCAAAGAGTCAAACTCCTTTGGACAGAGAGAGCACTGATAGATGCCTGGTTGATGGCAGGGCCTATGGCTCAGCAGGCCAGTGACATGGGGAAAAGAATGGCCACAATCGTAGCAGGTATGAGCATCTTCAGCCTTCCAGTCAGTAGCAGTTTCAGCAGGGTGGGAAGAGGAGGTGGGTTGGCAAGTAGCTGGTTTCTGGTCACTGTCCACCTCATGGAGACTATCACAAAAACGAATCTCACCATTTTCCTCATCACCTAGGAAGCTGTCAAGTAAACAGGCCTCCTTCCTTTCTAGTCCTTTCTCAGTGCCTCTGCTCTCTGTATCACCCTGGAAACAGGACTCGTCCCTCTCAAGTTCACATTTGTTGCTTCCATATGCAGTCTGCAAACAGTTCCCATGACTTTCCAAGGTGCCTTCAGTCACACAAGGACTTTCTCCTGAAGGGTTTTGGGAAGAATCCAGGCCCTCATTATCTTCTAACTTTGCAGCCCAGGACAGCCCAGGTTTCAGTTTGGCCTCTTCTCCACCAGTATTGCCAGTCCACTTCTGATGCCTGCTCCACCGCCGACTATGACGTCGCAAATGGCTCTTCATGGCAGCCATGGTGTGGAAATGCTTGGCACAGGTCCCACAACTGAAATCCCCTGTCTGGTGGGTCTGCCTGTGGTTGATAAGGCTACCTGAGTGGCGATAGCTTTTTCCACAATCGCGACAGGCAAATGCTCTAGGAGGTGATGCTGTGGTCTCTGTCTTATTTCCCCCTTCTCCTGCCCTGTGGGTCAGGCCATGACGTTCAAGACTCTCAGGATCTTCAAAGAACATCTCACAGATGCTACATCTCTGTGGTGCTATTGTACCTACTGGGGTATTACTGGTGGCCTCCTCTTCATGTTTGTACCCATGCCCCTCATCTGTGTGGTGTGCAGCTTCTGTTCCCACTGGGTCAGGTGGCAGATCCTCCTTGATATGGCAGGGAGAACCCTCAGTCCCCGGGTCTGTATTTCGGCAAGCATTCTTACAATGTGTCTGCACATGGTTTCGCAGGGCCATGAGGTTGGGGTACTTGCAGGGACAGAGTGAGCACTGGTATTCTCCTGTCTGATGGCTGTGGCGGTGGTTCACCAAGCTCCCCTTGTGGCGGTAGGCCCGACCACACTCATTGCACTTATAGGGGCGATGGTCCAGGGTGGTAGAGGGGAGCTCCTCTTCTTTATGGGTGGTCTTGGCCAACATCAGGGGAGCTGGTGGCTCTGATGACTGCCCATCTTCCTCGGCTCCTTGCCGGGGTCTGTGATGAGCTCGAACATGATTTTTTAGAGCAGCTGCATTGAACAACTGTTTAGAACAGACTGAGCAAGGGTAGATTCCTATTTGGTGGCTCTTTCGATGGTTAATGAGGCTCCCAGCATGGCGGTAAGTACGGCCACAGTCCCCACAACAGAAAGGCCGGTACTCCTCCATGCTACCTTCTAGCTCCCCAGAGCCATTCAGCATGTGTGTTTTAGGTAATTGGTCCCAACTCCTCTCATCTGTGTGCCCGTTGGTAGTGGGCATCTCTCTCTCTTCCCATGGCCTCTCCTGCCTTTCTACCTCATGAGATTGCTGATGTTCTAGCAGATCCCGGGGGAGCCGGAAGGCACGAGGGCAATGGGGACAGTGGTAAGGCCGATATTGGGCATGGAGTCGAGAGTGGTTCTTCAGAGCCATAAGGTTAGAGAACTCCTTAAAGCAGATGGCACAAGGGTAGATACCCAAGGTATGGCTCTGGCGGTGGTTGGTGAGGCTCCCAGCATGCTTGTACGTCTTGCCACATTGGCTGCACTTGTACCTTCGCTCCTCTTCTGCAGGAGGGGAATGAGTAGATTCCTGACCCTCTGTGAAGTTCACTACTGATTCAGCCAAATACTGTTCCAAATTGCTAAGGAGGCTGCTGACGGGAGCAGGAAGAGGCTGGGCTGGGGCAGAGTCAGTGGTGAGCCCCTGTTGCTTTCCACCTGCCTCAGGACCTGGATGGCTTTCTAAGACTTGTCTTTGTCTTTTGGGTGTATCTTCCCAAGGGCCTGAAGCTGCCCTGAACTCAGCTCCAGATTCACATTTGGGTATCTCTCCTGCATGCTTTGTCTTATTTTGCTGCCCTTCCCCAGGGCCAAGCCTGTGAGACATTGTCTCACTCTGCATGTGGGGAGTGATTTCCTTGGGGGGTAAAGGCCTGCTTCTGCGGCGGCCTTCAGGAACATGAGTCCTCATGTGGCTCTTGAGAGCCATGGGATTGGTAAAGTCCTTGCCACAGATGGTACAGGGGAACAGGCCAGTCTCATGGGTCCGGCGGTGGTTGACCAAGCTCCCTGGGTGACGGTAGCAACGCCCACATTGCTGACAGCGGTAAGGGCGAGGAATACTGTCAGCCTCCTCACTGTCCTGTTTGGGAGAGAGATGGAGCAGTTCTCGGTGCTGTGACAATTCTGGGAGGCTAGGAAAGTGGCACTGACAGTCTGAGCAGCTGAATGAGAGGGGTGTGTCCTCCATGGAGCAATGTGGCAGAAATTGGATGGTCAGGAGGAATAGACAGCTTGTATCAGCATCTTCCTTTGGTAGAGGGCCAAGGCCTAGGAAGAGCGGGCAGTGGTCAAAAGGAAAGCCTGAGTTGACTTTGCTTTTTGCTCTAGGAGCAACAAACTCAGCAAAGGTAACTGAGAAGTTCCCTAACCATCAATACCTAAGGACCTGCTTTCTAACCATCATTAGAAATCTCACTAGACAGAAACTTCCCAAATTCTTTTTTTTTAATTAGAATTTTTTTTTTTTTTTTGAGGTAGGGTTTTGCTCTAGCCCAGGCTGCCCTGGAAATCACTATGTAGTCTCAGGGTGGCCTCAAACTCATGGCGATCCTCCTATCTCTGCCTCCTGAGTGCTGGGATTAAAGGTGTGCGCCACCACGCCTGGCTGAAGTAGGGTCTTACTCTAGCTCAGGCCTACCTGGAATTTACTATGTAGTCTCAGAGTGGCCTCAAATTCTGAGCAAACATCCTATCTCTGCCTCAGAGTGCTGGGATTAAAGGTATAGGCCACCACATCCAGCTACTGTTTTTTGTTTTTGTTTTTTTTTTGACCAGGGTCCCACTTTCACCCAGGCTGACCTGGAACTCCTTCTGTGGTCCAGGCTGGACTTGAACTCACTGTAATCCACCTACTTCAGCCTCCCCAGTATGGGAGTTAAAGGTGTGCCCCTCCTCACCCAGAATCCAAATTCTTAAAAAAGGTTCTTTCTAGGCTTAAAAGACAGTCAGGGATGTCCAACTATTTGACACTGTGACATGGCATTGTCATCTACAAATGTGTTGTGCCATATTCATAGCTATCTTGGGATGCATGCAGCCTGCAGGAGGCAAGCCAAACACACCTGGGTAGCCATCTCTAGAAGTACAGATAAGGAAACAAAGTCTGAAGAGATCTAACTTACTTCTGATTGCAGACCTACTTTGTTTTTCAGACCACATCCAGTAAGATCTTATGTTCCTAATCCTCTGTTCTAATTCTAAAACTAACAAAAACCTGTGACATCTTAAAAGGAAACCATACCTATTCCTAGGTTTTTTGTTTTGAGACAAGGCTGTAAGCCAGGCTGACTAGGAATGTAGCTGAGGCTGGCCTTGAACTCATGACAGTCTTCCTACCTCAGGCTCCCAGTGCTGAGATTACAAGAGTAAGCCACCATGCCCAGCCAGGCTTTGCAACAAAAGAAATAGAACAGCCTGAAAACACAGAAAAAAGTAGTTACTTTCTCTAGCTGATAGCTGCAGGTATACAGGGTAGCTAGCAGTTCATTTGAAAGGGGTGGCTTTCCCCTCTATTCCACTAGCCTGTTTTCAGTGTCACACTCCTTTCTAAAACAATGTGTAGGGCACTTCATTTACCTACTTCTCTTGAACGGAAATTATCTTCCAATCTGAATGTCCAATCCCGTTTCATGTTGGTATTTATTTCATTTCATCCCCTACCGTTTTTTATTCCACATTTGGCTTACCTTACTGTCACCATCATTTCTCATTTTCTCTCCTACTATCTCTCTTAATACTGATAGTAACTCATGCTGAGCATCACGAAGTGCCAAGTAGCACTGTAAGTAAATCATGTCTGTCACTAAATTCTCACAATCCTGCAATGCCTCCATCACCCCTGTTCACACATGAACAAACCTAATGACAAAGGCAGTCTTCATTCCAAAGTCCTTGATTTCCTAGTAGCAGCCCTTCATGCCTCCCACATCTGAGCTTTCGCCGACTCTTGAGTCCCATGGGACCCCAATACAACTCCTATTTCCGACTCTAACCCTTCTCACTGACCCTGGCCCCAGAATACTCACCTAGTCCCCCTTCCCTATTAAGCCACTAACAGGGTCTTCTTAACGTAACTCCTCTCTCCTGCCAATTTCCTTCCAGGACCCCTACCTCTCACCAGCAGCCCCTTCTGGTTCCCGCCGCGGGCGCGTCCGTTGGGGAGCGCGAACGGGAGCGCGCCTGCGCACTGGGACCCTTCACCTAACTGCAGTCGCGCTCCCTGAGGTGCGCCCGCGCTCCCACACACGCACACTCGGCCAGGGTTCCCGGGAGTGGTAGAGGAGGGGAAAAGGGACTGAAGAAGGGGAAAGGGGAAAGAGGTAGAGGGGACAGGGAACAGCTATTCTACCCCAAGCTCCGAGGATACTTCCTATTGTTAGTAGGAAACAGGAAGTGTCCTAGGTGCAAAAGCTTCCCCCGGAAACTTCCGCCTTGCTAACACTTCCTGTCCCTCCTGCAAACATCCGTCCTACAACACACTGTTCCGGCAATAGGTTGTGGGTAGGCACAACTCTCGTTTACGTTGGTGATGGTTTGAGGCAGCGTTGCATTAAGTATCACAGACTGTCCGCGGCACTCCTCCTGCTTCAGCCTTCCGAGTGCTTGGAAGTAAAAGCGTGGGTCCCATGCTCTGCAGTGGGAGCAACCCTGGCTCCGCCCATGCAGGTCACAGCACCGTCTTTACGTACTAGCGTAAGCCACATTTCCGTCCCCAACTACTAAAGTCGTTCCGGTGAATATTAAGCGCAGAAGGGAGGGGGATGGTGCATTTCGGGCCATATTATATTGGTGACACTTTTCAAGAGGCCCCCTGCAAGACTTCCAAAGGCCGCCGGGAGAATCTTCATTAACGTGGAATATAAACGGGCCTAGGAGGCGCTTCTGGTCATCTGGCGGCTGGATGCCATCTATCTGCCTGACGTTACTGCTCGCAAGCTATTTCCTGACTCCAGGAGGCTTGGAGGTGTTCGTAGAGCTTTTCCTTTCCCTACACCGGAGAGCTCCCTTCCACTTCCGCTGGCTCGCGGCCCCGCCTCCCCTGGCCCCCGCAGGGTCCTAGCGCCTACCCGCTCCGGCAGGTTCCGGAGCTCCGTCAGTCCTGGGGGCCCATGCCGACGCTACGGAACGATCCCAAGTCTGACTAGGTAAGAGACGACTGCAGGAAATGGTAAGGGCCCCGACAGCCTTTGCATGGACACGACCTCAGCTGGACTCAGTTTCCCCATGGGCGCCGAGGGACGACTGAGTTGGCCCGGAGTGAGCCGCGCGGGCGGGGCGAGCAGGGAGAGGCTCCCGGACCAGCAGGTCCTAGAACCCGCCGGTCAGCTGCTGTGGACGCCTAGGCTCTCCAGATAGGATTGTCGGCCTTGCTCCGTGCGGGCCCAGGGGTCCTAGAGCCCGCTATGTTTCGAGCTTTTGTCTCTGTGGCGTAGCCAGCCCGGGGAAGTCCAGGGCGTTTGTGGACCCCCTCCCTCTCGGAGGCCCTGGGCGCCCCTCCCGCGGTCCTAAAGAACGCCATCTTGCAGGCCTTTGTCCCGCTCTGGACCCTCTGTCCATTCATTTGTTCATTCCTTCATTCTTTGTTCACTTTGTCTTGAGAAAGCTACGTTTTCCATGGTTTTATTTCGAAATGAGTCAGCCTGGGGCTTCGCCCTGCGGGTCAACCTGTCTAGCGAGCATACTCACTCATAGACGGTTGCTGAGAGCGAAGAGCGCTGGCTTTGTGCAGCTCTCGGCCACTCCTCAGAGCGTCTGGTAGGCCCTAACACCCTGCAAACTCTCATATGATGCATGGGCCCCATTTCACTGAAGAAACTGAGGCCCAGAACGCTGTGGACCCTTACCTCTACTGCCCAGGAAATATTCTTGAGGGCAGTGGGGAAGAGAGTATTGAAAGGATTCAAAGAATTTTCCCCTGGGAGAAAGAAGACAAACGAGGGCTCCAGAGCAGAAGGAATTGCATATGGAGGTGGTAAAGTTTGCAAATTGTGGTTGGAGTTCAGGTTGATGACCAGAGGGATACTACCATTGATATTGAGGCTGGGAACGTAAATGGGGATCATGTTGTGTTAGTGTTAGGCCTAGGATATGATTAAGCGTTCATCCCTACACAGTTCTGTCAATTCACCAAATATCTCAATGTCTGTGAAGCTTATGGGTTGACTTCAAAAGATGAGATTTAGGTGCTTCCTTGTTGACTTCACCTGCTGACCCCTGTCCTGTTATCACACAACCTCCCCCACCCCCAGCTTTAACTATTGATTGAGTATCACAAACGCTTACTGTAGAGAAGATGGAGGCTTGAATTCCATATAAAATTAGATTCATTGTTTGCTTTGGGTGACCAATCAGCTTTGGGCATAAAGGATGCAGATAGTCAAGTTCCCTGGTTCTTCACCAGCCTGGACCCTGGTTCTGGAGACAGAGAATTAGCAACCAAGTAATAAAATGTGTAAATGCTAACCAGGTCAGAGAGACAGACAGTAAGAAATTGGGGAATCTCAACACCTGGCTTCAAATACTGATCTTTTTTTTTTTTTTTCCTCCTGTTTTTCAAGGTAGGGTCTCACTCTAGCTCAGGCTGACCTAGAATTCACTATGTAGTCTCAGGATGGCCTTGAACTCACGGTGATCCTCCTACCTCTGCCTCCCGAGTGCTGGAATGAAATGCATGTGCCGCCACGCCTGGCTAAATACTGATCTTTTTTAAAAAAAATTCTATTTATTTGAAAAAGAGCGAAAGAGACAGAGAATGGGCATGCAAACAAACTCCAGACGCATGTGCCACCTTGTGCATCTGGCTTACTTGGGTGCTGGGGAATCGATGTGGGTCCTTTTGCTTTGCAGGCAAGTGCCTTAACTGCATCTCCAGCCCTCAAATACTCATTTTTATTTTTATTTTTATTTTATTTTATTTTTTGTTTCGTTGTTGTTGTAGGGTCTCACTCTAGCCCAAGCTGACCTGGAATACACTATGTAGTCTCAGGGTGGCCTTGAATTCTGCCTCCCTAGTGCTGGGATTAAAGGCATGTGCCACCACGCCTAGCTGAGGCATGTGCCACTTTGTGTATCTGGCTTTATGTGGGTATTGGGGAATCAAACCTGGGTCCTTAGGCTTTGCAGGCAAGGGCCTTAACTGCTGAGCCATCTCTCCAGCCCTATTGTGTCACTTCTTTTTTTTATTATTTATTTATTTGAGAGTGACAGACAGAGGGAGAGAGAGAGAGAATGGGTGTGCCAGGGCTTCCAGCCACTGCAAACAAACTCCAGACACATGCGCCCCCTTGTGCATCTGGCTAACGTGGGTCCTGGGGAATCAAGTCTCGAACCGGGGTCCTTAGGCTTCACAGGCAAGCACTTAATCGCTAAGCCATCTCTCCAGCACTTCTTATAACACTGTTATTACACCAAAGTCTTACCCTTTTTTTTGTTTGTTTTTGTTTTTCAAAGTAGGGTCTCACTGTAGCCCAGGCTGTCCTGGCATTCACCATGTAGTCTTAGGGTGGCCTCAAACTCATGGCAATCCTCCTACCTCTGCCTCCTGAGTGCTGTGGGATGAAAGGTGTGCACCATGCCAGGTTCTTTTTTTTTAAATTAATTAATTATTTTTTATTTGAGAGAGTGAGGGAGAGAAAGGCCAACAGGGAGAGAGAGAATGGGTTCACTAGGACCTCCAGCCACTGCAGAAGAACTCTTTAAACATATGCCTCCTTGTGCGTCCGGCTTACGTGGGTCTTGGAGAATCAAACCGAGGTCCTTTGGTTTTGCAGGCAAAACCTTAACCTTAACCACTAAGCCATCTCCCTAACCCATCTTCTTTTTATGTTTTATTTACTTATTTGTTTGAGAGAGATAGCAAAAGAGGCACATAAAGAAAGAATGGGCATGCTAGGGCCTCTATCCACTGCAAATAAATTCTAGAAGCATGTGCCACCTTATTTATCTGGCTTGTGTGGATACTGGGGAATCAAACCTGAGTCCTTAGGCTTTCCAGGCAAGCACCTTAACCACTAATCCATCTCTCCAACTCTTGTTTTGTTTTTTGAGGTAGGGTCTTGCTCTAGCCCAGGCTGACCTGGAGTTCACTATGTAGCCTTAGGGTGGTCTTGAACTCATGGTGATCCTCCTACTTCTGCCTCCCAAGTGCTGGGACCAAAGGTGTGCACTATCACTTACTCTTTCTTGTTTCTTGTTTTTTTTTTTTTTTTTTTTTTTCGAGGTAGGGTCTCACTCTGGCTCAGGCTGACCTGGAATTCACTATGTAGTCTCAGGGTGGCCTCGAACTCTCGGCAATCCTCCTACCTCTGCCTCCCGAGTGCTGGGATTAAAGGCATGCGCCACCACGCCCGGCTTGTTTGTTTTTTTGATTTCAAGGTAGGGTCTTACTGTAAGCCAGGTTGACCTGAAACTCACTCTGTAGTAGTCCCAGGCTAGCCCCAAACTCACAGTAATCTTCCTACCTTTGCCTCCTGAGTGTTAAGATTAAAGACATGCACCATTACGCATCTTAGTTGCTTCCATAAAGGCAAATATAGTCACAGTGAGAATTAGAGTTTCAATATACAATTTTTTGGAAGAACACATTTAGCCCATAACAAGCTTCTAAGCAAGTTTAGCTTAAATAATATGTACAAAATGCTAGGGATGATACTTGGCCCACGGTACTAAACCTATGAGTAAAATCTGATGACACTATAAAACAATTTAAAGATGGTGCTGGAGAGATGGCTCAGTGATTAAAAGCATTTGTCCATTACCCATGTAAAGCCAGATGCAAAAGTGGCACATTCATCTGGAGTTTATTTGCTGTGGCAAGTGGCCCTGGCATGTCCATTCTTTCTTCTTTCTGTCATTCTTTGCTTGCAAATAAGTAAATTTTTTTTTTTTTTTTGAAAAAAGGTAAAGCCAGTTATGGTGGCGCACACCTTTAATCCCAGCACTTGGGAGGCAGAGGTAGGAGGAGCACCATGAGTTTGAGGCCACCCTGAGATTACATAGTGAATTCCAGGTCTGAGCTACAGTGAGAAAAAACAAAAAAAAAAGCGGGTGGGGGTTAAAGAATTTGGGCTGGAGGAATGGCTTAGTGGTTAAGGCGTTTGCCCTCAAAGCCAAAGGACCCAGGTTTGATTCTCCAGGACCTGCGTTAGCCAGATGCACAAGGGGCTCACATGTCTGGAGTTTGTCTGCAGTGGCTGGAGGCCCTGGCTCACCCATTCTCTCTTTCTCTCCCCTTCCCACTTTCTCTGTCAAATAAATAAATAAAGTATTTTTTTTAAAGGTAAAGAATTAAAGAGGGCTGGAGAGATGACTTAGAAGTTAAGGTGCTTGCTGGCAAAGCCAAAGGACCCAGATTCAATTCCCTAGTACCCATGTGAAGCCAGATGCACAGGGTGGCATGTCCATTTGCAGTGGTTAGAGATCCTGGTGCGCCCATTTTCTCTCAAATAAATTAAAAAAATTTTTTTAATTAAAGAGGAGGGTAAAAGATTAATTAGTAGGGGTACCGATAGCATTTTTTTTAAATCTGTTTATTTGCAAGCAGAGAGAGACAAAGAAAAGGGGCATGCCACGACCTCCTGCCACTGCAAATGAACTCTAGATGCATGCGTCCCTCTGCATCTGGCTTTATGTGGGTAGTAGGGAATCAAACCCAGGCCTTTAGGCTTTGCAAGCAAACACCTAAACTGCTGAGCCATCTCTCCAGGCTAGCAGATAGCATTATTTAAAAAGGCAGTCAGGGAGTAGTAGAAAATTGGTTTAGCGTTTAAGGCATTTGCCTGCAAGCCAAAGGATCCAGGTTCGATTCTCCAGAACCCACATAAGCCAAAGCATAAGGGGGAGCATGCATCTGGAGTTGATTTGCAGTGGCTGGAGGCCCTGGCAAGCCCATTCTCTCTCTCACTCTCTCTCTCTCCCCCTCTTCTTCTTTCTCTCTCTCAAAATAAATAAATAAAATATATTTAAAAACGAAAGAAAGAAAGGCAATCAGCCAGGTATATTGGTGCTTACCTTTAATCCCAGCACTAGAGAGACTGAGGTAGGAGGATCACTGAATTCAAGACAGCCTGAGACTACATAGTGAATTCCAGGTCAGCCCGGGCTAAAGAAAGACCCTACCTCGAAAAACAAAACAATAAAGAGAAATGGCCTAGTGGTTAAGGCACTTGCCTGTAAAGGCTAAGAACCCATGTTCAGCTCCCCAGATCCCACATAAGCCAGACACACAAGATGATGTATGTGGCTGGCTGGAGGCCCTGGCATGACAGTTCTCTCTCTACTCTCTCTCACTGTTTCTCCTGCTCTCTTTCATTCATATATATAGATATATCTATATCTATCTATATCTATATCCGGGTGTGGTGGCACACGCCTTTAATCCCAGCACTCTGAGGCAGAGGTAGGAGGATCACTGTGAGTTCAAGGCCACCCTGACATGTTGGGGTACATTCCCATAAACCTGGGGAGGCTGAAGCAGGAGGATATGAAGCTAGCCTGAGCTAGAGACTAAGCCCTAGCCAAAAAGAAAGGTGGCTAAGAAAGCCTTCATAGAGGAAGTGCCTGGGAGCTAAAACCCAAAAACAGTCCAAGAGTCAGACAGCTACACAGAAGCACAGAGGTGGGAGTAGTGGTGCACGCCTTTAATCCCAGCACCGGGGAGGCCGAGGTAGGAGGATTATCGAGGTAGGAGGATCATCATCGTGAGTTCAAGGCCACCCTGAGACTACATAGTGAATTCCAGGTCAGCCTGGGCTAGAGTGAGACCCTACCTCAAAAAAAAAAAAAAAAAAAAAAAGTAAAGTAAAGATATGTTGGAGGTATACACAGAGAACTACGAGTGCAAATACCTAGAGGTGGAAAGGCATTGAGGTCTTTGAGATGAAGACTGGAGTCCTGGCTGGGTGGAGCCTAGTGATAGGGGGTGAGGAGTTCCAGAGAGATAGGTAGGGGCTTAGATTGAGGCCTTGTTTTATCACAGAATAATACTAGTCTTTTTTTTTTTTTTTTCTCTCACTGTAGCGCCAGCTGACCTGGAATTCACTATGTAGTCTCAGGGTGGCCACTCATACCAACCCTGCTACCTCTGCCTCCAGATTACTGGGATTAAAGGCATGTACCACCACCACCACACCTGGCTTTACTAGTCTTCGTGCCTTGATTTGGATTAAGAACCTTGAGTAACACAGAGTGACACAGGGCTTGAGAGGTGGCTCAGTGCTTAAGGTGCTTGCCTGCAAGGACCCAGGTTTGATTCCCCAGTACCTATGTAAGCCAGATGTACAAAGTGGCCCATGCATCTGGAGTTTGTTTGTAACAGTTGAAGGCCCTGGCATGCCCATTTTCTGTTGACTATCTCTTTTCTCTCTATCTCTGTCTGCTTGCAAATAACTAACTAAATAAATAAGGGGCTGGAGAGATGGCTCAGCAGTTAAGGCACTTGCCTGCAAAGCCAAAGGACCCAGGTTCAATTCCCTACCTAGAGCCCATGTAAGCTAGATGCACAGGGTGGTGCATGCATCTGGAATTTGCTTGCAGTGGATGAAGGCCCTGGCATGTCCATTCTCTATCTGCCCCTCTCTCTCTCTAAATAAAAATAAATAAATTAGTAAATAAAGAAATAAAATAAAAATGGACATAAGTTGAGTTTGAGGCCAGTGTGAGACTACATGGTGGATTCCCTGTCTGCTCTGGACTAGAGTGAGACCCTACTAAAACAAAAACAAAAACAAAAACAAACAAACAAAAAAAACGGAGCTGGAGAGATGGCTTAGCAGTTAAGGCGTTTGCCTGCAAAGGATCCCGGTAAGATTCTCCAGAACCCACGTAAGTCAGATACACAAGGGGGCACAGACATCTGGAGTTTGTCTGCAGTGGCTAGAGGCCCTGGTGTGTCCATTCTCTCCCTCTTTCTCTCTCTGCCTCTTTCTCAAATAAAAAATAAAATTAAAATAAACAGCACTCGGGAGGCAGAGGTAGGAGGATCATTGTGAGTTTGAGGCCACTTTGAGACTACATAGTGAGTTCCAGGTCAGCCTGGATTAGAGTGAAACCCTACCTCAAAAAACAAAAACCCGGGCTGGAGAGATGGCTTAGCGGTTAAGCGCTTGCCTGTGAAGCCTAAGGACCCCGGTTCGAGGCTCAGTTCCCCAGGTCCCACGTTAGCCAGATACACAAGGGGGCGCACGCGTCTGGAGTTCGTTTGCAGAGGCTGGAAGCTCTGGCGCACCCACTCTCTCTCCCTCTATCTGTCTTTCTCTCTGTGTCTGTCACTCTCAAATAAAAAAAAAAAAAAAATTAAAAAAAAACAAACAAACAAAAACCCAAAACCAAAACAAAACAAAAAAGCTGGGTGTGGTGGTGCACACCTTTAATCCCAGCACAAGGAGGCAGAGGTAAGAGGATTTCCGTGAGTTCAAGGCCACCCTGAGACTACATAATAAATTCCAGGTCAGCCTGAGCTAGAGTGAGACCCTACTTTGGAAAAAAAGAAAAAAATGGATACAAGAGTAGTACAGAGAGTCCAGCCCTGGGCATGGGAGGCTTGAGTTTGACTCTAGGCATCTTAATTAGATATGTATACTTTTGCCTTGTGAGGTTTTATATCACATCTAAAAAGATGTTATGAAAATGTTCCCCTCCTAAGGAGTATGTGAAACCCTAAGGTTTTGTTTTTGTTTTTTGCATGTTTGGTTGGTGGTGGTTGTTTTCCATGTGGTTGTGGTGGGAATGGAGCCCAGTGTTTCACATCTTTCAGGCAGTGTCCTACCTCATGTTCCATGGCTGATTATTCTTGTTTGTTTGCTTTACTTTGCTTTTGTTTTTAGTTTCTGAGACAAGCTTTTGCTGTGTTGCCCAGGTTGGTCTTGAACTCATGATCCTTCTACATCAGAGCCCAAAGTGTTGGGATTACACATATTTTTTTTAGATGATTATTCTGATGCGAGTATTTGCAGACCTCACTTGAAGAAACATCATTTTAAAAAATATTTTTATTTATTTATTTACTTATTTGAAAGAGAGAGAGAGGCAGATAGAGTTGGGTGCACTAGGGCCTCCAGCCACTGCAAACAAACTCCAGACACATGCGCCAGCTTGTGCATCCAGCTTATGTGGGGTACTGGGGAATCAAACCTGGGTCCTTAGACTTTGCAGGCAAGCGCCTTTAACTGCTGGGCCATCTCTCAGGCCCCAAGAAACATCATTTTGGGGAGTGGTGGATGGAAAAGTATTTAGTAAACCAATAGTCAGTAAGGTTTGACCTAACACCTACCTGTCTTCATGTGGCTGGGTGCCTACCAGGCAGTCCCTTACCATTTCTCCTGGGAAGTACCTTAGGAAGGATTTCCTCCTACAGCAGCCTGGCTTCCATTTCACAGATAGGAATAGGACAGCCTAGAGCTTGCAAGGGCCAGAATAGGGGCCAGAGCTTAAAACTAGACTAGTAAGCCTTTTGAGACAGAGTGCTGGGTCTGGTCTCAGCAGTTCTAGAAGGGTGAGAGAAAACAAGGTGCAACCTGAAGTCAGACTTTTCTGTGCTCTGTGGGGAAGGTCCTAGACTTCTGAGCAAGGGCCCTAAAACAAATTAAACTCCTAGAGTCAAGTCTAGCTGCATGAGTTACTAGCTGTGTGACTGGGCAAGCATTTCACTCTTGAAACTTCCATTTATTCATCTATAAAATGGGGCCAGTAATTCCCATTTTAGCATACTCAGCAAAATATTGGGCTCTGAGAAGATTCATTAATTGAAGACAGCAATTATCTTGGCCATCCATTCCTCCTTTAACCTGTGAGTTACTATAGTTTATCTCCATGTTTCAGATGAGAAGACAGGTGCTAAGATGTTCCTCAAGTTGCACAAGATGACATCAGCAGGGAAGTGCTGGAGACAAGATTCGAAGCTGGGCATTGTGCCTTCAGAATGCTTATAATCACAATGCTGTGCTGTTTCTCTGGACCTTGCTTCCTTTATCATTGAAAGAACATTTTTCATTATGTTGATGTGAAGGGTGAGTTAATGTATGTAATAAGCTTAGGATGCTGCTTGGAAGGTGGCAGGTGTTTAATAAATGTGGGCTGCCTCCTCCTCTTTCTTCCTCTCATACACAAGGCCCTGAGTTTGATCTCAAGCACCACAAAAATATATATTTATTATTGCCTATTGTATTGGTTTATAATCCCAGCACTTTGGAGGCTGGGGCATACTGCCATGAGTTTGAGATCAAACCCAACCAGCCTGGCTATAGAGTGAGACCCTGCCTTACAAAAACAAAACAAAACAAAAAGCTAGTAAGTTCCACAGGACTGGACATAGAACCTGGGCCTCCTCTCTGGACATACCTGGCTCTCCTTACTCTGCCCCTCACTTATCCATTCCATTTGTAGCTGCTGAGCTGTCCTTAAGTGGATCTGCTGTAATCCTCTTCCCTTCATCCCCCTGGGAGGATGAGCTGGTGTTAAGACTAATGCAGCTGTTAATCCTATTTCTTCCCAAATATGATCCTAGGAGCAGCTGTGTGGATGAAGTCTGGGCTCAGGACCAGAAAGTAGAGACCTCACTAGAGCTTGGGCCCCTGGCCGTCTCACTAGAACAAACATATCAGTTGTGACTGAGAAAGAGGCAAAAGCTCAGTCTGCCTTGAGTGAGCTCTTCATCACCAGTTTTGAGGGTAATGCTAAGAGATTCCAGAGCAGAGGACCACAATTCCTGTGTGAGGTGGACTCCCTTACAGCTATGCAAGTCAGAATTCTCTGTGAACAGTTGCTTCTCTAAAGTTGACCAATGAAGGGGAAAGCAGCATACATATACAAGCATCTGTTACGTCCACAGAGCACCTACCACCACATTATAGCCCTATAGGTCCTCCGCCTTCAGGTTTGTCCCAGGTTTGTCTTCCCTGGATATTTGGAGACCTTTAAGCCTGGCAGTTTTTTGCTTATCCTGTGTCCTGACAGTCATTGGACAGAGCAGAGGAAGATAAGTGAAGTGATACCATGGGAATGAAGGCTTTCAGGGAATGCTAGAGGGTTTGGAAAAACTGAGAGGCTGGTGAATGAAGTATAGGTGGATCTTTGGTAATCCTGTTTCCTCTAATGGCCTTTCTAAGTCCCCCAGATAGCTCACTCCTACTATCAATGAGCAATTACAGGGGATATCTGAACAGGGAACAGTTGGCAGGAAGGATAATTCGGAGGTCCCATAGTTTAAGCTGAGCAGTCCCAGGTAAGAAATGCAGATAAGATATGGTTACTTTTGAGAGGGTTATAGAGAGAAGGGCTTCAAAGGAGGTGGCTTTGTTCTAATTTTGTGTCTCTTACAGAGGAGGCCCGCTCTCCAAGGTCATGGAGGTGGAGGCTGCAGAAGCCAGGTCCCAAGCCCCAGGCTACAAACGCTCTGGCCGGCGTTACAAGTGCCTGTCCTGTACCAAGACATTTCCAAATGCTCCCAGGGCAGCCCGTCATGCTGCCACACATACACCTGCAGACTGTACACAGGAGGTGGCTGAGGCGCAACTAAAGGTGGACTCAGAATCTAAGGCAGAGGAAGCCAGTGAGGACAAGGTATCAGATTCAGTGGCTAAGCCCCGTCCGTATGTGTGCCCCCTGTGCCCCAAGGCTTACAAGACAGCCCCTGAGTTGCGCAGCCACGGGCGCAGCCACACGGGTGAAAAACCCTTTCCCTGTCCGGAGTGCGGCCGCCGCTTCATGCAGCCCGTGTGCTTGCGCGTGCACCTGGCCTCACACGCCGGTGAGCTGCCCTTCCGATGCACGCACTGCCCCAAGGCCTATGGTGCGCTCTCCAAGCTCAAGATCCACCAGCGCGGTCACACTGGTGAGCGGCCCTACGTGTGTACGGACTGCGGCAAGAGCTTCGCCGACCCTTCCGTGTTCCGCAAGCACAGGCGCACTCACGCAGGACTGCGGCCCTACGGCTGCGAGCGCTGCGGAAAGGCCTATGCCGAGCTCAAGGACCTGCGCAACCACGAGCGGTGAGAGCTGAGCGGGAACCGGGCTGTTCTGACCAGTGAGAGCTGGGGTTTAACCAACACCAAATAGGCTGGTGGGAGTCAGGGGCTGGGCATATGGGTAAAGTTGAGAGCCTCAGGGGTGGTCAGCTTGGTGGGAGCAGCCGTGGCCCAGGGATGGAGCCCTGGGAGCAGGTCATGCCAGTAGAAAGGGCATCCCACAGGGTCCTCAGTGGGTCCGCGTATGGTTGGACCTGATGGTCTGCCCAGGTGTGTGTACAAAGGTACTACTTAGCTGAAGGTTTCTTATCCTAGAGTGCAGCCCCGGGCTCTTAGGAAATTGTGCAGAGGCCTCCACGGATGTTTAGGTCTTTAAATGACAGCCCAGGCAGACAGCTGGGCTGTCCCTGTCATGGGCTGCCACCCTCATGTCTGGTCCTCTACAGGTCTCACACCGGTGAGCGTCCCTTCCTTTGCTCCGAGTGCGGCAAAAGCTTCTCCCGGTCCTCTTCGCTCACGTGCCACCAGCGTATCCACGCGGCACAGAAGCCCTACCGCTGCCCAGCCTGCGGCAAGGGCTTCACGCAGCTCAGCTCCTACCAGAGCCACGAGCGCACGCACTCCGGGGAGAAGCCCTTCCTGTGCCCGCGCTGTGGCCGCATGTTTTCCGACCCCTCAAGCTTCCGCCGCCACCAGCGGGCACACGAGGGTGTGAAGCCCTACCGCTGCGAGAAGTGTGGCAAGGACTTCCGGCAGCCGGCGGACCTGGCCATGCACCGGCGGGTGCACACGGGCGACCGACCCTTCAAGTGCCTGCAGTGTGACAAGACGTTTGTGGCGTCTTGGGATCTCAAGCGGCATGCGCTGGTGCACTCGGGCCAGAGGCCGTTCCGCTGTGAGGAGTGCGGGCGAGCCTTCGCTGAGCGTGCTAGCCTAACAAAGCACAGCCGCGTGCACTCGGGTGAGCGCCCTTTCCACTGCAATGCCTGTGGAAAATCCTTTGTGGTGTCGTCAAGCCTCAGGAAGCACGAGCGGACCCATCGAAGTGAGGCCACAGGGGCTGCCCCCCACCCCGAGTTGGTTGTGGGGCTGGCGCTGCCTGTGGGCATTGCAGGTGAGGGCTCAGTTGCCCCTGTAGCAGGTGCAGGGCTGGGAGACGCTCCAGCAGGGCTGCTTGGGATACCACCTGAGTCAGGTGGTGTGATAGCCACCCAGTGGCAAGTAGTGGGCATGACTGTGGAGCATGTGGAGTGCCAGGATGCTGGCGTTGGGGAGGCTCCTGGTTCCTTGGGAGGGGCAGAGGAGGTTGATGAGAAGCCCCCACAGTTTGTCTGTCGAGAATGCAAAGAGACCTTCTCTACACTGACACTGCTGCGCAGGCATGAGCGCTCACATCCAGAGCTCCGGCCCTTTCCTTGTACCCAGTGCGGTAAGAGCTTCTCAGACCGGGCTGGGCTACGTAAGCATAGCCGTACCCACAACTCTGTGCGCCCCTACGCCTGCCCCCATTGTCCCAAGGCTTTCCTGAGTGCCAGTGACCTACGCAAGCATGAACGCACCCACCCAGTGCCCCTTGGGACCCCCATGCCCCTGGAGCCCCTTGTGGCTTTGCTAGGAATGCCTGAAGAGGGGCCAGCCTGAAGCTCGTATCCCTTGCATCCCCTTCCATTATACTCCTGGGAGCCCAGCCCCCACAGGTTTGTTTGAACTGCTTTTTGACCCAGCCCAATCTAGACCACAAGTCCTACCCTGGACAGCTAGCTCAGCTGTCACTCAAGTAAGAGAGCTAGGAACATTGGAGGCTGGCAAGAGCTGTGAGACACACTCATTAAAGCATTCATTTTTGACACTGAGTCCTTGTCTGTGTTCTGATTGGGGTGAGTAGGTGCGAGTTTGGGCACTATATAAGATTCAATGAAGACCTAGATTAACACATTAGAAATCAGAAGGCACTTGGTGGGTTTATTTGTATTGTGAGGCTGGATATTATAGCCCAGGCTGGCCTTGAACTCATACTTCTCCTGTATCAGCCTCCCAAATGCTGGAATTGCAGGTGTGCACCATCATGCCCAACCCCTAGGAAGATCTTGGGATGGAATGCTTCCTAAGTAAGTACAGGAAGTCCTTTGTGTCCTTGGTACTTCTTGATGATTCCCTAGTACCCAGATGAATAGCTGGGCATGGCCATACATACCGGTAGCCCCAGTCCTATGGGGAATGGAGGCCAGAAAATGACCAGGGATCGCTGGTCAGTCAATTTGATCAAAGAATGGCAGCTCTGGGTTCAGTAGAGACTTGGTCTCAAGGAAATATGCTGAGTGATAGAAATTCTCGAACATTCTCCTCTGGCCTCCACGTGCACTCATCTGCACATAGCCGCAGCACACATACTCCACACAAAAAATAAAAATTAGGATACAGTAAAGGCATTAAATACTTCTGTGAACAAATCTATTAAGCATTGTTGACTCCACACTTAGGACCATGGAAACTTTACTGAGTAGTAAGCCCTTCTATACTTTTACAGATAAGCTGAGGCTGAATATCTTACTTGTACATTATACTAATTGGAAACCATATTTCAGGACCAGACATGGTGGCACACACCTTTAATCCCAGCATTTAAGAGGCTAGGGTAGGATCGCCATGAGTTCGAGGCCACCTTGATACTACATAGTAAATTCTAGGTCAGCCTGGTTCCCTTTTTTATTTTGAGAAAGTCTTGCTAAGTTGACTACACTTGAACTCTCTCTGTAGCCTGTTAAGTTTTGAACTCTTTGTTTGTTTTCCAAAATATCTTTTTTTATATTATTTATTAGAGAGAATGGGCACACCAGGTCCTCTAGCCATTGCAAACAAACTCCAGACAAATGTGCCTCTATATGCATCTGACATGTGGGTTCTGGGGAGTTAAATTTGGATGCTTAGGCTTCATAGGCAAGTGCCTTAACAGATAAGCCATCTCTCCAGTCCATGTTGTTGCTGATGTTTTTTGTTTTCCAAGGTAGGGTCTCACTAGCTTAGGCTGACCTGGACTTCACTGTGTAGTCTCAGGGTAGTCTCAACTCTCAGCAATCTTCCTACCTCTGCCTCCCAAATGCTGGGATTAAAGGGGTTTGCCACCACACCCAGCTATTGTTCTTTTGCTATTCAGATAAGAGTCTTGCTATATAGGTAGGTTGACCTTGAACTCACTGCCTCTGAAGTGCTGGAAGTATAGGCACCACCACATCCAACTTTTTTTTTTTTTTCAAGGTAGGGTTTCACTCTAGCCCAGGCTGACCTGAAATTCACTATGGATTCTCAGGGTGGCCTCGAACTCACAGTGGTCCTCCTACCTCTGCCTCCCCAAGTGTTGGGATTAAAGGCGTGCATCACCATGCCTGGATACATCCAACTTTTGTAAATTCATTTTATGATTCATGTGATTATTCAAATCAGTGGGGGGAAAAGGCTAATATATAACTTTAACAAAATGACAAGTGTGAGGCTCTGAATTCAATCCTCAGCACCATATACACAGGAAAAAAAATAAAAAGATGCCTCCTAAAAATGTGTCAGCCAAAGATGGGCGTGGTGGAGCATGCCTTTAATCCCAGCACTCGGGAGGCAGAGGTAGGAGGATTGCCATGAGTTCGAGGCCACCCTGAGACTCCATAGTGAATTCCAGGTCACCCTGGGCTACAGAGAGACCCTACCTCGAAAAACCAAAAAAAAAAAAAACGTGTCAGCCAAATAATACATGCCTGTAACCCTAACATTTGGAGGTGGAGGCAGGAGGATCAGGAGTTTAAGGCCAGCCTAGAGTATAGAAAAACAGTGTCAAAGGAAAAACATAAAATAAGGGTAAAATTTGCTGGGTGTGGTGGCACAAGCCTTTACTCCCAGCACTCGGGAGGCAGAGGTAGCTGAGTTCTAGGCCACCCTGAGGCTACATAGTGAATTCCAGGTCAACCTGGGCTAGAGAGAGAGACCGTAGAAAAACCAACAAACAAAAAAAGATAAGATGTGCAGACAAAATTTAGGGGGTAGGGGAGAACAGTATGGGGCTAGAAAGATGGCTCAGTGGTTAAAACGCCTGCAAAGCCGAAATACTTAGGTTTGATTCCCCATTATGCGTGTAAAGCCAGAAGCACGTGGTGGCACATACATCTAGAGTTTGTTTGCAGTGGCTGGAGGTCCTGATGCGACCATAATCTTTCAAAGTAAATAAATAAAATATATATTTTTTAAGTTAAGGGGGGAAAAAAAGCTGGTCATGGTGGCCGATCCCTTTAATCTCAGTATTCTGGAAGCTGAGGTAAGAGAATTTCTACGAGTTGGAGGCCAGCCTGGGACTACAGATCAGTTCAGCATGGGCTCTAGTAGAGATGGCTCCACAGTTAATGGCACTTGCTTGCAAAGCTTTACCACCCAGGTTTTATTCCCCAGTACTCTTATAAAGCCAGACACAAAGTGGAACATGCATCTGGAGTTCATATGCAGTGGCAAGAAGTTGGTGCACCCATTCTCATTTTCTATTTCTTGCACTCTCTTCCCCCTCTCTCAGCTTGCCACACACACACACACACACACACACACACACACGTGTGGTGGTGCATACCTTTAATCCCAGCACTCATGAGGCAGAGGTAGGAGGATTGCCATGAGTTCGAGGCTACCCTGAGACTCCATAGTGAATTCCAGGTCAGCCTGGGCTAGAGTGAGACCCTACCTCAAAAACAAAACAAAACAAAAAGCATATACCACTATGCCTAGCCTTTAAAATACTTTTTAAAAAAGGAATTTTTCCTCATCCCACCAAAAAAAGTAAAAGAAAAGCCAGGCATGGTGGTGCACGCCTTTAATCCTAGCAGCACTCAGGAGGCAGAGCTAGGAGGATCACAGTGATTTTGATGCTACCCTAAGACTACATAGTGAATTCCAGGCAGCCTGAGCTACAGTGAGACCCTACCTCAAAAAGAAAAAAGGAATCTTTATTAATTTTTTTTTTTGAGAGAGAGAGAGAGAATGTACATTCCAGGACCTCTTGCCACTACAAACGAACTCCAAACATATGTGCCACCTTGAGCATCTGGCTTACACGGGTCCTGGGGAATCAAACCTGGATCCTTTGGCTTTGCAGGTAAGCACCTTAACCACTGATCCATCTCTCCAACCCAGAAATAAAAGAATCATGAGGCTGGAGTGATGGCTTAGTGGTTAAGCACTTGCCTGTGAAGCCTAAGGACCCCGGTTCGAGGCTCAATTCCCCAGGACCCACGTTAGCCAGATGCACACAAGGGGGCACATGCGTCTGGAGTTCATTTGCAGTGGCTAAAGGCCCTGGTGTGCCCATTCATATTCCCCCTCCCTCCCTCCCTCCCTCTCTCCTCTCTCTCTGCCTCTTTCTCTGTCACTCTCAAATAAGTAAAATAAACAAAAAAAGATATCATAAATGCTAATCAACAAATACCACTGGGTATCCAACAGTAAAGAATAGTGGGCCCCATGTATGTACAGCAAATCCACTGTCCTTTGAGTCCAGACAAAAGTAGATCCTTTGGTCCTCCCTCTGTGATGCTCCATGTATCCCATATCCTAATCTGAGCACCCTGAAGAGTCTATTTTGATTACATGGGTTGGTTTGAGACAGGGTATTACTCTGTCACTCAAACTGGCCTTAAATTTGCGGCAATCTGGCTTTAGCCTCCTGAGTGCTAGGATCGGAGGTAGCCACCATGCCTGTCCAATCCAACGTTTTGTTTTTTTTTTTTTCAATCCAACGTTTTAAGATTTTTTTTTAATTTTTGTTTATTTATTTATTTGAGAGCAACAGAGAGAAAGGCAGAGAGAGGGAGAGAGAGAGGGAGAGAATGGGTGCACCAGGGCCTCCAACCACTGCAAACAAACTCCAGATGTATGTGCCCCCTTGTGCATCTGGCTAACATGGATCCTGGGGAATCGAGCCTCAAACCAGGGTCCTTAGGCTTCACAGGCAAATGCTTAACCGGTAAGCCGTTATTTATTTTGGGTTTTCAAGGTAGGGTCTCACTCTAGCACATACATATGTGTGTCTACACACACACACCCAAAAGATGTAATTCATGCACTATAAAATTATTTGTTTAATGTGTACAACTCTGATTTTTAGTTTATTCACAAGGTTATGCAGCCATCACAATCTAATTTTAGAATATGTGCTCTTAAAACATGGGAGGCTGAAGTGGGAGGAATATTGAGTTTAAGGCCAGCCTGGTACTACAGAGTTTCAGGTCAGCCTGGCTACAGCAAGAGACACTACTTCAAAAAGAGAGAGAATACATTATCCCTCTATAACAAGTTAAACTCACTGACTGTCACTTTGTCCCCCACCTTGCATTCATGCAATAACCTCTGAACCGTAATGAATCAGAGCTACTTTCTAACTATAAATTGGCCTATTCTGTCATTTAAAAGCACAGTCAGTTGTGTGGGGTCATGCCTATAATCACAGCACTTGGGAGATAGAAGCATCCAGTCTCATGGTGGCTAGAGGTGGCAGAGTGGTGAGATTGGTAGTGCCAGTGTAGCATGTTGTTACGACTTGGTCCTGAGCAAAGCAAAGACTTCTCTCATACTATCCCTGTATTGTGCTGGCTTCGGGGCAGTTGCTGGCAGACACCTGTTATAGAGAAGGTGAGGGCGATGGGCTCTGGGTACCCCGTGAGAAGCAGGAGGGAGAATAAAGGAGGTTGTTACCCTGGTCAACGGCTATAACATCGAAATGCCAGGCATAAAAGGAGGATGAACATTCAGAAATAAAGGATAGAGACAGGGCTTGGGGAAAGAGAGAGGAGGCAGAAGGGCATTTGGGGATCAGGGGAAGAGTAGGAACACAAGAGAGTTTAAGTTTGAGTGTCCATTGGGGTGGCAGTGTACTTATCCCTGCGTGAGATACGGTAAGGGCTAAGGAAGGAGGGGGCCCAAGGAATAGCTCTGATTCTGGCTAAGGCAAGTGGGAAGAGCTGGAGTCAGGGTAGGTGAAGTTAATCAGGGACATGTAGAGGCAGAAAGCATGAGCTAATGTTAGAGTTTAGAATTGTAAGTCAGCATCATACAGAGGAGCCTATTAATCCAAATCATTGTTTATATTGTAGTTATATTTTTCTAATTGGGTGCTTAAGACCATGTAGGCTGCCAGAATTAACTGTATATTTTGGAGGTCAATAATGGCTCTGTAGGAGAGACTTTCAGGGACCTGTGAAAAGTTCTATGACTCTTAGCATTGTTATCTGCTAGGATAAGTCAAGGCTGTGCTGACCAAGTGGTCCTCCCTCTTTTGAAAAGTCTGGAGGACTGATTTTCCTCCATTGTGACTCTCCTGTTGCAGATACACTGACTTGGAATTCATTTCTGGGTCTCCACATCCTCTCTGATCAAGAAGATAGGTAATTTACCAGCAGCTAGAAGTTTTAAGTGTCCCATCATCTCCTGTGGTCTCTAGACCCAGGAGCAAGAACCAAAAGATTGGTTATCCTTTTAACTCCAATGTTTCCAATTGATTTTGGCTTCTATATATGGCTAATTACTCAAAGAGACTGTACATATCTGATTAGCAAAGGAGATCTGGTTAGAGAATGACACAATAGTTTAAAGTTTAGTTGTCAGGTGACAGTGTAAGCTATATCTGGGACATAGAAAGCATACACATTCTATCCTTTTTTGTTTGTTTTTGTATTTTGTTTTTCGAGGTAGGGTTTCACTGTGGCCCAGGCTGACCTGGAAATAACTATGTAGTCTCAGGGTGGCCTCGAACTCACGGTGATCCTCCTATCTCTGCCTCCTGAGTGCTGAGATTAAAGGTGTGCACCACCACACCCACCTACATTCTATCCTTTAAGCATCTGTCAGTTATAAGTATAGGCAGAACATTTTAGTAGCCCTTAAAACAATATTTTATCAATAACTTTAAGGCAATTGGTTTAATCTAGAAATTGTGCGCCAGGAAATAAACAAGACAGTATAAAAACTTGGCATCTGTGTTTGAAAGCAACTTTGGCTAGTCTGTATACCAATGCAAGTACCAATTACCCCAAAACTAGAACAGCAATTTAAGATTATTAATTTAGCTATATTTAACATACCCAAAGAATAGATGAATTGGATTAAATTGCCATGACCTAATGAAAAAAGGAGACAAGTCTCATGGAAAAGAGAAGGAATGAGCATGCCAGGGCCACTTGCCACTGCAAACAATTTCCAAAACAATTTCTAAATGTATGTTGCACTATGTGCATCTGGTTTTGCAAATAAGCACCTTTAACTGTTGAGCCCAAAAGAAATATTTTTAATCTCTTAACAAACACAAAAGTTTATGACACAATCTTTAAGTATTTGAACCTTAACCAACTCTATAATTCTGTCTGTGATATTTTGGTAAACCTGTTCAGTAATGATGTAAGTTAAATCTAAAGTATTAGGACTGATTGTTGGAGGAATTGAGGAATTACATCTTAAATCACAACAGAACTTAGCTTAGAATTTTTTTTTTATTGTTCACCATGAAGTAAATAGTATTCTAAGTGTGTGACAGATAAATACTTTTTAATGTTTCAAATGTGGTCTATTTACCTTATAAAATGGGGGGGGGGAAGTAAATAGTTCCTCTGTGAGATTTTTATTTTATTTTTGAGGGAGCGTTTTAGATATAATAACCTTAGGAAAGAATTAAATATTATTGTGTCAATTTTAACCTTATGATTTAGTTAAAAGGTTGACAAATACAGGAATCCAGCTAACTTGGTTGGCTACTCTAAATTTAGTCCTTCATGACCAATATGATGACCAGATTACCATCAATGAGTGAACCTGAATACCATAGCAACCTGCTACCAGCCAGGGCCATGCTTTGTTAGTCTGATGCAAGCCCTAGGCTAATAGTCGTTTTATATCTCAAGAAGTCTGTGATCTGATTAAGTACTTTGTCTTTAACCTTCTGTTTAAGCTTACCCATCTCATCTACATACTTTTACTTTACAATCCATGTAACCACTCTCTAACAATCTTTTTCATCAAACATTTAACATCCAATACATAAAGTTTTCTCTCCAGTTTATCTAAATACTTATGTTTATGCCTATATATTAATGCTACTCTCACTTTTGGTTAGAGAAGCTTCTTTTTTAGATGGTGGGCACTCAAAATTCACCAAAGTGCTGAGAAGTGACAGAGGAGTATTTAACACTAAATGAGACACCTCTGTCACACCCTCCAAGACTCAGGGACCACTGCAAAAGAGGTGGCAGAAAGAATTAAAGAGCAAAAGAAGATAAAGAGTGCTTGATACAAAATGGACATGGCATTCATGACCTCACAGTGGCTGACATTACCTACTACACAAGACCTGCATAATATTATGGAGGGAAAAAAAAAGACATCAAAATAAAAGAGAAGCTGGGCGTGGTGGTGCACACCTTGAACCCAGCACTTGGGAGGCAGAGGTAGGAGGATCACCATGAGTTTCAGGCCACCCTGAGACTACATAGTGAATTCCATGTCAGCCAGGGCTAGAATGAGACCGTACCTCAAAAAACAAAATAATAAATAAGTAAATGAGAGTAGTTGGAAAGAATGGATTCAATGGAGGACTTCCGGAGGAGGACAAGGGAAGGTGGTGAAAGGGGATTATGGTCCTGGTATATTGCCCATTATGTATGGAAGTTGTCAATAAAATGTTTTTTAATTTTTATTTTTCGTTTTTCGAGGTAGGGTCTCACACTAGTCCAGGCTGACCTGGAATTCACTCTGTCGTCTCAGGGTGGCCTTGAACTCATGGCGATCCTCCTACCTCTGCCTCCCAAGTGCTGGGAAAAGGTGTGTGCCACCACGCCCGGCAATAAAATGTTTTTTTAAATGTGATATGGTTACAGCCGGGCATGGTGATGCACACCTTTAATCCCAGCACTCATGAGGCAGAGGTAGAAGGATCGCTGTGAGTTTGAGGCCACCCTGAGATGACAGAGTGAATTCCAGGCCAGCTTGGGCTAGAAATCCTACTTGGAAAAAAAAAAAAAGGCAGAGGCTTACAGTTCTGTTGTGACTCATGCTTGTAACAACACTCAGAAGGCTAAAATAGGAGGACTGCTATGAGTTTGAGACCAGGTTGAGCTACAGAGTGAGTCTGAGGTTAGCCTAGGCTAGTCTGCCTCAAAAAAATAAGGGGGAGAGGGCTAGAGAGATGGTTTAGAGGCTAAGTGAACTTCATGCACAAGCATGAGGGCCCAAGTCTGCCCATTTGAATCTCCAGCTAGATAGGACATGGCTATGCATGACTATGACCTCAGTCCCAAAGAAGAGTAGAGATCCAGGAATCACCGGAGCTCATGAGAAAAACAGCAAGCTCTGGGATCACTAGAGATTATGTTCAAATCAGAACAGAGCACTGGAGCAGGACACAGGATGTTCTGCTCTGGCCACTAAAGGCAAGCATGCACAGAGTACATGGGGCACCTCTGGGGCACATATACCAGCCTACACACAATCAAAACCAAAACAAAAAAAAGCCACACTTGGAGTTTCTCTACTCTTCTCAATTTCTGCTTTAAAACTAAGCAATTTTTCTATCATCTTATTCCTTGTTTCAAAAATATTTTTTAGCGCCAGGCATGGTGGTACACACCTTTAATCCCAGCACTTGGGAGGCAGAGGTAGGAGGATCACCATGAGTTTCAGGCCACCCTGAGACTACATAGTGAATTCCAGGTTAGCCTGGGCTAGAGCGAGACCCTACCTCAGAAAACAAAAAAAATTTTTTTTTTTTAGCCAGGTGTGGTGGCATACACCGTTAATCCCAGCACTCGGGAGGTAGAAGTAAGAGGATTGCTGTGAGTTTGAGACCACCCTGAGACTACATAGTGAGTTCCAGGTCAGCCTGGGCTAGAGTGAGACCTACCTCGGAAAACCAAACAATAAATAAAATATTTTAGAGCTGGGCATTGTGGCGTACGCTTTTAATCCCAGCACTTGGGAGGCCAAGGTAGGATTGATGTGAGTTTGAGGACACCCTGAGACTACATAGTGAATGCAGGTCAGCATGGGCTAGAATGAAAACTCTACCTTAAAAAAAAAAAAAAAATATATATATATATATATATATATATATATATATATATATATATATGCATGTATGTATATAATTTGTGAGAGGGGAGGAGGACAGAGAGAGGAGAGAGAGAACATGCATACACCAGGGCCTCTTTGTGCATATGGCTTTATATGGGTACTGGAGAATCAAACCCAAATCAGCAGGCTTTGTTATCAAGCATTTTTAACCTCTGAGCCATCTCTTCAGCCTTTGTTTTGTTGTTTGAGACAGGGTCTTATGTAGCCTAAACTGATGGTGATCCTTCTGCCTCAGCCTTCCTGGTTCTAGGATTACAGGCATCTTTCACAATACTCATCTCTCTCTCTCTCCCCCTCCCTCTCTCTCCACCCATACACACACACACACAATTTTTTGTTAGCCTGGTATTTGCTATGTAGGACAGGCTCACCTCAAACTCATGGCAATTATCCTGAGCCTCCCAAGTGTTGTGATTACAAGTATGTACCACCAAGCCCTGTTCCTTTTCTTATAGTAAGTTGTCAAATGCACAAAATTGCAGCAAAGGTATTTATTAATATTTTCTTCCCCAAAGTTCATATGGTCATTGTTATAGTTATTCCAAGCCTTCAGTTTAACCAGATATTTTTACCACTATCCAACATGCCACAATTTCCCAACTTCTAATAGTTTTTTTCAGAGAGAAAGAGGCAGATAGAAAGAGAGAGAATGGGCACACCAGGGCCTCTAGCCACTGCAAATATACTCCATACTCAGGCACCACCATGTGCATCTGGCTTATGTGGGTGATGGTGGAACCAAACCTGGGTCCTCAGGCTTTGCAGGCAAGTGTCTTACCTACTAAACCATCTCTCCAGCTCAACTTTTTTTTTTTTTTTTCGAGGTAGGGTCTCACTGTAGCTCAGGCTGATCTGGAATTTACTATGTAATCTCAGGGTGGCTCAAACTCTCAGCTATATATATGTGTGTGTGTATACATTTGAGATACTATATACATACATATATATATATTTGAGAGAGAGAATGATTGCACCAGGAGATCTCTAGCCACCACAAATGAACTCTAGATGCATGCACCACTTTGTGCATCTGGTTTTTCTTTCAAGGTAGTGCCTCACTCTAGCTCAAGCTGATCTGGAGTTCACTCTGTAGTCTCAGGGTGGCCTCAAACTCATGGTGATCCTCCTCCTACCTCTGCCTCCCAAGTGCTGGGATTAAAGGCATGCCCTACCACGCCTGGCTCTGTTTTGGTATTTCAAAGTAGGGTCTCAATATAGGATCTAGCCCAGGCTGAACTGGAACTCATTTTGTAGTTTGAGGCTGGCCTCAAACTCACAGCAATCCTCCCAATTCCTGGGATTAAAGGCATGTCCATGCCAGACTGGATTCTAGGGTTTTGTATTGCTTTGCAACAGTGTCACATAACCCAGGCTGGTTTATAACTCACTATGTAACCCAAGGCTGGCCTTCAATCCCTGATTTTCCTGCCTCCACCTCCCAAGTGCTAGGATTACAGGCATGTGTCACTACACCCAGCCTCTCCTATCCCCCCACTGCCTGGCTGGTTCAGCTTTAAAAATATTATTTGCAAGGAAAGAGAGATGGGCATGCCAGGGCCTCTTGGGCATGAGCCACTTTACGTAACTGGCTTTATGTGTGTACTGGGAAAGCAAACCCAAGCCATCAGGCTTTGCAAGCAAATGCCTTTAACTACCAAGCCATCTCTTCAGCCTCAAGTTCAGCTTTATTACCTATTAGAAATTCAATCTCTGAAACATTTTTATTTTTAATTTGTTTTTTCAAGGTAGGGTTTCACTGTAGTCCAGGCTGACCTGGAATTCACTATGTAGTTTCACTGTGGCCTGGAATTTAAGGTGACCCTCCCACCTCTGCTTCCCTAGTGCTTGGATTAAAGGTGTGTACCACCACACCCGGCTTTGTTTTTGTTTTGTTTTGTTTTTTTCAAGGTAGGGTCTTACTCTAGCTCAGACTGACCTAGAATTCACTATGTAGTCTTAGGGATGCCTCGAATTTACAGTGATCCTACTTCTGCTTTCCGAGTGCTGGGATTAAAGGCACACACCACCACTCCCGGCTTTTGGTTTTGGACAGGGCCTACTATGAAGCCCAGGCTCACCTTGAATTCATTGTTTGTTTTCCTTTCACAGCCTCTTGGTTTCTGAGATTACAGACATGTGCTACCATACACAGCTTTTCTTGAGATTTTGAACTACAAAACATTTGAGTGAGCTGAAGTGACAGGTTGTAATACAGGCACATGTGAAAAATGGCATAGCTAGCCAGGTGTGGTGGCTCATGCCTTTAATCTTGGCAGAGGTAGGAGGATCACTGTGAGTTCAAGACCACCTTGAGACTACACAGTGAATTGCAGGTTATCTTGGGCTACAGAGAGACCCCACCTCCAAAACAACAACAAAAAAGGTCACAGCTAACCAAAACTCTGTTTCTTGCAAACTGAGCTCACTGCTGCCCAGCCAAGATTCCTCATTGAAGTCATTCTTCCTAGGGAAAGGAAACCACGCACACCCCTGTGCAACTGCATTTGTTCACGTCTCTGCTAAGTCTGTTCCAAACTTGGGACTCCACTCTTCAAATGTCCAAGGGGAGCTGAAGGGATGGCTTAGCGGTTAAGGCGTTTGCCTGCAAAGCCGAAGGACCCAGGTTTGATTCCCCTGGACCCATGTAAGCCAGATGCACAAGGTGGCACATGCGTCTAGAGTTCATTTGCAGTGGCTGGAGGCCCTTGTGCACCCATTCTGGCTGTCTCTCTCTGATGCTCTTAAATAAGTAAATAAACTTAAAAAAATTTTTTTTAAATGTCCAAGGGTTTGCATAGTCTACAGAAAAAGCCCTAATTACTGAGCCAGCCCAATACCTAAAGCAAGCCATCAGAGTGATTCAATGGCTTCTAAGGTCCCAATTTGAGGCCTGGCCCATATTAGCTGGCTAACAAGCTGCTTTACATTGAGAGAAGGGGCAACTAACACATCAACCTAAATCCATTGAGCAATACAGACCAAGGCACACCCCACACAATGCCAGCCAAGTAGCAGGCAAATTCTAAACTATGTAGGTAGTCAGCTGCTACTCCAAAGCCACGAGGAGGTGCTGCAGTTAGCTGTCAGCCACAGATGGAGACAGAGGTCCACTTAGTCAGGTCCTGGGACCCAATTCCCATCCTGTCCCTCCCTTAAGCCATGTCCAGGGACTGATCCAAGAGTGTACCAGCAACATCCACCCCTTCCAGGACTCATGACACTGCAAACAGTACTGATATTATAGTCAGAGAGGTTTAGTAGCCATGGGGAAGCCTGAGCAGTGGGGCTAGAGAGATGGCCTAGTGGTTAAGGTGCTTGTCTGTGAAGCCTAAGGACTCAGGTTTGATTCCCCAGTACTCACTTAAGCCAGATGCATATGGTGATGCATGCATCTGGAGTTTGCAGTGGCTAGAGGTCCTGGCATGCCCATTCTCTATCTGCCTCTCTCAAATAAGTAAATAAACACACCCACACCCACACATTGGGACAGATGCCTGCAATGTGACCTCCAGACCCTGAGGTAATGAGTCAAGTATTACCCACTCCCAGACAGACATGAGCCACAAGCAGCTTACCTTTTGAAGCAGATGTCCTAAACAGGAACCGTATTTCTCCAGGAATTAGGCATGGGGGCTAAAAACCCTAGAAATTTAGAATGAGAGCCTGCAGCTCACATGCCTTCCATAGAGTCTAGCCTCCTTTGTCTCTTTTACCTGTTTGTACTGGACAATCCCCATAAATCAGGCACGCTATGCTGGGGTTACGAGTTTCTAAAGCAGTGCCCATCTCTGGTCACAGGGCCTTGGGTCCCTCTGCCTGGTGATGTCTTATTATGTTGCCTTTTGTACTGCATTTAATATTCCAAATAAATGTCCTGAGACTAGACCCTGTCTGCTATATTCAAAATAATAACCTTAATTACTCAAAGACGTTTTCATGATACCTCTTCCTGTTGACCTCAGGAATGCCACTGATCTCTCTTATTTACATATACCTCATCTATGTTCCAGCCCTGGCCTGTTGTATTGGTATATTTTTCTGGGGAGATACCAAGAAAAACTTGCTCCCCTAGGTAAAACAACCATGACAAACTAAAGTCCAATTCCACCTGGCAAACCAATGAGTTTATTTGGCTTTACAAAGTGCAAATGAGGGGTTCCTTACAGGTGACCCCAAAGTAGCCATAGCATAAAAAAGTTTCAGCTTAAGGACTGGAGAGATGGCTCAATAAAGGTAATTACCTGCAAAGCCTGATGGTCCAGATTACCAATTACCCAGTACTCACATAAAACCAATGCACAAAGTGGCACCTGCATCTGGAGTTCATCTGCAGTAGCAGGAGGCCCTGGTGCACCCATTCTCTCTTTCTCATAAGTAAATAAATAAATAAATTTGCCTTTTGAGATAAGAGTCTCACTCCAGCCCAGGCTGACCTTGTACTTCCTCTGTAGCCCCAGACAGGCCTTAAAGTCATAGCAGTCCTTCCACCTCAGCCTCCCAAGTACTGGGATTAGAGGTGTGCGCCACCACACCCGGCTATAAATAAATATTCTAAAAAGTCTCATCCTAGTATAGAGATCCCAATCACCTGATAGTCTACCCTATATATGTACCATCTCCTTGGGGCCAGAAGATCTGGTACATCATGGCATACAAGTGACAGAGGGCACCCAAGATCAGCAAGGGTCTGATGCATCTTCCCTCACCCTTCTGTAAGGGAATATCAATAGATCCAAATCTCTAGAGTTTCACATGAAGAGTCCCAGCAGCTTCTGACAAAGATGACAGTTCTTCTCAAAGGACAACATTATAGCACACCTGCTTCAGGGATATGTGGACCCAGTGGTAGGATAGCACTGAACTGGGAGCCAGCAGTAGGTGTTATCTCTTTCAGCCTACCCCACCCACTGGGCAGAGCCAGCCTACTGCAGTCACATACCTAGGGAAACCTGATTTGAGTCTGACTGGGCTGGGCCTGGACCAGGGATGGCCAGGAGGTAGACAGAATAGATACCTGAAGGCCAGCCCTTCCAGGAACACATAGGCACAGGGACTCCAAACTTTTTTTTCTTTAATTTTTTTACAAAACCATGTGTCCCAACCAAACAGGACACAGCAGGCTCTCTTCTAGGCACTGTGGCTTGAAGGAGACCCCCATGGAGGAGCAGCCGACAATCCCAGAAGAACCATCTGCCCCTCTGCACAGGGGCAGTGTAAGGACAGCATCACACTGGAGGCTTGGCCTTGCCCCTGCACCTGCCAAGAGGAAAGGCTAGGCTCTGGGTCCTGGTGCGCCCACTGTAAAGAAACAAGAGAAAAACAGGTCTGAGGGGAGGAGGGAAGGCTGATGCTAGGGATGGGGCAGGCTTACCATATCTCACCAGGAATGCGTGGCATTATCCAGCTGCTGTGGTGACACCAATGATGACAGCCAAAATGAGGACAGTGATGGATACACAGATAGCAATCATGACTTTTTTCTGTGGGAGAGGAGGAGTCATGGGAAGTCATTCAAGAGCACTCAAGGCTGGGGCCAGGGTCGAAGGCTCACCTTCCTCGCCTTCTTCTGGTTCTCAAGGGCTGTCTTGACATGCTCCTGTCCACGTTCCACATAGTCTGCTGAGCTCAGGATGTTCTTTTCAATCCGGTTGATCATCTCTCCCTGCTCAGAAAATGGGGTACTTCAGGCAGGCAAGGAAGACCAGGCAGGGAGAGCTATCAGCTACTTTGCCCATCCCAGCCCAAGATGACTGATGGGCATTCCTGGCAGAAAAAAAAAAACAAAAACTACATAAACAAAGATCTAGCAGGACCAGTTCTGACAAATGTTCAGATTCCTAGAATGGCTTCCAGGCCCCTTTCTATCATGTAATCTCTCCCTTGTTACACATAACCTCTGTTTTCAGTGGAGGCCTACAGCAAAAGGTGTTATCTGGTTAGTACCTTTTTTCATAAATGGTGAACTTTTGTTCCCTCACAAATCTTTCTGAATCCACCCATTCTTCTAGGCCTGTCTCCCTCTCTGTCCCTGCCTCCTCCTGGCACTACCAGCCTAAGGTCCTGGCACTTTTACTGAAAGAGCGCTCTTTCCCATGGCTCCCTGTTGCAGAAGGAAATGGCTAAATTCAGGTCCTCAAGAACAGGGGGAGACGCTTATCTCACCACCACAACCAGGCCCAAAGGAGCACTACCATAACCTTGAGAGATTTTAGGAGGTGGGCCCTCTAGAGAAAACTTCCATTAGAACTCTAACAACTTAAATGGGGATTCTGCCAGAAGAGAAGGAGCCATGATCAGGGCCACACCAGGATTAGGCTCAAGTTGAAGGGATGCTATGAATAAAGGAGTGGTCGTCTGAATAGGTGTGGAAGTAGACACAATCCTAGGAACTTGGCCAAGGACCGAAAGGCAACCTGGGGGCACAGCTGAGCTTGAAACAACAGAAAAGCCCAGGAGAGTGTGCAAGGGTGGAGTTCACCCCCCAATCATAGCTAGGGATTTGGACTGTGCACAGCCTCCTCCCTGGGGGCTGCCTGGGGCACCCACCTGCATCTCTACTTCAGTAGCAAGGAAAGTAAAGATCTCATGAAGTTCACGGATACTGCGCTCAAGCTGCTGGATCTCACTGTGCCGAGCTGAGATCTCATTTAGGGCCTGTCGTGTCACTTGAGTGTCCTTCAGTATCTGAGGGGTGGATAAGAATGGGCAAAGAGGTCACAAGGAGATTAGCAGCAGGTCTGAAGCTCCTGTTGAGATTCTGGAGCAGCCTTCTGGCCTATCAGTAAGGCCAGACCCTGACAAATGAGTTCCGGCATGCCAATTCATTCCCTCCTGGGCCTTAGTCTGCCCTCAATGCAAAGGCACCAGGATTCAAAGATGGGACACCTAGGGAAAAACGCTAGTGGTGGGCACTCACATTAGACACGAACACTTCGCTCTGCCCACTGTCCAGCATCTGCTCCAGCTCCTCATCAGATACCATTCCAGCATTGGCTGAGCAAGAAAAGGCCAGTTCAGGGCTAAGTCAGTGTTCCTTAGGCCCATGGAACAGGGAACCCCAACTCACTGATCTTCAGCTGCCTCCGGATGCGTTCCACATTCTTCTCCCGGTACTCGGACTGCATTGAATTACACTTGTTGATGAGCTCCACAAATTGCTGGGACAGGACCCCATGCTAGGGATAGAGAATCACCTGAGTACCTCAGGAGGCTATCTGCCTATCTGGCCCTTGATATCCTCAGAGTCCAATAAGCAACAGCAGGAGGTGTCATGGATGTCTACTGCCATAACCACCTTTGATAATGTCCTTGATAGGCTCCCTCACTCCACAGAGTGAAAGCAAATGGCTTTACTTACCAGGGCCCACATGACTCTAATGTGCTCTGTTCCTGCCCCTATCACCCTTCTAACCTTACCTCTTAACACTGTTCTCTTTCTTCCTCCTGGTCTCCTCAATGTTCCCTGGACAAAGCACACTTGTAGCCGTTTGCACTCCTTGCTCCTTCTGCTTGGAACACTCATTACCCACAAACACCCTGAAGCCTTTGTTCAAATGTCACCTTGCTTGTTGTCTGAGATATGCTCTTTCTATGTAGCCCTGGCCTGGCTGGCTTGACATGGGAATCCCCCTTCCTCTGCTTCCAAGTGGTGAAATTAATAAGCATGTGCCACCATGTCATCTTCTGAATGAGCCTTTCTTCACCTTCCTTATTTTTTAGTTGTTTGTTGGTTTTGAGACAGGGTCTCATGTAACCCAGGCTGGCCTTGAGCTCATTATGTAGCAAAGGAGCTTAGGAAAACCTTGAACTCCTGATCTTCTGCCTCCACATCCCAAGTGTTGGGATTACAGGTAAGTACCACCAAGCCTAGGGCTATGCAGTGCTGTGGCTTTGTGCATGCTAGGCAAGCACTCTACCAACTCAGTTATGTCCTCAGCCCTTGCTTATTTAAAAAAAAATTTTTTTGTTGTTTGTTTTTTGTTTCTCTGAGGTAGGGTCTCGCTCTAGCTCAGGCTGACCTGGAATTCACTATGTAGTTTCAGGGTGGCCTCCAACTCATGATGATCTTCCTCCTATCTTTGCCTCGCGAGTGCTGGGATTTAAGGCGAACACCACCACACCTGGCTTTTTAAAGCTTTTTAATTAACAACTTCCATAAACATAAATATACCATGATCATAATCCTTACCCTCTCTTTTTGTTTTGTTTTTTCCAGGTAGGGTCTTGCTCTAGCCCAGGCTGACTTGAAATTCACTAAGCAGTCTCAGAGTGGCTTCAAACTCACAACAATCCTCCTACCTCTGCCTCCTAAGCACTGGGATTAAGGCATGTGCCACCACACCTGACTCCTTACTTTAAATATTTTATTTTTATTTATTTGACAGAGAAATGAGGGAGGGAGAGAGAGAGAGAACAGGTATGCCAGGGCCTCTAGCCACTGCAAACGAACTCCAGACTCGTGCACCCCCTTGTGTATCTGGCTAACGTGGGTAGTGGGGAATCGAACCTAGGTCCTTTGGCTCTGTAGGCAAACACCATAACAGTTAAACCATCCCTCCAGTCCCCTGGCTCCTTATTTAAAAAAAAATTGCCAGATATGGTGGTGCATGCCTTTAATCACCCTGAGTTTGAGGCCACCCTGAGACTACATAGTGAGTTCCAGGTCAGCCTGGGCTAGAGGGAGATCCTATCTCGAAAAACCAAAATAAAAAAATTTTTTGTAGTGTTAGTTATTGAAGACAGGGCCTTATACACACTAAACCACAAAGCTTTATTCTTTCAATCACTCTCATTTAAGTGACAGTCCTTTCCCAACACTTTCCATCCCTTTTCCCTGCTAGTATTTACTTAAAATTTATTATGTCCAGGGCTGGAGAGATGGTCTGGTGGAGAAGGCATTTGTTTGCCTGCAAAGCCAAAGAACCCAGGTTGTATTCCCCAATATCCATGTAAAGCCAGATGCACAAGGTGGTATGTGATAGTTTAAATGGATGTCCCCTAGTATATTCAGCATCTTATTAAGGTTGAAATTTAGATCTGCAGCCACCTGACTGGAGGAGGTATCATTGGGCACATCTTAGGGTCCAGCCCTAAGGTGTGGGGGTGCATCTGGAATTCCAGCCTGAAGATATGCAGAGTGCTTGAGCTCTGCCTGGAGTTACTGAAGTGTGCTTGCTTGTGCTGATGATGGTGTTGGTTTCTCTCTCTGCTTGAGCTTGTGAAAGGGGGACAGCTTCTTCTGCCATTATGGAACTTCCCCTGAACCGGTAAGCTTCAATAAATATCCCTTCCTCCATAATTATGCCTGATTTGAAAGTTCATTTCAGCGACCTGAGGCTGTCAGCCGCATGGCACATATGTCTGGAGTTCATTTGCAGTGGCAGCAGGCCTTAGGGAACCCATTCTTTCTCTATGTGCCTCCCTCTCTCTCTCTCAGATAAATAAGTAAAATATTTAAAACACGTATTATGTCCTAAAATTATTTACTTACTTGGTGATTTTCTTGCCCCACCTGGTAGGAATTTTTGGTTTAAAAGAGAATGGCACATAGGCATTCAATGTGTTGAATACCTTACAGCTTGTATACCTGGATGTCATCATGCTGTCCAGGTCCATGAGGCCCCTCTGAGCACTTCATCTCTCATACTAGGAACTACCACATGTGCCCTCTCTGAGGTGTTTTGCCCTCTTGTTCCTCTCCTGATGCCTTAAATAAGCTTCACCTTTAAAGAATTTCTTCTTCAGGGCTGGAGAGATGGCTTAGCGGTTAAGGTGCTTGCCTACAAAGCTTAAGGATCCAGGTTCATCTCCCCAGAACCCACATAAGCAAGAAGCACATGGTGGTGCATGCTTCTAGAGTTCATTTGTAGTGGCTAGAAGCCTTGACATGTCTATTCTTTCTCATTAAAACAACAACAACAACAACAACAAAACTTAAATTAATTCCTAGGACTGGAGGGATGGCTTAGCACTTAAGGTGTTTGACTACAAAGCAAAAGGATCCAGATTCAATTCTTCAGGACCCACATAAGCCAGATGCACAAAGTGGCACACGTGTCTGGAGTTTGTTTGTGGTGGCTGGAGGCCCTGTGTGCCCATTCCCTTTTTCTCTCTGCCTCTTTCTGTCAAATAAATAAATAAAACTAAAATATATATTTTTTTAAATTAATTCCTAGCCAGGCATGGTGACACATGCCTTTATTCTCAGCACTTGGGAGGCAAAGGTAGTTGGATCGCAGTGAGCTTGAGGCCACCCTAAGATTACATAGAGAATTCCAGGTCTCAGCACTTGGGAGGCAAAGGTAGTTGGATCGCAGTGAGCTTGAGGCCACCCTAAGATTACATAGAGAATTCCAGGTCAGCCTGAGCTAGAGTGAAACCCTATCCAAAAAATAAGTAAATAAATAAATAATAAATAAAAAATCCTTCAACTTGCTCTCTTTGGCTCTCTTGTGTCATGATGGGCACACCCTCTTCTCTCTCCCCTCTCTCCTCTTACCTCTCCACCCTTCACCTTTTCTCATCTCATCCTCTTGTACTCTTTCAAGATGCTCAAACCTCTCTACCTTACTTGGGATCTTTGATGAGCTCCATTCCAACCCTGACCTCCAAAAACCCCAACTATTTCTCACTGAGTACCCAGACAGAACCACTCAGATCACTTCAAATTGCCTTACTAAGATGTTGTCCCAGGCGAGTTCCTCTTCCTGATTTATTTTTTAATTTTTAAAAAATATTTTATTTTTATTTATTTATTTGAAAGACAGAAATAGGCAGAGAGAGAGGGTGGGGGGAGTGGGTGTGCCAGGGCTTAGAGCCACTGCAACGGAACTCCAGATGTGTGCACCCCCTTGTGCATCTGGCTTATGTGGGTCCTGGGGAGTTGAACCTGGGTCCTTTGGCTTTGCAGGCAAATACTTTAACTGCTAAGCTATCTCTCCAGCCCCTCTTCCTGATTTCTTTAATTCTATTCAAGGGACCAAGAATATCTCTTACCAGTCAGTTTTTTTTTTAAATTATTTATTTATTTATTTGAGAGCGATAGACACAGAGAGAAAGACAGATAGAGGGAGAGAGAGAGAGAATGGGCGCACCAGGGCTTCCAGCCTCTGCAAACGAACTCCAGACGCGTGCACTCCCTTGTGCATCTGTCTAACGTGGGACCTGGGGAACCGAGCCTTGAACCGGGGTCCTTAGGCTTCACAGGCAACAGCTTAACTGCTAAGCCATCTCTCCAGCCCACCAGTCAGTTTTTACTTCTCTCTCTACTTCACTGGGCAGAGCCATTAGGCACCAAGTCCTACACACAAAAAAATGTCTGTGTTCGGGTCGGGTGTGGTAGGGCATACCTTTAATCCCAGCACGCAGGAGGCTGAGGCAGGAGGATTGCCATGAGTTTAAGGTCACCCTGAGACTACATTTCAGGTCAGCCTGGGTTAGAGGACAGCCTACCTCAAAAAAACCAAAATAAATAAATAAATAAGTCATTGTCTCCTATTCAATCCAAATTCCCCATCTCAGTTCTTAGAAGGTTTCTCATGGCCAAGCTTAAATCACATCTGGGACATAATTATCTTTGAATGAAGGAAGTGCGGTGTTATAATGAATTGAGCATTAGGAGATCAGAGTTCTTCATCTTCAGGGAGTTTTTCCTCTGTCCAAGAATTAATTTTCCCATTTAGAAAATCATCAGGGGCTGGAGAGATGACTTAGTGGTTAAGCACTTGCCTGCGAAGCCAAAGGACCCTGGTTCAAGGCTCTATTCCCCAGGACCCACATAAGCCAGATGTACAAGGTGGCACATGCATCTGGAGCTCGCTTGCACTGGCGCGCCCATTCTCTCTATCTGCCTCTCTCTCTCTCTGTCACTCACAAATAAACAAAAATTTTTAAAAAGAAGGTGCTTGCCTGTGAAGCCTAAGGACTCAGGTTCAGTTCCCCAGTACCCACATAAGCCAGATGCACAAGGTGGCACATGCATCTGGAGTTCATTTGTAGTGGCTAGAGGCCCTGGTGTGCCCATTGTCTTTCCTGCCCCCTCCTGCTTATAAATAAAATAAAATAAAATAAAATAAAATAAAATAAAATAAAATAAAATAAAATAAAATAAAATAAAATAGAAAATCATTAGGATCCTGGATTTGAGGATCTCTAAAAGACCTTGCTTCATATGTCACCATTTAATAATTTATGAACACCATGCTGAAATGTAGTTAGAGGATAATGAAGCTCACCTGGGTTTTTTTCATTCTTGTGTTAACTGAGTTATAATTCTCATCAGCTTCCTCCTTCTGTGGTTCTATGGCTGTAGAGGAAATACAAGGATGGGGCTAAGGGAAGGTTTGACCCAAGACTTCTAAAATAATATTGACCTAGAACAAGAGCCATGTGTGTGTAACAGGGAGGTTCTTGTCTACAGATTTTTATTACAAATGACTAGGAGCCAAGGATACAGCTCAGTGTACAATGGATGAGGAGGAGAGAAGGGATGAGGTTCCCACAAGTGTGAATAGGCCTCCTAACAAAACCTCCATCTGTCTACCCAAAGAATAAAGAATACATACTGGGCTGCAAGAACTATAGCAAAAATGATTTCACTGTAAATAATAAAATAAGGGGCTGTAGAGATGGCTCGGTGGTTAAGGCACTTGCCTGCAAGCCTAATGACACAGCTTCGCTTCCCCAGTACCCATGTAAAGCCAGATGCACAAAATGGTACATGCACCTGGAGTTCGTTTACAGTGGCTAGAAGCCCTGTCTGCCCATTTATTCATTCATTCTCTTCTATGTCTCTCCACTTGCAAATAAGTAAAAATTAAAAATAAGATAAAGTAAAATGAACCTGGGAGGCAGGCATGTGCTATGGTTTTCCCTGCTGTGGGTGTCAGGGAACGTCAGGGACAGAGATTATAGACCCAAGCCTGTTGTGCGATCTGGATATATCACTGGCCTCTCTGGGCCACATACTTTCTAGATATACCGCAAACAGGTCAGGAGCAGAGGGGATGAGCCGTCTGAGCTCCTAGAAGCTCACCTTTCAGCTGTGTCCGGATCTCTCTGCCCAGCTGTTTGATCTCATCACGCAGGTTCTGCAGGTCTTGCTTCATGCCTAAACAAGGGAAAGCTGGAAGCGCCTACCTTAAAAAACACCTTGGCCACCTCCTATATGAAACTACAACCCCCAAAATCCACTGGGCTGAGCATGTTGAGCCTGGGTTTTGCTTACTCTCTTCGGGAAGGGGCGTGGCCAGAATGGTGACCTGCTGTTTCTCCAACTCCCGGACTTTATTCTCCAACTTGACCATGGTCTGCCGAATTGTCTGGACCTAGGGATGACCCAGGCAGCTGAGGAGATATATAGTACTCCAGTCTGCCCTATTCCTCGGCCTTATTGTCCCCTCAAGAATTTAGGCCAGGACGCCAGCCCCTTACCTTCTGGAAGAACTCGTCGTCCGGGCTCCCCAGCCGGGCGGTACCCGGTTGCACCACCAGCGCGACTCGCACCTCGTCCTCATCGTCCGAGCTGTGATCCCCCTGCCAGGGCCGGAGTCATTGGCACTTCTTCGCGTCGGTTCTCGCCCCGCAGGACCCATAGGCTTCCGGGACTTTCCTTTCTGGCTGTCAGCCACCCCTCCCAGACCCGAAGACCAGGACTCCTTCATTCCCGTCCGTCCGCCCGCCCCCAGCCCCGAATTCTCACCTGCCTCAGCTCGCGGGTCCTGTCGCGCATGCCGGCCGGGGAGTTTGGGCCCCGAGGGCCTCAAGACCTAAGTCTGAAAGCCCCGTGTCCCACGCGCATTGACACTGCCCTCCCTCACCCCGCGGACCCCAGCACCGCCCCCGAGCTGGCAGAGGCGCCGCCCTTTGCACCATCCACAGGCGCGGGGAAGGCGTGGGCCGCAGGACCCCCAAAGTTCCCCAGGCTGGAATTCCCTTTTCTGACCCCCCCTCCCCGCTCCCGCAGCCTCGGCCCCGCCCCTCTGGGGTGAATCCACGCATGCGCGCGAGGCCTCGGCTCCTCCTCGCCCCAGGGAAAGGCGGAGGTCGGAAGCTGGGGCTCCCCGAACGGAAGTGAAGCTGCCTGACTGCGAGCGCCCGCCCCCTTTACCCGAACGTCTAGTCTTCGAACGGAAATCTAGTTGCCAAAATGGATGGGAAAGCGTCATTCATACGTAACCTGAGAGACTCGCACCTCACATCACCCCATGGCGCCCCTGTCACGTGACTGGGCCGGCCGCAGCCTCACTGGCCGTGCGAGACTGTCACGTGTCCCGGCTGGGTGCACGCTGACTCTGGGACTCCAGCCTCCACGTCCCCGACACCCTGCGTCCTAGCTACACCCCTGCGGGTCCGGAGAGGGCGGAGAGGAGCACTGCCTGTCCCAGGGCCCTGTTGAGGCAGTGGCTGGGGGGGAACCCTTGGAGAATTCGGTTTTTTCTTTCGGGGTCCAGGAGCGTGGGCAGACTGAGGACTTAAGAATTTCAGGCTGATAGGATCATGGGGCCTTGAAAGTCAGTAAATAATGAGATCGGAGACTTCAGCGGCACATAATTGCAGGGTTTCGTAGAGAAGAGAATCTGGGGGTGGAAAGTGACCTCAGCCGAGGTAGAGAGCTCTTCTCCGCATCCTCCTGGCACAGCCTCTGACAGGTGGGCGGCCGATGCCCTGCAGAGACCATTCCAGGGCAGCTCAGGCTGAGGAAACTGTATTATGTTCAGCGAGCTGCCCTCTGCCACCTACACCCACACGAGGTTCTTAAACTGAATCCTAAGTTGCAAGTTCAGTACCTACCTAACACATAATGGGCCCTCACAAGAAGGCATGATCAGAATTTTAGCCTTTCATGTGCCTGAAAATAAAGGCCCATGGCTCCCAGACGTTTAAGACTTCAACCTCTTTGACTGTACCGTTTCATTCTCTAACCCCAGCACTCTAGCTTGTATTCATTTGATACTTATTTATGGGCCAGACACAGGAACCAAAGGGCAAAACCCCTGCACTTGTGGGACTCACTGTATAGGAGGAGTCTCAAGGTCTCTCAGCAAGTGTCAGCATAGTCAAAAACGAATAGTAGGTCTCTTGGGAGAAGTTTTAAGCAAAGGAAGCAATGGGCCCCGTGTCTAATGCACCCTAATCAGGAAGCTGAGATTCCTGAGCCTGAATTGCTATGGACTTTTAGAGAGTCACTTCTTACTTCTAAATCTTGATGTCCCATCTCTGTACAATGGGTGACAGAAGGAGGGTGAGCTTATCTTTATGAATATAATCTGCTCTGAAGTTCTGTGGTTATAAGATGGGAAACTGTCAGATGCTAACTGATCTGTGTTTGGGGCTTTGATCATTTTCCCTTTAGAATGCATCTTGGCTCTGGCTGAGAATGAGGAAGTGAGGATGGCACCAGGCTGATGAACCCACCAGAAGGAAGGCTTCTCAGGAGGCCCACCTCTGCCTGGTGAGGTTTCCTAGATTTCATGAGGAGGAATTTCTCTGCTTTGGGGTCTTCCATATCAGCTTCTACCTCTCTTTAACTGCCACTTATTTCCTACTCCCCCACATGTCCCTTTTCCCTCTTTCTCTCTGGGTGCTACAATGGAACTGCACTTGGGCACCTGACTCCTAGTCCTGCATGTGATCTTGAAAACTTCATTGCTCCTCTCTGAAACTTAATTCCCCTTTGACAACAGGTCTGGTAGTTTCTGCCTTGCCAAAGTAAAATTTACACAATATCAAAAAAGAGTATAGGGATGGGGAGATGATTCAGCAGATAAGGGTACTTGCTTGCAAGGCATGATGCTCGGGGTTTGAGTCCCCAATACCATGTAAAACCGGATGCACAGAGTAACACATGTGCATCTGAAATTCAGTTGCAGTCGTGGGAGGCCCTGGCATATCCACAGTACCATTTCTCCCTCCCTCCCCCCTCTCTCTGTGTGTCTCTTTCTCTCCCTCTTCCTCTGCTTGCAAATAAATTAAAAAATATGTTTTACAAAAAGAAAAGGGGCTAGAGAGATTGCTCAGTGGTTAAGGCACTTGCCTGCAAAGCCTAAGGACCAGGTTCAATTCTCCAATACAATAAAGCCAGATGCATAAGGTCACACATGCATCTGGAGTTCATTTGGAGTGGCTACAGGCCCTGAGATGCCCATTTTCTCCCTGTCTCTCTCTCCTTACAAACAAATAGGTAAAAGAAAGAAAGGGGGCTGAGAGAAATGGCTCAGAGGTTAAAGGCATGCTTTCAAAGCCTGAAGGTCCAGATTCGATTCCTTAGTACTCACATAGAGCCAGATGCACAAAGTGACACATGCATTTGGAGTTGGTTTGCAGTAGCAAGATGCCCTGGTGTGCTGCAAATAAATAATTTTTTGTTTGTTTGTTTTTTCAAGGCAAGGTCTCACTCTAACCCAGGCTGATCTGGAATTCACTATGTAGTCTCAGGGTGCCTCAAACTCATGGCAATCCTCCTAACTCTGCCTCCCAAGTGCTGGGATTAAAAGTATGTGTCACCACTCCGGCTAAAAATATTTTTTAAAAAACAAAGGTTAGGGGAGATGGCTTAGCGGTTAAGGCATTTGCCTGCAAAGCCAAAGGATCCTGGTTCGATTCTCCAGGACCCACATATGCAGCTGCACAAGGAGGTGCATGTGTCTGGAGTTCGTTTGCAGTGGCTGGATGCCCTGGTGCGCCCATTCTCTCACTCTCTCTTCTCGCTCTCCCCTTCTTTCTCTCAAATAAATAAATAAAATATGTTTTTAAAAAAGAAAGAAAGGTTAAGTCAGGCATGGCATATTGGTAAGTTCAGGGCCAGCCTGGGACTACAGAGTGAATTCCAGGTCAGCCTGTGCTAGACCAAGACACTACCTGGGGTGGGGGGGAGGAAAAGGAAAGCAAGGTTAAGAAAGATGTGGGCTGGGCATGGTGGCACATGCCTTTGATCTCAGCACTCAGGAGGCAGAGGCAGAGGATCTCCATGAGTTCAAGACCACCCTGAGATTACATAGTAAATTCCAGGTCAGCCTGGGCTATAGTGAGACCCTACTTCAAATTCCACCCCCCCCCCAACAAAAAAATAAAATGACGAGGAAGGAAGGGTCTTCTAACTTGGTGAGAGCTTCCCCTCTCAGGCTTTCCTTCTGTGGACTGCAGCTCTCTCTGGGTCCATCTAGTGTCATTTGCCTGTTTCTCACCTCTTGATGACTTGCTTTCTTAAGCCCTTAGCTGCAATATGGAGTTGTTGGGGCCTCTATTAGCTTATCTCAGGGTTATGTTATTATTTCATTTGTGGAATCACAAACTTAGGCATCATGGATGAGTCAGGGTTCCAGAAGGCTGAACTCAAAGCCTTGTGGATTAATGTGTAGAGCAGACAGACCTTTGGACAGACTAGGTTTGGGGAGGAAGCATTCCACAATTGAGCCACTTGTTCCTCCCAAACCCTCTGAGTATAGTGAGTCTTGGGTGTGTAGCTATTGGGCGCCCATATTCCTCTGGTCTCTACGTAGTCCAGTCTGCCCGATCCTGAGGCTTAGCAACCTGTCCTGTCCTGTCTACCTGCAGGACCTGTCCTACTAACACTGGAGCTACATGACCTGAGCTGGGGATCCCTGTTCATTCACCTCTACAGGGCAGATTATTTAACCTCTCTGTGTTTCAGTTCCCATCTGAAAAGTGGGAACCAGGCATATTGGTACACATCTCTAATCCCAGCACTTGGGAGGCAATGAGTTTGAGGCCAGCCTGAGACTACATAGTGAATTCCAGGTCAGCCTGGGCTAAAGTAAGACCCTGCCTTAAAAAAAAATGGGAAGAAGAATACCAGACTCCTAGTGTTATTGTTGTGAGGAATAAATGAGATGGTTTATGTGAACAGTGCCTGCTATGGACTGATGCCATATGAGTGTCTGTTGCCATCTTGTGATGGTGGTGGTTACTCTGAGGATTTCAGCACTCCAATCAGACTGGGCTAGTGTGACACCATACATTAAAAAGTGTGGGGAGAAAAAAAAGGCAGAGGCAGGAGAAGCAGGAGTTCCAGGCCAACCTGAGCTATGTATCAAGTTTGAGGTCAGCCTGGACTATGCGGGACCCTGTCTCAAGAAATAAAATAAGGGCTGGGGATGTAGCTCAGTTGATTAGAATACATGAAACCCTGGACCCCAACATTCCCTAAATCAGGTATAGTAGTACACACCTGTAATCCCAGAACTCTGGAGGAGGCAGAGGAAAGAGGATCAGCAGCTCAAAGTCAGTTCTCTGCTACATAATGAGTTTGTGGTCAGCCTGGGCTATATGAGACTGTTTCAAAAAAATTCATTAGCCAGGCATGGTGGTGCACACCTTTAATCCCAGGACTCAGGAGCAGAGGTAGGAGGATTGCCATGAGTTCAAGGCCACCCTAAGACTACGTAGTGAATTCCAGGTCACCCTGGGCTACAGCAAGAACCTACCTCAAAAAAACCTACCAACAAACCAACCAAATAAAAAAATCCATTGAACTGGGCACAGTGACACACAGTTTTAGTCTTAGTACTCTGCAGCCCAGTGAAGTAACTTGCTGAAGGTTATGCCCCTAGTAAATGACATTGTCAGGATTTGAAGGCAGATAGTACAGCACTTGAGTCTGTATTTGTAACCACTATACCATGACCTCCAGCTAGGGGATGGGACTATAGCTCAAGTGTTGAGTGTTTGCCTAGCATGCACAAAGCTCTTGGTTCAATCCCTGGCACATCCAGAAGGGGGAAAGAGGGAAGGATAAAAGAGGGGAGTTAAGGGCTGGAGTGATGGCTTAACAGTTACTAAGCCTAAGGACCCAGGTTCAATTCCCCATTACCCATATAATCCAGATGCACAAAGTGGTACATGTGTCTACAATTTGTTTGCAGTGGCTGGAGGCCCTGGCATGCCCATTTTCACTCTTTCATTCTTTATCTCTCTCTCTCTCTCTCTCTCTCTCTCTCTCTCTCTCTCTCTTTTGGTTTTTCGAGGCAGGGTCTCACTCTGGCTCAGGCTGACCTGGAATTCACTATGTAGTCTCAGGGTAGCCTCGAACTCAGGCGATCCTCCTACCTCTGCCTCCCGAGTGCTGGGATTAAAGGCGTGCACCACCACGCCCAGCTTTTTTGTTTGTTTGTTTTGGTTTTTTTTTGAGGTAATGTCTCACTCTAGTCCAGACTGACCTGAAATTCACTATGTAGTCTCAGGGTGGCCTCTAACTCATGATGATCCACCTATCTCTGCCTCCCAACTGCTGGAATTAAAGGCGTGTGCCACCACGCCCTGCTTCTCTCTCTCTCAAATAAATAATAAAAAATATGTTTAAAAAGATAAGGGTGTTAAGGGGAAGGGTGGGATTGGGTAGAGTGGGGAGGGGAGAAAAGAAAATAGCAGGGCTGGCTCCCAAGGACTTGCTGCCACTTACTGATATCCTGCTTTGGATTGTTTGATGAAGGAAGGGGCCGACAACACACCTGACTGAGCCCCATCTTTCTTGGTGTAGGCTCTTTCTTTCTCTTAGGACTGATTGCTGGGACAGATGTTGGTCCTTCACCCTCTCCCTGTTTGCTTTACCACATGTGTCACTTAGCAGCCTCCCCATCCCAATCATGGCAATCTCTGAGGAATCTCTGATGCCAAGGCTGCTTCCTTAACACCAGGGCCACAGAGATGAAACCCCTATACTTCTCTCTTCATGAGTGTGTTGGAGAATGGAACTTGACTACCCCCTAGTTGCATCTGAGACCTTTTCCTCTTCCAGTTATGTACATCAGCTGTGGCTGTAAGTAACATCCGTCTGCTGGCCTCCTGGGGTCCTGAGCTGGGTGTCCCCTTCTAGAGGTCCTACAAGCACCTGAAGACCAGCATCTAACAAACAGTAAGCATAATTTCTCCATAAAGAGCTTCCAGACTGGCTTGTCTTCCTCATGTGTGTGCTCTTCACATGGGTGACACTAAATTGCTTAAGCCATTCCTTTATTCTATCTTTAAATTTTATTTATTTTATTTATTTATTCACTTATTTATTTATTTGAGAGTGAGAATGGGCACACCAGGGCCTCTAGTCACTGCAAACAAACTCCAGACACATGCACCATCTTATGCATCTGGTTTACGTGGATACTGAGGAATTGAACCTGGGTCCTTAAGCCAAGCGCCTTAACCAGTAAGCCATTCTTTAGCCCCTATTGCTTTATTCTAAAGGTGATGGATGGGATGGGTGTAGCTCAGGGTACAGTATTTGCCTAGCATGTAAAAAGTCCTGTGATACCCCACACTACAAAAAAATTAATAGATCATATAATTTTTCAGGATAATTTCCATCAAAACACTATAAAAGGGCTGTAGAGATGGCTTAATGGTTAAGACGCTTGCCTGCAAAACCTAAGGACCCAGGTTCAGTTCCTCAGTACCCATGTAAGCCAGATGCACATGGTTACACATACATCTAGAGTTTGTTTGCAGGGCTAGAGACCCTGGTACATCCATTCTCTCTTTTTATCTATCTGCCTCTTTCTCTCTCAAATAAATAAAAATATTTTTTAAAAAACTATAAGAAAGACAAAATCTGCTGGGTGTGGTGATGCATGCCTTTAATCCTAGCACTCAGGAGGCAGAGGTAGGAGGATTGCTGTGAGTTTGAGGCCACCATGAGATTACATAGTGAATTCCAGGTCAGCCTGAGCTAGAGTGAGACCCTACCTCGAAAAACCAAAAAAAAAAAAAAAAAAAAAGACAAAATCCTAGTTAGGTATGGGTTAGCATAGCTAGAATCCAAAATCCAAGTATTCAAGAAGCTGAAGCAAAAAGTTCACTGCACTTTTGAGGCCAGCCTGGGCTATATGGTGAGGACCTGTCTCAGAAGAAAGGGGTGAGGAAGAAGAGGGGAATGTAAAATCCTTTTGTTTATTTGTTTAGAGATAGGGTCTCACTCTAGCCCAGGCTGACCTGGAATTCACTATGTAGCCTCAGGGTGGTCTTGAACTCATGGTGATCCTCCTACCTCTGCTCCCAAGGGCTGGGATTAAAGACATGTGCCACATCCCAGCCCCTATATATATATATTATTGTTGGTTTCTTATAAAAAGATCAATTTCATTTATTTATTTATTTATTTATTTTCTAAATTTTTATTAACAACTTCCATGATTATAAAAAATATCCCATGGTAATACCCTCCCACCCACTCCCACTATACCCTTTTAGACTCCATTCTCCATCATATCCCCTTCCCATCTCAATCAGTCTCTCTTTTAATTTTGATGTCGTGATCTTTTCCTCCTCTTATGAAGGTCTTGTGAAGGCCCAGCTATATTTCTTGATCATATATCTTTGAAAAAATTATGCATGGAAAATATCAGAAACAAAAATCAAGAGAAAGGGCTGAGGAGATGATTTGGTACTTAAAAGCACTTGTTTGAAAAATCCCAGGTTTGATTTCCCAGTACCCATGTAAAGTCAGATTCACAGTGTGCATGCATCTGGAGTTCCTTTGCAGCAGCAAAAGGCTCTGTTGTATCCATGTACAATCTCTCTCTCTCTCTCATATAGAAATATTTTTTAAAAATCAAGGGAGGGGTCTGGAGAGATGGCTCAGCAGTTAAGGCACATGCCAGCAAAGCCAAAGGACACAGGTTTGATCCCCCAGTACCCACATAAAGCCAGATGCACAAGGAGGTACATGCATCTGGAGTTTGTTTGCAGTGGCTAGATGATCTGGAATACCCATTCTCTCCATATATAGCTACTTATTTCTCTTGCTCATAAATAAATAAATGCATAAGATATTTCTTTTTAATATTTTTATTAACAACTTCCATGATTATAAAAAATACCACATGGTAATACCTTCCCTCCCCCAACTTTCCCCTTTGAAACTCCATTCTCCACCATATCCCTTCCCCATCCCAGTCAGTCTCTCTGTTACTTTTGATGGCATAATCTTTTCTTCCTCTTATGATGGTGTTATGCAGGTAGTGTCAGACACTGTGAGGCCATGGATATCCAGGCCATTTTGTGTCTGGAGGGAGCATGTTGTATGGAGTCCTGCCCTTCCTTTGGCTCTTACATTCTTTCTGCTACCTCTTCCGCATTAGACCCTGAGCCTTGGAAGCTGTGATTGACATATTGTAGTACTGAGCACTGTGGTCATTTCTTTCCATCATCATGATACCTTCTGAGTCGTCTAACACTACCATCTGAAAAGAGAAGATTCTCTACCAAAAGTGAGAATAGCATTAATATAAGGGTGTGAACATTAACAGAAGTGCTTACTGGGCAGTTTGATAAGCATAGTATAAACATTTAGCCAGACAACAGCAGACGTTACAACCCTAGGACTCATGACTACCCCTGTTTTAAGTTTTCAGTATCAGGGATGTATTCCCTCCCATGGAGCAGGCCTCCAGTCCAATTAGAGGGGAGTTGGTTTCCCCCATAACAGACATGCCACTATTGCACCCATTGGTTCATTTGGCCTGGATGGCCAATCATAGCACATTTTTTAATTGGCTTGTTTGATTTCTTATTATTTAATTTTTTGAGTTCTTTGTATATCCTAGGTATTAATCCTCTATCAGATGTATAGCTGGCAAAGACTTTTTCCCATTCTATAGGTCACCTCTTTGCTTTTTTCACTGTGTCCTTTGCAGTGCAGAATCTTTGTAATTTCATGAGGTCCCAGTGGTTAATCTGTGGCTTTATTGCCTGAGCAATTGGGGTTATATTCAGAAAGTCTTCGCCAAGACCAATATGTTGAAGGGTTACCCCTACTTTTTCCTTTAGCAGTTTCAGAGTTTCAGGCCTGATGTTAAGGTCTTTAACCCATTTGTACTTAATTCTTGTGCATGGAGAAAGAGAAGAATCTATTTTCATCTTTCTACAGATAAATATCCAGTTCTCCCAGCACCATTTGCTGAAGAGGCTGTCTTTTCTCCAATGAGTATTGTTGGAATTTTTATCGAATATAAGGTGGCTATAGCTATCTGGACTTGCATCTGGGTCCTCTATTCTGTTCCATTGATCTGCATGTCTGCTTTTGTGCCAGTACCATGCTGTTTTTGTTACTATGGCTCTGTAGTATAGGTTAAAATCAAGTATGGTGATACCATCAGCCTTATTTTTGTTGCTCAGTATTATTTTAGATATTCGAGGATTTTTGTGATTCCAAATGGATTTTTGGATTGTTTTTAATATTTCCATAAAGAATGCCTTTGGAATTTTGATGGGCATTGCATTAAATGTGTAGATTGCTTTTGGTACGATTGCCATTTTCACAATATTGATTCTTCCAATCCAGGAACAAGGGATGTTTTTCCATTTCCTAGTGTCTTCTGCCAGGAACAAGGGATGTTTTTCCATTTCCTAGTGTCTTCTGCCATTTCTCACTTGAGTGTTTTATAGTTTTCATTGTAGAGATCCTTTACTTGCTTGGTTAGGTTTACTCCAAGGTACTTTATTTATTTATTTATTTATTTATTTATTTATTTATTTATGTAATTGTGAATGGGAGTGATTCACTGATTTCATCCTCTGTATGTTTGTTTTTAGCATATAAGAATACTACTGATTTCTGTATATTTATTTTGTATCCTGCTACATGGCTTTAGGTGTTTATCAGCTCTAACAGTTTGCTGGTAGAGTCTTTAGGGTCCTTAATCTATAGAATCATGTCATCTGCAAATAATGATAACTTGATTTCTTCCTTTCCAACTTGGATCCCTTTTATGTACCTCTCTTGCCTTATTGCTGTGGCAAAGACTTCCAGTACTATATTTTAAAAATGTGGGGACAGTGGACACCCTTGTCTTGTTCCTGATTTTAGTGGAAAAGCTTCCAGTTTTCCCCCATTTAGTAATATGTTGGCTGTAGGCTTGTCATAAATAGCCTTTATTATATTGAGATATGTTCCTTCTATTCCCAGTCTCTGTAGGACTTTTATCATGAAGGGATGTTGGATTTTGTCAAATGCTTTCTCTTGCATCCAATGAGATGATCATGTGATTTCTGTCCTTCAACCCATTTATATAATGTATTACATTTATAGATTTGCGTATATTGAATCATCCCTGCATCTCTGGGATAAAGCCTACTTGGTCAGGGTGAATGATCTTTTTGATATACTCTTGTATTCTGTTTGCCAATATTTTGTTGAGAATTTTTGCATTTATGTTCATGAGGGAGATTGGTCTGTCCTTTTCCTTTTTTGTTCTATCTTTGCCTTGTTTTGGTATCAGGGTGATGCTGGCCTCATAGAAGGAGTTTGGTAGAATTCCTTATTTTTCTATTTCCTGGAAAATCTTAAGAAGCAATGGTCTTAGTTCTTCTCTGAAGGTCTGGTAAAATTCAGCAGTGAATCCATCTGGGCCTGAACTTTTTTTAGTTGGGAGTTTTTTGATAACTGCTTGATCTCCATACTTGTTATAGGTCTATTTAAGTGATAAATCTCATCTTGATTTAATTTAGGTAGGTCATATAAATCAAGGAAATCATCCATGACTTTCAGATTTTCATACTTTGTGGAGTATATGTTTTATAGTATGTCCCTATGAGTTTTTGAACTTTTATGGTATCTGTTGTAATATTGCCTTTTTCATCTCTAATTTTACTAATTTGTGTCTCTTCTCTCTTTCTTTTGGTCAGATTTGCTAAGGGTTTCTCAATCTTGTTTATCCTTTCAAAGAACCAACTCTTTGTTTCATTGATTCTTTTTTTTTTTGTTTGTTTGTTTCTATTTCATGAATTTCTGCCCTAATCTTTATTATTTCTTCCTGTCTACTGATTTTTGGTTTGTCTCTTTCTTCTTTTTCCAAGGTTTTAAGGTGAAGCACTAGATCATTTACTTGTGACCTTTCTAATTTCTTAATATAAGCACTTAAAGCTATAAATTTACCTCTTAGAACTGCCTTCATTGTGTCCCAGAGATTTTGGTATGTTGTGTTCTCATTATCGTTTGACTCTATAAATTTTTTATGTCCTTCTTGATTTCTTCATTGTCCCATTCATCATTTAGTAGTGTGTTGTTTAATTTCCATGATTTTGTGTATGCTCTATAGTCTTTCTTGCTATTGATTTGTAGTTTGATTCCATTGTGGTCAGATAGAATGCAAGGAATTATTTCAATTTTCCTGTATTTGTTAAGATTTGCTTTGTGTCCTAATATATGGTCTATGTTAAAGACTGTTCCATGTGCTGCTGAAAAGAATGTATATTCTGCAGCATTTGGATGAAAAGTCCTGTATATATCAGTTGGGTCCATTTTTTCTATGACCTCATTTAGTCCAGATGCCTCTCTGTTTATTTTTTCCTGGGATGACCTGTCAATTGTTGAGAGTGGGGTGTTGAAGTCACCCACTACTACTGATTTTGTGTTATCTGTGACTTTAGTTCTAATAGCATTTGATGAATTTGGGAGCCCCCATGTTAGGTGCATATATGTTTAGGATTGTAATGTCCTCCTGTTGGAGTGTGCCCTTAATCAATATAAACTGACCTTCCTTATCTTTCTTTTTTTTTAATTTTTTTTAAAAATTTTTATTTATTTATCTGAGAGTGACAGACAGAGAAAGAGGCAGGTAGAGAGAGAGAGAATGGGCATGCCAGGGCCTCCAGCCACTGCAGAAGAACTCAGATGCATGCGCCCCCTTATGCATCTGGCTAACGTGGGTCCTGGGGAGTTGAGCCTCGAACCGGGGTCCTTAGTCTTCACAGGCAAGCGCTTAACCACTAAGCCATCTCTCCAGCCCCTTCCTTATCTTTCTTGACTAACATTGGACTGAAGTCTACCTTGTCAGATAATTAAGGATAGCAACCCCTGCTTGTTTTCTAGGCCCATTTGCTTGAAACACCAGTTTCTAACCTTTCACCCTAAGATAATGTCCATCCTTTGTAGAAAGGTGAGTTTCTTGGAGACAAAAAATTGTAGGATTCTGCTTTTTAATCCAGTATTCTGTTTGCCAATATTTTGTTGAGAATTTTTGCATTTATGTTCATGAGGGAGATTGGTCTGTACTTTTCTTTTTTTGTTCTATCTTTGCCTTGTTTTGGTATCAGGGTGATGCTGGCCTCATAGAAGGAGTTTGGTAGAATTCCTTATTTTTCTATTTCCTGGAAAAGCTTAAGAAGCAATGGTGTTAGCTCTTCCTTAAAGGTCTGGTAAAATTCAGCCCCTGATTTCTTATGTTTGATCTTTTCATAGTGTCCCGAATATCTTGAAATTCCCATTCACACTTTTCTATTAGTTTGTCTTTCTCTTTGTTGGACTGTCTTAGGTCTGCTACCTGATCTTTTAGCTTAGATATTCTGTCCTCTCCTTCATGCATTCTACTGGTGAGATTTTCCACAGAGTTTTTTATTTCATTAACTGTGTTCTTCATTGCTAGTAATTCTGACTCATTTTTCTTTATTATTTCTATTTCCTTATTTATGTCTTTTATTGACTTCTTTACTTCATTAAATTGGTATCCTGTGTCTCCTTTGATTTCCTCTTTGATTCCTTTGATTTCCTTTGCTTTCTTTGACTTCTTTGAACATATTTACAATCATTCTTTTGAAATCTTTCTCAGGCATTTCTTCTAACTTGTTCTCATTGGAGGTCATTTCTGATGCATTAATACTTTTTGGTGGATTTATATTGTCTTGATTTTTGGTGTTTTCTGTGTTATAATGTATATATTTTTGCATCTTGGATTAAGTTAATGCTTGGATTTTCTAGTTAGCTGGGTATTCAATTGATCTGATGTTATATATCTTCAGGGTAGGAGCTTCAGATGTTAGGTATGGCTCTTAACACTCTCAGAGTATCTACAAAAGTGTTCCTAGGGGCTAGGTTTGCCTGCTATGGGAGTATTCAAGTAGGCTGAGTGGAATAAAATATAGATAGATTCTAAAATTTAACTAAACAATATACACATTCAATCAAAAACAGCATCAAGTATTTATGCAAAAGTAAGTATTATAACAACCAGATCCTCTATCAACAAAGAGGTTAAGATTTCTGGTCTGTTGAGGGTTCCAAGTCAGCTTGTGACCAAATAAGACCCTTCCCTGGCACAATCCCAGTTACCTTTTTGGATGATTTTGGTCTCAGTTATTCTGTGCTCTGCTTGTGTCCCTCTTTGATGCCCTATGGGTTCAAGTAGGCTGACTGGGTCACTGGACTGCTGTTCTGTTTTCTGGAGCTGGGCACTGGCTTTTCCTGCAGGGCAAACCGAGCCTGGCAACTGTGTCCCTGCCGACCAGCAGTGCCGCTGCTGGAGCTGCTGCTGCTGGAGCTGCTGCTGCTGCTGCTGGATCCGCTGCTGCCAGAGCTGGAACCGGAGCCAGAGCTGCCGCTTCCACCGCTGCTTTCTCTGCCACTGCTGCTGCTGCTACCACTGCCACTGCTGCCACTGCTGGAGCTGGAGCCGCCGCTGCCAGATCCACTTCTGCCTGCCTGTGTGGGCTCTGGATGGTCTGGATCTCTCCTATTTCTTGCTGCCATTTTTTTTTTAATTTTTATTTATTTATTTATTTGAGACCGACAGACACAGAGAGAAAGACAGATAGAGGGAGAGAGAGAGAATGGGCGCGCCAGGGCTTCCAGCCTCTGCAAACGAACTCCAGACGCGTGCGCCCCCTTGTGCATCTGGCTAACGTGGGACCTGGGGAACCGAGCCTCGAACTGGGGTCCTTAGGCTTCACAGGCAAGCGCTTAACCGCTAAGCCATCTCTCCAGCCCCCATTTTAATTTTTTATACACCTCACTTTTTAGTAAAAGTGTGTATGTTGCTGGGTTTTCTTTGGCTTTTTCTTCCCTTTGGCATGGTTCCTATGCCACCATCTTAACCAGAAGCTGCATAAAATATTTTTAAAAATCAAAAAAAACAACAAACTGGGAAATATATAATTTTTATATCAGTGGCAATCTCCCTGCTACTTAGAGTTTTCCATAAGGCTTTAAACATACATGATTGTAGAAATAAAAACTAGAGCTAAAAGAAGGCAGCACATGCCTGAAATACTAACACTCTGAAGGCTGAGGCAAGAGGATGGTGACTTCTAGGCCAGCGTGGAGAACATAGTTCACATAAACAAACAAGAGACTGGAGCAGTAACAGTGCTTGCTTAGCATGCACAAGGCTCTGAACTCAATCCCAAGCACCAAAAAGTAGGAGTAAAACAACACTGAAACATTACTTTTTATTACATTAGGTTAAGTTCCTAAGTTTGACTAAACATTTTTTATGTTTGTTTTTTGAGATAAGGGTCTCATTCTAGCCCAGGCTGACCTGGAATTCACTATATAGTCTCATAGCAGCTTCAAACTCATGGCAGTCCTCCTACTTTTGCCTCCTGAGTGCTGGGATTAAAGATAGGTGCCACCATGCCTGGCTAACACTTTTGCACTATGACTACTGAGGAAACAGGTACCCCATTGTTGGTAGAAATACAAAATGATACAAATCAAACAATATTTATTAAAATAGTAAATCCAGGCTAGAGAGATGGATTAGAGGTTAAGTCATATGCCCACGAAGCCTAAGGACCCAGGTTTAATTCTCCAGGTCCCACATAAGCCAGATGCACAAGGTGGTGCATGCATCTGGAGTTTGTTTGCGTGGCTGGAGGCCTTGGTGCACCCATTCTCATTGTACCTCTCTCTCTGTCTCAAATAAATACATAAAATAGATAATGTTTAAATATTTTTCTTTTCATTTATTTTATTCTCAATTTTTATTAACATTTTCCATGATTATAAAATTATCCCATGTTAATACCCTCACTTTCCCCACTTTCCCCTTTGAAATTCCATTCTCCATCATATCCCCTCCCCTAAAAATTTTTTAAATAAAATAAAATAATAAATCCATATACATTTTGTTTTGTTTATGTTTTTTTGTTTTTGTTTTTTTGAGGTAGGGTTTCACTCTGGCCTAGTCTGACCTAGAATTCACTATGTAGTTTCATGGTGGCCCTGAACTCACGGCAATCCTCCTACCTGTCTCTCGTGCTGGGATTAAAGGTGTGTGCCACCACTCCTGGCCTCCATATACATTTTGAACAAGCAGTTCCTGTTCTGCAAATATGTGGCATAAGAAACTTCTCCCAGAAATTACTTTACTTGAAGCAAGCTGAAACAACCATTTATTGTTTTTTCAGATTCTGAGGGTGGCTGAGGGGTGTTTCTGCTAGCCTAGCTTTGATTATGCAAGTGGTATAGTCATCAGGCATCTCTGCTAGGGCTAGATGACCCAAGATAGGCTCACTCATCCTCCTGTGTCAGATCATAGTTCTGATGGCTAAGCTGGCTGGGTAGAGAAGCTTCTCCCTCCATGTGACATTTCATCCTGGGTTTATTCATAGAAGAATGACTTCATGTCTCTTCAAAGATGAAAATGGAGGCTGCAGTGCCTCTTAACTCCATGCCTTGGATCTGTATATTGCTCCCAGCATATTTTACTCAAAGCAAGTTACAATTCCACACTAATTTCAAAGGATGGAGAAATGGAATTATATATATTTTTAAAGACAGGGTCTCCTATGTAGCCCAGTCAGTCATCTTCTTGCCTCAATCTCCCAACTGTTGAGACCATAAGGTATGTCTCATCATGCCCTGATGACAAATGCAATTTTATTTATTTATAGATGTTTTTCTTTTTCAAGGTAGAGTCTCACTCTAGAGCCAGGCTGACCTGGAATGCACTATGTAGGCTAAGGGTGGCCTCAAACTAACAGTGATCTTCCTACCTCTGCCTCCCAAATGCTGGGATTAATGGCATGCGCCACAACACCTGGCATGCTTCTTTTTCTGAAAAAAAAAATTATTTATTTGCAAAGGGAGAGGAAGAGAGAGAGAGAGAATGAGTGTGCCAGGGCCTCCAGCCACTGCAAATGAACTCCAGATACATGTGCCACTTTGTGCATATGGCTTCACATGGGTACTGGGGAATTGAACCCTGGGTCCTTAGGCTTTGCAGACAAGCACCTTAACTGCTGAGCATTCGCTCCAGCCCTCTCTTTTGCTTCTCGTAGAAGTGTCATTGTCATTTTTTTTTTTTTTTGAGGTAGGGTCTCACTTTTAGCTCAGGCTGACCTGGAATTCACTATGTAGTCTCAGGGTGGCCTTGAACTCACAGTGATCCTCTACCTCTGCCTCCCGAGTGCTGGGATTAAGGGCATGCACCACCATGCCTGGCTTGTTGTCTTATATTTTACACATAGGCTATGGTCAGCTTGTATTAGTGTTATACTGTTTGGAGTGTGGGTTTATTTCCTTTCCTTTCCTTTTTTTTTTTTTTTTTGAGGTAGGGTCTCACTCTAGTCCAGGCTGACCTGGAATTCACTATATAGTCTCAGGGTGGCCTCAAGCTCATGGTGATCCTCCTACCTCAGCCTCTTGAGTGCTGGGATTAAAGGTGTGTGCTACCACAACTGGCTTTAAATTTATTTTATTTATTTACTTGAGAGAGAGAAAAAAAATAGAGAGATAGAGAGAGGATGGGCCCGCCAGGTCCTCCAACCACTGCAAAAGAATTCCAGACGCAGTGGATATGGTGGTACACACCTTTAAACCCAGCACTCGGGAGGCAGAGGTAGTAGGATCACCATGAGTTCAAGGCTACCCTGAGACTACATAGTGAATTCCAGGTCAGCCTGGACTAGAGTGAGATTCTACCTCTAAAAACCAAAACACACAGCACTTGGGAGGCAGAGGTAGGATGATTGCCATGAGTTCGAGGCCACCCTGAGACTCCATAGTGAATTCCAGGTCAGCCTGGGCTAGAGTGAGACCCTACCTCAAAAAAAAAACAAAACCAAGGGCTGGAGAGATGTCTTAGCAGTTAAGCACTTGCCTGTGAAGCCTAAGGATTCCGATTCGAGGCTCAATTCCCCAGGACCCATGTAAGCCAGATGCACAAGGTGGCACATACATCTGGAGTTTGTTTGCAGTGGCTGGAGGCCTTGGTGTGCCCATTCTCTTTGTGTCTATTTGCCTCTTTCTCTTTCCGTTGCTCTCAAATAAATAAACAAAAAAATTTTAAAAAACCCAAACTAAAACAAACAAACAAAAAATAGCCGGGTGTGGTGGCACATGCCTTTAATCCCAGAACTCAGGAGGCAGAGGTAGGAGGATTGCTGTGAGTTTGAGGCCTACTTAAGACTACAAACAAACAACAACAACAAAAAAACAGACCCACCTTGTGTATCTGGCTTTATGTATGTACTGAATGATCGAACTCAGGTCCTTAGGCTTCACAGGCAAACACTTAACAGCTAAGCCATCTCTCCTCCCTTGATTTTTTTTTAACTTTATTTATTTGAGAGTGAGAGAGATAGGGAAAGAGGCAGAGAGAGAGACAGAGAATGGGCACCCCAGGGCCTTCAGCTGCTGCAAATGAACTCCAGACGCATGTGCTCCCTTGTGCATCTGGCTTACGTGGGTCCTGGAGAGTTGAACTGGGGTCCTTTGGCTTTTCAGGCAAACGTCTTAACTACTAAGCCATCTCTTCAGCCCCAGCCCTGATTTTTTTATTGACAATGTCCATAATTATAGACAATAAGTCATGATAATTCCCTCTCCTCCCCCATTTTCCCCTTTACAAATCTCCTCTTCATCATATTCTCTCCCCCTCTCAATTAGTCTATCTTTTCTTATTTATTTATTTTGGTTTTTTGAGATAAGGTCTCATTCTAGCCCAGGGTGACCTGGAATTGACTATGTAGTCTCAGGGTGGCCTCAAACTTTTGGTGATCCTCTTACCTCTGCCTCCCAAATTGGTGAGATTAAAGGTGTGTGCCACCATGACTTGCTAGTTTCTCTTTTATTTTGATGTCATCATCTTTTCCTCATGAGGTAACGTAAAGCATTTGGAGTCTTCAGCAATAGGGTCTTACCATCTACTTCTGGTGGGAAACCAATGGCCTGTAATGTTCTGGGGGCATCAAGGACCTCCCTAGTCAACAATTCACTGGAAATTATCCCATCCTTGGCACTGAAATTATTCTAGCAACAATTTATGGCTTCTGGGTGCACCATCATTCAAAAAAGTATGTTTCCATATGGCTTATTCATATGCTCTTTAAGTTTTTTGTTTGTTTGTTTGTTTTTTGAGGTAGGGTATCTCTATAGCCCAGGCTGACCTGGAATTCACTATGTGGTCTAGGGTGGCCTCAAACTCATGGCAATCCTCCTACCTCTGCCTGCTGAGTGCTGGGATTAAAGGCGTGCACCACCACATCTGACTCACACTGATTTTCACAATGGCTGTACCAGTTTACATTCCCACCAACAGTGTAGAAGGTTCCTCTTTTTCTGCATCTTCACCAGCATTTCTTCTTTTCCCCCTCCTCATCCTCCTCCTTCTCTTTCTCCTTCTGAGGTCGGGTCTCAGTCTAGCTTAGGTTGACCTGGAATTCACTGTGTAGTCTCAGGTTGGCCTTCAACTCATGGTGATCCTCCAACCACTGACTCCCAAGTGCTGGGATTAAAGACATGCACCACCACTCCGGGCTTATCATTTGTTTTCTTGATGACAGCCATTCAGACTGGAGTGAAATGGAATCTCAAAGTAGTTTTAATTTGTATTTCCTTGATGACTCAGGATATAAAACATTTTAGATGTTTATATGCCATTTGTATTTCTGCTTTTGAGACCTCTCTGTTCAGTTCCATAGCCCGTTTTTTAAATGTTTTTGTTTGTTTGTTTTCCAAGGTAGGTTCTCACACTGGCCCAGGCTGACCTGGAATTCACTACAGAGTCTCAGGGTGGCTTCGACCTCACGGCAATCCTCCTACCTCTGCCTCCCAAGTGTGGGGATTTAAAGGTGTGCGCCACCATGACTGGCTTAATGTTTTGTTGTTGTTGTTGTTTAATTTTTTATTTATTTATTTGAGAGCAACAGACACAGAGAGAAAGACAGATAGAGGGAGAGAGAGAGAATGGGCGCGCCAGGGCTTCTAGCCTCTGCAAACGAACTCCAGACGCGTGCGCCCCCTTGTGCATGTGGCTAACGTGGGACCTGGGGAACCGAGCCTCGAACCGGGGTCCTTAGGCTTCACAGGCAAGCGCTTAACCGCTAAGCCATCTCTCCAGCCCTGTTTTGTTTTTTTTATTGACAATTTCCATAATTATAAACAATATCCCATGGTAATTCCCTCCCTTTGCCCACTTCCCCCTTTGAAACTTCATTCTCCATCATATCCCCTGCCCCAATCAGTCTCTCTTTTATTTGGATGTCATTACCTTTTCCTCCTATTATAATGGTCTTGTGTAGGTAGTGTCAGGCAGTGTCAGGCACTGTGAGGTCATGGATATCCAGGGCATTTTGTGTCTGGAGGAGCATGTTGTAAAGAAGCCTACCCTTCCTTTGGCTCTTACATTCTTTCTGCCACTTCTTCCGCAACGGACCCTGAGCCTTGGAAGGTGTGATAGAGATACTGCAGTGCTCAGCACTCCTCTGTCACCTCTTAGCACCATGGTGCTTTCTGAGTCATCCCAAGGGCACTGCCATCTGAGAAGAGAAGGTTATCTAACCAAAAGTGAGAGTAGCATTAATATATGGGTATGAACATTAAGAGAAGTGCTTACTGGGTAGTTTGGTGAGCATAGTATATACATTTAACCAGACAGCAGCAGACGTTACATCCCCTAGGGCTCATGACTACCCCAGTTGTAGGTTTTCAGTGTCAGGGATGTATTCCCCCCCATGGAGCGGGCCTCCAGTCAAATTAGAGGGCAGTTGGTTTCCACCATAACAGACATGCCACTATTGCACCTGTTGGCTCATTTGGCCTGGCTGTACAAATTTAAGGCTTGCAGAGTCCACTGTTGAGTATCTTCACTGATGATTTCTGTCTCTCCCATTGAACTTCATGCAATGTGGCTTTCTCCAGCTTTCTGTCAGCTGGTCTACATGCAGGAGGTTATCAGCTCAGTTCCAGCAGGATTTCTCAGTGGCCTTTCAGCCCAAGTATGTGGAGTCTTCAGCAATAGGGTCTTACCATCTATTCCTGGTGTGACACCAAGGGCCTCAGCAATGGCCTGTAATGTTTTGGGGGCACCAGGGACCTCCCTGGCCAACAACTTACTGAAATTTTTGTGATAACAATCTATGAATTCTGATTGTTCCATTGTCCAAAAAAGTGGGTTTCCCTGTGACTTATTTATCTCTCTTAGATTTTTTATTTTTATTTTTATTATTTTTTTTTTTTTTTAGTTTTTCAAGGTAGGGTCTTACTATAGCTCAGGCTGACCTGAATTTCACTACTAGTCTCAGGGTGGTCTCAAACTCATGGCGATCCTCCTACCTCTGCCTCCCAAGTTCTGGGATTAAAGGCATGCACCATGATGCCTGGCTCCTCTTCCATTTTGATTAGCCCTCCCTCCACCTTTCCTTTATTCAATCTCTTCCCCTGACCTCACTTAGGCCTTTTCACCCCCATTAATCTGTTCTTCTACTTACATATACACAATACCATCCTATTAAGCTCCCCTTTCTATTCCTTTTATATCTGCTTATTAGCTTACTGGCCTCTGCTACTAAGTTTTATTGCTACTCTCATAAAAGTCCAACCATCTGTAGCTAGGATCCACATATGAGAAAGAACATGCGACATTTGGCTTTCTGGGTCCAGGTTCCCTCTAAGTATAATACTTTCCAGATCCATCCATTTTCCTGCATATTTCATAACTTCATTTTTCTTTACTGCTGAATAGAACTTCATTGTGTAAATGTGCCACATTTTCATTATCCATTCATCAGTTGAGGGACATCTAGGCTGGTTCCATTTCCTAGCTATTGTGAATAGAGCAGGAATAAACATGGTTGAGCAAGTATCTCTAAGGTAGTGAGAGAAGACCTTAGGATATATGCCTAGGAGTGCTATAACTGGGTCATATGGTAGATCTATTTTTAGCTGTTTCAGGAACCTCCACACTGATTTCCACAGTGGCTGGACAAAATTGCATTCCCACCAATAGTGTAGAAGGGTTCCTCTTTTTCTGAATCCTCACCAGCATTTATGGTCATTTGTTTTCATGATGGTAGCCAATCTGACAGGAGTGAGATAGAATCTCAATTTAGTTTCAATCTGCATTTCCCTGATGACTAGGGATGTAAAACATTGTTAGATGCTTATATATCATCTGTATTTCTTCTCTTGAGAACTCTCTATTTAGTTCCATAGCCCTTTTTTTTGTAATTTTTGTTTATTTATTTGAGAGAGACAGAGAGGGACAGAAAGAGGCAGATAAGGAGAGGGAGAGAGAATGGGAGCGCCAGGGCCTCCAGCCACTGCAAACGAACTCCAGACGCATGCGCCCCCTTGTGCATCTGGCTAACATGGGTCCTGGGGAGTCGAGCCTCAAACCAGGGTCCTTAGGCTTCACAGGCAAGCACTTAACCGCTAAGCCATATCTCCAGCCCTCCATAGTCCATTTTTAATTGGGTTGTTTGATTTCTTATTATTTAATTTTTTGAGTTCCTTGTATATCCTAGATATTAATCCTTTATCAGATGTATAGCTGGCAAAGATTTTCTCCCATTTTGTAGGTTGCCTGTTTGCTCTATTAACAGTGTCTTTTGCTGTACAAAAGCTTTGTAATTTCATGAGGTCCCAGCAGTTAATCTGTGGTTTTATTTTCTGAACAATCGGGGTTATATTCAGAAAGTCTTTGCCAATACCAATTAGTTGAAGAGTTTCCCATACTTTTTGCTCTAGCAGTTTCAGAGTTTCAGGGCTGATATTAAGGTTTTTATTTTTGTTTTTATTTTTATTTATTTGAGAGCGACAGATAGAGAAAGAGGGAGAAAGAGAGAGAGGGAGAGAGAGGGAGAATGGTGGGCCAGGGTCTCCAGGCATTGCAAACGAACTCCAGATGTGTGCACCCCCTTGTGCATCCGGCTAACATGGGTCCTGGGGAATCAAGCCTCAAACCAGGGTCCTTAGGCTTCACAGGCAAGCACTTAAAGACCGCTAAGCCATCTCTCCAGCCCTGATATTAAGGTCTTTGATCCATTTGGACTTAATTCTTGTGCATGGAGAGAGAGAAGGATCTATTTTCATCCTTCTATAGATACATATCCAGTTTTCCCAGCACCATTTGCTGAAGGCTGTCTTTTCTCCAATGAGTATTTTTGACATTTTTGCCAAAGATCAGGTGGCTCTAGCTACCTGGACTTACATCTGGGTCCTCTATTCTGTTCCATTGATCTACATGTCTGCTTTTGTGCCATTGTCATGCTGTTTTTGTTACAATAGCCCTGTGTAATATAGGTTAAATTCAGGTATGGTGATACCACCAGCCTCATTTTTATTGCTTAAATTTGTTTTAGATATTCGAGGTTTCCTTGTGCTGCCAAATAAATTTTTAGATTGTTTTTTCTATTTTTGTGAAGAATGCCATTGGAATGGGGATTGCATTAAATGTGTAGATTGCTTTTGGTAAGATTGCCATTTTCACAATTGATTCTCCTGATCCAAGAACAAGGGATGTCTTTCCATTTCCTAGTGTCTTCTGCAATTTCTCGCTTGAGTGTTTTAGTTTTCATTGTAGAGATCCTTCACTTCCTTGGTTAGGTTTATTCCAAGGTACTTTATTATTTTTAAAATTTTTTGCTTAGTTTTTTATTTATTTGAGAGTGACAGACAGAGAAAGAGGGAGAGAGAGAGAGGAGAGAGAATGGGTGTGCCAGGGCCTCCAGCCACTGCAAACTAACTCCAGACACATACACTCCTTTGTGCATCTGGCTAATGTGGGTTCTGGGGAATTGAGCCTTGAACTAGGGTCCTTAGGCTTCACAGGCAAGTTCTTAACTGCTAAGCCACCTCTCCAGCCCTATTTTTTCTTTTGATGCAATTGGGAATGGGAGTGATTCTGATTTCATTCTCTGTGTGTTTGTTGTTAGCATATAGGAAAGCTACTAATTTTGTGTGTTTATTTTGTATCCTGCTACATGGCTATAGGTGTTTATCAGCTCTAACAGTTTGCTGACAGAGTCTTTAGGGTCCTTTATGGATAAAATCATGTCATCTGCAAATAATGATAACTTGATCTCTTCCTTTCCAATTTATATCCCTTTTATGTGTGTCTCTTGCCTTATTGCTATGGCTAAGACTTCTAGTACTATATTAAACAAAAGTGGGAACAGTGGACACCCTTGTCTTGTTCCTGATTTTAGTGGAAAAGCTTCAAATGCTTCCCCATTTAGTATTATGGCTGTAGTTTTGTCATATATAGCCTTTATTATGTTGAGATATGTTCCTTCTATTCCCAGTCTCTGTAGGACTTTTATCATGAAGGGATGTTGGATTTTGTCAAATTCCTTTTCTACATCTAATGAGATGATCATGTGATTTTTGTCCTTCAGTCCATTTATATAATGTATTACATTTATCGATTTGCATATGTTGAATCATCCCTGCATCTCTGGGATAAAGCCTATTTGGTTTGGATGAATGATCTTTCTGATGTATTCTTGTATTCTGTTTGCCAGAATTTTGTTGAGAATTTTTGCATCTCTGTTCAGGAGGGAGATTGGTCTGTTATTTTCTTTTTTTTTTTTAATATTTTTTATTTATTTATTTGAGAGTGACAGACACAGAGAGAAAGACAGATAGAGGGAGAGAGAGAGAATGGGCACACCAGGGCTTCCAGCCTCTGCAAACGAACTCCAGACGCGTGCGCCCCCTTGTGCATCTGGCTAACGTGGGACCTGGGGAACTGAGCCTCGAACCGGGGTCCTTAGGCTTCACAGGCAAGCGCTTAACTGCTAAGCCATCTCTCCAGCCCTGTTATTTTCTTTTTTTGTTCTATCTTTGCCTGGTTTTGGTATCAGGGTGATGCTGGCTTCATAGAAGGAGTTCAGTAGGATTCTTTCTTTTTCTATTATATGGAAAACTTTGAGAATAATTGGTGTTAGTTCTTCCATGAAGGTCTGATAAAATTCACCAGTGAATCCATCTGGACTTGGACTCTTTTGAGATTTTTTTTGTTTTGGTTTTTTTTTGAGGTAGGATCTCACTCTAGCCCAGGCTGACCTGGAATTCACTGTGGAGTCTCAGGGTGGCCTCGAACTCAGGGCAATCCTCCTACCTCTGCCTCCCAAGTGCTAGGATTAAAGGCGTGTGCCTCCATACTCAGCTATTGGACTCTTTTTAGTTGGTAGTTTTTTTTTCTTTTTTTTGAGGTAGGGTCTCACTCTGGCCAGGCTGACCTGGAATTAACTATGTAGTCTCAGGGTGGCTTCAAACTCATGGTGATCTTCCTACCTTTGCCTCCCAAGTGCTGGGATTAAAGGTGTGTGTCACCATGCCCAACTCATAGTTGGGATATTTTTTATAACTGCTTGGATCTCTATACATGTTATAGGTCTACTTAAGTGGTTAATCTCATCTTGGTTTAATTTTGGGAGGTCATATAAATCAAGGAAGTCATTTCTTTCAGATTTTGAAACTGGAATATATGTTATTGTACTATGTCCCTATGATTTTTTTAAAATTTCTCTGGTAACTGTTGTGATAGTAGTTGTGGTAGTGCCTTTGCATCTCTAATTTTATTAAGTTGTTATCTCTTATTTCTTTGTTTTGGTCAGATTTGCTAAGGGTTTATCCTTTCAAAAAAAAACCAACTCTTTGTGTCATTGATTCTTTGGATTGCTTTTTGGATTTCTAGTTCATTAATTTCTCCCCTAATCTTTATTATTTTTCCTGTCTACTGATTTCTGGTTTGCCTTGTTGTTGCCTGTTACCTTAAGGTGAAGCATTAAGTTGTTTCCTTGTGACCTTTCTAATTTTTTTTTTAATATTTTATTTATTTATTTGAGAGCGACAGAGACAGAGAGAAAGACAGATAGAGGGAGAGAGAGAGAGAATGGGCGCGCCAGGGCTTCCAGCCTCTGCAAACGAACTCCAGCCGTGTGCGCCCCCTTGTGCATCTGGCTAACGTGGGACCTGGGGAACCGAGCCTCGAACCGGGGTCCTTAGGCTTCACAGGCAAGCGCTTAACCGCTAAGCCATCTCTCCAGCCCTCTAATTTCTTAATATATGCACTTAAAGCTATAAATTTTCCTTTTAGGACTGCCTTCATTGTGTCCCAAAGGTTTTGGTATGTTGTATTCCCATTATCATTTGATTCTCTGAATTTTTTGTTTTCCTTCTTGATTTCTTCACTGACCCCTTCATCATTTATTAGTGTATGGAGAGTTTCCGTGATTTTGTGTATACTCTATAGTCTTTCTTTTTTTTATAATTTTTTTTGTTTATTTATTTGAGAGCAACAGATAGAGAAAGAGGCAGAGAGAGAGAGAGAGAGAGAGATTGGGAGAGAGAGAGAGAGAGAATGGGCGTGCCAGGGCCTCCAGCCACTGAAAACGAACTCCAGACACGTGCGCCCCTTGTGCATCTGGCTAACGTGGATCCTGGGGAATCGAGCCTCGAACCGGGGTCCTTAGGCTTCACAGGCAACCGCTTAACCACTAAGCCAGCTCTCCAGCCCAAATCTTTCTTGCTATTGATTTGTAGTTTAACCCCATTGTGATCGGATAAAATACATGGAATTATTTCAATTTTCCTGTATTTGTTATGATTTGCTTTGTGTCCTAATATTTGATCTATTTTACATAATGTTCTATCTGCTGCTGAAAAGAATGCAGTATTTGGATGGAATGTTCTATAGATTTCTGTTAGGTCTATTTGTTGTACAAGTTCATTTAATCCAGATGCTTCTCTGTTTATTTTTTGCTGGGATGACATGTCAGTTGATAAGAGTGGGGTATTGAAATCACCTACTACAATTATGTTTGCTGTTATCTGTGACTTTAGTGTTTGATTAAATAGGGAGTCCCATGTTAGGTGCATGCATGTTTAGAATTGTAATGTCCTCCTGTTGGAGTGTGCCTTTAATCAATATAAAGTGACCTTCTTTGTCTCTCTTAACTAATGTTGGTTTGAAGTCTATCCTGTCAGATATTAGGATAGCAACATCTGCTTGTTTTCTAGGCACATTTGCTTGAAATACCATTTTCCATCCTTTCACCCTAAGATAGTGCCTATCTTTTGTAGAAAGGTGAGTTTCTTGGAGGCAACAAATGGAAGGGTCACACTTATTTTTGTTGTTGTTGTTATTTTTTAAATTTTTGTTTATTTATTTATTTGAGAGGGACAGACATACAGAGAGAGAGAGAGAATGGGTGCATCAGAGCCTCCAGCCATTGCAAACAAACTCCCCAGATGCATGTGCCACTTTACGCATCTGGCTTATATGGGTACTAGGGAATGGAGCCTCAAACCAGGGTCCTTAGGCTTCATAAGGAAGTGCTTAACTGCTAAGCCATCTCTCTAGCCCCCATTTGTTTCTATGAGGCAGGGTCTCATTCTGTAGCTTTAGAATAGCCTTCTCCTATCTCTGCCTCCCATGTGCTGGGATTAAAGGCATGAGCCACCCTGAGACCACATAGTGAATTCCAAGTCAGCCTGGACTAGAGTGAAATTCTACTTTGAAAAAACAAACCAACAAACAAAAAGTTATTATTGAAAGGTGTGTGTTTATTCTTGCTATTCTTGTTTTTTTTAGCTCTTCTGGTTTTTCCTTTACTCTCTTGTATTAACTATTGTTTGAATATGGTTTATTTTTTTTTCCTTTTTCCTCGTGCATGTGCTTTTCTTTCTCTTCAGCATGAAGGATCCCTTCAAGTATTTTGTGTCCTTATTTCTGCATCAATTGGATGGATTGTTTTGCAGGATAAAGTAACCTTGGTTAATAGTTCTTATCTTCCAGAACTTGGAATACATCATTCCAAGCCATTCTGGTTTTTAAAGTTTGTGTTGAGTAATGTACTGTGATCCTGATGGGCTTGCCTTTGTGCGTGACTTGATGTTTCACTCTAACTCCTTTAAATATATTTTCTTTGTTTTATGTGTTTTGTAGTTTAATTATAATATGACAGTGAGAAGTTCTTTCTTGATTTTGTCAATTTGGCTTTCTAAAGACTTCCTGTATCTGTAGTGGCATCACTTTCCCTACTTGGGGGAAACTTTCTTCTATGATTTTGTTTAAAATACCTACTCTGCCTTTGGAGTAAAATTCTTCTACTATGCCCTGAATTCTTATGTTTGACCTCTTCAAAGTGTCCCAAATGCCTTGAAATTCCTATCCATGCTTTTCTATTAGTTTGTCCTTCTCTCTCCTTTTTGTTTTAAAGGTGTGTGCCACCACGCCTGGCTTAAATATTTTTTAAATTTTTATTTATTTTTATTTATTTATTAGAGACACAGAGAGAGCTGGAGGGGGGGGGGGAATGTGTGCACCAGGGCCTCCAGCCACTGTAAATGAACTCCAGATGCACGCGTCACCTTGTGCATCTGGCTTATATGGGTCCTGGGGAATTGTACCTGGGTCCTTTGGCTTTGCAGGATAGTGCCTTAACTGCTGAGCAATCCCTCCAGCCCTAGGTTATCCTTCTCTTTGTTAGACTGTATTAGATCTTCCACCTGATTTTCCAGTTTAGATATTCTGTCCTCTCCTTGATCCATTCTACTGGTGAGACTTTCTATAGAGTTTTCTATTTGACTTACTCTGTTTTACATTTCTAGTATTTTTGATAGGTATTTTTTCATTATTTCTATTTTCTTATTCATGTATTGATGTCCTTGCTTCATTAAGTTGGTTTCTTGTGTTATTTTGGGATTCCTTTAGTAGTTTGTTTTTGTCTTTGATTTCTTTGAATATAAATATAATTTTATAAAAGTATTTGTCAGGCATTCCATCTAAGTCAGTCTCACCAGAGGTCATTTTTTGATGGATTTATATTTTTTGGTGGAATTTAATTATCTTTATTTTTTGCATTTTCTTGTATTATAATGTAGAAAATTTTGCATTTTGTGTTAATTTGATGCTTTGTTTTTCTTATCTGCAGTATTCTTAGGCATGTAAAGCTGACTTTATCTTCAGGGTACGAGTTTAAGGAGCCAGGTGTGGCTCTTATACTACTCCCACAGTACAGTAGAAGTGGCCCTAGGTGTTGAGTTTTCCTGCTATGCAAGTATTCTAGTAGGCTGGGTGGGGCAAATTACTGGCAAATTCTAATATCCAACTGAGCAATATACACATTTAATCAAAACTGGCACAGAGTATGCAAGAGTTGGGATTACAACAAATAGATAATCTAATAAAGCCAAAGACCCTAAGGGTGTGTGCTGTCCCACATCCTTAATCCTGGCAACTGAGAGGCTGAGATTTCTGGTCTGAAATGGGTTCCAGGTTAGTGTGGGGCCAAGTGAAACCCTGCCCCCAATAATGACAGATGAAAAAACCAAAGGCCCTATAAATCAGGAAATATCAAAGGCAACAAAATCAAAATACAGTTTATTTGAGAATGATAAAGCTGACCAAGAATATATCCAACTAATCTAACACATAACCTGCCCTGACATGGAAGGTGAGATTAGCACTTCCAGAGTAGGCCTATATACCTGATTTTGTGTAATTAGGCCCTGTTACCTTTTGGGATGGCTTCCAATCTCACCTATGCTGAATGCCCACCTCAGCCCCTCTCTGTGCAGGATGCCTGGAGTTGTACTGGAGCTGCTCAGCTGGTCCCATTTGTGTTCTCCCTCAGCAGCTGCTCAGCTGGCCCCTGCTGTCTTCCCCTTCAGGTTTCTTGAATTTGTGAGGAGGCTGATGTGAGTGGAAAATCCCTTTACCTGGTTTCTGCTCCTGTGGCTCTGTGGGCCAGGTGAGAGTGCAGACCAGGCCACTAGGGCCTCAGTGGAATTCTGGCCAGTTTCCTCCAGAAGATCTTGGTCTCTCCTGCTTTTCTACTGTGGTTGATAATTCCTCATACACCTTCACTTTTCAGTCGAAGAGTTAATTTTGCTATTTTTTTTTTTTTTTTTTTGCTTATTTTTCTTCTAGGCTGCTTTGGCATGGCTACTACATAGACATCTTTCCCAGAAGTCCAGTCCTGAATTTATTTTATTAATTAACTAATTTGTTTTGAGGTATGGTCTCAGGCTGACTTGGAACTTACTACATAGTCTCAGGGTGGCCTTGAACTCATGGCAATCCTCTTACCTCTGCCTCCCAAGTGCTGGGATTAAAGGTGTGTGCTACCATGCCCAGTTTATTATTTTATTATTTTGTTGTTGTTGTTGTTGTTTTTGAGGTACAGTCTCACTCTAGTCCAGGCTGACCTGAAATTCACTATGGAGTCTCAGGGTAGCCTCAAACTCACAGCAATCCTCCTACCTCTGCCTCCCGAGTGCTGGGATTAAAGGTGTGCGCCACCACACCCAGCTATTATTATTAATTTATTTATTTATTTTGTTTTTTTCAGGTAGGGTCTCACTCTGGCCCATGCTAGCCTGGAATTAACTGTGTAGTCTCAGGGTGGCCTTGAACTCATGGCAATCCTCCTACCTCTACCTGCCAAGAGCTGGGATTAAAGCTGTGTGCCATTACACCCAGCTAATTTATTTTTTTAATATTTTATTTTTATTTATATATTTAAGAGACAGAGAGAGAGAGAGGAAGAGGCAGATAGAGATGAAGAGAATGGGCACACCAGGACCTCCAGCCACTGCAGAGGAACACCAGATGCATGAGCTACCTTGCACATCTGGGTTATGAGTACTGAGGAATTGAACCTGGGTCCTAAAGCTTTATAGGCAAGCACCTCAACTGCTAAGCCATCTTTCCATCCCTGCTTTAATTTTCTGACAAGATGTCACTATATATCCCTGTCTGTACTAAAACTCTCCACATAGACCATAAACCAGGTTTATTTATTTTAAAATACTTGATTTATTTATGTGAGAGGGAGAGAGAGAGAGAGGCAGATAGAATGGACATGCCAGGTCATTTAGCCATTGCAAATGAACTCCACATGCATGTATCACCTTAAGATTCTGGCTTTATGTGGGTACTGGGGAATCAAACCTCAGTCCTTAGGCTTCACAGGCAAGCATCTTAACCACTAAGCCATCTGTCCAGTCCTGGGCTTATTCATTTTTGCTTTCTTTTTGGAGTCAGGGGCTCCTGTAGCCCAAGCTGGCCTTGAACTCTTGATCCTTGTGCTTCCGTGATCTAAGTGCTTAAATCATAGGTGTGTGCCAGTGAGCCCAGAAAGAGATGGAATGTAACTCAGTACATCTACATATTCATCTGCATTGTTGATTGAAAATCAGGAACTTGATCATCAGTAGATGGGAAGTTCTCTAGCTAATGAGGAGCCTCTGCTGAACATGTCATCACAGGCCTGTAAACCAGGCACTTGGGAGGTCAAGGCAGCAAGATCTGTTCAAAGTCATCCTTGGCTACATAGTAAGTTCCAGGCCAGCCTGGGCTACATGAGTTCCTGTCTTAAAAATAAATAAATCCAAAGCCGGGCGTGGTGGCGCACGCCTTTAATCCCAGCACTCGGGAGGCAGAGGTAGGAGGATTGCCATGAGTTCGAAGCCACCCTGAGACTACATAGTGAATTCCAGGTCAGCCTGAGCCAGAGTGAGACCCTACCTCGAAAAACCAAAAAAAAAAAAAAAGAAAGAAAGAAATCCAGGTGTGGTGGCACACGCCTTTAATCCCAGCATTGGGAAGGCAGAGGTAGGAGGATCACTGTGAGTTCGAGGCCACCCTGATATTACATAGTAATATTACATAGTAATATTCCAGGTCAGCCTGAGTTAGAGTGAGACTATCTCAAAAAACAACAATAATAATAATTTTAAAATTATGACCTCTATTAAATATTTCTTATATGACACATATAATAAGTTCCAGAAAAGCAATAAGCATACTATTGTTTAAGAAAACAGTGTGTGGTTAGGGAGATTACTTAGTGGCTAAAAGTTTTGCTATACAAGCACAGGTACCTGAGTTTGGGTCCCCAGGTCCCACATAAAAGATGGAGGTTGTGGCTGGCTTCTGTAATCTCAGCACATCTAAGGTAACATGGGGGGGGGTGAAGACAAGAGAATTTCCCAGGAGCTTGCAGACCAATTAGCCTGATGCACAAAACAGTGAATAATGAGAGCCCCTGCCCCAAATGAAGTAGAAGGTGAGGACCAACATCCAAAAGTTGCCCTCTAAGCTCCACACATACTCGGTGGCATGTGTACAGCAGCATTCACATATGGGAACATGCAAGCATATACCAAAAAGAAAATGAGGACTAGAGAGATAGCTTGGTGGTTAAGGCACTTGCCTGTGAAGCCTAAAGACTCAAATTCAAGTCCCCAGAACCCACAAAAACCAGATGCATTAGGTGGCATATGCATCTAGAGTTCATTTTCAGTGGCTGGAGGCCTAAGTGTGCCCATTCTCTCTATCTCTGTCCTTCTGCCTCTTTTTCTTTCTCTCTGTCTCTCTCAAATAAATAAAAATAAAATATTTAAAAATACTCAGTGGTAAAGAAAAATGAAGTTATGAAATTTGCAGAAAAATGGATGGACCTGGAAAGGTTTATACTAAGTGAGGTAACCCAGGCCCAGAAAGCCAAGAGCCACATGTTCTCTCTCATATGTGGATCCTAGCTACAGATGATTGGGCTTCTGCGTGAGAAGGAAAATACTTAGTTGCAGAGGCCAGTAAGGTAAAAAGGAGACATAAAGGGAAGAGAAAGGAAGGGAGGAGGATACTTAATCGGTTGATATTGTATATATGTAATTACAATGATTGTAATGGGGAGGTAATATGATGAAGAATGTAATTTCAAATGGGAAAGTGTGGGGGTGGGGAGGGAGGGAATTACCATGGGATATATTTTATAATCATGGAAAATGTTAATAAAAATTTTAAAAAATGTCAGTATTCCAGGTAGGCCAGGCTGTATGCCTGATACTCCCAGGAAGAGCATTTCCCTGTCATTGTTAACAACCTGCACCACCCCATTCCCAGGCCTAGATGTGCTAAGAGGAATAAGATGATGAAAGACTGATGGACATTACATTTGGAAAGAAGCAACCTGATCTGAACATCCATAGAAGACCAGAATATGCCACCCTTTGGGATTTTTTTTTTTTTTTTTTTTTTGGTTTTTTGAGGTAGGGTCTCACTCTAGCCCAGGCTGACCTGGAATTCACTATGGAGTCTCAGGGTGGCCTTGAACTCACAGCGATCCTCCTACCTCTGCCTCCCAAGTGCTGGGATTAAAGGCATGCGCCACCACGCCCGGCTACTTTGGGATATTATTTTGAAGGCATTGACCAAGAAGCAGTTACAAAAAGTCTCTGGGGCCAGGTGTGATAGTGTACTTCTTTAATAGAGTGAGACCCTATCTCAAGAAAAAAAATAAATCCCCCAAAACAAGCCAGGCATGGTGGCACACACCTTTAATCCCAGCACTCAGGAGGCAGAGATAGAAGATTGCTATGAGTTCAAGACCAGCCTGGGACGACAGAGGGAGTTCCAGGTCAGCCTGCTAAAGTGAGAGCCTACCTCAAAAACAAAGCAAAACACGCTGGACTGGTGACACATGTCTTCAATCTCAGCCCTTGGGAAACAGAGGTAGGAGGATCGTTGTGAGTTCAACGCCACCCTGAGACTGCATAGAGAATTCCAGGTAAGCCTGGGCTAGAATGAGACCCTACCTTAAAAAACCAAACCAAAACAAGATGAAACAAAAACAAGACCTGGGGCTGGGGAGATGGCCCCGTGGTTAAGGTACTTGCCTGCAAAGCCTAAGGACCCAAGTTTGATTCCCCAGTATCTACATAATGCCAGATGTACAAGATGGCACATGTGTCTGGCATTCATTTGCAGTGGTTAAACGCCCTGGTGCCCCTCTCTCTCTTTACTTGCATCTCTGGGATAAAGACTACTTGGTCAGGGTGAATGATCTTTCTGATATATTCTTGTATTCTGTTTGCCAACATATATATATTTGCCTATATATATATATATATATATATATATATATATATATATATATGTATGTATGTATGTATTTTTTTGCTGGAGTAATAAAACAATCTTAGAATAAATTGTCTTCATAAATCACACAGTAAATTACACTGAAAATTTAGTAAAATATATGTTGCCTAAGAATAAATCTTTTATAGCTGGGACACAGCTCAGTAGAGCATTTGCCTAGGTCCAATCCTCAAAAGAATTATTTTATTTCTTTTGATTTTTTGTTTTTTCACTCCTACCTCTGCCTCCTGAGTGCTGGGATTAAAAGCATGCACCAACCACGACCAGTTTTAAAAAATCTTAAATATGTTATTGGTAGTTCGGGTGTGGTGGCGCATGCCTTTAATTCCAGCACTGGGGAGGCAGAGGTAAGAGGATCACCATGAATTCAAGGCCACACTGAGACTACATAGTGAATTTCAAATTTTATATATATATATATATATATATATATATATATATATATATATATATATATATACACACACACACACACACACACACACACACACACACACACATATATATACACATATATATGTTATTGGAGCTTGAGAGATGGCTCAGTAGTTAAAAATGCTCACTTGCAAAGCCTGATAGCCCACCTTCAATTCCCCAGTACCCATGTAAGGCCAGATGCACAAAGTGGCACATGTGTCTGGAGTTCATTTGCAGTGGCAGGAGGCCATGAAATACCCATTCTCTCCTCTGTTTGCCTCTGTCTCTCTCACTCAAATAAATAAATTTAAAAAATATGTTATTAGGGGCTGGAGAGATGGCTTAATGGTTAAGTGCTTGCCTGTGAAGTCTAAGGATCCCGGTTCGAGGCTCAATTCCCCAATACCCATGTAAGCCAGATAAACAAGGTGGTGCATGCATCTGGATGGAATTCATTTACAGTGGCTGAGGCCCTGGTGCGCCCATTCTCTCTCTCTCTCTCTCAGCCTCTTTCTCTCTCTGCCTGTCTGTTGCTCTCAAATAAAAATAAACAAACATTTAAAAAAATATGCCAAAGTACCTCTGTTCGATTCCCCAGGACCCACATAAGTCAGATGCGCAAGGTGGCACATGTGTCTGGAGTTCATTTGTGGGGTCTGGAGGTCATTCTCTCTCTCTCTCTCTCTTCCTCTTTCCCTCTCTCAAATAAATATATAAATAATTTTTTAAAAAAATGCTCAAGTGAAAAAAAAAAAAATGCTCAAGTGAGAAATTTCAGAAGACACAGGAAATGAAAAGACACCCTATCTTCTTGGATTGGAAGAATCAATATTTTGAAAAATGTCAATCTTGCCAAAAGCAATCTATACATTTAATGCAATCCCCATTAAAATTCCAATGGCATTCTTCATAAAAATAGAAAAAACAATCCTAAAATTCATTTGGAAGCACAAAAAATCTCGAATAGCCAAAATACTTTTGAGCAACAAAAATAAGGCTGGTGGTATCACCATACCCGATATTAAGCTATATTGCAAAGCCATAGTAACAAAAACCACATGGTATTGGCACAAAGACAGACATGTAGGTCAATGGAACAGAATAGAGGACCCAGATGTTAATCCAGGCAGCTATAGCCATCTGATTTTTGACAAAAATGCCAAAAATAGTCATTGGAGGAAAGATAGCCTCTTCAGCAAATGGTGCTGGGAAAACTGGATCTATATATATAAGGATGAAAATAAATCCTTGTTTTTCTCCATGCATAAGCATTAAATTCAAGTGGATCAGGGACCTTAATATCAGACCTGAAACTCTGAAACTGCTAGAGGAAAAGGTAGGGGAAACCCTTCAACACATTGGTCTTGGCAAAGACTTTCTGAATATAACCCCAATTGCTCAAGATATAAAACCATTAATCAACCACTGGTATCTCATGAAATTACAAAGCTTTTGTACAGCAAAGGACACTGAATAGAGCAAAGAGGCAACCTACAGAATGGGAGAAAATCTTTGCCAGTTATACATCTAACAGGGGACTAATATCCAGAGGATACAAAGAACTCAAAAAAACAAGAAGAAAAAAGAACAATAAGAAATCAAATAACCCATTTCAAAATGGGCTATGGAACTAAATAGAGAGTTCTCCTCAGAAGAAATACAGATGACATATAAACATCTAAAAAAGTGTTCTATGTCTTTAGCCATCAGGGAAATACAAATTAAAACTACTTTCAGACTCTATCTCACTCCTGTCCGAATGGCTAACATCAAGAAAACAAATGACAATAAAATATTGGTGAGGATGTGTCTTAGACAAAGGGGAACCCTTATGCACTCTTGGTAGGAATGTAATCTGGCACAGCCATTGTGGAAATTAGTGTGGAGGTTCTTGAGACAGCTAAAACTCAATTTACCATATGATCCAGTTATAGCACTCCTAGGCATACATCCTAATGACTCTTCTCACTTCCTTAGAGATACTTGCACATTTTATTGTTGCTCTATTCACAATAGCTAGGAAATGGAACCAGCCTAGATGTCCCTCCATGGATGAATGGATAATAACGATGTAGTACATTTACACAATGGAGTTCTATTCAGTGCTAAAGAAAAATTAAATTAAATGGATGGATCTGGAAAGGATTATGCTTAGTGAGGTAACCTGGGATCAGAAGCATAATTGTTGCATCTCTCTCATATGTGGATCCTAGCTGCAAATGTATAGACTTGTGTGTGAGCTGAAAAAAAAAATCGGTAGCAAAGGCCAATAAGCTTGAAAAAGGCTATGAGGGAGGGAGGGGGCAGAGGGAAGGGTTTCAGAGGATGGTATTGTATGTATGTAAGTAGAAGAACAAATTACAGGGAGGGGAAAGGCCTAAGCAAGGCCAGGGGAAGAGATTGTATGAAGGAAGGGCAGGGTGGGGGAAGGTCAATCAATTCTTGATAAGACATATGAAAACCCACTTTTTTGAATAATGGCACATCCGGAAGCCATAGATTGTTACTAGAAAACTTTCAGTGCCTGGGATGGGGTACCTTCCAGTGAGTTGTTGTCCAGGGAGGTCCCTGTTGCCTCCAAAACATTACAGGTTATTGCCAAGGCCCTTGGTTTCCCTTGAGAAAGAGACGGTAAGACCCTATTACTGAAGACTTCACATGCTTGCCATTCAGGCATGTGAAGTCACTGAAAACTCAAGCTGGTGCTAAGCAGAAAACCTTCTCCCTGTAGACCATCCATCTGAAAGCTGGAAAAAGCTGCACTGTATGCAGCCCTATGGGAGACAGAAGTCATCAGCAGTGAAACCAGGGGACACTGGAAGCCCCAAGTTTGGCCAGAAAGGCCAAATGACTGAACGAGTGCAATAGTGGCAAGTCTGCTCTAGGGGAAACCAACTGCTCTCTAATTGAACTGAAGGCCCACTGTATGGGAGGGAATACATGCCTGATACTGAAAACCTAATCAAAAGCCTATGGTAGGAGAGGCCATGAGCCTTAGGGGTATAAAGCCTGCTCTTGTCTGGATAAATACATACATTATGCTCACCAAATTGTTCTGAAAGCACTACACTTAATGTTCATATTCATATATTAATGCTACTCTCACTTTTGGTTAGAGAAGCTTCTCTTTTCAGATGGCAGTGACCATTGGGATGACTCAAAAGGCAACATAGTGCTGAGAAGTGACAGAGGAATGTCCAGCACTGAAACATCTCTATCACACCCTCCAAGGCTCAGGGTCCATTGCAGAAGAGATGGTGGAAAGAATGTAAGAGCCAAAGGAAGGGTACCACTCCTTGCAATGCAACTGTCCAGACAGAACTTGGCCTCAATATCCATGACCTTGCCATGGTTAGTAATACCTTCATAAGACCCTCATAATAGGGGAAAAATATGATGACATTAAATTAAAAGACTAATGGAGAGAGGGAGGTGATATGATGGAGAGCAGAGCTGTGAAGGGGAAGGTGGGGGAGGGGAGGAAAATATCATGATTTATTGTCTCTAAGTATAAAAGTTGTTGGCCAGGTGTTTTGTTTTGTTTTGTTTTGTTTTGTTTTGTTTGTTTGTCTTTTTTGAGGTAGGGTTTCACTCTAGCCCAGGATGTGGTCACTATGTGGTCTCAGGCCAGCCTCAAACTCATAGTGATCCTCCTACCTCTGCCTCCCCAGTGCTGCAATTAAAGGCACGTGCCAGGGCTGGAGAGATGGTTTAGCAGTTAAGGTGCTTGCCTGCAAAGCCAAAGGACCTAGGTTTGATTCCTTAGGACCCACATAAGCCAGATGCACAACATGGCACATGCATCTGGAGTTCATTTGCAACAGCTGGAGGTCCTGGTGTATCCACTATCTTTCTCTCTATCTGCTTCTCTCTCTCTCTCTCTCTTTCTCTCACAAATAAATAAATAAATATTTTTTTGTTTTTCAAGGTAGGGTCTCACTGTAGCTCAGGCTGACCTGGAATTCACTATTCATTTATTTTGTAGAGGGAGAGAGAAAGAGATAGATACAGACAGACAATGAGCATGTGAGGGCCTCCAGACACTGCAAACGAACACCAGATGCACATGCCCCTTGTGCATCTGGCTTTCATGGGACCTGGGGAATTGAGCCTTGAACTGGGGTCCTTAGGCTTCACAGACAAGGGCTTAACTACTAAGCTATCTCCCCAGCCCTTCGCATAAGATTTTAGTATGCTATGTTTTTGTTTTCATCCATTTCTAGGAATTTTTTTTTTTTTTTTTTGAGGTAGGGTTTCACTCGAGCCCAGGCTGACCTGGAATTCACTATGTAGTCTCAGGGTGGCCGTAAACTCACAGAGATCCTCCTGCCTCTGCCTCACAAGTGGGATTAAAAGTGTGCATCACCAAGCCCAACTCATTTCTAGGAATTTCTTGATTTCCTTTTTCATTTCTTCAACCACCCATTCAACATTCAATAGTGTATTGGGTTTTTTTAATAGTGTATATTTTTTTCTGATTTTTTTTTTTTTTGAGGTAGGGTCTCACTCTAGCCCAGGCTGACCTAGAATTCACTATGGAGTCTCAAGGTGGCCTTGAACTCACGGTGATCCTCCTACCTCTGCCTCCCAAGTGCTGGGATTAAAGGCGTGCACAACCATGCCCAGCCTTCCAAGAACTTTAAAATAATATTTTATTTTTATTTATTTGAGAGAAAGAGAGAGAGAAAGAAGAGAGCGAATGGGTGTACCAGGGCTTCCAGCTGCTGCAAACGAACTCCATATGCATGTGCCACCTTGTGCATCTGGTTTACATGGGTCCTTGCAAGTTGAACCTGGGTCCTTTGACTTTGCACCTTACCTGGTAAGCCATCTTTCCAGACCCTCATGGAGATTTTTTTTTTAATTATTTATTTATTTATTTGAGAGCGACAGACACAGAGAGAAAGACAGATAGAGGGAGAGAGAGAGAATGGGCGCGCCAGGGCTTCCAGCCTCTGCAAACGAACTCCAGACGCGTGTGCCCCCTTGTGCATCTGGCTAACGTGGGACCTGGGGAACCAAGCCTTGAACCGGGGTCCTTAGGCTTCACAGGCAAGCGCTTAACCGCTAAGCCATCTCTCCAGCCCGAGACTTTTATTTTTTCAAGGTAGAGTCTTGCCCAGGCTGACCTGGAATTCACTATGTAGTCTCAGACTGTCCTAGAACTCACCATTATTCTCCTACCTCTGCTTCCAGAGTGCTGGGATTAAAGGCATGCACTATCACACCTGGCTCCATGGAGCTTTTTATTTGATTTATTGTACTTTTAATTTCCAGTATTTCAGTTTCATTTTCTCCAGTATTCCTAGCTACTTATTAATTCTTCTTTCCTATCTTTTCTCTCCTTCCTAATTTGGAGCAACTGTCATTTGAATGTTTGCACTGGATTCATTTAGTTTGCTTTCTTCTTAGACTGAATATACTTATATCTATTCTTTTAGATTCTGTTTCTAGAATTTTTGTTTTGTTTTGTTTTGTTTTGAAGTTGGGTCTCACCCTAGCCCAGACTGAGCTGGAACTCATTCTATAGTCCAGGCTGGCCTCAAACTCATGAAAATCCTCCTACCCCAGCTTCCTGTGTGCTAGGTTTATAGGCATGAACCATCATGCCCAGATACTTATTAATGTATTTTATTTATTTATTTGCAAGAAAAGAGATACACGGAGAGGGAATGGGCATGCCAGGGCCTCCAGCCACTGCAAATGAACCTCCAGATTCACGTGCATCTGTCTTTATGTGGATACTAGGGAATTGAACCTAGGTTGTCAGGCTTTGCAGGCAATCATCTTAACCACTGAGCAATCTCTCTAGCCTGTTTGTTCGTTTATTTATTTATTTTCATTCTTTTGGTTTTTCCAAGGAAGGGTCTAGCTCTAGCCCAGGCTGACCTGGAATTTACTATGTAGTCTCAGGATGGCCTCAAATTCATGGCCATCCTCCTACCTCTGCCTCCAGTGCTGGGATTAAAGGCATGCACCATCACCCCTGGCTCACCAGAGTTGACTGGCATGCTGAAAACTATTGGGTGTACAGAGCTTCCTACAGAGAAGGGCATGCCAAAGGCTTGCTGGTATGCCCAGATCCCCAGGGATGAAGAGCGGGCCAAGAGCCACTGAGTGCCCAGAGCTCCTTGGAGACGAAGGGCAGGGTCAAAGGCTCTGGGGACCATTTTGGGGGATTTCTGTCTGCTTTGAATCTCAGCTCCTGCCTTGAGAAAGTTTTTTGTTTTTCAGTTTCTTCATCTATAAGTGGAGATAATAGCAGAAGACTCAGATACTGATTGGGAAAATTGAATGAGTTAGTACCTACAAAACAGAGCTTAGAATACCATGAAGACTATGTAAGTGATATATGATTATTTGTAAATATTCTTTTTTTTTTTTTTTTTGGTTTTTTGAGGTAGAGTCTCACTCTAGCCCATGCTGATCTGGAATTCACTATGTAGTCTCAGGGTGGCCTCAAACTCATGGTGATCCTCGTACCTTTGCCTCCTGAGTGGTGTGTACCACCATGCCTGGCAATTACTTGTAAATATTCCTTTTATTAATGTTTTAAAATTTATCTATATTTATTTATTTGCAAGGAGAGAGAGAGAGAGAGAGACAATGGGCATGACAGGGACCCCAGCCACCACAAACGAACTCCAGACGCTTGTGCCACCTTGTGCATCTGGCTTATGTGGGTCCTAGAGAATCAAACCTGAGTCCTTTGGCTTTGCTGGCAAGCTGCTAAGCCTTTTATTTTTTTCTTGTTTCTTTTCGAGGTAGGGTTTCACTGTATTCCAGGCTGATCTGGAACTCACAATGTAGTCTCAGAGTGGCCTCAAACTCATGGTGATCCTCCTACCTCTTCCTCCCAAGTACTGGGATTAAAAGCATGGCTTTAAAAATATTTAATTAATTGATTTATTTGAGAGAGAGGAAGAGGCATATAGAAAGAAAGAATGGTGTGCCAGGACCACTAGCCATTGCAAATGAACTCCAGACACATGTTCCACTTTGTGCATCTGGCTTATGTGGGATCTGGGGACTCAAACCTGGGTCCTTAGGCTTTACATGCAAGAGCCTTAACTGCTAGGCAATCTCTCCAGCCATTATTTTTTATTTTTTAAACTTTTAAAAAATTCATTTATTTGACAGAGAAAGAGGGAGAGAGAGAGAAAGAAAGAGAGACAGAGAGGGAGAGAATGGGCATGCCAGGGCCTCCAGCTGCTGCAAAGGAACCCCAGATGCATGCGTCCCCTTGTGCAGATGGCTAACATAGGTCCTGGGGAATTGAACCTGGATGCTTTGGCTTTGCAGGCAAATGCCTTAACTGCTAAGCCATCCCTCCAGCCCTATTTTTTTTAACTTTTAAGTTAGCATATAATGATCATCATTACTATGATAGGCACTAAATAGGCCCATGAGTGTTTGATGAGTGTTGCACTAAGGTTCATATTGCTGGCAGAAATCACCCAACCAAGAGCAGCTTGTGGGAAAAAAGAGGTTCATTTTGGCTTACAGACTCGAGAGGAAGCTCCATGATAGCAGGGGAAAATGATGGCATGAGCAGAGGGTGGACATTACCTCCTGGCCAACATCAGATGGACAACAGCAACAGAAGAGTGTGCCAAACACTGGCAAGAGGAAGCTGGTTATAACACCCATAAGCCCACCCACAACAACAATATACTGCCTCCAGGAAGCTTTAATTTTCAAATTGTCATCAGCTGGGGACCTAGCATTCAAAACTCCTAAATTAGGCCAGGTATGGTAGCGCACATCTTTAATCCCAGCACTTGGGAGGCAGAGGTAGGAGGATCACTGTGAGTTCAAGGCCACCCTGAGACTACATAGTGAATTCCAGGTCAGCCTGAGCTAGAGTGAAATCCTACTTCAAAAAACAAAAAACAAAACCAAAAACAAACAAACAAAAAACACCTAAGGAGCTAGAGAGATGGCTTAGTGGTTAAGCACTTGCCTGTGAAGCCTAAGGACACCAGTTCAAGGCTCAATCCCCCAGGACCCACGTTAGCCAGATGCACAAGGGGGCGCATGCATCTGGAGTTTGTTTGCAGTGGCTGGAGGGCCTGGCATGCCCATTCTCTCTCTCTCTCTCTCTCTCTCTCTCTCTCTCTCTCTCTCTCTCTCTCTCAGTTTCTGCCTCTTTCTGTCCTGTCACGCTCAAATAAATAAATAAAAATGAACAAAAAAAATTAAAAAAAAAAAACACCTAAGTTTATTTGGGACACCTGAATCAAACCACCACAATGAGGCAGTGGGAATAATGAGTAACATGTGACCAAATCCTAAGGACTTCATGGAATAAAACTTGAAGTAGTGGCTTGAGAGATGGATCAGTGGTTAAAGGCAATGTTTACAAAGGCTATGGACCTGGCTTCAATTTCCCAGGATCCACATAGAGCAAGGCACACCCATTCTCCCATCCCTTCTTTCTTTCTCTTCCTTCCTGTCTCTTTCCTTCTCTCTCTCTCTTTCTCCCTGCAAATAAATACATAATTTTTAAAATTTGAAATAGGATGGGAAGGACAGATGAAGGGACCAGAATAACACCAAGTATCATTATCTTCATTTTTCTGCATATGTACATATGTGGTGTGTGTGCATGCATGTGTGTTTGCATTTCATATGTGGATGGGCACATGTGTGTGGATGAGTGTGTATCCATGCGTGCACATATTGCATGTGCATGTGGAGGTCAGAGGTCAATATCGGTGTCCTGTTCTGCATTCCACCTTATCCATTGAGATAAGGTCTCTCACTGAGCCCAGAGCTCATAGATTCTAGTGAAGCTAGTCACTTTACCCCAGGGATGTACCTCCCAAGTGCTGGAGTTACAGGTGTGAAACTCTGGAGACCAGAACTCAGGTTTTCCTGCTTGCCCAACAAGCACATTGTCCATTGAACCATCTCTTCAGCCCCACATTGTTCTTTTATGTCTTTTTAACTTTTTTAGTGTGTGTGATTTTTTGAGGTAGGGTTTCGCTCTATCCCATGCTGACCTGGAATTCACCATGTAGTCTTAAGGTGGCCTCGAACTCATGCCGATCCTCCTACCTCTGCCTCCCGAGTGCTAGGATTAAAAGCGTGCACCACCACACACAGCTGCATATCTTTTTAAATTGAGATACTCAGGGAGTGTGGTGGTTCACGCCTTTAATCCCAGCACTCGGGAGGCAGAGGTAGGAGGATCGCCATGAGTTCGAGGCCACCTTGAGACTACATGGTGAATTCCAGGTCAACCTACCTTAAGTAAGACCCTACCTTGAAAAACCAAAAACATAAATAAATAAATAAATAAATAAATAAATAAATAAATAAATAAAATAATTATGGAGAGATGGCTTAACAATTAAGGCACTTGCCTGAGAAGGCTAAGGACCCAGGTTTGATTCCCCAGAACCCTCATGGTGGCGCATACATCTGGAGTTTGTTTCCAGTGGCTAGAGGCCCTGGTGTACCCATTCCCCCTCCATAAATAAATAAAAATAAATTATAAAAAAAGAAATAATTAAGGTTGGAGAGATGGCTTAGCAGTCAAGGTGCTTGCCTGCAAAGCTAAAGGGCCCATGTTTGACTCCCCAGATCCCATGCAAGCCAGACACACAAGGTGACACAAGCCTGCAAAGTCACACATGCATCCAAGCTGGCGCACATGTATGGAGTTTGATTACAGTGGCTGAAGGTCCTGGAGCACCAATTCTTTCTCTCTCTCACTCGCTCACATTAAAACAAAGGTCAGTCTGGACTTTGCCAAAGCAGCCTAGGGGAGAAAAAGCCAAAAATAAACCCAGTAAAATACACTCTTCTACTAAAAAGGGAGGAGTAAAAGAAAAAATCAATTGCAACGGAGAAGTAGGAGAGATCCAGAGCATCTAGAGTCCACAGAAGCAGGCAGAAGCAGCTCCAGCAGTGGCAGAACCAGCTCTGTGTGGCCACAGCCACTAGGCTTGGCCTGAGCTGCAGGAACAGCCAGGTGAGGGGATTCTCCACACACCAGCCTCAGAGCAAACTCAAGAAATGTGAAGGGAGGCTGGGCGTGGTGGCGCATGCCTTTAATCCCAGCACTTGGGAGGCAGAGGTAGGAGGATCGCTGTGAGTTCGAGGCCACCCTGAGACTCCATAGTGAATTCCAGGTCAGCCTGGGCTAGAGTGAGACCCTACCTCGAAAAAAAAAAAAAAAAAGAAATGTGAAGGGAGGACAGCAGGGGAGAATGAAGGAGCAGCTTGTGAGGAAGAGGACCAGTGGGAGAACTTCAGCCACCATCCAGAGCCTCCCCTCCCTCACTGCCAGCACAAGCACCAGCAAGCACCAGAGACCTGAGGAAAGGAGATCACCTACACAGCACCTGGCACAGGTGATGAGAGCAGCAATCCAGCAAGCCAGCCAGCCTACCGGAGCCCACAGTGCACCAAAGAAGGACCCAAGCAGGAGCACACATAATTGAGACCAAAACCATCCCCAAAGGTAACTGGTTTTACACCAAGTCAGTACCCACCAAATAAGCCTGGCATGTAGGCTTGAATTGGAAGTGCTAGTTGCACCTTCCATGTCAGGATAAATTATATGTTAAATCTGATGGATGGTTGGATTTGCCATTCTTAAATAAGCTATATTTGGGGCTTGTAATTTGTAGCTTCCTGATTTATAGTGCCTTTGTTTCCCCTTCTGTCTTTCATTAGGGAAGGGTCTCACTTGGTCACAAGCAGCCTTGGAACCCTCAACAGACCAGAAATTTTAGCCTCCTAGTTGACAGGATTAAGGGTGGGGGAGCAACACACATCCTAAAGGACTATGAGTTTGTTAGAAGCTCTGGTTGTCATAATACCTACTCTTGCATAAAAACTCTGTGTTGTTTTTCATTGAAAGTGTACATTGTTTTGTTAAATTTTAGAATCTGCCTGTATTTTGTTCCACCCAGCCTACTTGAATACTCTCATAGCAGGCAAACCCAACATCTAGGGTCACTTTTATAGTTACTCTGAGAGTCTTAAGAGTCACACCTAGCACCTTAAGCTCCTACCCTGAAGATATATAACATCAGATTGATTGATACATCTAATAATACTACAGAAAATTAGCAAATCCAAGCATTAAATTAATCCAATATGCAAAAATATGTACATTATAATACAAGAAATGCAAAAAAATCTAGAAATATAAATCCATCAAAATTATTAATGCATCAGAAATGACCTCCAGTGAGACTGAATTAGAGGAAATGCCTGAGAAAGATTTCAAAAGAATGATTCTAAATATGTTTAAAGATATCAAAGAGGAAATAAAAGAAATGAAGGAAGACACAGGAAACCCATTTAATGAAATAAGGAGGTGAATACAAGACATAAATAAGGAGATAGAAATAATAAAGAAAACCAGTCAGAATTACTAGCAATGAAAAACACAGTCAATGAAATAAAAAACTCTGTAGAAAATCTCACCAGTAGAATGGCTGAAGGAGAGGACAGAATATCTAAACTAGAAGACCAGGTGGCAGATCTAATACAGTCCAACAAAGAGAAGGGCAAGCTAGTAGGAAAGTATAAATGGGAATCTCAAGATATTTGGGACACTATGAAAAGATCAAATATAAGAATTCAGGGTATAGTAGAAGGAGAAGAATTATACTCCAAAGGCATAGTAGGCATTTTCAACAAAATCATAGAAGAAAACTTCCCCCAAATTGGCAAAGAGATACCAGTGCAGATACAGGAAACCTTTAGAACACCAAACAAACAAAACCTGGAAATAACCTCTCCTCACCGTATTATAATAGAACTACCAAACACTACAAACCAAAGAAAACATATTGAAAGCAGTTAGAGAGAAAAATCATGTCACACACAAAGGCAAGCCCATCAGAATTACAGCATTTTACTCAACACAAACTTTAAAAGCCAGAAGGGCTTGCAATGATCTATCCAAGTTCTGAAAGATAACACCTGTCAACCAAGGTTACTTTATCCTGCAAAGCTATCCATTCAAACAGATGGATAAATAAGGACATTCCATGACAAAAGTGGGCTAAAGGAATATTTGAAGACAAAACCAGCGTTACAGAAAATACTTGAAAGGATCCTCCATGCTGAAGAGAAAGAAAAGCACACATATAAGGAACCTGGAAAAAACAAACCATACTCAAATACTAGTTAATACAAGAAAGCAGAGGTAAAACTGGAAGAACTACAAAACAAGAAAAATAGCAAAAATAAATACACACCTTTCAATAATAACACTTAATATCAATGACCTCATTGCCCCAACCAAAAGACACAAGTTTGTAGACTGGTTAGAAAGCAGGATCCATCAGTTTGTTGCCTCCAAGAAACTCACCTTTCTACAAAGGATGGACACTATCTTACAGTGGAAGATTGGAAATCAGTGTTTCAAGCAAATGGGTCTAGAAAACAAGCAGGGGTTGCTATCCTAATATCGGACAAGGCAGACTTTAGTCCAACATTAGTTAGGAAAGATAAGGAAGGTCACTTTATATTGATTAAAGGCACACCCCAACAGGAGGACATTACAATCCTAAATATATATGCACCTAAGATGGGAGCTCCCAACTTCATCAAACAAATGCGATTAGAAATAAGGTCATAGATTACACCAAACACAATTGTAGTAGGTGACTTTGACACCTGACTCATCAACTGACAGGTCATCCTGGCAAAAAAATAAACAGAGATGCATCTGGATTAAATGAGGTCATAGAACAAATGGACCTAATAGATATATACAGGACATTTCATCCAAATGCTGCAGAATACATTCTTTTCATCAGCACTTGGAACATTCTCTAAAATACACCATATAGGATTGCTTAGTGGTTAAGGCATTTGCCTGCAAATCCAAAGGACCCAGGTTCAATTCCCCAGGACCCACGCTAGCCAGATGCGCAAGGGGGCACACACATCTGCATGAAGTTCCATGGGAGACAGAAATCACCAGTGACAACAATCCCAACAGTGGACACTGCAATCCTTATATTTGGCCAGCCATGCCAAATGAGCCAATGGGTACAATAGTGGCACATGTTATGGGAGAAACCAACCACCCTCTAATTTGGCTGGAGGCCCACTTCATAGGAGTGAATACATCTCCAATACTGAAAACCTACAACAGGGGTAGTCATGAGCCCTAGGGGTGTAATGTCTGCTGCTGTCTGGCTAAATGTATATACTATGCTCATCAAACTGCCTAATAAGCACTTCTCTTAATGTTCATACTTATATATTAATGCTACTCTTACTTTTGGCTAGAAAGCCTTCTCTTTTCAGATGGCAGTGACTTTGGGATGACTCAGAAGGTACATTGGTGTTGAGAAGTGACAGAGGAGTACTGAGCACTGCAATATCTCAATCACACCTTCCAAGGCTCAGGGTCCATTGCTGAAGAGGTGGCAGAAAGAATGTAAAAGCCAAAGGAAGGGTAGGACTCCTTACAACGTGCTCCCCCAAGACTTGAAATGGCCTGGATATCCATAACCTCACAGTGCCTGACACTACCTACACAAGACCATCATAATAAGAGGAAAAGGTCATGGCATCAAAATGAGAGAGAGATTGATTGAAAGGGGAAGGGGATATGATGGAGAGTGGAGTTTCAAAGGGGAAAGTGGGGGAGGGAGGAAATTACCGTGGAATATTGTTTACAATAATGGGGAAAAATAAATTTAAAAAATTAAGTTTTTATTTTATTTATTTTTAAATATGTATTTATTTATTTGAGAGAGAGACAAAGAGGCAGATAGAGAGAGAATGGGCATGCCAAGGCCTCTAGCCACCGCAATCAAACTCCAGATGCATGCACCACCTTGTACATCTGGCTTACATGGGTATTGGGGAATTGAACCTGGATCCTTAGGCTTTGCAGGCAAGTGTCTTAACCATTAAACAATCTCTCCAGCCCTCATGCCAGTTATTATTATTATTTATTTATTTTTGGTTTTTCGAGGTAGGGTTTCACTCTAATCCAGGCTGATCTGGAATCTGCTATATAGTCTCAGGGTGGCCTCAAACTCATGGTGATCCTTCTACCTCTGGCTCCCAAGTTCTGGGATTAAAGGCGTGCACCACCACGCCCGACTTTTAAAATATTTTTATTTATTTATTTATTTGCAAGCAGAGAGAAAGACAGAAGACAGACAGGGAATAGGAATGCCAGGGCCTCCAGCCACTGCAAACAAATTCCAGACGCATGCACCCCCTTGTGCATCTGGCTTACATGGGCACTGGGGAATCAAACCAGGGTCTTTAGGCATTGCAGGCAAGCGCCTTAACCACTGGGCAATATCTCCAGCCCTCATGTCAGTTTTTAGAATACCTTTTAAAAATTTATTTATTTATTTATTTATTTATTTATTTATTTATTTATTTATTTAAGAGAGAGGAAGAGAGAGAGAGAGAATGGGCACTCCAGGGACTCCAGCCACTGCAAACAAATTCCAGACGCATGCACCCCCTTGTGCATCTGGCTTACGTGGATCCTGGGGAATCAAATTGGGTTCCTTTGGCTTTCCAGGCAAATGCCTTAACTGCTAAGCCATCTCTCCAGCCCTAGAATAGCTTTTGAGTATACTATCAGAAGTCATGAGTCATGAGAGATGTTGGTACAGAGAGTTGGGATTTTAGCACTTTTGGGAGAACAATCATGCCAGTAACCAGGAAGGAAGAGGGACATGAAGGAAAAGGCCTTCAAGTGAGACCAGTGAGGAAGTTCCCTGGAAAGAAAGATCAGGAGGGTCAAGATGACCTGAAGTGGTGGAGATGGAGTCCACCAGAAAGTTCTGGATGTGGCAAGTGAAAGAGGACCAAGAACTGTGGTTTTACAAGAATGGGCTTTGAGATCAAAAGCTGCCAATAAGAGCTGAGACTCAGCAGGCAACAGGCCCTACATTCCATCCACAGCACCAGAGGGAGAGAAAGCTACCCACAAGAGCCCACCTTATGGATTTGGACACATTGCTTAGCCCTTTGAAGCCCAGTCTCCAGTGGTTAAGAGCTCATAGGAGCCACCATGTAGTGACTAGGATATGGTGGGTGTTCAGAAAATGGCAGCATGTCTATGAAGGAGAGAAAGCCAAGGACAGCTTTCTATCTGCACTGAGTGGCTGCATGGTAGAGATGCCACCTCTGATGGAAAACAGAAAGGTTCAAGGCACTTCAGAGAGAGCGCGGCCACCAACATGTACTGGTTCTGTCATCAGAGTCCTAGTTTTCCTCACTATACTGCCCATTATAGTGACGGATTACTCATATCTTTGACATGTCTTGTCTCTGTGTTCTTGGTGTCAGACTCATATACATAGTGGGCCTTTCTCTGAGCAGAGGCATCTGATCATAGGTACAGATGTGGGTAGTACAGGCTGAGGATACAGAAAGGTGGAGCAAAAAAGATGAGAACCAGGCTGGAGAGATGGCTTGGTGGTTAAGGCATTTGTCTGCAAAGCCAATGGACCTGTGTTCAATTCCCCAGGACCCATGTGAAACCAGATGCCCAGGGTGGTACATGTGTCTGGAGTTTGCAGTGGCTGCAGGCCCTGGCGTGCCCATCCTATTTGTCTCCTCTCTCAAATAAATAGTAACATAATGTAATATATTGTAATATAATATAATAAAGAAAGCAAGAAAGATGAGAACCTTAGATGGTGCCCAGGGAACTTTGACGTTGAAGAGTCATAGAGAAGGCTGGTAGACAGCAGCATCAGGAGATCGGGAGATGGGGCGCGGGCTTGAGAGGCAGACGGGGAGTCAAGGAAGGGAAAGTTTTCACAACAGGGAGGTCTTCAGGTTCAGGTGTTCCTGAAGGTCACAGAGGGTAAGGCCCTGACATGCTGATGGTTTGGCATCAAGGTGGTCATTGGGTATTCGCAAAAACAGGGTCAACATGGCCCTATTGGGAGCTTAAGCCCCACATCAGGGGAGATGAGAGTTGATGTGATGTTCAGAGGAGCGGATGGAAAGGGGAAGGGTGGCACGAAAGAGCAGAGGGCATAGTTCCTCGGGGCTGCTGGGGTTCCAGATTTTCCTTCCCAACAAAGACACATTTCCCTTTTTCTTCTTCATTCCCTCTCTCTCTCTCTTCTTTTTCTGGTGTTGGGGATGGAACCCAGGGCTTTGCAGGTATGTTAGGCAAGCACTCTACAATTGTATTAAATCCTAGTCTAGGACAAATTTCATTTTTATCAGTCACAGCTATCTAAAGCCAGGCCAGAAGGTCTTAGGAGTTATGAACCCCACCACTTCTCACTGGTAGGGAGGGGAGCTGTGTGTATAACAAGCCCCATGTCCCTCCCAGCAAGCAAGAGCTTGGTTGATTCCTTACATAAAAAAAAAGCCACACACAGGGTCAAGCTTGCTATTTCAAGTGTCTAAAGAGTCTCCTGCAGGGCCACAGAGACACCAAGGGAGGTGGTCCTGCGCAGACTCACACAGAGACACTACACATACACTATGTCTCTTGGTGAAGGGATGCACATCGCCTCACCGGGGTTATTCTCTTAGCCCATCTTTCTGCCATTTCCCCCTCCCCCCGCACCCGCCAGCACCCAGCATCTCAGTCCCTGCCTCGCATCACCAGGTCTCCCTCCGCATCTCTCCCTGATTCTTGAGCTCTGTCCTCCCCCTCTCCTCCCCCTCCCCCACGCCCAGCCTCCCCAGTCCCCCCTTCCGTGGGTCCCCCTCCCCGGACTACAACCCCCAAGCGCCCCCAGCTCTGGGCGCTGCGCATGCCCCCTGCTCCCCGCCCCCTCTCGGCTCCCCCCTCCCTCCCTTCCTCCTTACCTCCCTCCGCCCCCCTCCCCCGCGCTTCGACTCCCGCATCCCTCCATCCAACCCTGTGCCGCATCGCCACCGCAGCCCAGGCAGAGCCGAGCCGGCCCAGGCCCCTGCCCCTGCCTGGCCTCAGTCCCCCTCCCCTGGCTGTGCCCACCGCCCGCAGGACCCCTCGGCTGCCCGGAGCCCCCCGCACCCCCAGACCCCGGCCTCCAGCACCGAGGTGGGAGGCAGAGAGCAGCAGCGGAGCAAGGGGGACTACAACGAGGAGGAGGAGGAGCCGTCGCAGGATGAAGGATCGGACTCAGGAGCTGCGGAGTGTGAGCATGGGGATGGGATAGAAGGGGGGGCGGGACCCCATATTTGGGGGGCGCCTGAGGATGGGGTGGGGGAGGTGCAAGACAGACGTGGGGGTGAATGATGAGCCTGGAGGTTAAAAGCCGGGGAACCCCAACATCTCCAGACACCTGATATCTCCAATGAACCTGCAACTAGGGGACAAGGGCTGGAAGGGGTTGGAGGCCATGAAGACACAAGGGGGCAGGAGAGATCTCAGGGGCCTGGGCAGCCCACATGCCCAGAAAGGCCCTGGGGTCTAACCTGGGGGTGGGAGAGGATGAATGTCGAGAGAGGATTGGGGAACAACATCATCCCAGGAGTAGATTTGCCAAATTAGAAAGATGGAGGTGGCTACTGGCTCGGCTGGTCCCTCAGCATTCCGATTTGGGGGATGCTCTAGGAAAGGACACAGGTTGAGACTAGATGCCAACACCTGGCAGTGAATGTAGTGTGTGTGTGTGTGTGTGTGTGTGTGTGTGTGTGTGTGTGTGTTGCTCTATGGGGAGAGGGTACCACTCAGAGATAGGGAAAGGGTGGCTGGGGAGACTCGTGTTCCAGGGCCAGGGCCCAAGCTGGGGGACTCCAGTGGTGGGAGAGGAGAGGAGGATCCACGCACTGGGCTAAGGAATTGGGTTGTGTGGCACCAGCTTGCTGTGCTGGGGTAACTGGGGCATGGGAGCAGGCTGCCTGGGGGCCAGGCTCCAGGACGCTGACCAGCACATCTGGGAGAGAAGGCTGCTCTTTAGAGGAGTTGGGATGGGGCCTAATGAAAATAGTTTGGGGGACAGGGAGGATGCTGAGACATTTGGAGACATGACTTTGGGCCCAAGGAAGTGGAGGTGGCAGTGATATGATAAAGGCACTGGCCCTGGCTAGTGGCCACTGTGTCCTCACGCAGTAGGTTATGTCAGGAACCTATGGATTGTTGTCTAAGGGGGCTGTTCCTCCATTTGACAGATGAGGAAACTGAGGTGCAGAAATGCGAAAGGATTTGCCCAAGGTCATTAAGCAAGCATTAGGAGAGGGTCAGACAGGAATTTGGGCTTCCTTGTTGCCAGGTTGACATGGGTTTATGCTTCTTGGCCTCTAATACACAAGCCTTGCCACTGGGAACAACAAAAAACAAAAAAAACAAAAAAAAACAAAGAAAGACAGAAAAGAAGAGAAGAGAAAGAGAAAGAGAGTAAAGAAAAGGAAAAAAAGTAAAAAGAAAAACTCTATCTCTGTAGAGCCCCCAAAGGTGGCATCTGGGGTAGGGGAAATGACACAGCCTTATGAGAGACACAGGGAAGGGGCAACTGACTACTGTCTTGAGAGACAGGTTCACTAGTGGGAAAGTGGAAGACGTTGGCAATTGAGGAAAGGAATTTAAAGACTTACTTACTGTATGAGGAAAACAGCAGTGGCAATGACCAACACTAATTCTAACTTTTTAAATATATTTTTAAAATATTTTATTTATTTATTTATTAGAGACACAGAGAGGGAGAGAGAGAGTGAGAATGGGCATGCCAGGGCCTCTAGCCACTGCAAACGAACTCCAGATGCATGCGCCACCATGTGCATCTGGCTTACGTGGGACCCAGATAATCAAACTGAGTCCTTAGGCTTCATAGGCATGCGCCTTAACCACTAAGCCATCTCTCTAGCCCAGTTCTAACTGTTTTATACATACCAAATCGTTTGTATCTTTTCAGCAATCCTATGAGATTGGTACTAGTATGATCTCATCTCAAAGATAAAGAAACAAAGGCCCAGAGAGGTCAAGTAACTTGCCCAAAGTCACATAGATAGAAAGAGGCAGGATTCAAACCCAGACCAAGTGCTTCAGGATTGTGCTCTAAACTCCTCTCCAGGTGGTTTGCAAAACCAGTTGCCATGGTGATCCCCTTAGATCCCCACCAACTTCTTGGTAAGGTAGCCAAAGAGGCTGCCTCGTTTTCTAGCCAGAAGGACTAAAGAACTTGTCTTGATCACACAGTTCAGAAAGGACAGAAGCCAAATCTGAGCTCAAATCCCCAGCAGTGAAGACCGTCCCATGCCTCTCAAGCCCAGAGAAATGGGAAGTGGGTCGGGATGAGGTAGGGGTGGAATTGTGGTATAATTAAATAGAGGGAGGGAGAGACATGAGTGGGGAGTGCTACTCTGAGTGAGTCAGGGCTCCTGGCCTAGACGTGAGGAAACCTGTGGCTGGGCTGCTGGGGGATCCTGGTGCTAGATGTGAGTGGTATTGGAGGCTAAGTGAATGCTGATAGCTTTGGCATTAGTCACTGCTTAGGGAAACTGGGGACATGGGAGGGGCCAGGTGTGGTCCACAGGAGCAGAGGTCTGGGGTATAAGGGTCTCCCTGTCAGAGTCGAGAGCCAAGTGGTGGAAAGGCAGGAGAGGCTCAGTAGCACAGGAAGACTTGGGGACATGGGAAAGGGAGGTACCAGGGACGTTAGTCCCAGGGCCTGATTGTCTTTCTAGGGCTCCATAGTGTTCCCAGGGAGTTCTTGTCTGTTGTACAGCCGTTGAGGGCACAGATTTGAAAGCCAGACTGTCTTGGCTCATATTCTAACTTAGTTACTGCACATCATGTGACCTTGGGCAAGTTTCTTAACCTGTCTGGTCTTCACGTTTTTGCTTGTTTGCCTTTGTGTTTGTGTGTGTGTGTGTGTGTGTGTGTGGTGCTGGTGCCAAACCCAGGGCTTCAGACACACACAATAGGAAGGCATTCTTCACTCAGCTGCCCCAGACCCTAAGTTTCTTCATGAGAAAACTGGGAGTATTACCGTGTGTTTCACAGGGAAACCCTGAGTACTAAAAGTAGTTAATGTGGTTGGGCATAGTGGTGCACACCTTTACTCCCAGCACTCAGGAGGCAGAGGTAGGAGGAGATTGCTGTGAGTTCAAGGCCACCAAGAGACTCCATAGTGAATTCCAGGTCAGCCCGGGCTAGAGTGAGACCCTACCTTGAAAAACCAAAAAAACAACAACAACAAGTAGTTAATGTGTAAAAGAGTAGAAGGTCCGGTGCTGGCGGCACAGCGCCCTGCGGGTGCATTTCTCTGAGCATCACAATGAGCCTTCCAAGATGGGCAGGGCAGAGCCCCTAGGAGTTGTTTTGGAGTTAACTGAGGACCAGAGGAAAAAAATCCTGACTTGCCAAAGGTCACATAATTCTTGATAACAGAACTGGTGGTGTCTATCTGTTGTGGGTTCACCAAATACCTTTGGTTGGGAATTCAGGGGTACAGGGCTGGATATGGAGGGAACTTATGGTGGGGAGTCCCTCAGCTGTATAGGTATCCTAGGATACAAAGAGGGAGTCAGGAAGGGCCTAAGAAAGAGGGTGAGGAGGGCTAGAGAGATGGTTTAACAGTTAAGGCACTTACTGCGAAGTTCAAGGTCCCAGGTTCAATTCCCCAGTACCCGCATAAGCCAGATGCACAAGGTGACGCAGGCGTCTAGAGTTTGTTTACAGTGGATGGAGGCCCTGGCGTGCTCATTCTTTCTCTATCTGCCTCTTTCGAATGCTCTCTCTCTCTCAAATAAATAAAAGAAAAGGAAGAAGGTGAGGAGCCAGGCGTGATGGTACACACCTTTAAACCCAGCACTGGGAGGCAGAGGTAGGAGGATCACCATGAGTTCGAGACCACCTTGAGACTACATAGTGAATTCCAGGTCTGCTAGGCTAAAGTGAAACCCTACCTTGAAAAACAAAACAAAAAAAAAAAAAAAAAAAAAAAAAAGAAAAAGAAAGAAAGAAGAGAAACAGAAGGTGAGGAGTAAGGGAAGTGGCACAAAGGGTTGGGGGGGTAGGAGAGACATGTTGTGGGGACATCATGTGGGAGGGTAGGGAAATGGAGAGTGGGAAGAAGGGTGAGGGGGAGATGAGAGGACAGGGAGACCTGCTGGAATTTGAGGCCTCCCCAACTTGTGAGAGTAGGTAGAGATGGAGGGAGACCCCCAGGTGATGGGTTCCCATACTCCAGTCGCTCAGGCACATCAGGTGTACGTACCCCTGCTTTGCACATTGTTTCATCTCCCCCAGAAGACTTGCTGTTCCTTCTGCCTCGAATCCAGTTTCTTCCATATGATTGCTCACTTGGCCATTTCAGGACTCCACCTACCTCCCTGGCCACCCTATATAAAGCCTCTCCCATACATATTTCTACATCTTCCTGTTTATCCCCCATCCTGATATTTCTCACGCTCAGGCACCATCCTGTCCATTTTTCATTGTCGACCTCCCCACACCGCACCATCGCCTCTCTGGAGTAAGCCGCCCTCACCCTCTCAGAAGTGAGCTTGGCCCAGAGCAGACATATTCGTTAGATGACTGAGTGGCTTGGTCGTGAAGCAGGAAGGTGGGGAAGGGACCGGGTGGGTCAGGTGAGAAGGTGGAGGAAGAGGTGGGGTGACGGGCCAGGCTGGGCTATTGGAGAGGGGAAGGAAAAGAAGCCCAGACTAGGGAGACAGATGGGCAGGAGTGGGAGGGGCGTGGAGGGTGCTGCCTCTATATCAGATGACATGGCATTTGCACCCTGAGGATCCTGTGTGGGCCGTGTGGTAGTGTGCACAGGCGTGCATGCATCTCTTTCATCACTCAATTCCAGTCTTTTCTGCCACTGTGTTTATGTTACCACCTTGCCATCTGTCTCTTTGGTCACTGACTTGCTGGCCCACATTGTCCCTCTCCTTCCAGTTATGTATCTGCCTGTTGTATCTCTCCTGCCCCCCTCTCTCCCTCTCACACACACATACACACTAGAGCCCTTGTATTACCGATGTGGAATGAGGAGACCACACAGAAGCTTAAGGCTTGGATTGGATGTCCCCATGGCCAAGGTAGCTCCAGAATGCGGCAGGAGTTCTGCTCAGTCCCCTCCAGTCCTCCCGGGTGGCTAGCAGATGGTGGGCAATAACAAGCAGAGCACCCAGGTTCAAATCCCCTATCACTCACCAGCACCCCATTAAGTGGACAATCTTAGGCAAGTTATATAATCTTTCTGTGCCTCAGTTTCACTTATGGAGTGGTTATAAAGACTAAATAAGAAATACCAGGGCTGGGGAGATGACTTAGTCTTTAAGGTGCTTATCTGCAAAGCCTAACAACCCAGGTTCAATTCCCGAGCACCCATGCTAAACCAATTGCACAAGGTGATACCTATGTCTGGAGCTCATTTGCAATGGCTAGAGGCCCTGGCATGCCCATTCTCTCTCTCTCTCTCTCACACTTCCTGGTGGTCTAGTGGTTAGGATTCTTCTCTCTCTCTCTCTCTCTCTCTCTCTCTCTCTCTCTCTCTCTCTCTCTCTCTCCCTTTTTGTCTCACTCTCACTCTCAAATATATATATAGTTTGTTTTGTTTTTTTCAAGATAGTCCAGGCTGACCTGTAATTAACTATGTAGTTTCAGGGCGGCCTCGAACTCACAGCAATCCTCCTAACTCTGCCTCCCAAGTATTGGAATTAAAGGCATGCCCCACCACAACCGGCATAAATAAATATTTCTTAAAAATAAACAAAAAATTCAAAAAAGAGCCTGGCATGGTGGTGCACATCTTTAATCCCAACACTCGAGAGGCTGAGGTAAGAGGATCACTATGAGTCTGAGGCCAGCCTGAGACTGTTTAGTGAATTCCATGTCAGCTTGGGCTAGAAGCAGACCCTACCTCAAAACCCACCCCCTCCAAAAAAGAGAGACTGGAGAGATGACTTGAAAAACCTCACCCCCCCCCAAAAAAAAATCCAAAGTCAAAAAAGTACTGGAGATGTAGCTTAATAGCAGAGCACTTGCCTAGCATGTGTGAGACCCAGTGCTACAAAAACAAACAGGTCTGGAGAGGTGGCTCAGTGGTTAAAAGCACTTGCTTGCAGGCCAGGCATGGTGGCGCATGTCTTTAATCCCAGCACTTGGGACGCAGAGGTAAGAGAATTGATGTGAGTTTAAGGCCAACCTGAGATTACACAGTGAATTCCAGGTCAGCCTGTGATAAATATTGAGAACCTACTTCAAAAACGCAAAAACAAACAAAAATACACTTCCTTGCAAGCTTGCTGGCCTGGGTTTGATTCTCCAGTATCCAGGTAAAGCTAGATGCACAAAGTAACACATGCATCTGGAGTCCATTTGCAATGGCAAGATGCCCTGGCATACCTGTACTCATTCTCTCTCATAATAAATAAGTTTAAAAAATTAAAAGGTGGGGAGCTGGGAAATGACTCAACAGTTAAAGGCACTTGCTCACCAAAGTCTGATGACCAGGATTCATTTCCCCAGTATGCACATAAATCCAGATGCACAAAGTGGTGCATGGATCTGGAATTTGTTTACAGTGGCAGGAAGCCCTGACATGTATATACTCACTCACTATCTGCTTCTTTCTATCTCTCAAATAAATAAATTAAATTAAATTATTTTTTAAAAGCTGGGTGTGATGGTGCACACCTTTAATCCCAGCACTAGGGAGGCAGAGATAGGAGGATCGCTGTGAGTTCAAGGCTACCCCGAGACTACATAGTGAATTCCAGGTCAGCCTGGACTAGAGTGAGACTCTACCTCAAAAAACTAAATAAAAACAACAACAACAAAAACGTTTGAAATAAAGGGGTGCTGAGGAGATGGCTTTGCAGTTAAGGCATTTGCCTGCAATGTCTAAGGACCCATGTTTGACTCCCCAGATTCCATGTAAGCCAGACACACGAGATGACACACGTACAAGGTCGCACAAGCACACAAGGTGATGCACGCGTCTGGAGTTCAATTGCAGTGGCTGGAGGCCTGGGTGCACCAATGCTCTCTCTCTCCCTCATAAAAAGTAAAAATAAAAAGGGCCATGTGTGGCAGCATATACCTGAGTTCAAGGCCACCCCGAGATTACATTGAATTTCAGATCAGTTTGGGCTACAGTGAGACCTACCTTGGAAAACAAAAATTAAAAAGGATCTTAAAAAACAAACAAACTGCAAGCTGGGCATGGTGGCTCATGCTTGTAATCTCAGCATTAAAGAGGCTGAGGTAGGAGGATTGTCCCAAGTTTGAAGCCAATTTAGGTTACATAGTCCTGCCAGCAGTTTGGATGGAAACAATGTTAGGATATGACTACATTCAGGTTTCATTCCTTGCTGTATGTGCTGTGAAGATTAAGTAGCCTCTCTGAGCCTGTCTCCTCACCTATAGCATGGCAGACACAAGGGTTCAAAAAATCAACCCTCACCAAATATTCATCCTCCCTCTTGCAGTGTTAGGCATTTTTCCTGCCTGTCTCATTGCTTCTTTCTGCTATGTGAGGGAGGCATGATTGCCATTCAGCAACCACTGACACGGGCCTAGAGAACACATGGCTTTCGAGATGCTGGCCTGGGGCAGGTTCTCGGGCTTCTCTTTGTTATTCCCCCATTTATAAAAGGGGGCTATAATATCTGCTTCAGGAAACTGTTATAAGCGTTAAGTTGATAAGTCCTATAGTATTGTCCTGTAATCTCAGCACTCAAGAGCTAGAGGCAAGAGGATCCCAAGTTCAAGGCCACCTTGAGCTTCTGTGAGACCCTGTTTCAGAAAACCAAGAGCTAGGACTATAACTAAATGATAGAGGACTTGGGGGCCAGGCATGATGGTGCACGCCTTTAACCCCAGCACTGGAGGCCGAGGTAGGAACATCACCATGAGTTTGAGGCCACCCTGAGTCTACATGGAGAATTCCAGATCAGCCTGAGCTAGAGTGAGACCCTACCTTGAAAAACAAAAATAACCCCCACCCAAAAAAATGATAGAGGACTTGCCGAGCATGTACAAGGCCCTGGAGAGAGGGAAAGAGAGACAGAGAAGAAGAAAAGAAGAGCAGGAATTAAATGGATAAATCTATGCAGAATGCATAGACAAGCTCAGCTCCTTACAGAATTTATTATTATTATTATTATTTTAATTATTATTAGAGAAAGAATTGGCACACTAGGGCCTCAGCCACTGAAATTGAACTCCAGATGCTTGTGCCACCTAGTGGGCATGTGAGACCTTGTGCTTGCCTCACCTTTACATCTGGCTAATGTGGGATCTGGAGAGTTGAACATGGGTCCTTAGGCTTTGTAGGCAAGCACCTTAACTGCTAAGCCATCTCTCCAGCCCTCCTTACAGAATTAATAAAAAAACATATTTTTAGGGGCTGGAGAGATGGTTCAGCAGTTAAGGCACTTGCATGAAAAGCTTAGGAACCTAGGTGTCAGAGTTTGATTCCCCATTATCCACATAAAGCCAGATGCATAAGGTGGAACATGTGTCTGGAGTTCATTTGCAATGGCTGGAGGCCCTGGTGTGTCCATTCTCTCTCTATCTTTATCTGCCTTTTTCTCTCATTCTCTTTCAAATAAATAAATAAAATACCAAAAAAAGTATTTATAGACCAGGCCTGGTGGTGCATGCCTTTAATCTTAGCACTAAGGAGGCAGAGGTAGGAGGATTGCCATGAATTTGAGGCTACCCTGAGACACATAGTGAATTCCAGGTTAGCCTGAGCCACAGTAAGACCCCACCTCAAAAAAACAAAAAAAGTATATATATGTGTGTACACACACACACACACACACACACACACATATATGTATATGGCTGGGGAGATGGTTCAGTGGTTAGAGGTGCTTGCTTACTGGGCAAGTAAGCCAAATGCTCAAGGGGTGCATGTGTCTGGAGTTCACATACAGTGGCTGGAGGCCCTGGCGTGCCCATTCTCTCTCTCCTTCTCTCTGCCTTTTTATCTCTCTCTCTCTCTCTCAAATAAATAAATGAAAAGCCTGCTAGCCCAGGTTCAATTCCCTAGTACCCACATAAAGTCAGATACATGGATCTGGAGTTCATTTGTACCCTCTCTCTCCCCCTTTCAAACAAACAAATAAATAAATAAAATTTAAAGTATATATTTTAAAATTTATTTTCCAGGAGGTGGAGAGAGAGTTAGAATATGGATGTGTTGGGGCCTTTTTGCCAATGCAAACAATTTCCAGATGCATCTTCCACTTTGTGCAATTGGCTTTACATGGATACTTGGTGAATTGAACCCTGGCCTGCAAGCTTTGCAAACAAGTCCCTTTAACCTTTGAGCCATCTTACAGAATTCTGATGAAGATTAAAATAGATAACAAGGTGCATTTTATTGCTGTTTCCTAAAAATAACTTGGGAATACTCCTGATTGCCCATCTGCTTCGAGTCCTTGGAACCTACCTGTTCTTCCATGTTAAGAGAACAAGTAATTGTGGCTGAGGTCTCTGTATTTTGCAGCTTCCCTTTTGTAAGAAGCACTTTCCCCAAATAAAACAATTAAAAAAAAATAGATAACAAGGGGCTGGAGAGATGGATTAGCAATTAAGGCATTTGCCTGCAAAGCCAAAGGACCCACGTAAGCCAGATGCACAAGAGGGCGCATGCGTCTGGAGTTCATTTACAGTGCATTTACAGTGGCTGGAGGCCCTGGCATGCCCATTCTTTCTCTCACTCTCTCTGCCTTTTTATCTCTTTCTCTCTCTCAAACAAATAAATAAATAAATAAAAATAAAGTTTTAAAAAATAGATAACAAGAACCAGGCGTGGTGGCACATGCCTTTAATCCCAGCACTTAGGAGGCAGAGGTAGGAGGATCACCATGAGTTCGAAGCCACCCTGAGATTACATAGTGAATTCCAGGTCAGTCTGGGCTAAAGTGAGACCCTACCCCCAAACACACACACACACACACACACACACACACACACACACACACACACACGTAACAAGACTGTAAGACTCATTCAGAAGGTACTAACCAATGCCACTTTTTGGCTAGGTTTTCAGGGCACAGTGCTTTACTGAGAGACCTGAGGGAAAGCTGGCTTGGAAGGGAAAGGAAGTGGTGGAAGACAGTAGCTGGGGGAGGAATCCAGCCTGGAGCCTTGGGGGAAGCAGGTCTTGGATGCCCTGTTCAGCCTTGTGCCCTTGGGCATGTCACTCTCTTTTCCTAATGTTCCCTCATCTGTGAAATGGGGACACAATGTGCTCAGCTTTTCTCACTGGGCTATGGTGGCCAGGATCAAAAGAGATATGAGTGTAAAGGTGTTTGTACACGTAGAGGGTTATTAGCTCGCGGCTCTCTTTGTAATTATTATCCTACTTAGGCTCTTCTACCTTTCTTCCTCTCCCAAGAATGAGTAAACAGGTAGTTTGGACACACCAGGAAGAATGTAAGGAAGTGGCTTGGGGACCAACAGGAGAGAGTGAAATTAGACTTGAGGAAGGACTTCCTTGGTTGGCATGGGCAAGAGAAAGAGGCATGAGGAAGATTGCCAGGCACCTGGGCCACTGGGGGTTTCGTTCCCTGTGTGAACTGGTTGAGGCTGAGTGGGAGAAAGCACAGAAGGGGTAGGAATACAGAGAAGTTGGAAAACACCGTAGAAGCCAGTGGCTCCTTGCATTCCAGGGGCTCTTGAGGGTCAACGTGTGCCTGGGGCAGTCCTGGGTCTGGCTTGAGGAGTCAGAAGTCCTAATAGAGTCCCTGAGACCCTGGAGTTGTGTTTGTGCGGAGCCCGGTAGGAAGAAGGCCAGTAGCTTCAGGCTTGGCTCGCGTGGAAGGTCTCTGGGCTGCACTGGCTTTCTCAGAGCTGTAGTCTTTGCTGACCCCAAGACTCTGGTGTCTGGGTGTCACTGTGGTCTCATCTGGCTCTGTCTAGATTCGATCTGAGCTGTCTGGGATGTGCCTAAGCCTCCCTAGTTCATTCCTAGCCTGTCTGGTTTCTGGGAGAGCCTGTCTCTGTCTGCTCTCCGCTTTAGGTCCCAGTGGCTCTACTTCTAGGTAGCTGCTGTCTGGATCCTGTCTGGATTTCACTCAGGCTCTCCTGGAAACATTCTGAGCTCTGACTACATTCTTTCTGGAAATTGGGCTGAACTCAAAAAATTTCAACTTTGGCGAGTTAGGGATCCAGGCTCGATGAAGCTGTCTGGTCTCAAACTGTCCCCTTGGGGTGGCCAGGGTCCTCTGTGCCCTCTACCACACTCTGGATGAGTATGCAGACCTGAGGCCCAGAGAGGCTGGGCGAGTAAGCCTGCATTGCCCTCTCTCCTCTCCCTGGGAGCACGGCTATAGATCTGTGTGTCCACGTGTCAGTGTGAGGCTCTGCTGTGGGTCTGTGTGCTGTGAACATCAACATGTCAGTGTGTCTCTGAGTGGGTGTCGGGGGAGGCCTGTTTCTGTGTGCCTGTGTGTCAGCTCCTCTGTCTGTGTCACCGGTCTGCCTGGCGTGGGCGACGGCAGTGTGGGTGGGTAAATCCCTTTGTGTCTCTAAGCACTGAGGGTGGAGGGCTGAGCAGCTGCAGTTGCAACTGGGAAATCCAAGCAAGGGAGAGTAGGTGGGCGTACAGTTGGGAGGGGCTGGATGAAAACAAGTGAGTGCACAGGGAAGAAGAGTCGCCCAGAGCCTTAGCAGAGTGGGCGAGAGGAGGAAGGTGCGGGAAGGAGGAGGGCTAGGGTGCTGCCTACAAGCTCAGCCTTCCCTAGACGTGACAGTGCTTGCTCAGCTTGGCGCCTGCACTGGCAGTGAGGTGACCTTCCACAGGGGACATGGCTGGCTGGGTGAAAGCAGGGGGAAGAAAAGAGGGCAAATTGAGGCCTGAGCAGGTGCTGCTTGAGGGGTAGAAGGATTTTCAGGCTCCTGGGACACCATTCTAGAACACTTCTTGGAGCCCAGAGCCAATTAGTACAAGGCTGACATTTAGCTGGTTGTTAAAATTTTGAAATTTATTGATGCCCAGTGGTCAGTAGCAACTGCCTTGAATGACATATCTTTCTAAGGAGAAGCTGAACCCATGAGGCCATTTCCATCCCAAAAGGTCCCTTTGGCTGATTCCTTCCAAGGCAGCCTTTAGGCTCTCAGGTACTTTGGCCTCCAGGACATTACTTCCACAAGATACCCAGTGTTCATTCTGACTGTTGGTGCCTTTGCCATCCAGCCTGCTTAGAACCCTTCCCAAGACCCCTTTTCTGCAAGAGATGAGGCAGTACACCAGAGATCTAGAGAGGCAGCCTTTGGGACTACTTATGGATTGGGCCTTGCTTTGCTTCCCAGGCAAAAGACAGTGATGATGAAGAGGAGGTGGTCCATGTGGACCGAGACCACTTCATGGATGAGTTCTTTGAACAGGTAATGAGTCACCCACGGCCCTAGACCCAGAGCCTGGCCCCTCACCAACAACTTCCTTTTCCTTGTGCGTTCCTTTTTCCTGTCCTTTCCTTGACCTTTTATCAACCTTTCCTGGTCTGGGTCTTTTCCATGAACTACTTCTCTTGGCTCCCCTCGCCTGGCCCAACAATTTGGCTGAGTTGTAGCCAACTTCCTGCTCCAGGTGGAAGAGATCCGAGGCTGCATTGAGAAACTGTCAGAGGATGTGGAGCAGGTGAAAAAGCAGCACAGCGCCATCCTGGCCGCCCCCAACCCAGACGAGAGTGAGTGCTGTGTCTGGGAGTCGGGGGGAGGGCTCCTAGGTCCTCTCTAGGCCTCTTATTTGCTCTCTTCACCCTCTCCCCAGAGACCAAGCAGGAGTTGGAGGACCTCACGGCAGACATCAAAAAGACGGCAAACAAGGTCCGGTCCAAGTTGAAAGGTGAGGAATTCAGTCTTGTAACTGGAGAGAAAGAGACATCTGCCTTCCCTTGGACCAAACAGGCTTTCTGTAAGGAGTGTGTCCAGGCTTCTGGGAGCCAGACTCCTAAACAGTGACAAAGTACCCAAACCTAGGTTTGCCTCCTTGAGCAGACTCTTCGGAGACAAGCACATCATGAAACTGAGGAGGAGGAGGGTTTTCATCCAGTTGCATCTGAGCTTTGCTGGTCTCGGGGACTGGGGAGAAGGCGCAGAGGATAAAGCACTCACTGCAAGAGCATGAGTCCCTGAGCTCAGATCCCCAGCACCCACGGAGAGCGGCTCAACCCTAGCATAAGTGTCCGTAATCCCAGCACAGCGGGGTGAGGTGAGGTGGAGACAGAGGAATCCTCAGGAAGCTCATGGGTCTGCTCCGAACAGTGGTGAACAGTCTCAAAACAAGGTGAAAAGTGAGGACTGACACCCAAAATTGTCTTATGACTTCCACACACATGCAGTGGCATGTGCACACCCCACATACACCCATCATATGCACGCACACACGCACAAATATATAGACGTCCAGCCCAAAATGGTGGTATATACCTGTAATCCAAGCTTCCAGGATGCTAAAACAGGAGGATCTAAAGTTCCACCAGTGTGGGCTACACGGAGACACCTGTCTTAAAAAATTGCCAGGGCCAGTCATGGTGGTGCATGCCTCCTTTAATCCCAGCACTCAGGAGGTAGAAGTAGGAGGATTACCATGAGTTCAAGGCCACCCCGAGACTATGTAGTGAATTCTAAGTCAGCCTGGGCTAAAGTGAAACTCTACCTTGAAACCCCCCCCCAAAATTGCCAAGGGTGTGGTAGCACATGCCTTTAATCCCAGCATTCAAGAGTCCAAGGTATGAGGATCACTGTGAATTCAAAGCCACCCTGAGAGTACATAGTGAATTCCTGGTCAGCCTGGGCTAGAGCAAGACCCTACCGCAAAAGAAAAAAGTAACAGTGGGAGGGACCTGGGGAGATTACTCAGTGGGTAAAGTGCTTAAGACCTGAGGTCAGACCCCAGAAGCCATATAAGGAAGCCAGGCATGGAGGCGGGGAAGACTGCTCAGAAGGTAAAGTTCTTGTTGCACATGCCTAAGGATCTGAGTTCAGATCTCTAGCACCCATGTAAGAAGCTGAGATGGTGGCCTGTCCCTGTAATCTTAGCACTGGGGAGGCAGAGACAGGAAGATCCCCAGGGTTTTCTGGCTAGCTTGTCTAAGCTGAATTGGTGGACTCTAGGTTCAGTGAGACCCTGACTCAAAAAGTAAGGTGTGGTGGTGCACACTTTTAATCCCAACACTCGAGAGGCTGAGATGGGAGGATCACCTTGAGTTAAAGGCTAGCCTGAGACTACATAGTGAATTCCAGGTCAGCCCGTGATAGAGACCCTACCTCAGAAAACAAAACAAAAAAGTCAGGCATGGTGGTGTGCACTTGTCATCCCAGCAATTGGGAGGAGACAAGAGCATCCCCTAGGGCTTATTGAATAGCTACTCTGAGTGAATCAGTGAGTGATCTTGTCCCAAAAATAAGATGGAGGGGCTAGGCATGGTGGTGCACGCCTTTAATCCCAGCACTTCAGAGGCTGAGGTAGGAGGATCACCTGTGAGTTCAAAGCCACCCTGAGACTACAGAGTGAATTCCAGGTCAGCCTGGGCTAGCGTGGGACCCTACCTCGGAAAAGAAAAATTAAATAAGGTGGAAGGGCTGAGTAGACAGTTCAGTGGATAAAATGCTTGCCTGAGTACCTGAGTTCAAATCCCCAGACCCTATGTAAAAAGCCAGAAACTGATGCATTTCTGAAATCTGGGGAACAGGGATAGGAGAATTTCCCAAAAGCTTGCAAAAGAATGGAGTGGAGAAGAATGAAGATCCTGCATCAAAGGTGGACTGACCCGAAAGTTGTCCTCTGACTCACACTCAGGAACACACATTTACACACATGAACATGCACTTATCACATATGCAACAACTAAGCAGAAGAAAAAAAATAAGGTTGAGAGCAATGAAGGAAGATATTCAAAGGAGATCTCTGGCCTCTACAGGCATGCACAGGTGCACACATACCCACACACATATGAACATACATGTACATATGCACACACACCACATAACACACAACAAAAAGAAAAAGAATAAAAAGAGTTAAGCCCGGCTTGGTGGCTCACGCCTTTAATCCCAGCACTTGAGAGGCAGAGGTAGGAGAATTGCTATGAGTTTGAGGCCAGCCTGAGACTACAGAGTGAGTTCCAGGCTCTCCTGGGCTACAGTGAGACTCTGCCTCAAAAGACAAAAAAAAAAAAAAAAAAAAAAAGTCAGAAGGCAGGAAAAGAAAAAAGGAAGGCAAGCAGGAAGATGGAAATACTCTTTCTGGCATCTTGGTTTCCTTGAGTCCTCGTCTGTCCTGAACAGGGTCCCTAGCACAATGCTCAGTGCCCAGTAGGTAGGCTTGGCAAATGCTTCTGAATTGGTATCCTTCATTCGGGGCAGATTGGTTGTGTGGCTGACCATCAGGAGCTGGCATGCTTTCAGCAGGGCCTTGCCAAATGCTCATGTATTTGCTCAAATTTAAGGACTTGGGGGTGCTGGTAACAAGCACTTACCCCCAGAGCATTGTGGGTCGGGAACCTCCTCAAGTGCTGGCGTGGGGGTGGGGCGGGGGGAGCATATTGATGAGCTGCTGTTTGGTGTGCTCATGGTAAGTCAGCATCAGAAAACATTTGCTAAACACCTCCATCATTCAGTGCCCATTGTAAGGTTTTGGAGAAAGGAGCTTTTATTGGGTGCCTGTCCCCAAGACCACTGACCTTGGCCCAGGAAGATGAGGACACAAGCTTCATGTCCTGCAGACTCCCTGGGAAGCTGTCTGTGAGCCTCTGGTGCTGACATGTAAAAACAAGTCCTTTGCACTCAGATGAGTGTGTTGTAATAGATAATATCCCAACCTGGGATCATAGTGCTAATCTATGCAGAGGAACCCAACCCCCACTTTCAACTCACTGTGAAAACTCCCCTGTCCTTAGCTTGCTCATCAGCAGAGGAAGAGAAATTGAAGCAATGGCAAACTGGCTTGTTTGTTTTTGTTTTTCGAGGAAGGGTCTCTGTCAAGCACAGGCTGACATGGAATTCACTGTGTAGTTTCAGGCTGGCCTCACACTCATGGCGTTCTTCCTACCTTTGCCTCCCTGTGCTGGGATTAAAGGTGTGTACCACCACACCTGGCAGTTTTCTACTTGACAGCAGAATATTTTCCCCCAAATAAAGTCTTACAAAAAATAAATAAATAAACCTGGCATGGCAGGGATAGGAAGAGGCAGGAAGATCACCATGAGTTCCAGGCCACCCTGAGACTACATGGTGAATTCCATGCCAGCCTGGACTAGAGTGAAACCAGACCTCAAAAAACTCAAAATAAATAATAAAACCTAAAATGTAAACTATAAAAATTAGGCTGGGAGGGCTGGAGAGATGGTTTAGCGGTTAAGCACTTGCCTGTGAAGCCTAAGGACCCCGGTTCGAGGCTCAGTTCCCCAGGTCCCACGTTAGCCAGATGCACAAGGGGGCACACGCGTCTGGAGTTCGTTTGCAGAGGCTGGAAGCCCTGGCGCGCCCATTCTCTCTCTCTCCCTCTATCTGTCTTTCTCTCTGTGTCTGTCGCTCTCAAATAAATAAATAAATAAAAAATTTTTTAAAAAATCTTTAAAAAAAAAATTAGGCTGGGGCCTCAAGAAATGGCTCAGCATGATGACCTGAGTTCAGTTTCCAGCACCCATGTAAAATGTTGGGTGTCCCTGAGGTTTGTTTACTAGCTAGTCAAGCTAACCTGATGAACTCTAGGTTCAGTGTGAGATCCTATCTCAAAAATAAATAACCATAGTGGCACACGCCTTTAATCCCAACACTTGGGAGGCAGAGGTAGGAGAATCACTGTGAGTTCAAGGTCAGCCTGAGCTAGAATGAGACTCTGCCTTGAAAAAACAACCAAACAAACAAATAAGTAAGGCTGGGGAAATGGCTCAGTGGTTAAAGGCACTTGCTTGTAAAGCCTACTGGTCTAGGTTTAATTCCCCATTACCTACATAAAGCCAAATAAGTGGCACATGTATCTGGAGCACATACACACACATGTGAAAAAAAAAATTTTAGTACATACATAAAGTGGAGGGTGACACCTGAAGTCGCTCTGTAACCTGTACATGCATGTGTGAACACTTGCCACACACAAATGAACACATAATGTGCCATATGTGCATGCACATACACAGTTTTTAAAAGGCTGCAGTCAGGCATTGTGTTGCATATCTGTGACCCCAGCACTGGGGAGGCTGAGACAGAAGGAGCACACGTTCCAGGCCAGCCTGAACTCATAATGAAACTGCCAAAAAGAAAAGTTCTCATGAGCCAGGCGTGGTGGCGCACGCCTTGAATCCCAGCACTCAGGAGGCAGAGGTAGGATGATCACCATGAGTTCAAGGCCACCCTGAAACTACATAGTGAATTCCAGGTCAGCCTGGGCTAGAGTGAGACCCCTACCTCAAAAAACCAAAAAAAAAAAAAGAAAGAAAGAAAGAAAGAAAGAAAAAAAAAGAAAAAAATATTTTCATAATAAAAAGCAAAAAGAAGGAAAGAAAGAAGAAAAGAAAAAAGAAAGGGCTGGAGAGTTGGCTTAGCAATTAAGGTGTTTGCCTGCAAAGTCAAAAGGACCCAGGTTCTATTCCTCATGACCCACATAAACCAGATGCACAAGGTGGCACATGCATCTGGAGTTTGTGTGCAGTGGCTGAAGGCCTTGGCACATCCATTCTCCCTCACTGCTTCTTTCTTTCAAATAAATAAAATTAGCCAGGTGTGATGGTGCATGCCTTTAATCCCAGCACTCAGGAGGTTGAAGTAGGAAGATTGCCGTGAGTTCGAGGCCACCCTGTGACTACAGAGTGAATTCCAGGCCAGCCGGGGCTAGAGCAAGACACTACCTTGAAATACCAAAAATAATAATAGTAAATAAATAAAAGTGTCAGTAGTTTAAGAAGCAACTGAGCAGGAAATAAAATCCTTGTCTTCTTCATCCTCTTCCAGCTGATGGCATGAGTGTGACCTGGAGTGAGTTGGCTCACCCACTTGGACCTCCATTTGTAGTTCAAAGCATCAGTTGATACTATTCACTTCTCAGGACTGTTGTAAAAAGTTAACAAGAGGGCTGGAGAGATGGCTTAGCTGTTGAGGCGCTTGCCAGCAAAGCTAAAGGGCCCAGGTTCGACTCCCCAGGACCTACATAAGGCAGATGTACAAGGTAGCACATGTGTCTGGAGTTGATTTGCAGCAGCCAAAGGTCCTGGCAAGCCCATTTTCTCCTTCTGACTCGCAAATAAATTTTTAAAAAGTTTACAAGAGCCGGGAGTGGTGGCGCACGCCTTTAATCCCAGCACTCGGGAGGCAGAGGTAGGAGGATCACCAAGAGTTCGAGGCCACCCTGAGACTCCATGGCGAATTCCAGGTCAGCCTGAGCCAGAGTGAGACCCTACCTCAAAAAACCAAAAAAAAAAAAAAAAAAGTTTACAAGAGATGAGAACTTCTTACCTTTCATAGCTCCTTACCTTTTGTAGCTCTTTGGACCACTTGCCCACTTCCATTCTATTATTTATTTATTTATTTATTTATTGGAGAGAGAATGGGCACACTAGGGCCTCTAGCCACTGCAGACCAACTCCAGACACATGTGCCACCATGTGCATCTGGCTTATGTAGGTTCTGGGGAATCAAACCTGGGTCCTTAGGCTTCACAGAGGCAAGCGCCTTAACCACTAAGCCATCCCTCCAGCCCCGAAGTGCTTTTCTTAATAAACCGTCTCTATTTCTCACTGAAAATAGTCAACAAAAAAACAGTAAAGACCCCCTGTGGCCAGCAGAACAAAGAAGTGATGTACTCAGGACTGGCCCAGAGGCCTGTGAGTTCTGAGTGGGTCTGCTGATTCACCCCGCTGCATTTTCTGATCTGACGTGTCCTCAGTCTTTAGTAGAAAATCTGGATGATGGAGTTAGGAGTACATGACCCACAAGCAGGAGCTCCTGTCAAGTCTGTGCACTTTTCAAAACACCTTTTAGAAATTGGGACTCCTGGGCTGGGTGTGGTGGCGCATGCTTTTAATCCCAGCACTTGGAAGGCAGAGTTAGAATTGCTGTGAGTTCAAGGCTAGCCTGGGACTACAGAGTGAGTTCTGGGTCAGCCTGGGTTAGAGGGAGTCTCTACCTTGAAACCGTACCCCTCCCAAAAAATTAATTAGTAAATAAATAAAAAGAAATGGGAACTCCTAGAACAGGAATCACCTTGCAGGTCAGGAGAGCTGTTTTCTTTGTTCAAACATTCTTCTGTTAGCTCTAGAATTCTTCTTTTTTTTTTTTTTTCTAGCCTAGGCTGACCTGGAATTCACTCTGTACTCTGAGTGGCCTTGAACTCATGGTGATCCTCCTACCTCTGCCTCCAAAGTGCTGGGATTAAAGTCAGGTGCCACTATGCCTAGGTAGAATTTTTGTTTTTGTTTTTTGTTCTTTCTAGGTTGAGTCTTGCTCTAGCCCAGGCTGATCTGGAATTCACTATGTGGTCTCAGGCTGGCTTCAAACTCTCTAATTCTCTTAACTCTACCTCCCTAGTGCTGGGATTAAAAGTGTGCACCACCATGCCTGGCAGCTCTAGAATTCTCCAAGGCAAGAATGACCACCCAAAAAGTCACAGAGTAGCAGTGTCTTGATGCTTGCCTGTAGTCTTAGCTCCTCGGAAAGCTGAGGTGAGAGCATCCTTGAGTCCACAAGTCCCAGGCAACATAGCACCGCCTTGTCTTGAACAAAACAGCTGGGCGTAGGAGGCACAAGTTGGAGGATTGCTGTGAGTTCGAGACCACCCTGAGACTACATAGTGAATTACAGGTCAGCCTGGGCTAGAGCAAGACTGTACCTCGAAAAGAAAAAAACAAAAACACTGCAAGTGGGTTTTGCCCTTGTTCGGAGGCTGTAGGAAGCGGAGACTGCCTCCCCAACCCGCTCCAGCAGTGTGCTGGCTTACATCCATTCCTTCCTGGCTGGTGGCACTTTCTGAGACGAAATCCTTCCACCCATCTACCGAGTGATCTTTGACCCTCAGTCTTCCCTTACCTGCTTCCAGGACTCCGTTTGTATACTTGTTGGCCTTCAAATACACCTCGCCCTGGATTTTCTGCTAGCCCCTTCCATGGGCATGGCATCTCTTCCCAGGCCTGGAACCTTCCTCTGCCCCAGACCCCTGCCCTATAGGCCCCAAGTCTCCAGTCACTACGTCCTTTCTCTCGCAGCCATCGAGCAAAGCATTGAGCAAGAAGAAGGGCTGAACCGTTCCTCCGCGGACCTGCGCATCCGCAAGACCCAGGTAGGCTGGTGGAGAGGGGTGGATGACCGCCTCCAAGGCGCGGGGTGGGGCGGGGCCTGGACGTGTCTAGGTGGCCTTGGGTACCTGCCTAGAGTGAGGCTGTGCTCTAGGAAATAGGGGATTGAATTGGGTGGCGGCGGAGCTGGGGGGCGGTTTCATCAGCCAAGCAGAAGGAGTAAAGTAATTCTACTCTCCATCACCGCCCGTGCGCTGCCTCCTCTCCTGGCCTCCACTCCCTGACTCCCTGGTGTGCCTGTCTCCCACCCATTCCCCAGCACTCCACACTCTCCCGGAAGTTCGTGGAGGTAATGACCGAGTATAACGCAACCCAGTCCAAGTACCGGGACCGCTGCAAGGACCGGATCCAAAGGCAGCTGGAAATCAGTGCGTGTGCCCCTCACCTCCCCAACCTCCCCCGACTATCCAACGCCTCCCGAGGCCAGCGGGAGGGTGGGTCCCAGGGTCCTGCACCCCTATCCCCTACTTCCCCCGCTTCAGGCTCCTCCCTGAGTGAGGAGTCCTTTCTCCCTACAGCTGGCAGGACCACGACCAACGAAGAACTGGAAGACATGCTGGAGAGCGGGAAGCTGGCCATCTTCACGGATGATGTGAGTCCCGGGGCGGGGCGGGGCGGCAGGATCCTTGGGGGAAGATGTGCCTCTCCTCCCCAAGCTCCAAAGTTCACCCTGCAATTATAGTAAGGTAGTGGGAAGTCTGGACCAGGATCTGAGGAACTCCATAGGGTCGGGGTAGGAAGGCACCTCTTTAAAATGGCAACAGTGTGTGCCGGGCACATCACAAGGCTTTCAGCTTTTCTTTCCTTCTTTCCTTCTTTCCTTCTTTCTTTCTTTCTTTCTTTCTTTCTTTCTTTCTTTCTTTCTTTCTTTCTCTCTTTCTCTCTTTCTCTCTTTCTCTCTTTTCTTTCTTTCTTTTTAAATTTGTTTATTTATAATTTATTTGAGAGCGACAGAGAGAGAATGAGTGAACTCCAAACATATGCACCACCTCCTGCATCTGGCTTACTTGGGTTCTGCGGAATCAAACCTGGGTCCTTTGCCTTTGCAGGCAAACACCTTAACCATTTTAAGCCATCTCTAACCCTTTCCAGAATTCTTAAGAAAGTTTATGTGGTTTTTTTGTTATTGTTTGTTTATTTATTTATTTGAGAGCAACAGACAGAGAGAGAGAGATTGAGAATGGGCGCGCCAGGGCTTCCATCCACTGCAAATGAACTACTCGTGTGCCCACTTGTGCATCTGGTTAACGTGGGTCCTGGGAAATGGAGCCTGGAACCCTTAGGCTTCACAGTCAAGCGCTTAACCGCTAAGCTATCTCTCCAGCCCGCCCCCCCTTTTTTAAAAAATATTTTTATTGTTTATTTATTTGAGAGAGAGAGAGAGAGAGGGAGAGAAGGGTTGTGCCAGAGCCTCCAGCCACTGCAAAGGAACTCCAGACGCATGTGCCACTTTGTGTATCTGGCTTATGTGGGTCCTGGGAAATCAAACCTGGGTTCTTTGGCTTTGTAGGCAAGCGCCTTAACTGCTAAGCCATCCCTTTAAAAATATTTATTTATTTATTTGGGGGTTTTTATTTTTTTAAATTTATTTATTTGAGAGCGACAGACACAGAGAGAAAGACAGATAGAGGGAGAGAGAGAATGGGCGCACCAGGGCTTCCAGCCTCTGCAAACGAGCTCCAGACGCGTGCGCCCCCTTGTGCATCTGGCTAACGTGGGACCTGGGGAACTGAGCCTCGAACCGGGGTCCTTAGGCTTCACAGGCAAGCGCTTAACCACTAAGCCATCTCTCCAGCCCTGTTTTGTTTTTTTGAGGTAGGGTCTTGCTCTAGCCCAGGCTGACGTAGAATTCACTAAGTAGTCTCAGGGTGGCCTTGAACTCAGCGCAGTACTCCTACCTCTGTTTCCCTGAGTGCTGGGACAGGCGCGCAGTACCACAGTGGCTTTCTTTTTTTAAGCACATCTCACTCTATAGCCCCAGCCTGGCCTGAAACTCACACCAGTCCTTTCTGCTTTAGCTTCCAGAGTGCTGAGATTAAAGGCATGTGCCATGACTGCTGGCCTTCTGGTTTTGTTTGTGGGTTTTTGTTGTTGTTGTTGTTGTTGTTGTTGTTTTAAGATAGGGTTTCACTCTAGCCCAGGCTGACCTGGAATTCACTATGTAGTCTCAGGGGGCCTCAAACTCGGTGATCTTCCTACCTCTGCCTCCCTAGAGTTGGAATTAAAGGCGTGGGCCACCAGACTTGCTGTTCTGTTTTCATCTATACAAGATTTTACTATGTAACCCAGGTTGGTCTCAAGCTGGAGTTAGAGGCATATGCCACCATGCCTGGTTGTCACTCACCTATTAATTCATTTAACCTTCCCCACCCCTTCACAAGGGAGCCCATTTCACAGATGAGGAAAACTGGGCCAGAAGGTGAAATAGTCAGCCAACGACTTGATCCCACCAAGTAATTTCTGAGTCAGAACCCTTCAGTACTTCAGTTCCCTGCTGCCCCCTCCCTGAAGCACGTCATTCAGCATGACTCATTTTTGAAGACTTAAAAAAAAAACAAAGACAGACTTTTATTTCACTTAAGTGTTGCACGTTGCTGTGCCCTGTGAGTGGATGGGCTTTCCCTGAACCTAACTTCTCCTTTCTCCTTGTGGACTTTTGTCCCAGCCTGCCCAGACCTGATTCCATTTCTACCTCTGAGGCTCTGGAAAATGGGTCTAGACCAGGTATAAAGTGTGCACTGTTACTAATAGTTTTCAGTAAATTGGCATTTGAATAGTTGATCATTGTTGGATTAATTTGAGCAAATTGGCTGTGGGCCAGTTAGATAAGACACCACTGTACTGCTACAGCTCTGCCCAGGCCATCTGTCTTTCTACGTGAAAAGGGCAGGTAGCATAGTGGGCAGTTCCAAGAGGGCTGCTTCAGTGACAAGAGCTAACCTCCTGGCAACTGGCTCCCCATCATGGCAAAGAAACCAATTCCTGTTTCTGGCTGAGGACTATGGAAACTTCAGGTAGACCCTGGGTGCTGCTTGAAGGTTATTAATACTGAAGTCAAGGAAGACTTCCTGGGGAAGGTGTCATTGAGATGTACTTTAACAGGCAAAGAGCTTTTGGATGTGGGAAGATGGACTGACCAGACACAGACAGTGAGAGCAGATATAGGCAGGAAGTTAGACTGAGTCTTGACTGTTACGGTTAAAGTGTGTAGCCTGGGGTATTAGGGAGGCTGTGAGCTTCAGGGTGAAGGAATAGCTTAATGTGGAGGGCAAGTGACCCAGCTTAGGAGTTGTGGGCAGGAGAGGGTTGTGATTGTGAGCCCTTCCCCCTGACTCTTGAAGACGATGCTGCATTTTGTTATTATTTATCCCCTGCCTCATCTCGTGCAGGCTGTGGGCAACTTGTGGGCACACTTCCTTCTCATCGGGGCTTCCCTGCCTGCTTGCTACTTTCTTACCTGCTGTGTCTCCTCCATCACCCTGTCTGCCTTTGACCATCTCTCTGCCCTGGGCTTCCCTGGTGTGTGTGTTACAGGAAGCCCTCGGGCAAGGTACAAGTTTTATTTCTTGTAGTTTAACAAATTTCTCTTTAGTGCTTGCGTATCCAGGGGGCTGCCCCAATTGGAATATAGATCAACTCACTCAATTGCACAGCCCTTCGAGGTGGGCGCTGTTATGATCCATGTTTTCCAGGTGGGGATAGTAGACCCAGAGAAGGTACATAATTTACCCAAGGCTACAGCTAGCAAATAACATCTGGATTTGAACTCATGTCCTCTGGCTGCTGAGCTGAAGCTCTGATCTGGCAAGGGTGATCACAGCTTCCCCTCCTCCCAACACCCTAGATCAAAATGGACTCACAGATGACAAAGCAGGCGCTAAACGAGATTGAGACGAGGCACAATGAGATCATCAAGCTGGAAACCAGCATCCGTGAGCTGCATGACATGTTTGTGGACATGGCCATGCTTGTGGAAAGCCAGGTATGGGTCCTGACCACCACCCCCGCATCTCCCTGAGGCCCGGTTTGCCTCTCTCCTGATCATCCCCCACCTCTTCCTCTGTCTGCAGGGTGAGATGATCGACCGCATTGAATATAATGTGGAACATTCCGTGGACTATGTGGAGCGAGCTGTGTCCGACACCAAGAAAGCTGTGAAATATCAGAGCAAGGCTCGGAGGGTGAGCCAGGGCCAGTGGCCTCATGGGGGTGGGGAACTAGAGGGTGGGGCAGGCAGTGATGAAATGGGTGAGAGGCCTTATCTCTGGCTCTGACCTCTTACTGTTTCTGTTTTCTCTCCCCTCTTTTTCCTCACACCCTGTACCCCCAACTCTTCCCCATCTGTCTGTCTGTTGGTCTGTCTCTCTCTCTCTCTCTCTCTCTCTCTCTCTCTCTCTCTAATGCACATACACACATACCACACCTGCTGTCTGTCTGGTCTTTCTCACACGCACCATATCTCTCTCACGTACACACACCACATCTTTATCTTTCACACCCCCATCTCTCCCTCTCTTTCTCATTTATACACCATATTACTCTATCTCTCACACACACACCACATCTGTCTGTTGGTCTGTCTCTCACACACACAAACACCACATGTTTCTACATACAGAAGAAAATTATGATCATCATTTGCTGTGTGGTGCTGGGGGTAGTCTTGGCGTCATCCATTGGGGGGACGCTGGGCTTGTAGGCCCCATGCCCTCACTCTCCCAGGTCCCTCCCCCCACATTGGGAGCAATACCCCCAACCACTCTTTCACTCCATCCTCTGCTCCAAGCTCATTCCCAAAACAAACCCAGGCAGCCCCCCCCCCCTCCCATGGCAGAACTGGAGTCCTTTGGCCTTTGCCCTGCCACGGACCCTCCCTACACCCGCACGCAGATAGCAGCAGGCGTGATCACACATGCACACCAACATGCATGCTGCCGGCACATGCTCGAGACGTGTGGACACCCCAGCGTGTGTGTACTTGCGTAGATATGTAGATGCTCTGCGTCACTCTTCCTGCCGCCACCTCCATTCTGTGTTGTCTCAGCTTCCCCTTCCACCTGGGCTGCTGTGTAGACTGTGGCCGAGTGTAACACAGCAGCTCACCATGCCCCAACCTGTCTTGTGTGTGAGTGTGAGCGTGTGGTGTGTGTGCGCACGTGTGTATTTGTCTCAGATCTGTGGCCATACAATTTGTGTACATGGAACTCTGTGTGAGTGACTGACCTAATGCAGCAGTAATTCATCCATTGACACCTGTCTCTTACGAATGGGACAGGAAGTGTGTACAGAGATGTTCACATCCTTGGAGGATCCAGAGACTGTAGCTCACATCCTGTGTGATACCGAACAAACTCTCCTGACTCACCCCGGCGGCTGCATCACGTGTGTGTTTGTGTGTGTGTGGCTGTGGAGTTCAAGTGGGGAGAGTGGAAGCATGTGGGTAAATGACCTGGCTCAATCTGTGTAAATGTGTATTTTTCCCAGTAGATTATGTGACAGACATATGTGTGTGCATGTATGCGTGGGTGTATGTGAAGTGTTGTTAGGTTTTTTTCTCCAACAGAGCCCTCCCCACTGTGGACTAGATACCAGTTTTGGGTGGGCACAGATCCTTGTGTTTCTATGCTACGTGGAATATGGCAGTGCGTGTGTGTGTACCTGTGGATCTCTCAGGCCTTTCTATACTGTGTTTCTGTGTATCATACACATTTAACTTTTGAGGGCATGTGGCCCACTTAGGTTTGTTTATTCATGTTTAGTTGCCCCTCTCCTCCCCCCAGAGCAGCTGACCAGTGTCTGGTAGGAGCAGACATACTGCTACAAGAACAGCGTGCGAGTGGAGCTTTCTGCCCTACCACGGCTCCAGCCCTGTGAACATATGCCCAGATTCTTATCTTGTTCTGTGTTTCTGCCCAAGAACAGAACCCAGCCTGTGACAGCTAGCACGCCTCAGTGTGCTCACGCATGCCAAGGCTGAGGAGGTCTCATTGAAGGTGGCCTTAGCTGGGCATGCACAAGCACACTGGTAGCATAGTGCCCACTCAGGCCAGCCTCCATTTTCACCTCTCTCCCATGAAGGACTGTTGGAGGGATGAGACTGATGAGGTGATACAGTGTTTGTCCTTTCTGCTCCCTTGATGCTCTGAACTCTTCCTCAGGAAACTGGGCTTGGGCAACTTGATTTCAGGTATAAAAGAGTGACCACTCAGGGTGGGCTAACCCTGGGGCCCATCCCTTGGATGCTTCTGCTGCTGAAACAGCCACTCCCATCCTGTGGTGACACAGAGGGTAGGGCGCGGACAGGCCTGTTCTGTAGTGGTCAGAAAAGGAGTGGGAACGACTAAACCATGTGGTCTGTGGATCATGTTTGGTGGCAGGTAGGAGGTACATGGGACAAAAGACAATGCTATAGAGGTACCTCACCTGATGGCCTAGGAACATGTTGCATGAATGTGCCCTGCCCTGAGGTGGGGCATACATTTGAACTGGTACTGTGCGCAAACTCCTTGCCACGTGAAGTGTGTGTGTTCGTATATGTGAGAGAGACCCTGCAGGTGCAGTCCTTCAGAACATGACACCATCTCAGCCAGCTCCAATGGCTGACCTCATGTCTGCCTGGCTGTCTGTGTCCCGACCATCGTGCTGTGTACCACTGTAGTCACACATATGTAACCCCACACCAGCTGTGCTGAGGAGAGACCCTCCCTATCCATTTCCAGAATGCCCTTTTTCAGGACAGGGAATCTGACTACAGCTGTCCTGCTCCTGTCCCAGACTTTGGAGCAAGCCCCCGCAGCCAGCCCCCTTCTTCTTACCTTCTGCCCAACCAGGACCTCTCCTTTCAGCCTGTGTTTCCAACATCATCACCAGCCTTGCTGTTCACAGGAGGACAGGACCATGACTGGCTTGCTGCTCCTACCTCCAAGTGGCATTGTGCCCATAGTTGCCCACCCCTGGGTCTCGGTGGATGAGGAGTCTCTGAGGGTCTGCTGCTGTGCGCCCTAGCTTTCTAAAAGTCCCACACAGCTTGTTGGCTGCTGTCTGTATGTGTGTCCAAGAGAGTTGTCTGGGGGCTGGTGTCTTTTGCATGTTCTCAGACAAGTGTGTGCTGCCTGACCTCCATATACCTACAGCCATCAAGCCCATGTGTGCCCTGTGGCGGTTCCAGGCCCAGCCAGGGCTTCCCCTTCCTCCTCCAAGCACACTGTCCATCTCATGTGCCTGTGGGTCAATGTGCGCTCTTGCCATACCTTGAGCGTGTATACATGATGTATTCTATGCATTCACCCTGTCCCCCCAAGCCCCCCCACAGAGGACAAGATGGACGGCCCTTGATCCCCTTCTCCCCAACCTGCCCCTTTCCCCGCTGTGCAGCCGTGTGCGTTGGCGTGTGTTTCTGTGTCGCTGGCGTGTCACGTGATGTAGCTGTGTTTGCTGACATGAGCCCCTGCCCCCTCCTCTGTTCCTGGTTTCTAGAAGCTCTTTCCCTCCCCTCCCCAGAGGGGATAGGACTCCTGGGACCTGGCTGGGGGCCCAGAGCCTAGCCACCCTCCTGTTAGCCCTCAGAGTCTCATTTCTCTCTATTGGTGACCAAGTTGCAAATGGATAAAATACAGGAAATTCTGCCCCCACCCCAGCCCTGCATGTCCTGTCCCCAGAGTCCCCCCAACCCCACCCTGGGCCAGGTTGGGCCCTGTGGGATGGGAGAAATAGCAACCAATCCAACAGCGGGCCTGCTGTGTGCTCACTTCCTTCTGTCCCCACATGGGGCTCGCCGACTTGGTGAGGGGAGACACATAGGGAGGGAGCTGGACCAGTGGTGAACACAGGCTTGGAAAAGGAGTTTAATCCAGGCTTGGCCAAGTACAATATTACTGGCATTCTCTGGCTGAGAGCCAACAATAATGCAGGAGCTGAACTTGGGAGAGGGGGCAAGACATGGAAAGGCACAAACTGATTTCCTCAGCTTTCTTTAAGGCAAATTAAAAGATAAATATCTAAAGGTGATACTTTTTTTTTTTTTTTAAGTAATGGAAGTAGGGCCTCCTAGGAGAGGCACAAGTAGGAGGAGCCAGGTCTGAAGATATCACCAGACCAGTATGGGACTCTGGAATTTTGGCTACTTCCTGATTGAGGTCAAAATGGGATAGGGTAGTGAGACCACCTGGGCATCAGTTCCTCACTTGGGTTGAGACTGAAGATGCTCCTGTCCCCAAACCCTGCCCTAGAACTTGGAGGCACCAGAACAAAACCCAAGGCTTGTGGGCTTAGTCTGGGAGGGTTCCATGTCAGCCAGCGGGGCACCAGAGCCTCCAACTCTGGAAAGTAACCATCTTTACCCATCCAGAGTGAGATCTCAGGATGCAGAGGATATGCCACAGTGGCCTCTAGGCCTCAGCCCTGCCATCACTGAGCCAAACCTTCTGTGGCTTGTACCCAGAGAATGGTGCGGGCCCTACTATCCTCCCATGAGAAGAGGGGCTCATAGCCAAAATGGCGCTGCGCCTTGTCGGTGCTGACGGTGAAGGTGGTGTTGGCCACAGCCAGTGTGTAGGGGTTTAACAGGGGTGCATAGAGCAGTAGCGGGCGCAGCAGCCACTGCAGTAGGGCGTTGAGGGCAGCCAGCAGTACCAGCAGCCAGTATGGCAGCAGTGGGTGGGTGCCCACCAGCCGTAGCCCACAGGGGCCCAGGAACTCCATGTTGAAGTCTTCGTAGCTCTTATATGGGGACCTGTCATAGCAGAAATACACTTGGCCGCCCATCAGTGCTGCTCGCGGCCCCAGCTCCCTGGCCACTAGCACATGCATCCAAGCAACATTGCCTGTCAGAGAGCAGGGGAAGAGGGATATGTCACCCAGGGATCTTGTGACCATATACACACAGGTCTTATGGTCCAGTGCATGCACTAACCACCCCTATTTGGGCCACATCTCAATACAGCCTGGTCAAGGCTACTTTACCCTCAGACCCTGTGGCCACTGGCTACATGGGGAACTTGTCCTTGCTTTGGGTGGCTCTGTATGTAAGCTAGCCCATTTCCTCCTCTGAAAAGCTGCTGCTCCTAAGGCTGAAGCTCGGCAAAGTGTGTGTTATGGCAGCCTTCCCAAGTGCATGGGTCTCTTTCCTCTGTGCCCATGCAGATAATGTCTACATCATCATCATCTGCCCTCGTAGAGCCCACCCACTGCCAGAGCAGGTCCTCCTGCCTACCCCTGTCCTTACCCACATATACCCGGCCATGCTCCACAGAGGCTGGGATGGCCCGGAAGAGCCGACCCCCAAGGCGCAGGCCCTGGTGGTAGAAGTCCCTCATGATCTGATGACCTTCACCATAGATGCCCGTGGGACGAAGGGCACATGTCACCAGAGGCAGCCCCCCGCGGACCTGGTGGCAAAATGCACATGTTGCTAAGACACCTCTCTACCCTGGCCTCCTTGAGCTGGAAGTGGGATGCAAAGAAACCCAGGAGTCAGACTCTGTCTCTGCTTTCTTCAGCACCCCAAGTCCCATTTCTGGGTCTTACCTTCCTTCCATTGGCCTCCAGGACCAGTCGCTCAGCTAGGGCTTTGCTGCGAGGATAGGGGTGCCTATGTACTGCCTCATATGGAGTGTCCTCATTGCCCCTAGTAGGAAGAAGGAAAGTCAGTGCTGAGAAGTGGGTTCTAAATGAAGGGGCCTTTGCTCACTCACCTGTAGAAGGGGTGGCCTTTGACATTAGGTCCCACAACTTCCATGCTGCTTGTGTAGACCAGGAACTGTGTTCCAGTCTGCACACAAGCCTTAATCACGTTCTCTGTGCCTGTGGGAGAAAGGGGTGGATGCAAGTTGTGACTCAGTCCCTCGGCATAGTTCTCCTCTTCATTTCAGATCCATGAGAACTACCACAGGCTGAGGGAGGTCAGGACAGCAGGGGTGTGGAGGCAGGACTATCAGTAAAAGAGGTTGTCACGGGAAAATGACAGAAGTGCAGAGTTGACAACAAATGGGCATGATCAGGACACACATGATAGTTGTCACGTGTGGGATCAGAACAGGTAGAGAGCACCTCACCCTGCACGTTGACCTTATGGATGGTTTCCGGACTGGCCCTCCCAAACACATCCACCAGCCCAGCTGTGTGGATGACTACATGTGTTCCAGCCATGGCTGCTGCCACCTCATGGGCTTGAGTCACATCCCCCTGGATGGCAGTCACCTGAACAGGCCCTGGTGAAGAGAAGCCAGAGGCAGTTTCAGAGTTGGGCCAATCAGCCACTGCTGGGATTGGCCCTATACCCTCAGGAGCCAAGTGTTCCCAGTGACTCACTTATCCCATCCATGTGGACTAAAGAACATAAACAGGAAGCATCTTTTCCACAAAGAGGGGACATCCCAGTTTGGGAGGGGCTAGGTCAGTAAGTACACCCTCCTGCCACTGCCCCCATGCCCTCCAGTCACCGGTCTTCAGCTCCTTCAGCCAGGGGCTCAGGTGCAGGTCAAAGACCCGCAGCTCTCGGAGCCTTGGCTCCCGCTCCAGCAGCATTCGCACTACATGCTCCCCCAGGAAGCCACAGCCACCTGTGACCAGGTATACCAGCTTCGGGACCGGTGCAGATTCTGCCATGCCCAGCTGCGAGAAGAGAATGCCTGCTGCCACCTGTTCCTGTTTTTCCTAGAAGGGGCCTGGTGCAAGCACACTGACAAGGGTAGGGTAGGTGGAGTAGTGCCTGTAGGCTGCAGCTGTGGGTGCCAGTCAGGCTACCTGCCCTCTGACCCTGCCAACTGCTGAGTCACTAGGACGGCTAAGGGCTGGGGTGTAGAAAGGAGTTTGAGGTTTGAGGTAGACGGAGAAAGGTCTGGGAACAAAAAGGGAGAGAAGCTGGGCATGGAGGCAGAGGTAGAAGGATCACCGTGAGTTTGAAGCCACCCTGAGACTGCATAGTGAATTCTAGGTCAGCCTAGGCTAGAGCGAGACCCTACTTTGAACCCCCACCCCACAAAAATTAACAAAAAAATTTAAAAAAGAGCTGGGTGTGGTGGCTCACACCTTTAAATGCCAGCACTTGGGAGGCTGAGGTAAAAGGAATTCAAGGCCAGCCTGGGCTAGTGCGACTGCCTCAAAGTGGGGGGGGGGTGAGGAAGTAGAGCTGGAGAAGGAAGGTGAGCAGGGTCCCCTGGTATCACTTTTGCCTACCTGTAGTCACTGTCCCAGGGAACCCCAACTGGCCACCAGATAAGTTTGTACGGTTGGTCCTGGGCTGGACAGCCAGATACACAGGCACTTCCTTTCTTCAGTTTGCTCCTCCTCCCTGCTGGCCCATTCCAGGGACGCCACCAGCCCAGCCTCCACCCCTGGGGAAAGGTGGGGTACACTTGCCACAGGGTGCCCCCTGGTGGCCACTTGGCCCTCCAATGGCAGAGGATGCAGAAGACAAATCCTGCCCAGTGGGTGCAGAGATTTAGGGCCCTTAGGACACAGGCAAGCAGGGTGACCTCATCCCTGCTGCATGATCTCAGTTCTTCCTTCCTGCATGGTTTCCAAGTAGGCTGGAGGTCCACCAGCAGCTGTGGTTCTAAGGGAAGGGAGACCGGACTTTAGCCCAACTCTGGCTGGCTTCTGTTGGGGCATTACTGACCAGGCTGTCACATCCTGTTAGGTGGTTGGTCCCTAGCAGTAGTGCTGGTTGGGTCTGTAGGTCACCCCTCTTACCCACCCTGAACTTAAGGTCACCCATTTTTGCTTTTTGTCTTGCTTCACCCAGCCATCAACCCCTCACCCTTGCCTGGTCTTCCCCAAAGATACTGACCAAGGACTTTTGTACAATAAAGTTTAATCACAATTATAAAAATGTGGCGTTGGGTTTGCACTATTAACATATGTACACTCCAGCCCAACAAGAAGGCCATCCCCACCCCAGCCTGGTTGAGCCAGAGCCTCCAGACACCATGGTGTGAGGATGACCCACAGGGTCTGGCAGGGACACAAGATGAGGCAGGGTTCCAGGCACAGAGTCCCCAGGACTGGGGGCCCAGGGCCCCCCTGGGGGGAGAACATGGCCACTGCCCCTAGAGACCCCCTAAACTGGGGAGGATGCACATAGGGCAGAAGGGGATGTCCCCGTTAACACAAAGTAGAGGGCTGTGCAGCCCCTCAAGAATAGGATCTGTACAGGCCGGCACCCCAGGTTTCCACAGGAAACAGCTGCTGGCAGCTACAAAACATTTACAGCTTCTTCTCCGCAAAGAAAAAATGAGGGTGTGTGGGAAGGGACATGGGAGAGGCAGATTGCCTCAAGGGACTGAAGCTCCCTCGCTGGGTTTAGAGCCCCCCATCTCACATGTGGTGATGGGGGCATGTGGGCCTGGCTGAGCCCACTAAGGCTGGGGGTGCTAGGGCTCAGGGCACCAAGGGGAATAAATAGGAGTGAGGGCACCAGTCCTGCCCCACTTCAGTTGAGGGAGCCTCGGCAGCTTTCAGTGCCACACAGACAGGGTATCTTGTTGTCCTCCAACGGGAACTTGTAGTCATAGGTGATCTCCTCATCCACACCGATGGGCTGCTTGGAGTAGATCACGATCTTCTTCTGAGACTCAATGGTGATCACCTTGGCATAGCAGTTGGGCTGCAGAAGGACGCAGTATGAGCTGTAGTCCCCCTCACCCCTCCCGCCCACCCTCGGCTCAGCCCTCAGCGCACCGTGCAACAGTGGTTGATGAACCTGGCAAGATTGCCACACTTGGTGGCATCAATGATGGTGTCGTGGTCCACCCGGAACAGGTAACTGCTGCCAATACCCTCCTGCACATAGCGCTTCTCCCGCATGTCAGCCACCATCTGGAGGGTGAGATACATGGCTCACAGACCTCAGCCCCATCCCACCAGCTCCAAGGGCCTGCAGTTCTGCCTTCTGCTCCTACCATCATAACCCAGAAAAGTCACCACAACTTCTCCAAGAGCATCTGCCTAGTAACTGGGGAACCCACAGCCTACTGTGGGGCTGAGACAGCTTCTGAAATGACAATGGCCACATCAAGAACTGAATCCTACTTTTCTCTCCTAGGATAACCCCTCTCAAACAGGCACCTGCTGGGCAGCTGGGAGAGCAGATGGCAGGTCATCTGTGCCAGGACCACAGCCTTGTTTGGGAAAGCGCATCTTATTCTGAGGAAGCAGGCAATGTGTCTGCACGCACGCTGTGGGGGACCTCACCCCCTTGTAGAGTTCTAGCCGCTAGCTTTTAAAAACTATTTTAAAGCTTTTTTTCCCCTCCACTTTTGTGTGTAATGTGGTGCATCTTATATGCACCTCATGTGCTCGCTGGTAGTACCCCAACAGAATGTAGGGTGTCCCTCTCAACCACTCTTGCAACCATTCTTATTTCTTACTGAGCTTCCTGTTTTTCTTTCTTCTTTTTTTTAAAAAATACTCTGTTTTTCTTTATTTATTTGCAGAGAGACAGAGGGAGAGAAGAGAGAATGGGCGCACCAGGGCCTCCAGCTGCTGCAAACAAACTCCAGATGTGTGCACCCCCTTGTGCATATGTCTTATGTGGGCACTGGAGAATTGAACCTGGGTCCTTTGACTTTGCAGGCAAGCTCCTTAAACACTAAGCCATTTCTCCAGCCCCTCTTTCTTCTTCTTCCACATAACTGGGGTCTCTGCTCCCCTATGGGACTGGGATTACAGACACATGCTGGCCATGCCCAGCTGTCCTGGGTATTGAACTCAAGCTGTGTCTCAGGCCTCCTTAGGCCTTCAGGCTAGCACAGGAAGTGCTCCCAACCACTGAGCCATTTCTCTAGCTCCTACCCTTGAGTAGAGCTTCTTCCAGGTGTCTATCCCCGGCCACAGTCCACCCATCCAGTGGTATTACTGGGTTTCATCTGTGTTCTGAGGGACTTGAACCTCATCTATCTGCCCTGGAACAAATCTTGAGTAGCCCAGACCTCCCTGGAACACATGGAGAGCCTTCTGCCTCAGCCTCCCAGGGCTGTGACTAAACGTATTGGCCAAGCCAGGCTTTCCACGACACCCCCTCCCCCCCACTGTGAGGGAGGCTCTCACTTTCTAAGCCCAAGCTGAACTGGGAGTCACTATGTAGTCTCAGGGTGGCCTCAAACTCACAGTGATCCACCTACCTCTGCCTCCAAGTGCTGGGATTATAGGTGTGCACCACCATGCCCAACTCATGCCAGGATCTTAATCACACTCTTCTTTCTGCTTCTCCCACCTCACTGGGGTCCCATCACACTCCTAGCTGCTAGGGTGGTGTTCTAAGGGGGCCTCAGTACCTTTGCCTTCAGCCTGCATAGCCAAGTCACTACCTGATACTGTCAACCACCTTGGGCCCACAGCCTGTCACCTCTGCTGCTACTGCGCAGTCCACAACTTGACCCAGATATGCCACAGTCCCACTGGGCTATTAGGAAGCCTCTCAAGTCCTTGGTAGACTGCTTTCAGGCTTCTTTCCATAGGACCACACTGACTAATATGGGTTCTGAGGAGTCAGCTTTTGTACCTTTAGGCCTATGTGACTTTCACTGGCCTAAAGGTTTCCTCACCAGGCATACCGACCTCATGCTGGCTCTGGGCTTTTGCACATGCTGTCCTGAAAACAGGAGCACAAATCTCTCCCCTTGAAAACCATTGTCTCTGGGAGGTCCTATGGCCCTGGCCTATGTCCCCAAACCTCTGCCTCCCTTAACATCCCTGTATCATTGTTACTGTCCAGTGTTCCCTGCATACTTGAAGGCAGTCTGGGTCCTACCCAGAACCACTTAAACCTGGTCTTGGAACTGGGATGGGGATGAGTGGGCTTTGTCCCAATGGTCAAAGGGTCTTCATGTGAAATCCACGCTGCTAATCAGATCAGCAGTTGGGCCTGGAGCCTTCCTTACCTGGCGGATGTTCTGGCCCACATATTCTATCACCATCTCGTCAGCTGCAATGGGCTCCATGGCAAACAGACCCCACTCATGAATCCGGCTCCGGCCAAATCGGAGCTTCTTCTTTCGGAACTAGGGAGGCAGAAGGAAGACTGCACTGCTAACGCCTCACACAACACAGCTCCTTGTCTTTCCTGCAGACCTCCCAGGTCTACTCCCCTCCCCCCACACACACACCCTGGGGACCACAGGATCCCGTCAGGGGCAGCTCTTTGCTTCAGCCTTCACCCGGCCACCTCACCTCACCCTCACCTTGAGCTGGTTTAGCTTTAGCAAGTCACTATCCATGATGGCTGAAGTGCCAATAGCACTCAGCAGCCGCCGCTGCTCCGATCGTCGCTCAGAAAGCACCCGATTAGTCCCCTGCAAAAAGTATGACCAGAGAGGAGGTAAGCATCAGGATAGGTAGGAGGTAGTGAGTGGGCTAGACCTCAGACAGAGCCCTACCTGAGTGTCCACGCCTTCCAGCTGCCGGGCTGAGACAGGGCACACGTCCAAGTACTTGTCTTTCTCTTTCTTACTGATGGGGTAATAGCCTTCACTGCGTGCAGAGCCAGTCTGGTGCTCACGGGGGCCATCCTGGGGTCGCCGCTTTCGCTTTGGAGTGCTTAGGTTGGTGAGTGCAGGGTGTTAAAGAGAACAAATCCTTCACTGGCCTATATCCTGAAGCCCCCACCTTGTCTACCCCGCTACAAGAAAGGGAAGTGGATACAAGCTAGTGAGAATACTGTTAAGGGTCAGATGAGATCAGACAGTCCAGCTCAAGAGACACAAGGCAGAAGAAAAGAGAGCTGGGCAGCCAGAGGTGACCCCAAAGGCTGGAAAAGGCACAGCAAGTTAGAGTGAAAGGGAGGTCAATAGAGCCCTAGGAGTGACCTGAAGATAATATACCTTGCTCTGATCCTGGGGAAGGTGCCCACACCCCAGCCCCCTGGCATAGGCAGACCCAACTCTGCAGCTCAGGATATTTGTGTGATGGACCCAGTGGGTGTCATTAAGCCAGTCAGCACCACTGGTCTGCTGCAGCAACTGCTCATATGTGAGCCTCAGGTAACTCATATCTTCCAAGTCCAGGCCTGAGTTCCAAATGTCATATAAGATGGTCATCTGCTCAAACTCACTTCGGGGCTCAAAGGAAGGAGGTGGCGGGGGTGGGAGGGGTGGCCGCCGGCGCCGGGTATGGGAACGCAGGCTGCGTCGCCGGATGGCTCCCTCTTCCTCACTGCTACTGCTGCTGCTACTCTCTGAAGATTCAGACTCCTCCTCCTCCTCCTCCTCCTCCCCCCCTTCCTCCTCTGGCTGCTGCAGCTGTGGCTGTAGCTGCTTTGGCTCCTCTGCCTCAGCCACTACCACCTCAGGAGCTTCCAAGACCTCATCAGCTGGGGAGCTGAAGAGCGTGGCAGGGGCAGGAGATGGCTCCAAGGGCCGAGGTGCTGTCAAGGCAGATGGGGGTTTGATGGCCAGGGCATAGTTGTGCTCCAGCAGGATGTGGCTGAGCAGGAGGCTTGGGCGCTCAGCCTCATCTGAAGTCTCAGTGGCCTCTGAGTCGTCACCAGTAGGCAGAGAGGTCAACCTACATCGGGCAGGGGTCAGGGCCAAATCGGCCAGCACCGCTAGGTCAACTTCTGTCCCTGGCTCAGCTTCTTCCTCCTCATTGGAGCGGCTTCGGCCTCCAGCTCGGCTGCGAACCCCTCGGGCCACCTCCTCAGGCCAACTCTTGACCAGAGATGCATGGTCCAGGGGCAGGTTGCGAATGGTCCGCTCCATGCCCCGGGGGACTTTGCGAGAGACTGGGCCAGGAGACTTGGCCTGTACCGGGGCAGCAGGGGGTGGTTCTGGAGCTGGCACCTCCTCCACAGCAGAAAAGGAGACAGTTTTCCGGCGTTTCTTGGGTGGGGGCAGGAGAGGGATAGGGGAAGAAGGGCGCTCATCTGGGCGGGGTGTAGAGACTGGGGGTCCAGCTGGTGGCTCTGGGGGAGGCTGGGGCATACTGGGTGGTGGCTCTTCAGAGGGACCTGGGAAAGAACATGGGAAGAGGCCAGAATGTCAACCTCATCTGACAGTCATCCAGGGCAGAAGACCTGGGCTCAGCTGCACTGGAGCTGCCTCGCTTTACCAGGGGGTGCCCCTTCTTCAGCTTCTGCCTAGCAGACTCACGCTGATGTGCAGACAAACTTCTTACTCAGGGAACACTCTGCTTGCTTTTCCCTATCTACTCATACTATTGTCAGAACTGTGGTGTCCCTGAGCAGGATGGGATTCTGTACCTGCTCATTCATCCAGGTGACAAGTACAGACTGAACCTCAATGCCAGGCATGAAGAAAACTGGCTGAGCAGACATACAGACATATTTCCAACATCCTCAGGGAGCTTTTGTCCCGTGGAAGAAAAACATCTAAATAAAATACACAGCCAAGCTTGCAAGACTGAGAGGGAAGGGCTTCCACAAACACTGAGAATGTAGTCTGAATGTAGACTGGTGATGATGATAAAACCACATCCAAAAACGAGGCAAACAGACCAAGACAATTTTTGTCGGCTGCACTTTATAATTATTAACTAAAGCTGGGCATGGTGGTGCATGCCTTTAATCCCAGCACTCAGAAAACACAGAGAGGAGGATCGCTGTGAGTTCGAGGCCACCTTGAGACGACACAGTGAATGCCAGATCAGCCTGGACCAGAGTGAGACCCTAGTTTGAATAACAACAACAACAACAAATATACACACACACACACACACACACACACACACGCACTAGTTAGAATGAATTAAAATATCCATTATTTCAACTATAACATTCTTTGGTCTAGGTGAAACAGAAACAACAGTAATAAGATGCTTACTTTAGATCAACTGCCACATAAGCCTGAGAGCCTTTCTGGGTTGGAGAACACAGAGTTTGACTCCCCAGAACCCAGGTAAAAAAACAATAACAACAACAAAACAAACAAAAAAAAAAAATACGGGGCTGGAGAGATGGTTTAGTGGTTAAGCGCTTGCCTGTGAAGCCTAAGGACCCCGGTTTGAGGCTCGGTTCCCCAGGTCCCACGTTAGCTAGATGCACAAGGGGTGCAAGTGTCTGGAGTTCGTTTGCAGAGGCTGGAAGCCCTGGCGCACCCATTCTCTCTCCCTCTATCTGTCTTTCTGTGTCTGTCGCTCTCAAATAAATAAATTAATTAATTAAAAAAAAAATACGAAAAAACCAGTTGGGGCTTGTTTACCCAAAGCAGATTGGGATTGAGGGGAGACTGCCTCTCAAGGAAATACATAGATGAGCAATCAGAAACAGCAGCAAATATTCTCCTCTGGCCTCTGCAAGCACAGCATGGGGTATGCATATTGCACACACATGTGCAGACATCATACACATACATACTCTATATACACAACAAAACTGTCACAGGGTGTGGTGAGGCACGTCTTGGGAGGTAGAGGTAGGAGGATCATCATGAGTTTGAGGCCATCCTGAGGCTACATAGGGAATTCCAGGTCAGCCTGGGCTACAGCGAGATCCTCTGGTCCAGGCTGTAGTGGAATTCCCTATGTAGTCTTAGAGTGGCCTCAAACTTATGGTGATCTTCCTACTTCTGCCTTCCAAGTGCTGGGACTAAAGGCATGAGCCACCACACCTGGCTAAAATAAAACTTTTAAAATAAGAAGCTGGAAGTCTATATTAAATGCTTTATAAAAACTTGTCTGCAGGGCTGGAGAGATGGCTCAGTACTTAAAGTGCTTACCTACAAAGTCTGACCGCCTGGATTCAATTCCCTAATACCCTTATAAATAAAGCCAGATGCATAAAGTGGTATATGCCATCTGGAGTTCATTTGCCTTCAAGCTGGGCATGGTGATGCACTCGTTTAATCCCATCAAAAGTTTTGAGATAGGAGGATCACCATGAGTTTGAGGCCAGCTTGGGCTGCAGAATGAGTTCCAAATAACAAACATCAACAACAACAAAAATAAACCTATAACGGCTGGAGAGATGGCTTGGGGTATATTAAACAAACAAAACCCCTTTTTCTTCCAGCAAGGTGTGGTGGCTCACACCTGTAATTCCAGCACTCCAGAGGTAGAGGTATTAGAACCACCTATGAATTCAAAACCAACCAACCTAAGCTATAGTGCCTCAAAAAGGTGGGGGTTGGGTGGGAGGCTGGGGAGATGTACAAAGTTGCAAATGCATTTGGAGCTTATTTGCAGTGGCAGGACACCCTGGTACTCCCATTCATTCTCTCCCGTCTATTCCCCTCTCATTTGCTCCCCACCCCCTGCTTGCATGTAACAAAATGTTTTGAAGGTGGGGGAGGCTGGGAGATGTCTCAGCACTGGCTGCGCAAGCATGAAGGCATGAGAGGGCTTGAGACTGCCTGAATTCAATTCTCCAGCACCCATGTAAACAGCTGGGCATAACCACATATTTGACCCCAATCCTGAGGGATAGAGGCCAGAGTATTGCTGGGGCTTGCTGACTGAATAGCAAAAATGTCCAGATCTGGGTTTAGTGAGACTCCATCTCAAGGAAACAAGTGAGTGAAAAGAAAATATCCAACCTTTTCCTCGAGCCTCTACATGTGTGTGCATGCATCTGCACATGCACACACGCGTGCGCACACACACACATACCACACATACTCTACACACAAAGGCATGTCAAACCAACAAGGAACTTGCCTTCCTCCTCCTTTCCTAACACTAAACTTAGTGCTGAGGTCAGAAGAAAGTCTACACTAAAGCAGCCTGAAACAGATCCAAAATATGACCGGTAGGTTGAGGTAGAGACATGCCTTTGAGAACTGCTGCTGAACCCCCTCAGCTCACCTCCCAAAGATATGATGCAACTCCTACTCTCAACTTAAAGCCACTGACTTCATGAAGCCTTACCTCACTAGTAATATTTTCCTTGCAGATGCAGAAGGCTGGCACTTCTTAAATGCCAGCTTGAAGTGGCTGCAGCAAATTAATGGCTACCATAAGTGCACCTTACACTGAGCCTTTCACATGCAACAATGTAGTTCCCTGAGAGGGGCTACCAACCCTATCTCAAATTAGAAAGTTAGCCACAGAGAGATTCCTCAGTTGCCCAAGGTCATATGTGCCCAGGCAATCTGGATGGAGTTTATGCTTCAATTTGGTGCCCAGTACTGCCCTGAACACACTGTGGCTTCAGGTTTCATATCTGGTCCTACCACTTCAGAATGAAAAAGCAGCCAGTATTAAGCCTGGCCTGAGCAGAGAGTGATCAGTTTGTGCCAATGGCCCAAGCTGACGCTCCTAACTTGGGAATCCTGAGCAAGACCCTCAACCTGTTGAATCCTAGGTTGTGAACACCACCTGGGGTTTCAGACAGTGGAAAACTATACCTGGAAGGCCTCAGGGACTTGGCCCAGGCCTCCAGCTGCTCTGCTTGGAGGTAAAGGTAGGAGGATCATCACGAGTTTGAGGCCACCCTGAGACTACATGGTGAATTCCAGGTTAGCCTGGGCCACAGTGAGACCCTACCTCGAAAAACCAAAAAGAGAATAAACCAGACTAGAAAACAAAAGAAAGACAAGCAGGGCTGAGGAGATGGCTCATTTAAGAGTGCATGCAGTACCAGAGTAAGGATCTGAGTTTGCTCTCCTGAAGTGGGCATGGCTGTGCAGGCCTGTAACCCCAGTGTTGAGGGCCATGGAGGGAGGCAGGAGTACTGTTGCACAGGGCACATTTATCTGCATACACATGAATACACCACAGGTACACAAACCACACACAAAAGGAAAAAGAAAGGCAAGTGTTCTAATCCCTGTCTTTGGGGGTCTACTGCCAGACAGGCATAGGTCAGGAATGAATCCGTAAATCCCATTTTCTATTTTTTTTTTGAGAGGTGGAGGTGGGGTGGGCAATGGTTAAGATAGGTCTCATGTAGCCCAGACTGACCTGAAACTCACTATATTGCTGAGGATGACCCTGAACCCCTGATTCTTCTGCCTCTGTCTCCTAAGTGCTGGCATTACAGGCATATGTTACCATATCCAACTTTTCTTTTTTTTTGATTTAAACTGAGTTGGCTTCGAGTCAACTAGACAATAAATGAGCCTTCATTAATTAGGCTTCCATTTACAAGGCTGATTATCTTTGGAGGGAGTGTGTGCTTTGCTATCCTTCTAAGCCTTCTCATGGGTTCTCAGCATCAGCCATGCAACCTTCTATCCAGGTTACTCTTTCAGAAAACTGGCTATCTTTGTTACCTTGCCTCATCCCTCAACACTTGGCTTCAGTCTGAACCACTGAACTGAAATTGGTAAAGTCACCAATAACTACAATGACCTATCAGATCCAAGATATATTTCTGTCATTTATATACTTAGCTATTTTTGTGATCCTGGAGATTGAACCAGAGCCTCATGCATGCTAGGCAAATGCTACTAATGAACAATTATTCCCCAAGTCCTTTTTGAAATTTTGACAGTGAATCTTGCTAAGTTGCGCAAGCTAGTCTTGAACTCACCATATAGCCCAAGCTGACCTCAAATAGTGATCCTATCTTAGCCTTCAGGCAGCTGGGACTATCATGCCAGGATAATCTTTCTCCCCCTCCCCCTCCACCGTCCCACCCCACTGAGGCAGGGTCTCACTCTAGCCCAGGCTGACCTGAAATTCACTAGTGGTCTCAGGTTGGCCTTGAACTCATGGCAATCCTCCTACCTCTGTCTCCCACTGATGGGATTATAGGCGTGCACTACCAAGCCTGGCAATCTTTCCTCCCCCAACCTTTCATATTATTTATTTATTTGAGACAGACAGAAAGCAGCAGACAGTGAGTTAGCATGGGCATACCATGGCCTCCAGCCACTGCAAATGAATTCTAGGTGCATGTATCACCTAGTGCATTTGGCTTTACGTAGGTATTGGGAAATTAAACCCAGATAATCAGGCTTTGCAATCAAATGCTTTTAATTGCTGTGCCATCTCTCCAGTCCCTTATTTGTTTATTTGTAATTAGGACTCATACATATCCCAGACTGGCATGAACTGACTATATAGCTAAGGATGACTTTGAATTTGTGATCATCTAGCCTCTGTTTCCCAAGGGCTAGGATTACAGAGACATAGACCTCCACACATTGTTTTTACTTCTTCGTTTTAAACTAGCACTTTAACTGATGTGCAAAACTTATCCTTCCTCACTTCTTCTCATTTCCTTTCCAACCTCTTCTCTTTGCCCACTAAATCCTTGTGACAGGGCTTCCAGGCTTTGCAACCCACCTCCATACCATATATTCTTCAAGTTTTATACAAGTGAATCCACATTTATCTACACTCCCTTTCAGACATTTATCACATGCATCTACCTATTTCCAGCCAGTTTTTCCAAGGCTTCAGACCTATGACCCAATTGCCAGTATTTCTACCTGGAGGTCCAGACTATCTCAAACTCAATGCAAACTAACCTCAGCAGTTTCCTTCTTAACCGCAGCTTCACTTGTTTCTTTTCCTGGCAAATAATGCTAGCAAGTCATCCACTGTCTTGACTTCACCCTAACTTCACTCCCTGCCCATCACTCTAAACATCTACTTTACCTTACCTGCATCCTTTCACACCTTCTACTGCTAGCCTGCCTTTTCCCTTACCTCTGCCAAATCTCTTCTTGCCACAAAGGTACACATGTGGACATAGCCCTCTCCTTCCTGCCTCACAGAGATTGATGCCCTCTAGGTGGCCTGTGGCTTTCTGTTGCCCAGCTCTTGGGAAGCCGAGATAGGAGGATCACTATGAATTCCAGGGCATCCTGGGCTACAGAATGAGTTAGGACAGCCTGGACTAGAGTGAGACCCTGCCTCAAAACCAAACCAAACCAAACCCTGAGAATACATAGTGAATTCCAGGTCAGCTTGAGCCAGACCAAGACCCAGCCTTGAAAAACAAAAACAAACAAACAAAAATCCCTGAAATTTGATTCTATTAAAGGATACTCTAAGTCCCTCCCTCTTTTCACAGTCTTAATAGCCTTCTTGCATCATCATTCTCAATAGGGAATGTGGTCTTGGTCCTCAGAGGGCTTTCTCCTACTCTCAAGTAAAATCCAAATTAACATAGTCTTTGCATTTTGCATAAGCTGGCCTTCACCCTACCCACCAATCTTAGCTCTCAGCCTACTAAAAGGTTAGTTTTCTCTCAGGTTTTCCTATCTGTTGTTTACCTGCCTCAGGTACAGCCTATGTAACACCTCTCTTCTGCGATGCACATGCTCATCTCCTTGTGCTTTAGCAGGATGTTCTTTTTCTTTTCTTTCTTTGCAAGGTCAGGTCTCACCTCTGGCCCAGGCTGACCTGAAATTCACTATGGAGTCTCAGGGTGGCCTCAAACTCACAGCGATCCTCCTACCTCTGCCTCCTGAGTGCTGGGATTAAAGGCGTGCATCACCACGCCTGGCTAGCAGGATGTCCTCAAGATTCTGAGTACTCTGTATTTTTCCTTCATGGTGTTCACTGGCAATTACAGGTTTTCTCAAGCATCTACTCCCTAACTGGCCCATCTTTACCTGTAAACTGCAAGCTTTACAGGGTGAAAACAGTGCCTGCTGGACATACCATCATCCTGGCACCTGCTCCTGGCACTGGTAAATGCTCATTAAACTACTGCATGAATAAACAGTTATTGCATACAACAGTACAGTTATATGCCTGTACTATAGAACAAGGGACTGTGCAATCTACAAAGGAAAGCAAAGGTAGAACTAAGTTCTGGGCTAATTAACTGCCAATTTAATTGCTTATACATATTCACTACACCTTCAGGGATGAGCTTAAAAAAACTAGGAGGAGTCTGCTTGCTAAGTTTACTAAGGAATCTTTATTTTAACTTGTGTGGGAGGAGACATGTTTTACTTCACTAGCACACAAAAACCTAGGTCTACTAGGTAAATCACTTGGCAGTCTGGCTTAACGACTGGAATGCCTTCAAGGGGAAAGTTCAAGTAAATAATCTTGAGCTGGAGAGATAGGCAACACAGCAGTTAGAGAGACTTGCTTGCAAAGCATGATAGCCAGGTTTGATTCTCCAGGACCCATGTAAAGCCCAATGCACTAAGTACACACATGTCCGGAATTTGTTTGCAGCAGGAAGGAGGCCTTGGAGCACCCATATTCACACTCTGTGTCTCTCAAATAAACAAAAATAATTTTAAATATGTTATTTTTATTAATTTGAGGGGGAGCAAGCAGATAGAAAGAATGGGTATGCCAGGTTCTCTGTCCACTGTAAACAATTTTTGAAAGACAGGATGAGAGTGATGGGGGAGGAAAAAGAGAATTGGCACACCAGGGCCTCAGCAGGAATGTGCAAGCACGCACTTGCCTCACTGTGCATCTAGCTTACGTGGGATCTGGAGAGATATCAATCATGGGTCCTTAGGCTTTGCAGGCCAAGTGCCTTAACCACTAAGCCATCTCTCCAGCCCTACTGCAAACAAATTCTAGATGCATATGCCACCTGTGCATCTGGCTTATTGTGGGTACTGGGGAAATTAAATCTGGGTCTTTAGGCTTCCACTTCCCAGGACAGAACCTTAACGGCTAAGCCATCTCTACAGCCCTAGAAATATTTTTAAAAGATACACAGTAGCTGGGCATGGTGGTGCACACTTTTTTTTTTTAAATTTTTATTTATTAATTTGAGAGCGACAGACACAGAGAGAAAGACAGATAGAGGAAGAGAGAGAATGGGCGCGCCAGGGCTTCCAGCCTCTGCAAACGAACTCCAGACGCGTGCGCCCCCTTGTGCATCTGGCTAACGTGGGACCTGGGAAACCGAGCCTCGAACCGGGGTCCTTAGGCTTCAGAAGCAAACGCTTAACTGCTAAGCCATCTCTCCAGCCCTGGTGCATACTTTTAATCCCAGCACTCAGAAGGCAGAGGTAGGAGAACAGCTGTGAATTCAAGGCCAGCCTGGGACTACAAAGTGAGTTCCAGGTTGTCCTGGGCTACAATGAGACCCTACCTTGAAAAAACAAACAAACATAAAGATATATAGTCTTTTTCTTTGTATGTTTTTCCAAAAAACATCATACACCCTTACATAAAATTAATTAATGCAGGTTCCACCATTCTCTCAGACACTGACAAAAAACCATAAGGAGATCCTGTCACTAGCCCATACCACCTACCTGTAGGCCTTGCTGGAGAGGTCTCCTTTTCAGGGAGAGGTGTGATGGGGGAACCTTCACCCCTGTTGGGTTCAGGCTGCTCAGGAGGAGCTGGGAGGGGCTCCGGGACTTCTCTAGAGGGCAATGAGGCTGAGGGAATGGTTGCTGGATGCTCCTCTTCCTCCTCTTCTTCTTCTTCTTCTTCTTCAGAGGAGGAGGAGGAGGACTCTGATGATGAAGAGGATGATGAGGATGAGGAGGAAGATGACGAAGACGAGGAGTTGGAGGAACTGCTGCTCTCAGAGTCTGACGTGCTACCATTTTCACCATCTGAATCAGCATACAGAGAACATTTGGAGGACGAATCGCTTTCCTCATCTAGAAATACAAAGGGGCAATCAGGCAAGGTGGGAAGACCCTTACTTGATCAAGCTGAGGAATCATTTACTAACTCAGTAGTCTGGATATTAGGGTCTAGGCCAGCTGTTGGAAATCTAAGATGTCAAGGAGCTAGATAAGCAAAATCTGTCCATAGGTGAAAAACATTAGTCTGAGTGGCTGGGGAGGATAGTGAAAGGGAACCCTGGATTCTGCCTAGAGGAGGAAAGGAGGGAAGCTCTCCTTAAGAAGATGCTGACATAAAGAATAATAAAAGATCCCTGCACAGAGAAATAGGGTTTGAACAACAATGTCAAAGGCAAGAGAATAAAGACTTGGAGACTGGCAAACAGTCTGCTTGGATGACCAAGGTAGGTCCTTAAGGAATCACATGGACAATGAATTCTGAGAAAGGCTTCTGGGGAGAATGAACATTATGTGCTTTGAAAGTAGAAAGGGGACTATGAAAGGGGAAGGAGAGACCTAAAAGGGTGGGTGGAAATGGATATATGGGACATGAAAGCAGGAGGAACTAGTTGGGAGAGAAAGGGGACCAATAAGGGGGGAAAGGGGAATGTGGGGGAAATAAGAATAATATCTAATATGATAAATGTATGAAAACATTACAATAAAATTTATTACTTTGTATGATAAAAATAATTTGTAAAAGGCTCCAAAACATTACATGTTCTATACTATGAGAGATTGGGTTCTAAGTGTAATCCTAGTACTAAAAGACTCATGAAAGTGAGGCCAGCTTGGGCTCCACAGGAGTCAAGGGAAGGCAACTGAGCATGGAGGCTCACACCTACAATCCCAACACTCAGAAGGGTGAGACAGGAGCATTGTTATGAGTTTGATATCAACCTGAGCCAGGGAATTCCTGGTTAGCCTGGGCCAGCATAAGACCCTGCCTCCAAAAAAACAACAGGGGGGGAAAAAAAGGAAAAGAAAAGAAAGGCATCTAGGAAGTACAACTGTACAGCTGATAGGATGAAAGTAAAGGAGCACATATGAGTAGCTTTCATTCTTAGCAGATAATCCAGCCCTCTGCTTCAGTAACAAGGTCCATTTATCATCCTGGCCTCTACTAAAAGAGTACCTCAGACATTCACTGACCACCATGTAGCAAACTGACTCTTTTTTCAGGTCCCCCATCTTATCACTCTACCCCGAGCTTTTCTCAGGTTGCCTACCCTACCACTCTACCCCACTACCCTATTTCATTTCTTCAAAACTCTATATCTAAAATGATAGGATTTGTTCACTAGTTTGTCAAGTCTCCACCAAGCTCTCAAAAGCCAAGAACCACATTCTAAGTTCCTACAAAATACCTGCACATAGGAGCTTCAATATTTATTTCTGAAAGAATGTACCTACAACTCAAGTGGACATGGGAGCCAAAGGTCTTCAAATGGTCAGAAGACTGTCTTCACAAAGGAAGAGGGAGAGACAGTTTGGTGAGCATGCTTAAAGGATAGTGCTCAAGGGCTAGAGAGATGGTTTGCTAGTTAAGGCATTTGCCTGAGAAGCCTAAGGACCCATGTTCAACTCCCTAGATTCCATGTAAGCCAGATGCACAAAGTGACACAAGTGCAAGGCCATACATACACACAGTGGCACATGCCTCTGCAAGTGGCTGGAGACCCTGACACACCAATTCTCTCTCTCATAAAAAAAATAAAGGGACGGCTAGAGAGATGACTTAGCAGTTAAGGTGCTTGCCTGTGAAGCCTAAGAACTCATGACCAAAATCTCCAGGTCCCATGTAGCCAGACACAGAGTGACATAAGCACACAATACTACACACGCACCACAGGGGGAACATATATCTGAGTTTGTTTGCGGCAGCCGAAGGCCCTGGTACACCCATTCTCTCTCTCTCTCTATGCCTCTTTCTCTCTCAAAATAAATAATAATAAAATATATAAAGAGGCTGGAGAGACGGCTTAGTGGTTAAGATGCTTGCCTGCAAAGCTTGATGACCCATGTTCAACTCTCCAGATCCCACATAAACCAGATGCATAAGGTGATTCAAGTGCGCAAGGTTGCACATGGGCACAAGGTGATGCACATGTCTGGAGTTCAATTATAATGGCTGGAGGCCCTGGCACAACAATTCTCTCTCATTAAAAAAAAATCCAGGCATGGTGGCACATACCTTTAATCACAGCATTCGGGAGGCAGAGGTAGAAGGATCACCGAGTGTTCGAGGCCACCTGAGACTATATAGTGAATTCCAGGTCAGCGTGGGCTAGAGTGAGACCCTACCTCAAAATAAATAAATAAATAAATAATAGACAGGTGTTGGTGGCACAGACCTTTGATCCCAGCACTTGGGAGGCAGAGGTAGGAGAATAGTCATGAGTTCAAGGCCACCCTGAGACTACATAGTGAATTCCAGGTCAGCCTGAGCTAAGGTGAGACCCTGCCTCAAAAAAACCAAAATAACGATAATATTAATAAAACAACAGTGCTCAATGGGGGAAGGTCCAGCCTGGCAGCATTAAGGGGCCAGAGAAGACACAACCCTCTTCTCTAGGACTTGGGAAAAGAAGTCTTTGTTGAGCTGCTTGTAGGGGAGAGTTGTTTCAAAAGAAGCAAGCAGAAGGAAGCATTCTGAGTTCTGGGATTAATGCTTCCAAAGGGCCCAGGTTTCTTTTCTTTTCTGGTTGTTAGGTGTAGGGTCTCAATCTAACTCAGGCTGACCTGGAACTCACTATGTATTCTCAGGGTGGCCTCGAACTCATGGTGATCCTCCTACCTCTACCTCCCCAGCGCTGGGATCAAAGGTGTGTGCCACAACGCCCCCAGCTTTTTTTTTTACACTTTTTTTTTTTTTTTTTTTAATATTTGAGAGACAGACAGACAGACAGAGAGAGGCATCAGAGCCTTCAGCCACTGCACACAAACTCCAGATGCATGTGCCACCTTGTGCATGTGATTGACGTAGATCCAGGGTAATTGACCCTGGGTCCTTTAGCTTTGCAGGCACACGCTTTAACCACTAAGCCATCTCTCCAGCCCAGGGCCCAGGTTTCTAAAGGATGTGGCTATAAGATCTTTCAATGCAAAGGGTAAGGGTGGCCAGAGGTGTAGCAGGAAGATTATTTAAGTTCAGGAAAAAAACGGCAAGTGGCCTAATGCCTTCCTTTCCAAACCAGAGTTCTTTTTCTTTGGGGAAGGGGGAGGTTGGAGGTAGGGTCTTACTCTAGCCCAGGCTGGACTCAAACTCACAGCAATCCTACCTCCGCCTCCTTAGTGCTGGGATTAGAGGCATGTGCCACCATGCCTGCCCAAACCAGAATTTTCACATCCAAGTACTAACCAGGCCTGACCTTGCTTACCTTCCAAGATCAGACAGGATTCAGGGTAGTATGACCATAGACACAAGCCAGCATTCTATCCAAGTGTCTGCACTTACCATCTGATGCCTCTGTCTCCTTCTTGGTGGCATCAACAGCTTCCTCTTGCTCTTCATCTTCCTCATCTTCCTCATCCTCCTCCTCATCCTAAAAAAAAAGGAGAAATGGGGGACTAGAGAGATAGCTCAGTGGATAAATTGCTAGCCATGCAAACATGAGAATCTGAGTTTGGATTCCTAGCACCCACGTAAGAATGGCAGACATGGTGGTGTGTGCCTGCAATCCCAGTGGTGGGAGGAGTTAGGGAACCCCCGAGATTCATTGGCCAGTTAGTCTAGCTGAATTGCCTAGCTCTAAATTCAGTGAAAGATACAAGATGCTTTTTCAAAGGATATAGTAAGGTAGTCATGGTGGGACACCTTTAGTCCCATCACTCAGGAGACTGAGTTCAAAGACAGCCTGGGAGTACAGAGTAAGTTACAGGTCAGCCTGGGATAGAGTGAGGGAGACCCTACTGCAAAAAAAAAAAAAAAAAATCAAAGTGGAGAATGATAGAAAAAGATATCAACATTAACGTGTGTCCTCAGCATGTACACACACCCACACATATACACATTTAAAAAAAAAAGAATTAAGGGCTGGAGAGATGGCTTAGCGGTTAAGCGCTTGCCTGTGAAGCCTAAGGACCCCGGTTCGAGGCTCGGTTTCCCAGGTCCCACGTTAGCCAGATGCACAAGGGGGCGCACACGTCTGGAGTTCGTTTGCAGAGGCTGGAAGCCCTGGCGCGCCCATTCTCTCTCTCTCCCTCTATCTGTCTTTCTCTCTGTGTCTGTCACTCTCAAATAAATAAATAAATAATATTTAAAAAGAAAAAGAATTAAGGACAAATGGGGACTGCTTCCTTCTACTAAGACTCCAGACCAGACAGAAAGCTGGCTATGGGGAAAGAGGTTCAGGAAAAAAAGACTTCTGATAGAGGCAGCATACCTGGTTCCTTACCTTATCTGAGGAAGACTCCTGGGATGCTTCCTCCCCTTCACTGTCCAGAGCAAAGGCCTTCCGGTGCTTGCCCTGTGTCTTGCCTCTCTCTTCATCTCTCTTTGGGGGCTTGGTCCCCGGGCGTCCTGATTCCCCAGCCTCCTTCTCTCGCTCAGGATCTGCAAGAAGTCAGAGTAGTTACCATCAACCAAAAGTTACTGCTCTCCTATTCCATATTCACACATACTACTGCCTACTTTCCAGACTGGAAGCTGAAGCTCAGTACATAAACAAGAACACATTCACCTAACATCTTATGCAAACTGTAATACATCCCACCCATTCATCTTTCATCCTTTTCTCTTTTTTTTTTCCTTCTTTTTTGAGGCAGACAGCTCAGACTTTGACATACTAAGGACAAAGGTTATAAAACAAAAGCATTAGATGATAAACTTGAGTAGATGAACCCTTGAAGGTCTGTTTCTAAATACTGAAGTTATCTGCCTGGCCCTTAAAGACGCCCTGACTACTTCAGCCTGCCTTTTGCTTCCTGTAACACTGTCCGATTTCCCACTCACCATCTTCATCTTCCTCAGCTGGAGTAGAGGGCCGGGGCCTCTTTTCCTCACTAGCCTCTGAAATTTCTGATGGTTCCTTCCGCTTTACCTGGGTGTAGGGAAGAGATAAACGAAGCCCATTTAGAACTTGCCCATCCTCCACCATTTCCCCAAGGAAGGGAGGCCCCCCAACTTTCTTCACCTTACTGAGCAAGACCACATTCCTGGTTACCTTGAAAGAAGGTAGCCGCAGAGCCCCTCGAAGCCCTGATCCAAAGGTGAAGGCTTCTATGCCTGTAGCACCTCCACTCTTGGCCCAGTCTACAAGGGACAGCATGCCTGGCTCTTTGAGCTTCATCTTCTCTTTATCCTCCTCCTTAGCTTGCTGTTTGGCTGCATTCTGAAATGGCTGTAAACATAAGGGGGATTAAGCCACAGAACCCACATCCCAGAAACCACTTCTAGGCCCCAGGAACACAGAAGGCCATCAACTTACTCCTCTATTAAACCTTATTTCTGTCCTACTAGCCCCGTATTTCTAAGGTGTGCTCATTTAATCTGCCCATCCTACGTGAGGAAACAGCTATTATGTGTCCTACTTTGCAAATGGTAGAAATGAAAACAAGCCCCAAATGACTTAAGGGTCTTACACCCAGCAAGAAAGCAAAGGAGCCAGGAGAATGATCTAATTCAGACCTATACTTGTCTTTGCTCTGTCCCCTCCTCCTCCCAACTCCCATGCTCATGTGCCCACAGCCTAACTTTGCACTTGCTTTCATGTTCTTTCCTAATTTAAACTGGGCAACCTGGAGGAACCAGGGGACTACCTCCTCTGGCAAAGCCCCCCACAGTTCCCAGCATTAGCCCTCCTTACCTTCGCCTTCTCTTCCTTACTTTCCCACCACTGGTCAAAAGCTCCAAAGGCCACATTCTCCACCATCTTGCGGTTGAGGTCTCGCTGCATGATGCTCTTCATCTCTTGTACTAGGGTAGCTAGCACACGGCCCACAGTGCCTGCTGATGGTAGAGTCTTGCCTTCTGCCTGCTCTGCTTCCTCCCTGAGAGGCAGCCGTGCCTCTTCTCCCGAGACTGAAGAGGGCAGAGGCTCAGCGGCCATGGGCAAAGGCAGGTGATAGGCCTCTCGGGAGTATGCTCCACGGCCTTCTTGCCCTTGTGTGTACAGAGCATAGGGCAAGCCATAGGTTGCTTCTTGTGGGGGCGGGAAAGGAAGAAAGGCCTCGCCAAAGGCCCCACCAGGAGGACCAGCTGAGGCAGCAGTCAATCCCTTGCCCTGTCGTAGCTGGTGGAGCCGAGTTAACATCTGAGTCTGCATCTGGAAGGACATAGGCATCCCTCCCCACTGAGCCCCAAGTCGATCCATAAGTTCCAGGGAGTTCACAAAGTCATAGATGTGGGGTGGTGGTGGGGGTGGGGGTGGGTACTCAGGGGGTGGTGGCCCATCAGGACGGGGTGGAAGGAGGTAGGCAGATTGATGGGGAGGATAACCAAGGGGAAGGGAAGCAAGGTAGGGAGGGGGAGGAGGTGGTGGCGGTGGTGGAGGTTGCTGGGGAGGTGTTGGGGCCGGAGGGGGTGAGCCACCCCTGTCATCATCAGAGATCTCCATATCCTCTCCAGAAGAACATGGGGAAGCCTGTGGAGTGCAAGAGAGTTATAGACAGCTCCTGCTTGTGCTCCCTGAGCTTCCCCTCCAAATTTGTTCTTGACAAAGTCCCTTCCCTCTTCCCCAGCTATAATAACCCTGCTTCCTGGATCCCAGACCACCTACTACTGGCCGCAAGCTCACCTGGCTCTGTCCATTGGCTTTAGGAGACTCCCTGGTAGCCCCCAGTTCTCCACTCCCTGTTGGTGCCACATCTTCAAAATTAGCTGGAGCTGGAGGGGGCGTGCAAGGACCATGACCTGACCCAGAAACCACTTCACTCCCTGCATCTCTAACCCCAGGGCCTGTACTGTTGTTCTCTTCCTCCTCCTCTGTGTCAGAAGCCAGGAAAGAAAATTTAGAGCGCTGTTCCTTTAGCAGCATTTCAATGCGGGAATCCAGGCTGCTGTGCTGAGCAAAGGGCACACTTTCATTGGTAGTCTCTGGGGCTGGGGAGCCAGAACGAGCTGGTGACACTGGGTGGGGGGAAGTCCGGGCTTCTTCTCTCTCAGGGCTGGGCCCCCCACCTCCTCCACCAGGTTCTGGAGGTTCTGGGGGTGGCGCCTCTGAAGCAGGAGGCCGGTAGTCTTGATCAGTGGACCGGTTGGGCTCAGGGGGTAAATAAGAGGTGTAGGAAGGTGGGAAGCGTTCAGCTGTATTTTCAGCAAAAAGGGCCCCAGGGGGGTCCTCCCTTGTTGCCCGGCGGGGTGGGTATGAAGTATGGCGCTGGTAGCGATTCCAGCTTTCATAATATGATGGGTAGTTTGAGTCAGAACCACGAAACTGAGAAGCCGAGGAAGAAGAGGATGATGAGGAAGATGAGGACAATGAGGAGGAAGAGGAGGAAGATGCAGTAGTGACTGCTGTGGTGGCTGAGATGGCAACAGAGGCAGTTGTGGGGGCTGAAGATGCAGAGAAATGGCGGCGAGAAAAGGAATCTTGGTAGCTGTTCTCTGATCTTCGGGGCTTGAAGGAGGTTGAAGTAGTACTGCAGAAAAAGAAGCAGTTAGCTGGACTCATCTCTACAAGACCAAACCTGTCCTATTCTCATATCAAGAGCCCCTCCACATTTGCCCCCAAAAGAACAAGAAAACATCAGATTCTAAGCTATTGTCCCTGAACACAGTAATTTTTGGGCTGAATCCACAGGGAGATTAAAACAAATGGTTTCTATCTAACTCCCTCAGAGATTTTGGGCTGTTTCTCAGTGGCAGCTCCCACAATTTGATGGCAAAGGTCCCAGATGGGGTGTGCTGTGTACCTGCTGGAGTAGGCTGAGTCCTGAGAGTAGGGTGTACTGCCCCGAGATGTGTAGGGGGTTCCTTGGGAGGACTGAGGGGTGAACTGGCCAAAGGAAGATGGGGTATCTTGTCGACTAGAGAAGCTTGTATCCTGGGAGCAAGGGGTGCCATTGCCAGGGGTGCTCCCCACAGCAGTGCCTGCTGGGTAGGCAACTGTGTCAGAGGAAGAGCGGCGGCGGACATCAGTCTGAGGGAGAGTGGGGCAAGGAGAAAGGAAAAGAGATCAGGCACCATTTGAAACCCTGCCCTGCCCCTACCCAAAATTCTTATTAGTTCCTCATCTTTTAGAAACATCTAAGCATCTTTTTTCTGTTCTTCCTATACTTGATAATGAATTCTAGAACCTCCCCAGAACGGCTCCTGCTCCTCAAGATCAGGCACTGTGTTCACATGGCTGGGGCTGTGGCAGCCACAAGCTTCTCACCGTCTCAACTGTAACACCAGAACCCTGGAACTTCTCACTCAAGGCCTTGCCCCCAGTGGGCACAGTCTGAGGGGTGTAGGAGCCATTGACAATCAATTCATAGTACTTCATTCGCTGTTGTCCTAGGAAAGAAGTGAGAATCAACAGTCAGAAGGAGAAAACAGGCTAGGCGTGATAGTGCACACCTTTAGTCTCAGCACTTGGGAGGCTGAGGTAGAAATGCAGTAAGTTCAAGGTCAGCCTGGGCTAGAGTGAGACCCTGCCCTGAAGAAAAACAGAAAAGAGAAAACAGCTCTTTCCTGATTTAGTGATCCTGTTTTTGCTTCATGCATCTTCTCATTTCCCATGTCTTAATCTTAGGTTTGAATTTCAGAGCTCCTACTTTATCTCTATCTTTGGAAACATCCTTGTTTGTTTCTTTTATAGATTTCTTTTTTACACACGTGTGTGGTATGCACATACACATGTACAAGTGTGTGTGTGTGTGTGTGTGTGAGTGTGTGTGTGTTAGAGGTTGACATCAAGTGTCTTCCTGGACTGCTCTCCACTTTATTTAGTGAAGCAGGGTCTCTCACTTGAATACAGACACTGGTCAGCTTACCCCAAGGATCTTGTCAAAATGTCCCATGGGGATAGAGAAATGGCTCAGATGGTTAAGGTACCTGCCTGCAAAGCCTAACAACCCAGGTTTGATTCCCCAGGACCTATGAAAAACCAGATGCACAAAGTGGCATATGCATCTGAAGTTTGTTTGCAGCAGCTAGAGGCCCTGGCATACCCAATCTCTCCATTTCCCTTCCTCCACTTGTAAGTAAATTAAAAAACCTCCCAAGTACTGGGTTCATAGAAGGGCTGCCATACCCACCCAACATTTAGATGGGTGTACTTGGGTGGCAAACAGTTTATCCACTGAGCCATCTCTCCAGCCCCTGTTTTTTGTTGTTTTTTTTTAAAATAAGAAATATCTCTTGGGAGTTAGAGAGACAGCTCAACAATTAACGCATTTACCAGCAAGGCCTATGGACCCTGGTTTAATTGTCAAGTACCCAGATAAAGCTGGATGCACAAGGTGGCGCATGCATCTGGAGTTTGTTCATTGCAGTGGCTAGAGGCTCTGGTGTACCCATTCTCTTTCTATCTGCCTCTTTCTCTCAAATAATACATAGAGAAATGAATTTTAAAAAAAGAAAGAACCGGGCGTGGTGGGGCATGCCTTTAATCCCAGCACTTGGGAGGCAGAGGTAGGAGGATCGCAATGAGTTCAAGGCCACCCTGAGACTCCATAGTGAATTCCAGGTCAGCCTGGGCTAGAGTAAGACCCTACCTTGAAAAACCAAAAAAAAAAATTCAAAAAAAAGAAAGAATGAATGAATCTCTTGGGCTGGAAAGATGGCTCACCGCTGTTAAAGGTGTTTTGCAAAGCCTGCCAAACCAAGTTTGATTCCACAGAACCCATGTAAAACCAGACTCACAAAGGACAACATGTGTCTGGAGTTCATATACATTGGCAGAAGGCCCTGGCATGCCCATTCTCTTTCTCTCAAAAAAATTAAAAGAAAAAAAAAAAAAAAGAGTCTCATGCAGCCTAGCTGTAGCTGAGGAAGCTCTTTTCTGCCTGCACCTCCCAAGTGCTGGGACTATAGGTGTGTACCATGACACTTGGGTTTTATGGATTTTTTGGGATAGGATTTAACCATGCAGCCAAGGTTGGCCTCAAACTAATCCTTCAGCCTGTCTCAAGTGCTCAGATTACAGGTGTGTGCCATCATGTCTCTACCTCTTAACTATTATTTAAAAAAACCTTGGGGGGGTAGGGCAGAGAGATAGCTTAGTGGTTAAGGCATTTGCCTGGGAAGCCTAAGGACCCAGATTCAATTTCCCACTACCCACATAAGCCAGATGTACAAGAGGGCACATGCTTCTGGAGTTTGTTTGCAGTGGTTTGAGGCCCTGGTGTGCCCATTCTCTCTATCTGACTCCTCTCTCTCTAAATAAATTTTTTTTTTTTTTTAGGTCAGGTCTCTCTCTAGCCCAGGTTGACCTGGAATGCACTATGCAGTCTCAGGCTGGCCTTGAATTCATGGCAACCTCCTACCTGTGCCTCTTGAATGCTGGGATTAAAGGCATGTGCCACCATGCCTGGCTCAAATAAATAAAATCTGAAAAACACTTTAGGGGTTGAAAAGATGACTGGGAGGTTAAGGCACTTGCCTACAGAGCCTATAGACCCAGGTTCAACTCCTCAGTGTGCACATAAAGCCAGATGCACAAAGTGGTATATGTATCTAGAGTTTATTTGCAGAGGCTAGAGGCCTGTTCTACATATTAAGGCCTTGTCTCAAAAAATTAAAAACTGGGCTGGAGAGATGGCTTAGCAGTTAGGGCACTTGCCTATGAAGCCTAAGTACCCACATTTGACTTTCCAGATCCCACATAAGCCAGATGCACAAAGGCGAGGTAAATACAAGGTTGCACATGCCCACTAGGTGGTGCAATGGTCTGGAGCTTGAGTTCAGTGGCTGAATCCCTGGCACACCAATTCTCTCTTTCTTGGTCTCTATCTCTTGCTCTACAAACAAATAAAGATTTTTTTTTTTAAATTTAGGTAAAGCTGGGCATGGTGATATACACCTTTAGTCCCAGCAGAAGTAGGTGGATCACCATGAGTTCAAGGCCACTCTGAGACTACCTAGTGAATTCCAGGTCAGCCTGGGGCTAGAGTAACAGCTCAGTCAGTAAAGTGCTTGCCTTACAAGCATAAGGACCTGAGTTCAAGCTCCAGTACCCAAGTAATAAGGCCATGCATGATAGTACACTTGCTAATTGGCAAGCTCCAGGCCAATGGGAGACCCTGAGTCAAAGCAAAGTGGACAACATTCCTAAGGACTGACACTCAAGGTTGTCATCTGGCCTACACACATACACCCATACATACACCCACACACACTTGCTGGGGATGTGGCTCTGTAGTACAGTGCTTGGCTAGACCTGGGTTCAATGCCCAATCCAAATGAGAAAAAAAAATAACCACCATATTTTACAACACTTCACATGTGTCATACAAGCATACATATGCTACTTCCCTGGGCAATCAATGAAAGAAAAATCAGTACCCCTATTTTATAAACAAAACTGACCTGCAAAAAAGACATAAAATCAGTCAGTTGAAGAACTGGAATTCAGATCTAGTTTTGTCTGACATTAAATCCCCTCCATGTTTTTTAACCTATAAACTAACGCTGGAGAAATGCAGCCTGAAAACTAAATCTAGAATATAGTTGGGTCTGATTTGCCTTGTTTAAAGAATCTAGCTAAAAGCCGGGTGTGGTAGAACATACCTTTAATCCCAGTATTTGGGAGGCAGAGGTAGGACTGCTGTGAGTTCAAGGCCACCCTGAGACTACATAGTGAATTCCAGGTCAGCCTGGGCTAGAGTGAGACTCTTACCTCAAAAAACTAGCCCCCCCCCCCCAAAAAAAAACACAGGCTTTAATCCTAGCACTCAGGAGGAAGAGGTAGGAGGATCACCATAAGTTAGAGGATACCCTGAGACTACATAGTGAATTCCATGTCAGCCTGGGATAGAGCAAAACCTTACCTTGAAAAAACAAACAAAAAGATCCTAGAGGGATGTTCTACTTAAAAACTAAAAAGAGAGCCAGGCATGGCAACACTTTAATCCCAGCACTCAGGAGGCTGAGATAGAAAGATAACTGAGTTTGAGGACAACCTAGGGCTACAGAGTGAGTTCCAAACATGCCAGACCCCGTCTTAAAAATAAAACACCAGCAACAAAAAACAAAACAAAACAAAAAACTGGGCTTCAGTGAAAGTCAGGCCATCCACGGCTATATAGCCTAACTCGTAGAGTACTTGTGTAGCATGCACAGGTACTGGGTTCAATCCCCAGCATCACATAAACGAGATGTGGTGGCACAAGCCTGTAGTACTAACACTTGAGAGGCAGGAGGACCAGAAGTTCAACACCCTCAGTTGTGTAGTAGGTTCAAGGTCAACATGGTCTACCTGAGACCTTGTCTAAAATAAATTTAAAAATATATATATATAAATTAAACCAACACAAGGACAAGTGTGGTGGTGCATGCCTGTAATCATTGTCACTTGCAAACACCAACTAACAGCTATCCCCTTTAGATGGCACTGTAAGCTACAGTTTGTCACAGATTCCAACTTCACCATGTAATTCCTTGAAAGCAGTTTATGACTGCTTCATTTATCTTTCTTATTTTTATTTTTCGGTTTTTTGAGAAAGGGTCACACTCTAGTCCAGGCAGACCAAGAATTCAATATGCAGTTTCAGGGTGACCTCCTACTTCTGCCTCCTGAGTGCTGGGATAAAAGACATGCACCACGATGTCCCATTTATCTTTGTTCTTGAGAAAGGGTTTCACATTATGCAGCCCTAAAATTCTATATAGTCTCAGAGTGGCCTCGAACTCCCAGCAACCCTCCTACTTCTGCCTCCCAAGTACTGTGATTAAAAATATTGCCACTAAAAAAAAAAAAAACTAAAAAACGCATGCCTTTAATCCCAGCACTTGGGAGGCAGAGGTAGGAGGATTGCCGAGAGTTCGAGGCCACCCTGAGACTACATAGTGAATTCCAGGTCAGCCTGAGCCAGAGTGAGACCCTACCTCGGAAAAAAAAAAAAAAAAAAAAAAAAAACTAAAAAATATTGCCACTATACCCAGCCCTTTCATACAAGTTTTTATGGACAAAATCATGTGCTTGACTATAGGATGCTATCCCAACAATGCTGTCAATGGCATGAAAACATTAGAGGGCTGGAGAGATGGCTCAGCAGTTTAAGGTGCTTGCCTGCAAAGCCTAATAACTTGGGTTCAATTCCCTAGAACCCATGTAAAGCCAGATGTACAAAGTGGTGCATGCATCTTGGGTTTGCAATGGCTGGAGGCCCTGGCAGGCCCATTGTCTTCTCTCTGCTTGTAAATAAATGAAAATATTAAAAGTAAAAACAAACATTAGATGTTAAAGCCAAGCATAGTGGTGGCCCATGCTTTTAATCCCAGCACTTGGGAGGCAGAAGTAGGTAGGAGGATCACTGTGAGTTCAAGGCCAGCCTGGGCTAGAGATCCAACCTCAAAAAAAAAAGTACCATAATTCTTCCCTAAAATTTTAAGTTTAGGTAAACACATCTGACCCTGAGTTTTAGATAAGGAATCATGACCCTGACTGCTTGTCTGAGCTCAGTAGCATGTATGTACAACCTATGTTGGAGAGCACCATTAAGCAGCAGGCAGGAGAGCCCTCACCTTTGATATCAAGCTGGGCATGGATGATGTTGCCCATGACGGAGGTAAGGTGGAGGTTTTTGACAGTTTCCTTGGCACCCCGAGTGCTGGTAAAGAGCACACGGGCTAGACCCAGGTGCTTGCGAGTACGGGGGTGAAGGAGGATCTCTACCTCTTCCACCTCACCATACTTTCGGCACATATCCTTCAGGAAGGTTTCCCGCACGTTGTCATTGAGCCTTGCAAAAGTCACTTCCTTCAGTGGGATCTGTCCGATATAGAATTCATCCAGCTGTGGAAAGGACAAGAGTTGGTCTTGTGTTTCTATAATGAGCAGAGTTTCCTTATCCTTTGGGAAATTTTAAGCAAGAGCCATGAAATCAAGACAGAGGTTTTGGGAAACCACTGGGCAAGGGAAAGGGGTCACAAGGGCTCTATCAGTCTTGACTCCCTCCTTCCTTCAATTTCTTTCACCACAAAACAGCAAGAACTAGAATAAACAAACAAAACTGAAGAACCAACAGGAAGTTAGCAGCAAGGAAATAATACACTGAGCTCAGCTTCTGACTACCATAGTTATACACTAGAAACATAAAGATGGGGAAAATTAAAAAAAAAAAAAAAAAAAAGCTAAGAGCCAGGCATGGTGGCATACACCTTTAATCCCAGCACTTAGGAGGCAGAGGTAGGAGTATGAGGCTGCCCTGAAACTACAGAAGTCAGCCTGGGCTACAGCAAGACCCTACCTCAAAAAACAGGAGATTCCCATTTAGAAAAGTTGACGTTGCTGGCCATGGTAGATGCATACCCAGCACTTGGGAGACTAAGGCAAGAGGATCCTCAGCTCAAGGCCAACCTGGATTCAATCCCCCAGTACTCATTGGAAGATAGATACACAAAGTAGCACATCCATTTGGAGTTTGTTTGCAGCCTGCAAGAGGCCCTGACTTGCCCATTACTCATCCTCATTCATATTCATTCTCTCTCTCTCTCTCTCTCCTCACAAATAAAAATACATGGCACAGCATTGGGTGTTTGTTTGCAGCAGTGGCAAGAGACCCTGTCACATTCACACACACTCATGCATGCAAATAAGTAAAAATATAAGGTAAAACAAGCTGGACATGGTGACACACACCTTTAATACCAGCACTGGGGAGACTGAGGTATGATTGCTATGAGTTCAAGGCCAGCCTGGGACCACAATATGAGACCCTATCTTGAAAAACAACTCAACAAGCCAGATATATGGAATCGAAATGTGACATTGTCATCAGAAATAAAGACCAAATGTTGAGAAGTCAAGGATACTTTTGCGTAAAGCAAACTCAGGGAAGAATTCAAAAGGATGATATCGTTCTTTTTTTATCTTTTTAACTGGTTTTTTTTTGTTTTGTTTTGTTTGTTTTTTTGAGGCAAGTCCAACAGACTGGCCTTTTTTTTTTTCAATGAGAGTGAGAGAGATGGTGCGCCAGGGCCTCAAGTCACTGCAACCGAACTCCAAACATGTGCACCACCATGTGCACATGTACGACCTTGTGTGCTTGCATCACCTTGTGTGTCTGGCTTATGTGGGATCTGAAGAGTAGAACATGGGCCCTTAGGCTTCACAGGCAAGCACCTTAATCCCTAAGACATCTCTCCAGCCCATCGTTCTTTTCTATTTTTATTTATTTGCAAACAGAGAGTGATAGGGAGAGAAAAGACAGAATGGGCATGCCAGGTCCTCTAACCACTGCAAAAGAACTCCATATACATGTGTCACTTTGTGCTTTTGGCTTTACATGGGTACTGGGAAATCAAACTCAGGTCATTAGGCTTTACTGGCAAGTACCTCTTTGAGCCCTTCAGCCCCCTACTTTTTTTTTTTTAAGATGGTATCATTCTTACTGGGCTTGAAGTTCACCACACTAACAAGAATTTTAAGAAGACATGGAACTAAATACAATTTGGTATTTTCTAAAATTTACATAGGATATGATGTGGATATAATACAAGGATGTTGTATCAAGGCAGTGATAAAGCTTGGCTAGATCAATAAATGCATGTGCACATGCCCACAAATAGACTTAGGAATAAACAATAAAACCAGAGACAAATGACAGCAAAGATAAAGCATGAGGGGCTGGAAATATAGCTCAGTGGTTAAAGGTGCTTGCTTGCAAGCCTACCAGCCTGTGTTCAATTCTCCATCCACTCACATAAACCCAGAGGGGTATTCATTTTCACAGGCAAAAGTGAGCATTTGTGCAAACACACACACACACACACAAAGCTTTGTTAATGGCAAGGGGAATAGATAAAAAGGGGCTGGAGATCTTGCTGCACAAGTATAAAGACCTAAATTTGATCCCCAACACCCATATAAAATATCCAGGCAAGGGCTAGGGAGATGGCTCAGCAATAAAAGGTGCTGCTTGCAATGCATGTGTGTCTGGGTTTGATTCCCCAGTACCCACGTAAAGCAAGATGCATAATGTACATGCATCTGGAGTTCATTTGCAGTGGCAAGAGGCCATGGTGCACCAATTATCATTCATTCATTCTCTCTCTCTCCTCCTCCCTTCCACTGCAAAGTAAATAAAAAGCAAAGTAGGGGGGAAGGGAATTATCATGGTTTACTGTCTATAATTATGCAAGTTGTCAGTAATAATAATAAAACAAAGCCAGGCATGGGGAGGATTGTCTTTAATCCCAGCACTCAGGAGGCCAAAGGAGGACTGCTGTGAATTCAAGGCCAGCCTGAGACTATATAGTGAATTCCAGATCAGCCTAGGCTAGAACAAGACTCTACCTCAAGAACAAAAAAAAAGAAAAAAAGAAAAGAAAAGAAAAAGACCAGGCTGTGCATACCTTGTAACCCCAGTGCTGATGGGGGTGTGTATGAAGACAGGAGGCAGGAGGATCACTAGGGCTGGCTGGTCAGTCTGGCCAAAAAGTGCAGCTTCAGGTTCAGTGAGAGAGAATATCTTTTAAAAAGTGGAAGAAGCCAGGCATAGTGGCGCATGTCTTTAATCCCAGCACTCGGGAGGCAGAGGTAGGAACATCATCATGAGTTTGAGACCACCCTGAGACTACATAGTAAATTACAGGTCAGCCTGGACTAGAGTGAAACCCCTACCTCAAAAACCAAAAAAGAAAGAAAGAAAGAAAGAAAGAAAGAAAGAAAGAAAGAAAGAAAGAAAGAAAGAGAGAGAGAGAGAGAGAGAGAGAGAGAGAGAGAGAGAGAAAGAAAGAAAGCAAGCAAGCAAGCAAGCAAGCAAGCAAGCAATAAAAGACAGTTGATGTTCTTCTCTGGCCTACACACACATGCAAACGAGGCACATGCATTACACCACACACACAAAGGTAAATCAAAACCACTGGTTAATTCCTAGATTCCTAGCCTATATACTATGTATACACCTGAGTAGCTTGTATGCTATTTATTAGTAGAAAGAAATAAAAAAAATAATAAAAAGGACAGCAAATCCAGGCGAGGTACTTCAGGCCTTGAATTCCAGCACTCAGGAGGATGAAGTAAGGTCACTGAGTTTGAGGCCATTCTGGGCTAGAGACCAACCCTGCCGTTCCCCCCACCCCACCCCCAAAAAAAGAAGAGTCTTGAGGAGCAGGATTGGATTGGATTGATGGAATAATCAATTCACTGAAATCTCTGGAGTTTGAAATAGATGTTGTATTGGCTGGAAACAGGTATTTGGAAGTTATCACCATCCAGGCAAGTTAGCTGTAGATCTAAAACTGTATAGGAAAAGTATAAAAATTTAAAAACTGAAGGACAGAGGACTCTCAAACTACTCAGAAGAATTACTGAAAATTAAAAAATAAAATCAAGGGGCTGGAGAGATGGTTCAGTGGTTAAATTGCTTATTTACAAGCCTGCCAGACCAGGTTCAATTCCACAGTACCTATGTAAAGCCAGATGCACAAGTGACACATGTGTCCGGAGTTTGCATACAGTGGCAACAGGTCCGAGAATGCCCATTATCATTCTCTCTCACTCAAATAAATAAATACTTAGGAATAATAAAATCAAAACAAGAATTAGTGAAAGAAACTAAGATCAATTCTCTAGATTTAGTCCAAAGCCTGTATAGATTGGGAAATGGAATGCTCTTAGAAATCAAGATAGAGGACCATATATCCAAATGAGAGGTAAGAAACAGAGGACTCCAGGAAGGCAATGGCCTTGCCAGTCCATTATTGAAAAGGGAATGGAACAGATATCCCATTGTCATGCTCTGCCCTGTCTCAGACTACATAGTGATGGATATGGCAGCTAAATCTGTCTTTACTTCATCCTTCAAGAAGTCAACACACTTGCCACCAGGGACATACTGAAAACATCTCAGTTGCACAAGTACACTTCATGTCCAAAGCATAGTCTCACAGACCCAGAGGCTATTAGATCTGGCTGTCAGTCTTTCACTAGAACATTCTTGTTAACAGGCTATGTGAAGATCAGAGTGCCAGGACCCTCACACTCTCCAAGGATCACCATACCAGGAGACCACCAGACACCTACCTTAAACTTAGGGACTGGGAGGGAGAAGTCTCTGTTCTTGGACCTGACATGGCAACGGGGGTCTTGAAGGTCTTCAACTGGTGTATACTTTGAGTCCTAGTAAAGACAGAAGGAAGAGACAAAACCGGGATGAAAACCTTAGAACAAAACCAGGTTGATCAGCTCTAAGAAGCCCATGTGAAGACCCACATGCAGGACTGGGATAAAGAGGGGTATGGCTCAGTGGAAGAGCATTTGCAGAAGCGGGAAAGCTTGCTCGTTTTCTAGAAAGCAAATTCTGAGTATGGGAAGTCTAGGTGGGGAAGACTCGAAAGGGGAAGGGGATCCTTGAGGTCAATGAAAGGCAAGGAACAATGCGGGGCACTCACACTGACACTGAAGTGGACTCCATCATAGCGGTACACCTTTTGAGAAGGCCTGCGCAAGGCAGGGTCCAAGGCAGGATCCACGATGAGCTTGTAGTTCCGCCACTGGAAGCTCGGGGCCTTCTGCCCATCTCCCCCACCTTCCTGGTCCATCTTTGCTCATTTACACTGTCAGGAGAAGAGAGATACGCAATGGGGGTCCAGGACTTAGGCCTGACTCCTTTGCTGTCCCCTCATTGGCTAGCCCAGATTCCAGGTTCTCTCATCACTCCAGTTTCCACACCTCACCCTGACCCACAGCTCCCTCAGATTTGGCCTCAAGTCCCGTGGCTTACGACAACACTCCCTTCTCTCTCTAGCTCCCATTTCTGCCCTCCCGCCCCTGGCGTATCTCGCGCCCCCTTACCTTCCCGCTCTCCCTAGCGCGCCCCACTTGGCCTCCGCGCAAGACCCCTCCCCCGCCCCCTGCAGGCCCCGCCCCCTCCCGCCTCCTCACCGGCCAGCGGCCCGGGCCGAGCCGGGCTCCCGCTCCCACACAGCCGCTCCCGTCCCCGCGCCCCGCTCCTCTGGACTAGAGGTGGCACCTCTTCGGGGCGTTGAAAACACCGCGAGACCGAGCCTGAGACCCAGCCTCGGCCCCTGAATCTAGGCGGGGCGGGGTGGGGGGGGGATAACGCGCGCCGCTGCCCTCTCCTCCCGCCCGGGAGGGTTCTGTAACACCCCCCCTCCGCGCACGCGCGCCACAGCCCTACTCACCCGCTCGTGGCGAGCGGCTCCCCCTCCCCCCACCGCGCGCAGCACCTCAGCGGTGTGAGGCGGCGGCGGCGGCGGCGGCGGCAGCGCGAGACCCGGCCCCGCAGCGGTGGCGGCGGCGGCGCCCCCCCACCACCACCACCTCCCCGGCGCGCGCACCAAACACCACCGCCACCTGCACAAGGCCCAGCGGGCACAGCGTCTGCATTCGCACTTTCGCCACCGACGCTCACGGGAGATCCTCGGGGCCAAAGGTAGTGGCTTTGCCTCGGCCAACGCCTTATAAGCCTCGGGAGTTGTGTCCCAGGGAGCGTGGAGATGGGCTGCATCCCCCGGAGAGTGGGCTTCACCACCCCTATCCAGCTGCTCCGACCTGGGGTTCTTGGCGAATCAGCGGCGACAAAAACTGCGACAAACCCCTGAGGAAAAGGGGCGGGGCTGAGGGGAGGAGGCCAGCCAAAGCTGGGACGGTCTGAGTGGCGCGTTGAACAGACGCAGATTCGCGAGGAGGGCGGGGCGACTCGGTGAACAGGATGCGCGCTCCTTTGCTTCTTTACCCTGCCCCTTTCTTGCGCAGCCCAATGATCTGAGACTCTGCAGATTCGCCACTGTTCGAGACTTCAGCCATCTCCTCTTCACCTGCGTTAAAGCCCCGTTGGCAGATCCAGCCGCTTTTCCTAGAGCTTATTAGCACAACTCAAGGGGCGGCCCACTTGGACGTAGGGTGGAATGGCTGAAGCTTAAAAGTAGTTTCAGAGTCCGATGAGAATTTCCAGTCAAGGAAAAGCTCGCAGATATTCCTGAGAAGACAGGGTAGCGAATCTGCGGATCTTGATCTGGCGGGGCCAAAGCCTGCGTAAGGGGCGTGGACGCGCGTGTATATGTGTGCGTCTAGCGGGGAGCTTCCTGTAGAACCCACCGGAATCCAGGACGGCTTGGAGAGTGAAAAACACGACCTGGAGCGGTGACTCAGGCACTTTAACTGGAGATGCATATATAATAGGGGGAATCGGTGTCTTCCCCTTATTTTACCTGGACCTGTTTGTGTGTATGTTTTTCTGGGTGTAGGGTCTCGCTCTAGCCCAGACTGACCTGAAATTCACTTTGTAGTTTCAGGCTGGCCTCGAACTCACAGCCATCCTGTCTCCGTAGTGCTGAAATTAAAGTCGTGCCCGGCTGAACCTGTTTTAAAGGAGAATCGCTTTGAACTCCTTGTTCTGTCTCCACCGCGGGTTACAGGAGTGTTACCACACCTGGTTTATGCGGTGGCTGGGGTAGAACCCAGCTTTGTGCATGCTAAGCAAGCACCCTACCAACCGAGAGACATCCCCCTTGGACCTGTTTTAAGATACCCATCTGACAAATAAAAGTGTAAAGAGTGTAAAAGGCGACCCTTCCCACAGTAAAAAATTTAAAAAAAAGTAAGAGACACCGCGTTCGGCCATGTTCAGCCCACCACTGCTGTTAAAATTTAAGGTTGTCTCAAGGCTCTCTGATAACCTAAAGGGGTTTAAAAGGCTCTTATGGGGGCTGGAGAGATGGCTTAGCGGTTAAGCGCTTGCCTGTGAAGCCTAAGGACCCCGGTTCGAGGCTCGGTTCCCCAGGTCCCACGTTAGCCAGATGCACAAGGGGGCGCACGCGTCTGGAGTTCGTTTGCAGTGGCTGGAGGCCCTGACGCGCCCATTCTCTCTCTCTCCCTCTATCTGTCTTTCTCTGTCTGTCGCTCTCAAATAAAATAAATTTTTTTAAAAAAGGCTCTTATGGGTCTGTAGAGATGACTTAGCAGTTAAGGTGCTTGTCTTTGAAGCCTAAGGACCTAGGTTCAATTCCCCAGTACCCATATATGGGTTATAACCCAGATGCGCAAGGTGGCGCATGCCTCTGGAATTAATTTACAGTAGCTGGAGACCCTGGCTCGCCCATTATCTCTGCCTCTTTCTTCCTCAAATTATTTTGAAAGGCCCTTAAGTGGGTCTTGTAATGTTAAAGGTCCAGCGGACTATTTTTTTTGGGGGGGGAGGATTTATTTTGGCTTATCGGCTCAAGATGGAAGCTCCATGATGGCAGAGAAAATGATGAGAATAGTCTCAGGACTATTATCTTAGCACTGGGTGGTTACAGAGTGAGTTCCAGGTCAGCTTGGACTAGAAGTGAGACCCTGCCTCTAAGTTAACTAAAGGTCTGACAGGAATAGTCATCCAGAATCCAGTTCCTGCTGTCTTCAGCTGGGGGCTCCCTGTATTCATTGGGTTTCAATGAGCTTTAGGACAGTCCCAGCTCAGGCTTCACTTGGGAACCTGGAGCTCAGTCAACCTAAAGCTGAGCACATTTGTAATCTGGTGTGATCGCAGGCACTCCCTCTGTCTTGAGTTGAGAATCCCCTAAATTGGCTTTCTACAACAGTCCCTCACTATATGACCTCCCTAAGATTCTTTCCAAATGAATGAATGGTAATTTATCACAGAAGACTTAATGAAGACTTAAGAACAGTGCAAAAGAGATTTGCAGTCTGCTTGATGCAAATTCACCATCTTAAGCAAAAGAAATCATGAAGTAAATAAGGCTGAAAAAAAATCTAAATGAAGCTATAACCTCCCCCGACTCCCTGGGCTAGGGTCACACTTCAGCCCAGGCTATTGATCTAAAACTCACTATGTAGTATCAGGCTGTCCTCAAACTGACAGCAACTCACAGTGCCCCTTCTACCATGGCCTCCTGAGTGCTGGGATTAATGGTGTGTGCGGGCAAATGTTTCTTTCTTTTTGTCACAGTTGAAAGGTACAGATTCTTTTTAATCAGAGATGCCTTTGTAATCCAAGTTCAGCATCACTGACTGATTGTGTGGCTAAGGGCAAGGTCATGAACCTTCCTGGGCTTCCTGTCCCTATCTTAAGACAAGCATCTCTCTCTCTCTCTCTTTTTTTTTTTTTTTTTTGTTTTGTTTTGTTTTTGTTTTTGTTTTCTTGAGGTAAGGTCTCACTCTAGCTTAGGCTAACCTGGAATTTAGTCTCAGAGTGACCTTGAACTCGCAGTGATCCTCATACCTCTGGCTCCCGAGTGTTGGGATTAAAGGCATGTGCCACTATGCTCAGTTTAGACAAGCATCTCTTGAGGTGGCTATGATGACTGAGATCACTGATGAAAAGCCTTTAGGATACAGTGGCCACTCAAAACAATCTTCAGTGGAAGAAGTAGAGACCCTGAGCACAGGACCAAAAATTTAGAGGCCTTACCCTTGGAACAACTGTCTCCACATTCAGAAGCTGTTATCCCTTGTCAGCACCTGATGAGGATGAGGCCTGGACCACTCCAGAGCCATTCATTTGCCTCCACCTGGCTCTTAGAGACAAAAAGTCTTCTCTTTACCCCATTTAATTACATAATTACAGGAACATCTGTGAAACACAATTTATTATACAAAACAAGGTGCATCAAAAATTCAGTGTCAGAAGAACTCCAAGGGCTAGATCTACCTCAAGATCTCCTCATCCAACCCTTGCTAAAAAGTCAAGCCAGCTGCACAGATCCTCAGCACAGGCCAAGGAGGGTGAGAACCAGGTATAGAAGTGTGCAAGCCTAGGTCAGTGAGGCAAGCACCACCATGGGCCTCTTAAGTGAGGAGGGGCTCCGAGGAAAGGCTGGACCTATGCCTACTGTAGAAACATCCAAATGCTCTACAGCAGCCAAAAGAGAATGTGAAATCCACTAAAATTATGACAGAAAATCCCCCCAACTATAAAATAATTCTACACAAATGAAGCAAGGGTTGACTGCCTTGAGGGGGGCACAGCTGTGCAGGTAACTAGCCTGACCTCATGTAGAACAACAAACAGCTGAAGGTCAGCACCAAAGATCCCTGGAGAGCCTCCTTTCCTTTGTCCATTTACCCCAGTATCCTTAAATTGACAAAATTCTACTTCCTTTTCCTCCAGCCAACATCGAGTGAAGCTTACAAAACCCACTGGGACACCCTGACAGGGAACATCCCTAGGAATGTAGGACTGGGCAGGAATCTGGACTCTACCTGTGAATAACCACAGTAAGTGACTCCAGCCAAGGGGCAGAGAATAAAATGTCTATAGACTCTTGGGGCTTCTCAGGGAGGGAAGCTGGCTAAAGCCAGGCTTACACAGCCTGCAGCTCCCCCTGCAGGCGACTCAGCTCCTCCAGCTCCTGCTTGTGGCGATCTGTTTTGTGGGCCACCAAGGAGCGGTAGAAATGTAGGGCAAAGGCCATAAACACAAGTCCCACAGGTACCATGATTGCCGTGGAAGCCATAGCTGCCTGCCACCCTGGCCCATAGGCACCACTACCGCATGCTTGCCAGGATGGGCAGGCCTTGGTAGGCTGCCCTGATGGGGCTGCAGAAGCAGAGGATGGTGGGAGGTTGGCAGCTGGAGTGAAGGAGGTCGCTGGTGGCACTTGAGACATAGACACTACAGGAGCCATTGTGTCCATGGGAGCCCCAATGGGCACAAACTTGACCCAGCCAACCAGGACAACTTCAGCCAGGAAAAGAAATGTTCCCAAGGCAGTGGAGAAGCCCCAGGCCAATTCCACATAACGGTGGAGTCGCTGATGTGGTGACTGGTGGACTGAATTGAGGTTGTGGATGTTGCTCACGGCTTCAATGTGGGGCAGCAGACATGTGGAGACCATGAGTGCAAATAAGTGCACTGCTACAAGCACGGTAGTGCAGGCACTAAAGGCCACTAGCAGGCCTGGTGGGTAGTCATAGTCACTCTCCAGCTGTACCTCCACCATGGCCACCTGTGGGCACAAGAAGGGATAAAGTGAGTCCCAGTCACTTTATTTATTTTGCAAATTTGGACATATTGTTGTATATTTAAGCTGTAGAATAGTGCCTTGTAGAAAGAAGATATTTGATCTTTTCTTTGGGCTTTTTAAGATAGTATTTATTTATTTATTTATTTATTTATTTGACAGAGAGAATGGGTGCACCAGGGCCTCCAGCCACTGCAAACAAACTCCATATGTGTGCGCCCCCTTGTGCATCTGGCTGACGCGGGTCCTGGGATTGAATCTGGGTCCTTTGGTTTGCAGGGAAATGCCTTAACCACTAAGCTATCCCTCCAGCCTTTCTTTGGGCTTTTTTAGAAAAATTGATCCAGGCATGGAGGCACATGCCTTTAATCCCAGCACTTGGGAAGATAAGGTAGGAAGATTGCCGTAGTTTGAGGCCACCTTGAGACTACATAGTGAATTCCAGGTCAGGCTGGGTTAAAGCAAGACCCTACCTCAAAAAAAAAAAAAGCGCTGGAGAGATGACTTAGTGGTTAAGCACTTGCCTGTGAAGCCTAAGGACCCCAGTTCGAGGCTTGATTCCCCAGGACCCATGTTAGCCAGATGCACAAAGAGGCACACGCATCTGGAGTTCGTCTGCAGTGGCCGGAAGCCCAGTGGTGCACCCATTCTCTCTCTCTGTCTCTCTCTGCCTGTTGCTCTCAAATAAATAAATTTTTAAAAAAAGAAAAGAAAACTTTTATGTGTGAATGTGTACAGCCCTACTATGCCATGTACACCTGTGTAGGTCTGAAGACAACCTCAGGTCTCTGCTCTCTTCCACTCTTTATCCACAGAGCCATCTCCTCAGTACCAGTCCTCCCTCCCGTTTTGGCTTTAAGAAAGTCTCATGCTATAGTTCCGACTTGCCTGAAATTCGTTATGTAGTCCAGGCTGGCCTTGAAATTGTGATCCTCCTGTTTCAGCTTCCTGAGAAGTGGGATTATAGGCATGAAAGGTTCTGCTATGACCTGGACCTTGGTTTCACCACCAAGCTATTAAGAGGATTGATGCCAGGTATGGTGGTGCACATCTTTAATCCTAGCATTTGGGAGGCAGAGGTAGGAGGATCACTGAGTTTGAGGCCAGCCTGGGACTAAAGAGTGAATTCCAGGGCTAGAGTGAGACCCTACCTCGAAAACAAACAAAAAGCACATACTCAGCCTGGGTGTGGTACCTAGAAATCCTATAAAGACATATATAAACACTTACATATCTATAAATCTTAGCACTTGGGTAACTCAGGCAGAAGAATCTCAATTGGAAGGGCAACCTACGCTAGATTGTGAGATCTTATCTCAAAACAAAAGAAAACAAAACAGGACTGGGAAGATATCTTAGCAGTTAAAGAAACTTGCTTGCAAGGTGTGCTGGCCTGGAGTTCAAATCTCCAGTACCTGATGGAGTGGAGTTTCAAAGGGGAAAGTGGGGGGAGGGAGAGAATTAGCATGGGATATTGTTTACAATTAGGGAAGTTGTCAATAAAAAGAAAATTAAAATTAGGCTGGGCGTGGTGGCGCACGCCTGTAATCCCAGCACTTGGGAGGCAGAAGTAGGAGGATCACTGTGAATTGGAGACCACACTGAGACTACATAGTGAGTTTCAGGTCAGCCTAACCTAGAGTGAGACCCTACCTCAAAAAGACAAAAATAATAATAAAAATCTCCAGTACCTAAGTAGATGAATCCATTCATATTCTCATTCTCTCCTCAAAAATAAACTGGGAAGATGCTCAGTGGCTAGAGTCAATTGCTTACAAAGCCTGCCCATCCAGATTCAATTCCCCAGCCACCCATGTAAAGCTGGATGAGCATTCATTTGCAGAGGCAAGAGACGCTGGTGGAATCATATGCGCATGCGCACACACACAGAGAAAACAAACTCAGCTGCCTGGGTTCTTCCTCTCCCCCACCCCCTACCCACCCCCAGGGTCTCACTCTAGCCAAGGTTGACTTGGAATTCACTATGTAGTCTCAGGGTGGCCTTGTGGCCTTGAACTCATGGTGATCCTCCTACCTTTGCTTCACCTGGGCTTTTTCTTGGCACTACAATCTGCGTAATTATTATTTTTTTTTAATTTATTTATTTATTTATTTATTTGAGAGCGACAGACACAGAGAGAAAGACAGAGGGAGAGAGAGAGAATTGGCGCGCCAGGGCTTCCAGCCTCTGCAAACGAACTCCAGACGCGTGCGCTCCCTTGTGCATCTGGCTAACGTGGGACCTGGGGAACCGAGCCTCGAACCGGGGTCCTTAGGCTTCACAGGCAAGCGCTTAACCGCTAAGCCATCTCTCCAGCCCTGCGTAATTATTTTTAGGCAGTGTCTTGCTATGTAGTCCAGACTGACCTCAAATTCAGTATCTTCCTGCTTCAGTGTCCTAAGTAGCTAGGATTACAGGTGTGTGCCAGTAAACCCAGCCAGCAGCCAGGTGTGTAATCTTACACCATTTCTGTGCTTCAATTTCCTGCCTGGAAAATAAGGATTGATAATAACACCTATCTGCATGATAAAGTTACTGGGGAAAAAAATGAGATGACACACATGGAATCCTAAGAACAGTCCAAGCACATGCTAAACACTAGGTAAATGTTTGCATCACTATTATAATTGATGCTAAAGTCCAAGACCAGGGTTCACAAAACAGCATACCATGAACCAAAGCCAGTTTGCATTCATGTTTTGTTTGGCTTGCACGATGTTTTTTAAAAAACTGAACAAGTTGCTAACTTTAAAATCAAAAAATCAGTTTCATATAAATATCTCTGCCTCCTTGTGAAAAGTTAGCAGATCTGATTATGCCAGACCCATATTTGAACATGGCAGCTATCAAAACTCAGTCATAGGCTGGAGCTGAGCTACAGAAATCTCGAAAAAGCTATGCTGCATGCAGTTCAATGGGAGAGAGAGAAATCACCAGTGAAGATATTCAACTGCAAGCCTTATATTTGGCCAGCCATATCAAATGAACCAAAGGGTGGCACACTGAAGGCCTACTCCATGGGAGGAAATACATCCCTGATATGGAAAACCTACAACGGGGTAGTCATGAGCCCTAGGGGTGTAATGTCTGGTGCTGTCTGGCTAAATGTATATAGTGTGCTCACCAAACTGCCCAGCAAGCACTTCTCTTAATGTTCATACCCATATATTAATGCTACTCTCACTGTTGGTTAGAGAACCTTCTCTTTTCAGATGCCAGTGACCTTCAGATGACTCAGGAAGTACCATGGTGCTGAGAAGTGACAGAGGAGTACTCAGCACTTCAATATCTCAATCACACCTTCCAAGACTCAGGGTCCATTGTGGAAGAGGTGGCAGAAAGAATGTAAGAGCCAAAGGAAGGGTAGGACTCCTTATAACGTGCTCCTCCAGATGCAAAATGGCCTGGATATCCATGGCCTCAGAGTGCCTGACACTACCTACACAAGACTATCATAATAGGAGGAAAAGATGATGACATCAAAATAAAAGAGAGACTGATTAGAGGGAAGGGGATATGATAGAGAGTGGAGCTTCAAAGAGGAAAGTAGGCAGAGGGAGGGAATTACCATGGGATATTGTTTACAATTATGGAAGTTGTCAATAAAAAAAATCCATAGAGCTGGAGAAATGGCTTAGTGGTCAAGGTGCTTGTGAAGCCTAAGGACCCAGGTTCAACTCCCCAGTACCAACATAAGCCCGATGTACATGGTGGTGCATGTGTCTTCAAGTTTATTTGCAGTGGCAAGAGGCACTGGGGTGCCCATTCTCTCTCATAAATAAATAAAAACTTAATCATAGTTGTTCCCTTTGGACAGATTGGAGTGTGTATCTCCTTTTCAAAATATTTATTTACTTGACAGAAAGGAGAGAGAATGGGCACCCCAGGGCCTCCAGCCATGGCAATTGAACTCCAGATGCTTGTGCCCCTTGTGCAGCTGGTTTACATGGGTCCTAGAGAGTCAAACCAGGATCCTTTGACTTTGCAGGCAAACTCCTTAACCACTAGGCAATCTCTCCAGCCCAGGGTGTGTGTCTCTTGATTACATGTCCTCACCTGTGAGCCTGGCATTCATGTCACCTGCCTGACCTTTATAAATTTGAGTGATGACCCTACTCTAGGCATGTATAAATCTACACTCTAGGGGCTGAGGAGACAGCTCAATAAGTGAAGTGCTTTCCTTGAAGTATGATGACCTAAATTCAATCCTCAGAATCCACAGAAAATGCCAGGCACCACTTGTAATCCCAGCACTGGGAAGGAAAACAAGAGCATCCCTGGGGCTGTTTATGCAGTCAATCTAGCCTAACTGGTGAGTTCCAGGTGGATGGTATTCCTGAGGATGACAGAGAAGATGTACTCTGGCCTCTACATGCACAGATGCATATGTACATGCACACACCCACTAAATTAATTTTGACTCTAAATTTAAACTGTTTAAGTTCAAATACTTCACTATCTTGCTAAGTGACCTTGAGAAGGGCCCTTGGTTTTCTCATCTGTGGAAATGGCCAAATAAACTAGACATGGTGGCACACGCCTTTAATCCCAGCATGTAGGAGGCAGAGGTAAGAGGATCACTAAATTCAAGGCCAGCCTGGGGACTATAGGGTGAGTTCTCTGGGCAACAGGGAGACCCTACCTCAAAAAAAAAAAAAAAAGCAAAATGGCCATATGGTGGCACCTAATTTCATAAATAGAAAAAAATGATGCACATAAAAAGCCTGGAGGCACAGTTCTTGCTTCTTAATAACACATGGATACAATGTAGGTAATGTTATTATAATCCAGACTACCTGCATTTTACCCATTTCTGTGTTTGTTTGTTTTTTTGAGGTAGGGTCTCACCCTAGCTCAGGCTGACCTGGAATTCACTACGTAGTCTCAGGATGGCCACCAGGCCCCACTCATTTCTGGTTCTTGAAGATGCAATCAGATTGCCGTGGTGCTAAGAGGAAGGTGCAGGAAGGTCATGAGGTAAGATAAGGCTGAGTATTTTTGGGAAATTGGGCCTTGGCGGATATCAACAAGTGTTTTCCACAAACAGGGCTCTGGGTCAGGTTTAGTTTTGGTTCTCCCAGGGCCTAGCCCAGACCTTTCTTCCTTGCCAGGACGGGGACCAGCCACTCCCCCAGAACCTATACATTCAGCCTGTTGATCCTAGGAAAAAAGCTCTGGCTCTTAAAGTGTCACCCAGCTAGCTACAAGTCCTGCAGCAGGCTAGATTGGGTCCTTAGGCTTCACAGGCAAGCGCTTAACCGCTAAGCCATCTCTCCAGCCCCACTTTTGGTGTTTTGAGGTAGGGTCTTGCTGCAGCCCAGGCTGACCTGGAATTCACTATGTAGTCTCAGGCTGAACTCAGCGATCCTACCTCAGCCTCCTGAGTGTTGGGATTAAAGGTGTGCTCCCTCCACCCCCCGGGTCTTACTCTAGCCCCAGCCAACCTGAAATTCACTATGTAGTCTCAGGGTAGCCTTGAACTCACAGCAATCCACCTACCTCTGCCTCCCAAGTGCTGGGATTAAAGGCCACCAGGTCCAGCAAAAGTTGGTCTTTCTTAACCAAGTCCATGAATGGCTTACACACCCTTTGTGGTAATGATGGGGCACTGGACTTCCTGTCCCTGGGTGTCATTCATTTAGGAACTGGGCTATAAACTCCATTAAAATACAGAGGCTGTGGCACAGACAGACAATGAGTACAAACCCAAGTCACCTAGTGCTATGACCCCCACTTAAGGTCTCCAATTCCCAAAGGATGCCCACATCCTACCCCCTCCCCCATATCTACTTTCTCCTTTCTTCTGGGCAAAGATTCATTCTACACCCTTCCCTTCAGTCTTTGGCGGAGAATCAGTTTCTACAGCTATCTAGTTATCACTTTGGTCTGAGCCTGCTCTGGTACGTAGATCTTGCTGACACACCTGGATCTTGGGTTCCTGATGTCAAGAACCATCTCTCCTCCTGGGCAGACAAGAGAGAATGCAACCTTTATGAGCATACAACTTTTCACTGTCTGGCACGGGAATAAAGTTGGTCCAGGGTCACAGAGCTATCCATAGGTGAGGAGGAGTCAGGACTTTTGTCAGGTGACTGCATCCAGGGATCTCCCTCAGTCCCACTTCCGGAAGCCACTGCTGGGACCGTTAGCTGATATTATCCTCCCACACCTAGTTTATCAGCCAGTTGCTTATCAGCTTCTTGACCTGGGCTGAGGCCTCCTTCCTGACATCATGTCTTCTCATCGGTTCTGGGACAATTTGAGCATTCTTCGAAAACCCCTTAAAGGGGAGCTCCCTTCCTTGGAATGGGCCCTCCTGGAGTTAGGCCACTCTCCTATTCAGTTTACTCTCCCTGCCCCTTAACCCAGTGAATAACAGCCCTCCCTTCCCAGATTTAGTTGAGCCAGAATACGACTTTTTTCGACCAGTTTCCCCTTCATTGCATACTTGTTCTCACTGAATGCTCTACCTCCGTCTGCATGCCACCTTTAGAGCTAATCTTCCTCACAGTCCTGCGTATATCCCTAAATCATGCCTACAACCCTCCGCCAGTATAAAGGGACCTTTTTCAAGTCCCTTGGGATTTTTCTTCCTTCCTCTTTTAAAAACCCATCCCTTCTTTTCTCCTCCCCATCGTCCTTAGGGATCCATTTACTTTTCTCACAACCCCCTTCCCGCCCCCATGCGCCCCTCACCATGGCGAAGCCCGACAGCAGGGCAGACGTGCGGCTGGAGGCTTTGAGCTTGGCCCGGCTGAGGTAGAGGCGGCGCCAGCTGAGCGCCCGCAGGGAGTGCTGGCTGGCCCCCATAAGGTCCAGGTAGCCGCGGTGCACGAAATCCCGGTACGTGGCCGAACCCGCCGGGCTATCCACCTCCGGGTTCAGCGGGGCCTGCTCGCCCGTGTCCCCTTCGCTGCCCTTCATTGTGGGGACAGCGGCACCAAGCGCGCAGGGCGGTCACGGGGGGGCCGAGGCGCCTCGAAGACCCCAGAAGGGCCGGCCTAACTTCGGCAAAGACCCCATCCCCAGGCGCAGCGCGCGAGCACGCTGCCAGCCCCGGCGGGGGAACAAGGAGTCTGCGGAGCCCCGGGGGCCAAAGCGGGATAGCTGAGGCCGAAACAGGAACTAGGGCAGAGGCGGAGCCCGGACGGCCAGAAGATGGGTGGAGCCGGGAGACTCGAACCCCCGCAGTCGTTGGCCCGAAGGAAATGGATCCCCCTGTAACCCCAGTTCACCAGAAATATTAGGGTGCTCTGGAGTCACCAATGTAAACACCCCGGCTATTCCAAAATATACTTGGCATCCAGACTTCCAAGCCCCTCTCTGAAGAGTTAATCCAGGAAAGGTGACTGCTTTCTCCAAAGGCACCTCAAGGAGCCGCAAATGAGCCCGCGGCACGCACCCCACCACCACAGACAGATACACAAACTCAGTGACCCGGCTGGAAGGTTTTGAGTTTTATAGCAAACCATATTGTACAGACTTGGGGTCCAGGGGCCCAGCCCGGCTGGATCCACTTGCCCCTCTGCCGGGCTGCCTCCTCCCAGCTTCCACAAGCCTTTCGCCATCCCTAGGCAACCCCCTCCCTTCGGCCTTTGGTCCACCCAGTCCCTTCCCCATCCCCAACCCGCGCACCTTCCTGTTACCTGAGGTATGTGGATAGATCCCTCCCTCCCCTACTAGGTACAATCCGCTTCCCTGGAGACCTAGGTTGGGTGACACTTGGCCCCTACTCCTCCCCTTGGCTCCTGAGACCCCCAGCCCCAAGCTGGAGGAAAGGATGGCAGGGCATGTGTAAGGACGCAGAGAGTATGTTACTAAATTCCCATGACAGCTAAGAGGGGCCATATCAGCCTAGCACTGACATTGGGAGGTGTCCATTGGCTGCTATTTCCACGGCAACCTGGAGTGGCAGTTCCCTGGGCAAATAGGGATACAAGTTTCCATGCCGAAAGACTTGCGAAGAACCAGTCCGGAGGAACCCCATCCTCCTCTTCCCCATCATTAGGCTGGCCCCCCTCCAACTCCGATCAGGAGGGGCAAAATTGCTCAGGACAGTGAAGCAGAGAACTGGAGGGTGGGGCAACCCAAACTAGGTGCCCCCCCCAGTCCACTCTCAATCCAGACTGGTCCCGTCACATCACCCTCTGGCTCCCCAGGTCCGAGGTTCCCCCGGTTCAAGTAACACTTCAGTACAGATGAATGTTCAAGTATTGTGCGGAGAGGCAGGCAGGGGCTGGGTTACCCCTCACCACTCCCCTGGGCCACGAGCTGAACAGCAGGTAGGCCCGTGGCCCCCCCCCACTCCTAGCAATAGCTGCCATTTTCAGTGACGTTCAAAGAGTCAGGGTGGGAGGGGAAAGAGACTAAATCTGGGCAGAGGGAGAGAGAGGGGTAAACCCACCGAGGGATACTACTGCCCCCACGCCAGCCAACTGCTGCCTCCTCCTGGGCCCTGGGCTCCACTCACCCCTACCTGACACCTGGATCCCCAACTGCTCCCTTTTTGGCTCCCACCCCCACCCCCCACTCCAAGTATCTTGTTTTGTTTCCCTGACCCCTTGTTGTTCTGCTTTCTGCCCTCCCCCCACCCATCCTTCCACCTCCCTCAGCCGAGGGTTTCCAGTATCCTGTGGTGCAGATACCCTTCTCCACCCCCAATCTTCCCCACTCAAGACTTGCACCTTAACCCCCCTCCCACCATCCCTCTGGCTCAGCACCCCTTTGTACCTCTGACCCACTCCCCCAGGGGATGGACAATGAAGCAGGCGGGAGGAGGAGGAGATGGAGAGAAAAGACCCCTAGAGATACCAGTGCAGGGGAAGAGAAGAGGGAGGCTGGCTGGAGTCCCTGGGCAGGAATCCCAAGATATAAAACCTAGGTGTCCCAGTCATAAGGAGGGTAACCTGGCCTCCCAGCAGGGAGTGAAATGAAGGCCAGAAATCCAGGCAAGTCCTGGGGAAAGGGGGTGCACCCAACTAGCTGTCCTTGAGAAGCAGCTTCTCCTCTGGGCAGCGAAAGGGGCCAGGGGGCCCGGCAGCTGCCAGCCGGGCACAAGCTTCAGGTGAGAGCTGACGGCAGGAGCGTAGGTCAAGGCGGCGTAGACGTGGGCAGCGGCGGAACAGTGGGAGGCAGTGGTCTGTGAGGCGGTGGCAACCTAGGGGTGGAGTAGAGAGCTGAGACCAGGTAGGTGAGCAAGTAGTAAGCACTAGCCATAAACGCAACAGGCCAGCAAAACGGACAGGGAACCAGGCTTACCAGCAAGATTGAGGTGCACCAGGGTTTCTCGGAGAGGGGAAGTGGGAGCTGTGAGGAGGTGGACACTGGGGTCTCCAACATGGGCGCAATGGCTCAGGTCCAGGGCACTCAACTGGGGAGCATGGCGCAGCAGGAGCCTCAAGGAGGCATCGGTCAGCTCCAGGCCTGCCAGGCGCAGCTCTGCCACCCCCTGCAGCCGACCACGGCTCTCTGTTTGCCCTGCTCAGGCAGAGGAGAATCAACACTCCAGTCCTTCCCACCCCCAGACTGCTGCACTTTACCCTCATATTCCTCACTATCTCTCTATACCAGCTTTGACCATGTGAGAGCCTTGCTTGCAAGTGCCTGAACTGCTAAGCCATCTATCCAGTCTATTTGTTTGTTTTCCTGAAGCAGGGTCTTCGTGTCCCCAGCACCCACATAAAGGGCACAGTGGGAACACCTGTAATATCAACAGTCAGGCAAAGACAGGGAATCCCCAGGGCAAACTGGCTAACTACTCTAGTTAAAGCTGTGAGCCTGGGTTCAATTGAGACCCTGCCTCAGTAAATAAGGTAGGGAAATGAAGACAACCAAAGTCAAGCACTGCTCTCTACCTGCACACATATGCACCTAAACACATGTAAACATGCATAAATATATGAACAAACCACAAACACACAAGACACTTCAAAGCTCACAGCAGAATAAAAAATGCCAGTATGAGGGCTGGAGACATGGCTTAGCAGTTAAAGTGTTTGCCTGCAAAGCCAAAGAACCCAGGTTCGACTCCCCAGGTCCCACATAAGCCACGTGTACATGGTGATGCATACATCTGGAGTTCGTTTGCAGCAGCTGAAAGCAACTGGTGTGCCCAGTCTCTCCCTCCTCTCTCTCTCTCAGATAAAAATAAACACTTAAAAAAAAAAAAAGCCAGCATGGGCCTTCCTAATCAAACCCATGTTCTTCCCTTTTTTCAAATACTTTCTAACATCCAGCATATGTCAGAAGAGACCTCAGGGGACAACACATCCACTATGAGAACATGGTGGCCACACCTGGTTTAGTGTCTGGTGGAGGCAGCAGCAGCTCCCGAAGTTGGGAATCTTTAACATCCTCGATCCAGCGGAGGTCTAAGAGCCGCAGTGCAGGCAGTGGGGCTGAGCCCAGGGCAGAGACGGAGAGCCAGGAGCAGCCAGAGAGCACCAACTCCTGCAAGCCTTGGAGAAGGGACAGTAGGAAGTAGATGCTAGGAATTCATCCCAGGCTGGCCTCTATTTCTAATTAGTCCTGACTCACCACTGGCCCTACCTTGCAGTCGGTTCAGAAGCCACATGAGCTGCTTTTTGGAGACACCTGTCCAGCTAAGGTCCAGGGCCCGGGGCTGGCGACGCACCACACCACTGAGCATGGGTGGAGTCAGTGACTTCCTTCGGCTCAGGTCCATACGAGGCCACAGACGCTTGTCGTAGCACCTGCAGGCCGCAGGGAGGCGACAGAATCCTCATCCTCAACCTCAACTCAGGGAATCTACAATGCCCATTTCTCCACAGTTCATCCCAGTTCTCTACTGTCCTACAGAGACAATTAGGTGGCAAGAAGCTCCTGACCTCTAGCCTGGGGCACTGAATTTGAGACCCCATCTCATCACTAACAGTGCAAGACCCTGGGCAAGTCTATTCCTCTCCCTGGGCTGGAGAAGACCAGGTAATGAAGTAGAGATAATGAATCAAGACTGCCTGCCTACAGGGCTACTGTAAGATCAAATGAGGTAATTACAGTTCATGTGCCTTACAGCTTAGAAAGCATTTTGCCAAATAGTTACACAAACACCATACACACTATTTGATGTAATGCCAAAAGATCTTTTTTGTTTTTGAGGCAGGGTCTCACTCTAGGCTAACCTTGAACTCGTGGCAATCCACCTACCTACCTCTCCTGAGTGCTGGGATTGGAGGTGTGAGCCACCATGCACAGCTAGTCAAAGAAATCTGAAAGCGGCCCCCAGCCCCTACCTCAATTATGGTGGTTCTGGGGCACCTCTTATCTTTACTACTCTGCCACCTAGGTAGTCAGCCTCTTAATGCTAGACTTAAAGACCTGGTACATTCTCACTATTGGATTATGGGGTTCCTCCCACTAGAATGTAAGCTCCACAAGGACAATCTTTTCATTTCTAAACCCACGGTTTCCAACATATTGCAGGCAGGTAACAAAGTACAGGTTAGTTGCTGCACATATGTTGAATGACAGAACCACTTAAAGCTTCCACTGAGCACTCTCCCCTTTCACACTTCATTTTGCATTTATTCAATCTTTATTTATTTATTTATTTATTTATTGTTTTGTTTTTCCAGGTAGGTCTCACTTTAGCCCAGGCTGACCTGGAATTCACTATATAGTCTCAGAATTCACTATATAATCTCAGGGTGGCCTCGAACTCATGGCAATCCTCCTACCTCTGCATCCCGAGTGCCAGGATTAAAGCTGTGCACCACCACACCTGGCTGCATTTTTCAATGTTTATGGAAGGCCTGCTGGGTCCCATTAAGACAACAAATGTTAGTATATGTAGTGTGAACAAAGATAAACAAGCAGAGTGACACTAGCATTCCAAAAATTTCAAGAACTCCAATGTGCACTAAATGGGAGGACTTCCCAGCCAGTTTATCAAGGAACCCTTCCCCACCTCTCTTAAAATAAGCTATAGGACAGGCATGGTGGTGCACACCTTTAATGTCAGCACTTGGGAGGCCTAGGTAGGATGAGGAGGATGTCAGTGAGTTTAAGGCCACCCTGAGACTACACAGTGAATTCCAAGTCAGCCTGAGCTACAGTGAGGCCTACCTTGAGAGAGAGAGGAAAAGAAAAAAAAAGATAAGCTATAAAATAAACACTTTGTAGTACCCTAAAGTTCTTCTGGATTCAGCTAGAAGTTTTTTTTCTAGTTCAGTATTTTCAAAGTTAAGAATTTCCCACTGGACTAGATAGACAATCAGGGAAGTTTAGTAAGAGGTCTAGAAAGCCCTGGGTTGGAAGAAAAGCATTCGAAAATTCCAATCATTTTGCTGCCAACTTCTCTAGAGAATTTGAGTTTGTCCTTTGGGGTTGATTTTATTTATTTGTTTTGGTTTGAGATGCCTCACACTATAATAAAGGCTGGCCTGGAACTATATAGCTTTGAACTTAGGGTGATCCTCCTACCTGTCACCCTCAGCTTCCAGAATGCGGGGATTACAGGCATGCACCACAATACTAGACATGAGGTGTTTTTTTTTTTTTTTTGAGGTAGGGTCTTACTGTAGCCCAGGCTGACCTGCAATTCACTAAGGAGTCTCAGGGAGGCCTCGAACTCACGGCAATCCTCCTACCTTTGCCTCCCCGAGTGCTGGGATTAAAGGCATGCGCCACCACGCCCAACTAACATGAGTTTTATCTTTAAATTACTCCCTCTTTGCACATAAAACCAGGATCGGCTTATGCTGGGTGTGGGGTGATAAATGCCTATAATCCCAGCATGGGGACAGGAGGATCAGGAGTTCAAGGCCAGCCTCAGGTACATGAGATCCTGTTGCTAAAACAAACAAACAAACAAAAAGTATTGTTTAACAAGCCAGGGCTGAAAATAATCTGCTGTCGGTACAGTGCCTGCCATCAAAGCATGATGACCTGAGCTCTACATTGCAAAGAAGAAAGTCCACAAAGCTGGGTGGTACACTTTTGTCATCCCACAGCTGGAGATGTGGCAGCAACAGTGGATCCCTGGGGCTCTCTGGCCAGCCAGTCTAGCCTAATTAGGAAAGCTCCAGGTCAATGAGACCTTGTCTCAGAGAAGATGGAGAGCACCTGAGAATGATATACAAGGTTGTCCTCTGACCTCTGAACACATACAAGCGCACACACATTCACATATAAGAGTCTGACACCACCCTGTGCAACATAGGAAGGAAATCTCTCAAAAAAGCCAATAAACCAGGTGTGGGAGGCTCATGCCTGTGATCCCAGCATTCAAGAGGCTGAGATAGCCGGGTATGATGGCACACGCCTTTGATCCCAGCACTTGGGAGGCACAGGTAAGGAGGATCGCCATGAGTTCAGGCCACCCAGAGACAACATACTGAATTCCAGGTCAGCCTGCTTCAAAGGAAAAAAAAAGAGGCTGAGATAGAAGGATCAACTTGAGTTTGAGGCCAGTTTGGGCTACAGAGTTCCAGGTCATCCTGGGCTAGAGTGAAAACTTCCTGCAAAAAAAAACAAAACAAGGGAGACAGGTATGGTGGCACATGCCTTTAATGCAGCACTCAGGAGGTAGAGGGAGGAGGATCATTGTGAGTTCTAGGCCACCCTGAGACTACATAGTGAATTCCAGGTCAGCCTGGGCTGGAGCAAGGCTCTACCTCTAAAAAGAAAAAAGAAAAAATGGAGGGGGGGGAAGGGTTGCTGGAAGATGGCTCAGTGGTTAAGGCACTTGCCTGCAAAGCCTAATGACCAAAGTTCAATTCCCTAGTATCCACATAAAGCCAAATGCACAAAGTGTCACATGCATCTAGAGTTTGTTTGCAGTGGCTTAAGTATCTGGTGTGCCCATTCTGTCTCTCTTCTATCTCTGTTTGCAAATAAATAAATAAAAAGATTTTTAGGGCTGGAAAGACTGCTTAGTGGTTAAAGCTCTTACTTGCAAAGCCTAACAAGCAGAGTTTGATTCCCTAGTGCGCAAGTTAAGCCAGATGCACAAGGTTGCACATGCATCTGGACTTCATTTGCAGCAGTTGGAAGCCCTGGCATGCCTATTCTTTGTGTCTTCTCTATCTCGTTCTGATTGCAAATAAGTAAATATAAAACAATAATTTTATAAAAATCTTTTCTTGAGCTAGGCCTGGTGGCATATACCTTTAATCCCAGCATTTGGGAGGCAGAAGTAGGAGGACTGCCATGAGTTCAGGACCACGCTGAGACTACAAACTGAAATGCATGTCAGCCTGGGCAAGCAAACAAACAAAATAAGGGCTGGAGAGATGGCTTAGCAGTTAAAAGGTATTTGTCTGTGAAGCCTAAGGACTCAGGTTCAATGCCCCAGAACCCACATAAGCCAGATGCACACAGTAGCACATGCAACTGGAGTTTGTAGTGGCTAGAAGCTCTGGTGTGCCCATTTCTTTCACTCTCTCATAAGTAAATAAATAAGTAAACAGAAAAAAAAAACATCTTTTGGGGTGGCTGGAAAGATAGCTCAGTGATTGAGATATTTGGCTGCAAAGCCTAATGACCCAGTTCAATTCCCAGTACTCAGGTAAAGCCAGATACACAAGGTGGCACATGCATCTGGAGTTCATTTGCAATGGCTAGAGACCCTGATGCACCCATTCTCTATCTGTTTCTTGCTCTCAAATATATAATTTAAAAAATAGGGCTGGAGAGATGGCTTAGCGGTTAAGCACTTGCCTGTAAAGCCTAAGGACCCCGGTTCACGGCTCGATTCCCCAGGACCCACGTTAGCCAGATGCACAAGGGGGTGCACACATCTGGAATTCGTCTGCAGTGGCTGGAAGCCCTGGCGCACCCATTCTCTCTCTCCCTCTCTCTGCCTCTTTCTCTGTCTGTCGCTCTCAAATAAATAAATAAAAATAAACCAAAAATAAAATAAAATTAGTGCTAGAGAAATGGCATAGTTAAGGCACTTGCTTGAGAAGCCCAAGGACCCAAGTTCAATCCCTCAGAACCCACATAAGCCAGATGCACATGGTGGCACATGTGTCTGGAGTTTGTTTGCTGTGGCTGGAGGCCCTGGTGTGCCTGTTCTTTCTCTCTGTCTGCTCCCCCCAAAATAAATTATATATATATATGGTCCAGGCTGACCTGGAATACACCATGTAGTCTCAGGGTGGCCTCGAACTCACAGTGATCCTCTTACCTCTGCCTCCCAAATGCTGGGACTAAAGACATGTGCCACCATGCCCGGCCAATAAAATATTTTAAAAAATAATTTGAGGTCTGGAGTGATGACTTAGAGATTAAGGTGCTTGCCAGTAAAGCCAAAGGACCCAAGTTCAATTCCCCAGTACTCACATAAATCCAGATGCACAAAGTGGCACATGCATCTGGAGTTCATTTACAGTGGCTGGAGGACTTGGTATGCCCATTCTCTCTAGCTGCTTCTCTTTCTCTCTCCTCTCAAGAAATAAAGTATGTATTTTTTTTTTTAATTTGGTTAACAAAAGCTTTTTTGCTGGGTATGGTGGCACACACCTTTAATCCCAGCACTTGGGAGGCCAAGGTAGAAGGATGACAGTGAGTTTGAGGACTCCTGACACTACATAGTGAATTCCAGGTCAGCCTCGGCTAAAGCAAATAATGATTCATGCCTGTAACCTAATACTCAGGAGGCTGAAGCAGGTGGCTCACCATGAATTCAAGGCCAACCTGGTCTATATAGTGAGTTCAGGACAGCCTGGGCTACAGAGCCAAGAGTTGCTACCTAGAAGCTACTTCTTTAAAGCAGGCATACTCCAAAGCCCCTGGTGTGACATTTTAGGACCTAGAAAGTGTTCACCCAAGCTTCAAGCTAAATAAAACCCTCTGTCACCTCCACACTTAGGGAAGACCTCACACAAGTCAGTTGCTCTCTGGGGACCTCCAATTCCCAAGCCATAGAATAGGAGGAGAGAGCTCTTCAGAACTTGCCTTGCTGACAAAGGAATGGCACAGCAGAGGGCTCAGTGCAGTCACCAGGCCCTGCTCATGTCCAAAGGAACTGGAAGTTTTGTTGAGGGCAGGAAAAAGCCATGAATGTCTTTCCAAGCTGGAGAGCAAGACGAAAACAAGTGGCAGGAAGCACTCTTAGAAGCAAGGGGCACTGGTGTGCTGGGCAGGCAGGCCAGGATGTCCAAGTTCCCATCCATGTTTTCCTTGACTCCAGCCAACCTAAGCCATCAGCTCACAACACCCACCTGCAAACCCTCCATTCCAATTCCCTGGGAACATAGACCTGGCCCAGCCCTAAGTGCTTCCTGCAAACTCACTACCTCCTGGGAACTGGCTACAACTAGTCCTTCCCCCAGAGCTCTCTGTGATTCCTCACACAAGTGTCCTCCAATTTGTCCATCTCCAAGCATCCCAACTGACCTTGACTGTGTGTTCCATCCCCCTTTATAACTGCCTTCTTTTCTCATGTTCTTGAAAACTGCAACTGTCTTCCTTGCACATCAACACCTCCACCCCATTCTACCCACCCTTCTCTCCTCTGGCTCTTGGATCCCTTTGCCTCCCAGTTCCAAAAGATGGAAGTCACCAGACAGGAAAGCCTGAAACATCCTGCTCTCCCACCTACAAGCTTCTCTCCAGTTACACCCTCTTCCACCTCTTTCCACACTATTCTGATTTCCTTTTTTAGGTCCACTTCTTCAATGCTGTCATAGTACCTAGTGAATTCCAGGTGCCATCGTAGAAATCAGAATGAATCAATGGATCAAGTCCCTCCTTTGGAGCTGATGTCCAAGGACACCAAGGCCTTTTGTGGGTCTATGTGTGTATGTGTGTGTTTTTCTGAGGATGGAACCTAGAGCCTCCTGAATGTTAGGTGAGCAAGCACTCACCTCTACTACTGAGCTACTACTAGCCCAGTTCACCAAGACTTTTTTTTTTTTTTTTGGTTTTTCGAGTTAGGGTTCCACTCTAGCTCAGGCTGACCTGGAATTTACTATGTAGTCTCAGGGTGGCCTCGAACTCATGGTGATCCACCTACCTCTGCCTTCCAAGTGCTAGAATTAAAGGTGTGTGCCACCACGCCCAGCTAAGACTGTTTTCTTTGCATGTGTATAGGGGGATGTACATGTGTGTGCTTGACTGTGGAGGCCAGAGGACAACCTCAGGTTATTACTCAGGTACACCACCTACTTTTTTTTTCTCTTAATTTATTTGTGAGACAAATGGAAAGGTGGAGAGAGAGAGAGAGAGAGAGAGAGAGAGACCAGGGCCTCTAGCCACTGCAAACAAGCTCCAGACACATGTGTCACCTTAGGCAACTGGCTTATGTGGGTACTAGGGAATCAAACTTGGGTCCTTAAGCTTTGCAGGCAAGCTCCTTAACTGCTAAGCCATCTCTCCAGCCCCATCTACTTCCTTTTGAGACAAGGTCTCGTTTCTCACTGGCCTGGCTTACCAGTTAGGCTAGTCTGGCTGGCTATGGAGCCCCAAGGATCCTCCCTGCCTTCCCAGCCCTGGGATTACAGGTACTCAACCACCACCACTCCTAGCATTTTACATAGCTACTAGGAACAGAACTCAGGTCCTCATGCTTGCAAGCCATGCATTTTTAAACAAAATGGGTTATCTCCCCATGCCCCTCAAGGCCTTTGTATAGTAAAGTTCAACTACCACCAATTGGTGCTTAATCTCCTAGAAATGTCTTATCAACAACCCCACTGCTCATCATTCCTTCCTCCCTCTGTCTCTTCTTTGTAGGGCGTAATTCCTTTCTTCATCTCTGTTGAGTTCTGCTTTTTCTAGCTCATACATTCTTCTCTGTTCTCTTCAAAGCTGTACCTACCTATAGGTTAAAAACTTCCAAACTTGCTACCTTTCTCTGAGCACTAGACCAGCAGACCCAGCTGCTATCCTAGCAGTGGTGTGACTGGCCCACTTTCAGACTAAGCAGGTCAAATCTTAGTTCTTCACTGTCTCCTGAACCTGCTCTTCCTTTGTGATGTGCTATTGCCCATGCAGATTCCTAGGTTGCCCCAATAGCCACTGAGTCACCAAGTCTAACTAGTTAACTAGTTCCCTTTAGTTGTTTTTGAGAGAATAAGAAGGTACGCTAGGGCCTCTCACCACTGCAAATGAACTCCAGACACATGGGCCACCTTATGCATATGGCCTTACATGGGTACTGGGAATCAAACCTGTGTCTTTTGGCTTTGCCAGCAAGCACCTTAACTGCTAAGCCATCTCTCCAGCCTCCCTTCAGTTTTTGCAGAATTGAACCCAGGTTCTGGCACAGGCAAATGCTCTACCACTGAGCCATATTCCTTATTCCTAATCCTTTTTTTTTTTTTTCCTTCCTCATTTTGTTTTTCCAGGTAGGGTCTTGCTCTAGCCCAGGCTGACCTGGAATTCATTATGCAGTCTCAGGGTGGCCTTGAACTCATGACAAACCTATCTCTGCCTCCTGAGTGCTGAGATTAAAAGATGTGCAACACCACACCTGGCTCCTAGTCTTCTTTTTATTTTTTGATAGGGTTCCAATAAATTGCCCAACCTGGCCTCACACTTGTGATCCTCCTGCCTCAGTCTCTCTGGTGACTAGAATTACAGGACTGTGCCCCAGGCCCGGCTGCCATTCTTTTCATAAAAAGGTCTTAAGCAAACAATGATGGTGTAATGTCTTTAATAAGGAGGCTGAAGCAGGAAGACTGAGTTCAAAGCCAACCTGGGCTACCCAGCAAGACCTTATCTCCCCACTCACCCCCTCCCCACCACAAAGTCTCAACGTGAATTCCTCCTTCTCCTGCTTCAGAGTTCAGATCTGGCAGAGCTTCCCTCACACTGTGATCACCACAGGCCTTCCAGGCCTGCCCTTCACTGGTCCTGCTCACCTACAGGCATCTTTTATCAAGTGCTGGGTACCCTCAGGCACTGTGTTGAGTGCTCTGTAGGAACCACCTCATTAAATCCCACAGGTAAATAGACCTGGCTTCAGCATCTGAGGATTCAACCACCCACAGATAGAAAATATTCAAAGCAAAAGCTGCTTCTGAAAAAAAAGGTAAAAAAGAAAAACTGCTTCTGTATTGAAAGTAGATTTTTGTTACTCCCCATATGGTATAGTAACTATTCACATTGCATTTACATTGTACTAGGGATTATAAACAAGCTAGAGCTGGGTGTGGTGGCACACGCTTTAATCCCAACACTTCAGAGGCAGAGGTAGAAGGATCACTGTGAGTTCAAGGCCACCCTGAGAGTATATAGTGAATTCCAGGTCAGCCTGGGATAGACTGAGACCCTACCTCAAAAAAACAAAAATAAAAACCATGAGTGCTTTAGATATTAAAGACTATAGATGCGCATGGATTATATGCAAACACTATACCATCTGGACTTTGGTATCCTGGAGCAGAGACTTCCTAAGAGCCAAAATCCTCAGGTCCTGAGGACTAAAGTGAGAAATATGTGGCCTTAAAAGAATATATGGTCTAAAGTCACAGTTGATAAAAGACATAGCCTAGACTCCAGAGCCTTTTGCCAATTTGAGCCATAGTATTCTCCCTGGTCCTTTCCTTTCAGTGTTGGGTCCCACATGCCAAGCACAGAACTGGTTGAGAGGGAGGCCTGAATGAACGAACATGTTACCAGTGAGTAAATACCTCAAGGAGAGCAATCCCAACGTTTGTAACTGCCACATATGCTGCAAACTCACTCAGAACTTCAAGAGTACAGGTCTGCCATAAGTATTTGTTATTTCTGCTTGCCAAGAATTCTTCACAGTTCTTTATATGTATGAGTTTACAAAAACTACGATGTGCTGGGCATGGTGGCGTACGCCTTTAATCTCAGCACTCAGGAGGCTGAGGTAGGAGGATTGCTACCCTGAGACTACATAATGAATTCCAAGTCTACCTGAGCTAGAGTGAGACCCTACCTCAAAAAAACAAAAAAAATAAATAAATAAACAAACTATGATGTGTGTAGACAGGCGTAGTAGTGCACACCTTTAATCCCAGCAATCGGGAGGCAGAGGTAGGAGGATTGCCATGAGTTGGAGGCCAGCTTGTGACTACATAGTGAATTCCAAGTCAGCCTGGGCCAAAGTGAGACCCTACCTCAAAAACAAACAAACAAACAAAAACAAAAAACTATGATATGACAACTATCCCAGTTTTAGAAAAAGAAACGGAGGCCAGGCCTACAATCCTAGGCACCTGGGAAGTTGAGAGGATCACAAATTCATTGAGAGGATCACAAATTCAAGATATATATGGGTCTTGAACTTAGTAAATTCAAGGTCAGCCTTGGTAATTTAGCAAGGCCTTATAAAAGAAAAAATAGTGGGCAGAGGGGGGCTGAAGAGAAAGATGGCTTAGTGGTTAAGGCACTTGCCTGTGAAGCCTAAGGACCAGGTTCAATTCTCCAGGTCCCATGGAAGCCAGATGCACATGGTGCATGTGTCTGGAATCTGTTTGCAGTAGCAAGAGGCCCTGGTTCACCCATTCTCTCTGTCTCTCTAATAAATAAACAAATAAATAAAACCTAGGACCAGGCATGGTGGCACTTGGGAAGCAGAGGTAGGAGGAACCCTGTGAATTTGAGGCTGGCCTGGAACTACAGAGTAAGTTCCAGGTCAGCCTGGGATACAGCAAGACCCTACCTCTAAAACCAAAGAAACAAACAAAAAAAAACCCAAAACCTATAAGATGGAGTTAAGGAGATGGCCCAGCAGTCAAGAGCACTTGCTGTGCAAGCATGAGGACCTAAGTTTGATCCCTAGCACCCATGTAAACAGCAGGGCACGGCCACACATGCCCATAAACTGGGGAGAAAGGGGGACGGACGACAGGAGAACTGCTAGGCTTGCTAGTCTAACTGAAAATAATGGCATGAGCCCAGACTCAATGAGAGATTCCATCTCAAAGATTGAGGGAGAGTATACCTGCACCTCTGGCATATGTACACAAGCACATTCTGCACACACACGTGTATATACCAGACACCAAAAAAGTAATAAGTAAAAACAAAGTAGCTCAGTGGTAGAGCACTGGCCTAGCATATGCCAGGCCATAGGTTCAATCCCCAGTAATCCCCAGCACAGAGCAGGGATGGGGAAAGAAGAAAGAAACTACATAGGAAAATGAAGAAACCAGCCCAGGAGGTTTGGGAGATAACTAAGTCAGTAAAGTGCTTGCCTTGCAAGCATGAAGTCCTGAGTTCAAATACTGGGGAGTACTAACATGTGCCTGCAATACCATCACTGAGTTGGTGAAGACAAGGAGGATTACTGATAGTCTGGCAAAATTGATGAGCTCTGGGCAAAAAAAAAAGGGAAGAAAGAAACAAACAAAGAAAAAAGAAAAGACATAGACAGTTTTTCCTGAGGCTGTCACTTAAGGTGGTACTCAAGCCTCCACACATATGCACTCACATGCACTAAAGAGGAGGACAACAGGGCATGGTGGCACATGCCTTTAATCCCATCACTTGGTAGGCTGAGGTAGAATCATCACCATGAGTTGAAGGCCAGCCTGGGGCTACATACTGAGTTCCGGGTGACCCTAGAGCAAGACCCTACCTCAAAAAAAAAAAAAGCCAGACGTGGTGGTGCATGCCTTTAATCCCAGCATTCGGGAGGCAAAGGTAGGAGGATCGCTGTGAGTTCAAGGCCACCCTGAGACTCCATAGTGATTGCCAGGTCAGCCTGGGCTACAGTGAGACCCAACCTCAAAAAACCAAAAAAAAAAAAGAAGAAACGAGCCCAGGCCTAACTCATGAGAGGAAAACCACATCGATAGCAGGCATTTGTCTCAGCACCTGCACATAGCCTCCCTGGTCCTGTGAGAACCTGCAGCAAGTACCGGCCCTCTAAGACCACCGCGTCCCAAAGAAGTCAGTAAGAGTTTTAGCTCAGCTACTATCTTGTACTGCAGCTTCACACTGTTGCTATTATGAAGAACAAAATCAGCTGCACAATTTTTTTTTTTTTTTTTTTTTTTTTTTTGGTTTTTCGAGGTAGGGTCTCACTCTGGTCCAGGCTGACCTGGAATTAACTCTGTCATCTCAGGGTGGCCTTGAACTCATGGCAATCCTCCTACCTCTGCCTCCCGAGTGCTGGGATTAAAGGCGTGCGCCACCACACCCGGCATCACAATTTTTTTTTTGAGACAAAAATCTCATTATGTAGCCAACACTGATCTTCAGCTCACAATCCTCCTGCCTCAACCTCCTGAGGGCTGGGAATGCACATGTAAAGGTGGCACACGCCTTTAATCTCAGCATTTGGAAGGCAGTGGTAGGAGGATCATCATGAGGTTGAGGCCACCTTGAGACTACATAGTGAATTCCAGGTTAAAAAAAAAAAAAAAAAAAAAGAAGCAGCTCTGTTCTCATGGGCATGGTGGCACACCATTAATCCCAGCACTCAGGAGGCAGAGGTAGGATGATTGCTCTGAGTTTGAGACCAGCCTGAGACTACAAAGTGAATTCCAGGTTTGCCTAGGCTAGAGACTCTACCTTGAAAAAAAACAGAAATAGCTCAGCCCACAACAAGTCCTGGGAAAAAGCCTGAATTTACTCATTTAGTAAAACATTTCTTGAATATCTACACTGCCTTTGTTCCATGCTGGGGACATGAAGATAAAAATCGATACACAGTATGTGTCCCCACCCCAGCAACTGATGGGAACATGAAATGAATGAAAGCTTGTCAACATGCCAAAGGCCTCTGTGTGCTCCATTAGGGGAACAGCATGCTGTGGGAGCTTAATGGAGGAGGAAGAAGCTTGCTGGGGGAGGATCAGTGAGGAAGATAGGCTTGGGAAGATGACCCGCATTTCTATTCAGGGTTCAGGAGGCAGTGGACGAAAGGGAGACAGGAGGATGGCCTGAATGAGGAAGTTCAAGGAGCCTCTGCAGGGGCTCCCCAGCAAGACTTTCTCATATGCAAACTGGACCAACAGTTAATACTGTCCTCAGAAGAGAGAGCATAAAAAGTAAGAAAACTGAGCTAGGCATGGTGGTGCACACCTCTAATCCCAGCACTTGGGAGGCAGAGGTAGGAGTTCAAGGCTACCCTGAGACTACAAGAGTGAACTTCAGGTCAGCCTGAGCTAGAGTGAGGCCTTACCTTGAAAGAACCAGTAATAGTAACAATAATAATAAAATAAGAAAACTATACTTAACATATACTAACCTTCAATATACCTAAAAGCTACCACTAAAAGGAAATTCCTGGTTCTACCACTTCCTCTCTAGGTGACCTTAGACTTCAGCTTTTTCTGAAAGGGGGAATAATATGGTCCTCATGGAACTGCTGAGAGTTAAATGAGCTCACAGCAACAAAGAAAGGATAGCACTGCAATGGAGATACACCAGGGAGAGACTTATTGTGGGTCACCCAGCAAGCAACAAGCATGGCAGCAATGAGACTCAGGCCTGACTAGCTACTCACCAGCGGCTCCAAGTCCGGCAGACTCGCATGCAGACACATAGCTCTCGAGGCCCAAGGTGCTGGAAGACACGAAGCCAGGCGGCTCGGGGAAGGGGGTGGTCGGATCCAGCAGCCAAAGGCAGCGTGTCAGGTTCAGGGCTTCGAGGCGGGGGTCGTACCACATGCCGCTCCAACTGTGGAGGCCGTGGTGGAGGGGCAGGGCCTAGGGGCCAGCTGAGCAAAGGCCCCCCACTGCCAGGGCGTACAGCCCGCCGCCCCCCACGGTTCTCCTTCTCTCCAGAGCTGCCTCGGGCTGGTCGGCGCCCATTCCGGGCCTCCCCAGGGGCCTCTTCCTCACTCAGCGATGTGCCTGATGAGTCGGAGTCAGAATCTGAGTCCGAGGAGGAAGAAGAGGTATCAGGCACCCGCTCCAACAGCTGGCACATCCGCTTGAAACGCTCCAGTTTTTCCCTCTGTGGTGATGGAGAGGGCACTGCTGGGCCCTCAGCGGAGGCCAAAGGTGGCTTTGGTTTCTGCAAGGAAACAGAATGAGGCTATTCTAGGACCTAGAATACACTTTCCCAACCACTTTGGAGCCACCAGGGACAAAACAGTCCAGGGGACATAGTCCTGACTTCCAAATTGCTCTTGAACAATGTAAGACTTTAGTCCATTTCTGGATTTCAGTTTCTCTGTCAGCAATGTGAAGGTACTAATTCAAGGAATTTCAAGTCTGGTGGGTTAGTCAATGGCTCATGAGCCTTCTAGAGACCTTATGTTAAGTGCTTTTCAACTGTGTTGACGAGGAAGGTACCACTTCATCTTCCACAACACAGAATGGCTAGACTAGACAATCCACAATGAGTAACAAGGATCATCTGTTTGTGTGTGGACCACCACTGCCCACTGATTGCTTATGTCTCTACAGTAATCTAATATAGTTAGGCCACTCTTTTTAGATTAAAAAAAAAAAAAAAAGCCAGGCGTGGTGGCACACGCCTTTAATCCCAGCACTCGGGAGGCAGAGGTAGGAGGATTGCCATGAGTTCGAGGCCACCCTGAGACTCCATAGTGAATTCCATGTCAGCCTGGGCTAGAGTGAGACCCTACCTCGAAAGACCAAAAAAAAAGACAGAAAGAAAGAAAACTGCTGGGCATGGAAGTGCACACCTTAAATCCCAGCACTGGGAAGGCAAAGGTAGGAGGATCACCTTGAGTACAAAGCCACCCTGAGACTATATAGTTAATTCCAGGTCAGCCTGGACCAGAGTGAGACACTACCTCAAAACAACAAAAAAGACTAAGTGACTTGCCCAAGAACAAGTCAAAAAATGGCAGAGGAAGCCGGGTATGGTGACACATGCCTTTAATTCCAGCACTCGGGAGGTAGAGGTAGGCGGATCACTGTGAGTTCGAAGCCACCCTGAGACTGCATAGTGAATTCCAGGTCAGCCTAAGCTAGACTGAGACCCTACCTCAAAAAACTAAGAAAAAAAAAAAAAAAGGCAGAGGAACATAGTCAAGCAGACTCTTGTGCTTAGACTGTCAGTGCAAAATAACCTCAAGTGTATCTTTTAACCTCTGGGCCTCATTCTCCTTGAACCTAGATAAATTTTAGTTTGCAAGCCCATTTCTTGACTAAGACTTATCTGGTGCTATGGGGTAGGAGGATAAGGTAGGGAGTTTCATCTCCATTTCACAAATGAGGAAAGTGAGGCCCAGAGCAGGTAATTAGCTGCCAAGACTATCAGGAAGCAGTGGTTGGACAGAAATTTAAACTCAGTTATTTTTCCCTTAAGGATTGGAAAAATGAAACCAATAGGCCAGGTGACACCCCAAAAGCTGCCTGGAAATCAGGAGGTCCTGTGACCTGGACCCAACCCACTCTCCCATCCAACACTTCCCAGTGATTCAGATATATGGGGACTGTGTGGGGTAGGGTAAGACAAGGTAAGCAGGAAGGGAAAGAACTTGGTCTCCATGATGGAGGGTGGGGCAAGGAAGGGGGGGAGGAGGTCCCCCGCACACCTCCCAGTTGTCGGGAGGGAGCCCGGGGTGGCAGGATGAGAATGCCTGGCTCGGATTCAGAACCCTGGGGGGCAGAAGGCCGGGGCTGCCTGGGTCCACTCCTCGGAGGAGGCAGGAATCTCCACCCACCTTCTTCAAGTGCCTCTCTCTGCCTCCTTTCACCTACAATGGCAAGAAGGAGATATGGGGGAAGAAAGAGACCCCATTAAGGACCTTACTATACACCAAACTTAGAAGACTACAAAACCCAGAAGCCCCCCAACCCAGGGAGAACTCTGGGCATGCTCACCTTGTAACCAGTGTCTTGGCTCACTGAGCATGCTCTCATCTCCTCTTTCTTCCCCTTCAGGCTCTTTCCAGCCCCTCCCTCCTCCTCTGTAGCAGTTAGTTTGAGCATGCTCTGTCCTTCCTCTCTAACCCACTCAGGTCTCCCAAAGGCTCCTGACCTGTGCCAGCTGCTCACTCACCTCTCACTAGTGCTCCATAGTGAGCATGCGCTATACACACCCCACAACTAATCCTGAACTACATATCCCACAAACCTCCCAGGGAATCCACCCCCAGAGATAGGACTCTCAAAAAAAATCTCTTGGGCAGGACCTAGCAAGCATTCCTTAGGACTCACCTTTTTCCTTGGGGTGGGGGGCTCATTCCCTGCCTCCCTCTCCTTCCGTTTGGGGGGCCCAGGCACATCCTCAGGGGGAGGGCCAGCAGGGAGGGGCCCCTTTCGTCTGGGTGGGGGTAGTGGAGGTGGTGGCTCCTCTGTCAGTTTCCATCCACTCCCTAAGCTAGCACCTTCCTCACCATTGTCAGCCCTTCGGCGGCCTGGCCCTTCTCCTGCATCCTAGAGAGAGCAAGCAGTTTTGGGGGGGGGGGGGGCGGGGATAGTGAAGCAGCTTAGCTCCAGACTCCCCACCCTGCCCTTAGCCCAGGTCTTGTTCTACCTTGCTGGTGCGCCCTTCCTGGGTGCAGCGGGGGCACTCCCAACAGTTGGGAATCTCTGCATTGATGACACCCTCAGCCTTCCCCATCTGTAGGCAAAAGAGCAGAGATCAATAGAGGGCGCCAGTATAAGCCTGGATGTAGTGTAGCCCGCCCCCCTTGCTCCCTGATAGTTTGCCCCAGCCTGAGCTCCAGGGTCCCCAATGTTATCACCTTCAGGCAGCCAGGGTGGACGATCTCATTGCAGATTGTACACTCCATGAGGCTCAAACCAAACTTCTCTTCCTCTCCCTCCACTGTGTCCTCCTTCCCAGCCTCTCCACACAAGAGGCATACAGCTGTGTGTGGGAGCACGGGCTGTTGAGAAAGAAGGGGCATTAGGTACCCCAAAACAAAGCAGCAAGGAAAAGACTTCCTTCTGGGAGCCCTAATTAACTGCAAGATAAGGTTCTAAACCCAAAGGCAAAGCTGGGCCAAATACTAAATTTGGCTAATTTAACTTCATTCTTTCTTCCTACATCTATAAAATAGGGCTAAGGACATTTCCCTTGCAGAACTGCTGTAAGAACAAGACACTGCATGAGGGGCATTAGGTACATAGCTCTTATCAGTGTTGACTGCTACTGCTAGACTGAGGGCCAGTGAACTGAAATTACAGCTGGCTTGGAGAAAGAGACTTCAAGCAATAATGACTGTTCTCAGAGTGGGCTAGAAAAGACTCAGGAGTCACTTGGGTGATTCTGAGGTTGCCCAGTGGGCAGTCCAATGATGGGCCTACATCCCACAGTGACACAGTTTGGGCAAGACTCCTGGTACAGCAAAGCCAGCTGCCTAGTCCTAGGGGAAATGGAACAGTCTCCAGACAATGTGACTTTGGGGAGGACAATAGTAACACTGAATTTCACCAGGAATGCTGAAGGCTATGAGTTGGGATCAAGGAAGAAGGTAGGAGGATCAGAGCTGGGTGTAGTGGGTCACACCTCTGATCCTGGCTCTGTAAGTTTACAACCAACCTGGGACTACAGAATGAATGCTAGGTTAGCAGGAGCTAGAATGAGACCCTACCTCAAAAAAAAAAAAGAGCCAGGCGTGGCAGCACACACTATTTATCTCAGGACTTGAGAGGCAGAGGTAGGCAGGTAAGATCACCATGAGTTCAAGACCACCCTAAGACTACATACTGAATTCCAGGTTAGCCTGGACTAGAGCAAAACAAGGGGTTGGGAACAAAGGAAAAGAAAAAAGGGCCTTGGGGTGAAAGTACAACATGGAAAGAATGACTGAAGGAGGAAAGGCAGTAGTGTGGGAAGGGGTTGCAGCTGGCTCTTCATGACTGCTGTGGAAGGGCCTCTCTGGAACTCAAGTCTGCTCAAACGATGAGGAAGGCGGGGAGGAAACCATATTTTCCTAATAGCCACTGTGTGCTGGGCCCATCCATATCCACTTTAGTTTAATCTTTGCAACTCAACAAAGGAAACATTTTGCAGAGAAGGTATCTAAAGTTCAAAGTTATTAGCTCAAGGTCACACAAAAGAAAAGCCTGGCATCAAATCCAAGATATAGAGGATGAGAAAGAGGCCAGAGAATGGCAAGAGATACTCCATGAAGCTAGGTCTGGAGATAGGCAAGGGCGTGCAGCAGGGGCTGGACTTTCTGTGGTCCTGGGGCAGATCTTTAGGCACCATGACATTACCCCACCCAACTTGGAGATAAGGACAAAAGCAGACTTCAACACAAACTAGTGAAGGAAGACAGGAGGTGAATGGGGCAAGCAGCACCTGTAGGGACACTTTAGGGAGTATCCACCAGGCACCCGGAGAGTAGTTAGGTCAGTGCTGATGGTGCTGTGCTGGGGAAGTATGCCCCCCAGGGGTAGAACTCACCGCAGTGCACTGCCGAAGCAGGCACGACTGCTTCATGCGCCCGGGCCCCCCAAACTTCTTCATGTCTCGGCAGAAGTGGCAGTCCCCGCACTCAGTTCGCACACAGGCCCGGCAGCGGCGGCAGCGGGTACGGCGTCGGCGCGCTCCGGCCCCCGGCCCCCGGCTGCTCGACGACATTGGGGGCGTCAGCAACGCCGAGGGCTGTAAGCAGATAGCGGCAGGGTCAGATAGGTCCGCTGAACCTGGTCTGGGAGAATCCCGGCAGCAAGCTCCTCAAAACCCTGGGCAGGCAGAGTTTGCCTTCCTCCTTCCCAGGGAAACAGAGATCAACCCCTCCTGTGTGTCTTAAAGAGGGTGGAGGGCCACTCCCACTACTCAAGGCCTCCTCTGATCTCTCTCCTCTATTACTCCTTCAGAGAGGGGCACTGAGGCCTCTCTAGTATCTCCAAGCCAAAGCTCCTAGGAAAGGCCACAGGCTCCTCTTCTGCAACATTTCGTTCAGCAAGTCCCAACTCTAGTTGTAATCTATACAAACAGAACATCCCAGGTATTCACAGATTGAACTTCAGATGCTAGGGTGGAAGCACCTGACTCCTTTTTACCTCTTTTCTCTTTCTCATAGGTAATTGCCATCCAACCTCTCATCCCTTCAAACTTGGGCTCTCACCAGATGCAATACGATCCTGCCCCCAGCCCTAATGACACTGTGCTCACAACTTCCCGGTGATGACACCCCTGGAATGCTTCTTCAGTGCCCCTCCTCAGCACAAAATCTCAACTCCACTGCTCTCCACACAAGTACCTCTGCTCCAAGACATCCTCTAGAATCCTTCAGGCAACCTGGGCAATCTCCCAGGTTCCCTTGGATCCTAGAATCCAGACTGACATCTCTATAAAATTCAGGATGGCTCAGTTTTAGATTCTCCCCCTATACCCCTCCAAGCTTACCAGGCTGCTTTTCATCCCTAATTGTATGGAATCCCTGGGGCTCCCCTGCCCATGGAAACCAGATCCTCTAAGATCCCACACGGACTCAGCAGGCCTGGAGGGGTCTCTTCCCAGTCAGATCTTACACCGGCTTCCCCCTTTCCAAGGACTTCCAGACCCATCCAATGGGGTAAGGGGCCCTCCAGCGCTCCAGGGGAGGGGCCTAGAGGGCGGCGACTGCAGGAGGGGGGGGGGAAATCTGCAAGGGGCAGCAGGGTCTGGGAAGGAAGGCCAGGTCCCCAGGGTTGAGAGGTTATGAGGAGGGTGGAGATGAGTTTGGAGCAAAGAGAGGGTGAGGCTGGGGGCGGGGAAGGCAGGGAGAGGCTGGGCTGGGCTGAGGATGAATGGGAGTGGGAGCTGCCCAGGTCTGGGGGTGAGGAGGAGCTGCATGAACCCACCTCACACGTGTCCCGGGAGCCATCTCTCCCTTCTCGGCAGCTCCCGGCGGGTCGGCGGCCATCGGCGGCGGGGGGGCCGGGGGGCGCGGGGCGCGGAACGCTCAGAACGCCGGGGTCCACGGCCCCCCGAGGGCGCTCGGCCCCTCCCTCCGGCGGAGGCCGGGACGGTGGCGAGTGGAGATGGGGAGCGCCGGGGGCGAGGCCCTCCCACGGGCTGCGGCGCGGCCCTTCCAGGGGGAGGTCCTGCTCTGGGGGGCTCAGTCCCTCAGCCCCCCCAGGCCAACGGGGGCTCCTCGGACGCAGGGTGCTCAGCTTCTGCCCGGGCCCCACTCAGTCCCGGGTCCGAGTCCCAGCTCCCCTCCCCCACCACTCCCCAGCGCCCCCGACCCTTTAACTGGCCCCTTCCCAGCTCCCACTGCCCAGGGGTCCAGGGACAAGCCTGGGCCCCCCCACCGTTTCCGGGGTTCAAGCCCCGCCCTCCGCCGGTTCCCGGGGAGGGGGGGGGTCGCGGTAACCTGCCCCCCTCCCCTGGGCCCGCCCCTGTACTGCGGCCCCCTGCCCTACGGCTACGGGGCGAGCAAAGGGGGGGTGAAGGAAGCTGCTCCGGCCCCGCCCCCCCAGCTCGTGCGCGCCCCCGCCCTCTCCCCCTCCCCCCAGCACGCGACCCTGGAGAGATAGGGATTTAAATAAAATTTGAATAAATCTCCCTCCTCAAGCGGGAGGGTGGAAGGAAAGGATGGAGGGGAGGCAGGAAAGGGGAGGGGGCAATTGGGGTGTCTCAGCCCCCCTGGTCCCCCGGCCCTGCGCTGCTTCGGCCCCGGGCCCTGATCGCTTCTCTCATCCCTCCTCAGCTCCTTCCTCCTCTCTTCCCCCTCCCTTCCCTCTTTCCCTCCTCCTCCTCCTCCGTTTTACTCCCTCCTTCTCCCAAAGGAACCCCGCCCCCTATCCCCTCCTTTCCTCCACCACCTCGACTTTCCAGGACGAACGCGTGCAAAGCACAATGGGAGTTGTAGTCCCGCGGACACTGGAGCTACAGAGGGAGCAATGAGACGCTGGGGCCAGCGAACACTACAAACTAGATGGCAGAAGGCGTGCCGCGACCGGAGCCGAGCATGGCGGGAGTTATAGTCCGGTGGCCCCGAGGCTCCCCATTGCAGAACGTAGAGCAGGAGCAGGAATGATGACTACAAACAAGATGGCCTTCTCCCTGTTCCCCCCACCCGACCTCCTTTCCAGGCACTCACACGCCCTCCGGTCCACAACCCTCCGCGTGTGTGGTACCTGACGGGAGTCGCAGTCCATCTGCTGCCTTCCCGCTGCCATTTCTACTCGTCAGGAACAATGGAAAGGTGAAAAGGAACGAGGACTACAAGCAAGATGGCGGAAGAGGACCGCACACCTGACTGGTAAATCGAGCTTATGAGGTGCGATGGGAATAGTAGTTTCCTAGCCTTCCGGAGTTCCTTAAGAAAGGAACAGCCAGAAGGATAAAGGGACTACCATAAAAATGGCAGGTTACCTATCCTTCTCTGGTCGCTTCATCCTAACACCTTGAGCACCTCGCCCGCCTGAATTATCAAAATCCCGCACTCGTGGCCGAAAGCCTGCCGGGAAATGTAGTCTCCCCGACTGCCCTCGGGTATCGCCGGTCCAGACAATGGAAGGGAGCGGGGCGGGGACTACGGCCTAGAGGGTGGCTGAAGGAGTGGGGCGGCCTCATGGGATTTGTAGTCCAAAAAATAAGGCCATGCCCTGCAGGAATGGGGGAGAGGACTACAAGAGAGATGGCCACCTAGCCCCCTCGGTGACAGTGCCTGCTGGGGTACGTAGTCCCCTCCTGAGCTCGCCAGAGAAAGGGTGCTGGCTGTGGAAGTATACCGCGGCCACGGAAAGTCTTTGCTCCTCTCCGCGCCTCCCTTTCTGCAAGTCCCGCAGGGAAATGGTATCCCGAGCTTTGGCTCGCCAGGAGAGGAGAATGGATGTCACCAATAGTGACAGTGCAGGTGAAAGAGAAACATCTGGGCCATCCAGGAATCCTTCCGGGGTGGCGAGGATTGCATATTTTCAAGGAAGACAATCCTAAAAAGGGAGGCGTGGTTCGCATCTGAAAGTCCCCTCATGCCGGATGCTCCTTCTCCCAAACCTCTGGGAATCTGTGTATTACAGGCGTTGAGACCCCAGAAGAAAGGCTTTGGAATAGACAGAATCCCCTTCCCGCCCCGGGAAGTCAGCAGATCTCAGCTTTCTCACCTGAAAAGTGGATATTACCTCGAAGCAGAGCTAGGAGTGTTACGATAATGTTCACGACTGTACTCAGCTGTAGCACTGGGCACGTGACAGTAGTTCCTTTTTCGAGGTCCCTTCCATCCTAGCCGTTCTGGGATCCCAGGAATCCATCATGCCGGACAGTTAGCTTCTGTAAAAAGAAAACTGACAGGCCAGCTACTCCCATCTTAAACAGCCTCCCCTCCCCATCTGAGTCCTGTAGTATCACTACCGAGCCCTGCTCCCAGGGGTCGCCCGCTCTCCATTAAACCCAAGTCCCGCACATTAGCCAAATTCCTTCATCTGATTTGTAGCCTCTGCCTGCTACCAAGCCTCATGCTTGCTTTCCAGTCCTAGAAGTCCCTGCTCCCAGACTCTCAGCTGCTAGGACAAATGGGACTGCTTTGTACCATTCTTACCTTCCTTAAAAAAAATTTTTAAAAATTTTTCCTTACAAGTATGCATTGCAATTAAGCATCTCTCTTTTCCCTACTCTTCCTCTTCTCGACTCTCCCCTTTTCCCTTTATTCCCCTAGAAAATTTCATTTCCACTTTCAGATTACATATACATATGATTTTATGTGAGTATGTAAAACCTAGGAACCACAAATGAAAAAAAAATTTGTTTTTCTGAAACTGGCTTGAATTGCCTGAAATTATCCCCTTTAGCAACCATTTTCCTGAAAATGACTTGACTTCATTCTTCTAATGACTGGAAAAAAAAAAAAATCATTGGGTATATATGCCACATTTTCACCTAGGTTAATTCCATAACTTAGGAATTGTGAATATTCCTATAATAAAGAATGGTGTTCAGAGCCGGGCGTGGTGGCACACGCCTTTAATCCCAGCACTTGGGAGGCAGAGGTAGGAGGATCGCCATGAGTTCAAATCCACCCTGAGATGACAGAGTTAATTCCAGGTCAGCCTGGACCAGAGTGAGACCCTACCTCGGAAAAAAAAAAAAAAAAAAAAAAAGAATGGTGTTCAGGATCTCTGATATATTGTCTTAGAGTCTTTCAAGTGAATGCCCAGGAATGTTATAGCTGTGTCATATGATTTTTCTTTGAGATAGGATATCACTGTAGCCCAGGCTGGTCTGGACCACCTCTTACCTCAGCCTAGTGAGTGCTGGAAGTAAAGACATGTGTCATCATGCCCTGCTGATAGATCTTTTTTTTTTTTAAAGAGCTTTTTTTTAAGATTAACTCTTATTTATTTATTACGGACAGAGAGGGGTGAGGAAGACAGAGTGAGGATGGGTGCCTTAACTGCTAAGCCATCTCTCCAGCCCAAGAGATATTTTTCAAGTGTGTGGTTTTTATTTTTTGAGAAACCTCTACACTAATTTCCATGATCTGGACTAGTTTACATCCCCACCAGCAGTGTATAAAGGGTACTTTTCTGTCCATAAGCATGGCAGCAGTTGAAGTATGTTTTCTTTTTTAAATCATTATTTTTAAAAAAGAGAGAATGGGCACACCAGGGCTTCTAACCACTGCAGATGAACTCCTGATTGCATGTGCCACCTTGTGCATCTGGCTTTATATAGGTACTGAGGAATTGAACCAGGGTCCTTGGTTTTGTAGGCAAGTGCCTTAACCACTAAGCAATCTCTCTAGCCCTTTTATTTTCTTTACTTTTCCACCCCCCATTTTTAGGTAGGGTCTTACTCTAGCCTAGGCTGACCTGGAATTCACTGTAGTCTCAGGGTAACCTAGAACTCACAGTGATCCCCCTACCTCTGCCTCCCAAGTGCTGGGACTAAAGGTATACACCACCATGTCCAGCTGCCCCCCCCCTTTTTTTGAGGCAAGCTCAACAGAATGCCTTTATTTATTTATTTTTTATATATATGAGAGTGTGAGAGAGAATTGGCAGGCCAAGACCTCCAGCCACTGCAATCAAACTCCAGATGCGTGTGCCTACTTGTGTGTATGGTGCAACCTTGAGCACTTGTGTCACTGTGCATCTGGCTTAATGTGGGACTTGGAGAGTTGAATATGTGTCTTTAGGCTTAGCAGGCAAGTGCCTTAACCACTAAGCCATCTCCCCAGCATGCACTTTTTTTTTTTTAATGACTGGTTTTTGTTTTGCTTTGGTTTTTGGCTTTTTAAAAAATATTTATTTATTTGACAGAGAGAAGGAAGCAGAGATTGAGAGAGGCAGATAGAGAATAGGGCCTCTAGCTGCTGCAAACGAATGCCAGACACATGCACCACCTTGTGCATCTCGCTTATGTGGGTACTGGGGAATTGAACTTAGGTTTATTTGGCTTCGCGGGCAAATACCTTAACCGCTTAGCCAGCTCTCCAGCCCCTGATATTTGTGTTCTTAATGACTGACATCCTTACTGGTTACCTGCCTTCTTGATTTTTTTCCTGCACCTCCAAAGCTTCTCAGGACTAAGCTCTTCCTTCTTTCTCTCTGCTCCCTTGTGGCCTGGAGCACAGGGGCAAGGGTCTTGGGAGTGCCTACTGTAGACTTGATGGGTGTAGTTTTTCTGCCCAGGAAGTTACTAAGCCAAAGCAGAGTGAATTCTCAAGTTTGGAGTGACTGGTTTTAGACTGTGACTCCTTATTGCCCCCAGAGAATTATCTATCTGCTGTTAGTCCCCACTGCTTTCAGTTGAACTGGAAAGGATTATTGGGGCTTTTGCAAGAGCTGCATGAGAGCCTAATTTGTCCTCCCCAACTCCTTTGGCCAACTGGTAACTATCCTTTGATTTGTTATTTAAATGCCACTGCCAAATAAAATCTCAGTAATTTCCAGATGAGAGTCATGTGTTGTCTTTTCACTAGCTTGTAAGCTTTATAAGGAATCTTCTTCATGGCAACAGTGATGATGGTGTGTGTGTGTGTGTGTGTGTGTGTGTGTGTGTGTGTGTGTTGCCAGGACTTGTGCATGGTAATTTTACTCTACTATAGACCTACACCATTTCACCATTTGGGAGACTGAGGAAGGAGGATCATCATGAGTTCAAACCCAGCCTGGGCTAGAGTAAGACCCTGATTAAAAAAAAAAAAAAAAAAAACTTTGGGCTGGAGAGATGGCTTAATAGTTAAGGCATTTACCTGCAAAGCCAAAAGACCTGGGTTTCATTCCCCAGGACCCATGTAAGCCAGATGTACAAGGTGGCACATGCGTCTGGAATGTGTTTGCAGCTGCTGGAGGCTCTGATATGCCCATTCTTTCTATATATCTGCCCCTTTCTCTCAAATGAATAAATAGAAAACAATTTTATAAAGCTGGTTATGCTGGTGCACATTTGTTGAGAGGCTCAAGCAGGATTTCAAGTTTAAGACAAGATTATGGTACTTATTGAGACATCTCAAAAGCAAACAATGCTGGGCATAGTGAGCCAGGCATGGTGGCACACGCCTTTAATCCCAGCACTCAGGAAGCAGAGGTAGGAGGATCACTGTGAGTTCAAGGCCACCCTGAGACTACATAGGGAATTCCAGGTCAGCCTGAGCTAGAGTGAGACCCTACTGGAGAAAAAAAAAAAAAGCTGGGCATAGTGGCACACACACCTCTAATCCCAGCACTCAGGAAATCAAGGTAGAAGAATTGCAGTGAACTTGAGGCTACCCTAAAACTACACAGTGAGTTCCAGCTCAGTCTGGGCTAGAAGGAGACCCTACATTGAAAAAAAAAAAAAAAATACAGTCCTGCCTGGTGTGGTGATACACACCTTTAATCTCAACATTTGGGAAGCAGAGGTAGAAGGACTGCTGTGAGTTCCAGGCTAGCCTAGGATTGCAGTGTGAATTCCAGGTCAGCTAAGGTTAATAGAGTGAAATTCTACCTCAAAAAACAAACAAAAATCAGTCTAGGTTGGAGTGGCACATACCTGAGATCTCAGCACTTGGGACGTGGAGGCAGGGGGATGATGAGTTCAGAGTCATCCTCAGTTACAAATCAAATTCAAGACTGTCTTGGACTATATGAGATCCTGTCTCAGAACCAAAGGGCAACGAAGGAGATGACTCAGTGGTTAAAAGTACTTGCTGAGGTGACACATGTCTTTAATCCCAGCACTCAGGAGACAAAAGTAGGAGAAGTACTGTGAGTTTGATATCACCCTGAGACTGCATAGTGAATTCCAGGTCATCTTGGGCTACCTCAAAAAAAAAAAAAAAAAAAATTGCTTGCTGAGCAAGCCTGATGACTAGAGTTTGATCCCAGAACCCATGTAAAGCTGGATGACATCAGCACACCTGTCTGTAATCCAAACATGTCTACAGCCATGGGAGGACAGGAGTTGAGTATCCTAAAGCTCAAAAGCAAACTAGTCTTGTATTCAAAGCAGCAACAGTAAGATAGACACGGTCTGTTGTTTGTTTTTTAATTTTTTATTGTTTTGTGTTTTAAAATTTTTATTTATTTTCAAGGAGAGAGAGAGAGAGAATGGGCCTGCTAGGGCTTCTTGCCACTGCAAATGGTATTCCAGATGCATGGACCACTTTGTGCATCTGGCTTTATAGGGGTACTGGGTAATTGAGCCCCAGTCGTTAGGCCTTACAGGCTAGTACTTTAAATGCTGAACCATCTCTCCAGCTCTGTCTGGGTTCTATAGTCTTTTTGTTTGGCTGGTTTTTGGTGTGGTTTTTTGGGGGTTTTTTGTTTGTTTGTTTTGGATTTTTCAAGGTAGGATCTCACTCTGGCCCAGGCTGACCTGGAATTCACTCTATAGTCTCAGGGTAGTCTCAAACTCACAACTAACCTCCTACCTCTGCCTCTCAAGTACTGGGATTTAAAGGCATGTGCCACAGTGCCTGGCTGTTTTGTTTTTTCAGGTAGGGTCTCTCTCTGTCCCAGGCTGTCCTGGAATTTACTATGTAGTCTCAGGGTGATGTGAAACTCACAGGCTGGTCTTGAACTCACAGTGATCCTCCTGCTTCTGACTCCCAAGTGCCAGCATGCCCAACTTATACTTAGCTTTTTGGTTTGGTTTGGCTTGTTATTTTCCAGATAGGGTCTCACTCTAGCCAGGCTGAGCTGGAATTCACTCCTTAAAAAAAAAAAAAAAATATATATATATATATATATATATATATATATATATATATATATGTAAGTACAATGATTGTGATGGGGAGGTAATATGATGGAGAATGGAATTTCAAAGAGGAAAGTGTGGGGGGTGGGGAGGGAGGGAATTACCATGGGATTTTTTTTATAATCATGGAAAATGCTAATAAAAATTTAAACAATTATATATATATATATATATATTTATATTTATATTTATTTATTTACTTACTTACTTATTTGAGAGAGAGAGAGAATGAGCACTCCAGGGTCTCCAGCCACTGCAAATGAACTCCAGATGCATGTGCCCCCTTGTGTATCTGGCTTATTTGGATCCTACAGAGTCGAACCAAGATCCTTTGGCTTTACAGGCAAATGCCTTTACCACTAAGCCATCTCTCCAGCCCTGGAATTCACTTTTGTAGTTCCAGGCTGGCCTCGAACTCACAGCAATCCTACCTGTGCCTCCTGAGTGCTGGAATTAAAAGTGTGTGCCACCACTCCTAGCTTAGACACTGTCAAGGTAGAAAGTAAGGACAGAAGTCAGGTGTGGTGGCACACACTTTTAATTCCAGCACTCAGGAGGCAGAGGTAGGAGGATCACTGTGAGTTCAAGGCCACCCTGAGACTACAGAGTGAATTCCAGGTCAGCCTGGGCCAGAGTGAGACCTTACCTCAAAAAAAAAAAAAAAAAAAAGCGAAGCCAGACACCCTGAGGTACTTTGACCTCCACATGTGCACCTTGTTGTGTGTGGTGGTTTAATTCAGGTGTCCCCACAAACTTAGGTGTTCTGAAGGCTAGGTTCCCAGCTCATGGAGATTTTGGGAATTAACACCTCCTGGAGGCAGTGTATTGTTGGGGACAGGCTTATCAGTATTATAGCCAGTATCCTCTTATACCGCTGCCAGTGTTTGCCACACTCTTGCTAGTGTTTGCCACACTTTCCTGTTCCTTATGTTGGCCAGGGGGTGATGTCCACCCTCTGCTCATGCCATCATTTTCCCCTACCATCATGGAGCTTCCCCTCGAGTCTGTCAGCCAAAATAAACCCCTTTTCCCCCCAAAACCTCCTCTTGGGTGATTTCTGCCAGCAATGCAACCCTGACTACAACAGTGTGTTCACCAGTATACATGTATATACACACACATATAAAGGCATAAAGGTCATTTAACACAAAATAATTTAAAACCCAGAAAGTAGAATCCTTTTTTTTTTTTTTTTACTTATTTATTTACTTATTTATTAGAGAGTGAAAGGACTGGAGAGATGGCTTGGTAGTAAAGGTGCTTGCCTGCAAAGACAAAGGACCAAGTTTCAATCCCACATAAGTCAGATGTTCAAGGTGGTACATGCATCTGGAATTCGTTTTCAGGCACTTGGTCGTGGCCTGTGCTATCAAATCACATTCTGCCTGGAAGACCTAACAAGGAGGGTGGACAAATCATCCAGAAATTTTAGAAACACAGTTAAGATACCTGGGGCGCTCTGTCAGTCAGACCCACCAAGGTTGTGGATGGGGAGATTGATCAGCATGCCCCCCCACCAACAGTCCTTGTGACTGTTTAGTTAGCTCACCTCAGTGGGAGGCGGCCATCTGGAGTCTGTATGGAAAGTGCGCTTGGTATGAATGTCTGTGTATGTATGTATGTGACTCACAGCCCTGAGGCTGCAGAGTTATTTCTGCGCTAAGCAGTGCACGCTCAGGAAGGCTTTGTCTTTGTGTCTGTTCTGAAACACCAACACAGTGGGAAATTCACTGTGGGGGGAGTCTTCCACCAAGCCCACTCTTCTGCATGTTCAAAAGAAGAAGAAGAAGAAAAAAAAGAACACATACTTCAGATAGCAATATCCAGGGGCTGGAGAGATGGCTTAGCACTTAAGGTGTTTGCCTGGAAAGCTAAAGGACCTGGGTTTAATTACCCAGTACCTACATAAAGCCAAAAGCACAAGGTGGCACATACATCTAGAATTCATTTGCAGTGGCTAGAGGCCCTGGCGCGAACCATTCTCTTTCTCTCTCTCTGCCTTTCTCTTTCTAAAATAAATAAATAGGCTGCGTGGTGGCGCACACCTTTAATGCCAGCACTCGGGAAGCAGAGGTAGGAGGATCACTGTGAGTTCAAGGCCACCCTGAGACTACAGAGTGAATTCCAGGTCAGCCTGGGCCAGAGTGAGACCCTACCTCGAAAAAAAAAAAAAAAAATCAGTATTTGGAAGGCAGAGGTAGGAGGATCTCCATGAAACTACATAGTGAATTCCAGGTCAGCCTGGGCTAGAGGGAAACCCTACCTCGAAACACCCACCCCCTAAAATTTAAGGGCTAGAGAGATGGCTTAGTGATTAAGGTGCTTCCGTCCAAAGCCAAAGGACCAATTCCCCAGTATACATGAAAAGCCAGATGCACAAGGTGGCACATATATCTAGAGTTTGTTTAGAGTGGCTAAGAGGCCTTGATGTGCCCATTCTCTCTCTCTCTTTCTCTCTCTCTCTCTCTCTGTGTCTCATAAATTAATAAAAACTAAAAATATTTTTTTAAAGTCTGGTGGCTTTGGAGTGAATTTCTCAAATGAAGAATAGGGGCTTGGTAACACTGGTTAAAAATATAGAGAGAGGGCTGGAGAGATGGCTTAGCGGTTAAGCGCTTGCCTGTGAAGCCTAAGGACCCCGGTTCGAGGCTTGGTTTCCCAGGTCCCACGTTAGCCAGATGCACAAGGGGGCGCATGCGTCTGGAGTTCGTTTGCAGTGGCTGGAGGCCCTGGCGCGCCCATTCTCTCTCTCTCCCTCTATCTATCTTTCTCTCTGTGTTGCTCTCAAATAAATAAATTTTAAAAAAATGAAAAAAAAAATTTAAAAAAAAATATAGAGAGAGAGCCAGGCATGGTGGTGCATGCCTTTAATACCAACATTTAGGAGGCAGAGATACATGGATCTATCGCTGTGACTTCAAGGCCACCTTGAGACTACATAGTGAATACCAGGTCAGCCTGGGCTAGAGTGAGACCCTACCTCAAAAAAAAAAAAAAAACAAGGCAGGCGTGGTAGCACACGCCTTTAATCCCAGCACTCTGGAGGCAGATGTAGGAGGATCACAGTGAGTTTGAGGCCACCCTGAGACTACATAGTGAATTCCAAGTCAGCCTGGGCTACAGCAAGACCCTGCCACAAACAAACAAACAAACAAACAAACAAACAGCAACAAATCCAGTGGGACTCTTTCTATGTCCTTTGGTAAATATCCTTGCCACTCTGGGAACCAGAAATTACTCACAGGGCTCAAGGTAAGGAATGCTCGGAGTACAAATCTCTATCTCTATTGAGGTAGGGCCTTGCTCTAGCTTAGGCTTCCCTGGAATTCACTATGTAGTCTCAGAGTGGCCTTGATGTCACCATGATTCTCCTACCTCTGCCTCCCAATGGCTGGGATTAAAGGTGTGCACCACCATGTTCAACAAAGTGCAAATCTCTTAGGTGAGGTTAGTCAGTGGTAGTAAGTGAAACCACTTGTGTTTGTCTTTCTTGGTCCCCAGCCCCATGCACTCTGTGGTGGTTTGAAATAGATGCCCCATAAACTCATGTGTTTTCACTGCTTGATCTCTGACTGGTGACAGTTTAGGAGTTGGAGCCTTACTGGAGAAAGCATGTTACTGGGGTTTGGACTGTTATAGTCCAGGGGACTTTGCCAGAGCTCAACTCACTTTATTTCTGCTTTCTGCCAGCTACTTTGGCAAGCAGTGATGCCCAGCCTCTGCTCTGCCATTTTACTAATATTTATTTGTTTGATTTTTCAAGGTAGGGTCTCACTCTAGTCAAGGCTGACTTGGAATTCACTCTGTAGTCTCAGGGTGGCCTTGAACTCAGAGCGATCCTCCTATCTCTGCCTTCAAGTGCTGGGATTAAAGGTACTTGCCTGTGAAGACTAAAGACCCTGGTTCAATTCCGCAGTATCCACATAAGCCAGATGCACACGATGGCACGTGTCTGGAGTTTGTTTTCAGTGGCTGGAGGCCCTGGCACACCCATTCATTCTCTCACTCTCTTTATTTGCCTCTTTCTCTCACATAAATAAATAAAATCTTTTAAATAAAATTAGGGCTGGATAGATGGCTTAGTGGTTAAGGCACTTGTTTGTGAAGCCTAAGGACCCAGATTTGACTCCCCAGAACCCACGGAAATCAGATGCACATGGTAGTGTATGCATCTGGAGTTTGTTTGCAGTGGCTAGAAGCCCTGGTTCACCCATTCTCTCTCCCTGTCATAAATAAATAAAAAAAAAATTTAAAATGAAATTTTAAAAGATGTTACTGTAAAGTTTTTGTCATAGCAATATAAACATGACTAACACAGTCACTGAAGTGTCTCCTTTGTGTTTGGCCTACTACTGGGGATATAAAAATGACAGGATTCTGCCTTCTGTCTGGTAAGGGTAAGGGTCTAGGAGATAAGGAAGAGTGATCAGTCAATAGGGAGCATAGGAGCCTTGGATATCAGGGGAGTACCCAACCCAGAAGGGGGCAAAGGAAATAGGGAAAGCTTCTCTAATGAGGTAAAACCCAAGGAAAGGGAGACTGTGAAGTTGTGTCAAAAGGACATGGTGCTGAAGAGGAAAGGCTTGGTGTCAACAGAAATTATGACTAGTGTATGTGGCTAAAGGACAAGGTGGGAAGAGCAACAGGCAAGGCTCGAAGCTGTGCCAGGGATAAGGGGCTGAAGACTGAGCTAGAGAATAGAGACCTTGGGCTGGAGAGGTGGCTTAGCAGTTAAGGTGTTTGCCTGCAGGTCCTACGTAAACTAGACTCAGAGTTATGCAAGCATGCAATGTTGCACATGCACACAAGGGGGTGCACACATCTGGCGCTCAATTGCAGTGGTGGGAAGGTCCTGCTGTGCCAATTCTCTCTCTCTCTCTCTCTCTCTCTCTCTCTCTCATTTAAAAGAAAACAAAGCCGGGCGTGGTGGCGCACGCCTTTAATCCCAGCACTTGGGAGGCAGAGGTAGGAGGATTGCCGTGAGTTCGAGGCCACCCTGAGACTCCATAGTGAATTCCAGGTCAGCCTGGGCTAGAGTGAGACCCAACCTCGAAAAATCAAAAAAAAAAAATAAAAGAAAACAAAAAGGATGTAGACCTTACAGGTCGTAGTGGAGCATGCCTTTAATCTCAGTACTCAGGAGCAGAGGTAGGAGGATCGCCATAAGTTCAAGGCCAGTCTGGAGCTACAGAGTGAGTTCCAGGTCAGCCTGGGCCAGAGAGTGAGACCCTACCTCAAACAAACAAACAAACAAACAAAAAAGTCAATAAAAGAAAATGCAGACCTTGTCCTGAGGGCACTGGAGAGCCCTGGCACTTGGGTGGGAGGATTCAACAAGGGCCTAGGGTGTTATTATCTCATTTCCAGATAACAAAACAGATTGAACCCACACATGGTAGCACACACATGTTATCCCCAGTTCTATGAATGTTGAGGCAGGAGGATTCAAAGTTAGGAAGACCCTGTTTCAAAAAGACAAAAGACACCTGCTAACTCTATCCCAGGGGTATACTTCCAAGGAAGCACATATCCAAGGCACCTCCCCTTCACTGCCGTTATCATGCTGGTATTTCCCATGTATGTTACATCATCATAAGCTCAGCTTCCCATCCATGCTGTCATCATCACCTCTGTCCACCCTCATCCCTAAACTATCCAGCTTCCCCTCTTATGCCATCATCCTCCATATCACAGCCAGTCCATCATCTCACCACCATTATCATCATCATCAGTGTTTCATCCCAAATACAATCATGCAGGTTCATCATTCCATCTCCCCCATGGCCAGCACTCTAATGTCTACCTGCAGCCCATGAAAAAGATAATAATACCCTGAAGACTCACAGAAAAGGCCTTATTTTGGAAAAACAGACAGAAGTATTTTTAAATAACGACTCTGTAATTCCAATAAATTGCAAGAGGACAAAACAAACTGTAATAATAGAGTAACAGACTAAAGTAAGAAGAATGAGCTAGATGATAACATAAAACTTGACACTGTGCCGGGCGTGGTGGCGCACGCCTTTAATCCCAGCACTCGGGAGGCAGAGGTAGGAGGATCGCCGTGAGTTTAAGGCCACCCTGAGACTACAGAGTTAATTCCAGGTCAGCCTGGACCAGAGTGAGACCCTACCTCGAAAAAAAAACTTGACACTGCAAACAGTAAATGGAAGGTTGACATATTGCAAAAATTGAAATAAAGAGAAAAAAGAACATCATGACAATAGAAGAGTGGAGGATGGTTTGCATAAATCCATCCCACTAGTATTAAAAACTTCTAAAGAAGGCCTGAGGTTTTTATTGTTCAGTGTTTAAAGGCACGTGTTTGCAAAATTCTCCAAGACCCAATAAAGTCAGACACACACACACACAAAAAAAAGACAAAAGAGAGATGGTTCATCAGTTAAGTCTCTTGCCTGCGAAACCCAGTTTGATTCCCCATTACCCATGTAAAGCCATATGCACAAGGTGGCACATGTGTCTGGAGCTCATTTGTGGTGGTGTGTCTGTTTTCTCCACACCCCTTCTCTCTCTTATAAATAAATAAAATATTTAAAAGAAAGAAAGAAAGAAAAAGAGCCTGGTGTGGTGGCGCATGCCTTTAATCCCAGCACTTGGGGGGCAGAGGTAGAAGGATCACCATGAGTTCAATGCCCAGCATGAGACTACATAGTGAATTCCAGGTCAGCCTGGACTAAGTTGAAACCTTACCTCGAAAAAAAAAACCAAACCAAATAAAATAAAATAAATAAAAATTAGAGAGAGAAAGTAAGAGGGGATGCAACTCAGTGAAAGAGCACTTGCCTAGCATAAGGTAAGTCCTAGATTTTAGTCTCAATACAACAAGAAGGAAACAAGAGACCAATGCTCAGAGAGATCCACTTTCTCAGGCCTGTGATGAACAAGGTTAGGGCTAGAACCCAAACCTGCTAAGTCCCAAAGTGCTGGGATCAGCTTTTGATGAGACTAGAACAGAGATAGAGCCAGGTGGACCACACATTGGACAATAATAACTAGTCTTGGAGTGAAAGGCACCTGGAGATCCAGGAAAAGGTGAAGCCCCTGAGAGAGGAGGCAGTGGTGAGGCTGGGAGGGGGTTGGCCTACCCTCTTGGGTGAGGCCCACACACACCACCTGTGAATAATACAGATCAAGTGTCTGTGCCCCTCCACCCTCCTCCCTGTACACAGCAGTCGTGACCCAGCCATGCCTCAGTGCACACACTCAATGGGCCTACCCTAATCCTCTGACATCACTGCCTGCCCAGCACAGGCCCCAACCAACAGCCTGACAACCCCCATCCCTGGAGATACTATTTAGAAGAGCCCCCAATTCAAAACCATCTATGTCCTCAACCTCCTTTCTGCTTGAGCCCACGGTCCAGACTGGGACACCTACCTCCAGCCCCAAGTTGAACAAGGGCCTAGGATCTGCCCTGGCTTTACTGTGTGTCTTTAGGTAAGTAACCACCCCTTTCTGGGCCCTAAGCTCCTTAACTAAGCTTTTCTTATCCCCAACTAATCATACTGACCTTTTTTTTTTTAATGCTTCTCAGCCCCTTGTCAGTTTAGGAAACCTTGGGTTATTTTATTTTATTATTTTTTAGTATTATTTTTAGGGAGGATCTCACTCTAGCCATGGCTGGCCTAGAACTCAGTCTCCAGAATGCTGGGACCAAAAGTGTGTGCCACCAAAACTGGCTTTTTAAAATATTTAAATATTTATTTATTTGAGAGGGAATGAGAATGGGCATGCTAGGGCCTCCTACTGCTGCAAACTCCAGACACAAGTGTCACCTTGTACTTATGGGTTTATGTGGGTACTGGAGAATCGAACCTGAGCTGTCAGGCTTTGTGAGCAAGTACCTTTAACCACAAAGCCATCTCCTCAATCCTCATTTTATTTATTTATTTACTTATATTTTATTTATTTGAGAAAGAAAGAGAACGGGCACACCAGGGCCTCCAAGCCACTGCAAATGAATTCCAAATGCATGCACTACCTTGTTCATCTGGCTAATGGGGGTATTGGGGAATCAAACATGGGTCATTAGGTTTCACAAGCAAGCACCTTAACTGCTAAGCCATCTCTCCAGCCCCTTATTTAATGTTTTTCTATTTTTTAAATTTATTTTGAGAGAGGTGGGGGGGGGAGGCAGAGACAGAGAGAGAGAATGAGCATGCCACAGCCTTTGCTGCTTTGAACAAACTCCAGATGCATGCACCCCCTTGTGTACATGTGCGATATTGCATGCTTGCATCACTGCATCCGGCTACGTGGAACCTAGAGATTCCAACATGAGTTCTTAGGCTTCACAGGCAAACACGTTAACTGCTAAGCCATCTCTCCAGCCCCATTTTATTATTTTTTTTAAAAAATATTTTTTTTATTTATTTGACAGAGAGAGAGAGAGGGGGAAAGAGAATGGGCGCACCAGGGCCTCCAGCCACTGCAAACAAACTCCAGATGCGTGTGCCCCCTTGTGCATCTGGCTAATGTGGCTCCTGGGTAATCGAACCTGGGTCCTTTGGCTTTGCAGACACGTGCCATAACTGCTAGACCATCCCTCCAGCCCCCATTTTATTTTTGAAACTGTCTCACTATGTAGCTCAAATTGGTTTCAAAACTGTTATCCCTCTGCCTCAGCCTCCTGAGCACTGGGATTCCAGGTGTTTGTCACCATACCTGTCTGAAACCTTAGTTTTTATTAGCTCATATGATTGGTATTGGTCTCCGTCATTGGGAGAACCCCCCGCCCATTCACCTCAGCATCACATACAGTAGGTGATGTATTGTATCAGTTGAGTGAATGTGCGCCTCCTCTCCCTCCATGTAACCCTCAGCCAGGGGAGGCAGGGCAGAACTGTCTTCCTCCCTTGAAGGGCACAGAGACCTAGCTGACTGCTCTGACACTGTCACTTGTCTGACTTGACCATCATTCCATCATGGAGAAGCTGTGAAAGCTCTGAAGAGGGAACAGAAGCCACATCTTGGTCCCCCAGCCTGCTCCTCAGCCACAAGTTTTCCCAGGGAGGAGGTTTTCAGAAAGAGAGAAAATGTGTGTGTGTGTGTGTGTGTGTGTGTGTGTGTGTGTGTCCCTGCATATTGCACCTGGGCAGGGGGACAGGATCTCAAATTCTGTCAGAGGCTAAGACGTGGCTAGCGGTGTGTAACTATGTATGGTGCACCTCTGCTCTGTACAGGGGCCCTGGGCTGGGCTTCCACGCATTCAGGACACAATCATTTCTGGGACTCTGGGTATGTGACATGTGTACACCTGATATGCACATAGACATGCCTACTAATGTCAGCTCTATGAGGACAGAGATTTCTGTTCTGTGCTTTGTGCCAAGCACCTAGAACAGGGAACACACAGTAGGGTCCAGACATGCCTGGAGGAATGAAGACATGAGACTGTACACCAGCTTATTGTGTGCCAGTACATGTGTGTGGGAGAGTGTGCACCTGGGTGTAGGTGATGGGGTTCCCACATCACTCCTCCTATCCCTTTTCCAAACTCCTTAGAAGAGAAGGCCCAGTGCCTGGGTCCCCATGGGCGGAGCAGGGGGCGGCCTTCTCATGGGTAACTGGATCCCAGGACGTGCCGAGCAGCAGGGAGCAGGGCGGTCCCTTTGTCCCCCATAATCCTCTCCCTGCCCTTGCCCCTACCTTCCTTACCACCACGGTTTAGGGTTTAGCTTGGTGGCTGTAAGGGTCTAGGGTATCATCTTAGTGCTCCCTTTCCTGCCTCAGGGGCTTCCACTTAGCCTAGAATACGTGCCCTCATCTGGGTCCCTCCCAAACCTCTCCCGGTCCTGTCTCTTGGCAGGGTCTGCTTCATTCTTTGCCAGGACCCTGTCCACTGCCTGCCCTCCTTCCCCGGGGCAGAGATACTTCCCTCCCTCATGGGCGGCTCTAGGGCTCAGCCTCAGGTATAAAACCAGAGGGAGAAGAGGATAGGTATCCTGGAAACCCAGAGATCTCAGAGGAAAGAGCCAAGGAGGGAGCATGTGCTGTCTGCTAGGTGAGTGAGGGGACAGGTCACCAGGGCCCAGAGACCAGGAAAGCAGAAGGCACTGCCAGCCACATCTGGCTCTTCAGTGCACCAGCTGAAAACCTCCACAACCTTTTACATAGAGGCTTTATTCATTTTTCATTCAATGAGTATTTATTGGGGGCCTCTTATGTGCTAGTTCAGACTCTCCTTGGTATCTACAGGGGACTGATTTTAAGACAGACTCCCATGCCCGGATAATGCTCTAGTCCCTTATATAAAATGCAGTGATGTTTGTATATAAGCTACACAATGCTCCAACCTATTCTGAATCATCTCTAGATTACTTATAATAACTGATACAATGTCAGTGCTACATGAGTAGCTGTTATATTGCATTATTTAGACAAGGAAAAATAGTCTACATACCCAGTACAAATGTCATTTTTTTCTTTTTAAAATATTTTATTTTTAGAAGCCAGGCATGGTGGTACACACCTTTAATCCTAGCACTTGGGAGGCAGAGGTAGGTGATCACCGTGAGTTCAAGGCTACCCTGAGACTACATAGTGAAGTCCAGGTCAGCCTCAGCTAGAGTGAGACCCTACCTCCAAAAAAATTTTTTTTATTTATTCAAGAGGGAAAGAGAGAGAGAGAATGTATACAGGCACTCCAGAGCTTCCAGCCGGTTCAAATGAACTCCAGATGCATGTGCCACTTTATGCATCTGGCTTGCGTGGGTCCTGGGGAATCAAACCTGGGTCCTTTGGCTTTGCAGGCAAGTGCATTAACTACTAAGCCATCTCTCCAGCCTTATTTTTTTTTCTTTTACTTTGTTTTTCAAGGTCTCAGGGAGGCCTTGAACTCACACAATCTTCCTCCCTCTGCATCACAAGTGCTGGAATTAAAGGCATGAGCCATCAGGCCCAGCTCTTTTTCTTCCTTTTTTTTTTTTTTTTTTTTTCAAGGTAGGGTCTCACTCTAGCCCAGGATGACTGGGAATTCACTATGCAGTTTCAGGGTGGCATCAAACTCATGGTAATCCTCTTACCTTTGCTTCCCAAGTGCTGGGATTGAAGGCATGCACCACCACATCTGGCTTTTATTTTGTTGTTTTCAAAATAGGTCTTTTTCTGTTTTGAGAGAGAGAGAATGGACATTCCAGGGCCGCCTGCCACTGCAAATGTACTCCAGATTCATGTGCCACTTTGTGCATCTGGCTTTATGTGGGTACTGGGGAATGGTCATCAGGCTTTTGCAAGCAAGCACCTTTAACTGCTGAGCCATCTCATCAGTCCTTTTATTTATTTATTTATTTTAAACATTTTTTTAAATTTTTTTAAATTTATTTGAGAGCGACAGATACAGAGAGAAAGACAGGTAGAGGGAGAGAGAGAATGGGCGCGCCAGGGCTTCCAGCCTCTGCAAACGAACTCCAGACGCATGCGCCCCCTTGTGCATCTGGCTAACGTGGGACCTGGGGAACCGAGCCTCGAACCGGGGTCCTTAGGCTTCACAGGCAAGCGCTTAACCGCTACGCCATCTCTCCAGCCCTTATTTATTTATTTATTTATTTATTTATTTATTTATTTATTTATTTTTGAGGTAGGGTTTCACTCTATCCCAGACTGACTTGGAATTCACTATGTAGTCTCAGGGTGGCTCACACTCATGGCAATCCTCCTACTTGTGCCTCACCAGTGCTGGGATTAAAGGCGTGCGCCACCATGCCTGGCCCAAATGTCATTACGTCATTTTTCATCTGTAGTTGGTTGAATCCACAGGTGCTATATAGCCTGCAGCTGTCAGGGCTGACAGCACCGTCCAGAGCTCTTGGGGTATGTAGCAGGAAAAGGCAAAATTCTAACGTCTGGTTCTTTTCTAGATTTAAAAAACAAAAAACAACAACAACAACGAAACTACTTACTGTCTGATGATGACTTTTTTTGTAGGTTTTTCAAGGTAGGGTCTCACTCTAGCCCAAGCTGACCTGAACTCACTATGTAGTCTCAGGGTGGCTTTGAACTCAGGATGATCCTCCTACCTCTGCCTCCCAAATGCTGAGATAAAGGGATGTGCCACCACACCTGGCCTGATGGTGACTTTTTAGATACATGATACAAGCGATAAAGAAGTAAATCAGCTGGGTGTGGTGCCTGCAAAGCCTAAGGACCTAGGTTCAATTCCCAGTACCCACCTAAGCCAGATATACAAAGTGGCTCTTGCATCTGAAGTTTGTTTGCAATGGCTATCGGTCCTGGTGTGCCCGTTCTCTATCTTGAATAAGTAAATAAATAAAATAGTTTTTAGAAAAGAAGTAAATCATGCCAGTGTGGTAGCACATGCCTTGTAATCCCAATACTAGAGAGCCTGAAGCAGGAAGGTATCTTATTTTATTTTATTTTATTTTATTTTATTTATTTTTTTTTTCCACGTAAACTGTCATTTATTAGCATCAGTACTGGGACATAAGAGCTTCAGTAAATACACCGAGCAGCCAGCTCTCATTTCTTCCACTCGTTCTTGTCGTAGTCCCACTTGGCGGAGAAGCCCTGGATGGGGTTTGACTTCATGTCGAGCATCCGCTTGGTCTGCATGGCCACCCCCTCTTCATCAAAGGTGTGTGGGATGGGGCCATACACGTAGAGCTTCTCCCAGATCAAAATGAGGCCAGTGAAGCCAATGAAGAACATGGCCACACCCACAACCGTCTTCCACTCGTTGGTGGTCCTGTTCATCTCTGCAAAGCTCTCGTTAAACCGAATGCGGTACAACTCGACTTTCTCATCTCTACTCAGGCTGCCCCAGTCGGCCTTCTCCTTCTCCTTCAGGGCCTTCTGGCTGGCAGACAGATGCTTCACATGGGCCACATCAGGCAAAGGGTAGTCACGCCGATCCACATAGGCGGGGAGCGCATAGTCTTCACTCTTCACAACACTTCCATGTGCTCGAACACACACTGAGGTGGAAATGGCTCGCTTGCCGATTAGGCTAAGAGCTCTGGTGGCCAACATTCTGCAGCCGCTGCCCGTGGCGACCGCCGCGAACGCCCTCTGCGCCCCGGCTGCCCGCTATTTTTATTTTTTTGAGGCAGGGTTTAACTCTAGTCCAGGCACTAATCCCAGCACACAGGAGGCTGATGTAGCGGGCAAATGGAAAGTGGAAGGCCAGCCTGAGCAACTTAGTGAGACTCTATCTCAAAGTAAAAAGTAAAAGGAAGGCTAGTGACTGAGGATGTAGCTCAGTTGCTTTGCCTAGAAAACACAAAGCTGGGGTGGGGGCCGAAAGATTGTAAGAGCCACAGAGTGGGAAGGAGTGTCCTGTGGCATTGTCTCCTGCCCCCATGGAGACTGACTGATGCATTCATGACCCCATGGGGAGGAGGGCAGTGGATTGGGGGCAGGGGAGAGAGGATATAAGAGTATAACCTGATGGGACCAACATCCAGTAGAGTCATACAATAAAATTCACAAGCAATTTAAAAAAACATAGGGAGCCAGGTGTGTTAGCACACTTCTTTAATCCCAGCACTTGGTAGGCAGAGGTAGGAGGATCACCATGAGTTCGAGGCCACCTTAAAACTACATAAACTACATAGTGAATTCCAGGTCAGGCTGGACTACAGTGAAACCCTACCTTGAAAAACCACATATGTGTGTGTGTGTATATATATATATATATTAGGGCTGGAGAGTTTGCTCAGTGGTTAAAGGTACTTGCTTGCAAAGCCTGAAGCCTGGGTTCAATTCCCTAGCTACATAGTGAGTTTGAGGCCAGCCTGGACTACATGAAATCCTATCTCAAAGAAGAAAGGGCTGTAGAGATGTCTCAGCTGTTAAGGTGCTTGCCAGCAAAGCCAAAGGACCCAGGTTTGATTCCCCAGTACCCATGTAAAGCCAGATACACAAAATGACACATGCATCTGGAGCTTTCTTGCAGCAGCAAAAGGCTCCATTGCACCCATTCTCTCTCTCTCTCTCTGTCTGTCTCTAAATGTAAATAAACAAAAATATTTAAAAAACTAAAAACAGAGGGTTGGAGAGATGGCTTAGTGGTTAAGCGCTTGCCTCTGAAGCCTAAGGACCCCAGTTCGAGGCTTGATTTCCCAGGATCCACGTTAGCCAGATGCACAAGGGGGCGCACGCGTCTGGAGCTCGTTTGCAGTGGCTGGAGGGCCTGGGGCATCCATTCTCTCTCTCTCTGCCTCTTTCTCTCTCTGTCACACTCAAATAAATAAGAATAAACAAAAACAAATTTAAAAATAACAAAAATAAAAATAAAAAAGAAGGAGCCGGGCATGGTGGTGCATGCCTTTAATCCCAGCTATTGAGAGGCAGAGGTAGGAGGATCACCATGAGTTTGAGGCCACCCTGAGACTACATAGTGAATTCCAGGTCAGCCTGGGCTACAGTGAGACCCTACCTCGAAAAAACAAAATAAATAAATAAATAAAATAAAAAAAGAAACAAAGAAAGGCAGTGCCCAGGCACAGAACCTTTTTGAACACACTATGGCTTTGGACTTTACTCTGAATGACTGGAGAGTTATGCAAATGTCAGGGAAGGGAAGGAGTGTGCTTGGACATGGAGGCCTGCACAGGGAGAACACAGGTGGAGATAGACCAGGGAGAAGAGAGGTGATGGGGCTCAGGCTGAGGTGGCAGTAGTCAGTGGAAGGAAGGGGCAAGCAGTTCCAGTTTAGATACATCTTTCATTGTTTGAAAGTTTTTATTAAAAGTAGCAAATTGGGGTTGGAGGGATGACTTGGTGGTTAAGGCCCTTGCCTACAAAGGACCCAGGTGCAATTACCCAGGACCCACATAAGTCAGATGCACAAGGTGGTGCATGCATCTGGGATTCGTTAGCAGCAGCTGAAGGCTCTGGTGCACCCATTCTCTTTCTATCTGCCTCTGCTTCCCTCCCTCTCTCAAATAAATAAAATAAAATAAAATATTTTAAAAGTAACAAATATGAGCTGGGTATGGTGGCACACCTTTAATCCCAGCACTCAGAAGGCAGAGGTAGGAGGATCACTGTAAATTTGAGGCCACCCTGAGACTACACAGTGAATTCCAAGTCAGCCTGGGCTAGAGTGAGACTTTATCTCAAAAAACCAATAATAATAATAATAACAGTAAAATTGAAAAAACAAAAGTAACAAATATACTAAAAATATACAAATCAAATTTATAGCCAGATGAAGTTTCACAATGGGAATATTCTTGTATTTCATTTAGGGTAAGAAACACATAGCTGGGCTGGAGAGATGGCTTAGCGGTTAAGCGCTTGCCTGTGAAGCCTAAGGACCCCGGTTCGAGGCTCGGTTCCCCAGGTCCCATGTTAGCCAGATGTATAAGGGGGCACACGTGTCTGGAGTTCATTTGCAGAGGCTGGAAGCCCTGGTGCGCCCATTCTCTCTCTCTCCCTCTATCTGTCTTTCTCCCTATGTCTGTCGCTCTCAAATAAATAAATAAATAATGAACAACAACAAAAAAAAAAAAGAAAAGAAAAAGAAAAGAAACACATAGCTAAGCACAGTGGCACAGTCCTATAATGCCAGCACTAGGGAGGCAGAGGTAGGATGATTGCTGTGAGTTTAAGGCCAGCCTGAGACTACATACGTAGAGAAGTCCTGGTCAGTCTGGGCTAGGGCAAAACCCTACCCTCACCCCCCCACCCAAAAAAAAAGACAAACAGAATACCTGAGTGTGGAATTCAAAGGAACTTGAAGTGGAGTTCTGAGCTGGAAACAATTTGTCTGCCAGGTGAGTTTTGCCCTGACTTAATAGACAAGCTATGGCCTGTCACAGGGGCTGTATTCTTTGAAAGAGTTGTTGGAAAGAATGAATAAGTGAGCAAGCAGGCAGTGTCAGGGATTTGGTGCTGACCTTTGATGTCCTCTGCCAGGGTCCCTCTACCTACTGAGCCTGTTGTTGCCACTCCTCAGTCCTGCGGCCCCCATCTCCCCAGCAGAGCCCATCAGCCAAGCCTACAGCCTGGCCCTCTACATGCAGAAGAATACATCGACACTGCTGCAGACCTATGTAAGTGATGCTGAGCTCAAGCCAGAGTCCAGGGGGAGATCAATGACCGGGTCAGTGGAGTGGAGCAGGGCAAGTCCAGGAGATTCCTCTGTGGGCCTGAGACACAGAGACTCTTCACCAGAGACACATTCACTTGAGCGTCATCACTGGTGGCTAGGTGACCTTGGGCCAGTCCATTCTCCCAGATACTGGCAGTGTTAGGATCTGAAACCAGGCCTGTGGAACTCCATTGTGTAATTGTATAGGCTCCTCCTTCTTTTTTTTTTTCCACCCACTATACAGAGGTAAAGCTTCAAGCCTTCTTGATGGGCCTGAACCCACAAATGTTTTTTGTTTGGCCCATGTGGTGCTGGTTTGTTTGTTTGTGCGTGCGTGCATGCGTGTGTGTGTGTGTGTGTGTGTGTGTGTGTTTGAGTCAATGTCTTACTCTAGCCCTGGCTGACCTGGAACTTTATGTACCCCAGGCTTGGCCTCAAACTCAAGGTGATCCTCCTACCTCTGCTGGTATTAAAGGTGTAAGCCATGCCCAGCCTGTTCCCATTTTGAATATGAATGTCAGTCTCAAGCAGGGATCTCATTGTGTGAAATGCTAGCTACCCTCTATCTTAGCCCCACCTCTTCCCAAATCACACATATGCTATCCTGGGAGCCTGAAGTTTGCAGCTCTTTCACTGTACTGCATCTTATATCAATAGGAAGTTCCATAATCTAGGGTCTAGCACTATTCCCTACATAGCCTTGGGTACCCTACGCCTCAGTTTCTCCACCTGTAAAGTGGAAATATGGGACTAGGTGACATATCAGTGTGCATTAAGATTCTAAGCGTCAGGTGTGGGTGTGCCTTTGATGCCAGCACTCAGGAGGCAGAGGTAGGAGGAGCATCACCATGAGTTCCAGGCCAGCCTGGGCTAGAGTGAGACCCTACCTCAAAAAACCAACAACAAAAAAGATTATACAGGGCTGGAGAGATGGCTTAGCGATTAAGGCACTTACCTGAAAAGTCAAAGGACCCAGGTTCGATTCCCCAGGACCCACATAAGCCAGATGCACATGGTGGCCCACACATCTGGAGTTCATTTGCAGTGGCTGGATGCCCTGGCATGCCCACTCTCTTTCTTTCTCTCTACATGCCTCTTTATTTCTCTCTCTCTAATAAATAAATAAAAATTAAATTTAAAAATTCTACATATTGGGATTGGAATGGAGTGATGGCTAAGCAGTTAAATGTGCTTGCTTGCAAGTTCCAATACCTATAGAAAGAGATCATGTATATGGAGTTTGCTTACAGTACCAAGAGGCCCTGACACATTCTCACTCTCTTTCTCTCTCTCTTCACACAAATAAATAAAAATTGAAGACAGACCTGGAGAGGTGGCTTAGCAGTTAAGGCACTTGCCTGAGAAGCCTAAGATCCTGTATTAGCCAAATGCACAAAGGCGAGAGCAGCTCAAGGTTGCACATACCCACTAGGTGGAGCAAACCTCTGGAATTCCATCACAGGGACTGAGGACCTGCCATAGCAATTCTCTATCTCCTCTCTCTCTCTCTAAAAAGAAGAAGAAGAAGAAGAAGGTTCTGGGGTTGGGGAGATGGCTCAGTGGTTAAAGGTGTTTGCTTGCAAAGTCTGGCAGCCCAGGTTCAGTTTTCCAATGCCCACATACAACCAGGCAGGCAAGAGAGCCTGCTGCATACGAGCACACACACAAGTGCAAGTAAGTAAATAAACTGCTGGTAATCACAACAGTTAGGAGGTGGCACAAGGAGGATCGAGAGTTCAAGGTTATCCTTGGCTGCATAGCAAGTTCAAGACCAGCTTAGGATACATGAGACTCTGCCTCAAAGAAATAGGAAAAAGGGGTTGGAGATATGGCTCAGCAGTTTGGGTGCTTGCCTGCAAAGTCTAATGACCCAAGTTCAATTTGCCAGTATCCACATAAAGCCAGATGCATAAAGTGGCATATGCATCTGGAGTTCATTTGCAGCAGCTGGATGTCCTGGTGTTCTCTTTCTTCTTTCTCTATGCTTGCAAGTAAATAAATAAAAAGTGCTTGCTGGGCAGGAGAGATGGCTTAGTGGTTAAGGCATTTGCTTGCAAAGCCAAAGGGCCCAGGTTTGATTCCCCAGGACCCACGTAGGCTACATGCACAAAGTGCCACAATGTGTCTGGAGTTCATTTGCAGTGGCTGGAAGCCCCTGGCATGCCTATTCTCTCTCTCTGAAATAAATAAATAAAAATTTAAAGATATTGAAAAAGTGCTTGCCATACAATCATAAGGACCTGAGTTTAGATCCCTAGCACTCATGTAAAATGAAGGGTAATACACACATGTATATGTACCTACACATTTGTGTGTCACACATATAAGAATATACATACATTCACCACATACACATACACACGCAAAAAAGATTCTATATTCAATGTGTCAATTTTTGTGTAATAGTGGACATCTGTCAGCCCAGCACTCAGGAGGAGAAGGGAGCATTGTGAGCTTTTTATTGGAAGAAGACCTTGTCTCAAAAAAAAAAAAAAAAAAAAACCCACAAAAATTAAAAAGGCTGGAGAGATGGCTTAGCAGTTAAGGCATTTGCCTGCAAAGCCAAAGGACCCAGGTTCGATTCCCCAGGATGCACATTAGCCAGATGCACAAGGGGGCACATGCATCTGGAATTCATCTGCAGTAGCTGGAGGCCCTGGTGCACCCATTCTCTCTCTTCCTCTTTTTCTATCAAATAAATAAATAAAAATATTTTTACCCAACACCTCAGCACTGAAGCAGACCAAAAATGAACCCAACATGGCTCAGGGAAATTTTGTGGAAGAGGGGGCAGAAAGAATGTCAGAGTCACATGTTGGGTCATGATATGCAGAGACATTTATCGTACCAATAACTGTGGGCTAACTCCACAATGCACGACCCATTTACATCAACAAGGAAGGGCCATTGGGAGGGGGTAGGTCATGGATGAGCCTAAACAATGGTACCAAACTGCCTGTGTTTGCTGAAAAGAAATCTAATAAATTAAATTTAAAAAATATTTTTTAAAAAAGGACTGAAGAGATGGCTTAGAAGTTAAGGCACTTGCCTGTAAAGCTTAAGAACCCAGGTTCTACTTCCCAGATCCCACATAAACCAGATGCACAAGGTGACACATGCACAATGTCATGCATGAGCACAAGGTAACACAGCTGGAGTTCAACTGCGTGGCTGGAGGCCCTGGTGTGCTAATTCTCTTCCTCTTTCATAAAAAAAATAAATAAAGCTGGGAGTGGTGCCTCATGCCTTTAATCCCAGTACTGGGGAAGCAGAAGTAGGAGGGTCACCGTGAGTTTGAGGCCACCCTGAAACTACATAGTGAATACCAGGTCCGTTTGGACTAGAGTGAGACCCTACCTTGAAGAACCAAAGAAGAAAGAAAGAAAGAAAGAAAGAAAGAAAGAAAGAAAGAAAGAAAGAAAGAAAGAAAGAAGGAGGCAAAGAAAGAAACAAAGAAACAAAGGGCTGGGCTGTAAGTACATTGTATTTTATTTGTCTTTTTTTTTTTTTCCCCCGAGGTAGGGTCTCACTCTAGCCCATGCTGACATGGAATTCACTCTGTGTTCTCAGGGTGACCAAGAACTTGCAGCAATCCTTCTACCGCTGCCTCCCAAGTGCTGGGTTTAAAGGCATAAGCCACCACAGCAGGGTCTTATTTATCTTTTTTGAGGCAGGATCTCACTCTAGTTGAGGCTGGCTTGGAACTCATTCTGTAGACCAGGCTGGCCTCAAACCCATGGTGATCCTCCTATCTCAACCTCCCAAGTGCTGGAATTAAAGGCATGTGCCACTATGCCTAGACTGTAACTACATTTTTGTTGTTGTTGAGGCAGGTTCTTGCTCTAGCCCAGGCTAACTTGGAATTCACTCTATAATCACAGGCAAGTCTCGAACTCACAGAGATCCTCCTATCTCTTCCTCCTGAGTGCTGGGATTAAAGGCATGCACCACCATGCCTGGCTGTAACTACATTTTAATAATATACTAGAATTTATAAATTATCACAGTATGGCTGTGGAGATTGCTTAGTGGTTAAAGGCACTTACTTGCAAAACCTATCAGGTTCAATTCCCCAGTAACCATGTAAAGCAAAAATGATGCAAAAAGTGGCTCACACATCTGGAGTTTTACAAAAATATTTTATGGAAAACCAGGCATGGTGGCTCATGCCTTTCATCTCAGCATTTGGGAGGCAGAGGTAGGAGGACTGCCATGAGTTTGAGGCCAGCCTGAGACTACATAGTGAATTCCAGTATAGCCTAGGCTAGAATGAGTTCCTACCACAAAAAAAGGGGGGGGGAGGGTGGCTGGAGAGATGGTTTAGTGGTTAAGGTGTTTGCCAGCAAAGTTGAGGGGGACCTAGGTTAAATGCCCCAGGACCCACATAAGCTAGATGCACAAGGTGACACATGCCTCTGGAGTTCTTTTGTAGTGGCTGGTGGCCCTGGTGTACCCATTCTCTCTCAAAAAAAGAAAAAAATGCCTGGCATGGTGGTACATGCCTTTAATCCCAGCCCTTGGGAGGCAGAGGTAGGAGGATACCTGAGTTCAAGGCCACCCTGAGACTACATAGTGAATTCCAGGTCAGCCTGGGCTAGATTGAGACCCTACCTCAAAAAAAAAAAAAAAAAAGTGAAACTAGGTGTGGTGGTGTACACCTTTAATCTCAGCCCCCACTGTGGGAGGCAGAGGTAGGAGGATCATAGTGAGTTCAAGGCCACCTTGAGACTACATAATGAATTCCAGGTCAGCCTGGAGTTTGTTTTCAGTGGCTAAAGGCCCTGGCATGCCCATTTTTTTTCTCTCTTTCTCTCTCAAATAGATAAACAAAACATTTTAGGTTTTTCGAGGTAGGGTTTCACTCTGGTCCAGGCTGACCTGGAATTCACTATGGAGTCTCAGGGTGGCCTCGAACTCGCGGCGATCCTCCTACCTCTGCCTCCCGAGTGCTGGGATTAAAGGTGTGCGCCACCACACCCGGCAAAACATTTTAAAATAAGAAATCATAGTAAAATTTATAAAATATTAGAAAATATTACAGTATTTACTGATACTTACATATGATTACTCAATGGTGGCTTTCACCTCCTCACTGCATGTCACATGTATTATGCTTTACATGTATTATTTCACATCGTCACAGTGACTCCACCATGTGGAATTCTGGACTTTTGGGAATTAATGTTGCACAGCTCGGGCAGAGGGGAAGTGGAGTCTATAATGCCCTACTCTCTTAGCACAGCCCTCCAGCTCCTGAGGGGTGGTGAATGGTGGCTCCCTGTGGAAGGCTGCCAGTCTCAGAGTCCCAAACCTTGTGTCTCAGACACTCCTTTGTCCCCTAACTTCTGTTTGTGTTTGTCACTCATGCAGCTCCAGTACCAGGGCAGCCCCTTCAGTGACCCTGGCTTTTCAGCCCCCGAGCTTCAGCTCAGCAGCCTGCCTCCAGCCGCTGTCTCCTTCAGGATCTGGCATGCCCTGGACGACGTGGAGCGACTAAGCCGTGGTCAGGAAGCCTTCCTGGCTTTATCCCAGCATCTCCAGCTTGTAGGCGATGACCAGAGTGACCTGAATCCTGGCAGTCCCATCCTGCTGGCCCAGCTAGCAACTGCAAGACTTAGGGCTCAAGGCCTACTGGGCAACATGGCTGCCATCATGACTGCCTTAGGGCTGCCTATCCCCCCAGAAGAGGATACTCTGGGCCTTGTACCTTTTGGGGCCTCAGCTTTTGAGAGGAAATGTCGAGGCTACATAGTGACCCGTGAATATGGTCACTGGACAGACCGGGCTGTAAGGGACTTGGCCCTGCTCAAGGCCAAATACCCAGCATAGAGGGCTAGGACTTCCCCTTAGGAGCTGCACCAGCTCCTTCTTCAGAGTCTCTTTTCTGCCTTGCTTCTAGGCTAGAGAAGGTGCTGCAGCCAGGACCTATGGGCCATGTATTTGGGAATATTTCCTGGAAGCCAAACTTCCACTTGCCTGGACCTTCCTGCCAAAACCAGATATGGGAGGGGGGTGGTTCCCTGGATCACCAAGCCAACGGTACTGGGTTTCCTATTTCCTGGTTGGAAAGAGGAGGCCCTCTGAAGAGGCTTCACTTTCTAGAGGACAGACAGGTGGTCTGTTCTGTGCTTGCCCTGAGACCCTACTCTTCCTGTAATTTTTGGGAAGACCAGCGGCTGCCTTCCTGTTTCTGTCTACCTCACTTCCTGTGTCACGATCTGGCCTTTCTGAACACAGAGGCCTCCTTCTTGCTAGAGTTAATTAATTCCTCCCCTTGTCTACCTCTGAGACTTCTGTTAGACTTTCTGCCTGAAGGGGCTTTAGTTCCTGATGAGTGGAAGTTCTTCCAGCTGCTGCCACTAGACCTCAGGTTGTATTTGTTTCCTGCTCAGGACACACCCACTTCCTGTTCAGGACTGACAGGTGGCATCCCTGGCCTGGGTCTTTAATGAATTTATTTATACTGTACCTTTTAGGTATGTGGAGGGACCACCTTGTGCATTAAGGATCGTATCGTCAAATTTTTCATTTGTAACAACTATTTACAAATAATTGTTTTCTTTTTAAACATTTTATTTACAAAAAATTAATATATTTTCAAATAAAATTCTAAGGTGTTGCTTGTTTTCTCTCCTTTATAGATCAGGCTGCAGCTGGAAGCTGTGAAGCAGCAAGGGGGAGGGGCAGGGCCCAAAGGAGCTAGTGGGGAAAGGAGCACAGCAGGTGGGACGACCCTGGAGCTAGATGGCATTGCCACCAGGGACCAGCAGGCACTCTTTCTAGGCAGGAAAGGACAGACAGGGAAGGAGAGAAGCCGCTATAAAGTGTCACCTCCGTGAAGTGAGGCTGAGATGTACAGACGCCCACATGAGCTGAGGAAAAACGAAAGATGGGGAGAGACCAGAGGTGCCCCAGAGACGTAAAGGGGTTCGAGAGAGGACGCAAGGAACTGTGGGCACAGGAAGCTAGCTCCCTGAGCGGACTCGGAGATCGGAGGGCGCGCGTAGAATGGACGCTGACAGAAACGCGGCAGTCAAAGCAGTGGAGCCCGAGAGGAGGGGGCGCGCAGCCCGGCCAGCGCCGCTCTCAGGCGGGGCCGCCGGGCACCAGCTGGCCCAGGTCGCCCTCGGTGCGGCTCACCCACTCGCCGTACAGGCTGCACACGTGGAGCCCCAGCACCTTGGCTGAGAAGACTCCGGCCGCGGAGTTGGCGGCGGCGGCGGCGGCGGGAGGCGGCGGCCGGGGCCCTGGGGCCGCGGCGCCCAGCGCGGCCAGCACGGTGTCCAGAGCGGCGCCCAGGGCCCGGGCCTGGAGCGCCGCGTCCTCCAGGCACCGCAGCAGGCGCGGGGCGCGCGGGTTCAGCTCCGCCTGGCGGCGGCGCACGACGTCCAGCAGCGCGGGCAGCGCCTCCAGCGCCGCGGCGTCCAGCCGCAGCCGCTCGGGCAGCGACAGCCCCGTGTGGCCCGCAGCCGGGGCGCTCAGGCCGGCCACTGGCAGCCGCGGCGGTGAGAAGCCCGGAAGTCCAAAGGGGTCTCCCTGGTGTTGCACCTGCAGAGATATGGCCACCGGTCAGTGGGGCTCCTGGGATCAGGGTGGGGGCTCGTCTACTCTCCTACTTCTGCTTCCTGAGTGATGAGATTAAAGGCGTGCACCATCATACCCGGCCAAGGAAGACCCTTTAACCATTGAGCCATCTCCCCAGCCCCTGACATTACTTTTTATTTTTCTTTCCTTTTTTTGGTTTTATGAGGTAGGGTCTTATGCTAGGCCAGGCTGACCTGGAAATCACTGTGTAGTCTCAGGATCCCTCTAACTCACACAAATCCATTTACCTCAGTCTCCCAAATGCTGGGATTAAAGGCGTACACCATCATGCCCTACCTCTTTTCTTCTTTCTTTTTTTTAAAGCAGGGTCTTACTGTAGCCCAGGCTGACTTGGAACTCACTCTACAGCCCAGACTGGCCTCAAACTCATGGTGATCCTCCTACCTCAGTCTCAATAGTGCTGGGATTAAAGTCATGTGCCACTATGCCAGACAATGTTTCTATTTTAGTATTAGCACTACTGGCCAAGGTCTCAAGGTTGCAGGCCTTAGTCTTTCTGAATCAGAGCTAGAGCCTTCCTCTATTACAGTACAGTAATTTAAGTAAATCTTAATTTGGCCAGAACAGATCCTTGACTCAACCAAAGATGCTCTCCTTTGTCAATGTCCCCTCATGGGATAGATTTATTTTTTTGTTTCTTTTTATTTATTTATTTGAGAGTGACAGAGAGGAGGAGGAGGAGAGAGAGTGAGAGAGAATGGGCACGCCAGGGCTTCCACCCACTGCAAACGAACTCCAGACGCGTGCGCCCCCTTGTGTATATGGCTAACGTGGGTCCTGGGGAGTCGAGCCTCGAACCGGGGTCCTTAGGCTTCACAGGCAAGTGCTTAACCGCTAAGCCATCTCTCCAGCCCCCCCCCCCCCTTTTTTTTTGAGGTAGGGTCTCACTGTGGCTCAGGCTGACCTGGAATTCACTATGTGGTCTCAGGGTGACGTTGAACTCATAGTGACCCTCCTACCCCTACCTCCCAAGTGCTGGGATTAAAGGTGTGCGCCACCATGCCTGGCCTGGGATTTTTTTTTTTAAGTTATTTATTTGCAAGCAGAGAGAGAGAGAGAAAGAAGAGAGACAGATAGAGAATGGGCATGCCAAGGCCTCCAACCACTGCAAACAAACTCCAGATGCCTGTGCCCCTTGTGCATCTAGCTTACATGGGTCCTGGGGAATCAAAACTGGGTCATTTGGCTTCATAGGCAAATGCCTAACCACTAAGCCATCTCTCCATCCCCCCTGCCCCCCTTTTTAAATTTGATGTATGTCAGGGGGGAGGGAGGGAATTACCATGGGATATTTTTTATAATCATGGAAAATGTTAATAAAAATTTAAAAATTAAAAATAATTTGATGTAGATTTCTTATCCTAGATTGAAGCCCTTTCTTGGTCTCTCTGAACATCCAAAATGGAAGCATTTACAGTTCATGTGGTTCACCTCCTTCACCTTATAGCCCATGGAAGTGAGATTACAAGATCACACCAAAGCCAAATCTAGGTTTCCTGACTCCCAGGCCAGAATTCCCTTTGATTTCTCACATAGTCTCTCATTTCCAACACTAAAGCTAGAGCCTCCAAGCTGAGGCAGACAAGGGTATCATTTGGCCATTGACAGAGTCTTTCGATTTACTGCGTGATCAGAAAAGCAAGTTAACCATTGGGAATGAGGTTGAGGAAATGAGTGGTGGAGGACCTCTGTGATCTACACTCCCCCACTCCATAGCACCCCTTACCACTCACATATTCCTCAAGCAGCTGCTCAGCGTATTTGCTGAGGAGGTGGGCAAGGCTGTGTGTCTGGCGGATCTTGGCTTCCAAGTGAGGAAGGAGTGAGATTGGGGTGTCAGCCTGGGCGTCGTCTTCTGCTGGGAAAGAGGGAGTGGGATGAGGACAGTCCAAATCTCACTTGTTAACCACCTCTCCAGACAGGCTCTTTTTTCCCAAACCCAGAAGTCCACACTCTGGATTCTCTAGCATTCAAACCAGGCAGAAGCTGTCCAGATCCAACACAGGGAAAATGAGGTGGTAGACCTATGTTAAGCAGTTTCTCTACTGAAAACATCTATCTTAAAATCACTGTTGAAATCTTATAAAAACTAAAATGAAACACTGCCTTCTTAGTGAAGGATCTAGATTTCCCCTTTCTAAATCAGTTCTTCCTTTAACTTGAGACCATTTGTTCATACTTCAGGGTAGCTCTTTTACAACTGTCTGTATCTATCTGCCTTACTCTGAGTGAGACCTTGTAAGGACAATGCTCACATCTTTGGATCTTCATGACTATCGGTGCAATTTAACATCATCAAAACAAAGAACTTCACACTGGAATGTGCCCCCCCCCCTTTTCCTGGTTTTTCCAAGGTAGGGTCTCACTCCAGCCGGGCCTGACCTGGAATTCACTATGTAGTCTCACGCTGGCCTCGAACTCATGGCGATCCTCCCACCACTGCCTCCCGAGTGCTAGGATTAAAGGCTTGCAACACCACCACGCCCTCTAATGCCAGTTTACAGATAGGGAGACAGAAGTCCCATTCCCTCCTTAATGCTCCTAATACCCCTTACATGAGACGTTAGGCTGGGTAGTACGAACGGATCAGCGCCCCGCCTCCCTGGCCCAAGCCCGAGGGCAGTTCCACAGGAAAAGGACTACATTTCCCGAGAGGTAGAGTGCTGGCATCCGGTGCATGCAGGGAATGTAGTCCCGAGCCTGACCCGGCTACTCCCGCCTTCCTCTCCCGCCCGAGTTTCCCACCTTGCATCTCAGCAGCCTGACTTTCAGCGGATCCCCAGATTTCAGGATTTCTTTCCCTAACTCTACGCCCCCTCGGGCTACCCAGCCCTGGTTCTGCACAATACTCTGGGGGACCCTGGCGTCCTGTCCCTAGCCGGACCTCAGTCCTTCCCCGGGGTGTACTCACCGGTGAACTCGGTGATCGAGCCCCCGAGCCCTTGCCCTGTAGCCTCTACTGCGGGCCTCCTCTAAACCGTGCCTGCCCTGTCTCCCCACTCACCCGCTCGTTACCTGACACCCGAGCCTGTCTTCCCCGCCCGGGCCGCTTCCCTCCGGGATTGGGGATGGTGGTGCAGAGTCCCAGACCCCAGCTTCCGACCCCTCTGACTCCTATTCCCCTCAGGACCCAAGGTCTGATCCCTCAGTCCCTTACCCAGATTTCCCTCCCTCTGGCTCATGCTGGCCCTGGCTGATCCCAGTTCCCTCCACACACACCCCCCCGGCGAGGGGGGAGAAGGGGAAAAGGGGCCGGGGCGGGGCCCGAGCTCGGCCAATCATAGCCCAGACCCCAAACATTTCCCCCCCACCACTACTTTTAGACCAGATTCCTAGGCCCTGAGCTCAGTAACCCTCCGGTGCGGCTTAGACTGGTAAGGTGCCAGGGTGGGGAGGCAGGTGTCGGTACAGTGAACGGGACCGTGGGCCGAGATGGCAGCTCTGTGACTCGCTGGGAGGACAAGGAGTCTTAGGCTGTGACCTGAGCCAGAACTTGATAAAGGGGCTGCTTTGGGGGTAAGCTAGGGAGCAGGAGAGGGAAACTGCCAATTTGACATGACAGGAATGTGTAGGCCTTCCTCTTGGTCTGGAATGGGGTCTGGCTTGGGGCAGCACCTAAAGAATACACACCTCCTAGCCTATCTGCCTATCTTAGGGTGCCTTCCAGTCTCCTTGTCTGTCATATCTACCAGGCGGGAGAGAGACACTTCACCTTACCAGGCCTAGTAACAGATCCAACAAACAGACATCCATCTACTGAAGGGTTAAGGTATCCACGCCTACATTCTCACACAGGTGAGAACATGCTTCAGACAGGTCACACCCGAACAGCAACTCATTAACACTGGCTAGATACTGAAAAGATTACACATAACATCTCCACAACTAGTTGGCAAGCACCTTATTGCAGTTACCTTCAAGTTGCTGGACATACATCAGGCCAGAAGCAGCTTATGGGAAGAAATGGGTTATTTCAGGCTTGCAGAATCCATAGAATGTTCCATCATGGCAGAAGAAGCTGGCTCACTTCCACAGATGCCTCCATAGCAGTGGAAAAACAAAAACAAACAAACAAACAAACAAACAAAACTAACAAGCACCAACAGCCAGAGCTCAAACTGCTCTCTATATCTTTGGGGCTGGACTCAATGATACACCCCCCTCCAGCAGGTTTTACCCGCTGGAAACTGAAGTTGCAAGCTTAATCAAAAATACCCCAAGTAGCCGGGCGTGGTGGCGCAGGCCTTTAATTCCAGCATTTGGGAGGCAGAGGTAGGAGGATTGCTGTGAGTTCGAGGCCACCTTGAGAGTACATAGTGAATTCCAGGTCAGCCTGGGCTAGAGTGAGACCCTACCTTGAAAAAAAAAAAAAAAGAAAGAAAGAAAGAAAAATACCTCAGGTTAAAAAAAAAAAAAAAACCAAAAACCTCAGGTAAGGGGAGGGGATATGATGGAGAGTGGAGTTTCAAAGGGGAAAGTGTGGGGAGGAAGGGAATTACCATGGGATATTGTTTACAATTGTGGAAGTTGTCAATAGAAAATAAAAAATAAACACCTCGGATACACTGGGCGTGGTGGCACATACCTTTAATCCCAGCACTTGGAAGGCAGAGGTAGGATTGTCATGAGTTCAAGAGCACCCTGAGATTACAGAGTAAATTCCAGGTCAGCCTGGGCTAGAGTGAGACCCTACCTCCAAAAACAAAAACAAAAAAATACCTCAGGTAGCTAGGTGTGTTGGCTTACACCTTTAATCCCAGCAGTGGGCTAGAGCAAGACCCTACCTCAAAACTAACAACAACAACAACAAAAAAAACACCTCAGGTGGTCTGAAGAGATGCCTTAATGGTTAAGGTGTTTGCTTGAGAAGCCTAAGTATCTAAGGCTCAATTCTCACATTCAGTACCCACGTAAGCCAGATGCTGAAGGTGGCACATGTGTCTGGAGCTCGTTTGCAGTGGCTACAGACCTGCATGCACCCATTTCCTCTCTCTCAAATAAATAAATTTTTAAAAATATTTTCAAAAATACCTCAGGCTATGGGGGACATATACTCACATTCAAATCACTGACACATACTCTGTGTAGGGCTCTGGAACAGAGCGGATCCATATTTGGTTTTAGGTCTCCTGAGTTCGCAGTCTGGTGGAGGAGACCATAACCAACAGCAGGATATGGAGTCTGTGAGTGAGTGAAGGGACTGAGGCTTGTGTGAGAATGTTGCCATGAGCAAGCCTTCAGAACAAAAAAGTTCAGTGGTCCATGTGCTAGGCACTGTTCTAAGTGTACATACATTAACTTACTCCCACATTATAGATAAGGCAATAGAGAAAACTGACTTGTCCAAGGTCATGCACCAGGAGCTGGTAGGGCTAGCTTTAAAAAATAAATCTGGGGCGGGGGGGGGAGGGAGGATATTACCATGGGATACTTTTTATAATCATGGAAAATGTTAATAAAAATTGGGAATAAATAAATAAAAGAAAGAAAAACTTTAAAAAAATCTGGGGCTGGAGAGATGGCCTAGCAGTTAAGTGCTTGCCTGTGAAGCCTAAGGACCCCAGCTTGAGGCTCGATTCCCCAGGACCCACATAAGCCAGATGCACAAGGGGGCTCATGCGTCCTGAGTTCATTTGGAGTGGCTAGAGGCCCTGGCGCTCCCATTGTCTTTCTCTCTCTCTCTATCTACCTATTATTCTGTCTGTTGCTCTCAAATAAATAAATAAATAATAAATGAAAAATTAAAAATAAATAAAAAATAAATCTGGAAGCTGGGCGTGGTGGCGCACGCCTTTAATCCCAGCATTCTGGGAGACAGAGGTAGGAGGATCACCATGAGTTTGAGGCCACCCTGAGACTACATAGTTAATTCCAGGTCATCCTGGGCCAGAGTGAGACCTTACCTCAAAAAAACAAAATAAATAAATGAATAAGAAATAAATCTGTGTCAGATGATGCAGCACATGCCTTTAATTCCCAACACTCAGAGGCAGAGGTAGAATCAATTAGTTCAAGGCCACCCTGAGACTACATAGTGAATTCCAGTTTAGCCTGGACTAGAGCTATACACTTCCTTGAAAAAAAAAAAAAATCTAGGCTAGAGAGATGGCTTAGCTTTTAAGGTGCTTGCCTGTGAAGCTTACTATCTCTGTGATAGTGTTTATAGCATTACCAATATTTGAGATTTTCAAAGAACCTTGGGAGTCTGTTACTCTAAAGAACATGCAGTCAGATTTAACCAGCTCAAAAACAGCAACATGGAACCAGGTGTGGTGCCACACGCCTTTAATCCCAGCACTTGGGAAGCAGAGGTAGGAGGATCACCATGAATTTGAGGCCACCCTGAGACGACAGAGTGAATACCAGGTCAGCCCGAGCTAGAATGAGACCCTACCTCAAAAAAAAAAACAAAAAAAACCAACAACAGGCTGGAGAAATGGCTTAGTGGTTAAGGTGTTTGCCTGCAAAGCCAAAGGATCCTGGTTCAGCTCTCCAGGACCTACATAAGCCAGATGCACAAGGGCGCACGCATCTGGAGTTCGTTTGCAGTGGCTGGAGGCCCTGGCATGCTCATTCTCTCTTTCTCCCTCTCTCTGCTTCTCTCTCTCTCAAATAAATAAATAAAAATATTGTAAAAACAACAATAACAAAAACCAGCAACTTGGAGACAGGGAAATGAAGAGACCTAACAGTGGGTAAAGTTTACTGTTGCAGTAGTAGATAGGGGATGTCATATTTCTCAATTAAAACTCCTTTGTATTTGTTACCATGTCTGTTTATTTTGTTAAAAGCAAAAGTGGTCATGAAAATGTAAATGGCGGCTTTTAAATCATGCCAAACAAATCAGTCTGTGCCATCCGGGGTTTATTGTTTTATTGTTAACCTTTTACTGAGTACTTGAATTCGGGTAAAGGACTTGTATTATGCATTTTTTACTAATGAGTAAATAGAAATGTTAATAACAAAAAAATCTGGGGCTGGATAGAGGATGGCTCAGCGGTTAAAGGCACTTGCTTGCAAAACCTGGTGGCCTGGGTTCAATTACCCAGTGCCCACGTAAAGCCAGATGCAGAATGCAGGGTCTGAAGTTCATGTTTGCTGCAGTGGGAGGCCCTGGTACAACCATTCTCCCGCTCTCTCTCTCTCTTTCTCTGTCTCTCTCATAGTCTCTCAAATACATAACTAAATATTTAAAAACTCTGTGTGATATATGATGTGCATATGTGTTATGTGTGTGAGTGCAGGCACGTGTGTATGTGTGCATGTGTGTGTGATAGAGCACCATCTCAGAGTGTCAGTCCTCCCTTCCACCTTGTCTGAGGAGGGATCTCTTGCTGTTTGTTGCTGTATGCACCAGGCCAGCTGGCCTGAAGCTTCTGGGAATTCTCCTGTTTCTCCTTCTCATCCTACTGGAGGCTCACTGGGATCACAGATGTGCACTACCTTGTTGGGCTTTAAAGTGAATTTTGGAGATCAGAACGCATATGTTCACGCTTGTGCAGCAATACCTTTACCCACTGAGCAATCTCCCCAGACCCAGTGTTGGAATTTTTTGTTTGTTTGTTTGTTTTTAATTTTTATTTATTTATTTTGGAAGTGACAGACACAGAGAGAAAGACAGAGGGAGAGAGAGAGAATGGGCGCGCCAGGGCTTCCAGCCTCTGCAAACGAATTCCAGACGTGTGCGCCCCCTTGTGCATCTGGCTAACGTGGGACCTGGGGAACTGAGCCTCGAACCGGGGTCCTTAGGCTTCACAGGCAAGCGCTTAACCGCTAAGCCATCTCTCCAGCCCTGTTTGTTTGTTTTTGAGGTAGGGTCTTGCTCTAGCCCAGGCTGACCTGGAATTCACTATGTAGTCTCAGGGTGGCCTCAAACTCATGGTGCTCCCCCTATCTCCTGAGTGGTGGGATTAAAGGTGTGCGCCACCACACCCTGCTGGAGTTGGGATTTTTACATCTGCAATTTGACTCCAGAATGCTGTCGAATATGTCAAATATGGTGGGCACGTTCCCACTGAAAACTCACCTCTGAAACACACAGCATGACAGCACAAATTAGACATGTAAGTCGTATTTATTGACTGGCACACTTGTTTTCCCTCCCTCCCTCCCTCCCTCCCTCCCTCCCTCCCTCCCTCCCTCCCTCCCTCCCTTCTTTCTTTCTTTCTTTCTTTCTTTCTTTCTTTTTTGAGGTAAGGTTTCAATCTAGCTCAGGCTGACCTGGAATTCACTATGTAGTCTCAGGGTGGCCCTGCCCACACTTGTTTTCTTTAAATAGACATTAATTTATTTATTTGAGTGTGCATGGGTGTGCCTCCTGCCACTAAAATCCAACTCCAAATGCAAGCACCTGGAAATTTTTTTTATACTTTATTTATCTGAGAGAAAGCAAGATAAGAGAGAAGGGACACAGCAGAACCTCTAGCCACTGCAAACGAACCCCAGATGCATGTGCCACCTTGTGCATCTGGTTTACGTGGGTATTGGGGAATCAAACCTGGGTTCCTAGGGTTCACAGACAAGCGCCTTAACGGCTAAGCCATCTCTCCAGTCTGGAATTTTTTTCAATATGTATTTTAGACATATACATGTATATGTATATAATTTTTCTTTTCTTTTCTTCTTCTTCTTCTTTTTTTTTTTTTTTTTTTTTTTTTTTTTTGAGGTGGGATCTCACTCTAGCCCAGGCTGATCTGGAATTCACTGTGTAGTCTCAGGGTGGCCTCGAACTCACAGCGATCCTCCTACCTCTGCCTCCCGAGTGCTGGGATTAAAGGAATAACCCACCACAGCGTGCTACTTTGACCATTCTTGTGGGTGTGACCCACTCCCTCTGTCCCAGTGCCTGGCACGCACTGTAGAATGAATGGACGAGGAGGTTGGGCATCCTGGAAGCAGCCAGGCAAAGGTGGCCGCACACACCACGGAGCATCTCAGGGACGTACAACCGGACGCAGACTCTCCGGTGCACCCCGCACCCATGTGGTCCGAGCGCACCGCCCCGGCCTCTATCTCCGGGTGGCCGGCGGGCAGGGGGCGCTGCGCGTCCCGACGCCCCGAGGGGCGGGCCCTGGCCGGGGCACGGCCGCCAGCGCCTCCCGGGCAGCTCGGGGGACCGGGGCGGGGCGCGGCGGCAGGAAGCGGGGCGGGGCTGGCGGAGGCGTTGAGCAGCGAGGGAGGGTGAGGCCCACTCCCGGAGGGAAGGCCGACCGAGAGCGTGACGCCCGGGCCTGGCGCCGAGCCTGAGCCCGCCCGACCCGAGGCGGTCCCGCCGCGGTCTCGGTCCGGGCCTCAGCCCCGCCAGCATGGCCGGTCGGACGGTGCGGGCCGAGACCCGGAGCCGGGCCAAGGATGACATCAAGAAGGTGATGGCGACCATCGAGAAGGTCCGGCGATGGTGAGCGCTGCCCCGGGCCGGGGACGCAGCAGAGCCACCTCCTTCCAGCGCGTCTGCGTTTCCCTCACCAGCCGCCCGCGCCCACCAGCGGCGCCCCGGGCCGCCCGGGCTCCGTCCCCCTCTCCCGGGCTCTTCCCAGAGCTCTACAAAGCGTGGTCCCCAGCGGTGCCCTCCCAGAGCGGGAGCCCTCATCCGCGCCCCGCCCCCGAAGCCTTGACACTCCCCCTGCGAGTATGCCGGGAGATCTTGCTCGCCCGAGCCTCGCCAGCCTGACTCGTGGCGAGCGGCGCCGCCGTCCCGCTCCCAAGCCCTATCCCTTCTGGGGGAGCCCCCTTCTATGCTCTGGGCTTGGCAGGGCTGTCTTTCTGTCTCGGTGCCCATTAGTGAAACTGTCCCCACCCCAGCACATCTCCCCGAAGTCTTCAGGCACCCCCAGCTCTAAGGAGGGCGGACAGGCCGACTTGACCCAGTCCCCTTATCCTCTCCCACAGGGAGAAGCGCTGGGTGACTGTGGGCGATACTTCCCTTCGAATCTTCAAATGGGTACCTGTGGTGGACCCCCAGGAGGAGGTGAGCAAGCCCCCCCCCCCAGGCTTTGCATCTTATAACCTCAAGCAAGCCCTTCCTTTCCTTAGTCTGTATCTCCAGTCCTGCCCTGAGATCCAAATGCCACCCAAGTGGTGCAGCCAAAACAGATGGTAATGATAATTAGCCTCTTCTCCCCCTCTCCCTGTTTCCTGTCCAGATACCAGAGTTCAAGACCTTACACAGGATACATAACCTCTGTCACCTTGGGCAGCACTTTTCTCCATGCCTCAGTGTTCTTATTTGTACAGAGGGGCTTCGCAAGAACTATCTAGACAGTTGGCTCTGACCATATCCCTCTAACCCCCAGGAGCGCCGTCGGGCAGGTGGTGGGGCAGAGAGATCCCGTGGCCGGGAACGGCGAGGCAGGGGCACCAGTCCCCGAGGGGGTGGACCGCTCATCCTGCTGGATCTCAATGGTATGTGGAGATTCTCGAATTAGAGGGTTCTGGGATTTGAAGGAGGCTTCAGATGGAGCCTTCAGGTTGGCTTTTGCTCTAACAGATGAGAACAGCAACCAGAGCTGCCATTCGGAAGGGTCCCTGCAAAAGGGGACGGAGCCCAGCCCTGGGGGTACCCCCCAGCCCAGCCGGCCCGTGTCACCTGCTGGACCCCCAGAAGGGGTCACTGAGGAGGCTCAGCCCCCACGGCTGGGCCAAGAAAGAGGTAGGATCATATGTTCTGTGCTCTTCACCACCCCTTCCCCCCTGGTAGGGTTTCCCTCTAGCTCAGGCTGACCTGGAATTCACTATGCAGTTTCTGGCTGGCCTTGAACCCACAGTGATCCTCTTACCTCTGCCTTGGAGGGCTGGGATTGAAGGCGTGCCCACCACCCCTGGCTGATGTGCCGTGTACTCTTGAGTCCTCTCCTCACCAAACCTAGCCCACCATTGTACCTTTATACCTATCTGTGTCATGTTGTCCCCGACCCTTCTCTGACCCCTGTGAAACTCACCCAGTCTCATTCCTCTGCTTCTTAGATCACCATCCAAGATTTTCATGTAATTTTCTTTGCTAGTTTATTATCTTTTTTTCCCATTCTTGTGTCAGGTCCTGACTGCAGGGTCCCTACTGATTCGATTATCTCCTGTAACATAAATGTGTAATAAATATTTGCTCAATGAACAATTCATACTGATAATCACATGAGGGATTACTAGCAATGAAGAGAATAACAGCTAGCATTTATTTTTCTGTTATTTTCTTATTCATATATTTTTATTTATTTATGAGAGAGAGAGAGAGGGAGGGAGGGAGAGGGAGATAAGGAGGGAGAATGGCATGCCAGGGCCTCTAGCCAGTGCAAACGAACTCCAGAGACATGTGCTACCTTGTACATCTGGCTTAGTGGGTTCTGGGGAGCCAAACGTGGGTCCTTAGGCTTTGCAGGCATGTGCCTTAACCGCTAAGCCATCTCTCCAGCCCTTCTTTTATTTCTTCTTCTTTTTCTTTTTTCTTTTTTTTCTTTTGTGAGATAGGGTCTCATCCTGGCCTAGCTGACCTGAAACTCAGTAGTCCCAAGCTGGCCTTTTACCTCAGCTGAGTGCCAGGATTAAAGGCATGCACAACCACACCTGCCAACAGCTAGTATTTATTAAGCCCCTCTCTGCCCAAGCACTCTTCTAACCACATGTTTTTTTTCCCCCCCTTCTCATTTAGACTTCACTGTCACCTTATGAGGATGGTCATACTATTATGATTACTTATTTATATATGAAGAGACTGAGGTCTCAAAACATTCAGTCAGGTATTCACCTCCCATCCAGTGAGCAGCATCTTGGTTCTGAGTACTCTACAGCTCTTCTGTTTTCTCAAATTTATTTATTATTAGTTTTTTTGAGGTAGGGTCTCACTCTAGCCCAGGCTGATCTGGAATTCACTATGTAGTCTCAGGCACCTCTGCCTCCTGAGTGTGCACCAGCACTCCTGGCCTGTTTGTTTGTTTATTAGAGTGAGAGAGGAATATGGGCACATCTGGTTTCTTGCTGTTGCAAATGAATTCCAGATTTATGTGCTACTTTGTGTCTGGCTTTATGTGAGTACTCGAGAATCAAACCTGGGCCTGTAGCTTTGCAAACAACACCTTCAACCACTGAGCCATCTCTCCAGCCCGGTGCCTCTTCTCATACAGTCAGTCCCATGTTTGGTTAGTGCTCCTTCCCAAATGTGCCTGACTTCTTTTGCCTCCTCAGGCCCACTTGGCTGTGCTTTCATATTTCTCACTTGTATCCACTTCAGGCTCCTCACTTGTTTTCAGAGGCCTCCACACAGCTCCCAAAACAGTTTTTCCCGAAGCATAAGTTTGATGGGTCATTTCCTGCTTCACATCCTTCCTTCAGTGGTTCCCCATGGCCTGACTCCTTGGAGCCTTCATGAACTGTTTGCATGCTTAACACTATTTTCTGCCAAGAACATGGGCCTCAGGGCCTTGTCTAGATTTTGCCAAACACTTAAATACCTTTGGTAATGTAAAAGAAAAAAAATGAGGACTGGAGAGATGGTTTAGCCACTAAGGCACATGCCTATGAAGCCTAAGGACCCAGGTTCAATTTTCCAGGTCCCACATAAGCCAGATGCACATGGTGGCACATGCATCTGGAGTTTGTTTGCAGTGCCTAGAGGCCCTGGCATGCCCATTCTCACTCTCTCTCTGTCTCTAATAAATAAATTAAAAAAAAAAAAAGAGGGCTGGGTGTGCTGGCACACACCTTTAATCCCAGCATTCAGGAGGTAGAGATAGGAGGATCGCCCGCTGTGAGTTTGAGGCCACCCTGAGAATACATAGTGAATTCCAGGTCAGCCTGAGCTAGAGTGAAACCCTACATTGAAGAAAAAAAAGAAAAGATAGAACTAGAGATGTAGCTCAGTGGTAGAGTGCTTTCCTAGCATGCACAGCCCCACAAAAACAAAAGTGAAAATAACTAGCACTGACTATGTACGTGCTATGTCCTAAGGGTTTATCTATATTATCTCATTTAATCTTCACAGCAGTCTCTTGTGATGTTACTGTTATACCCATTGTGAAGATGAATAAACTAAGACTCAGAGAAATAGTTTGCCCAAGATCAGGATTTGAATTTAAGACAGTCCAAACACAGAATCTGTGATCACCAAGCATGTGTTCCTTCTGCTTCAACTCTGCTCCAATTTCCTGTTTGTCTATCTAGTCACTCCCTACTCATGGTTCAAGATCTCCTGAGTCTTTCTTCTTGGCTGACAACCGTGGTCCTAGCTCCTTCCTGTAGCTCCCATAGCCCTGTCTTGTGTATTGCTGTGTGACTTTGTTGGTTTTGACCCGTCTGTTCTGTTGGCATGGAGTAGCTACTCAGGGGACATTTGTTCACTTGATATTCCAGATCCAGGGAGCACACCTGTAGGCGGCACTGATGAACCCCCAAAGCTGACCAAGGAAGAGCCTGTTCCAGAATTGCTGGAAGCTGAGGTGAGAGAGGCCAGAGGCTGGGGCCCCTGGCCTTGGAGGGAATGGGAACTGGGGTATGGGAAGAGATTGCATTCTAGGGTGCAGGAAGGTGATAAGGACCTAGCATCCAGCTAAAGGCTTAAAAGCCAGATTACTGGAATTGGAAAAAGAAAATATGTTTTAGAGAAAAAGTCCTAAGGAGCTGGATTTTGGCTGATATACGATTATTAAAAGCTTGAAATGATTATGCTGTTTCTCTGAGGATTAAAAAAAAAATTCTGGACTGAGCCGGGCATGGCGGCGCATGCCTTTAATCCCAGCACTTGGGAGGCAGGGGTAGGAGGATCACTGTGAGTTTGAGGCCATCCTGGGACTACAGAGTGAGTTCCAGGTCAGCCTGGGCTAGTGTGAGACCCTACCTGGAAACAAAATAAAATATAATCCTAGACTGAGCGCGCATCTCAGTGGTACGGCATGTGTTTAGCATGCACGAAACCCTGAGTTCCATTCCCAGCACTGCACACACATGCACAATCATAAATTGTAAAATTAGCCTAAGAAATCTCCTCATCTACTTGCCTTTCTCACAAGGTCTACCTTGATGCACTTTTCAGGAAGATCAGATTCTTTCTCCCGAACAGTGTTGCCATTGTTTTTAGTGCCCTAATCTACACTGTGGTCACTTGGCCCTAGGCCAGGCTCTGGGTACCCAGGAAATGGAGTGGAGAAGGCAGAGGTGAGGAGGCTGTACTCCTTGGGTTAGAGTGGAGCTCACACCTGTCTGCCCTTCCTCTTCAGGCCCCTGAAGCTTACCCTGTCTTTGAGCCAGTGCCACCTGTCCCTGAGGCAGCCCAGGGTGACACAGAGGACTTGGAGGGCGCCCCCCCACTCAAGCGCATCTGCCCAAATGCCCCTGACCCCTGAGAAGCCGGCCTGTCTCCTGTCCTGTTGCTCCAGGGGCCCCTTTGGCTTTTTACAAATAAAGACCCTTTTGTAATTTTGTGTCATGTCATTTCCCTGTCAGGGCTGGGGAGGGTCTTTGGAGACAGTTTTGTCTATTCTCTATTCCTCAGATGGGGTCACTGAGGCTCTGAGAGGACCTATGGTCACAGCAAGATCAGATGTGCAGTGGGGGGCTTGAGCTAGGACCCCACCTCTCCAGCACTCCCACCTTGCTTTCTCCCCTGATCTTCCACTGTCCTTCACCCTACCTTCCTCCACTGGGAATTCCAAGACCCTTCCTTCTGTTCCACACCTCCTGGGGCCTAGCAACTGTCACAATTCTGGGCAGCAAGGCCCATTGTTCCCATTTCCCTCACAGGAACACAGTGGCCCAGAAGGATGGCTTGGTTTAGGATGACCTAACCCCTTCCCTGCCCACAGGAAGCTACAGCATTGTGTCCCCCTCCCCCAGGCTTTGATGAACTATCCCTCATGTGGAACCCTAGGCTCACAGTTGTGACCTGAGTCCTCATTGTCCTCTGTATAGTTTTACCTCCTCTTAGAAGCCTTCCCTGACCCTGGGCTCGGTCAGCCTCCCCTCTGAGCTCCCACAATCCTTTGAGCTTTCTTCCCTTTGTCTCTGCATTTATCTGATGTTTTGGTACCGTCATTCCCTTCCTAATTAGGCTACAGGTACCTTGAGGACAACTGGGCTCTCTTACCTCGCCCAACACTGGGAACAGGGCAGTCGTAGCAACTGATTCATGTTCAGCTTTTTGTTTTTCAAATTAGGGTCTTGCTCTAGGCCAGGCTGACCTGGAGTTCACTATGCAGTGTCAGGGTGCCTTTGAACTCAGTGATCCTTCTACCTATGCCTCCCAAGTGCTAGGATTAAAGGTGTGCACCACCTTGCCCAGCAGCAACTGATATGAATGAATAATGAATAAATGAGGCTGGGCATGTTGGCACACTTCTATAATCTCAGTACTTGAGATGCTGAGGCAGAAGGATTACAAGTTCTTGGCCACTTGGCTACATGATGAGATGCTGTTTCAAAAGTAAAAAGACATACATTAATGGATTCAAATAATACATTTTATATTTCCAATGATACTTTATTCACTTTCTAATAGTACCTCATTATATCATCAGTTGCATAATCATATCATTCTGGTAGACTAGTGATATTAAATAGTAGTGAAAGACAACAGAATGACTTTCATTCATGTATGATGTGTTTCTTTTAAAATTAAATAAATAAGGGTTGGGGAAATAGCTTAGCAGTTAAGGCATTTGCCTGCAAAGCTTAGGACCCAGGTTCGATTCCCCAGGACCCACATAAGCCAGATGCACAAGGAGTGCATGCATCTGGAGTTCATTTGCATTGGTTAGAGGCCCTGGTGTACCCACTCTCTCTACCTACCTACCTCTTTCTTTCTCTCAAATAAATAAAGTATATTAAAAAAATAAAATTAAATAAATAAGACAATTCATGTAGATTTCTACCCAAAGAAAGAAGAAAGAGAGGCAGGCCCCTGGGATTATGTAGGAAGGCTCTGAAGAGGTGGCATATTTGCTGTCACTAACCATCTGTGTGGCTCCAAGAGGCCATTTCTTTACTTTTTTTTTTTTTTAGCCATGGACACATTTTCTTTTAATTCTTCATATTTGTTTATTTTTTTCCTCAAATTTTTATTAACCACCTCCCTGGTCATAAAAATATCCCATGGCTGGGCTGGAGAGATGGGTTAGCAGTTAAGCGCTAGCCTGTGAAGCCTAGAGGACCCTGGTTTGAGGCTCGATTCCCCTGGATCCATGTTAGTCAGATGCACAAGGGGGTGAACGTGTCTGGAGTTTGTTTGCAGTGGCTGGAGGCCCTGGCATGCCCATTCTCTCTCTATCTGCCTATTTCTCTCTCTGTCATTCTCAAATAAACAAATTTTTTTAAAATCCCATGGTATACCCTCCCTTCCCCCACTTTCCCCTTTGAAACTCCATTCTCCATCATATCCCCTCCCCATTTCAATCAGTCTCTCTTTTATTTTGATGTCATTATCTTTTCCTCTTCTTCTGATGGTTTTGTGTAGGTAGTATCAGGCACTGTGAGGTCATGGATATCCAGGCCATTTTATGTCTGGAGGGAGCACATTGTAAGGAGTACTACCCTTCCTTTGGCTCTTACATTCTTTTCATCACCTCTTCCACATTAGACCCTGAGCCTTGGAAGGTGTGATAGAGATATTACAGTACTGAGCACTGCGGTCACTTCTTTCCAGCACCATGATACCTTCTGAGTCATTCCAAGGTCACTGCCATCTGAAAAGAGAAGATTCTCTACCAAAAGTGAGAGTAGCATTATGTTAAAGGTATGAACATTAAGAGAAGTGCTTACTGGGCAGTTTGATAAGCATAGTATATACATTTAGCCAGACAGCAGCAGACGTTATAACCCTACGGCTCATGACTACCCCTGTTTTAAGTTTTCAGTATCAGGGATGTATTTCCTCCCATGGAGCGGGCCTCCAGTCCAATTAGAGAGCAGTTGGTTTCCACCATGACAGACCTGCCACTATTGCACCCGTTGGCTCATTTGGCCTGGCTGGCCAAATTTCAGGCTTGCAATGTCCACTGTTGGGTATCTTCACTGGTGATTTCTCTCTCTCCCATTGAACTGCATGCAGAATGGCTTCTTCCAGCTTTCTGTCAGCTGGTCTACATGGAACAGGTTATCAGCTCAGTTTCAGCAGGATTTCTCAGTGGCCTTGTAGCCCAGGTATGTGGAGTCTTCAGCAATAGGGTCTTAGATCTATTCCTGGTGGGAAACCAAGGGCCTCTAAGAGGCCATTTCTGTTCTTTGAGCCTTAGTAAGTTCATGTGAGCAATGGAAACAATAGCTAGGCCCACCTGCCCCACTGGTAATAGGAAACTCCAAGCCATATAAGATCTCCTTAACTGTACTTGTAAGGAAAGCAGGGAGGTATATTCACCAGATTTTTTGTTTGTTTGTTTTGTTGTTTTTTAAAATATGATCTCACTCTAGCCCAAGCTATCCTGGAATTTAGTATGTAGTCTCAGGGTGGCTTCCAATTCATGGCAATCCTCCTACCTCTGCTTCAAAAGTGCTAAAAAAAAAAAAAAAAGGATTAAAGGTGTGCACGACCATGTTCTGCTCACCCAATTTCTGTTTTTTTGCTTGTTTCTTTTTGTTTTTTGAGGTAGGGTTTCACTCTAGCCCAGGCTGACCTGGAGTTCACTGTATAGTCTCATTGTGGCCTCAAAGTCATAGCAATCCCTCTACCTCAGCCTTCTGAGTGCTGGGACTAAAGGCATGAGCCACTACACCCAGCTTTTTTTTTCTTTTGTTTGTTTTTCGAGATAGTGTCTCACTCTTGCTCAGGTTGACCTATGTAGTCTCAGGGTGGCCTCGAACTCCTGGCGATCCTCCTACCTCCTCCTCCTGAGTGCTGGGATTAAAGGCGTCCACCACTCCCGGCCCAGCTTATTTTTCTTTCTTTCTTTCTTTTTTTTTTTTTTTTGAGGTAGGGTCTCACTGTATCCCAGGCTGACTGGAATTCACTATATAGTCTCAGGGTGACCTTGAACTCATGGCAATTCCCCTACCTTTGCCTCTAGAGTGCTGAGATTAAAGGCATGTACCACCATGCCTGGCTCTTTATTTTATTTTAATTAATTAGTTTTTTGGTTTTTCAATATAGAGTTTCACTCTAGCTCAAGCTGACCTGGAATTCACTATGTAGTCTTAGGGTTGTTTCAGACTTGTGCTGATCCTCCTACCTCTGCCTCCTGAGTGCTGGAATTAAAGGCATGTGCCACTGCAAACGAGCTCCAGACACATGTGCCATCTTGTGCATCTGGCTTATATGGGATCTGGTGAATTGATCTTTAGGCTTTACAGGCAAGCACTTTAACCACTAAGCCATCTCTCCAGACCAATTTTTATATTTTAACTAATTTATCTATATTATAGAGAGAGAATGAGAGAGAATAGGTACACCAAGGTCTCTTGCTGTTGGAAAGGAATACCTATCTGGATTTACATGGGTGACTGGCAAATTGAACCTAGGTTGGCAGGCTTTACAAACAAGTACCTTTGGGCTGGAGAGCTGGCTTAGCGGTTAAGCGCTTGCCTGTGAAGCCTAAGGACCCCGGTTCGAGGCTCGGTTCCCCAGGTCCCACGTTAGCCAGATGCACAAAGGGGCGCACGCGTCTGGAGTTCGTTTGCAGAGGCTGGAAGCCCTGGCGCGCCCATTCTCTCTCTCTCCCTCTATCTGTCTTTCTCCCTGTGTCTGTCGCTCTCAAATAAATAAATAAAGAAAGAAATATTAAAAAAAAAAACAAGTACCTTTAACTGCTAAGCCATCACCCCAGTCCCCACTATTTTAATGATTATTTTAAATATTTATTTAGTATAAATTACTTAATTTGAGAGATAGAGAGAGAGGGAAAGAGGCAAATAGAGAATGGCCATGCCAGGACCTCTAGCCACTGCAAATGAACTCCAGACACATGTGCCACCTTGTGCATCTGGCTTTATGTGGGTACTAGGGAATTGAACCTGGGTCCTCTGGCTTTGCCAGCAAGTACCTTAATGCTAAGCCACCTCTCCAACCCACTATTTTATATTTTTATTTTTTGTTTTTTTTTGTTTTTTTTTTGAGGTCAGGTCTCACTCTAGCTTAGGCTGACCTGAAATTCACTATCTAGTTTCAGGTTGGCCCTCAAACTCATGGCAGTTCTCTACCTCTGCCTCCCAAGTGCTGGGATTAAAGGTATGCGCCACCACGCCCGGATCTATTTTTTTATTATTATTATTATTTGTAATTTTCATTCATTTATTTATGAGAGAGAGAGAGAGAGAGAGGATAGGCACACCAGGGCTTCAAGCAATTGCAAATGAACTCCAGATGCATGCACCATATGCATCTGGCTTACGTGGGCTCTGGAGAGAGTTGAACCTGGGTCCTTGGGCTTTCCAGGCAAGTGACTTAACTGCTAAGCCATCTCTCCAGTCCCTATTTTTTATTTTTAACAAAGGAAGAGACTGAAGTTCCGAGAAGACCAGAGTGGAACTTGAAAGCCCATGTGAGAATGCAAAAGGCATTTCTTGTAGTAAGAGTGGGGCCAGTACAGGAATGTATAAAATTTGTTCCTATGGGTGTAACAAAGTACCAAAAATAAGTGGGTTTGTGCTTATAACTGTGTTATGTTATCATTCTGAAGGTCAGCAATCCAAAATTAGTGTCACTGGCTATGGTCAGGGTGTTGCAGGGCGGCCGCCTCCCATGTGCTGTCAGGGAGAAGCTTCCATGTCTTTTCCAGCATCTCAAGGCTTCCTGCATTTCCTAGTCTGTGGTCCTGCCTCTGTCTTCAAATCCAGCGCACAGCACCTTGCTTTTATTATTCCATCTCCTTCTCTCACCCTCCTGCTTCTTAAAAGCCTCTGGTGGTCATAAATTGGCTCACCTAGATAGGAGGATCTTCCACCATCTGAATGTAATCCATCCAAAAGTCTTTTGCCATGTAAAGTAACTTGCTCACAGATTCTGGGACTTAAGATGTGGACATTTCAGGAGATTCATGGTCCAGTATGCCCTGTGTGCTAACCTCAGCAATTTTCTAGGTGCATGAGTCATCTCATTGCTCTCCTTAATGATCCTATGAGGTGATGTAAGTGCACTATAAACTGTAAAGTGCCTTGTATGAGTTAATGGTACAATGTGAAGGCCAGAACTCGAGTTCTGGGTTTGAATTTCACATCTACATTCAATTTTGATGTGGCCTTGAGTAAACAACTTATTTGTTCTTTTTATATTATTTATTTGGTTTTTCGAGGTAGGGTCTCACTCTAGCTCAGGCTGAACAGGAATTCACTCTGTAGTCTCAGGGTGGCCTTGAACGTACAGCGATCCTCCTACCTCTGCCTCCCAAGTGCTGGGATTAAACAGCATGCACCACCATGTCTGGCTTGTTCTTGGTTGTTTTAAAAAATATTTTATGTTTATTTAATTATTTGAGAGAGAGAGAGAGAGAGAGAGAGAGAGAGAGAGAGAGAATGGCTGCACCAGGGCCTCCAGCCACAGCAAATGAACTCCAGATGCGTGCACCCCCTTGTGCATTTGGCTTATGTGGGTCCTGGGGAGTAGAACCTGGGTCCTTTGGCTTTGCAGGCAAGCATCTTAACTACTAAGCCATCTCTCCAGCCCCCTTGTTGTGTTTTTATTTTTATTTTACTTTATTTATTTATTTTAATTTTTTAAATTTTATTTTATTTATTTATTTGAGAGTGACAGACAGAGAAATAGGCAGATAGAGAGAGAGAGAATGGGCACTCCAGGGCCTCCAGCCACTGCAGAGGAACTCCAGATATGTGTGCCCCCTTGTGCATCTGGCTAACATGGGTCCTGGGGAATTGAGCCTCGAACTGGGGTTCTTAGGCTTCACAGGCAAGCGCTTAGCCGCTAAGCCATCTCACCAGCCCTTAGTTTATTTTGTTGAGAGAGACAGGGAGAGGGATAAAGAGGCAGAGAGAGTGAGAGAGATGGGTGAGCCAGGGCCTTTCAGCGGCTGTGAACAAACTCTGGATGTGTGCGCCCCCTTGCGGACATGTGCGACATTGCACGCGTGCATCACTTTTGTGTCTGGCTATTAGTGGGACCTGGAGATTGGAACAAACTTTCTTAGGTTTCGGAGGGCCAATGCTAAGCCATCTCTGCAGCCACCAACACCCCTCCCCCTTTTTATTTTTTACATGGACCTCACTCTGTATATCCAGGTTGGCCTCGAACTCGAGACCTTCCTACCTCTATCTCCCAAGTGCTGGAATTAAAGGCATGCACCACCAATTTCTTTGTTCTATTTTATTCTTCTGATAGAGCGAGAGTGGGAGAGGGAGAGAATGGGCACACCAGGGCCTCCAGCAGTTGCAAACTAACTCCAGACGCATGCGCCACCTCGTGCATCTGGCTAATGTGGGACCTGGGAAATTGAACCGGGATCCTTAGGCATCGCAGGCAAAAACACCTTGACCACTAAGGCATTTCCCCAGCCAAATTTCTTTGTTCTTATCTGCCTCATTGTCATCTGCAAAGTGGGACAGTAATAATATGATCCTGGTGATCCTGTTGTAAGAATTAACTAAGGTTATACCTAGAGAGTTTTTGGCTTAGCATGTAGGAAATGATCAATAAATAGAAGCACTTTTCCAATATAAACAATAATATAAACAATATATATATTGTTTGTTTGCTTGCTTTGTTTTGTTTTTTTTGAGATAGAGTCTCACTCTAACCCAGACTGACCTGGAATTCACTATGTAGTCATGTAGTCTCAGGGTGGCCTCAAGCTCACCACGATCCTCTTACCCCTGCTTCCTGAGTGCTGGATTCAAGGTGTGTGCCACCATGCCTGGCTAGATTTTATTTTTGGTCTTTTTGAAGCAGAGTCTTACTCTATGCCAGGCTGAGCTGGAACTTACTCTGTAGTCCAGGCTAGCTTCAAACTCACAGTGATCCTCCCATCTGATTAAAGGGGTATACTACCACACCAGGTCTTGGGTATCCATTTCTGAGTAGCCTTAAGAGTCTTAAGTTTGACTCTAGCCCACTTCTGTCCGTTTTCTGGTCACAGGTCCCAGCACCTGTCCCAAGACAACCTGCCCCACCTTCTCTGTAGCCTACTCCTTGTCATAGTTTACAAAACATCCCTCTTTAGTCATACCCTGATTCATTACTTGCTTACCTTCCCTACGTGCACACTCTGGGCTCTCTCACTGTGTGTGCCCTGTTCATGTTTGGTCTCCCTTCCCTTCAGCCTCTGAATGCCTTTTGCTCTGGCCTAGCTCTTCTCTTCATGAACTTTCTCTCTTGCCATCTTATACCTACCCTTGCATTAATGGTTCCTAATGCCCTGCCTCCAAATTCTAGACTGCAAGCCTGCAGATTCCAACAGCCACACAGCAGCACATTCCCCTGGAATGCCCTGTGGGGTCCTCCTACCCTAGCCTGTCTCCTGGGCCCGTCAGTGTCCCCGCCCCAGTCTCCTCCCTTGAGCCAGCATGTCCTATGTCCATCCTGTGTGTAGCTGTGGACAGCTTCCTGTGCTTCTGCATTCTTCAGCCCAAGCTCCTCTGTTCTCACTAGGTAATCCTTCACAGACCCACATCTGGCTGATGCCGTGGTGCTGCCTAGCAATGCCTTCCAGCTGTGCTCCTTATGTGCAGGAGGGAACCCATGTTCTGCTGCTTCCACAGTGTCAGCTGCTCGCCAGCTGTGCTGCACTTGGGTCTCACCATTCCACCTTCACTCATGCCATCTGCTTTGCCCTGGACATTCCTTCCCTTCACTTGGCAGGTTCTTTTTGCTTCTTTGGCCTCTCACCAGTGCTCCCTTCCCCCTTTTCTGCATGCTGCCTTGTGATGGTATGCATCCCCCCAGTCTCAACATCAGCCTAGAGGCTCCACAGGGCAGAGGAATTCCTTGAATCAGTGGCATGTAGTTGCTGTGCACTTGCTAGGCATTGTTCTGGACCCTGGGGATACAGCATATAATCTTATGGGATTGCTCTTGACCAGAACATCGTTGTGTGGTATATAATTATACTTTGGAAACATTAAGCAGAAAAATGCAGATGGAGAAACAGCAGTTACAGTTTTAAATAGAAAGATCAGAAGAGAGCTGTTTGAAGAAAAGCTTAGGGTTGGAGAGATGGCTTAGCAGTTAAGGCGCTTGTCTGTGAAGCCTAAGGACCCAGGTTCTAGTCCCCAGGACCCACATGAGTCAGATGTAGAAGGTGGCACATGCATCTGGAGTTCGTTGGCTGTGGCTAGAGGCCCTGGTGTGCCTATTCTATCTCTCCCTGTTTGTCTCTTTCTCTCTCTTTCAAATAAATAAGTAAATAAATATATGTGTATATATATATAAAAAAAAAGCTTAGTAGAGGCAAGAGGCAGAGCCATGTGAAGGTCTGGATAAAGAGCAGGTCAGGTAGAGGGAACAGCCAGTGCAAAGGCCGTGAGCTGGAATGTACCTGACAATGAGATGGTGTGTCTGGAGCTGAAGGAGGTAGGAAAGTGATGGATAGTTCAGGACAGGTGGAGCCTCACAGGCAGGGCAAACTCATAATACGTCCTTCAAAGTAGGGGACTTTTGGAGACAGGGTCATGCTATGTAGTCCTGGCTGGCCCAGAACTATCTATATAGGCCATGCTGACCTTGAACTTGTGATCAGCTTGCCTCTACTTCTCAAGTGGATTATAGGCATGTGCCACCACATCCAGCTCATGCAGTGCTGGAGCTCAAACCAAGGGTGAAAGCACTCTAAATCCCCAGCACTCAGCAACAGTGTTCATGGTTCTGATTCATACCATTTTATGGGTCTGGAGTTGTTTCTTTGCTAAACTGAATTCCATGGACCTGAATTTGGCCAGGGTAACTCTAGGTGGAGAATAGGTGGGTCTAAGTCTCTACCTTTAGCTCTGAACAAGCTTGGGCTCATCCTGGGTGAGGGCACCCCAGAAAGATAGCTTTTTCTCAGGGATCTTCTAGGATGAACAGTTTTTGGCATTTGGGGACAAGACTATATTAGAGGCAGTATCAAAGATGATCAAAAACCCAGAGCCAGGCTGAAGAGTTGGCTCAGGGATTAAAGGCCCTTGCTTACAAACCTTGATAGTCTGAGTTCAATTCCCCAGTACCCAAGTAAAGCCATATGCACAAAGTAGCATATGTGTTTGGAATTCAATTAAGTGGCAGGAGGTCCTGGTGTACCCATACTCACTCTTTCTTTTACCCTGTCTGCCTCTTTCTGTCGTGTGTGTGTGTGTGTGTGTGTGTGTGTGTGTGCATATATATATATATATATATATATATATGAAGTTTTCTTTTGTTTCTGACCTGGAATTCACTATGTAGCCTCAGGGTGGCCTCGAATTCACAGTGATCCTCCTACCTCCCAGGTGCTTCACAACCACGCCCACCTTTGTTTTATTTATTTATTTATTTATTTTATTTTTTTTAAATATTTTTTTTGTTCATTTTTTTATTTATTTGAGAGCGACAGACACAGGGAGAAAGACAGATAGAGGGAGAGAGAGAGAATAGGCGCACCAGGGCTTCCAGCCTCTGCAAACGAACTCCAGACGCGTGCGCCCCCTTGTGCATCTGGCTAACGTGGGACCTGGGGAACTGAGCCTCGAACCGGGGTCCTTAGGCTTCACAGGCAAGCGCTTAACCGCTAAGCCATCTCTCCAGCCCTTATTTATTTAGTTTTGATGTAGGGTCTCACTCTAGCCCAGACTGACCTGGTACTCACTCAAGCCCAGGTTGGCCTTGAACACTATGGCTGTGCACAGATTATGGATTATGGTTGGCCACTGTGTCTGGCCAACACTATAGATTCTGTTCCAGGTTACTTCTCAGTCCTAGACAAACTGGGATGGCTGGTTTCCCTAGCAGAATCCTGATACTGCTCCTGAGCTCCAGCCTCCTCACCCCAGACCATACTTCCTCCTATTTTTCTTAAACTCTCCACTACTCTTACTGTATAACCTTCATGGCTCCTTGTGATTTGGCTGGGACACTTGAAGCACAGACCTGGCCTAGTGGTTCTCAAACTACTGCATAGTGGAACTTCCTTTGGAATCACTAAAAATCCCGTGTCAGGGCTAGAGAGGTTGTTTAGCAGATAACTTGCTTGCCTATAAAACCAAAAGACCCAAGTTTGATTCCCTAGGGCCCATGCAAGCCAGATGTACAAGGTGTAGTGCATGTCTGGAGTTCATTTGCAGTGGCTGGAGACCCTGGTGCACCCGTTCTCTTTTTCTCTATCTGCCTCTCCCCCCTCCTGTTTCTCTCAAACAAATAAAATAAAATACACAGCATATGTAATAACAGTTCAGCAAAAATATTTAAAATAAGAAGCTGGGCATGGTGGTGCATACCTTTAATTCCAGCACTTGGGAGGCAGAGGTAGGAAGATCACCATGAGGTTCAAGGCCACCCTGAAACTACATAGTGAATTCCAGGTCAGCCTGAGCTAGAGTGAAATCCTACCTCAAAAAACAAAAACAAACAAACATATCTATATCTATATCTATCTATCTTCATATATACATATACATATAAATCATATATATATATATATATATATATATATATATATATATATATATATATATAAATTTTTTTAAGTCCAATGTCAGTGGCTGGAGAGATGGCTTACTGGTTGCGGCACTTTCCTGCAAAGCCTAAGGACCCAGGTTTGATTTCCCAGTGCCCACGTAAGCTAGATGCATAAGGTGGCATATGCATCTGGAATTTGTTTTCAGTGGCTAGAGGCCCGGGGTGTCTAGTTGCTGTTTCCCTTCTCCATCTCTTTCTGCTTGCAAATAAATAAATAAAATGTTTTTAAAAACTCTGGGGCTGGAGAGATGGCTTAGCGGTTAAGTGCTTGCCTGTGAAGCCTAAGGACCCCGGTTCGAGGCTCGGTTCCCCAGGTCCCACGTTAGCCAGATGCACAAGGGGGCGCATGCGTCTGGAGTTCGTTTGCAGAGGCTGGAAGCCCTGGCACGCCCATTCTCTCTCTCCCTCTATCTGTCTTTCTCTCTGTGTCTGTCACTCTCAAATAATAAATAAAAACTTAAAAAAAAAAAAAAAAAAACTCTGACATCAGCCTGGTGTGGTGGTGCATACCTTTAATCCCAGCACTTGTGAGGCAGAGCTAGGAGGATTGCTGTGAATTCAAAGCCAGCCTGAGACTACAGAGTGAGTTCCAGGTCAGCCTGGGCTAAAGTGAGACCCTACCTTGAAAAAAAAAAAGGAAGTCTGGCTTCTACGCCAGGCACTTCTTTTAGATGTCACACACTTTGACCATTAGGAATTTGATAGTCCCCAGGTAATACCTGCTGTGAACCAGCCTAGGGATGTGCTTTGCTTGGTTTACATAGTGTTGAATAGGCTGCCAACATTTAAAATCAAATGATTTAATATAAAGTCTGTACTCTTGGGTGCCCTTGAAAGCAGAGATTCTGACATATTGAGTGCAATTCCCAGAGTGGTCATCACTAGATCTGCTCTGGGGCAGCATTAAGCATGGAATCTCAAGTGGTCCACAGCCCTACCTCTGCTGGTGTCTGTCACTTTCTGGGCATGTCCCCTTGCATGGCCTCAGGCTGGAGGCTCAGCTTCTGCAACCTTGGCCTCCTGACTTGGTGTTCTAGTAATAACTCAGTTCTTGTTCTCCAGACACTTGAATCTTTTGTTTTTATATTTTGTTGTTTGGTCTTTTTGTGATTCCCTACCCTAAACCCCAAGTACTGGGGACTGGAACCCAGGGCCTTCCACTGAGATAAATCACCAACTCCTCTCTAGTTATTTGAGCTTCTCTTGATGCCCTTTCACACCTGCCTTTGCCGCTAGAGTTCTCTTACCAGGGCAAACTGGGCCCTGTTCAATTTGGCCTGCCCACCCCTCTTGACCCTTTCTACCCAGATCGCTACCTTCTAAAATTCTAACTCTGTTTTTGTTGTGTGCTCATGTTCATGTATGTGAGTGCAGGCATGCATGTGGGGGAGTCAGACAGAAATTTTGGGATTGGTCCTTGTCTTCCACCTTGTTTGAGGCAGTCTCTTGTTCACCACTGTGTCCACCTGTCTAGCTAGCCTTTAGCTTCTGAGGACTTCTGTGTTTGCCTCCCATCTCACAGCAGGCACACTTAGATCATAGACACCTGTTACAGTGTCCAGCTTTATTTGGGGCCTGGCGAGTCAAACAGGTCCTCACATTTTATTCACTTTATTCACTGATCCACCTCCCCATTCCTTTTTTGGTTTGCTTTTGTTTCAAGGTAAGGTCTCACTCTAACCTAGGCTAACCTGAAATTCATTCTGTAGCCCTAGACTTGCTGCATACTCATAGTGATCCTTCTACCCCAGCCTCCCAAGAGCTGAGATTAAAGGTGTGTGTCGCTGTTCCCCATCTCATTTCATATGTATTATTTATTTGCAAAGGGAGAGAGGTAGGGGAGGGATGGAGTGAGAGAGAGAATGAGTGCACCAGCACCTCTTGCTGTAGCAAATGAACTCGAGACACATGTGCCATTTTCTGTTTGGCTTTATTTGGGTACTAAGGAATGGAACCTGGGGCAGCAGGCTTTGTAAGCAAGTGCCTTTAACTGTGGAGCCACCACCCCAGTCCCCAGCCCCATTCTTATTGTGGATATTTACCTATTTATTATTTTGAGAGAGAGAGACAGACAGAGAATGGATGCTGCAAAAGAACTCCAGACACATGTGTCCCCTTGTGCATCTGGCTTATGTGGGTCCTCGGGAATCAAACCTGGGTCCTTTGGCTTTGCTGGCAAGTGCCTTAACAGCTAGGCCATTTCTCCAGCCCCACTCTTCTAACATTGACGCTGAGCTGGGTATGATGGTGTATATCTGTACTTCCAGCCCTTGGGAGGTAGAAGCAGGAGGATTAGGAGTTCAGGGTCATCCTACATCATGAGTTTAAGGTTAGCCTGGGCTATGTGAGACACTGTCTCAAAAAATAATTAAAAACAAAACATTAAAGCTGTCTGGGTTGATCCCACTTAGCTCTTGCTGACTCTGCCTGGAAAGATCTTCCTGTCCTCCCTTATTCTGGCCAGTACTTATCTATCAGGCCTTGGGTTCATTTAGCTTTTTCCAGGAAGGTTCCTTATCCTTTCAATTACGTTAGGTCCCTGCCAAGTCGCTCTTTCCCCTTCTATTAGACTTCTCACTTTCTCTGCCACACCTGTCCTCCTGGCCTTGTGCTATATGTGGTGCATCACTTCTTATTAATGGTAAGTGCATTAATGATAAATCTCCCTTTCCTCACTGGCAAAAGCCTATACAGTCAGTTTCAGGGTACATTTCTTTCTTTCTCCCCCCCCCCTTTTTTTTTTTTTTTTTGGTTTTCTGAGGTAGGATTTCACTCTAACTCAGGCTGACCTGGAATTCACTATGTAGTCTCAGGGTGGCCTCGAACTAATATAGTGTTCTAACATAGTGTTCTCCTTGAGACCCAAAACATCCCTGAGGATGGAGTGTTAGCGCAGGTTTATCTCACCTCATTCTGTGGACACTTCCCCAGGTCAGAATGTGTTCAGTCCTTAACAGGCAGAAGCCCAACATCAGTTTAACTAACAGTGTCTGCAAGGCTGGGGCGGCCAGTGAATCCCAGACCCCACACAACACAGGAGAGCACGATAACCTACTTGCATTCTTTTTGTCTATGGGTTTTCGAGTTGTAATGTCTGCCAGTCCTGTCTCTAGCCCAGGCTGACCTGGAATTCACTGTGTAGTCTCAGGGTGGCCTCGAACTCATGGCGATCCTCCTACCTCTGCCTCCCCAGTGCTGGGATTAAAGGCGTGCGCCACCACGCCCAGTTTGTTTCCACCTTTTTGAGGCAGGGTTTTATATGTAGCAAAAGCTGGTCTACAAATCTAGGTCCTCCACATTCAGCCTTCACAGTGTTGGTTATTAAAGGTCTGTGGCTCCATGCCTGGTTTAAGATTTTGTAGACTATTCTAGTGTTTCCCTTTTTTATTTTTGGCTTTTCGAGGTAGGGTCTTGCTGTAGCCCAAGCTGACCTGGAATTCACTATGTACTCTCAGGATGGCCTTCCTCCTCTGCCTGAGTGCTGGGATTAAAGGCGTGCATGAAGACGCCCCCCCTTCGGTGTTTACTTTTTAACATTTGTAATTTATTTCACGTAGTTGTGCGTCTGCAAGCCAAGGTCTCCTGTCACTGCAAACAAATGCCTGTCTGCCTTTACGGGTGGGCAGACTTTGCAAGCAAACGCATGTAACTGTTGAACCATCTCCCCGGCATTCCTGGTAGTCGTACATCTACTCTAGGGAATTTAGGAAATGTCATCTGTAATGTTCCTGGCTGAGGTTTTGGTGTATTTTAAGAAATCTGTTTGGGGCTGGAGAGAAGCGCCGGGTTTATGCGAGCCTCGGGGGATGTACCAGTGGCCGAAGGCTTCCAGTCACTTCACCGGGAGAGTGGGAGGCCCAAGCCTGCCCCCGCACCGCTCGGTGGATCTTCGCGGAAACAAAAGAGCCGGGCGCCGCGCGGCCCCGAGGCCGGAAGAGTTAAGGCCAGCGACGCGGCGCGCGTGCTAGAGAGGCCGCGGCGGACTTCCGGCGGCGCGGCGCGGCGCGGGGCGGGGCGGGGCGGGGCGGGGCGGCGCGGGTGCCCGGCGGGAGCGGGCCGGCGGAGCTGGGCCTCGGCGGAGGTCCTCGTCGCTCAGCCGGGGCAGGAGACTGGCGTCCAGGCCCCGCTCCGCGCAGCCCTGGCCTGAATTGGCGCCGGCTGCCGTGGGCTTGGGCACTTTCGCCACTTCTGGACCTTGGTTTCCCGGCCTGTGAGCATGTGATGGCTTGAGATCCCGGGGCTCGCTGAGAACAGTCGGATTCTTCAGCTTGGTTCTCTTGATCGCACTGTGCACTCACGGGAGGCGAGATCTAGGAGAAAGTGTCTTTGGAGCAGTCAAAACCTTCCCTTCCATCTCCTTCTCTGATTGGCTGAAGCTTAGGTCAAAAACCACAGCCCTGGTTTGCTAACCCTGCTATGGAGACCAAGCCCGGTCCCCCTTTCTCCTTTCCCTACCCCTCTGCTTGCCTAGGATGTAGCTCAGTCGGGGAAGGGCTTCGCCTAGCATGCATGAAGCCCAGTGTTCCATCCCCAGCATTGCATAAACCCAGCATGCCGTGATCCTAGCACTTCCAAGGTAGAGGCAGGAGAATCACAAGTTTAAAGGCCAGGCCTAGCCGGGAGGACCCCCCAGCCCTCTAGCTCCCCACATGGCAGGAGTTCCTTGAATATTGTTTTCTCTTTTCTTTCTACAATTTTTCCAGGTCTTCCTCGTAATAGCTCTATCCACGTGAGTGTCTTTCCCAGGCTCTAAATTTCCCTCAATAAACAGAATAATTAAAAAAAAAAACTTTAAAGTCCCTTAGCTACATAATGAATTCAAGCTCAGCCTAGACTGCATTTCAAGGCAGGCACTTTTAGTGTGGAGTTGTGGGTTTTTTTGTTTGTTTTAAAGCAGGGAGCTTTTTACTTTCACTTCTCTTGCCACCTTAAAACGCATTTGCCACTTTGTGCATCTGAGTTTATGTGGGTGTTGGGGAATCAAACACAGGTCATAAGACTTTGCAAGGAAACACTTAACTTGAGCTATTTCCTAGCCCTACATTTGCTTCCCAATAAAACTGATTGCTTGCCCCTCCACATCCCCCCCCCCCAAGGGAAAAGGAGAAAGGCTGGAGATGTAGCTCAGTTGGTGAGATGCTGATTTAGCATGCTCAAAGCTCTGGATTTAATTCCCCAGCATGGTCAAGCCAGGTGTGGTGCACATCTTTAATCCCAGCACTCCGGAGGCAGAGGTAGGAGGATCACCATGAGTTCAAGGCCACCCTGAGAGTACATCGTGAAATCCAGGCCAGCCTGGGCCAGTGAGACTACCTCGGAAAAAAAAAAAAAAATGAGCATGGTGTCCAACACCTTTAATCCCAGCATTGGGGAGGTTGAGGCAAGAAGATCAGAAGTTCAAGATTAAAACCAGAGGGGATCCTGACTGTGGAAAAAGTTATTTGGAAATAGGCAAGAGATGAAAACTTTCTGCCCTTTTTACCTTCATGGGTCCTGTCACCCTAACTCTACCCCCTTTCAGCAATTTCTGAAGAGAGGAATAGGTACCCCTGAGAATACTCCTCCATAAAAGCAATGAGAATCCTGGAGGAAATAATGAAAATCAGCTTTTTTTCCCCCAGAACTTTGGAAATTAACCAAAGTAAGCCATAGTAAGGCATGTTGATTTAAGAAAAACAGCTGAAACAAAAAACCAAATACATAAATAAAATGTTAAAAAGCAAGCAAAGCCGGGCGTGGTGGTGCACGCCTTTAATCCCAGCACTCAGGAGGCAGAGGTAGGAGGATCGCCATGAGTTCAAGGCCACCCTGAGAGTACAGAGTTAATTCCAGGTCAGCCTGGACCAGAGTGAGACCCTCCCTCAAAAAAAAAAAAAAAAAAAAAGCAAGTAAGCCAGGCACAGTGGCACATGCCTTCAATCCCAGCACTTGGGAGGCAGAGGTAGGAGGATGGCTGTGAGTTCAAGGCCACCCTGAGACTGCATAGTGAATTCCAGATCAGCCTGAGCTAGAGTGAGACCCTGCCTCGAAAAACCAAAAAGAAAAGAAAAGAAAAACAGCTGATGAGTGGCAGATATGGTTCTGCAATTAAGACACTTTTCTTGCAAAGGTTAACCACCCAAGTTCGATTCCCTAGTACCCATGTAAAACCAGATGCACAGAGTGGCATATGCATCTGGAGTTTGCATCAGCTGGAGGCCCTGGTGCTCCCATTCTCATTCTGTCTGTCTGTCTGTCTGTCTCTCTCTCTCCCCCCCCTCCCGCCCCGTGCAAACAAATGAATAAAATATATTCTTTAAAAAAAAAAAAAGAAAAAACATCTGTATCCTAGTGAAAAGACTTAGCCTCTGGGGGATCAAACCCAGGGGCTCAAGCATACTAAGACAAACACTGTACCATGGAGCCACCCAATACTTTGGGATATTTTAACTAGACATTCATAGTAACCTTGAAAAGTAATGGGGCTGGAGAGATGGCTGGATGGTTAAAGGCACTTGCTTGCAAAGCATGCTGGCCCCCTGTTCAATATCCACATAAAACCACAAACTTATTCTCTCTGTATGCCCCTTTCTCTCTGTCTCTGTCTTTCAAATAAACAAATAAAAATATTTGGAGCCAGGCATGGTGGCACATGCCTTTAATCTCAGCACTTGGGAGGCAGAGGTAGGAGGATCATCATGAATTTAAGGCCACCCTGAGACTACATAGTGAATTCCAGGAGAGCCTGAGCTAGAGTGAAACCCTACCTCAAACAACCATAACAAGAAAAAGAAAGAAAAGTAAGCCTCCTAATTAGACTTGGGTGGAAGGAGTAGTCTAGCAGCCAGCTGGAGGGGGTGGGGCATTACTCTCCCGCAGCTCTCCAAAAACTCCACCCTCAGAAAACAGTCACTAAATATTTATCATTTATTTGCAAGGAGACGAGAGGAGAGAGAGAATGAGAATAGCTGCACCAGGGCCTCTTGTCACTGCAAATGATCTCCAGATGCCTCTACCACTTCGTGCATCTGACTTTACATGGGTACTGGGGAATCAAACCGAGGTCATCAGGCTTTCAGGCAAGTGCCTTTAACCCTGAGCCATCTCTTTAATCCTTGAGGTGACTGAAAACAAGTTCCCTGTAAACCTCAGGCACTCAATATTTACCTTCTTTACCTTTTTTTTGAGGTAGGGTTTCACTCTAGCCCAGGCTGACCTGAAATTCACTATGTAGTCTCAGGGTAGCCTCGAACTCACTGTGTCCCTCCTTTGCCGATCGCCCCCCCCAACCTTGCTGGCATTAAAGCCACCACACCTGGCAATGGTTACCTTTATTTGATATGATTGAGAGCTTTCCCTCATGTTAACAGCCTAAGGCATTTATTAAAAACAATTAGTGTCAATTTGCAACTATTTAGCATAACAGCTGTCTGAGGTCTCCATACCAATTGTGGGTAAGAAGAGGCTTACAACTTAAAAAGAACACTGAAAGTGGCTGAAGAGATGGCTCAGCAGTGAAGTGCTTGTCTGCACCTAACACTGAAGGCTTGGGAAATGCCTTGAGGTTAAAAGGGCTTGCTTGTGAAGCCTGTAGGTCTGGGTTCAATTCCCTAATACCCATGTAAAGCTGCACAAAGTGGCCCGTGCGTCAGTGTTCGCAGCAGTAGGCCCTGGTATATCCATACTCTCTCATAAGTGAATAAATAAAGATACTGAGGGACTGCAAAGGCTAACAACCTGGGTTTGATTCTTCAGTACCCACATTCAACCAGATACACAAAGTGGTGCACACGTCTAGATTTTGTTTGCAGCAGCTGGAGGCCCTGGCATGCCCATTTGTCCCTCTCTCTCTCTTCTCTATGTCTCTTGTCTGTGTCCATGCCTTTAGTCCTGGCACTGGGGAGGTAGAGGTAGTAGGAACACTGAGAGTTCGAGGCCACCTTGAGACTACACAGTGAATTCCAGGTCAGCCTGGGCTAGAGTGAGACCCTACCTTGAAAAAACAAAAAACAAAAAAATAAGAAGAGAGTGTGCACTACAGAGAAACTTACATTGACATTGGGCTGGGGAGGTGGTTCAGTAAAGATGCCTGCTTGCCAAGCCTGTCAGCCTGGGTTTGAATCCCCAGCACCCACATAAAGCCAGACACACATACACTCACAGAAAAACTGACATGTTTCTGGGAATTTAGGAATTCTTAAAATGCCACCTGTGAACACGTCCAGGGAAAGACCCTGTACACAGAACCCCTCAGAAAAGCAATCCAGTCCAATCATTAGCTGACCACACAATTTACCAAACAAACAGCAACAATAAAAATTGTTTTTTAAAAAGCCTGTTGCAGCTGGGCGTGGTGGTGCACGCCTTTAATCCCAGCACTTGGGAGGCAGAGGAAGGAGGATTGTCATGAGTTCAAGGCCACCCTGAGATGACAGAGTTAATTCCAGGTCAGCCTGGACCAGAGTGAGACCCTACCTCAAAAAAAACCCCAAAAAAACCAAAAAATAAAAAAATAAAAAAGCCTGTTGCACTTTTCAGAGTTCAGGGCTTTCACCATGGTAGGTGAGTTCTGCACATTTGATATGCCAGCCACGTGGCATCATCATCTAGCCACACAGCAAACTGTAGAGTGTCATTGTTTACCCTTGGGATTGTACGGGTGACTGGGAGCTGTGCCAAATTCACAAGACTTTATTGTGCCACATATCATTAACTAAGGAAAAGGTAAAATCTAAATTTTTTCTTTTTGGTTTTTCAAGGTAGGGTCTCCCTTGAGTCCCAGTATCCACGTAACGCCAAATGTACAAAGAGGTGCATGAATCTGGAATTTGTTTGCAGGGACAAGAGGCCCTGGCAGTTCCATTCTCTATCACTATCTCTTTCTCTCTCTGCTTGCAAATAAATAGTAAATAAAATTTAAAAAATTAAAACAAAGAAGCTGGGCATGATGGTGTATGCCTTTAATCCCAGCACTTGGGAGTCAGAAGTAGGAGAATTGCCATGAGTTCAAGGCTACCCTGAGACTACATGCATAGAGAATTCCAGGTCAGCCTGGGCTAGAGCAAGACCCTTCCTCAAAAAAACAAAAACAAAACAAATAGAGAAGAGAGAAAGAAAGGAGGAGAGAAGGAAGGAGAAAAAGAAAGGAAGAAGAATGGGCTGGAGAGATGGCTTAGCGGTTAATGAGCTTGCCTGTGAAGTCTAAGGACCCATGTTCTACTCTCCAGATCCCACATAAACCAAATGCACAAAGGTGAGGCAAGCACAAGGTTGCCCATGCCTACTAGGTGGTGCAAGCGTCTGGGTTTGATGTCAATGGCTGAGGCCCTGGTGTGCCAATTCTTCTCCTCTCTGTTTCTCTCTCTTTCTCTAAAAAAGAAAAGCAGCAAGGGAATTATAATGAAATACTAGAAAATATTTACTACAAGAGACAAAAATAAAGAAATATAAGAGCTGGGCATGGTGGCGCATGGCTTTAATCCCAGCATTGTGAAAAACCAATTGGAATTTTTTTTCTTCCAGGTTGGGTCTTGCCCTAGCTGGAGCTGACTTGAAATGCACTAGGTAGTCTTAGGGTGGCCTGGAACTCCATAGCTGTCTTAATGGAAGGTTTGATAATGACTAGACCTCGCAAGACTGCTCTGAAGCAAAGTAAAAGTTTTATTTGGGAAACAGATGAGCTGCCAGGCTGTCCTGTGAGGGAAGAGCACACCACCTTTGGGTTTGCAAAGGTTAGGTTTTATAAGGTCTGTGTGCTGGGTGGGGAATAGGGGAATGGGGCTTGTTTGTGAAGTTAGGTAGCTGAGTTTCTTCAGGGGAATTTTCCTGTTAATCACAAGATTATGGTCAGGTAATTAAGGTGTCACCAAAACCGAGGTCAGGTGACTCTTGAGATAAGGTAAACAGAAAACTGTGGCCTAGGGGCAAGAGGAAACAATGGGTCAAATGGTTTCTGAGAAATGTAGTCAGCTTGGTTCTTATATTTTCCTGTAAGGCCTCTTCTCCTCACCATCACCATTTTGTCATTTACAGTGACTCCATCTTGCATCCTCGTCTGACCTAACATGCCAGCCTTTTATTAATGATAATGGGGTGCTATTTGGCCTTTCATATCTACTTCCTGCTGAGTGGGGGAGATATGTATTCTTGGGGATGCTAGTTAGGGTTGTTGGGTCCCCTTGGAGCTGGCAGTGGGAAGATGGCACGGTGGTGGCTAGAGGCTGATATAGAATAGGAAAGGGAGAGGTCAGTAATAGTTGGTTAAGCTTTTATTTATTTATTTATTTTGTGTGTGTTTTTTGTGGTTAAACTTTTTTTTAATTTTCTTTCTTTTTTCTTTTTTTTTATTTTAACAAACTCCAGATGCATGTGTCACCTTGTGCATCTGGCTTATGTGGGTCCTGGAGAATCGAACCAGGATCCTTTGGCTTTGCAGGCAAGCACCTTAGCCACTAAGCCATTTATTTCTCCAGCCCTAAATTTTATTGCTAGGTGACCCTGGACAGTTTTGTTACTTTATCCCTGAACTTCAGTTGCCACATCTATAAGATAGAGATAAGAATAGCATCCGTTTCATAATCATGATTATTTACACTAATGCAAAAAAAACCCTTCAGTATGTGCTCTGTACATGCTAAAACCTAACAGATGTTAGCTACCATTACTTACACACCAATGTCACCAAGCAGGAATTGAACTTAACATAGAAAATAGAAGTTTTAGCCACACATATTCTAGTCCTGACTCACAAGCTATCCTACCCATTAGTCCAAAAACCATCATGAGTTTCCTTATTCTTCTTGTTTAACTCAAGACAACTTTCCAAATGGCTTTCATCTACAAAATCAAACAAGATGTAATTTGGGTTGCTTGGGGAGGGAAGACCCTAGAATTTAATCATCAAACTTGACAGACTTGGAGGCGTTCCTATCGCTATAGAAGAGTTTGTTTGTGGTGGTGGAGAATCCAAGGCCAGCTCCACGGCTGTATTTCCAGCCCATGGCTCGGTCGTAGTCCTGCTGCAAGTTCTGCTGTCGTGTGTCCGCGGCCTTCTTGCTGAGGGCCATGTTGGGTCTCCCAGTCATGTTGGGGGGGGGGGGTGCGGTTGAATGAAGGGGAAAGATGCTTAAAGCCACCCATCAGTTTGAGAAATTTCAGTTTCTATTCCAGCAGTATCCTACTGACCAAACTGGGTTCCCATCCACTTCCTGGGTTCTGAAGCTTCTGTCTTGCCAGACAATCTCTTCTTTCAAGGCCTTTTGCGTCACCTGGTCTATGTAGGTTTCATCCATGTTGCCTTTCTTCCCCAGCATTTGTGGTTAAACTTTTGATTGATAAGTTGGTCTACCTGATTTTGGATGCAGCTCAGCAGGCAGGGGGCCAGGAGGAGCAGTAGGCCTATTCTAGTCAGAGGTCCGATCAGTGGCAAGAGCAGGGCCACACAGTTCCGAAAATATTCCATGACCCTTCAGTAGGTGGTGGTCCTACCTGAAGTTGATCTGCCAGATTTTTAAGTTTTTTGTTTTTTTTTTTTAATTTCCAATTCCACCTTGCCTGATTGATGAACGTAATAGCATATTTCTTTGTTTAAGAAGAGGCAAGTCCCTCCTTTGTTGGCTGTCAAGAGGTCTAGGGCTCGGTAGTTCTGTAGGACAACTGATACTACAGAGGTAAGTTGTTCCTGTAGCAGTCATAGGGCATCAGTGGACCCCTGGACTGTGATGCTTAGTTCTGCAGTTTCTCATAGGAAAGTAAGCTGTGACCGAGCCCTCCCGCCGCCATCCCCACAGCTGCCATGGAGACGTCTATGCTCACCCCTCCCATCACAGGCAGATGAGCAGCCCTGATACACCAGTTAGCCTGCTTGGGGAGGAGCAGCATCAGTTCCTCTTCTGGATATACAGTGAGGCAGAGCACCAGAGTGATGGGACAGAGAGCTGGGGGGCGGGGGATGCAGGTGTACAGAGTGGAATTGCACTAGAAATAGATTCCCTTTGGTAGGTTTTTTTTTTTTTTTTTATAATAGAAGGGAGGGAGCAGGGGTGAGAGTGAAAATGGATGGTGAGTAGGGGTCAGATAGAGAGTTTTTGCATGAGGTCTCCGCCTGGAAGTGGAGCAGGATAAAGAATCACAAGAAAGGAATGGGAGAGCAGAGTGTTCCAAATATTGCAGGGCAGAGGAGCAGTAATGCCATCTACATCCACTGTGGAGATTTGTGAGGGAGAAGTCTGGCCAGAGTAGGATGGCAGGACTGACCATGTGGCCCCCGTATCTAATATACATGAGACAGGCCCACCTGCCACCTGCAGTGTTACCATAGTGATGTGGAACGTCTTGTCCCCAGAGACCAAGGTCCCAGGGCACCATCAATCATTAGCTGCCAGGCCAAGGAGAGCACTGAGCAGCTCCTGTAGGTACTGAGGGGAAGGGGCTGACCTACCTTGGGAGACAGACAGGGACAGTCGACCTTCCAGTGTCCCGGGAGTCTGCAGTGAGGGCAGGGGCCTGGCAGTGGCAGTGGGTTTGGGGCAAGCGCTGGCCCAGTGGCCAGTGGTGACACACTTGAAGCAAGGTCCTGGTGGTGATTGTTGAAGTCCCAATACTTTCTTTGGTGGAGCCCAGGGAGTGGCATCCAGGAGCTGGTATTTTTATTTGTCTCTGGTCAGCCTACAGGTCTGCTCCTGTTCCTCTGGGCTGTTAAAAACCTTAAAGACCAGCCAGGCGTGATGGCACACGCCTTTATCCCAGCACTCCGTAGGCAGAGGTAGGAATATCACCATGAGTTTGAGGATACCCTGAGACTACATAGTGAATTGCAGGTCAGCCTGGGTTAGAGCGGGACCTTTCCTCAAAAAAACAACAGCAGCAGCAACAACAAAAAAACACCTTTAAGACCATTTCAAGCAGATCTCTGGGTGTGTGTGCGTTGGGGGCGGGGGCTGAGGCTCCTTTTCAAGGCATTTAAGGTTTTCTCCCCACCCCCGAATGACAGGGCCAAATTGAGATAAGAAGTGGGTTTAAGAATCAAGATGTAGGGCTGGAGAGATGGCTTAGTGGTTAAGGCATTTGCCTGAGAAGCCAAAGGACCCAAGTTCAATTCCCCAGAACCTACGTAAACCAGATGCACAAGGTGACCCATGCCTCTGGAGTTCATTTCCAAGGGCTAGAGGTCCTGGCACACTCATTCTCATTCTCCCCCTCCCCACACTCCACTGCCTCTTTCAAATAAATAAATAATATATTAAAAAAAAAAAAGAATCAAGATGTAGCCGGGCGTGGTGGCGCTCGCCTTTAATCCCAGCACTCAGGAGGCAGAGGGGTAGAAGGATCATCACTGTGAGTTCAAGGCCACCCTCCCTATGGATGGGGGATGTGGATCTTGAGTGCTAGGGGCAGGGACTTGGTAGTACCAATTTGGATCTTCCCTGGGAACTGCCACAGTGCCAACTGGATAGGTTGGCTCAGTTAAATGGATATTGCCAGTGTGGATGTGGGCCTGGGCAGCCACGTAGGCACACTTAAATTTATCTGGGGTGAGAGTGTTAGTTAGGATGACATAGATACCATGCCAGGTAAGATTGTAGCCCTTAGTAAGGTAGTAAAATTCTTTTTTATTTAATTTTATTTTAAAGAGAGAGAGAATTGGCCTTAGCCACTGCAATTGAACTCCAGATGCTTGCACCACAGAAGTCCAATCATCTGTAGCTATGATCCACATATCAGAGAGAACATGTGACACTTGGTTTTCTGGGCCTGGATTAGCTCACTTATTATAATCCCTTCCAGATCCATCCATTTTCCTGAAAATTTCATAACTTCATTTTTCTTTACTGCTGAGTAGAACTCCATTGTGTAACTCTGCCATATCTTCATTATCCACTCATCAGTTGAGGGACATCTAGGCTGGCTCCATTTCCCAGCTATTGTGAATTGAGCAGCAATAAACATGATTCAGCAAGTATCTCTAAGGTATTGAGACGACTCCTTAGGATATATGCCTAGGAGTGCTATAGCTGGGTCATATGGTAGATCAATTTTAGCTATCTCAGGAAACTCCACACTGATTTCCACAATGGCTGGACCAGATTGCATTCCTACCAACAGTGTACAAGCGTTCCTCTTTTTCTGCATCTTCACCAGCATTTATGGTCATTTATGGTAGCCAGTCTGACAGGAGTGAGATGGAATCTCAATTTAGTTTTAATCTGCATTTCCCTGATAGCTAGGGATGTAGAACTTTTTTTTAGATGTTTATATGCCATCTGTATTTCTTCTTTTGAGAGCTCTCTATTTAGTTCCATAGCCCATTTCTTAATTGGGTTGTTTGATTTCTTATTATTTAATTTTTTGAGTTCTTTGTATATCCTAGGTATTAATCCTTTATCAGATATATATATTCACAGTGTCTTTTGCCATACAAAAGCTTTATAATTTCATGAGGTCCCAGCAGTTAATCTGTGGTTTTATTGCATGAACAATTGGAGTTATGTTCAGTAAGTCTTTGCTAAGACCAATACGTTGAAGGGTTTCCTCTACTTTTTTCTCTAGCAGTTTCAGAGTTTCAGGTCTGATATTAAAGTCTTTGATCCATTTGGATTTAATTCTTGTGCATGGAGAGAGAGAAGAATCTATTTTCATTCTTCTACAGATACATATCCAGTTTTCCCAGCACCATTTGCTAAAGAGGCTGTCTTTTCTCCAATGAGTATTTTTGCCATTTTTGTTGAATCAAGTGGCTATAGCTACATGGGCTTACATCTGGGTCCTCTGTTTTGTTCCACTGATCTACATGTCTGTTTTTGTGCCAGTACCATGCTGTCTTTGTTACTATGGCTCTGTAGTATAGGTTAAAATTAGGCATAGTGACACCACTAGCCTTATTTTTATTGCTCAAAATTGTTTCAGTTATTCCAGGTTTGTGCTTCCAAATGAATTTTTGCATTGTTTTTTCTATTTCCCTAAAGAATGCTATTGGAATTTTGATGGGGATTGCTTTAAATGTGAAGATTGCTTTCGGTAAGATTGCTGTTTTCACAGTATTGATTCTTCCAACCCAAGAGCAAGGGATGACTTTCCATTTCCTAGTGTCTTCTGCAATTTCTCACTTGAGTGTTTTTAACTTTTCATTGTAGAGATCCTTCACTTTTTTGGTTAGGTTTATTCCAAGGTACTTTAATTAATTATTTTTTTTGATGCAATTGTGAATGGGAGTGATTCTCTGATTTCATCCTCTGCATGTTTGTTGTTAGCATATTGGAAGACTACTGATTTCTGTGTGTTTATTTTGTATCCTGCTACATGCTATAGGTGTTTATCAGCTCTAACAGTTTGCTAGTAGAGTCTTTAGGATCTGAAATAATGATAACTTGATCTCCTCCTTTCCAATTTGTATCCCTTTTATGTGTGTCTCTTGCCTTATTGCTATGGCTAAGACTTCTAGTACTATATTAAATAAAAGTGGGGACAGTAGACACCCTTGTCTTGTTCCCAATTTTAGTGGAAAAGCTTTAAGTTTTTCTCCATTTAGTATTATGTTGGCTGTAGGTTTATCATAAATAGCCTTTATTATATTGAGAAATGTCCCTTCTATTCCCAGTCTGTATAGGACTTTTTTTTTGTTATTTTTTTTCTCAATTTTTTTTTGTGTCTTAAAAATATTTTATTTTTATTCATTTATTTGAGAGAGAAAAAGAGGCAAATAGAGACAGAGAAAGAATGGACATGCCAGGGCCTCCAGTCACTGTAAACAAACTCCAGACGCATGCACCACTATGTGCATCTGGCTTACGTGGGTACTGGGGAGTCAAACCTGGGTCCTTAGGCTTCACAGGCAAGCGCCTTGACTGCTAAGTCATCTCTTCAGCCCAGAAATTCAGGGGGTTTTTGGAGTTTTTGTTTGTTTGTTTGTTTTTCGAGGTAGGGTCTCACTCTAGCCCAGGAAGACCTGGAATTCACTATGTAGTCTCAGGGTAGCTTTAAAGTCACAGTGATCCTCCTACCTCTGCCTCCCAAATCCTGGGATTAAAGGCATATGCCACCACATACAGCTCAAAAGAGGTCCTTTTTAAAGACATTTAAAGACTGAATTTCTGAGCCAGGCATGGTGGCGCACATCTTTAATCCCAGCACTCAGGAGGCAGAGGTAGGAGGATCACCATCACTTTAAGGCTACTCTGAGACTACATAGTGAATTCCAGGTCGTCCTGGGCTAGAGTGAGACCCTACCTTGAAAAACAAAAAAAAACAAAACAAAAAAACAAGGAGGGCTGAAGAAATGGCTTAGTGTTTAAGGCACTTGCCTACAAAGCCAAAGGACCCAGGTTCAATTCTCAGGGCCCATGTAAGCCAGATGCACAAGGTGTTACATGCATCTTGAGTTCGTTTACAATGGCTGGAGGCCCTGGTGTGCCCATTCTCTCCTTCTCCCTCCTTCCCTCTCTCATAAATAAATGAAAATATAATATAAACAACAACAAAAAAAGTCAAAAAGAAAGAAATATAGGGAGGGCTGAGGAGATGGCTCAGAGGATAAAGGCACTTGCTTATAAAATCTGCTGGCTCTTGTTCAATTTCGTAGTAACTCATATAAAGCCAAATGGGCATTTGTTAACAGTGATAAGAGACCTTGGAATGTATACAAATGCTATAAATAGATAAGTTAAAAGGTTTTTTTGTTGTTTATTTTTGTTTGCTCTGTTTTCAAGGTAGGGTCTTACTCTATCCCAGGCTACCTGGAATTCACTATGTAGACTCAGGGTCCTCCTTCCTCTGCAGGAGGCAACGTTTTTTTTTTTTTTTTTTCTCAATTTTGATTAACATTTTCCATGATTATAAAACATATCCCATGGTAATACCCTCCCTCCTCCCACTTTCCCCTTTGAAACTCCACTCTCCATCATATCCCCTCCCGATCTCCATCAGTCTCTCTTTTATTTTGATGTCATGATCTTTTGCTCCTCTCATGATGGTCTTGTGTAGGTAGTGTCAGGCACTGTGAGGTCATGGATATCCAGGCCATTTTATGTCTGGAGGGAGCACGTTGTAAGGAGTCCTACCCTTATTTTTGCTCTTACATTCTTTCCGCCACCTCCTCTGCATTAGACTCTGAGCCTTGGAAGGTGTGATCGAGATGTTACTCAGTACTCCAGTCACTTCTTTCCAGCACTATGATACCTTCTGAATCATCCCAAAGTCACTGCCATCTGAAAAGAGAAGTTTCTCTACCCAAAGTGAGAGTAGCATTAATATAAGGGTATGAATATTAAGAGAAGTGCTTACTATGTTTGATAAGCATAGTATGTACATTTATCCAGACATCACCTAGGGCTCATGACTACCCCTGTTTTAATTTTTCAGTTTCAGGGATGTATTCCCTCCCATGGAGCAGGCCTCCACTCCAGTTGGAGGGCAATTGGTTTCCACCATGACATATGTGCCACTATTGCACCCATTAGCTCACTTGGCCTGGCTGGCCAATTATAAGACTTGCAGTGTCCACTGTTAAGTATCTTCACTGGTGGTATCTCTTTCTCCCATTGAACTACATGTAGAATGGCTTCTTTCAGCTTTCTGTCAGCTGGACTACATGGAGGAGGTTATCAGCTCAGTTCCAGCAGGATTTCTCAGTGGCCTTGCAGGCCAAGTATGTGGAGTCTTCAGCAATAACTGTAGGACTTTTATCATGAAGGGATGTTGGATTTTGCCAAATGCTTTTTCTACATCTAATGAGATGATCATGTGATTTTTGTCCCTCAGTCCATTTATATATTACATTGTTCGATTTGCATATGTTGAACCATCCCTGCATCTCTGGGATAAAGCCAAGTTGGTCTGGGTGAATGATCTTTCTGGTATATTCTTTTTTTGTTTGTTTTTGTTTTTTTAAAGTAGAGTCTCACACTAGTCCAGACTGACCTGGAACTTACTATATAGTCTCAGAGTGGCCTCAAACTCTCAGCAATACTCCTGCCTCTGCCTCTCAAGTACTGGGATTAAAGGCGTATGCCACCATGCCTGGCTTTCTGATATATTCTTGTATTCGTTTTTTTTTTTTAATTTTTTTTTTTAACTTATTTATTTGAGAGCGACAGACACAGAGAGAAAGACAGATAGAGGGAGAGAGAGAGAATGGGAGCGCCAGGGCTTCCAGCCTCTGCAAATGAACTCCAGATGCGTGCGCCCCCTTGTGCATCTGGCTAACGTGGGACCTGGGGAACTGAGCCTCGAACCAGGGTCCTTAGGCTTCACAGACAAGCGCTTAACCACTAAGCCATCTCTCCAGCCCTATTCTTGTATTCTTTTTGCCAATATTTTGTTGAGAATTTTTGCATCTATGTTGGTGGGGGAAATTGGTCTGTAATTTTCTTTTTTCGTTCTGACTTTGCCTGGTTTTGGTACCAGGGTGATGCTGGCTTCATTGAAGGCGTTTGGTAGTATTGCTTCTTTTTCTTTCTTTCTTCTTCTTCTTCTTCTTTTTTTTTTTACAAACCTGAAACAGCTTATTATTTAATCATTTTATGAAGTTGTAGCTATATACAAACACCAAAGCTATAGACAAATAAATGCCATATTTCAAATACCAACTTGCATTCTTTTTCTATTTTATGGAAAATTTTAAGAAACATTGGTCACCCACTACAACTGTGTTTGGTGTTAATCTGCGACCTTAGTTCTAATAGTGTTTGATGAAGTTGGGAGCCCTCATGTTAGGTGCACATATGTTTAAGATTGTAATGTCCTCCTGTTGGAGTGTGCCTTTAATCAATATAAAGTGACCTTCCTTATCTTTCCTAACTAATATTGGACTGAAGTGTACCCTGTCAGATATTAGGATAGTGACCTCTGCTTGTTTTCTACACCTATTTTCTTGAAACACTGTTTTCCAACCTTTCACTCTAAGATAGTGTCCATCCTTTGTAGAAAGGTGAATTTCTTGGAGGCAACAAATTGAAGGATCCTACTTTTAATTTATTTAATTATTTATATTTAAATTTATTTATTTATTATTATTTTTATTAACAACTTCCATGATTGTAAACAATATTCTCTGATAATACCCTCCAAGGATCCTGCTTTTTTAAAACCCACTCTTTAAACCTGTGTCTTTTGGTTGGGGCACTGAGGATGCTTATATTAAGAGTTATTATTGAAAGGTGTGTGTTTATTTTTGCTAGTTCTCTTGTTTTGTATTTCTTCTAGTTTTACCTTTGCTCTCCTGTATTAACTAGTATTTGAGTATGATTTATTTTTTCTAGGTTCCTTATATGTGTTTTTCTTTCTCTTCAGCATGGGCTGATCTTTTCAAGTTTTTTTTTTGTTTTTTGTTCTTTTTCAGGTAAGTTTTCACTCTAGTCTAGGATGACCTGGAATTCACTCTATATTCTTAGGGTGGCCTCAAACTCATGGCGATCCTCCTATCTCTGCTTCCCCAGTGCTGGAATTAAAGGCATGCCTGGCTTCAAGTATTTTCTGTAGAGCTGGTTTTACCTTCAAATATTCCTTTAGCCTGCTTTTGTTGTGGAATGTCCTTATTTTCATGTATTTGAATGGATAGCTTTGCAGGATAAAGTAACCTTGATTGACAGTTGTTATCTTTCAGAATTTGGAATACATCTCTCCAAGCCCTTCTGGCTTTTAACCTTTGTGTTCAGTAATATGCTGTGATTCTGATGGGCTTGTCTTTGTATGTGACTTGCTTTTTCTCTCTAACTGCTTTCAATATATTTTCTTTGGTTTGTATGTTTGGTAGTTTAATTATAATATGGTGAGGAGAGGTTTTTTTCCAGGTTTTGTCTGTTTGGTGTTTTGAAGGTTTCCTGTATCTGCACTGGCGTCTCTTTGCCAATTTGGGAAAAATTTTTTCTATGATTTTGTTGAAAACACCTACTATGCCTTTGGAGTGAAATTCTCCTTCTACTATACCCTGAATTCTTATGCTTGATCTTTTCATGTTGTGCCGAATATCTTAAAATTCCCGTTCATACTTTCCTATTAGTTTTCCTTTCTCTTTGTTGGACTGTATTAGATCGGCCACCTGGTCTTCTAGTTTAGATATTCTGTCCTCTCCTTCATCCATTCTACTGGTGAGATTTTCTACAGAGTTTTTTTTATTATTATTATTTCATTAACTGTGTTCTTCACTGCTAGTAATTCTGTTTTGTTTTGTTTTTTTTTTCTTTTTCTTCCTTCCTTTCTTTTATTTATTTATTTTGATGCTGGTTGTCTCGCTCCAGTCCAGGCTGACCTGAAATTCACTATCTAGTCTCAGGGTGGCCTTGAACTCATGGTGATCTTCCTACCTCTGCCTCTGGAGTGCTGGGATTGAAGGTGTGTGGCACCATGCCTGGCTGTTTTTTTCTTTATTATTTCTCTTTTCTTATTTATGTCTTGTATTGACCTTATTTCATTAAATTGGTGTCCTGTGTCTTCTTTGATTTCCTGTTTGATTTCTTTGAACATATTTATAATCATTCTTTTGAAATCTTTCTCAGGCATTTCTTCTAATTCAGCCTCACTAGAGGTCAGTTCTGATGCATTAATACTTTTTGGTGGATTTATATTGTCTTGATTTTTTGTGTTTCTTGTGTTATAATGTACATATTTTTGCATCTTGGATTACTTTAATGCTTGGATTTTCTAATTATCTTCAGTATTATTAGATGTATCAATCAATGTAATGTTATATATTTTAAGGGTAGGAGCTTAAGGTGCTAGGTGTGGCTCTTAAGACTCTCAGAGTAACTACAAAAGTGACCCTACATATTGGGTTTGCCTGCTATGAGAGTATTCAAGCAAGCTGAGTAGTACAAAATACAGGCAGATTCTAAAATTTAACTAAACAATGTACACATTCAATGAAAAACAGCACAGAACATTTCTGCAAGAGTAGGTATTATGACAACCAGATCCTCTAACAAAGTCACAGTCCCTTAGGATGTGTGTTGCCCCCACCCTTAATCCTGTCAACTAGGAGGCTAAGATTTCTGGTCTGTTGAGGGTTCCAAGTCAGCTCGTGACCAAGTGAGACCCTTCCCTAATGAACAACAGAAGAGGAAAGGAATCAAAGGCACTGTAATCAGAAAGCAACAAATGACAAGCCCAAAATATAGCTTCCTTAAGAATGGCAAATCCAACCATCCATCGGACATGGAAGGTGCAATTAGCACTTCTAGTTTAAGCCTATATGCCAGGTTTATTTGGTGGGTACTGACCTGGTGTAATCCCAGTTACCTTTTGGGATAATTTTGGTCCCAATTATGCTGCGCTCCTGCTTGGGTCCCTCTTTGTTGTGCTGTGGGCTCAGGTACTCTGGGTGGGTCACTGGGTTATAGCTCTGATCACCTGTGCTGGGTGCTGTGTAGGTGAGCTCCCTTCCCCAGGTCTCTGGTTTTTGCTAGCGCTTGTGCTTGTGGTTGGGGAGTAGAGGCTGTGGATGGTGGCTGAAGTTCTCCTGCTGGTCTTTGCAATCCTCTTCCTCATGAGCTGCTGTTCCGTTGGTCTCTGCTGTCCTCCCTCCATGTTTCTTAAGTTTGCGAGTAGGCCAGTGTGAGTGGAGAATCCCCTCACCTGGTTCTTCCTGCGGCTTGAAGCTGTGGCCAAGTGGACCTGATTCCGCTGCTGCTGGAGCTGTTTCTGATTGCTTCTGAGGGCTCTTGATGCTTTGAATCTCTCCTACTTCTGTGTTGCAGTTGATAATTTCTTATACTTTCTTATACACTTCAGTTTTTAGGAGAAGAATGTATTTTGCTGGGTGGTGTGTTTTTTTTTTTTTTTCTTTTTGTCCCCTAGGCTGCTTTGGTGTGGTTCCTGTGCCACCACCTTAACTGGAAGTCCAGGATAAGTTTTTTATGTTTTTTAATTTTTTTTTTTTTTTTTTTTTTTGAGATAGGGTCTTGCACTAGCTCAGGCTGACATGGAATTCACTATGTAGTCTCAGGGTGGCCTTGAACACTTGGAAATCCTTCTACCTCTGCCTCCTGGGATTAAAGGTGTTCATCACCACACCTGGCTCTTTTTTAAATTTATTTATTTATTATATTTGTTTTTTCAAGGTAGGGTTTCACTCTAGCCCAGACTGATGTGGAATTTACTATGTAGTCTCAGCATAGTCTTAAATTCAAGGTGCTCCTTCTACCTCTGCCTCTCAAGTGCTGGGATTAAAGGCGTGCACCACCATGCCTGGCTCTATTTTATTTTATTTATTTTTATTTTATTTTATTTATTAGAAAAAGAGACAGATAGAAAATTGGCGTGCCAGGGCCTTTAGCTGCTGTAAACGAACTTCAGATGCATGTGTTCCCTTGTGCATCTGTCTTATGTGGGTCCTGGGGAATCAAGCCTGGGTCCTTTGGCTTTGCTGGTAAGTACCTTAACCTCTAAGCCATTTCTCCAGCCCTATTTTTTTTTAAATAGTGTTTCATTGAGGCTGGCCACAAAGTTAATATGTAGCTGAGGCTGACCTTGGACTCCAGAGCCTCTTGCCTCTACTTCCCAAATGCTAGGATTAGAGACATATGTCATCACATCCACCAAAATTTTAAAAAATTATTCAATTATATGCTGCATTTATACTTAAGGAAGCCAACAGGTAAGTTGAAGCTTGGTATGATGGAGCATGCCTATAATCTCAGAATTTGAGGGGCTGAAGCAGGATATGCAGCCTGGTGTGGTGGTGCATGCCTTTAATCCCAGGAGGATTGCTGTGTGTTCGAGGCCACCCCCCCACACACACACACAAAATGCTGACAGGCTATGGAGATGGCTCAGTGGGTAAGAACATTTTCTGTGCTAGCATGAAGACTTGGACCTAAATTCAATCCCCAACACCCAAGGTTTGGGGGGCAGAGTCAGGAGGATCACCGGGCTCCCTGATCAGCCAGCCTAAGCAGAAAACAGGAGCTCCAGGTTCAATGAAAGAGTGTCTTGGAGGAATAAAGGGAGAAGAGTGGAAAAAGAGGTTATTGTATGTCTTCCTGCAGCCTCTGCAAGTGAGTGTAGGAGCAAGTGCGTAGCTGGGTGTCAGAATGCACTCCTATAATCCCACCACTTGGGAGGATGAGGCAGGTGGATCACAAGTTGAAGTCAGCCTAGAATGTACAGTTCTGTCTCAAACAAACCAGCAAAGACGTATTAAGATATTAGAATTAGCTAAAGATAAAAATGCAGAAGTTGCAGATATAAAGATGAGCCACAGGCTGGAGAGATAGCTTAGCAGTTAAAGTGCTTGTTTGCAAAGTCAAAGAACATGGGTTCGATTGTCCAGGACCCACGTGAAGCCAGATGCACAAGGCAGAACGTGTCTGGAGTTCGTTTGCAGTAGCTAGCAGCCCTGGCATGTCCATTCTCTATCTGCCTCTCTCTCTCAAATAAATAAATAAAAATCAGCCAGTATCCCCAGAGCTGAGAACGTTCAGGAAGAGTCTTCCCAACAGGGTCTAGGTCCTGACCCCATCTGAACCAGCAGGGCAGAGGAGCCACCAATGTGCCTCACCAACAAAACTTCCTTAGCAGTCTTCTTTCTGGAGTGTCAGGCAAAGGTAATAGCCAGTGAGTACTTCTGGAACCAAGAACTGTAGCCGGTGGGCTGTGCAGGAGACCAGCACTCTAGCAAAAGCAGACTGACATTCCTGGTGAGATCTGCTCTGGTGGCATTGGAGCTGTCTGCTTACTTGTCAGAATGGATCAAGTACTGTAGAGTGTCCTGTCATTACTGGAGTCAAGCACTGGACCCTGGGTACTGGAGAGTACAGGCACTAAGACAGCTAGTCCGGTGATGAGAAGCAAAGCAAAGCAAAACAAAGCCCGATGACTACAGAGCTGCTGTACCACAGTTAAGTACCAGAGAAAGCTAAACGAAGGCCAACGCTTGTAGTGTCCAAGCGTCGGAAGTCCATCTATGCAAATGAAGCGTGTGGTGTTGGGGGCCAGAGTAAGAAGGTTGTAAAGAAGGTCCCAAAGGCTCTTTGTTTGGACATACATCTAGGACAGAGGACCACTGAGATGCCCCCACCTACCCACTCCAGCAAAACTCTAGCCAGGGCAAGAAAAATGAAACCTTAGTAGGACCAGAACTATGTAGCGCCCCCTTCCCCTTATACTGTCCCTCCAGCGCCCCCTACTGACAAAGATTAACATCGACTTAAGCCTATGATCTTACAACAGTTTAGTGAAAGGTGAACTTGGAGAAACAATAAATTAAAAATTAGGGGTTGGAGAGAGGGCTTAGAGGTTAAGGCATTTGCCTGCAAAGCCAAAGGGTCCAGGTTTGATTCTCCAGGACCCATGTAAGCCAGATGAACAAGGAAGCTCGCGCATCTGAAGTTCATTTACAATGGCTGAAAGCCCTGCCGTGCTCGCTCCCTCTCTCTCTCTCTCTCTCTCTCTCTCTCTCCCTCTTTGTGTCAAATAAATAAAATATTTTAAAAAATTAGCATAGTGGCAGAATCCCCACAGAGGCTCTGGCACCCATAGATTGAAGGCTAAGAGGTATGTGGGTAGAGTTCAGTGGAAATGTTGATAACTTCCCCTCCATACAAAGGTCACCTCTCCCTGAACCTACAGCTCACAGATTTAGCTATACTAGCTAGCCAGTGATCCCTGTCACCACCTCCCCAGCACTGGAATTACAATGCTCACCATTTTACGTGGGTGCTGGGGATCCAAATTCATGCCCTACCTCCTTAGTCCCTCTTGGGATTTTTTTTTTTTTTTTTTGAGGTAGGGTCTTGCTCTAGTCAAAGCTAACCTGGAATTCACTATGTAGTCTCAGGGTGGCCTTGAACTCACGGCAATCCACCTACCTCTGCCTCCCGAGTGCTAGGAATAAAGGTGTGCGCCACCACGCCCGGCTCCCTAGTCCCTCTTATGTTGATATCTTCAATGTGATTCACGCCAATTCTCTCTTTTTTGTTCTTAGGAGGCAAGGTCTCAGTCTAGCCCAGGCTGGCCTGGAACTCACTATATAGTCTCAGGGTGGCCTTGAACTCACAGCAATCCTCCTACCTCTGCCTCCTGAGTGCTGGGAATAAAGGTGTGTACCACTTTTTTTTTTTTGGATGTGCCTACTCGGGAGTGAAATCTTAATTCTTTTTACTTATTTATTTAATATTTTATTTATTTGCAAGCAGAGTGAGGTAGAAGAAAGGCAGAGAGAATGGACACACCAGAGCTTCTAGCCACTTTTCTATGTGGATACTGGGGAAGTGAACCAGGGTTGTTAGGCTTTGCAGGCAACTTCCTTAACCACTGAGAAATCTCTCCAGCCCTATTTATTAAGTTTTAAGAAGATTTTTTAAAATTTTTATTTCTTTGAGAGAGAGAATGGGCACTCTAGGGCCTCTAGCCACTGCACACAAAATCTAGATGGATGCAACACCTTATGCATCTGGCTTACCTGGGTCCTGGGGAATTGAACCTGGGTATTTTGGCTTAGTAGGCAAGTGCCTTAACTGCTAATCCATCTCTCCAGCCCCATTTTTTTTTTTAAATTTTTTTTTCAAGGTAGGGTTTCACTCTAGCCCAGGCTGACCTGGAACTCACTATGTAGTCTCAGGGTGGCCTTGAACTCACTGCGATCTTCCTACCCCTGCCTCCCAAGTGCTGGGATTAAAGGCGTGCACTACCACACCTGGCTATATTTTAAATTTTTGTTTGTTTTTTTGAGGTAAGGTCTCACTCTAGCTCAGGCTGACCTGGAATTTACTATGTAGTCTCAGGGTGGCCTTGAACTCATGGTGATCCTACTACCTCTGTCTCCCAAGTGCTGGGATTAAAGGCATGTGCCACCACACTGGGCTTAAGTATTTATTTACTTGAGAGAGAAAGAGGCAGATAGAGTTAGAGAATGGTTGCAAGTGCACCTCACACCACTGCAAATGAACTCTTGATGCATGTTCCACTTTGTGCATCTGGCTTTATGTAGGTCCTGGGGGATTGAACCTGGGTCCTTTAACTTTTCAGGTAAGCACATTAACCACTAAGCTATCTCTCCAGCCCGACATGGATACTTTATTATCTCACAACAACACATTGAAGGGGAGAGAGTAGTGGTAAGAGGAAAAAGCCATTTTCTCAGAAAACAACATTTAGAAATATTTTCCTAACTTTATCAGTGCTATCCAGTCATGGTAGGGGCCTTGCTTTCAGAGTTATCAGACTCACAGTTCTTCAGTTCGATTCTTTCCTCCTTGCACAAATGCAAACTTATGTTTATTTATGATGGAGGAGAACAGAGAAGAAACACAATACCCATATGTTGACATTCTAATGACAATTATTAGCAAAATGGTATATCTTTTCTTTACCTTTCTTTGAGGACAGAATCTTATTACATAGCTCAGAACTCACAATCTTCTTGCCTCAGCCTTTGAGTGCTCCCCCATGTTAGGCTAAAATGTTACATTTTATGACCACCACTTTTCTTGGCCTAACTGCTTTAAAAAAAATAATTGGGCCGGGCGTGGTGGCGCACGCCTTTAATCCCAGCACTCGGGAGGCAGAGGTAGGAGGATCTCCGAGAGTTCGAGGCCACCCTGAGACTACATAGTGAATTCCAGGTCAGCCTGAGCCAGAGTGAGACCCTACCTCGAAAAACCAAAATAAATAAATAAATAAATAATTGGGCTGGAGAGCTGACTTAGTGGTTAAGGCATTTGCCTGCAAAGCCAAAAAACCTAGGTTCAGTTCCCCAGGACCCACATAAGCCAGATGCACAAGGTGGCACATGTGTTTGGAGTTTGTTTGCAGTGGCTGGAGGCCCTGGAATAACCATTTATCTCTCTCTCTCTCCCCCTCTTTCTCTCAAATAAATAAAAATATGTTAAAATAATAATAATAATAATAATTTAGGGCTGGGAGATGGCTGAGTCGTTAAGGCACTTGCCTGCAAAGACTAATTACCTGGGTTTGACTTCTTAGTGCCCATGTAAAGCCAGATGCAAAAAGTGGCACATTCATCTGGAGTTAGGTCACAATGGCTAGAGATCCTGGCATGCCCATATTCATTCATTCGTTCATTCATTCATTCATTCGCTCTCCCCTTGCAAATAAATACAATTTTTTTTAATTAAGAGAAAAATAACTTAGAGCCAGGCGTGGTGGCACATACCTTTAATTCCAGCATTTGGGAGACCAAGGTAGAAGGATCACTGTGAGTCTGTGGCCAACCTGAGACTACATGGTGAATTCTAGGTCAGCCTGGGCTAGAGCAAGACCCTACCTCAAAAAAACAAATAAAATATCCAGGTGTGGTAGCACATGCTTTTAATCTCAGCACTCAGGAGGTCAAGGTAGCAGGATTGCTGTGAGTTCGAGGCCACCCTGAGACTACATAATGATTTCTAGGTCAGCCGGAGCTTGAGTGAGATCCTACCTTGAAAAACCAAAAAAAAAGATAAAAGGAGCTGGAGAGTTGTTTTAGCAGTTAAGACATTTGCATGCAAAGCCCAAGGACCCAGGTTCAATTCCCTAGTATCCACATAAAGCCAGATACAAAAGCTGGCACATGCATCTAGAGTTCTTTTAGAGTGGGTAGAGGCCCTGGCACACCTATTCTCTCTCTCTCCTTGCAAATAAATAAATAAAAATTTAGGGGCTGGAGAGCTGGCACATATAAAGGAAGGGATGGCGAGATGGCTTGGAGTTAACGGCACTTGCTTGCAAAGCCTAATGGCCCAGGTTCAGTTCTCCAGTACCCATATAAAGCCAGATGCACAAAGTAGCGCATGCATCTGAGTTCACTGACAGTGGCAAGAGGCCCTAGCACACACATACATATACCCTCTCTTGCTTTCATTCTCTGCTCGCAAATAAATAAGTTAAAAAAAATTTTAATGTTGGGCTGGGAAGATGACTCAGTAGTTAAAAAATCCTTGCTTGTGGGCTGGGGAAATGTCTTAGCGGTTAAGGCATTTGCCTGAGAAGCCTAAGAACCCTGGTTTGATCCCCCAGGACCCATGTCATCCAGATGCACAAGGAAGTGCATGTGTCTGGAGTTTGTTTGCAGTTGCTAGAGGCCCTGGTGTATCCATTCTCTCTTTCCCTCTTCCTGCCTCTTTTGCTGTCAAATTAATTAATTAATTAAATATATTTTTTTAAAATTCTTGCTTGTAAAGCCTGACAGCCTGGGTTTGATTCCCCATTACCTCCATAAAGCCAGATGCACAAAGTGGCCCACACATCTGGAATTTATTTGCAGTGGTAAGAAGCCCTGATGTACCCATACCCTTCCCTTTCTCTCTTCCTCTCTCTCCATTTCTCTGTTGGCAAATAATTTTTTTGTTTTGTTTTGAGATAGGGTCTTGCTCTAGCCCAGGCGGATCTGGAATTCACTATGTAGTCTCAGGGTGGCCTCAAATTCACAGCAATCCTCCTACCTCAGCCTTCTAAATGCTGGGATTAAAGCATGTGTCACTGCACTCAGAAAAAAAAAATTAATTTGTTTTTATTTTTATTTATTTACTTGAGAGAGAGAAAGAGGCAGAGAGAGAGAGAATGGCCACTGCAAACAAATTCCAAATGAACATCAGACACTTGCACCACCTTGTGCATCTGGCCTATGTGGGTCCTGAGGAATTGAGCCTGGGTCCTTTGGCTTGGCAGGCAAGAGCCTTGATGGCTAAGCTGTCTCTCCATCCCCCAAAATACTTTTTTTAAAAAAACAAAAAAGAAAATGCCTTTGCTTTCTGTTATCAATAGGATACTGTAGACCCATTTTTTCTTTCTTACAAAATTGAATCAGCTACTCTCTAAAGACTCCTGCTTTATAAGCATCTAAAAGATGTTCTGTCACTAGTTATTAAGGAAATGCAGATTAAAACTATATTGAGATTCCATCTCATTCCTGTCAGATTGGCTACCATCATGAAAACAAATGATCATAAATGTTGGCGGGGATGTGGAAAAAGAGGAACCCTTCTGCACTGCTGGTGGGAATGCAATCTGGTCCAGCCATTGTAGAAATCAGTGTGGAGGTCCCTAAAACAGCTAAAGATTGATCTACCATATGACCCAGCTATAGCACTCCTAGGCATATATCCTAAGGACTCATCTCATTTCCTTAAAAGTACGTGCTCAACCATGTTTATTGCTGCTCAATTTATAATAGCTGGGAAATGGAACCAGCCTAGATGTCCCTCAACTGATGAGTGGATAATGAAGATGTGGTACATTTATACAATGGAGTTCTACTCAGCGGTAAAGAAAAATGAAGTTATGAAATTTGCAGAAAAATGGATGGACCTGGAAAGTATTATACTAAGTCAGGTAACCCAGGCCCAGAAAGCCAAGCGCCACATGTTCTCTCTCATATGTGGATCCTAGCTACAGATGATTGGGCTTCTGCGTTAGAAGGAAAATACTTAGTAGCAGAGGCCAGTAAGTTAAAAAGGAGATATAAAGGGAAGAGAAAGGAAGGGAGGAGGGTACTTAATAGGTTGATATTGTATATATGTAAGTACAATGATTGAGATGGGGAGGTAATGTGATGGAGAATGAATTTCAAAGTGGAAAGTGTGGGGGGGGAAGTATTACCATGGGATATTTTTTTTAAATTTTTTAAAAATTTTTATTTATTTATTTGAGAGAGAGAGATTGAGAAAGAGGCAGATAGAGAGAATGGGTGCGCCAGGGCTTCCAGCCACTGCAAATGAACTCCAGACAGGTGCGCCCCCTTGTGCATCTGGCTAACGTGGGTCCTGGGGAGTCAAGCCTTGAACCGGGGTCCTTAGGCTTCACAGGCAAGCACTTAACTGCTAAGCCATCTCTCCAGCCCACCATGGGATATTTTTTATAATCATGGAAAATGTTAATAAAAATTGTGAAAAGAAAAAAAATTAAATTAAAATTAAAAAAAAAAAAGAGTGAGGAGCCAGGCATGGTGGTGCACACCTTTAATCCCAGCCCTTGGGAGGCAGAGGGAGGAGGAACATGGTAAGTTCGAGGCCACCCTGAGACTACATTGTAAATTCCAGGTCAGCCTGGACTAGAGTGAGACCCTACTTCAAAATAAATAAATAAATAAATAAAACCACAAAAAAAAAGACTTCTGCTTATTTAAATAGTAAATATTAATGTCTAGTCAGGTGGTAAAGCACATAACTTCAAATGATGATGGAGAGGGAAAAAGTTTTCCTTAAGGTAAAAGTTAGCCCTGCTTCCTGATGACCTTGAGGTCATCTACCACATGGCTGCTGCTGTTACCATCTCCATTTTAATTTAATTTATTTTCAAGGAGAGAGAGATAGAAGAGAGAAACAGACAGAATGGGCATGCCAGGGCCTTTAGCCACTGCAAATGAACTCCAGATGCATGTTTCCCTTCTGCATATCACTTATGTGGGTCCTGGGGAATTGAACCTGGGTTCTTTGGCTTCACAGGCAAACACCTTAACTACTAAGCCATTTCTCCAGCTAACCATCTCTATTTTACAGTCAAAGTAAGACTGGACAAAATGCATGTCACTGTCTAGGGTTAGACTGTAGGGAAGTTGGGATTCCAACTCAGCAGTGTCTGTTGTCAGAATCTGAGCCTCTGCAGATTTACCCATGAGGCTCTGCTTCATTTGGCTCACTGTCAGAAATATAGACGTGAGGGCTGGAGAGATGGCTTAGTGGTTAAGGTGCTTGCCTGAGAGGCCTAAGGACCCAGGTTCAATTCCCCAATACCCATGTAAGACAGATGCACAAGGTAGCATAAGCACCTGGAGTTTGTTTGCAATGGCTAGAAGCCCTGACATGCCCTTTCTCTCTCATAAATAAATAAGTAAGTAAATAAAGGCATAAAAAAATAAAAGAGTCGGTGTGATGGTGCATGCCTTTAATCCCACCACTCAGGAGGCAGAGGTAGGAGGATCACCATGAGTTCGAGGTCACCCTGAGAATTCCAGGTCAGCCTGAGCTAAAGTGAGACCCTACCTTGAAAAACCAAAAAAAAAAAAAGAGATAGAAAGAAAGAAACCAGTGGCTGTGCATGCCTTTAATCCCAGCACTTGGGAAGCAGAGGTAGGAGGGTCACCATAAGTTTGAGGCCACCTTGAGACTACATAGTGAATTCCAGGTCAGCCTGGGCTAGAGTGAGGCCCTACCTCGAAAAAACAAAAAAGAAAGGAAAAAAAAGTGACCTATTTGCAAATACTTTCTTCCTCATTTCCTCCTTTAGGACTCTCAAGGCATGGTGTTCCTAGCCTTGGGTTGAGCGAGGAGGAAACCTTTTCTTTCTTTTCTTTTCTCCCTGCAGGATTCAGGAGTGAGGATGACAAGAAGAGCCCTCCAGGAGAAAGGCTTGAAAACAGAGCCCCTCCGGAGGCTCCTTCCCAGGAGAGGCCTCCGGACAAATGTACGGCCTAGTTCCATGGTGCCAGATTCCAGAGCTCCGGGGGGAGGAAGTAAAGTGCAGCGGGCACCCAGGATGATCCCCCAAGGGAAAGGGAGGTGAGCCGGCCCTTCAGGCAAAGCAAGGCCTTAGGTCTTCCTTGGCAGCCCCAAGATCCAGCCAACTCCCCACACCCCTGAGGGTGGATAGAGCCCAGCTGGACATCCACGATAGGAATGAGGGTGAGTAGCCCTCCACCTGTCCTTAACCCGAGGTCATAGTGCCCATCTTGCTCACTACTGGACCAAAAATGTGGGTTTTAGACCAGGACACAGACCACACAGAGCACCTGAGACACACAGAGAAGAGTGAACACTCGGCTGACTTGCCCATCTCCTCACACACCAGCACAGCCACCTGCCAAAGGATCAAATATGTTCACCAGGGGACTGCACCTTCGACGCTCAGAGAGGAGCTGAATTCTCCAGGTGCTGCATCCACAGGGTCCCCATTGGTCAGGAGCCTTACTAGTACAAAGTGTATATGCAGGCTCTTGAGCCTCTGGCAACACACAGGACACCATGGCTGGAGCCTGCAGCCACATATGCTTTGGTATCAAAATTCACACATGTGTTGATGAATGCATGTGTGTGGAGACATTCTCCAAGGCCTTTGGACTCCAGGCCTATTAATGGGTTGATCTTTGGTGCAGAAAATGCAGTGGCCACAGTTTCTACCTGGGCACCAACTTCACCAGTCAACCTGGGGACCCTCATGGTCCAGTAGCCTTTCAGCCCCAGCATCTGCCTCCTGTTGCAAAACCATGGAAGGGATGGATGGAGACTTCTGGTGTAGGCTTGAGCCTGCCTACCCTATCTGGAAAATACCCACCTCAAGAAACCCATGGCAAATGAGCCATTTGAGTGGTTCTAAGGGCTTTCACCAACCTTGCCTCCTGACCTAACTGTTGAGCCTAACTGTAGTACTAGGAAATGTGCCTCTGTGGCTCGTATTACAATCTATATGAATTATCTCATTTAATACTCACAGCATCCCTGTGGCATAAATATTGATAATGTTGCATTTTACAAATGGAGAAGCTAGTTTCCAAGAGATTAAAGGACTTACCCAGAGTCACATAGCCTGTCTGTAGTAGAACCAGGACCCAAGTCTACCTGCCTGACTCCACAGCCCATTCTAGTTATTACTTCTCGTGCTGTACACTCGTAGCAGGAGTGAGGCAGCTGTGAACTCAACAAGGCACCCATCTATGGAGCAGCCACTTTTCTCAGTGGCAACTTTATATATACACTAAAGTGAGTAGATAGATGCTGTGTGGGAGGAAAACTTTGTACCAATGACTGAGATGAAATTTGAGATGTGATGTAGGCTTAGCCCATGGATCTTTGGGGTAACCTCTTTTTGTACCTCTCTAAAGTGATACTGATGCAAGAAGTGCCACTTCAGGGCCAGCTCCTGTGTAGAGGCTTCGTGGAAGGTGACCACTGTACCATTTGCTATCCTAATGGGTTGCTTAGGAAGTTCAAGTAACAAAGACTTATCAATTAAGATAGGGCTAAAATTTTCTTATTCCCAACAGATATTAATCTTCAGGATTTAGGAATTTTGGGGAGTTCCTGAAATAATATTCTGTATTTTTCATAGCTGTACTTTTTTAAGGAAACAAATAAGAAATCCATGTTGAATGGTAGTTACAAAGAACTACAGGCCTTAGCAAATTTTCAAAAACTGGAAACTGTCAGCAAACATTATTGGGTAGTATTTGAAGAACAACATGTTTAAATATACAACTAGATTACTACCACTACCAATCTTACGTTGAAATTGCCAATATATAAGGACTTGTTTCCAAGCATATTCTTCCTCAGAACACCTTAGTATTTGTATAAAATATTGGTGAAAGTGGCTCACTATCAGCAGGCAAGGCCTGCAATGCACTGTGAATGTCAAACTACAAAAGAACTGAGTAGAGTGTGCACCAGTCCAAGCTCCAGATCCATCTATCAGAACTTTGAAACTGTGCACCCATCCCACTTCCAGATCATCTACCTGAACTTCTAGACTGTGATCCATCCCAGTTCTACATCCATCTACCCTGAACTTCTAGACTGTGCACCCAACCCAGTTCCAGATCCATCTACCTGAACTTCTAGACTGTGACCCATTCCAGCTCTAGATCCATCTACCTGAACTCTTAGACTGTGATCCATCCCAGTCCAGATCCATCTACCTGAACTTCTAGACTGTGACCCACCCCAGTTCCAGACCCATCTACCTGAACTCTTAGACTGTGACCCATCCCAGTTCCACATCCATCTACCTGAACTTCCAGACTGTTCACCTAACGCAGTTCCAGATCCATGTTCCTGAACTTCTAGACTGTGTACCCATCCCAGTTCCAGATCCATGTTCCTGAACTTCTAGACTGTGGTCCATCCCACTTCCAGATCCATCTATCTGAACTTCTAGACTGTGGCCCATCCCAGTTCCAGATCCATCTATCTGAACTTCTAGACTGTGGCCCATCCCAGTTCCAGATCCATCTATCTGAACTTCTAGACTGTGGCCCATCCCAGTTCCAGATCCATCTATCTGAACTTCTAGACTGTGGCCCATCCCAGTTCCAGATCCATCTACCCGAACTTCTAGACTGTGGCCCATCCCAGTTCCAGATCCATCTACCTGAACTTCTAGTTACTTTTTTTTTTAATTTGACAGAGAAAGAGGGAGGGAGATAAGGAGAGAGAGAGAGAGAATGGGTGCACCAGGGCCTCCAGCCACTGCAAATGAACTCCAGATGTGTGTGCCCCCTTGTGCATCTGGCTAACATGGATCCTGGGGAATCCAACTTGGGTCCTTTGGCTTTTCAGGCAAATGCCTTAACCACTAAGCCATCCTTCCAGCCCTACCTGAACTTCTACATCATGACCCATCCCAGCTCCAGATCCATCTACCTGAACTTCATATTCCATGTATCAGCATTTCCTTCACTTGTCTTAACCTGACAATGGATTCTTTCAAGATAAGAAATCCTTTGTTTTGTTGAGTGTGAAAACTCAGAGAACTAGAACATATTTCCTCAATCTCCTAATAATTGCCAGGAAGTAGTTTTGCATAGAAGTGCTCCTTTGGGCTGACCAGGATTGGCAAGGCATGTCTGCAGAGCATCAGAGCCAGAGGATCTAAGTATGGCCCCCAGCTCCTTCAGTTCCTGCTTGTAAGAACTTAAACAAATCATTTTACCTTCCTGGGCTTCAATTTCATGAGAAGAATAATATTTGGGAAATAATATGTTTGCTTTGTGAGGTAATATTTTAGAAGGGTTTTTTAAAAAATGTGATTTTAGCCAGGCGTGGTGGTGCATGCCTTTAATCCCAGCACTCTGGAGGCAAAGGTAGGAGGATTGCAGTGAATTTGATGCCACCCTGAGACTACATAGTTAGCTCCAGGTCAGCCTGAGCAAGAGCAAGCCACTACCTTGAAAAAACAAACAAAAATAATAATACAAAAAAAGCGATTTTGGAGCCAAACAGTTTGAGATTCAAATCCTAGCTCCATTATTTACTACCTCTTTGGGACAAGCTATTACCACTTCATTTTCCTCTCCTTTAAAATGGGAACCCTGAGCCACATGTGGTGGCGCACGTCTTTACTCCCAACACTCTGGAGGCAGAGGTAGGAGGATCGCCGAGAATCTGAGGCCACCCTGAGACTACATAGTGAATTCCAGGTCAGCCTGGGCTAGAATGAGACCCTACCTCAAAAAATAAAATAAGATAAAAATAAAATGGGAACACTGGCCATATGTGGTGGACCTTTAATCCTAGCACTTGGAGTCTAAGGTAGGAAGATTGCCATGAATTTAAGACCAGTGTGGACTACAGGGTGAGTTCCATGTCAGCCTGGACTACAATGAGTCCCTGCTTTAAAAAAAAAAAAAAAAAAGTGGAGGCACTGAGTGAATCTATCTTATAGGATTGTGGTGAGTTTAAATGAGATCATACGTGGAAATGTTTAGCACAGAGTATGGTGCATTGTAAATGCTTGATTGGTGTGGTCCAGTATAGTCACTTTCTGCCTCACAAGGCAGTTGTGAGGATGAAGTAGAGGAGTATTCTGGGAAAAAGCTTCTAAACGTGAGAGGCTATCTACACACTTCTCTTTCCTTTGGATATGAAGTGGTCAGAAGCTATAGGCAGACATCAGCGTTAGAAACAAGGGGAGAGCCTGAGAACACTGAACACTCACACAACGTGGCTCTTTCAAAGAGGAGCTGCCACAGTGCTTAGCTGGGCAACAAGGGGCAGGTGCTGTAGGTGAGAGTTAATTCCACTTGTACTCTTGGGAGCAGGGAGAAAGTGGATTCATTTTTAAGAAGGAAGCTAGCTGTGGCTTTAGCTCAGTAGTAGTGTTTGCCTGTCATATCCAAAGCCCTGAATTCCATTGCCAGCGCCTCAGGAAAACAAAAGATTTCATGCTGAAGAAGGCTTTGGAAAAAGGAAAGTGCTCAGTGGAATTTATCCACTATTTGTTTTTTAGTAGGAATTGGATTACAGGAAGAAATCATGTATAGAAAAGGTGATGAGAAGCAAAAGGCACTCTCTGTTTTCTGGAACTACTTCTGTTGAGTCTGAATTGAGGAAACATTTGTATTAGCCATTTCCTATACATGCCTTCCTGCTATGAATACACATTCATCCCCTGGGGTAGATCAAGCATGCTTAAAGGGCCTGCAAAAGACCGCTCATGTGATTCTGACAGCAGCTTCGTAAAGAAAATCTTAGCATTACTCTCACTTTGCAGATGAGGGCATGGGGTCTGGGAAAGTTAAATACGATGCCCAAGGCCACACAGCTTCTATCAGGACACAACCTGCACCTTTCATCTGCAGGGCACTGCCTCAGCCACCAGTGCCAGATCACTGATCTTGAATAAGGATGAAGAAAATCCAAATGAATAAGATTTAACACCAAGTGTCCTCCTCTCTCTACTTCAGCAACAACTCTGTCCTAAGATGACTCCTACTTCTCTGGACACTGCTTCTTTGCTTAGCCCTTAAGTCAGTCCTCTGAGCCATATCTGTGGACTTTTTCTTTTACCTGGGTGAAGTATCTCTCGTTCTTTCCTTTTCTCTTTTAAAAAAAATTTTATTGATTTATTTGAGAAAGACTGAGTGCAACAGGGCCTCCAGCCACTGCAAGGGAACTCCAGAGACATGTGCCACCTTGTACATCTCTCTTATGTGGGCCCTGAGGAATTTAGCCTGGGTCCTTTGGCTTTGCAAGCAAGCGCCTTAACTGCTAAGCCATTTCTCCAGCCCTCTCTTTGTTTTTTTGAGGTAGGGTTTTGCTACAGCTCAGGCTGACCTGGAATTCACTATGTAATCTCAGGCTGAACTCAAACTCACAGCGATACTCCTACCTCTGCCTCCCAAGTGCTGGGACTAAAGGTGTGCACCACCATACCCACTTTTTTTTTCTTTTTTTTGATTAATTAATTATTTTGTTTTTTCGAGGTAGGGTTTCACTCTAGCCCAGGTTGACCCGAAATACACTGTGTAGTCTCAGGGTGACCTCCAACTCATGGCAATCCTCCTACCTCTGCCTCCTGAGTGCTAGGATTAAAGGTGTGTGCCACCACGTCTAGCTTTCTCATCTTCTTTTTAAAATAAATTATTTATTTATTTGAAAGAGAGAGAGAGGGACAGATAGAGGGAGAGAGAATGAGCACACCAGGCTGGCCTCTAGCTGCTGCAAATGAACTCAGATGCATGCACCACCTTGTACAGTTGGCTTTATGTGGGTCCTAGGGAATCAAACCTGGGTCCTTTGGCTTTGCAGGCAAGCACCTTAACCACTAAGCCATCTCTCCAGTCCAAATATCTCTCATTCTAATCCAAGCTGCCTCTCAACACAGTGTTGCTCAGCCACTTGCCTTTTTTTTTTCCCCCCTTGAGGTAGGGTCTCTATCACTCACCTTCTTGATGACCCCTCAGATGACCTGAAGTCCAAGTTCCCAGCTAATTCAGCAGCATTCTCTTAATATGCCTCCCCTCACCATGGCCTCTTAGTTTCTCATTGAGATGGCAGTAGACAAGTTAGGAAGCCTTCAAAGACAAAGCCTCTTGATTAAGTCCATGAGACTTGAAATGGGCAAGGTAAATTCTTAGAGAGCTGATAACACTTTAGAGATGAATTGGAGGGGAAGGGAATTCATCGTTTAATCAGTCAGCTGGCTGCTGAGTGCCCAGTGATGTGCCAGGTTCATCAGCTATGGAGAATGTGTTTATGAACAAAATAGACAGGAGATCTTCACCAGGCTGCTGGGGAGGACAGATATTAAGCAGTCCTTCCAAATTCCAACTCTTAGCTGGGCTTGGTGAAACGCATCCTAGAACTTGGGATGTGGAGGAAAGATCAGAGGATCAAGGTCATTCTTGGTTACGGTTACATATTGAGTCCAACACTACCTGGGCTGTATGAGAAAAACACACAAAATACAAACTCATGAGGTGTGACAAATGTTGTGAAGCAAAAGTTCAGAGTGCTATGATATAATAAGTGTGGAGTATTTTGAGGAGGTGAGAATAAGTAGCCTTGAGTATGGGGAAGAGAATGCTCTATCAAGGCAATACCAGGCAATAGAAGTGGTGGCGGGATCCGTATGTTTGAAAAAAAATGCAAAGCAGACTATGTAACTTGACCTAAATCTGCTGGATGTTGAGTGGAGATGGTGGCAGGGACCTGAGAATGGTACAGAACACATCTAATATCTGTGACCCCAAACTTACTAACATTTTACTGCACTTGCTTTACATCCTGTTCTCAACCTTTAACATCTGACTTTTATTCTGAAGTATTTGAAAATAAGTTGCGCATGTCTTTTTCCTTTACCCTTAAATACAGTATATATTTCCTACCATAACACTTTGTCTACTTCACTAAATTTATCCTTGATACAATATGGAGCTGTCAATTTTCATTTGTTTCTATGTCCTTTATATAGCATCAAGGAATGGCATGTTGCATTGAGTTGTTATTTCTCATTAATATCATCTCATTGGGAGTAAACTTTCTTCTTTACTTTTTATGATACTGACATTATTGAAGAATTCATTCTTCCTCTTTATTTTAATAGTATATTTCTCCTTTGGGTTTATCTGTTGTAAAAAATGTCCCCCCTCTCTAGCAAACATTAAATGCTAATAGCTCCTTAGGGAGGGATGAGGCCTCATGAACTCTTCAACTATCCATGACAGATTCTGGTTTTTTTTTTTTTTTTTTTTTTGAGGTAGGGTTAAACTCTAGCCCAGGCTGACCTGGAATTCACTATGTAGTCTCAGGGTGACTCAAACTCACAGCGATCCTCCTACCTCTGCCTCCCAAGTGCGGGATTTAAAGGCATGTACCACCATGCCTGGCAGAATCATTCTTATCTTTATTTATTTATTTGAGAGAGAGAGAGAATGTAAGCACCAGGGCCTCCTGATACAAATGAACTCTAGATGCGTGTTTCACTTTTGTGCATCTGGCTTTATGTGGGTACTGAGGACTCAAACCCGGGCTATCAGGCTTTGCAAGCAAGTGCCTTTAACTGTTGAGCCATCTCTTCAGCTTCCCATGATAGAATCTTAATGGGCCCAATCTTGTACAGGTCTTGTGTAGATAACCACAGTTGCTGTGACTTCATGATAAAGCAGCCAGGCCATGTCCAGCATTCCTGTACTCATCCCCATTCTCCAGTTCCTACATTATTTACACTTGTCCTCACCCTCCTCCTTCTTCTTTGTTCCCTGAACCTTGAAGAAGGTGATACAGATGACCCATTTAAGGCTGAGAACTCAGCAGTCACTTATTCTTGTATTTGGAAGAGTTTTGGGTCTCTGCAGCAATTGCTAACTACTGCAAAAAGAAACATACTGGGCTGGGAAGATGGCTCAGTGGTTAAAGGCTCTTGCTTGCTCAAAGCTTGCCAGGCTGGGTTCAATTCCCCAGCCACCCATGTAAAGCTGGGCAGACATTTATTTGCAGCTGCAAGAGACCCGGACACACCACATAGTCAAATAAGTAAATGAAAAATTTGAGAAAAGAGGGTTATCAGACCAAAGCTGAGAACTATTCTATGGGCATAAACATAAATATTAGAGCACAGCTTGATAGGCACAACATGTCCATTTAGCAAAACAATCGTACATTACTTCCTAGGGCCTAGGACTTCTCCAGCCACAGGTTTATAGTACCATTGTTTTTTATCCTTGACATTTCCTAAGAATAATTTCAGGTGCTATTTGCATTTTTAATTTTCTAAGTTGTGTACCTTCTATTATTGTTAGTTGCATTGCATTTTGATCAGAGAATGGTTTCTAGAATTTCTACTTTTCAAAATTTACCAAAAGGTTTGTCATAGTTTACTATTTATTGAACTTTGTCATTATCCATGAAACTTGGAAAAGAGTTATACTGCTTGATTTCAGAGTAAAAAAGTTTATATATTCACATGAATCCTCTATGTTTTTATTTATTTTTTGATTACTCATTAAGAAAAATGTGTTAGAATATTTCTAATAAAACAGTTACTCGTGTTTTTCTTGTGTTATCTTATTTCATAAATCTGTTGTTTATTTTCATTGTTTTAATTAAAAATATTTTATGTATTTATTGGCACAGACGGACAGAGAGAATGGGCACACCAGGGCCTCCAGCCACTGCAAACAAATTCTAGGTGCATGCACTACTATCTGTACTGGGCTTTACGAGGGTACTGAAGAATTGAGTCTGGGCTGTTAGACTTTCTAGGCAATTACCTTAACCACTAAGCAATCTCTCAAGCACCTCATTTTTAAAATTTTTTTTTAATTTATTTTATTTATTGGAGAAAGAGGGAAAAGAGGCAGAGAGAGAGACAGACAGAGAGAGAGAGATAATGGGCACACCAGGGTCTTCTGCCACTGCAAACAAACTCCAGATGCATATGCCACCTTGTGCATCTCAGCCCCTCATTTTTTACTGTAAATTATATATATATTTTTTAGCTGGGTGAGGTGGCACATGCCTTTAATCCCAGAACTCAGAAGGCAGAGGTAAGAGGATTGCCATGAGTTCGAGGCTACCCTGAGACTACATAGTGAATTCCAGGTCAGCCTAAGCTATAGTTGAAAGACCCCCAGAGGGAGACCTTCACTCAAGTCTCGAGAGCACGCACCCAAAGACACACGGGAGACCCAACTTGCTGCAAAAGCATGAGGCTTTATTCAGGAAACCAGAGCTCTGGGGTCGACACGTATCTTATGCAGGAGACAGGGGAGTCGACCCTGAGCCCTATTGGGTGTTTCTTTTTATAGGGCTTTTAGCAAGGAAGGGAAAGGGGAGGGGGTTTCACAAGGGTATTTGCCAACCTTGTACAGTTATGTCTACATATCTTATTTGTGCATAATCAGAGTTTAAGTCCTTGGTCAGGCTGTCTTGGGAAACTATTTTATTATTTTGGTTTTTCTCAAAACTGTATTTTTGTTTATCCTCTTCCTTGGACACAAAGTTTAGGTTGACCCGGCCAACCCATATCTTGGGCCACCTGCAGCCTATCTTTTAGCCTATTTTTGATTTACTCCTTTCTGAATATACAGTTCAGGCTGTCCCCTACCTGTAGCAACCAGCTATTTCTTCACCAAGTTTACTTTAAAATTTTCCATCCTGCCTTTCATAGTGAGACCCTACCTCGAAAAACCAAAACAAACAAACCATATATATAATTTATTTATTTGAGAGAGAGTGAGTGAGTGAATGGGCACACCAAGTCCTCCAACCACTGCAAATGAACTCCAGATGCATGTGCTACCTTGTGTATCTGGCTTTACATGGGTACTGGGGAATTGAACCTGGGTCCTTAGTCTTAGCAGACAAGTGCCTTAATAGCTAAGCCATTTCTCCAGCCCCTTAAGAATTTTTTTGTGGGGCTGGAGAAATGACTTAGTGGTTAAATGCTTGCCTGTGAAGCCTAAGAACCCCGGTTTGAGGCTCGATTCCCTAGGACCCACGTTAGCTAGATGTACAAGGGGCCACACACATCTGGAGTTTGTTTGCAGTGGCTGGAGGCCCTGGCACGCCCATTCTCTCTCTCTCTCTCTCTCTCTCTCTGTTGCTCTCACATAAATAAATAAATAATAACAAAAATTAAAAGAAAAAGAAAAGAATATTTTTGTATTGTTATGTTTTTCCAAGGCAGGGTCCCCCTCTAGCTCAGGCTGTCCTGGAATTCACTATGTAGTCTCAGGGTGATCTCGAACTCACTGTGATCCTCCTATCTCTCCCTGCCAATTGCTGGGATTAAAGGTGTGCACCACTACACTGGGCTTTAATATTTTTTTGTCTTCTAAATTTATTATTTTATTAACAACTTCCATAATTGTAAACAATATCCCATGGTAATTCCCTCCCTCCCGCCACTTTCCCCTTTGAAACTCCACTCTCCATCATATCCCCTTCCACTCTCAAACAGTCTTTCTTTTGTTTTTCAAGGTAGGGTCTCACTCTGGCCCAGGATGACCTGGAATTCACTATATAGTCTCAGGGTGGCCTCAAACTCACGGCGATCTTCCTACCTCTGCTTTCCGAGTTCTGGGATTAAAGGCATGTGCCACCATGCCTGGCTTCAGTTTCTCTTTTATTTTGATGTCATGATCTTTTCTTCCTAATATAATGGTCTTGTGTAAATAGTTTCAGGCACTGTGAGGTTATAGATATCCAGGCCACTTTGTGTGTGGAGGAGCATGTTGTAAGGAGTCCTACCCTTCCTTTGGCTCTTACATTCTTTCCACAATGGACCCTGAGCCATGGAAGGTGTGATTGAGATATTTCAGTGCTGAGCACTCCTCTGTCACTTCTTCTCAGCACCATGGTGCTTTCTGAGTCATCCCAAGGTCACTGCCATCTGAAAAGAGAAGGTTCTGTAACCAAAAGTGAAAGTAGCATTAATATATGGTTATGAATATTAAGAGAATTGTTTACTGGGAAGTTTGGTGAGCTTAGTGTATACATTTAGCTAGACAGCAGCAGACGTTATACCCTAGGGTTTATGACCACCCCTGTTGGAGGTTTTCAGTATCAGGGATCATTCCCTCCCATGGAGCAGCTCTCCAGTCAAATTAGAGGGAGGTTGGTTTCCCCCATAACAGACATGCCACTATTGTACCTGTTGGCTCATTTGGCCTAGCTGGCCAAATTTAAGGCTTGCAGTGTCCACTGTTGAGTATCTTCACTGGTGATTTATCTTTATCCCATTGAACTGTATGCAGCATTGCTTTTTCTACCTTTCTGTCAGCTGGTCTACATGGAGGAGGTTTAGAGCTCAGCTCCAGCAGCATATCTCAGTGGCCTTGCAGCCCAAGTATGTGGAGTCTTCAGTAATAGGGTCTTACCATCAAATCCTGCTGGGAAACCAAGTGCCTTTTGGGGACATCCCTGGACAACAACTCACTGGAAAATATCCCATCTCTGGCACTGAAAATTTTCTAGTAACAATCTATGGCTCCTGTGTGTTCCATTGTCCAAAAAAGTAGGTTTCCATATGACTTAATTATATCCTCTTAGATTTTGGTTAGCCCTCCCTCCACCTTTCCTTTACTCAATCTCTTCCCCTGACCTCTCTTAGGCCTTTTCACCCACATTAATCTGTTCTTCTACTTACATATATACAATACCATCCTATTAAGTCCCCCCTCCCTCCTTTCTATTCCCTTTATATCTCCTTTCTATCTTACTGGCATCTGCTACTGAGTTTTCTCCCTACTCACACAGAAGCCCAGTTATTTGTAGCTAGGATCCACATATGAGGGAGAACATGTGACATTTGGCTTTCTGGGCCTAGGTTACCTCACTTAGTATAATCCTTTCCAGATCCATCCATTTTCCTGGAAATTTCATAACCTCATTTTTCTTTACTGCTGAGTAGATACCATTGTGTAAATGTGCCACATCTTCATAATCCACTCATCAGTTGAGGGACATCTAGGCTGGTTCCATTTCCTAGCTATTTATTATGAATAGAGCAGCAGCAAACATGTTTGAGCAAGTATCTCTAAGGTAGTGAGAAGGGTCCTTAGGATATATGCCTAGTAGTGGTATAGCTGGGTCATATGGTAGTTCTATTTTAGCTGTCTCAGGAAACTCCACACTGATTTCCATAATGGCTGGACCAGATTGCATTCCCACTAACACTGTAGAAGGGTTCCTCTTTTTCCACATCCTCACCAGCATTTATGGTCATTTGTTTTCATGATGGTAGCCAATCTGATGGGAGTGAGATGGAATCTCAATGTAGTTTTAATCTGTTTTTCCCTGTGACTAGGGATGTAGAAATGTTTTTAGATGTTTATATGCCATCTTTTATTTTTCTATTTCTTTTCTATTTCTTCTAACTCTATTTAGCTCCATAGCCCATTTTTAATTGGGTTGCTTTATTTCTTATTAATTTTTTTGTGTTCTTTGTATATCTTACGGATTAATCCTCTATCAGATGTATAGTTGGCAAAGATTTTCTCCCATTCTGTAGGTTGCCTCTTTGCTCTATTCACAGTGTCCTTTGCCGTACAAAAGCTTTGTAATTTCATGAGGTCCTAGTGGTTAATCTGTGGTTTTATTGTATGAGCAATTGGGGTTATATTCAGAAAGTCCTTGCCAAGACCAATATGTTGAAGGGCTTCCCCTACTTTTTCCTATAGCAGTTTCAGAGTCTCCGGTCTGATATTAAAGTCTTTGATCCTTTTGGACTTAATTCTTGTGCATGGACAGAGATAAGGATCTATTTTTGTCCTTCTACAGATGCATATCCAGTTTTCCCAGCACCATTTGCTGAAGAGGTTGCCTTTTCTCCAATGAGTATTTTTGGCATATTTGTCGATTATCAAGTGACTATAGCTACTCAGACTTACATCTGGGTCCTCTCTTCTGCTCCATTGATCTACTTGTCTGTTTTTGTGCCAGTACCATGCTGTTTTTGTTACTATGGCTCTGTAGTATAGGTTAAAATCAGGTATGGTGATACCACCAGCCTTATATTTTTTTCCCTTTCCTTTTTTTTTTTCTTCTCGAGGTAGGGTCTCACTCTAGCCCAGGCTGACTCGGAATTCAGTCTGTATTCTCAGGGTGGCCTCAATGTCATGGCAATCCTTCTACCTGTGTCTCCTGAGTGCTGGGATTAAAGGCATGCACCACCCTGCCCAGCTACCAGCCTTATTTTTGTTGCTTAAAATTGTTTTAGATATTTGAGATTTTTGTGCTTCCAAATGAATTTTTGGATTGTTTTTTCTATTTCCATGAAGAATACCATTGGAATTTGATGGGGATTTCATTAAATGTGTAGATTGCTTTTGGTAAGATTGCCATTTTCACAATATTGATTCTTCCAACCCAAGAATAAGGGATGTCTTTTCATTTCCTATTGTCTTCTGCAATTGCTCATTTGTGTATTTAAAATTTTCCTTTTAAAATCCTTCACTTCCTTGGTGAGGGTTATTCCAAGGTACTTTATTATTTTTTTATGGAGGAAGGGACATTTATTGAAAGTTACAGATCCAGGGGAAGTTCCATAATGGTACAAGAAGCTGGCCTGCTTTCACAGGACTAAGCAGAGAGAGAAGTACAAGCCAAAAGCCACATAGCATAGCACACTTCAGGAACTCCAGCTAGGCACACTTTGCATATCTTTCGATTGAAATCTGAAACCCACCACCTCCAGCCAGGTGACTGCAGATGCAAACTACAAACTAATAAAAAATTGAATATATTAGGGGCCATCTATTCAAACCACCACATTCTGCCCCTGGCCCCCAATACATTTATAACCACCACACATTGTAAATTGTATTCAGTTCAATTTCAAAGGTCCTCATGGTCTTGACCAATTTAAGATAGTAAGTCCTGTAAAATCAAACAAGTTAAATGCTTCCAACATGTAAAGGCACAAAGTAAACATTTTCAATTTTTTTATGCAGTTGTGAATGGGAGTGATTCGCTGATTTCCTTCTCTGTATGTTTGTTGTTAGCATATAGGAAGGCTACTGATTTTTGTGTGTTTATTTTGTATGGTGCTACATGGTTATAGGTATTTATAAGCTCCAATAGTTTGCTGGTAGAGTCTTTAGGGTCATTTATGTATAGAAGCAAGTCATCTGCAAATAATGATAACTTGATTTCTTCCTTTTCAGTTTGTATCCCTTTGATGTGTGTCTCTTGCCATATTGCTATGCTTAAGACTTACAGTACTATATTAAATAAAAGTGGGGGGCTGGAGGGATGGCTTAGTGGTTAAGGCATTTGCCTGTAAAGCCAAAAGAGCCAGGTTCAATTCCCCAGGACCCACATTAGCCAGATGCACAAGGGGGCACATGTGTCTGGAGTTCATTTGCAGTGGCTGGAGGCCCTGGTATGCCTATTCTGTCTCCCTCTTTCTCTGTCATAAATAAATAAAATAAATCAATAAAAATTTTTAAAAATATATTAAAAAAATAAAAGTGAGGACAGTGAACACCCTTATCTTGTTCCTGATTTTAGTGGGAAAGCTTCAAGTTTTTCTCCATTTAGTATTATGTTGGCTGGAGGCTTGTCATAAATAGTCTTTATTATGTTGAGATATGTTCCTTCTATTCCCAGACTCTGTAGGACTTTTTTTTTTTTTTTTTTTTTTTGAGATAGGGTCTTACTCTAGCCCAGGCTGACCTGGAATTCACTATAGAGTTTCAGGGTGGTCTCAAACTCACAGCAATCCTCTTACCTCTGCCTCTCAAGCTGGGATTAAAGGCATGCGCCACCACTCCCAGCTTCTGTAGGATTTGTCAAGTGCTTTTTCTGCATGTAATGAGATAATCATGTGATTTTTGTCCTTCAGTCCATTTATATAATGTATTAAATTTATCGATTTGCATACGTTGAACTATCCCTGCATCTCTGGGATAAAGCCTATTTGGTTGAGGTGGATGATCTTTCTGATATATTCTTGTATTCTGTTTGCTAATATTTTGTTGAGAATTTTTGTATCTATGTTCATGAGGGAGATTGGTTTGTAATTTTCTTTTTCTGTTGTCTTTGTCTGGTTTTGATATCAGGGTGATGCTGGCTTTGTGGAAGGAGTTTGGCAGGATTCTTTCTTTTCCTATCTTTTGGAAAAGTTTAAGAAGCATTGGTGTTAGTTCTTCCATGAAGGTCTGTAAAATTCACCAGTGAATCCAGGGGTGGGATACCTTTCAATGAGTTATTGGTAGAGAGGACATGATGCCCTCAAGACAGTACAGACTATTATTACCAAGGCTCTTGGTTTCACACCAGGAGGAATACATGGTAACACTCTATTGCTCAAGACTCCACATAATTGGGCAGTAGTTCACTGGAAATCAAGCTGAAGCTGAACTGGAAGCCTCCTCTCTGTTGAGTAGCTATCAGGATGCTAGAGCTAGGAGCCTGTTGCGGGAAAACTCATCAACAGTTATTAACCAGCAGTGGACCTGGCCAACCAGGCCAAATGTGCCAACAGTTGCAACAGTGACCTGACTGTTATGGAGTAACCAACTGCTTGTACTCTGATTGGATTTGAGGCCCACTCCTAGCCTTCCAATGTTGTTGTTTTTTTCAGTTTTTAAACATATTTTTATTTATTGCAAGCAGAGAGAGAGAGATACAGAGAAGACAGACAGACAGAGATAATGGGAGTGCCAGGACCTCCAGCCACTGCAAATGAACTCCAGAGGCATGCACCATTTTGTACATCTGGCTTTATGTGGGTATCAGGGAATCAAACTCTGGTCGTTAGCCTTTGCAGGCAAACACCTTTAACCATAAGCTATCTCTCCAGCCCCATTTTAATTTTTTTTAGTTTAAATACACTTTATTATTTAGACAACCTACATGACATGTTTAAAAAATGCCAGCTGAGTGTGAGGTACACACCTTTAATCCCAGCACTCAGAGGCAGAGGTGGAGCATCACCATAAATTCAAGGCCACCCTGAGACTACATAGTGAATTCCAGGTCAGCCTGGGATAGAGTGAGACCCTACCTTGAAAAAATAAAAAAACATGAGAGTGTGAGAGAGAGAATACAAGCCTGCATGAAACAAGGTGGAAGGTAAGGACCAAGACCTGAAAATTGCCTCTCTGATGAGGATATGAGTGCTGTAGCGCGCGCGCGCACACACACACACACACACACACACACACACACACCTAAACATGTAAAAGATATTTTATAATTTTGATATAATTTCAATACATGGGGCTAGGCATTTAACTCAGTTGGTTGAACTTGCATAGCCTAAGTGAAGCCTTTGATTCTAACCATAGCACCACAAGGAGGTGGGGAAAGTTCATGTGGTAAATGAAGTGTTTCTCTGCTTTGTGATTTTTTTTTTCTGCATGTACATGTACATCACTCAGGTTTCTTTCTCAGTTTATCTCCACCTTCTTTACTGAGACAGAGTATCTCACTTGAACTCAGAGCTTACTATTGTGAATATATCCAGCTAGTCACCTTGCCCGGGATATCCCCTGTTCCCATCTTCCAAGCACTGGATTTATAGGGGAGCCTACACAGCCTTCTGGCCTTTACATAAGTATTGGGGATCCAAATTTAGGTCCTGGATTAATTCCCTAGCATCAAGTAAGAAATGCAAGTTATCTATTTTTTTTTTCGAGGTGGGGGTCTCACTCTAGCCCAGGCTGACCTGGAATTCACTATGGCGTCTCAGGGTGGTCTCGAACTCATGGCAATCTACCCACCTCTGCCTCCCAAGTGCTGGAAGTAAAAACATGTGCCACCATACTTGGTTGGTTGGTTTTTATAAGGTAGGGTCTCACAATAGCCCAGGATGACCTGGAACTTACTCTGTAGTCTCAGCCTGGCCTCAACTCACAGCTATCCTTCGACGTCTGTCTCCCAAGTGCTGGAATTAAAGGTATGTGCCATCATGCTTGGCTGGCAGGAGGATTGTGAGGCCATCTTGTGCTATATAGCAAGCCTCTGTTAAAGAAGAGGAGGAAGAAGAAGCAGGCATAGGCATAGTGGCACAGGCCTATAATCCAGTGCTTGGGAACTAAGGGCAAGATGTCAGGAGCTCATGGCCGTCCTTGGCCACACAGTGAATTCAAGGCCAGCATGGATGACATTCTTTTCCAAAAAAGGGAAGAAGGGGAGGGAAGAAAAGGGAAGCAAAGGAAAGAGAAGAAAGGAAGAGAAGATAGAAAAGGGAGGAGGGGTGAGATGACTCCAAAGTGGTTAAAGATGCTTGCTTGTAAGGCTGGGCATGGTGGCACACACCTTTAAAACCAGCACTCGGGAGGCAGAAGCAAGAGGATGGCCATGAGTTCAAGACCACCCTAAGACTACATAGTAAATTCCAGGTCAGCCTGAGGTAGAGTGAAACTCTACTTTGTAAAACCAAAACAAAACAAAAAGATGCTTGTAAAGCCTAACAGCCCTGGTCAATTTTCCATTACCCACTTCAAGCCAGGCACACAAAATGGCACATGCATCTGGAGTTCATTTGCAGTGGCAGGAGGCCCTAGCACACCCATGCTTTCTCTCACCCTCCCAAATAAAAATAAATAAATAAATTACAAGAAAGAAAAAGGAGAAGGGAAGGGGAGATGAAGGTAGACAGGTGTCATGGTGACACATACTTATGTTGAAACCCTTGGGAAAATGAGACAAGAAGATCTTAAAGATTACTGAAGAAGTGGCTCTAGGAATTTATCAGGGAGTGACTTACGGGATGGTAACATAAAAACAATCTCAGGCAAGGTTTGTACTGAGTGACTTCACAGGACTAGAGATGTGTGCAGCTGAAAGGGGAGCTCTTTTTTTTTTTTTTGTGAGGTAGGGTCTCACTCTAGCTCAGGCTGACCTGGAATTCACTCTGTAGTCTCAGGGTACCTTGAACTCACAGTTTACTCCTACCTCTGCCTCCAGAGTGCTAGGATTAAAGGCATGGGCCACCACGCCTGGCTAGCTCATCTTTTATTGGGAAAGTACATCTGTTTACAGTCAAGGTTATAGTTAAAAAGTTTAAGTAGCAGGTAACTAATTAAGGAACTTAAAGAAAACACACTGGGTGATTTCTAAAAGCTAATCAAAGTGTACACACCATCCAGTGATGTTTGGATAAAAGCAAAATGAACACACAGGTTTGATTCCCCAGTACCCATGTAAACCTGATGCGCAAGGTGGCACATGTGTTTGGGGTTTGTTTGTGGTGGCTAGAGGCCCTGGTGTGCCTCTTCTTTCTCTCTATCTCTCTCTCTCTCTAATAAAATAAAATAAATAATAAAAATGGTGTCAAGTTATCTTTTTTTTTTTTTTTTTTGGTGTTTTTTTGAGGTAGGGTCTCACTGTAGCCCAGGCTGACCTGGAATTCACTATGGAGTCTCAGGGTGGCCTCGAACTCACGGTGATCCTCCTACCTCTGCCTCCCGAGTGCTGGGATTAAAGGCATGAGCCACCACGCCCGGCTTCTAGATTTATTTTAAATATATGGGGTCATGATACATTATACTTATGTCTCCAATCACAACTTAAAATCAGTCTGGAGCCAAGCCAAGTGACTTGAATTTGTCCCCAACACACATTATAGGTAATTCCATTAATTGTACTCAGGTTAGCAGTTTATTTTTATTTTTATTTTATTTTTTTATTTTGTTTGGTCCTTCAAGGGAGGGTCTCACTCTAACCCAGGCTGACCTGGAATTCACCATGAAGTCTCAGGGTGGCCTCAAACTCATGGTGATCCTCCTACCTCTGCCTCCGGAGTGCTGGGATTAAAGGCGTGCGCCACCACGCCCCGCTCATTTTGCTTTATTTTTAATAACATGTTGTATAGTAAGGGCACTAGTTACATTATATACAGCCTCATCTACAAATTGAGCCATTTGAGTAAATTAGGTGACTTTTGCCACTGTCATGACAGAAACAGCCAGGATAAAAATAGCAGTAATAAAGTGACTACAAGCATACCAAAAATTATTTAGAAGCCAGGCATGGTGGCGCACGCCTTTAATCCCAGCATTCGGGAGGCAGAGGTAGGAGGATCACCGTGAGTCGAGGCCACCCTGAGACTACATAGTGAATTCCAGATCAGCCCAGGGCCAGAGTGAGAGCCTACTTCAAAAAAAAAAATTATTTAGGTCTGTTGAAATATACTACTTTATCAATTATAGTAAGAGCTCTGGATTCTTTTTTTTTTTTTTTTTTTGCTAGTTTCCATTCATTTTTATTCACATCATAAATTTCCACAGTTACTGAAGACCCATCTACAGTGCCAGAGGGGAGTCTTAGGCCAGAATTAGTATCAATATGCAGCCCTCCAATATAGAAAATTTTTATCACCAAAAGCTGCAGCTGAAGCAAAAGATCTGTTCGTCTGTCTCATGGCCATTTCTACCCATGAGTCAGACCTTGGAAAGTAACAATACATGAGGTTCAGTGTCATCACATAAATGCAGTCATGGACCACAACTGCTGCACTCCACTGCCAAGCACAAGGCAAAGGGCTCACCATTGTCCACTCATCCTTCTCAGTGTCATATCTTTCTACAGTCCTCCGATTAAGTTCTCCACCTACACTATCTCCTCCAATTGCATAGATATAGCCTTCACAGCAAACCAAAGATGGTTTGACTCGGACAAAAAGCATTGGTGTCTTTGGAAACCAGGTATTTTGTTGTGCATCAAACCAGTAAAAGCAATTCACAGTTCTGAAGGCAGTCTGGAGTTTGCTTGTTTTACTGTGATTAGTTTTTGTATTTTTCAGAGGAACTTGGCCCCCTGCAATGTAGATGTCATTATCAGGAGTTACAACTGTCCCAACCTTATGCAAGTCAGCTGGTGGGCTGCATAGCTTATAAACTTTTTCTGCCTGCGGGCTGTAACAGACAGAAGAGTAAAGACTGCAAGGACTGGGCTGGAGAGATGGCTTAGCGGTTAAGCGCTTGCCTGTGAAGCATAAGGACCCCGGTTCGAGGCTCGGTTCCCCAGGTCCCACTTTAGCCAGATGCACAAGGGGGCGCACGCGTCTGGAGTTCGTTTGCAGTGGCTGGAAGCCCTGGCGCGCCCATTCTCTCTCTTTCCCTCTATGTGTCTTTCTCTCTCTGTCTGTCACTCTCAAATAAATAAATACAAAATGAACCAAAAAAAAAAAAAAAAAAAAAAAAGACTGCAAGGATTTTCTGAAGAGGCTTCAATGAAAATCATCATCTCTTCTTTTATCATCCCAAGTCTTGGTTTGAAAAACCTGGGCATGGACTTATAAAGACCCTGAACCACTACAGACTTGTCACTGGGTGGGAGTCCTTGGAACCATGCTCTCTGTGTTACTTCTGAAAGTGCATCAATTCTGATTTGGCTAAGAACAGAAGACAAATACTGGGACCGTGATTCTGTTTTGTATTCTAGCCAGAGCATAGCAGCTTCTCGAACGGTTTCTTCCTTTTCTACATTTAAATTGTCACTACTGAGAATGTCTACCAGTAGGTCATGTGAAAGCTGCATGAAAGCCTCCTGGTGGTACACAGCAGTGAATTTATGCTCCACCATTCTTTTAGCACTTTGTTTCAATTCTTCACAACTGAAGAGATCAGCAAAACTCAACAATCGCACACAATTTTCTGCATTAATTTTTTTGATTAAATAATCCCGACAACGTTGTAACACATCTTCTACCTGTAGGAAGCAGGCTGTTTCATAAAGCTGTTCAACAGTGCTGTCATTTATTGTCAAGTTGCCCGTGTATGCATAAGTTATTATTATCTGTAAGGTGGCAGCATCCACATTTCTCAGGTGTACATGTGTCTGTTTGCTTTCACTTAGTCCACTCATGAACATGGCCCTGAAATAGGAGCTACATGTTGCAAGAGCCATCTTATGACAAGGGAATTCAGTGCCCTCAACAATTAACACTATGTCAGTAAACAACTGTTGTTCATAGAATAATTTCAACTGTTCCAGCAAGGACACAGCATATTCAGAATTGATCTGCTTCTCGTCTTGAGTGGACATGACTATATTCCATTAATATCCCCCAGAGCAGATTTGAAAAGTCAGTCCTGATGGAAGGTCAAATGAATACTGCAGAAATAATATCTGATGTCATCAAAAGTGGCAATTCACTAATGAGTATTTTGTCGCAGGCTTAAATCTTTGCTAGGTCATTCTGTGTTAATTAGGTTCCTCAGAGTTTTTCAACAGTCTCCAGGTATCCTGATCAAAACTGCAATTATTCAGCCCGTCAGTAAAAGAGAAAAATATGGGAGGTAGATTTTGTGGCAACATCTTATGTTCAGTGGATCCTCTGGAAAACTGTCTGGACCTCTCGCTGACTTCCGATGCACCCTGCAGAAGCCCCGGGGTCGCCCTCCTCCGGCCCACCATGTCGCGAACACGCTCCGAGGCGTGGAGTGCAACAGCTTGATTCCCGCGAGGCAGACGCCGGCGGGGACCAGGAACCTTCAGAGCCCCGCGGTGGCCCTCTGGATTCTTTTTTAAGGGAACATTTATTTGTTTATTTATTTATTTATTTGAGTGACAGAGAGAGAGAGAGAGGGATAGAAAGAGAGAGAATGGGCGCGCCAGGGCCTCCAGCCACTGCAAACGAACTCCAGACGTGTGCACCCCTTGTGCATCTGGCTAGTGTGGGTCCTGGGGAATCGAGCTTCGAACTGGGGTCCTTAGGCTTTACAGGCGAGCGCTTAACCGCTAAGCCATTTCTCCAGCCCTTGTTTATTTATTTATTATCTGAGAGAATGGGCGCACCAGGGCCTCCAGCCACTGCAAAGGAACTCCAGATGCATGCATCCCCTTGCACATCTGGCTTACATGGGTCCTGGAGAATCAAACCTGGGTCCTTTGGCTTTTCAGGTAAATGCCTTAGCCACTAAGCCATCTTTCCAGCCCCCCCCCCCGATTCTTTTTTAAAAATATTTTTCTAAGATTTTATTTATTAGAGACAGAGAGAGGGAGATAGAGAGAATGGGCACACCAGGGCCTCTAGCCACTGCAAATGAATTCCAGATGCATGTGCCACCATGTGCATGTGGCTTACATAGGACCTGGAGACTCAAATCTGGATCCTTAGGCTTCTCAGGCATGCGCCTTAACCACTAAGCCATCTCTCCAGCCCTCCCCCCTGCCGCCAGACTCTTTAAAAAAAATATTATTTATTTATTTGAGAGAAAGAGGCAGAGAGAGAGAGAGAGGAAGAGAGGGAGAGAATGGACACACTAGGGCCTCCCACGACTACGAACGAACTCCAACGAACTCTAGATGCACATGCCGCCTTGCGCATCTGGCTTACGTGGGTCCTGGAGAATCAAATTGGGATCCTTTGGCAAATGCCTTAACTGCTAATCCATCTCTCCGGCTCCTTTTTTTTTTTTTTTTTTAGTTAGGCTCTCCCACTAGCCCAGGCTGACTATGTAATTTCACGGTGGCCTCGAACTCACAGTGATCCTCCTACCACTGCCTTCCGAGTGCTGGGATTAAGCGTTCACCACAACACCCGGCCCCATAGGATATTTTGATACTCAGGATGCGGTTCTGTAAGAACAGAGAGTGGGGCAAAGGAGGCTGAAACAAATGGGTTGTTTCTTTGCATGTGCATAACTACTGGGAACCAAAATTCAGCTTGGCTGGTTTTTAAGTGGAATCAAGCCTGTGGCTTGAGTGTAAGGCATAAATCCATGCATATTGGCAAGTGAATGGACCAATAATTGACTTCTGAGGGTGAAATGTGGGTAACATTAAATTGCCTGTTAATTTCAGGGGGCTCATGCCTCATAGCGAAGAAGTGACATTATTAAAAATGTGTAAAGAGGGCTGGAGAGATGGCTTAGCAGTTAAGGCATTTACCTGCAAAGCCAAAGGATCCTGGTTCAATTCTCCAGAACCCACATAAGCCAGATGCACAAGGTGGCACATGTGTCTGGAGTTCATTTACAGTGGCTGTAGGCCCTGGTGCACTCATTCTCTTTCTGTTTACCTCTCTCTTTCTCAAATACATTAAATATATTTTTAAAAAATGGGGAAAGAAACTGGGCTTGGTGGCATAATCTATGTCGAAAAAACAAAAAATTTGGGAAAGATAGATCTATCCATGTAATAGATAAAGGGAGGTCAGCAATGAAAGCCCACTATACATTCCCTTTTGACCTGGGTAAATACATTACCACTCAGGAGATGACTGCCACCGTGTCCACAGCATAGTGGAAGGGTTTTGGATTGTCCTGACACAGTCAGAACCACCTCAGCGTGATGGGAAAGTTTCTTCAGACTCCCTCAGTCACAATAGGGCCTTCCTGGTCGGCAGCAAGAGTGGAAGGCTGGTCAGGATTGGGTTACTCGGAGTTTGACCAGCCATGAGACCATCTTTTTGAACATTAAAAAAATTAAGGCTGGCCATGATGGTGCACGCCTTTAATCCCAGCACTCAGGAGGCAGAGGTAGGAGGATTGCTGTGAGTTTGAGGCTACCCTGAGACACCATAGTAAATTCCAGGTCAGCCTGGGCTAGAGTGAGACCCTACCTCGAAGAACAAAACAACAACAACAAAAATAATTAAAAGTAATGATAGGGCCGGGCGTGGTGGTGCATGCCTTTAATCCCAGCCTTGGGGAGGCAGAGGTAGGAGGATTGCCATGAGTTCAAGGCCACGCTGAGACTACATAGTGAATTCCAGGTCAGCCCAGGCCAGAGTGAGAGCCTACCTCCAAAAACAAAAACAAAAAAATGCATTAAAAAAAAGTAATGATAGGGAGGGAGGGCATTACCATGAGATATTGTTTATAATCATGGAAGTTGTTAATAAAAAAAAATAGTAATGATAGCAGCACTTTAGTCATGGGTGACTTTGGCCTTATCCCATATTCCCCCTTCTTTTTTTTTTTTTTTTTGGTTTTTCGAGGTAGGGTCTCACTCTGGTCCAGGCTGACCTGGAATTAACTCTGTCATCTCAGGGTGACCTTGAACTCATGGCAATCCTCCTACCTCTGCCTCCCGAGTGCTGGGATTAAAGGCGTGCGCCACCACGCCCGGCTCCCCTTCTTTTTGTTTAAATAACATGGTGGGTTTTTTTGGGGGGGGTTGTGAGGTAGGGTCAAACTCTGGTCCAGACCGACCTGGAATGTAGTCTCAGGGTGGCCTCGAACTCACAGTGATCTTCTTACCTCTGCTTCCCAAGTGCTGAGATTAGTGTCATGAGCCACCACACCTGGATAACAGTTTTTAATATACCATCCATGTGTCCTTTTTGATCTAAAACATATCTTGTTTTTTTTTAATCTTAGGACTGAGGAGGCAAAGGTAGGTAGATTGCTGTAAGTCTGAGGCCTGCCTGAGACTACATAGTGAATTTCAGATCAGCTTGGCACTGAGAGTGAGCACATACCTTGAAAAAACAAAAAAAAAAAATTTTGTTGTTGTAATAAGCATGAACAAGCATAAAGTTATAACTTTAGTGATTTATTATAAGCCTGAACTTAGCAATTTAGTTATTAATTTTTTTTGTTTTTTGTTTGTTTTTGTTTTTGAGGTAGTGTCTCACTCTAGCCCAGGATGATCTGGAATTCACTCTGTTGTCTCAGGGTGGCCTCGAACTCACAGCAATACCTCTGCCTCCCAAGTACTAAGATTAAAGGCGTGTGCCACCATAGCTGACTTCAATTTAGTTATTAATGTTTATCCATGTACTTTTGAACATTCAATGGACATAAATTTAGTTACACACAAATCAAACTACATGAAATATAAACAGAGCAGCATAACAAGTGGCTGGTGATAACATAATTGATCTTTAATTTTAAAAACATATTTTATTTTACCCCACTTTTATTTAATATAGTACTGAAAGTCTTAGCCATAGCAATAAGGCAAGAGATGCACATAAAAGGGATACAAATTGGAAAGGAAGAGATCAAGTTATCATTATTTGCAGATGACATGATTCTATATATAAAGGACCCTAAAGACTCTACCAGCAAACTGTTAGAGTTGATAAACACCTACAGCCATGCAGCAGGATACAAAATAAATACACAGAAATCAGTAGCCTTCCTCTATGCTAACAACAAACACACAGAGGATGAAATCAGAGAATCACTCCCATTCACAATTGCATCAAAAAATAAATAAATAAATAAATAAATAAATAAATAAAGTACCTTGGAATAAACCTAACTAAGGAAGTAACAAATCTCTACAATGAGAACTTTAAAACTCTCAAGTGAGAAATTGCAGAAGACACTAGAAAGTGGAGAAATATCCCTTGTTCCTGGATTGGAAGAATCAATATTGTGAAAATGGCAATCTTACCTAAAGCAATCTACACATTTAATGCAATCCCTATCAAAATTCCAAAGGCTTTCTTCATGGAAATAGAAAAAACAATAAAAAAATTCATTTGGAATCACAAAAAACCTCGAATATATAACATAATACTGAGCAACAAAAAAGAGGCTGGTGGTATCACCATACCTGATTTTAACCTATACTACAGAGCCATAGTAACAAAAACAGCATGGTACTGGCACAAAAACACACATGTAGATCAGTGGAACAGAATAGAGGACCCAGATGTAAGCCCAAGTAGCTATAGCCACCTAATATTCGATAAAAATGCCAAAAATACTCATTGGAGAAGAGACAGCCTCTTCAGCAAATGGTGTTTTGAAAACTGGATATATATCTGCAGAAGGATGAAAATAGATTCTTCTCTCTCACCATGCACAAGAATTAAGTCCAAATGGATTAAAGACCTTAACATCAGACCGGAAACTCTGAAACTGCTAGAGGAAAAAGTAGGGGAAACCCTTCAACATATTGGTCTTGGCAAAGACTTTCTGAATACAACCCCAATTGCTCAGGCAATAAAACCACAGATTAACCACTGGGACCTAATGAAATTACAAAGATTTTGCACCGCAAAGGACACAGTGAAAAAAGCAAAGAGGCAACCTACAGAATGGGAAAAAATCTTCGCCAGCTATATATCTGATAAAGGATTAATATCTAGGATATACAAAGAACTCAAAAAGTTAAATAATAAGGAATCAAACAAGCCAATCAAAAAATGGGCTATGCAATTCAAGGTTAAGCCCAGAATCCTATAAAATTCTCTCATAAATTCTGTGGAGATGAATGTTTTAAAAGATGCTAATGCTATCTTAAATTTCTCATAGGAATTACAACCACAAATAACTGAAGCTGCACAGTGCCAAACTGCATTAATAGTGTATTTCTGACCGCAGTGCAGCCTGGTCCCGGTGTGCTCTGACATATAATTCCTTTAAGGAATTTAGTATCTAAACAAAAGTTGTTTTCTTTTAGTCAAAAAATGTGATGTAATCTACAATGAACATATATTTATTATTTTGTTCTTGGTGTTTATTTAACTTTCTGGTAAGCAAACAGCCCAAAGCTTTAAACCAAACAATTTCATACATTTCAAAATAGATTACTGCTACGTCCACGGCGACCTCGCCTGTGTAGCAAGCAGAGATACTTCTGTACTGGATGAGAGCTGAGGACAGAGGGCCAGCACTCCTCGGAGGGATGCCCCCGGTGACCCCTTGGCAGTCAGTTACTGTAAAGGTTCCTGCTGCCCATGAAGTCACGACGACCTAATTGCTGGCGCCAATGCTGTTTCTTTCCTGCTTTCTTCTAGCTGTTTGTCTAAGAACAGCTAATTCAACACTTATTAGTAATCATACACGCAATCAGAGTACAAGAAACAATCTAAGCATTGAATGTGCCCCTCCTATGATTAGGGCAATGGAGAGAATGTATAACTCTACTAGGAATAAAAAATTAACTCTAAAACAGTTTTTAGATGGTGTAGAGTAGAAACAGCTTATGATGTTTGAGAACGATACTGAGCCTGAGAATATGAAAGTAGAAATGTTGATCGGTAGTGTTCATAAGAAACATGACAGTTCTACAGAAAAGGAGTTGTAAAACTTAGACATTCCCACCAGGAAACTTCCTGGGGGATATGTTCAGTACTTGATCAAGGGCTAATAGTAGACTCCCAGAGCTGGGAACTACCTAGATCCACTCCCCTATGAGGGAGGATATGATGAATTCGGTAATAGATGGGTGAATTATGAAGAAATAAGGAGGCTATGGCATTCTCTTCCATTTATGGGAACGCTTAACAAGAAAGCGTAAGCCTTGGTGTTTATACAGTCCTTGGGGTATAAGAAATAAGTAACCTGTTATTCACCTTATACCCTTTACCCTAGTTTCTGTTCGTATAAAGTTGTGGTCAATGGTGCGAGACATGCTTCTCAGAAAATGGGTACATTTCCTGCCTGATCAACATTACATGTATGCTTACAATAGAACAATACTCAAGATTGTTTAGATTAATGATTTCTGAGATCACTTGTTGGCTTGCTAAGTTTCCCTGTTCAATCTGTATAAAATCTTCATGAAACCTTCAGTAAATTGCAGCAGCATATTCTACCTAGAGTGTGTCTGTCTGTCATTTCCTCGCCGAATCCCGAGTTCTCCTTGAGCCTTCGCCCTTGTTCTCCCTCGGTCCTGATCTCCCCGAGAGTCAGTCCGCGGCAGATTACCACACCAAAGGTAATTGGAGGCATATCTGAATAACCTGTTTTTCACTTTATGATTTCTCAACTTTTTATAATTGCTTGTTTTACATTGATTTTTCCTGTGACCATTTAAAAAAAATGGGCTATGGAGCTAAATAGAGAGTTCTCAAAGGAAGAAATACAAATGGCATATAAGCATCTAAAAAAATGTTCTATGTCACTAGTCATCAGGGAAATGCAGATTAAAACTACATTGAGATTCCATCTCACTCCTGTCAGATTGGCCACCATCATGAAAACAAATGATCATAAATGTTGGCGGGGATGTGGAAAAAGAGGAACCCTTCTGCACTGCTGGTGGGAATGCAATCTGGTCCAGCCATTGTAGAAATCAGTGTGGAGGTCCCTAAAACAGCTAAAGATTGATCTACCATATAACCCAGCTATAGCACTCCTAGGCATATATCCTAAGGACTCATCTCATTTCCTTAAAAGTACATGCTCAACCATGTTTATTGCTGCTCAATTTATAATAGCTGGGAAATGGAACCAGCCTAGATGTCCTTCAACAGATGAATGGATAATGAAGATGTGGCACATTTATACAATGGAGTTCTACTCAACGGTAAAGAAAAATGAAGTTATGAAATTTGCAGAAAAATGGATGGACCTGGAAAGTATTATACTAAGTGAGGTAACCCAGACCCAGAAAGCCAAGCGCCACATGTTCTCTCTCATATGTGGATCCTAGCTACAGATGACTGGGCTTCTGCGTGAGAATGAAAATACTTAGTAGCAGAGGCCAGTAAGTTAAAAAGGAGACATAAAGGGTAGAGAAAGGAAGGGAGGAGGATACTTAGTAGGTTGATATTGTATATATGTAATTACAATGATTGTAATGGGGAGGTAATATGATGGAGAATGGAATTTCAAATGGGAAAGTGTGAGGGAGGGAATTACCATGGGATATATTTTATAATCATGGAAAATGTTAATAAAAATTTAAAAAAAAAGAAACGAGGTTTTTATAGGGACAATCAAGTTAAAATGAGGGCATTAAAGTAGACTGTAATCCAGTTTAAAAAAAAAAGGAATAATTTACATTTTAAACAGTGTATATTGTTTTTGTTTTTGTTTTTGTTTTTGAGGTAGGGTTTCATTTTAGCCCAGGCTGACCTGGAACTCACTATGTAGTCTCAGGGTGGCCTTGAACTCACTGCCATCCTCCTACATCTGCCTCCCAAGTGCTGGGATTAAAGGCGTGTGCCACCACACCAGGCTCAGTGTATATATCTTTTATGTTTGTTAATTATATGCCTATCATTCAAAACCACAAATAAATACTTTATACAATTACAGAAATAATGTACTTTACAAAAATGCTTCTAAATCTGGTTCTTTTAGATAGTTTGTTCCTAACATCTGTAGTAGAAAAAAATAACTTAATATGGTTTGCCAAAAATGTATAGATTAAATAATCATTTTTATTTAAGAAAGAGGCAGATAGATATTAGGCACATCAGAGTCTCTAGCCAATGCAAGCAAATTCCACACACATGTGCCAGGTTGGTACTAGGAAATCAAGGAGCTGGGCATGGTGGTGCACGTCTTTAATCCCAGGGAGGCAGAGGTAGGAGTTCGAGGCCACCCTTGATTTACATAGTAAATTGCAGGTCAGCCTGAGCTAGAGTGAAACCCTGCCTCAAAAACAAACAAACAAGCAAAAAAAAGGCTGGAGGGATGGCTTAGTGGTTAAGTGCTTGCCTCTGAAGCCTAAGGACCCCGGTTTGAGGCTCGATTCCACAGGACCCACGTTAGCCAAATGCACAGGGGCGCACACATCTGGAGTTCGTTTGCAGTGGCTGGAGGCCCTCGCGGGCACATTCTTTCTCTCTATCTGCCTCTTTCTCTCTCTGTCTGTCGCTCTCAAATAAATAAATAAAAATAAACCAAAGAATTAAATTTAGAAAAAGAAGCCAGACATGGTGGCACATGCCTTTAATCTCAGCACTCTTGAGACAGAGGTAGGAGGAGAATTGCTGTGAGTTTAATGCCATCCTGAGACTACATCATGAATTCTAGGACAGCCTGGGCCAGAGGCAGACCCTACCACCTTGCGAAAAAAAGGGGGGGGCTGGAGAGATGGCTTAGCGGCTAAAATGCTTGCCTGTGAAGCCTAAGGATCCAGGTTAAATTCTCCAAGTCCCACATAAGCCAGATGCACAAGGTGGCACATGCATCTGGAGCTTATTTGCATTGGCTAGAGGCCCTTGTGGGCCCATTCTCTCCCTCTCTCTCTCTGTATTTAATAAATAAATAATATTAAAAAACAAAAGAAGAAGTGGGGAATCGAATCCAGGTCCTTAGGCTTTGCAGGAAAGTGCCTTCACTACTGAGCCATCTCTTCAGCCCTAAATGTAATGTTTTAAAACTTTTTTATTGACAACTTCCATAATTATAGGCAATAAACCATGATAATTCCCTTCCCTGCTTTTCCATTCACAAATCTACCCTCCATCATATCCCCTCCCCCTCTCAATTAGTCTTTTTTATTTTGGTTTCATCATCTTTTCCTCCTATTACAAGAGTCTTGTGTAGGTAGTGCCAGGCACTGTGAGGTCATGGATATCCAGGCCATTTTGTGTCTGGAACACTGCATTGTGAGCACTCCTACCCTCCCTTTGGCTCTTACATTCTTTCTGCCACCTCTTCCACAATGGACCCTGAGCTTTGGAAGGTATGATAGAGATGTCTCACTCTTGTGTCACTTTTTTTTTTTTTTTTTGCTTGTTTGTTTGTTTTGTTTTGTTTTCTGAGGTAGGGTCTCGCTCTAGCCCAGGCTGACCTGGAATTCACTATGTAGTCTCAGGGTGGCCTCAAACTCATGGCAATACTCCTACCTCTGCCTCCCAAGTGCACCACCAGCCAGGCCTCTGTCACTTCTCAGCACTATGGTGCCTTTTGAGTCATCCCAGTGGTTACCACCATCTGAAAAGAGAAGCTTCTCTGACCAAAAGTATGAGTAGCATTAATATATGAGTATAACATTAAGAAAAGTGCTTACAGGACAGTTGGGTGGACATAATACATGCATTTAGCCAGACAATAGCAGGTGTTACACTCTTAGGTCTCATGACCCCCCCCCCGCCATAAGCTTTTGACTAGGTTTTCAGTACCATGCATGTATTCCCTCCTGTGGAGTGGGCCCTCAGTCCAATTAGAGAGTGATGGGTTTCCTCCATAATAGGCATGCCACTATTGCACTTGTTGACTCATTTGGCCTGGGTGGCCAGTCTTAGGGCTTGCAATATCCACTTTTTTTTTTTATTTGACAGAGGGGGAGAGAGAGAGAGAATGGGCATGCCAGGTCCTCCAGCCACTGCAAATGAACTCCAGACACCTGTGCCCCCTTGTGCATCTGGCTACATGGGTCCTGGGTAATTGTACCTGGGTCCTTTGGGTCTGCAGGCAAGTACCGTAATTGCTAAGCCATCCTCGCAGCCCTCAATTTTGTTTATCACCAGTCTTTCCCTAGTTCCCATCTATAAACTAGTTGAAATTTGAGGTAGGATCTAACTCTTTTCCAGGTTGGCCTTCCACTCACTTTGGCCTGCCTCCATATACACAGAAATCTTTTTACTTTTGTCTTTCTTTCTTTTTTTATTTTTTGTTTTCATTTTAGAAAGAGAGAGAAAACTGGCATGCCAGTGTCTCATCCACTGCAGTTGAACTCCAGACACTTGAGAGAGACACCTAGTGAGCATGTGCAACCTTGTGCTTGCCTCACCTTTGTGTGTCTGGCCTGAAGAGTAGAACATGGGTCCTTAGGTTTTTCAGGCAAGCTTACCTGCTAAGTCATCTCTCCAGCCCCTAAGTTGCAACTTTATATCTTTTGAGATGTAAGACTCAATAACATGAAAGATCACCAGTGAAGGTTAGCTTGGTCTAGCAAACCCTACCTTGAAAAACAAAACATAGCCAGGCGTCGTGGCACATGCCTTTAATCCCAGCACTCAGGAGGCAGAGGTAGGAGGATCACCATGAGTTCGAGGCCACCCTGAGACTACATAGTGAATTCCAGGTCAGCCTGAACTACAACGAGACTCTACCTCAAAAAAAAAAAAAAAAAAAAAAAAAGGAAAAAATATATATCTTTTTCTGTGTGTCTGAAGACAGCCTAAGCTAGAGTAAGACCCTACCTTGAAAAAAAAACAACTAAGTAAATTAATGAAATTGGGACTGGAGAAATGGCTCTGAGGTCAAGATGCTTGCCTGCGAAGCCTAATGACCTGGGTTCAATTCCCCAGTACACATGTAAAGCCAGATGCACAGAGTGGCGCATGCATCTGCAGTTAATTTGCAGTGGTTGAAAGCCCTGGCATGTGCATTCTCTTTTCTATCTTTCTCTGCTTGCGAGTAATATATAAATAAAATATTTAGTGGGGAGGGAATTATCATGATTTATTGTCTATAATTATGAAAATTGTCAATAATAAAAAATTAAGATGAAATTTAAAAAAATAAATAAAATTACAGGCTGAAAACAATTGCAGATAGCTCAGCAGTTAAGGTGCTTACTTGCAAAGACTGACAGCCCATGTTTGATTCCTAAGTACCCCCATAAAGCCAACACACAAAGCGGCACATGCCTCTAGTTTGTTCACAGTGGCAGGAGGCTCTGTTGCAACCATGTTCTCTGTGTTTCAAATATACATATATATATATATTTTTTTTTTTTTTTAAATTACAGGCCAAGTGCCAGGCATGATGGTGCACATTTTTAATCCTATCACTTGGGAGGCAGAGATAAGAGGATCCCTAGGAGTTTGAAGCCAGCCTAAGACTACACAGTGAATTCCAGGTCAGCCTGGGTCAGAGCAAAACAAAAAGATGTGATGCACATCTTTAATCCCAACACTTGGGAGATTTATGTATAGTTTTCTCTGTGGTCTGTTGAAGTTTTCATGTTAGTTGGGCATGATGGCACACGCCTTTAATCCTAGCACACAGAAGGTAGTGGTAGGAGGATTACCATGAGTTCGAGGCCACCCTGAGACTACACAGTGAATTCCAGGTCAGCTTGGACTAGATGAAACCTGACTTTGGTGGGGGAAGGGATGTTAGCAAAAATTGTGAAGAAGAAATTAGGAATTAACAATCAATTTAGATTTACCATTTGACATATAACCCAGAACTTCAAGTAGATGACAGCACTCTTTAGCCCTGTCCAGTGTCTCTTGTCATTTCCAGGCTTGGTGGCACACACCTTTAAACCCAGCACTTGGGAGGCAAAGGTAGGAGGATTGCCATAAGTTCAAAGCCACTCTGAGACTATATAGTAAATTCCGGGTCAGCCTGAGCTAGATGAGACCCTACCTCGAAAAAACAAAAAATAAATAAATAAATAAATAAATAAATAAATAAATGCAGAGGAGGAAGAAGTAATGGTGGTTTGGTTACACTAACTTATCCATGCTAATGGCTTGGCTGGTTGTTTGGTTGTCAGGAAAGTCTTCAGGGCAGAGGTAGCACTGCATCTTGCTGGATAGATGATAGTTCAATGACAATAGTCCCTAGGTTCACTTGAAAAGCTGTGAGGCACTTAATGTACCTGAATATGAGGATTCCCTAGGGCCTAAGTGGCCAACTCAAATAGCTAGGGGTCCCAAGAAAGAATGTGGATGAGTTATTGAGACTTGGGTGCACATTCATTTACACACATATTCCTCTTGGTTGCTTGGCAGGTGTATACTTTTTTTTTGAGGCAAGCCCAACAAATTGACTTTTTTGTTTAATGTGAGAGAAAGACAGAGAGAGAATTGGTATACTAGGGCCTCCAGCCACGGCAATCGAACTCCAGACATGTGTGCCCCTTGTGTGCATGTGCAACTTTGCACACTTGCATCACTGTGCATCTGGTTTATGTGGAAACTGGAGAGTCAAACATGAGTCCTTTTTTTGTTTGTTTGTTTGTTTTGTTTCTTGAGATAGGGTCTCACTCTGGCCTACGCTGACCTGGGATTCACTATGTAGTCTCAGGGTGGCCTCAAACTCATGGTGATCCTCCTACCTCTGCCTCCCGAGTGCTGGGATTAAAGGTGTGTACCACCACACCCGACTTCCTTTAGGCTTTTAATATTTTATTTTATTTATTTGAGAGAGAGAGAGAGAGAGAGAATGAGAATAAGCATGCCAGGGCCTCTCGCCCTGCAAATGAGCTCCAGAAATATGTGCCACCTTGTATATCGCAGACAAATGCCTTAACAGCTAAACCATCTCTGCAGCCCCAGGTGTGCACTTAAAAATTTTTTTGTTTATTTTTATTTACTTGAGAGCAACAGACAGAGAGAGAAAGAGGCAGAGAGAAAGAGAGAATGGGTGTGCCAGGGTCTCCAGCCATTGCAAATGAACTCCAGGTGCATGCACCATCTTATGCATCTAGCTTACGTGGGCCCTGGGGAATTGAGCCTTGAACCAGGGTCCTTAGGCTTCACAGGCAAGCACTTAACTACTAAGCCATCTCTCCACCCCCCTGGTCTACACTTTTTTTTAAAGTATTTATTTATTTTGGGGCTGGAGAGATGGCTTAGCAGTTAAGGCAAATGAATGCTAGACCCATGCACCACTATATGCATCTGGCTTTAGATGGGAACCTAGAAATCAAACCTGGGTTATCAGGCTTTTCAAGCAAGCACTTTTAACCATTGAATTATCTCTCCAGCCCCAGGAGTGAACTTTTGAAGAAGAAACTGGTTCCAAACTTGGGCATGGTGGCACATGTCTTTAATCCCAGCACCCTAATTGCTATGAGTTCAAGGCCAGGCTGAGACTGCATAGTGAATTAGTGAATTCCAAGTCAGCCTGGGCTAGAGTGAGACCCAACCACAAAAAGGTGGTGGGGGGGACTGGAGAGATGGCTTAATGGTTAAAAGTGCTTGTTTGCAGCTGGGCATGGTGGTGCACGCCTTTAATCCCAGCACTCAGGAGGCAAAGGTAAGTGGATTGCCATGAGTTCGAGGCCACCCTGAGACTCCATAGTGAATTCCAGGTCAGCCTGGGCTAGAGTGAGACCCTACCTTGAAAAAAAAAAATGCTTGCTTGCAAAGCCTGACAACCCAGGTTTGATTCCTAGGTTCCCATATAAACCATATGCACAAGGGGCACATGCATCTGAAGTTTGTTTACAGTGGCTGAAGGCCCTGACGTGTCCATTCTCTCCCTTTCTCACTGCCTCTTTCTCTGTATCAAATAAATAAATAAAATACATTGAAGAAGAGGAGGAGGAGGAAGAAGAGGAAGGAAAAAAGAAATGGTGGTGCACGCCTTTAATCCCAGGGTTTAGGAGACAGAGGTAGGAGGATTGCCATGAGTTCAAGACCACCCAGGGAATACATAGTGAGTTCCAGATCAGCCTAGGCTAGAGTGAAACCCTACCTCAGAAAAAAAGAAAAGAAAAATTAAAAAAAAGAAACCTGGTCTCAGAAAAAACTACTTATATGAAAAAATAAAAAATCGGGGCCAGGTATGTACATCCAACAGCACTCATTCCAAAGTCTCCTCTAAACCAAACTATATGTGAGTTTAAGGCCAATGTATGCTGTTTAGGGAGACACTGTCTTAAAAAGAATGAAAAGAGAAAATAGTGCAAGCAGACCAGCTGTCCCTGATATTTAGAGACCGGGAGGTCCTTGAGCAAACAGAGACACAACCCGGTCTAAAGGGCTCAGCTCTGGGTGCAAGTGTGCTTCTAGCTCTGGGGTTTCAAAAGAAACTGGTGGATACACCTGTGAGGTGTCCCGGGAGAAGAAGGCTGGTGGGCACAGGGAGCCTGTGGCCCGGGGCGCTCCCCATCTGCACTTGGAGCCCACCAAGTATCCCGCTCAGGTGATAAGCACCACTTTGTGGCCCCAGCACAGAAGGCTGCCACCACCGTTCCCCTCCAATGTCTGACCGCCGCCAGGGCCAGGATCTCTAAGATCCCAACTTCCTTCAGCCTTCGTGGACCCCACCTCTGCTGGGATGTCTTGGGGGCTTCGACTGCTGTCACTGTCACCTGTGAATGCAAGAGATACATCCCCCGGAAAGAATCAAGAGTGCTTCCTTAGGATCAAAGCAGAAGACCAGTGTGCCACTTGTAGTGAGGCCCCAGGAACAAGGCTGGCCAAGCCGAGTCGCTGGCGTGCTGACAAGGTCTTCCATCTGATGGGCAGGAGGCAGAGAGACCCGCTGACGCTGACTCCCCCAGGGTGGGCTCACCACCAGCCAGCACCTTCTGTCCCGGCAGGATGATCTAGGGACTGAAAACATAAAGGCGTAGACCTTGCTACCCTTGGAATGTTGACCACTCAGGATCTAAAAGAAAGCTCTATGCTAAGGAGTTATGGAATGCATAAGAAAGTCAATGGCACTCAGTAAGAACACTGAGTGAGGAACACTATGCAGGAAGAAACCTTTCACAGAAAGATAGGCAGGGAAGCTGGACCGTGGTGGCACATGCTTTTAATCCCAGCACTAGGGAGGCAGAGGTAGGACAATTGCTGTGAGTTTGAGGCCACCCTGAGACTACACAGTGAATTCCAGGTCAGCCTGGAAACCCTACATCAAAAAAAAAAAAAAAAAAAAGGAAAAAAAAAGAAAGCTAGGCAGGGAGAAGCTTAGGCTGACAGTAAACTCATCCAGTAGAGCATGCCTGAGATAGACTGCCAAAATGGCCAAATAAGAGACTTTTCGAAGTAGCTGCCCTGGAGCTGTAAGTGCATTTTCTCCTCTTAAGTCACAATACCAAATAGGAAAAATGATCTACAAGTGCCCCATGTGCACGTAATTTTTCTCTGAGAAAGCAGATCTTTTTATTTTTGGTTTTTCTCAGGGTGGCCTGAGATCCTCCTACCTCTGCCTCCCAAGTGCTGAGATTAAAGGCATGCCACATACAGTGAGAGCAGATCTTTTTTTGTTTTGTTTTGTTTTGTTTTTCAAGGTAGGGTTTCACTCTAGCCCAGGCTGACATGGAATTTACTCTGTATTCCCAGGGTGACCTTGAACTCACGACAATTCTCCTACCTCTGCCTCCCAAGTGCTGAGATTAAAGGCGTGCGCCACCACACCTGGCTAGAGCAGATCTTTTTTTTTTAAATATTTTTTTTTGTTCATTTTTTATTTATTTATTTGAGAGCGACAGACACAGGGAGAAAGACAGATAGAGGGAGAGAGAGAATGGGTGCGCCAGGGCTTCCAGCCTCTGCAAACGAACTCCAGACACGTGCGCCCCCTTGTGCATCTGGCTAACGTGGGACCTGGGGAACCGAGCCTTGAACCGGGGTCCTTAGGCTTCACAGGCAAGCGCAAAGAGCAGATCTTTTTATGCATCAGAAAAATTCACACAGCTGAGAAGCCCCATAAATGTGAAAAGTGTGATAAGGGCTTCTTTCATATATCAATGGCGGTGGCCAGGCAGCTGCAGCAGTCAGCTCTGGAGTGTGACGTTGATGGGACTCTTGCAAAGCTGCGGAACCTGAGACTTCCTTTGGCAAAGCCGGGCGTCTTTCAGCGACCTCCTAGATGCCTGCTGCCCGACAGTCTGCTACTGCTGTCTCTGTCTTGGAAGTATAAGAAGTATACTGTTGCTCATTTTTGCTTTCATTTTCCCCTTCTCAGTAGTAATAGGGAATCCAATTCAGGTGTGTTTATACAGTCACCAATGATTATACAGGAAAAGAATGTTTCTGCAGACATTTATAAGGCTGTAATGTTTAAACAGATTATGGATCATGAAACTATGACTCATCTGAATGAACAAAGTTTCTCAACTCCACAAATGTATATTCCACTTAATGAGATATGTTCCTCACAATGCTACATGCCTTACCAATTGTTCCCAAGAAACATTACTTACAAGAAAATTCTTGTCAAGATGATTATAGGAATTAATGGGCACATTTCCTGAACCTACAGATAACTTACTGGACAAGGAGCCTGAAATGCGAAGGAGCAAAAATAAACATCTTTCAAATAATCTGGTTGGGCCCACACAAGGAAGTAAAGCAGAATATGTAACTTTCAGAATTAACAATAGAATTTGCTAGGTTCCTAAAGGGAAGACAGCAATGCAAAACACTGGTTGGATACATCAACCTTTACCATATACAGGAGCATACATTAATGGAGTAAGGATGGTCTGGAAAGATGGGAAAAGTGTTAAATATCAAAGTCTTCCTTTTATGGGTAGACTTGCAAGGTCAAGACCAAACTAAAATGGAGCAACAAAGAAAGGTCACAGACAATAAAATCAGTACTGGATTAGAAATAGAGAAACAAAAGCCAGGCATGGTGGCGCATGCCTTTAATTCCAGCACTCAGGAGGCAGAGGTAGGAGGATCGCGTGAGTTCGAGGCCATCCAGAGACTACATAGTGAATTCCAGGTCAGCCTGGGCCAGAGTGAGACCCTACCTCAAAAAAAAAAAAAAAAAGAGAGAAACATACTGTTATCGAAGCTAGAAGATAATACTATGTAGAGAGTGGCTAACACTGCCCTTTCTATTTCCATGAAGAATGCTTTTGGAATTTTGATAGGGATTGCATTAAATGTGTAGATTGCTTTTGGTAAGATTGCCATTTTCACAATATTGATTCTTCCAATCCAGGAACAGGGGATGTTTCTCCAATTTCTAGTGTCTTCTGCAATTTCTCACTTGAGTGTTTTAAAGTTCTCATTGTAGAGATTCTTTACTTTCTTGGTTAGGTTTATTCCAAGGTACTTTATTTTTTTTGATGCAATTGTGAATGGGAGTGATTCTCTGATTTCATCCTCTGCATAACACTGCCCTTTCTGAGGTTAAAAAAAAAAAAAAAAAAAGTAATCACCTTACAGCTGCAAGAGCTACCTGCCAGGGTTCTGGGCTAGTTTCCATGAGCCTGGGTAAGATATTAACCAGCTTGCAATCCTTGACTTTCTTGTTTAAGATGTTATCAGAAAGTCTATGGGGCAAGAGGTTCATGAGTTAAGCAGTAGCTAGGGAAAACAAGGGAAGAGGAATATTATGCAAGATTTCTTGGAGAATAGAAGCCACATGAATAAGTTACTATATCTTTTTTGCAAAAAAATGTAATGCATAAATAAAGAAGCAGAGTTTTGCTCTGCATCCAGCATGCTTCACTTGAACAACTGGCCCAAATCATTTCCTCACAACGCCAACTCCACCCGCCCCCTTCGTGTTCTACAACCCGCTGAGGCTGGACCTCGGCATATCAGAACTTCATATTCATTGGTGAGACCACACAAGAGAGGTTTATAAATGTGATGATTGTGGTAAGGATTTTAGCATAACAACAAAACTTAATAGACCAAAGAAAACCCACACAGTGGAGAAGCCCTATAAATGTTACGAGTGTGGCAAAGCCTTCGATTGAAGCTCCCGTCTTCAAATCCATGTGAGAGTCCATACTGGAGAGAAGCCCTGAGACTGCAGTGAGTATGGTAGGGGCTTCAGTAACAGTTCCTGTCTTTGCACCAGAGTTTATCACACTGGGGAGAAGCCCTTCAAATGTGAAGAGTGTGGGAAAGCTCTTAGGCATACCTCCAGCGTCTGCATGCATCAAAGAGTCCACATTGGAGAGAAACCCTATAAATGTTACGAGTGTGGGAAGGCCTTCAATCAGAGCTCAAGCTCTGCATCCACCAGAGAGTGCACACAGGGGAGAAACCTTTTAAGGGTGAAGAGTGTGGCAAGGCCTTCAGTCAAAGTACAAGCCTCTGTATCCACCAGAGAGTACACACCAAGGACAGAAACCATCTCAAACTATCAGTTATATAAGACATTTTACTAAGAGTTAAAAATCTTCAAACCCAGCCACGTGTGGTGGCGCATGCCTTTAATCCCAGCACTCGGGAGGCAGAGGTAGGAGGATCGCTGTGAGTTCGAGGCCACCCTGAGACTACATAGTGAATTCCAGGTCAGCCTGGGCCAGAGTGAGACCCCCCTACCTTGGAAAACAAACAAACAAAATCTTCAAACCCATAAGTGCCACTAGGAAGGAAAACTCTGTACCCACCTGCATTGACCCCAGGAACGTTTACAGCAGTTCCCAGCAGAACTGAGGCAGGTGAGGTGAGGTTGGTGTTCTCATTCATCAGTTCACACCAACTGTACCCAACAACTTGATTCTGAACATGGAATCCCTCTGTATGCATCCTGGGGTGTGTCTGTCATGGGTATGGTGGTTCCTGGGATTCTGGTTATGCCTCAGTAGTTGAAATAGTTCTCCAAACCTATGAGCAATGCCTGACCTGAGTCACCACCTGCCTGTGCTGTGCTGTGCTTACAAGTGACCCCAGACACCCCCTTTGGGAGCTCATGCCCATTCCTCTCAATTCAAGCCCACTGGTCATTCAATGCATTTGAAGATGGACAGCTCCTGTGAAGACTGAGTTCTGGTACTTCTGAGATTGCCACTTGACAGTCCTGACATAAGTTTCCATGTGTCCTGTTATTTCTGAACACACTTTACCTTATAGTCTCAGAGTACGCATAAAGCCCACCCCTTCCTAGATGGCATTGAGTTTCATTTTAGAGTTTAGGTGAATCATAATATCCACTCACAGCCTATCAGGAAATCACTGGCAGACATGCATGGCCTGGAGCTTGAGTTTTATGGAGTCTGATGATAACTGTATCTATGTTAGACTGATTTTTCTTCCTTTCTTTTTTTTTTTTTTTTTTGGTTTTCGAGGTAGGGTCTCACTCTAGTCCAGGCTGACCTAGAATTCACTATGGAGTCTCAGGGTGGCCTCGAACTCACAGTGATCCTCCTACCTCTGCCTCCCCAGTGCTGGGATTAAAGGCATGCACCACCACGCCAGGCTAGGCTGATTTTTCTAGTGGCTGCATCATGTGTCTTTAATTTGAAAAAATTTTTAAATAGCTAAATGTAAATAGGGAGGAAGAAGCAAGCAAAGAGTAAACTTGCCTCCCTCCAGTGTCCCTCAGGCTCCTTCTGTGACGTGGTGGGGTGTGCCCCATGAGCTAGGGGAGTCAGTGAGCATGTGTTTGTGGTCCTGTCATCTCAAGCATAGTATTCATGGATTATGTAGCAGTTCTTTAAAGGCATGACCACGTATTGTTAGACCATCATTCTTTATTCAACAAATATTTATTGAATGCTTCCTGGGGGCCAGGTGCTGTGCTGTGTGTGTTGGGAATGCCAGTGAGTCATGGTGGAGGAGACAGGATAAGCAAGTTAACAACGTAGTTTGCGATAGTGATTAAGCACTATGAGAAATAAACTAGGGTGGCATGTAGAGGGGGTGGGGGGCCGGTTAGCTGGAGTCAGGGATGCTGCATTGAGGGTGCTGGGGCCCAGGTGGGGGGAGTGACATCCTGGCACATGGTGCAGATGCTGCTGGCTCTGGTGGGGACAGGAAGCGGCAGGTGATGGAGGTAGTGCGTGTGGGGAGGGGAGGAGCTGAGCCATGTGCTTGGTGTCCTTTTATAGGCCTGTTCTGTTTTGTTTCTGCTTACTGATATTAAAGCCCATGTGGAAGAACTCAAGCGATGTAAAAAGACCAAAAGTCCCCAAGGACACAAAAAGCAGCCAGTTATGTTTTCCTTGTTCTTGTTTTTGTGGATCTAATGCAGTTCTTTGCTCAGGAAGTCTTTGGGGAAACTGAGAACCTGGGAAACTCTGAAGTGGATGATTGGTTGGCAGTCCTTGTCAACCATCTAAGAGGCCTAGAAAGAAACTTGACAGGATGGTCCCTGGACTGAGACTGCCTGGTTTTCTTTGCAGGTGGGAGTTCATTGCTTCTGTTTGACTGGAAGCGGGTTTTATAACTCAAGTAGGTCATGTGAGGTGGCTCTTTGGAATGACTGTCACCATGGGCTTTAACACCAAGAGGACCACTGGCCAACACTGATGCCCCTTCAGGCCTCATGTCTGCCACGACAATTTAATGTAGTTTCTTACCACTTCCATGTCACCATAGCGTGGAACATTAGAGAAAAGCCTAGACTTTTTTTTTTTTTTTTTTTTTTTCTCTTTTTCGAGGTAGAGGTTTCACTCTAGTTCAGGCTGACCTGGAATTCACTATGTACTCTGGGTGGCCTCGAACTCACTGCACCCCACTAAGCCTAGACTTTTAGTTCATAGATAGCTGGTTGGAAATATCATTGATAGAATTTTAGTTATAGGAAAAAATTGGTTTGATTTCTACCTTTATTGCTATTAGGTATATGAATTTGGACAAATTGCTTAATCTTTGAGTCTAGTTTTCTCAATAAAGGAGGACATTAGGCTAAATGATTTCCAGATTTTCAGTTAGTCCTAGAGTTCTATATTTCTACATAGTTGAATTAGCTTATTATGCTGTTGCATGGGAATATGACTAACACATTTTTTTTTTTTTAGGATACAATTAGGTTTATTGCTCATTGCTTTGCACAGACCTGTGGCATAAAACTATCCTTCCTTACTCGTACTCACCTGGTGATGAAAACCATGGTGAGGTGAAGGCCACATGCTGCTGTGTTACATGTAGTCTCATTCTCACTGCTTATTTACCCCATGAGTCCAGAAGTGTAGCTTGCCTCCCTCTTAGGTCTTGTCATCCTGACCTACTGAGATCATTTTATCTTTCTCTGTCCAACCAAAACCACTGATAAAAAGATAATTGCAAATTACCTAATTTCATTTGCAGCTTTTTAAAAATTTTTTATTAGCATTTTCCATGATTATAAAAAAAATCCCATGTTAATTCCCTCCCCCCCACTTTCCCTTTTTTTTTTTTTTTTTTTTTTTTTTTAGGTAGGTTCTCACTGTAGCCCAGGCTGACCTGGAATTCACTAAGGAGTCTCAGGGTAGCCTCGAACTCACAGCGGTCCTCCTGCCTCTGCCTCCCAAGGGCTGGGATTAAAGGCGTGCGCCACCACGCCGGGCTTTGACTAACACTTTTGAAGCTACTAATTTTTTTAAATTATACTTATTTGAGAGAAAGAATGGGCACACCAGGGCCTCCAGCCGCTGCAAACTAACTCCAGATGTATGTGCCCCCTTGTGCATCTGGCTTACGTGGGTCCTGGAGAGTTGAACCGGGATCCTTTGGGTTTGCAGACAAATGCCTGAACTGTGAAGCTACTAATTTTGTCAAGCCTTGAAGTCCATGATTGTTATCTTCAGAAAATATTATCTGACCTGTAGTATGTCCAAATCAGTTTAATAAAATCACTTTATTTTTTATTTTATTTTTTTAAATTTTTTTTAATTAATTAATTTATTTATTTGAGAGTGACAGACACAGAGAGAAAGACAGATAGAGGGAGAGAGAGAATGGGCGCGCCAGGGCTTCCAGCCTCTGCAAACGAACTCCAGACGCGTGCGCCCCCTTGTGCATCTGGCTAACGTGGGACCTGGGGAACCGAGCCTCGAACCGGGGTCCTTAGGCTTCACAGGCAAGCGCTTAACCGCTAAGCCATCTCTCCAGCCCATAAAATCACTTTATAACGGGGGGGGGGGGGGAGAGAGAAAGAAACTGGTAGGTGGTTTGGCATTGTTTTATTTGTTTGGTTGATTTTTGGTTTTTCGAGGTAGGGTTTCACTGTAGTCCAGGCTGACCTGGAATTCACTCTCTAGTTCAAACTTTAAAAGGAATCTGCTGGCCAGTTTAGACCCATTTTTTTTGGTTTTGTTTTGTTTTGTTTTTCGAGGTAGGGTCTCACTGTAGCACAGGCTGACCTGAAATTCACTACATAGTCTCAGTGTGGCCTCAAACTCAGTGATCCTCCTACCTCTGCCTCCTGAGTGCTGGGATTAAAGGCATGTGCCATCACGCCCGGCGGAAACCCATATCTGAGTGGCACTTGTATTATGGCATCTGCTTAGGAAATCAAGAAAGGTCAGAAAAGTGTAAGGAATACCAAATTTCAAATGACCTTTAATGCTAAACTGAGGGGTTTGGATCCGAACTCGGGCAATGGTATGCTTATTGCAAGGGTTTGGGACTCCTGTAATGATAAACAACCAGGATTGCAAGTTACTGCAGTGACACAGTGTGATACGGGGTCAACAGTGTGTTAGGCCCGAGCTGCTCCAGGGTCTGGAAAGATGGCTTAGCAGGTAAGGGGGTGAACTTGCAAGGACCCATGTAAACCAGATGCACAAGGTGGCACATGCATGTGGAGTTTGTTTGCAGCAGCTGGAAGCCCTGGTACACCCATTCTCTCTCTTTCTCTCTTTTTCTCTCAAATAAATAAAATAAAATATTCTTTTAAAGTTCTTGGAAGGCTGGGCATGGTTGTGCACGCCTTTAATCCCAGCACTTGGGAGGCAGAGGTAGGAGGATCACCGTGAGTTCAAGGCCACCCTGAGACTCCATAGTGAATTCCAGGTCAGCCTGGGCTAGAGTGAGACCCTACCTCAAAAAAAAAAGAAAAAATCAGGAAAAAATATACACTATTAAAAAAACCCAATACACTATTGAATATTGAATGGGTGGTTGAAGAAATGAAAAAGGAAATCAAGAAATTCCTAGAAATGAGTTGGTCTTGGTGATGCACACTAGAGTGTGAGCTGAGAGTGAAAGGTGGAAAGAGCCACTGAGGTTCCAGTTTGAGTGAGAAGGAAAGAATGCACCCTGTGGAGGCAGGAGGATCTCGAGGTTCAGCAAGCCTGTCACCGCCTCCCCCACCAAAAAAAACCCCAACTTTCTCCTAAAATTGTGGAGGCCGGCGTGGTGTTGCACGCCTGTACTCTCAGCACTCGGGAGGCGGAGGGAGGGGCATTCCAGGTCGGCCTGGCCAGAGCGAGACCTTTCCTGGAAAAACAAGACAACAAAACCCACTGTAGGCGCCCCGCAACGCGGACGGCGAGGGAGGGAGGCCCCGGCTCAGTAAATCCCCGGCCCCGAGCTGGCCCCGAGCGGCCCCCGCCCGCCAGGCTGAGCGAGGCGGCGTCGGCACGCGGCGGCCCGGCGCCCGGAGCGGCTCGGGCGACGAGCGGCCCCCGCGGGAGTCCCAGCCCCGCCCCGGGAGCGCGGCTCCGCCCGGCCGCTCTAGGAGCCCGCGTCTCGGTGGGAGCAACCCTCCGCCCGCCGGCGGCGCTGGCCGGGGCCTTCGGTCTCAGATGCCCGAGGACGCCGTTTCTCTGGCGCTCCGCAAGCGGATATCGAGCCTCTCCCGAGGCTTTCCTGTCTTTTTCGTTCTGACACTGATCTCGCGGAACCGAGATGTGGGGCCGAGCCCCGCCCCGCCTCTCCGGCCTCCACTGTCCCGAGCTCTGGGACCGCAGGCTGGCCTCTGCACCGCAGAGCACCGCGCACCATGCCTGGAGGAGCCACCAGCCCACCTGTCTGGCCAAAGGGTGTGCGGAGAGGGCGGGACGCGGGGACGCGACGGGGTGGGGCCTAGGAGCGCTTGTCTGGCGGGAAGATGAAGGGGAGGAGATACAGCGGAAACAAATTGAGTTTGAAAATGCCTTAATGGGAGCTGGGGAGATGGCTCAGCGGTTAAGGCGCTTGCCTACGAAGCCTAAGTACACAGGCTTAATTCCCCAGTACCCACGCAAAGCCAGATGCCCAAGGTGGTGCATGTATCTAGCGTGCCCATTTTTTCTCTCTCTCACTCAAATAAAATAATATAATTAAAAAAGAAAAAGAAGAGAAAATGCCTTAATAGGGCTGGAGAGATGGGTTAGCGTTAAGGAGCTGTTTGCAGTGGCTGAATGCCCTGGCGCGCCTATCTCTCTTTGCTTGCAAGTAAATAAAATTTTAAAAGACTGAAGCGGGGAGTGGTGGTGCACTTGGGAGGCAGAGGTAGGAGGATCGCGGAGAGGCCACCCTGAGACTACATAGTGAATTCCAGGTCAGCCTGGCCTACAGTTAGACCGCACCTCGAAAAGCCAAGTAAAATAAAATTTAAAAAAATAAAAGTGGCCTGGAGAGATGACTTAGTTGTCAAGGGACTTGCCTGCAAAGCCAAAGGACCTAGGTTCTGTTCCCCAGAACTCAAGCAAGCCAGAGGCACAAGACAGCACATGCATCTGGGATTCCTTTACAATAGCTAGAGGCCCTGGTGTGCCATTCTCTGTTTCTCCCTCTCTATGTCAAAAAATAAAATAAAATAAAATAAAATAAAATAAAATAAAATAAAATAAAATAAAATAGGCTGGAGAGATGGCTTAGCGGTTAAGTGCTTGCCTGTGAAGCCTAAGGGCCCCTGTTCGAGGCTCGATTCCCCAGGACCCACGTTAGTCAGATGCACAAAGGGGCGCATGCGTCTGGAGTTCTTTTGCAGTGGTTGGAAGCCCTGGTAAGCCCATTCTTTCTGTCTATCTGCCTCTTTCTCTCTCTGTCGCTCTCAACTAAATAAATAAAAATGAACAAAAAATAAAAGAAGTAACGTAGCTGGGCGTGGTGGCACACACCTTTAATCCCAGCATTTGGGAGGCATAGGTAGGAGGATCGCCATGAGTTCGAGGCCACCGAGAGACTACATAGTGAATTCCAGGTCAGCCTGGGCTAGAGTGAGACCCTACCTCGAAAAACAAAGAACAAAAACAAAAAAAAGAAGTAAAGAAAATGCCATAATGGCTAGAGAAATGGCTCAGTGGTTAAAGGCACTCACTTGCAAAGCCTACTGGCCCAGGTTGGATTCTCCAGTACCCACATAAAGCCTGATGCACAAAGTGTCATATGTGTCTGGAGTTTATTTGCAGTAGCAGGAGGCCCTGGTGTGCCCTTACTCCCTCTCTTTCTGCCTCTTTCTGTCTTTCACATAAATAAGTAAAAATATTGAAAATGCCATAATCAGGACTAGAGACTTAGCAGTTAAAGGCAGTTGCTTGTAAAGCCCTGAAGGCAGGTTCGATTTCCCAGTTGAGTACTGGGGAAGTTGAACCTGGGCAGGCTGACTTTGTAAGCAAATGAAGAGGTGGACATTTTAAAGTTCACATTTTTCTCCAAGGAGGCAGTGCAGATGTACACTCTTCTTAATGTATTGAGAATTCCCAGTTTTTCACATTATATACTAATATAATCAAACCTAAATTATATTTGATAGCCTCAAAGGTTAAAATGGCATTTCATGGTTGGTTGGTTTTTTTTTTTTTTTTTTTTCCTCAAGGTAGGGTCTCACTCTAGCCCAGGCTGACCTGGAAGTCACTATGTTGTCTCAGGGTGGCCTCGAACTCATGGTGATCCTCCTACCTCTGTTTCCCAAGTGCTGGGATCAAAGGCATGTGCCACCATGCCCGGCTTTTCATGGTTGCTTTTATTTGCATCATGAAGCTTGTATTATAAATATACATCTGTAAGCAAAAATTGAAAACTAACATAGGAGAGTTGAAATCCTAAGAAAGAATTACATTTCCTTGAAGCGGTTGACAAGTGTGCACATGCATGTGGAGGTCAGAGGACAACCTCAGATGTCATTCTCAGGATGCCCTCAACCTCTGCGACTAATGGCTCCAGAGTGTTGGAGGATCCAGGTTGGTTGGTAACCTGGGGGGCAAAATGACACTAGGGCCCCAGCACTCAGATCTTCCTGGCATGGTTTTCGTTTCCCCAAGATAACATTAGGTCCAGGCTTCCCCTCATGGACCGTGGCAGGACAAGGACCAAGCAGGGATCCAACTGCAAGTCCAGAAACAGCTCCAGAATAGAGCCTGCACTCCTGAAGTCCAATCCAAGGAGGAGGGTGGGGGAGGATGGGAGGAACATGAAAGGAATAAAAGCTCGATTCTTTCCTGTGGGGACTTCTTCCTATGTCCAAGGAAACTTTTATTTTTCAAGCAAATATAATCTCACTTTATTGTCTTCATAGCAAAATTGGCTTAGAACTGGATCACTTGGCCCTTTTTCTTCTTATCTCCTCCCAGTTCACAATGCTTGTATCTCTTGATAACCAGCATTCTCTTAGATCTGCAGTTGGGCTCAACACACTCAAGCCTCAGCACAATCTTCTATATAGTTTTAGCCTGTTTCTGGAATATAGGCTTAGTCTGCCCACTGTAGCCACTCTGCTTTCTGTCATAACGCCGCTTCCCTGGGCATACAGAAAGTCCCTTCCGAACTTCTAGCAGAAAGTCCCGGGAGTTTTAGGGACGTTCACCATATTGGCAGGACACAGAAAAGCCCAAGGAATATCAATAAATATCAGCACAAAAAGCCCAAGGAATATCAATAAACTCTCACTTCCATCTTGCTTCTGTCTTCTATCCCATAATTCTTTGTGTCAGAGAAGAACCCTCCTGCTAGCTGCAGGTATCCCTCCTTTGAAACAGGGTCTCTCATTGGCCTGGAGCTCACCAATGAGGCTACACTGTCCTGTTCTTCAAAACCTTCTTTATTCCCCCCTGGATGAACAAATTGGCACCCTACCTGGTATTGTGGAGTATAAGAAATGCAGGAAAGAGAGGGTTATTGAGTTTTCAATATGGTCTTCTGTTTCGGAAATGGTCATGGGTGGTGTGAAACAGGTTTTGCTGGATGTCTGCATGGAGACCCCATGGGGCCATGAGGGTGAGTGTGGCTTGCAGTGGAGACCCAGTGGAGATGCCAGGACCACGAGATGGCTGCTGAGGAGAGTTGCCGGCCCCAGTGAAGTTTTCCAGGACTGTGAGTAGCCTAGCTGGAGGGGCAGAATTGGAATGCCAGAGACTTGTTGCTTGTTAGAATTATCGGACTTGGAGATTTGTCACTGGCTAGAGTTGTTGGACTTGAAGTTACAGAGTTTGATGTTTGCCCTTGTTGTTTTAAATCTTGTATTGGTTGAATATTTCTTTGCTATACCCAATGCCATGTTTTGCAGTGTGAATGTTTATTCTGTGCCATTATGGGGTTTTGGGGGGGATTTTTTTTGGCATTATGGTTCAGTTAAAAGCTGTTGGGGGCTGAAGAGATGGCTTAGTGGTTAAGCGCTTGCCTGTGAAGCCTAAGGACCCCAGTTCAAGGCTTGATTCCCCAGGACCCACATAAGCCAGATGTACAAGGGGGTGCACACATCTGGAGTTAGTTTGCAGTGGCTGGAGGCCCTGGCGTGCCTATTTTCTCTCTCTCTCTCTCTCTCTCTCTCTCTCTGCCTCTTTCTCTCTCTGTTGCTCTTCAATTAAAAAAAAAGATTTTGTACTATGGGGACGTATAAACATCATTGGAATTGATAAAAATTATGGGAACTTTTAAAATTGGACTGAATACATTGTATTTTACATCATGTATCAATATCAGTTTATACAGGCCAGGGGCAGAATGTGGTGGTTTGATTCAGGTGTTCCCCATAAACTTAGGTGTTTTGGAAGTTAGGTTCCCCAGCTGATGACAATTGGAAATTAATGCCTCCTGGTGGAGTGTATTGTTGGGGGCGGGCTTATGGGTGTTATAGCCAGTTTCCCCTTGCCACTGTTTGGCACACCTTCCTGTTGGTATGGTCCATCTTATGTTGGCCAGGGGGTGATGTCCACCCTCTGCTCATGTCATCATTTTCCCTGCCATCGTGGAGCTTCCCCCTCAAGCCTATAAGCCAAAATAAACCTCTTTTTCCCACAAGCTGCTCTTGGTCAGGTGGTTTCTACCAGCAGTGTAAACCTGACTGCAACATCCCCCCACTGTTTTTTTGTTTTTTGTTTTTTGTTTTTTTTTTGGTTTTTTGAGGCTGACCTGGTATTCACTATTTATTCTCAGGGTGCCTTGAACTCATGACGATCCTCCTACCTCTTCCTCCCAAGGGTTGGGATTAAAGGCATGCACCACCATGCCCTGCTCCCCACTTTTTTTGTTTGTTTTTCAAGGTAGGATCTCACTTTAGCCCAGGCTAACCTCAAACTCTAGTTCCAGTCTGGCCTTGAGCTCACATCAATTCTCCTACCTCTGCCTCCCAAGTACTGGATTAAAGGCATGCACCACCATGCCTAGCTGGGACTCCCACTATTTATTTTTTCTTCAGACAGGGTCTTACTATGTGGACCAGACTGGTCTAGAACTCTATAAAGCTCAAGCTGCAATTTATAATAGCTGGGAAATGGAACCAGCCTAGATGTCCCTCAACTGATGAGTGGATAATGAAGATGTGGCACATTTATACAATGGAGTTCTACTCAGCGGTAAAGAAAAATGAAGTTATGAAATTTGCAGAAAAATGGATGGACCTGGAAAGTATTATACTAAGTCAGGTAACCCAGGCCCAGAAAGCCAAGTGCCACATGTTCTCTCTCATATGTGGATCCTAGCTACAGATGTCTGGGCTTCTGCGTGAGAATGAAAATACTTAGTAGCAGAGGCCAGTAAATTGAAAAGGAGACATAAAGGGTGGAGAAAGGAAGGGAGGAGGATACTTAATAGGTTGATATTGTATATATGTAATTACAATGATTGTAATGGGGAGGTAATATGATGGAGAATGGAATTTCAAATGGGAAAGTGTGGGGGTGGGAGGGAGGGAATTACCATGGGATATATTTTATAATCATGGAAAATGTTAATAAAAATTAAAAAAAAAAAAAGCTCAAGCTGGCTTTGAAGTCATGATCTTCCTGCCTTAACCTCCTGAGTACTTCCTTTCTTTTTCTCTCTATCCCTTCCTTCCTTCCTGGAACTCAGAGCTTTGCATGCACAATAGGCAAGCACCCTGCTGCTATGCTACAGCCCTAGCCCCCCAAAAGTGGTTATCATTGCCCTTATTTTACATTGAAGAAAATGAAGTTCAGAGATGTGGAAGGAGCATGGCCAAGGGACCTGCTACTGTAAAGTGCAAGGTAATGCAGTCCTGCGGGACTTCACACCTTACTCTTTCCCTACCTTGTTCATAAATTGTTCGATGGTTGTTTGGCAACTTCCCTCCTTGCTGTAACAAAATACCTGACATGAGTAACTTGAGGAAGGAAGGTTTACTTTGGGCTCACAGTTTGAAGGCCCAGCCCGTCCTGGTGGAAGGCCAGGCAGTAGGAGCGTGAGGCAGTTGCCACATTCGATCTGCAGTTAGGAAGGAGAGAGATGAACGCTCGTGGTCCGCTCACCTTCTCACACAGTCAGGACTCCATACCATGGAAGGGTGCTGCCCACAGTAAGGGATAGGTCTTCCCACTTCAACTCACACAATCTAGAAACTCCCTCCCAGACATGCTCAGGAGTTTGTGTCCCAGGTGATTCTGAATCCTGTCAAGTTTAATCATCACACCACGATGGTCTAGTTTAGAATTCCAGTTGAGTTACGTTTCCTTGACGAATCAGGTATTTGGAATAGTTACTGGTACATTTCACTCATCCAAGTCAGCTCAGGAAATGTCAGTCACTTCAACGAAGCTGACTCTTTCCTAGGATTTTATCCCTCCTATGTTAGTTTTCAATTTTTGTTTACAAATGTTTATTTATAATACAAGCTTCAGAATGCAAATAAAAACAACCATGAAATGCCACTTTAACCTTTGAGGTTATCAAATAGAAATAGTATGATTATATTAGTATATAATGTGACAAACAGACACTCTCAAACATGAGTAAGAATGTACATCTGCACTGCCTCCTAGGAGAAAATGTGGACTTCAAATTGTCTACCTCTTCACTTGCTTACAAAGTCTTCCTGTTCAGGGTCACCTGGATGGCTCACCAGGTGTGGTGGTTTGATTCAGGGGTTCCCCATAAACTTAGGTGTTCTAAATGCTAGATTCCCAGCTGATGGAGATTTGGGAATTAACGCCTCCTGAAAGGAGTGTGTTGTAGGGGGTGGGCTTATGGGTGTTATAGCCAGTTTCTCCATGCTGGTGTTTGGCACACTCTCCTGTTGCTATGGTCCACCTTATGTTGGCCAGGGGGTGATGTCCAGCCTCTGTTCATGCCATCATTTCCCCCTGCCATCATGGAGCTTCCCCCTAGAGCCTATAAACCAAAATAAACCCTTTTCCCACAAGCTGCTGTTGGTTGGGTGATTTCTACCAGCAATGTGAACCTGACTGCAACACCAGGAAAGGTAACAGCAATTATGGCTGTGTACTGACCCACGTCAGCTTTAGACTTTCCCACCTAAGTTCCATTTGCTATGTTATTTTTTTAATATTTTATTTATTTATTAGAGAAAGAGGAGAAGAGAAAGAGAGAAGAGTCACACCAGGGCCTCTAGCCACTGCAAATGAACTCCAGATGCACACGCCACGTTGTGCATCTAGTTTACGTGGGAATTGAAGCTGGGTGCTTTGGCTTTGCAGGCAAGTGTCTTAAGTGCTGAGTCATATCCCAGCCTTGCTGTATTATTTTCATCATTTAATGATGCTGCTTACTTCACTATTGCTATCATCCGTGGCCAATACTGAGAAGTTGAGTTTTTTTAGATGGCAACAACCTATATGTGGCCCTCTGAATGCCTAACATCCTTGTGGAAACCAAGTGAGGTATAAATAAACAATTATAGAAAAAGAAAAGTCCCTCACCTCTTCTATGGGACCCACTTTAAGGTATCATCTCAATATCTAAACCTTTATAAATTAGAATAAAGCACCACATCTTGGACTTAACAATTCTTGCATGTTCTTATGTCTCCATACATGTCTGAAAAGAAATTTCCAAGGCAAATCAAAATCTCTTGGTAGTCAGAAGCCAGGAGTCTGATGATATCCTTACAAATCTCATACTTCAAAACTCCAGTAAGGGACATGATGAGCAGCAGGAGTACAGGAAGAATCAAATCACCAAACCCATCTTGTGTCCTTTACAGAGTGATCACAGGGATGGTCACTGATGACTGAGTGCACACTCATAGGGAAGAACTATTCAAGTGCCTCCATATGCACACATCCAGCCCTCATGCCTACTGTGTGGCCGAGGAAAGTCTACATACCTAGTGCCTATGGATTTCAGAAAAAATGTAATAAAATTTTTCCCAATGGAAAGACATAAACTAAATGTTCTTTAACGTACCACTGATTACAAATGTATAACCCACCAAAGCCCAAGAAATGCTCATAGATTCCACCCAATATTCCTATTTCTAGAACTGTTTTTTTTTTTTTTTTTATTTGTTTGTTTTGTTTTGTTTTTGAGGCAGGCCCGGGCTGACCTGGAATTCACTGTCTCAAGCTGGCATCAAACTTACAGTGATCCTCCTACCTCTGCCTCCCGAGTGATGGGATTAAAGGTGTGAGTCAACATGCTCAGCTCTAGAACTGTATTTAAAAAATATTTTTGGGCTGGAGAGGTGGCTTAGTGGTTAAGCGCTTGTCTATGAAGCCTAAGGACCCCAGTTCGAGGCTCGATTCCCCAGGTCCCACGTTAGCCAGATGCACAAGGGGGCGCACGCATCTGGAGTACCTTTGCAGAGGCCCCGGTGCACCCATTCTTTCTCTCTACATGCCTTCTTCTCTCTGTCTGTCGCTCTCAAATAAATAAATTAATTTTAAAAAAAGAATCAGAAGTTTACAAATATTTTTTATTAATTTACTTGAGAGAGAGAGAGCAGCAGAGGAGGAGAGAGTGAGAGAAAGAGAGAGAGAGAATGGGCATGCTAGGGCATCTGGACACTGTAAATGAACTCCAGATGTATGTGCTATCTTGTGCATCTGGCTTACTGGGTGCTGGGCAATCAAACCTGGGTTCTTTGGCTTTGCAGGCAAGAACCTTAACTGCTAAATCATCTCTCCAGCCCTAGAACTGTATTTTAAGAAAAGTCCAAGGGCTGGAGAGATGGCTTAGCGGTACTAAGGCACTTGCCTACAAAGCCAAAGGACCCAGGTTCGATTTCCCAGAACCCATGTAAGCCAGATGTACAAGGTGGCTTGTGTCTGGAGTTTGTTTGCAGTGGTTGGAGGCCTTGGTGTGTTCTCTCACTCCCTCTGCCTCCTTCTCTCTCAAATAAATAAGTAAATAAAAATAAAATATTTTAATCCAGGTATGGTGGCGCATGCCTTTAATCCCAGCACTCAGAAGGCAGAGAGGCAGGAGAATTGCTGTGAGTTCAAGGCCAGCCTGAGGCTACATAGTGAATTCCAGGCCAGCTTGGGCTTCAGCGAGACCCTACCTCAAAAGAACCATTAACTAACTAAATAAATAAAATATTAAAAAAGCAAAAGGCTGGAAGATGGCGTGGTGGCGCATGCCTTTAATCCCAGTACTTGGGAGGCTGAGGTAGGAGGATGACCATGAGTTTGAGGCCACCCTGAGAATGGAGAGTGAGTTCCAGGTCAGCCTGTGCTAGAGTAAGACCCTACCTCGAAAAAAAAAAAATTGGAAAATATAACTGGGCATGTCAGTATGTGTCTTGGTTGCCAACAGTTAACAGGATTGTGAGTATAAGGCCAGGATAGGGTTCCATAGTGAGGCCCATGGTAGCACATGCCTTTACTCCCAGCACTTGGGAGGCAGATGTAGAGGTAAGGAGATCGTCATGAGTTTGAGGTCACCTTGAGACTACACAATGAGTTCCACGTCAGTCTGGGCTAGAGCAAGACCCTACCTCAAGAAACAAAAACAAACAAAAACATCAGCTAAAAATAGCTATAGCCCAGTAAATAAAATCCAGGTGTGGTAGCACATGCCTATAATCCCAGCACTTGTTGGAAGAAGGAGGATCAGGAGTTCAAGGCCAAACTGGACTACATAGTGAGTTTGAGGCCAGCTTGGACCCCAGGAAACCATGTCTCAAAAAACAAACAAACGGGGCTGGGGGTGTATTTATATATGCATGAGGGCCTGAAAAGGTCTGAGACCACCAGTGTTCAATTCCTCATGACCCACTTAAATCAGCTGGGCCTGACTACACTGGTCTATAATCCCAGTCCTGTGGGGAGCAGAGACAGGAGAATCTCTGGGGCTAGTGAAAACTGCAACTCTACATTCAGAGAGAGACTCTGTCTCAGGAAATATGAGAAAGGGTGATAGAGAAAAGACACCTGACATCCTCCTCTGTTGTCCTCTGCCTGTGAGTGAACCTGTTCATGCATGAGCATGCACCATGTGCACACATACATACCATATGCTACACATGCAAAAAGTAAATTTAAAAGTCAGGTATGATGGTGCATACCTGTAATCCCAGCACTTGGAAGGTGTAGGCAAGAGGATCAGGAGTTTAAGGTCATCCTTGGCTACGGGAGACCCTGTCTCAAACAGAAAACAAACAACAACAAAAACAAACAAATAAGCAAGCAAAAGAAAAATCCTCAGGGCTGGAGAGATGACTTAGTGGTTAAGGTGTTTACCTGTAAACCCAAAAGGTCCTGGCTCGATTCTCCAGGACTCACGTAAGCCAGATGTACAGGGGTGCATGCATATGGAGTTCATTTGCAGTGACTGGATGTTCTGGTGTGCCCATTCTCTCCCTCCCTCTCTCTCTCTAATAAATAAATAAATAAAATATATTTTTAAAAACCTCAAAACAAAAATTCTGTAACTTCTCCCTCAGACTTTAAAACCCTTCATTGATAAAAGGGAACATGGAGGTGTTTGAAGGGGAACATGGTAGGAGAACCAGAGACGTGGAGCTGTCCCGGCTAAGGGTGGGAGGGGAGTGTGCAGACTCAGAAGCCAAAGGCCTGAGGACATGCTGGCTAAGGGAGTACAGCTAACACCAGGCCTTAAGAAGCAGAATGAGTAGGTTTGGTGTGAAGAACCAGAGAGAACTCTGGGATGAGTGGAGTCCTGTGGGGCCAGTGGAGACACAAAACAAATCTGGGAGAGGACTTTGCCTAGCAATTGACATTGACTTTTGGATTGAGCGCATTAACTAGGAGATTTTTTTTTTTTTTTAAACAAAGCTGGCCTGGCTGACTAGATTTTGAAGGAAGAGTACATAAGGGAAGAACTAGATGTGAGCCTTAGGAATGCAGAAATTAAGCCAGGCATGGTGGCACATGCCTTTAATCTCAGAACACAGGAGGCTGAGGTAGGAGGATCATTGTGAATTCAAAATCAGCAAGAGGTAGAGCGAGTCCTAGGTCAGCCTAGGCTACAGAGAGGATCCTAACTTAAAAAAAAAAAAAAAAAAAAAAAAAAAAAAAAAAAGCTGGAGAGATGGCTTAGTGGGTAAGGCATTTGCCTGTAAATTCAGAGGACCTCCCCACTGCCCAAGTAAGACAGATGCACAAGGTGGCACATGCATCTGGAGTTTGCAGTAGCCAGAGGACCTAACATGCCCATTCTCTCTCTCTCTCTTTCAAATAAATAAATAAATTTTTAAAAAATTATAAAAAGGAATCAGAAATAAGGAAGGACCCTAAAGGTAGGACTTTATGCAGATGTAAGAAGTCTTTAAGGAGCCACTGCAACTTGTTTGTGTGTGTGTGTGGTATGTGTGGTGTAGTGTATTGTGTGTCCCTGGGGATTGGGGTTATAGACATTGGTGGTCATGCCAAGGTTTTTCTGTGGGTTCTTGGAAGTTGAAATGGAGGTGATCTCAGCCCTGCCAGGCCCTCATGCTCCTCATGCCTAAACAGCAAGCACTCTTAACTGCTGAGCTCTCTCCAATCCTCCTTCTTCTTTGTAAAACTATTTTTTTGTTTGTTTATTTCTTTGAGACAGGGAGAGAGAAAATGGGCACGCCAGGGCCTCCAGCCACTGCAAACCAACCCCAGACGCGTGTGCCCTCTTGTGCATCTGGCTAACGTGGGTCCTGGGGAATCGAGCCTCGAACCGGGGTCCTTAGGTTTCACAGGCAAGTGCTTAACCGCTAAGCCATCTCTCCAGCCCTATTTTTTATTTTCAAGCAGAGAGGGAGAGAAAGAGAGAAAATAAGAGAGAGTGCATCAGGGCCTCTTTCCACTGCAAACAAACTCCAGATGCATGCACTATTTTGTGCATTCTGGCTTTACATTGGTATTGGGGAATTGAACCCAGACCAACAGTCTTTGCAAGCAAGTACCTTTAACCACTGAACCATCTCCCCAGGACCCCTTTAGTCTTTTGTTTTTTTCTTTTTTTCTTTCTCTCTCTTTGGTTGTTTTTTTTTTTTTTTTTTTTTTTTGCAAGGTAGGGTTTCACTCTAATCCAGGCTGAACTGGAATTCACTAAATAGTCTCAGGCTGGCCTCGAAATACAGCGATCCTTCTACCTCTGCCTCCTAAGTGCTGGAATTAAAGGTATGTGCCATTATGCCCAGCAGAAAGTGAATGGGAGCACCAGGGCGTATAGCCACTGCAAATAAACTCCAGATGCATGCTCTACTTTGTGCATCTGGCTTACATGGGTCCTGGGGATTTGAACCTGGGTCCTTAGGTTTCACAGGCAAGTGCCTTAACCACTAAGCCATTTCTCCAGCCCCCAGCTGCCATTTTTAAAATATATTTTAAAGGCTGGGCATGGTGGCACACACCTTTAATCCCAGCACTTGAGAGGCAGAGGTAGGAGGATCACAGTGAGTTTGAGGCCACCCTGAGATTACATAGTGAATTCCAGGTCAGCCTGGTCTAGAGTGAGACCCTACCTCAAAAAAAAAAAAAAATATATATATATATATGTATTATATATAAAGTGTATATTATATATAATATATATATTTTTTAAGCCAGGTGTGGTGGCATGCAGTCAGGCTTTGCAAGCAAGGACATTTAACCACTAAAATATCTCCCCAGCACATTTTTTTGGTGGGGGGCATTGAAGTAGGGTCTCATTCTAGGCCAGGAAGACCTGATTTCACTGTGTAGTCTCAGGCTGGCCTCGAGTTCACACTGATTCTCTTACCTCTGCTCCTCAGTTTAAGTGTTGAGATTAAAGACATGTGCCACCACACCCAGCTTCTTTATTTCTCTTCTTCCTTCCTTCCTTTCTTTCTTTCTTTTTTTTTTTTTTTTTTTTTTTTTGATGTGTCATGCTATGTTGCCCGGGCTGATTCAAACTTCTAGACTCAAGTGATCAGCCTGCCTCAGCCTCCCAATTTGCTGAGAGTTGCATGTCACTATTTGGGCTTTTATACACTGATTGTTGAAAGTGGCAAGTAAACCAGTTAACACAGCAAGTAGGGCTGGAGAGATGGCTCAGTGATTAAGGTACTTGCCTGCAAAGGCTAAGGACCTGGGTTCAGTTCCCCAGTACTCATGTAAAGCCAGATGTATAAAGTAGCACATAAGTCTGAAGTTTGTCTGCAATGGCTAGAGGCCTTGGTGCACCCATTCTCTTTCTCTCTCTCTCTCTTTTTGAAGTAGGGTCTTACTGTAGCCCAAGCTGACCTGGAATTCTCTTGGTAGCTCAGGGTGGCCTTGAACTCACGGTGCTCCTCCTACTTCTGCCTCCCAAATGCTGGGATTAAAGGCATGCACCACCACATGTGGCTCACGTGGCCATTCTCTCCCTCTCTCTCTCTCTCTCTCTCTCTGTCAAATAAATAATTTTTTCTTCTTTTTTTGTTTTTCAAGGTAGGGTCTTGCTCTAGCCCAAGCTGACCTGGAATTCACTATGTATTCACTATGCAGTCTCAGGGTGGCCTTGAACTCACAGTGATCCTCCTACCTCTGCCTCCCAAGTGCTAGGATTGTGTGTGCCACCACTCCTGGACAATAAAATATTTTTTTTTAAAAATAAACTTTAGGGCTGGAGAGATGACTTACTGGTTAAGGCACTTGCCTGCAAAGCCAAAGGACCCAAGTTCAATTCCCCAGGACCCACGTAAACCACATGCATAAAGTGGCACGTGTCTGGAGTTCATTTGCAGCAGCTTCATCTGGCATGCCCATTCTCTCCTTCCCTCTCTCTCCCTCTTTCTACGTCTCTCTCAAATAAATAAAATAAAAATTAAAAAAATTCAAAAAAACTAAAACTGGGCTGGAGAGATGGTTTAGCGGTTAAGGCACTTGTCTGTGAAGCCTAAGGACCCAGGTTTGACTCCCCAGAACCCACCAAGCCAGATGCACATGGTGGCACATGTGTCTGGAGTTTGTTTGGAGCAGCTGGCATCTCTGTTGCACCCATTTTTTTTTTCTCTCTCTCTCTCTTCCTCTCAAATAAATAAAATACTTGCGGGGGGTTGTTGAGGTAGGTTTTTGCTCTAGCCCAGGCTGACCTGGAATTCACTATGTAATATCAGAGTGGCCTTTGAACTCACAGCAATCCTCCAACCTCTGCATCCCATGCCGGACAAATAAAATATTTAAAAAAAATCATGGTGGTGCACAGCCTTTAATCCTAGCACTCACACTCAGGAAGATGAGGTAGGAGGATCACTGTGAGTTCGAGGCCAGCCTGAGACTATCTAGTGAAGGAATTCCAGGTCAGCCTGGGCTATATGGAAACCCTACCTCAAAAAAACCAAAAAGCTTAAAAAAAAAAAAAAAAAAGAGCCTCAGCTGGACATGGTGGCACACTCCTTTAATTCCAGCACTCAGGAGGCAGAGGTAGGAGTATTGCCATGAGTTTGAGGCCACCCTGAGACTACATAGTGAATTCCAGGTTAGCCTGAGCTAGAGTGAGACCCTACCTCAGAAAAAACAAAAGGAAAAAAAAAAAAAACAATACCGGGCGTGGTGGCGCACACCTTTAATCCTAGTTTTCAGGAAGCAGAGGTAGGAAGATTACCGAGAGTTCAAGGTCACCCCAAGACTACTTAGTGAATTCCAGGTTAGTCTGGGCTAGAGTGAGAGCCTACCTCAAAAAAAAAAAAAAAAAAAAAGAAAAGAAAAGAAAAGAAAAGAAAAAAAAAATCTACTTGAGTCTAATTAATCTCTGCTGTGAACCTCCAGCTAACAGCTTTCCTGTGTCCTCTTCTCCCCACCCTAGGGTTAGGTCAAGCTTTTGCACCCTGTTTAACAAATTGAGCATCTGCTACACATCACTTGTGTGAGCCCTGGAAACAGCAGTATGAGATAAAGCCCTGCCCAGGCAAAGCTGGCATTAACATGTATGTGGAAAGGCAGGTTGGAATAGATAAGTCAACCCTGTGCCAGGCTTTGAGAAACAGAGTGGGCAAGAGGATCAGGACCAGCAAAGGCTCTAAGGATAGGGATAAAGGGGAGGGGAGCCAGGCACAAGATGGAGATGTATCTGGAGGGCAAGGTGGATGAAGGGAGGTGGCACCGGGAAGTGAGAAGTGGTAGGGCCATATGCTCAACTCCACATGCTGGCCCAAGCAACCATATCTTTCTGCAACTTCTGAGACTTCGTTTTTGTCTCACCCCCAGCTATCTCTTCACAGAAGGCCTTTTTCACATTCTTCTACACTCAATCAAAATTTATTTTTCTAGCAGGGCGTGGTGGTGCACGCCTCTAATCCCAGCACTCAGGAGGCAGAGGTGGAAGGATCTCCATGAGTTCAAGGCCACCCTGCGACTACATAATGAATTCCAGGTCAGCCTGGGTTAGAGCAAGACTCTACCTGGAAAAAGAAAAAAAATATTTTTCTAATTGTTTTTCAAGGTAGGTCTCACTCTAGCCCAGGCTGACCTGGAATTCACTACATAGTCTCAGGGTGGTTTGAACTCATATTGATCCTCCTGTCTCCCAAGTGCTGGGATTAAAGGCGTGTGCCACCATGCCTGGCTTGATCTTAAGTATTATTTATTTATTTTTGTTTTTCAAGGTAGGGTCTCACTCTGGTCCAGGCTAACCTGGCATTCACTATGTAGTCTCAGGGTGGCCTTGAACTCACAACAATCCTCCTACCTCTGCCTCCCAAATGCTGGGATTAAGGGCGTGTGCCACCAGGCCCAGCTCTCTCTTAAGCATTTTTTTCTCACTTGTTACATGCTTTCGTTGTCTTGCTTGTAATATAGGGATAACATGGAATCCTGTCTCACAGGATTTTGGGGACGAAGAAATGAAACACAAACTAGAAAATCTGGGTTATTTAAACCTTTTTTAATTGTTGTTTTGCGTTTTTTATTGTTGTTTTAGTTTTTATTTGCCTGTGTGTGGGTGTGTGTGCGCGCACCCACGCCCACACCAGAGTCTCTTACTTTAGTGGATGGCTGGAGAGCTGAACCCATGTTGGCAGGCTTTGCAAGCAGGTGCTTAAAACTACTGAGCCATCTCTCCAGCCTTGTTTTGCTTTTTGAGATAGATTCTCACTATGAAGCCCTGGCTAGCCTGGAACTATGTAGAACAGGTTGGCCTCAAATTTGCTAAGATCTTCCTGCCTCTGTCTCCCAAGTGCTGGTATTATCGGCATGTACCACCACGCCCTACTTCCTCAGTTTTTGTGAACTGGGTGCCCCTTGAGATGCTGAGAATGCCCCCTCCTTACCTCCCAGTAAGGGGAGCTAATGAGAGGGAGCACTGGCTGACCCATCAAACCCAATTTTTATTGCCACGACTTACTTCACTGGCGTCGTCTTCATCAGTATTAGACTCCCTTCCAGCCTCTCGCCCCCCACCCTCAGGCATATCAGCCCCGTCCTAAGGTGAGTCCAAACAAAGGCGGCCCGGGGGAACAGCCGTCTCCAAGTCTGAGATAGGGTCTGGTGGACGCGGCTAGCGGAGCCGCTGGAGATGGAGCCGGCCAGAAAGCAGGAGCTCCACGCTGGCCTCTGGGTGCCCCCAGATGCCGGCTCCTACTTGCCATAGAGCGCGGGGCATCCTCGGAGCCACCTCCTGGCCCTGGTGGCTCCCACGTTCCCCACCCCCAGGCTGCGGGAAGCAAAGGGTTAAATCCCATAGAGCTGATGCTCTGACTCCAGGCTAGAGGGGCCCGGGAAGCTGGGGTCACTTCCTGCTCCGTCCCAGTCACCCTGAACTGGTCCCCGGGTCCTCAGCCTGCAATCACCCCTTGAGAAGGACCCTGGAGTCCTCGGCCCCTGGCCCGCCCCCCGAGGCAGGGCACTCAAGGGGTTAAGTCCCCTGGGGCTGGATTCCGCTTCCCGGCATTCCCAGACCCCAGAGCCGTGAGTTGGGGACTCCTGGGTTCCTGCGGGGTGGCCTGGAGGCCCGGGACAGCCGCCGGGGAACAATGGGCCGGGGAGGCGGCGAGTGCCGCCTGCGCCCTCGCCCCCTCGCGCAGGGCCGGGGCCGGGGCCGGGGCCGGGGCGGCCGGGGCGGCGAGGCCGGAGGATTGTGGGAGCCGCGCGAGGGTCTGGCCTTGGGGGAGGGGAGGGCGTGAGCATTCTGGGACGAGGGACGCGGGCCGGGCCGGGCCGGGCCGGGCGCCGCCGTACGCTGCTGCTCTGGAAGGAGTCAGTCGGGTGCCCGGAGAGCTGGGAATGCTGGGTGCCAGGGGCGGGGAAGGGAGAGGGTGCGAGGGAGGGTTTAGAAGCCAGGAAGAGGGTCGTTGCTCAGGGCCGGGGGCTCGTCTGGGGTTCTGCGTGGCGCGGGGTGGGGGTGGTCCCGCAGCCTCCCCAGGGTCACCCTGGGCTGCCCGCATCTCTGCGGGGGCACCTTCCTCTTGCCTCAGGAGTCGGTCCCGTGGGCCCGCCGAGGCAGATGTACTTGGGCCTGGGCCGGCTCCCAGCAGTTCTTGCCTCCCTCAATCTCTCTACTTTTATATTCTTTGCCGTCTTGTCATTATCCCTTTACCTGTTAGTTTAAGCCCCTGAATTTCAATTTTTCTAGTCATGGTATCGAAATTCTTACCTGTCCTTAGCACAGCAAAGCAGCTTTCACCCCTCTGGGGAGGCACCTAAACAGCCAGGCTCTGCTTCCACCTCCCCAAAGACACAGGTTGACGAGGAGCATGCTAGGAGCCCAGAGGCTACAGGGATGTAAAACTTTTAATTTCCTCCTCCCTTACTGCTCCTTGGCAATAGTCAGCAGTCTCCTCATAAGCCCCTGCCGCGTCCCCTTTGTACCATTGCCCTTGTGCACACAGTACCCATCCACACTGCCACCCAGAGCCCAAACCATTTCCAGGGATTGATTCTCTTAAAGGTCTAAATGTCACAAGAGCTCTTCCTGGCACTTTGCTCCTGGGGCCCTGTTCCCTCATTCTGGAATCATCTCGCCATTTTGAGAGTGACAACTGGCTGTATTTTCCCCAAGAACTTGGTTCCTTTTGTTTGAAGGCATTGAACCAAATTGTTTTACAGGAGTAAGGGCATCCAACAAAATATTTCCTGGGCACTTGTTATGTTTTATTTTTACCTATTTTGTTTTAGGCATGGTGCTAGGCATGTACTAGAGCATCAACAAAACAGGACAAAGAAGGGCCCCAAGGTGTGACTGGTAATGGAAGGCTGTAGTGGTCAGGATTGCCTGGAGCTCATATACACAAATTGTTTAGGAGGTTCAACCCCTCCTTTTATAACCAAGAAAACTCTGCAGCACATTGTTATGGCCAGCAGACTGTCTGAGCTTTCCTACTCACCAGTCTCCTGCCAGCAGCCCATAAGTATGAGTCTTATTACTGTCAAGGTCACCTCATGTTTTCAGACACTAGGAAAGGCCAAACACAGAGCCCTGTATTTGTAGTCTTAGCTCTGCTACTTCCCAGCCTGAGGCTTTGGAGAAATCTCCCCCTGCCCCACTGTTGATTTACTAATGTATAAAATGGACAAGCTGATACTCAAGTTTCTTCACAGGGTAAGAGAAATGAAGAGACCTGGCAGACACCATGTCCTTCCAGGTGTTTATACATTCAACAACTCTTGTCTTATTTGTTGTTGTTTGTTTTGCTTTGTTTTGAGATAGGCTCTCATATAGACCAGGCTGGCCTTGAACTCCCTATGTAGCTGAGGGTAGCTGAGGCCAAACTTAAATTCCTGATCTCCAATTTATTCTTTCCAAGTACTGGGATTATAGGTGCACCACTAAGCTGGGCTTCCCTTTTCCTTTCCTATAGGAGCCCCTCTCTTTCATCTGCCCCCACTCCATGTCTGGGCTGACCCTCATTCTGCCTCTGGATAATGGCAAAGTGCCCTAGTCCTTTTGAAAGGCTCCTGTCTGCTCTGAGAAACTGGGTGGTTTCTTTTTTAACCCTGTAAGTGTCAGCCTCTGTTCTCTGGGGCTCATAAGGGAAAAGTTTATTGGTCTCAATTAGCAGCCCCATTAAGGAGGAAAATTGGAGGTTTAATGAGCTTCCTCTGATTTGCAAAATAACAGGTTTCCAGGCCTCTGGGCATCAAATGTGTAGGGCAAGAACCTCCCCCTCCTGTGGGTGTCAGATACTTAGTCCCCAGTCCTGGGTTGGTAGGGTTATGACTGATGAGTTTTTAATTGCACTCTCAAATTCACTGGCTGGCTTCATTGTGGTCTTAAGATCTGGAGCAGGAATTGGGCCTCTGGGGCAAAGGGGGGGGGGCTGTAAGATCTGGTGTCCAGGAAAAAAAAAAAAATCAGGTGGCAGGACACTTAAGTTTACTTGACTAGGTTCCAGTAGACCAAAGTACACTGTATGCCTATCTCTCTCCCTGCCAGGGTCCCTGGAACCTTTGCAGTCCCAAGCTCTGGGATGGAGCCTGAGACAGTGCTGTGGGGACCAGATCTGCAGGGTCCTGAAGAGAGCCTGAATGATGCTCACAGAGGTGAGGGGCACAGGAAGGGACTGCGGTCTTCACAAAACAGTGTACCCAGTTCAGGGAGGGGCCCAGACTCTAGGGGAAATACAGGGGAGGGAAGAGAGATCAGACCCCATGTTCTGAAAGGAGATGGGGGCTGGAGACTCCCTTTCTGTCTGTAGGTGCCGAGAGTGGGAATGAAGAGGAGAGCCCCCAGCAGGAAAGTTCTGGGGAGGAGATCATCTTGGGAGATCCAGCTCAGAGTCCAGAATCCAAGGACCTACCAGAGATGCCCCTGGAGAGCCCTTCCCAGGATGTCTCAGCTCCCCAGGATCCCCTAGCCCCACTGGGTCCCTCCAGCCCCTTGGACCATCAGACCCCTCTGGACCCTCCAGCCCCTGAGGTAGTCCGTGCCCCATCTGAGTGGACCAAAGCCTGTGAGCCCAATTGGCAGTGGGGGACTCTCACCACCTGGAACAGTCCCCCAGTGGTTACTGCCAGTGAGCCCAGCCTGCGGGAGCTGGTTCAGGGTCGCCCCTCTGGGGCTGAGAAGCCGTACATCTGCAACGAGTGCGGCAAGAGCTTCAGCCAGTGGTCCAAGCTGCTGCGGCACCAGCGCATCCACACAGGCGAGCGGCCTAACACATGCTCGGAGTGCGGCAAGAGCTTCACGCAGAGTTCTCACCTGGTGCAGCACCAGCGCACACACACGGGCGAGAAGCCCTACAAGTGTCCCGACTGCGGCAAGTGCTTTAGCTGGAGCTCCAACCTCGTGCAGCACCAGCGCACGCACACGGGCGAGAAGCCGTACAAGTGCACAGAGTGCGAGAAGGCCTTCACGCAGAGCACCAACCTCATCAAGCACCAGCGGTCGCACACGGGTGAGAAGCCCTACAAGTGCGGGGAGTGCCGGCGGGCTTTCTACCGCAGCTCGGACCTCATTCAGCACCAAGCCACGCACACAGGCGAGAAGCCCTATAAGTGCCCCGAGTGCGGCAAGCGCTTCGGCCAGAACCACAACCTGCTCAAGCACCAGAAGATCCACGCCGGCGAGAAGCCGTACCGCTGCACCGAGTGTGGCAAGAGCTTCATCCAGAGCTCGGAGCTGACGCAGCACCAGCGCACGCACACTGGTGAGAAGCCCTACGAGTGCCTGGAGTGTGGGAAGAGTTTTGGTCACAGCTCCACGCTCATCAAGCACCAGCGGACCCACCTGCGCGAAGATCCCTTCAAGTGCCCCGTGTGTGGCAAGACCTTCACACTGAGTGCCACCCTGCTGCGCCACCAGCGCACGCACACGGGCGAGCGGCCCTACAAGTGCCCCGAGTGCGGCAAGAGCTTTAGTGTCAGCTCGAATCTCATCAACCACCAGCGCATCCACCGTGGAGAGCGGCCCTACATCTGCGCAGACTGCGGCAAGAGCTTCATCATGAGCTCCACTCTCATTCGCCACCAGCGCATCCACACGGGCGAGAAGCCCTACAAGTGCTCCGACTGCGGCAAGAGCTTCATCCGCAGCTCCCACCTCATCCAGCACCGCCGCACGCACACGGGTGAGAAGCCCTACAAGTGTCCGGAGTGCGGCAAGAGCTTCAGCCAGAGCTCTAACCTCATCACGCATGTCCGCACGCACATGGACGAGAACCTCTTCGTGTGCTCCGACTGTGGCAAGGCCTTCCTGGAGGCTCACGAGTTAGAGCAGCACCGGGTGATCCATGAGAGGGGCAAGACCCCAGCCCGGAGAGCTCAGAATGACAGCCTGTTGGGGCTTGGGGATCCTGCCCTGCTGACTCCACCTCCGGGAGCCAAACCCCACAAGTGTCTGGTCTGTGGAAAGGGCTTCAACGATGAGGGGATCTTCATGCAGCACCAGCGGATCCATATTGGAGAAAATCCCTACAAAAACGCAGACAGTCTCATAGCACACTCAGCCCCCAAACCGCCCCAGTTCCGCTCCCCGAGGCTCCCTTTTGGAGGGAATTCCTGTGGAGGTGCTGCAGAAGTTAGAGCTGACTCCCCAGGACAGCCCTTGAAAGTGCCCGAGGGTCAGGAGGGTTTCAGCCAAAGACTGGGACTGCTCTCCAAGTCCTACATTTGTTCCCACTGTGGGGAAAGCTTCCTGGATCGGGCTGTGCTCCTCCAACATCAGCTCACCCATGGCAATGAAAAGCCCTTTCTTTTTCCTGAATACAGGACTGGCCTTGGGGAAGGGGCAGGACCTAGCCCCTTCCTAACTGGAAAGCCCTTTAAATGCCCTGAATGCAAAAAAAGCTTTGGCCTCAGCTCTGAGCTGCTGCAGCACCAGAAAGTCCACAGGAGTGGGAAGTCCCAGAAGTCCCAGAAGGGATTTGGTCCAGAGATGGGGAAAAGCTCCTCTGTCCTTCTGGAGCATCTCAGGAGCCCACTGGGGGCTAGACCTTACAGCTGCTCCGACTGTGGGGCCTCCTTCCTCGACAGACAGGCCCTTATTCAGCACCAGGAAACCCATACCCCAGAAAAGCCCCCCACACCTGAGGACCCCCTGCCAAAGCCAGCTACCCAGTCCACAAACCAGGAAGGTGAGAGAGAGGCCTCCACCCCAACAAAGAGCAGCAGCCATAGGGAAGGGGAAAAATCCAAAACCCTCCTAGAGGAAAAACCCTATTTGTGTCCTGAGTGTGGAGACAGCTTCACAGAAGTTGCAGCTCTCCTCCTCCATCGGAGCTGCCACCCAAGTGTGTCCCTGTGAAATAGGTCTGGAGACTAGGGCCTTACTCTCCTGAGAGGAACACTAGATAACCCCCCAAACACACACACACACACACACACACAAAAAAAAAAAAAAAAAAAGCCACAAAAAAATGTGGGGAAAGGAAGACAAACCTATCAGAATGTAGAGAAGTAGAGGGTGAAGAATCCTGGGAAAAATAGTGCTTTTACATCAGTAATGAGAAGCCCTATAAAATTATTGGTGGAAACCACTTATAAGGCAGTAGAGAAAAACTGTTTGGGTTAGAAACCCTATAAATATGTAGGAAAATAAAAAGTCCTTTAAGTCTGTAGCAGAAAAAAAAAAAATCTATAACCCATAGTGGATAAAAGCCCTATTGTAGGAAGAAGTTCAAATACGTCTCTAGACAGCTCCTTAAAACTGTTATCCAAATTCTTATCAAAATCCTGTAGGCCCGGGGAGGAGCAAGGAATACAGCATGGCGCTGACCTGGGAGAGTGGCCCTCAGATGGTGCAGGAAACACCTCCCACACTCTTTCTAATGTCCCATGGACAGTTACAGTGAAGAAAATGCTTAGCTGAGAAATAGTGTAGGAAGGGGGTATAACTGGAAAAGGAAGAAAAATAGGGAAAAAATAAGTGATGAAGTGCTTTCAAACCCACAGAGGTGATAAGACTAGGAAAAAATCCAGTTCATTGCACTGGGACATTCTTTGGGGTGCAAAGCCAATCTTGGGGAAATTGTGTGTGCTAGGGGAAGGGGGGACCATGGAACCCCCTATCAGTAAGAGTCCAAAAGTGAGAAGAAAAAATACATGTCAAGCCATTTTAAAGACTGGAGTTTGGGGTGCACAAAAAATCTTGAGTGTATGAGTGTATGAATATTGAGAAACCACCTAGCGAATGAGGGAGAATGTCCATTAGATTGTTTGGAGGGAAGTAGACCAAGGTGGAGAAACTGCAGGTGGAACCCAGCAAACTCCTGGCCAGTTTCTTCCCTTCCTGGAGCTTGTTAAACTTTAAGTACAAGCATGTCCCAGCTCAGGCCACAAGGGCTCTCCTGAACCAGGCAGGAGCACTCTTTCTCCAGCTGAGCTGGAGACACCTAATCTGAGAGGCTTCTGGGATTGCAGGGGCCCTCTGCCACATTCTCAGGTCTCACAGGTTTTTTCCTGAAATCCAACTGCCACAAGTCTTGCTGCAGTTGTAGCCCATTTCCTCGAATTCTGTCCTCAGTGGAATGAACCAATTGCTGCTAGTCAACCTCCAAAGAATAAATTCCTTCAGAGATTCAAGGTTTGCATGTGATTGTCTTCCCTAGACAGTCCACCAGAGCCACTTCTGGGTTCTCAGTGGTGACAGAGGTTGGCAAGACAACAGTATAGACAGTGTTGATGAACCAGCAACCTGACTTGAAACCTCAGCCTTTCATGTGAGCAGGTGCTAGGCTGCCTGCAAGATGAGCCAGTCCGCACAGTAGCGGGTGCCCTGATACCACACAAGACTGGACTAGAGTCCCTGAAGAGGCGATGGAAAGAAATTTCACCACCTTTTCACTCTGGCACCTGGAAGCCTTGAGATGGGGTGACGTAACCCAGTGTTGACCTGGGGAAGGGAAATATTCTACCACTTGAATCCTTTCCTTAGCCAGAAACCTTTGGAGGGAAATGGAAGAACGAGAAATGCTCCTCTGCCAGACTTGCTCATGTTACTGGGGCTGTGTGACGGGGAGAGATGGTTGCCCTATAAAATGGTTGAGAGAAATACCTGCAACAAAGATGCCCCCAACCCTGGAGACCCTTAATCAGGGAGGACTCTGCTCAGTGCTGGGTTGAAAAGAAAGTATCCTCCAACCCAGTGTTGGCACCAGTGATACACTGTTCTGGAGTTAGCAGGACTGAAGAGGCCAGGTGAGGTGGCCCTTTAGGAGTTGTGTACTCAAAAAGGAGTGGCTTGGATTCCTACAACACTGTGGAAGAGACCTCTAATTCCATTACTTAAAAATTCAAAAGGTGGGAACCCATCACCCTTCATCCATCCTGCCCCCAAAGGGATGACTCAAATTTAAAGGGATCAAAGTCCAGAACACTGTGGGAGAAAAATGTCAGGCCTGCTGGGGAGAGGAACAAGGTAGACTTTATGTGATTGTGGGGAGAGTCTTGTTGACATCTGTCTAAAGCCCAAAGTGCTAGGTTGGAGAGCACCATGGAGGAGGGGAGGAACCTGCCTGCAAATTTTGACAGATGTTGACAAAGAGGGTCCTTATAAAATGGAAAGGAGGTGAATCCTTTAAATATAGGCTGATTTGTCCCTTTTGTAGTAAAAACTAAATTTAGCAATCCCTTATGAAGCTAGAAGCAGAGTCCCTCAGATATACATCTGAGAGTCTGTCCCTAGAAGAGTGCTGGGGAGCAGCTTCTGGGGATTAGAGGCCAGTCTAAGGGGAGTTGGTCAGTGTAGTCATGGCTAACTATATTGAGGACTAGGATATAGCATACATAGTAGGATGCTCGCATGTTTTAGGGACAGGTCTTGACTCCGGTACTGAATGAACCATGTGGACATTGGTGGAGTCTGGGGCTTCCTTGTAGGAGAGGGGCAGAGATCTCTGAGTGTGGCCTGTTTTCTTGGCCACTTCCCTACACCCTGGAGGAACTCTAGCAGGGTCAGGTCCCTCTGGCCAGCTCAGGAAAAGGCCCACCTGAACTGCATTTAGAAGGCCTGATTGTAACCAAGCTCCAAGCCAGCCGGCCCCAGAACTTTCAGGAAGTGCCCGGGGGAAGGATCCCTACAGCCATAGGCAAGGAGTCAGCAACTGATCTGTGCTTAAGATGAAACTTGAAACTCATGAGGATGTGGAGGTATGGTGGTAACACTAAAGAACTGGGCATGAATTCTGGATGGGGAAAGGAAATCACAACTAAGGGGTGGGGTTCTGTGACTCCTACCAGTGAGGTGACCAAATCTCAGTCTCCTTTACTCCTAGAGAGGAAGCCCCATTGCCTGACATCCCTGTGGAGTAAAGGGAAGCCCCACTTTTGAGTGTTGTGTGTCAGTAACAGTGTTATGTCACCGGTGGTCATGTTGATTAGTTGAAGAGAATAAAGGGAATAAGACTTCCCAAGTGTTTGTCTTTTTTTAAAGTTTTAATTTATTTATTTATTAGAGAGAGAATGTGCATACCAGGGCCTCTAGCCACTGCAAATCAACTCCTGATGCATGTGCCACCTTGTGCATCTGGCTTATGTGGGACCTGGAGAATTGAATCCAGATCCTTAGGCTTCATAGGCAAGCCCTTAACAACTAAGCCATCTCCCCAGCACTTTTTTTTTTTTTTTTTTTTTTTTTTTGAGGTAGGGTTTCACTCTAGTCCAGGCTGACCTGGAATTCACTGTGTAGTCTCAGGTCTCAGGGTGGCCTCAAACTCACGGCAGTCTTTCTATCTCTGCCTCCCAAGTGCTGGGATCAAAGGCATGTGCCACCATGCCCAGCAAGTGTTTGTCTTTAATTTGCCCAACAGCAAGTTCAAAGAACTTGTCCTCTCCCATAACTAGAGTCCACAAAAATGTCAAAAGATCTGCGAGGGGGTGTGTAGTTGTGCACACCTAGGATTGCTTGTGAGTTTAAGGCCACCATGAGACTATATAGTGAGTTCCAGGTCATCCTGAGGTACAGCAAGACCCTACCTCAAAAAAAACAAAATAAAGCTCAGTACACTCCCAGCCTCATGCCTTTCTTAGGGACCTAGTGCTGCCCACCCAGTGTTTGTGGAGGGTAAGGGGTTTGTGGAATTTTAAGATCCAAACCCTTGTGAGATACAGGGAAACATCTGTTAAGCTGACTGTTGTACCCATAACCTCTCCAGTGAACCACAAGAAGGCCCCTAGACCTAATCCCAGGAGCTGGCAGCCACTGCTCCCGGTTCCCTTAGGTCTTGGGTCTGGCTCAGCCTCTCCTCTTTTGAGAAGTGGGTGGAACCCTGGCTGATCATTCCATTCCCAGAACATTATTCCACACCATGGGAAAGCTCTGGGAAGAGGAATGGCAACCGACTTGCCCAAGATCTGCATGCAGCAAGACTCTGTGGGAAGCCAGCATGACCTGGAGGTCTGAAAAGCAATTACACACCAGCTAAGCCTTTTCTCCTTTATGGCTGTGCCTGCTAGGGCCTGGCATGTGCCCTCTACTGTGGGCCTGCTTCTAGAAGTCCTCAATCCCAGGCTGGCTTCAGTACTGTCTCCTGACCCTGACCAGTGGACAAGTCAGCTGCCTGAGTCAGCAGCACTGGCCATAGCCTGGCTCTGCCCAGGTTTGTTGGGGACTCTTGTCTTAGACAGGAAGGTATATCCCTATCTTCCCTGTGCCACTGCTCCAGATCCCAAGGCAGGCTCTTCTCTTTCTGCTCTTGGAATGGGGGAAGGGAAGGACTTGCCTTTCAGTGAAATGCATCAAGACTAGTCTCTATGCTGGAGGAATCCTCAGTAGAGCAAGAGAACTCCAGGGAGAGGGCATCAGAGCAGTGATTGATCCAGAGGCTTACTGAAGGGCTAATGTCATGCTTGCCAGATGATACTGGAGGAAGGGGAAGGAATGTCAGGACAAGATTCGCTGTGTAGACACCAGGAGTAGGTTGGGGATATAGAGGTCAAATAGTTGGGTATTGGCTTAGGGCAGAGAGACCTGATGGAGATATAGGGAGCAGGGCTAGAAGTCGTGCTTGAGGAGCCCATGGGAGTGTTAGTACCATATGGGACCAAGAATGGTGTAATTCCTTGCCCCCTGAGTAGTGGTTTCCCACGTCTGGAACTTGGGAAATAAATGTCGTTTAGCTTTAGCAGCTTAGCTGTAGCCACAGCAACGGATAAACACACCTTGGAAGGAGGCACAGTGGAGAGTGGCTCCAAGGTGGAGGAAAATCACAGACCCTCAAGAAAGTTTTGTTCTATTGGCTGATCAGAAGCAGCAGCTTTGGTTCAGGTTTGAATAGGCATGCTCATCACTGATTCCATCTGTTCACCCCCAAGAAGTCAGAGTTGGCTATTAAATTTGTACCTGTAGTCCTGGGTCCCACAGCTACTTAAGACCTCCTGGGACAGTTAAGGAATCAAACCTAAGTAGAGAGGCCTGACCAGCCATTAAGAGAGATCCTTCACCAATGGACAGACTTCTAATGGCTTATTGAGTATCCTCTATACCTGCCACAGAATGCTTGCTCCAGGCAGAGATCCTGAGACCTTTTCTTGGGCTTGATGTGAGTAGGGGGTAGTGCCTATTTTACTCTCAGATTCGAGGACCCATACGGAGCTTTTAGTTCTTCCCATTCGTGTAGCTACCAGCCTTTAGGAGGGGCTGTGAAATCACTTGCATTTACTTAAGGAGCCCATGCAAAAATGAGTCCGGAGTCAAGCTCCTGAGAGACTGGCTTGCAGCTGCGCCTGCGCGGACGCTTCTTCCCAGCGTAGCGTCTCTATGATGCAATACCCAATTTCCCCCACCCTTGCCACCGTGGCACTCCAGCTGCAGTCTCACTTCCTCGGTGGCCTGATGTCATCCCCAGCTGCGGCTCGTGCCTCCGCCAGCGTTCCTACCGCCTCCAGCTCCACGCCCGAGGTCACCGTAACCCGCACCTCTGTCTCCACTCCAACCTGGCTCAGCCGCTGCGGCCCTGCTGACAGCAGATGGAGTCCCAAGGCGGGAAAAGCCGCAAGGCCCCACCAAGGAACAACCGTTGACTCGCCTTCGACCACCGCTATGGCCATGAGTGCTGCTCCGGAACCCACCCCAGGCCTACTCGGCAGCGGCCCAGGCGCCAGTCCCAGCATGGCATCGGTGAAGGGTCCGCCCAAAGCGCGGACGGCGCGCTGAGTGCGGGGCGGATCTGGGCTCAGGCGAACAGCTCCTAACACCCCCTCAGGCTACAATGAAAAGAAGTCATCCCGCCGAGGTGTCCTGATCTATGCGTCGTAGGGGTGGGCGGTTAAAGAAACAGCCCAGCCCGTCTGACTGGGCTCATTCCCGCCAATTAGCCAGGACAACAGGAACTTGACTCGGCTCCTGGGTGACTTTCGCCATGAGGGACTACAACTCCCAAGATGCAGCCTGTGTCCTCTCGGCATTCCATTGGCCAATAACTGTTGGGAATGTGACCGATGGCCTGGGGCGGGGGTTAGATAGGCTACTCCTCCAAGCAGGTAGTCTGCAGTCTCACACGCTAATGGCTTAGTTGGATCCAAATATAACTTAGCTGTTGGAGTAGGTGCGGATACTCACACATGTGCGGCCCCTACCCGAGGTCCGCACAAAGGCAGGAAATGCTAAGCAAGGTGCAGCACCTAAAAACTGTAGACTATATTTGGATCAATGGTCTAGCTATTCTGTATGCCTAGGGCTGGGCGTTTATTCATAACAATAAAACACCCCACACAAGACATGTTTAGAGCAGAGGCTGTGAGTCCAAACAGGTGTCTGCAACTGTCAGTATGTCTTCAGGCCTCCTCTCGGTGCTACCTTCATAGCGCATAGGTAGCACAGGAACCATCTGGGCACAGGCTCAGTCACGAGGTGTTGAGCAAAGTTCTCCACTGGAATGATAGGAAGTTGGCCCAGGGACTAGTGCTGGGCTGTCCCTCTCCTGGTAAGGTGCACCTTCGCAGCAGTTAAGGCCACCAGGATAAATACAGGGCTAGGGACAGGAACCCAGGGGATGGACAGGGTGGCCTCGGTGAGATGTAGAGATTGGGAAGCACAAGTAGAGCTTCCCAGGGGAAAGGGGCAGTACTCCCAGGGAGCAGCCACTCCAGCAATCAGTACAAGAGTCATGCCAGAGCCCAGGGAACTCCACTAAAAGGTTAAGGCCCTACAGGGGCCTGGGGATAAATGGTGAAGAAAGGCTCCTTGGGGCCCAGGCCCCAGTGTCAAGCACAAGGGGTCCCAAGTTGTCACTGTGGATGTGTAGGCAGGTAGGGTTAGAATGAGTCTGTCTCCGCAGAAGCAGGGTTAGGGCCAGCATCGAAGGCTGTGGATGAATGCTTGTGGGCCTGAAAAGCCCTCCAGGCTGCAGACCTTCCTGACCTTCAGGAAAAGACAACTGAGCCTGGCTGATCCCATCTCACCAACATATACCAGAAGCCCAAAACCAACTAGGTAGGCAGAGGGCTGGGCCCATGGGGTCTGGAATGAAGGTTGGGGCCACTGCACCTGTTGGAGGGACATAGAGGCACAGCCCTCAGTGTATGTGGGTGTTCCAAGGCCCCTTTGGGTTTCAGGCTCAGCTGATGTAGACACGGTGGAAGTCGTGAGCACCAAAGGCTGCATTGCACTTGGGGCACTTCCTCTGGCGGGCCTCATAGCGGCCCCGCACGCACTCGAAGCAGAATACATGGAAGCACTTGGTAAGAACGGCATCCTTCTTGCGTGTATTACAGCAGGGGCAGGTCAACCGTGCCTGGATCAAGCAAAGACATAAGCTTTGGAGCAACTCTGACAGTGCCTAGACCCTAAACTCATAGCAGTAGGCCCAGGCTAAACCTACCACATGGGAAATACATCTAATGTTCACCATAACCTTTACAAGTGGGAACTAGGACTCTCTGAATGAGGAAACTGAAGCTAGAAGTAGCTGGGACTAGTGGCTCCCAGCATTTGGAAGGTTAAGGCTTTAAGACCAGCCCAACTACTTACTGAGTTTCAGAACAGCCTGGATCATAAAGAACTTAGTCTCAAAAAAACAAAAAGTAGCTGGGCGTGGTGATGCACACCTTTAATCTGCGCACTTGGGAGACAGAAGATGATCACTGTGAGTTCAAGGCCACCCTGAGACTACATACTGAATTCCAGGTCTGGGCTAGAGAAAAGTGAGATCCTACCTCAAAAAAACAAATAAATAAATAATAATAAAAACAAAAAGCAAACAAATAAACAAAAATAAAAACCTAAACCGGGCATGGTTTTAATCCCAGCACTCGCAGAGGCAGAGGTAGGATGATTGCCATGAGTTCAAGGCCACCCTGAGACTACATAGTTAATTCCAGGTCAGCCTGGACCAGTGAGACCCTATCTCAAAAATGAATAAATAAATAACATAAAAACCTAGAAAGCATCAGACGCTGGCATCTCTCAAGGCCAAGGATCTCCCACGCTCAAGCTTCAGCTCTTGCTGAATCCAGTCTCCCTTTTCTCTCTCTCTTTTGCATGTGTATTGTGGTGTGTATGCATGTGTGTGTATGCATATGGAGGCCAGAGGCTGATGTCAGGTGTCTTCCTTGATCTGGACTCCACTTCATTTACTAAGGCAGGGTCTCTCAGTTGAACCCAGAGCTCTCTCAGCTAGTGTAGCTAGCCAGCTTGCTCTAGGGATCCCATTCTCTGCCTCCAATGTTCCAGGCTTACAGGCAGGCTCACCACATCACCCAACATTTACCTGGATGCTAGAAACCTGAAGTCATCCTCAAGCTTATGTGACCAACACTTTATGCACTGAGCTATCCCCTCAGCCCCTTTTCTTGTTACCTGCTAAGTCACAACCTGGCATGGCAGTGCCACTATAAATGTACTACCTCTACCCTCTGCTGGATTCAGTCCTGGTAGATCTAGATTCTGCTGTGGGCCTTCTCTTAGCCTGACATCTCCCATCTACCACTAGAAGGGTCTCACCTTCAACTCATCTTTACCTGGACTTAGCATTGCATGACACTCCTCTGGCTTGCTTAGAATGCTAGCTAGCCATCTCTGCAACTTCCCCAAATCACTTTTGCCTCCTCAGGACCCTGCCACAGAAACATTAGACAGCCTCCCAAGTCTGTCTCTTCTCTATCCCATGATTGCCTCTTTAAGGTCCAATTGCTGCAAAGGGTCATTGATTACTGATCCAGTGCTCCCCTCGCTTCACTCCAGTGGTTCAGAGAACATATGATCTGACCTCCACTGTCACCCTGCCTAGGAACCTATTCCCAAGTTTACCAAGACACAGGAGCATCTCTCCTTGGTTCATTTGCTGAGTTTTTTTTGTCTTTTTCCCCCCTAGGCTGCTTTGGCGTGGTACCTACGCCGCCATCTTCCTTGGTTCATTTGCCTACTCCCTCATCACCACTCTCCTTTCTCTCAACCCTCAGACTTCTCTTCCTCTGCCTGTCACTTAAGCTACGAGGTTGCTTGAGGAAGAAGAATGTTCTCTGTCCCTTCTCATGCCATAAACCCTCAGTGGGTAAAGAGTCATGTGTGGCTTCTATTTATGCCTCTGTTGATACTCCCTCACCTCTTTCTCTTCAGCCCTTTGCCTTAAGTGGTATCACAAACTCACAAGAGGTCCACAGGTGGCATTCTCAGCGTCTGTGTGTGCAACTTGCTTCTGCTCCACTAGAGGGTGCTTATTATCCACAGTTTTTCAATCCAGCTACCCAAGTCATCCCCTAGCATGCCCCTTCCATCCCTCTATCCCTACAGTCCATTCCTGAGTTCAGCAATTCTTTTTTTTTTTTTAATTTTTTTTTGTTCATTTTTATTTGTTTGAGAGCAACAGACAGAGACAGAAAGAGGCAGAGAATGAGAGAGAGAGAGGCCTCCAGCCACTGCAAGTAAACTCCAGACGCATGTGCCCCCTTGTGCATCTGGCTAACGTGGGTCCTGCGGAATCGAGTCTCAAACTGGGGTCCTTAGGCTTCACAGGCAAGCACTTAACTGCTAAGCCATCTCTCCAGCCCAAGTTCAGCAATTCTATGTCCAAAGTGTCTCTTGAGCCTATCTATTGTCCCCAATGCCTTTAGCTTGAATTAGCATAAATTTTTGCCTCAGTGACTACAATGGTCACTGACACTAGCCTTATCCTATCTCCTTTGGCCTCAATCAGTCCAACATCTGATGACATCAGAATCTTGGATAAAAATCATTTGGTAAGAAAGAAGACATAGCTAAGTGGCACAGCATGCATAAGGCCCTGGGTTCAATTTTAAGAACAGCTTGTGGTCCCCTCCCATCCCCCAAAACCCAGCAAATACACATTTCAGTGTGTCCACCCTGCCTACAATCTACCAACCCTGACCCACATCCTATAGAACTGGACACTGCCCAACAAACACATCACTGTCCTCCACATATGATGGCCACTTCTGTCTGTTCAACATCTCTCTCAACTAAGGGACCCCATACCCGCCTTTCCCTTTATCTGAGCCCTTGCATCCTACTCCTTTCAGACAAACCTGACTCATTCTTTGGGTCTGCCTTAGACTGCTGATTACTATTGTGATGAGAGAATTCCTTAAGTGACAGGCAGAGGAAGAGAAGTCTGAGGGTTGAGAGAAAGGACAGTGATATTGAGGGAGTGGGCAAATGACCCAAGCCATAAGAGATGCCAGAGAATTCCTTCTGACTTTTGGTGTCAAAGTCTAAGCGCTCTCCCATACATGGTTAGGTACTCTGTATGCCATGTATTCCAAATTCTTGGCCAGTTGTCAGACTCCATAATTAGTGTTCTTTGCTGTACTATCTTATTTCCAGGTTTTACATACTACCCAAATCTTACCAGCCCCTCCCTACAATTCCTGGGTTGGCAGGACACAAGTGTAGCCCATAGCCCCACCTTGTACTCCTTGATCTCCTCCTGCAGGATCTCATCAGCATCTGCATAAACCTCCACCTTCCTCTGCTTTTCCAGCTTCCGCCGCAGCCGGGAGATGTCCTCCTGCAGCAGCAAAGGCCAGTCAAAGGATGAGGGCCTCCCCCTGAACAGTATGCCTCCCAACACACTGTGCCCCAGACCAGCCTGTCCTCCCCAAGCACATACTTGAGCTCTCTTGAGATTGAAACTCTCTTTTTCCCGAGCAGCCCGGCTCTCTGCCAGACAAGGCTGGATCTCCCGAAGGCGAGTCTGCACATGCTCCAGCTGTACCTTCAGGTCCTCAGCCAACTGGGCTGCTTCCACAGCCTGAGGTGGGTGGGATAGAAAGGAGAGAACTGGGGCTGGAGAGGTGGCTTTGAAGTTAAGGTACTTGCTTGTAAACCTAAGGATGCAGGTGCGATTCCCCAGTACCCATGTAAACCAGATGCACAAGGTGGTGCATACACCTGGAGTTGGTTTGCAGTGGCTAAAGGCCCTGGTGTGCTCATTCTCTCTCTCAGAAAAAAAATACACACACACAAACACACACACACACACACACACACACACACATTTTTTTTTTTAAGGAGAGAGCTGGAAAAAAAAAAAAAAGGAGAGAACTGGGCTGGAAAGATGGCTTAGTGATGAAGGCACTTGCCAACAAAGGCAAAGGACCCAGGGTCAGTTCCCCAGTACCCACATAAAGCCAGGTACACAAGGTGGTGCATGCATCTGAGTCCATTTGCAGTGGCTAGAGGCCCTGGCATGCCCATTCTCTTTCTCTACCTCTTTCTCTCTCTCTCAAATGAATAATAAAATATTAATATTAAAAAAAAAAGCATGGGCTGGAGAGATGGCTTAGCGGTTAAGCACTTGCCTGTGAAGCCTAAGGACCCCAGTTCGAGGCTGGATTCCCCAGGACCCATGTTAGCCAGATGCACAAGGGGAGCATGCGTCTGGAGTTCGTTTGCAGTGGCTGGAGGCCCTGGTGCGCCCATTCTCTCCCTCTCTCTCTCTCTCTGCCTCTTTCTCTCGCTGTCTGTTGCTCTCAAATAAGTAAATAAAAATAAATTTAAAAAAAAAAAGCAAGGGCTGGAGAGATGGACCCACTTAGGCCAGATGCACAAGGTGGTACATGCATCTGGAGTTCATCTGCAGTGGCTTGAAGCCCTGATGTGCCCATCTCTCTCTCTCTCTCTCTCTCTCTTTCTCTCTCAAATAAACAAAAACAACATCAACAACAAATAAATAAAAAGTTGGGCATGAGGGGACAGAAGTTAGAGGACTGCCATGAGTTCGAGGCCACCCTGAGACTACATCATGAATTCCAGGTCAGCCTGAGTGGTGAAACCCTACCTCAAAAATAAATGAAAATATAAAATAAAAAGAAAGGAGAGAGCCATTTGCCTGAGCCTGGGGAGCTGCACTGTGCTGCGTGGGTCAGGTATCGGGATTATACCTGCATGGAGCTCTTCCTGCCTTGTGACCCTCAGAGCCTCACCTCCCCCACTCTTCCACTTCCGGACACTGTTCTCCAGCAGTGTAGTGCACCTTTTGGTCTTTGAGCCTCTAGCTAGACTCTTATCTCAGCTCCCCTCAATTTCTTCAACATATTCACCTTCCCCTGAAGCACACATCACTTCCTGAGGGACTTCACACACTTAGTTTCCATCATAAAACTATGAACTGGATGTGGTTGAATATACTTTTTTGTTGTTGTTTGTTTTTCAAGGTAGTGTTTCACTCTAGTCCAGGCTGATCTGGAATTCACTATGTAATCTCAGGGTGGCCTCACACTCATGGTGATCCTCCTACCTCTGCCTCTCTTTTTTTTTTCAATGTAGGGTTTTACTCTAGCCCAGACCTGGAAGTCACTATGTAGTCTCAGGGTGGCCTCAAATTCAATGATCCACCTACCTCTGCCTTTAGAGTGCTGGGATTAAAGATGTGTACCACCAGCCCAGGGTAACTTTTTCTTTTTCAAGGTAGAGTCTCACTCTAGCCCAGGCTGACCTGGATCTCACGCTGCACCTCCAGGCTGGTCTTGACCTTTGCTTTCTCACTCAACCTCCTGAGTGCTGGGATTAAGCGCATGTGCCACCATGCCACTTACGCTTGCAATTCTAACAATTGAGAAACTGAAGCAGGAGAACTGCTGACAGTACGAGGCCAGCTTGGACTACAGTGAGAATTAAAAAAAAAAAAAAAGCCAGGAGGTAGGATCACTGTGAGTTTGAGACTACATAATGAATACTATGTCAGCTTGGAGAGACCCAATTTCAAAAACAAAAAACAAAAACAAAAACGGGTGTGATGGGCAATCTGTAATAGCATTATCTTATTTGTAGGATAGCAGACTTCTCCAAGCTTGCCTGGAAGCAGGGATCACCCACTCTGTTGGCCATGGTCAGTATAATGTGCATGAAAGTATAGTTTCAGGGAATGAATTAACCAAAGAAGAAAAAAGGGAAAATCAGATGGAAGTCAATGTGAGGGCTGGAGAGATGGCTCAGTGGCTAAGGCACTTGCCAGCAAAGCCTAAGGACCTAGGTTCTGTTCCCCAGTACCCATGTAAAACCATATGCACAAAGTGGCACACGCATGGGGAGTTCATTTACAATGGCTAGAGGCCCCAGTGCTCCCATTTTCTCTCCTTCTATATCTTCCTCTCTTTCTCAAATTAAAAAAAAAAAAAATCAATGCTAATTTTAAGCCTTAATGACTTTGGTCTTGTGATCCCTTTGCTTCTACCTCCTGAGTGCTGAGAATATCACTACTCCCTGTCTATAGAATACTGGGGATTGAACCCAGGGCCTCATGCACACTAGGCAAGCACTCTTATCAACTGAGCTACATCCCCATCCCATACTTCCTTTTTTGATTGTTTTTTGAGGTATGGTCTGGCTCCTGCTCAGGCTGACCTGGAATTCACTATTTAGTTTCAGGGTAGCCTTGAATTCACAGTGGTACTTCTACCTTGACCTCCCAATTGCTGGGATTAAAGGCGTGTGTCACCATGCCTAGTTTTTTTGTGGTAGTTTTGGCTGTATCTCAGGCTGACCTGGAATTCACTATGTAGTCTCAGGGTAGCCTCGAACTCACAGCAATCCTCCTGCCTCCCAAATGCTGAGATTAAAGTTGTGCACCACCATGCTTGGCCTTTTTTTGGAAGCAGGGTCTCACTATCCCAGGCTAACCAAGAACTCACTCTCTATAGCTCAGGTTGGCCTCAAACTCCTACCTCAGCATCCCCAATGCTGGGATTAAAGGCATATACCACCATGCCAGATTTATAAGCCCATATTTATTATGTTTAATGCAACTAATGTGGCAAGTAGGCTAGATGTGCCTGTAATTCCAGCACTTGGAGGCTTTGGAAGGATGACAGTGTAAGTCCAGACTGCTCTAGCCAGTGAAAGAACAAGAAAAGACAACAACAACAACAAAATAAATAACCACAAGAAAACCAACAAGAAAATAGCTATGTGGCAAGAACCATCATCTTTTTTGGGGGTAGGTTTTTGGTTTTTATTTTTTTTTTTTTTTTGAGGCACAGTCTCACTCTAGCTTAGGCTGACCTGGAATTCACTATGTACTCTCAGACTGGCTTTGAACTCATAGCAATCCTCCTACCTCTGCCTCCCAAGTGCTGGGATTAAAGGTGTGTGCTACCATGCCCAGCGCATCATCCCTTTTTGACAGTTACCCAATGAGCAGTTTTGAACTGGTATTCTGGTACCTAGATGCCATGGACCCAAATCGCAGTTCTATTCTTCTTGAGCAAATCATTTGACATCCCTGAGCCTCAGTTTCCTCAATTATAAAATGGATTAACAGAAATCACGGTAGGATGGCTGAGCACAGGTCTGGCACAAATACCTGAGCTAGTCATTCCAGGCATTAAGTTCTCCAAGCAGAATCAGAGGGGAAGACATGACCCAGCCACTTCAGTAACTTTCTCATCAGACCTAGACTTACCTTCCTCTTGTTAAGCTCCAGGGCCTGGCTGCGCAGTGTCAACTCCTTCTCCACTCCCCCAAGGCTGCCCTGCAAGGCCCGCTCCTTTTCCTCCAGCTTCTGCACAGTCAGCAACTGGGCGTCCACCTGAGGATGGAAGGCCTCAGTGCTGGGAGCTCAGACTCTCCAGCTTCACCCTGCAAGCATCAACTAGGACACCATACCTGGGACTTGAGGCCAAGAACCTGCTCGCCCAACTCATCCTTCTCTTCCCGAAGCAGTTTATGAATCTGGTTGGCCTTGATCCGCTCTGACATTAACTTAAAGTTAGCATCATCCTTTTCCCGCAACTGCTGTAGCAGCCGCCCGTTCTGCTCCTGCATGTCCTCGAAAGCCTGACCTGTCACATCCATCTCCGACAGCAGAGCCTCCTCCTCCTGCAAGTGGGCAAGGCAAGATGGAAAGTAGTAGGTGGGCAGGAGGACTGTTGGGAGAACCCCAGGAAAACATGGCAAAGCAGAAACCAGAGTAGATTCAAGTCATCAAGGTGTCAATTATGCTGGAGGCACTTGAGAGCACTAAGGGAACTCCAGCATTCAGAAGAAAGGTGACCAGAGGGAGCTGCACCTGCTTGGTGGCACCCAACTTGCGTTGCAGATGTTCAATTTGCTCCTCTGCCTGCCGGATGCGCCGCAGGGCATCCTCATCTGCAATTTTCTTGCTTTCCCTTCGGTCCCTCTCCTCCAGTTCCCGGATGCGGCTCCGAAGCTCATCAACCTACATTCACAGAAAGAAACTGTCATTCCTTCCTGCTGACCCAAGGCTCTGCTCTTCTCAAGCCCCTAAACCATACTCTGTAGGCCCAGTATGGCCCCCTGCCCTTACCTCTGCCTTGGCCTTGCGCTCAGCTGCCATGAGCTGTACTTTATCCCGCTGCTCCTTGGGTGCTGACTTGTACATGTCCAACAGCAGCTTCATCTCCTTTTGGCTTTCTTGGGCTTTCCTGGGGGGAGGGGGGTGTACAGAAGGAATGTTGGATACAGAGGAAGGCGGGAGGCCACTTGACAGACTAGGAGATGGGACAACAATAGGGTCTCACTTGAGCTCTGCTCGGAGACCCTTGAGCAGTTCCGACTCCTTCCTTTTGGCTTCCTCCACCTTAGCCTTCTCTCGATCAGCCCGTGAGAGAGCTGAAGCTACAGGTTGGGGCCCCAGGCTAGGCCCTTCTCTTTCACGAAGTTCTCGCTTAGGCCTGGCCTCAGGTTCTCGGTTTCGGGAGGATGGGCCCTGGGTCCCAGGAGTTAGGGACTGGGCATCATCTTCAAAAGGGGTTAGATCTTCTTTCTTCACTGAGAAGGTAGTAGTGGTGGATCCAGACACTGAAGCCATCTCCTTTCTGCTGTCAGGGGTACCACCAGGACCTGACCCACCCTCTTCCTTCCCTGGAGCTGGGACACCAAGGCCAGAATCCTCTGGATGGCCCAGGTTGGGGATGCAGTGGGTAGAGCCACTGGCCTGGGCCCGGAGCTGCAAAGATATGAGTGAGGTGTGCCAGTGTGCACTCAAGTCCAGCCAAGGCTTCCCCAGGCAGCTCCCTCCTCACCTTGCCGATTTCAGCCTGTACTTCTCGAAGTTTTCGCTTATATCGCTGGGCATCCCCTTTCAGCTGGTGGTTATGATTCTGGAGACTGCTAATCAGGTGACGCATCTCACGGTTGATGGGCCCTACAGAAAGGTCAGGACGTAAGGGTGTTGGGCTGCTCCCTTCCAATCCCTCAGCAGCGTAAGAGGCTGAGCCAGAACCAATATTCCCCTTGTGTAGAAGAGGAAGACTAAGGCCTTAGAGTGGGATCCCACTTGAGAATATAATAGTTTTGAAGAAATTAATATAAAAATAATTTGATAATACTTGTTTTTTTATTTTTATTATTTTAAAAAAATATTTATTTATTTGAGAGTGACAGACAGACAGACAAAGAGGCAGATAGATAAAGAAAGGGCACACCAGGGCCTCCAACCATTGCAAAGGAACTCCAGATGCATGCGCCCCCTTGTGCTCTGGCTTACATAAGTCCTGGGGAATCCAGCCTCAAACTGGGGTCCTTAGGCTTCACAGACAAGTGCTTAACCACTAAACCATCTCTCAAGCCCTTAATATTTTATTTTTGTTTGCTTATTTGAGAGAGATACAGAAATAGGCAGGGCTTCCAGCCACTGCAATCAAACTCCAGATGCATGCGCCTGTGCATCTGGCTTATGTGTGTCCTGGGGAATTGAACCTGGGTCCTTTGGCTTTTTAGGCAAGTGCCTTAACCACTAAGCCATCTTTCCAGCTCTTTTAGTTTTTAAATATTTATTTATGGGGAGGGAGGAAGAAGAAGAGCCAGATAGAGAATGGATGCACCAGGGCCTCTAGCCACTGCAAATGAACTCCAGATGCATGCAACCACCTTGTGTATCTGGCTTATATGGGCTCTGGGGAAGCCAAGATGAATCTTTAGGCTTTACAGGCAAATGCCTTAACTACTAAGCTGTTTCTTCAGCCTGTGTTATTTTCTTCTAACCCCATTTTCAAAAATCTTTACATGCATGCAATATGTATAGTATGGTGGGTGTGTAGCTGTGGTTGTCCCATGTACATGCATGCAGAGGCCAGAGGAGAATGTCAGGTGTCCCTAGCCCATTACTTATCTACGTGTTTCCTTGAGACAAAGTCTCTCACTAAGTCTGGAACCTGCTGTTTTTGCAAGTTTCAGCAGATCTCTGGCCTCTGCTCCTCACAGAACTGAAGTGTCAGAGACAAGTGGCCATACCCAAGTGTTTATGTCGGTGCTGACATCTCAGACACCCTCATGCCTGTGGTTGTGTGGGAAGCACTCTTGGCCACTGAACCATCTTTCAAGCCTTTTTTTGTTTTTAGAGACTGTAATTCCTGTATCCCAAGCTAGGAAGCCAAGAATGGCCTTAAACTTCAAATCCTTCTGTCTCTACCTCCCAAGTACTGGATTACAGGCATGAGGCACTATGGTTTTATGCAGTGCCAGGGATCAAACTCAGGGTTTTGTGCATGCCAGGCAAGCACTCTACCAAATGAACTGCATCCCCAACACTCGAGGTAGATTTTTAAATACTTTTATATCTCTTTCAATGCAGCAGTTAGTTACTAACAATCATAATGTTCAACTTGTAGACTTTCATTTTATTTTTATTTTATTTTTTTGTTTTGTTTTTTTTGTGGTAGGGTCTCACTGTAGCCCATAGACTATTTATTTTTATTTATTTGAGAGAGGAAGAGAGAATGGGCATGCCAAATCCTCCAGCCACTGCAAGCAAACTCCAGATGCATACACCACCATGTATATCTGGCTTATGTGGGTACTGGGGAATCAAACGTGGGTCCTTAGGCTTCTCAGGCAAGTGCCTTAACTGATAAGCCATCTCTCCAGCTAGACTTTTATTTATTTATTTATATATATTTTTTAAAGTTTAAAAACCTATATTTGCAAGTATTCTATTCCTTTAAAAATGTATCCAGAGGAAGAGTTGGATGAAATATGCTAAAAAATCACAGGATACAAAGCCAAATTCTACTAAAATCAAGATAAATTGTTGATGTCAAAACTTCAAAACCAATCAGAACCAGCCACATCAGCCACGTTAGGACACGTGGAGAAGAGCCACATCAGACTCCCACTGACCTTGTATGTCCAGTCAAATTTGTTTTACAAGTTAATAACCAGCTCCAGAATGTTCACATTATATACTCTTATTCCTCACCACTTAACATACTGATAGCCATTTATTTAATATGGTATGAGGAGAGAGATACTTTCCATCTAGAAAATACATTAGAAAAGCTACTTGCTAAAAGGAGCTGTGAGTTCTTCTGGGAGTAGCATTGCATAACCTGGGAAGCACTGTTGAAACCCAGGCACATTTTCTGGTAGGCTGTTACTTCAATTTACTCCTTTGATATTTTTATTTGACTTAAAAATTCTTTTATTCAAGACAGGGGTTGGGGGGGGGAGAGAAAGGAGGGCACAAGATGGGCACACCAAGGTCTCTAGCCCATACAAATGAACTCCAGACGCATGTGCCACCTTGTGCATCTGGCTTACGTGGGACCTGGAGAATCAAACCTAGGTCCTTAGGCTTAGCAGGTAAGCGCCTAAATCACTAAGCCACCTCCAGCCCCCCCCCCCTTTTTTTGAGGTAGGGTCTCACTCTAGCCCAGGCTGACCTGAAATTCACTATGTAGTCTCAAGGCGACCTCAAACTCATGGCGATCCTCCTACCTCTGCCTCCTGAGTGCTGGGATTAAGGGCCTGTACCACCAAGCCCGGCCCATGTTTGATTTTTTTTTTTTTTGGTTTATGGAGGTAAGGTCTCACTCTAACTCAGGCAGACCTGGAATTCACTATGTAGTCTTAGGGTGGCCTCAAACTCTCGGTGATCCTCCTACCTCTGCCTCCTGAGTGCTGGGATGAAAGGCATGCACCACCATGGCTGGCTCTTATGTATTTATTTATTTATTTGAAAGTGACAGAGAGAGAAAGAGGCAGATAGAGAGAAAGAGAATGGGCATGCCAGGACCTCCAGCCACTGCAATCAAACTCCAGATGCATGTGTCCTCTTGTGCATCTGGCTAACGTGGGTCCTGGGGAACCGAGCCTCGAACCAGGGTCCTTAGGCTTCACAGGCAAGCACTTAACTGCCAAGCCATCTCTCCAGCCCTATTTATTTTTTTAAATATATTTTATTTATTCATTTATTTGAGAGAGAGAAAGAGGCAGAGAGAGAGAGAGAGAGAACAGGCATGCCATAGCCTCTAGCTACTGCAGATGTACTCCAGATGCATGTGCCACCATGTACATCTGTTACGTGGGTAACTAAACCTGGGTCCTTAGGCTTCACAGGCAAACACCTTAACTGCTAAGCTATCTCTCCAGCCCTATTTATTTATTTGAGACAGAGAGAGGAGAGAAAGAATGGGCACACCACTTTTGTAAGTGAACTCCAGATGCACACACCACTCTGTGCATCTGGCTTTACATAGGTATTGGGGAATTGAACCTGAGCCTTCAGGCTTTGCAAGAAAGTGTCTTTAACCACTGAGAAATCTCTCTGGCACCTCAATTTTTAGACATTTAAACCAGTGTCACTTCCTGACTTCACGTGCATGCCCTCCTCATGCCAAACTGAAACTATCTCTCCTTTGTTGCTTCACTTTTATTGCTCTCTTTATCACTAGGTCACGTGCATGTTTTACTTTTCCTCTAGTGTGTCTGTCTTTTCTACAAGAATATTATTCCATAATGTCAGGGATTCTTCTCCATTTTTCACTGCCATATCTCCAAAGCCTAGAACAAAGCTGGGTTCTTAGGTAGTATTTAATAAATCTTTGTAGAACAAATATCTCAGAGAGATACTAGAAGGCCAAAGAACCACAGACAAAGCTGATAGCTCACATTCTGGCTGCGCCTGCTTCCGCCAAACACCACAGCTGGTTGTGACACTCACTGTGCCCATGAGCAAGGTAGTGTAGTCCCTGTTTTCTATAGGGAGCTGAGAAAGGACATGACTGAACTTTTGGGCCTCAGGACAAGAAGCTCCAAAAGGGTCCAGCCTCCCAAACTAAAGCCCTACCTCCACCCAATCCCACCACATACCGGCCTGCTCGTTGGCTGCCAGGTTCTGTTCAAACTCGATGCGCAGCATCTCGTATTCCTTGCGTACCTGGGCCAGGGTGTCCTCCAGCTGAATAACCTCTGTGCGAAGCTTCTTCTGCAGCCCCAGCTCGTCACTCTATGGGTGGAAGCATTACAACCACACTACCCTCAGTCTCACCTCAGGTCTATGCCCAAGGGAACCCTGACAGGTACACAGGGTCTTGGCAGCCCAGGAATGTCTCAATCCTAATGATCTGACTCTCACCCCCAGCACCAACTCATTCTGAGAGCATACCTCCATATGCTCAATGTGTCTCAAGTGGGAATTCTTGGAGGCCAGCAGCATCCCTCGAGCCTCATCTAGCTGGGTCTTCACTTGTAAAGACTCATTGTAGAGCAGTGAGAACTGGGCCTGCAGCATGCGGTACTCCCCTGTCTCTCGTACCACCTCCTCAGGAAGGCTTCTCAGGGCCACCTGGGGTTAGAGATGTCCAAGAGAGATCAGCAAGAAGATTTGAGGCTCAGGCCAGATGCTTTCAAAACCAATGAAAGCTTACCTTGAGGCGTTCATTGGTCCGTACGCCCCCTTGAAGCTCAGCTTGGAGCTTCTCCAGCTCTGCCATGCGGCTGTTGGCCAGTTCCTGGTTTTCTTCCAATTCTGCATTCAACATCTCAAACTAAGGAGTGGAAGAGGCTGTGGTAGGCAAGACTGGGATGGGCAACATGTTCCCCTCATGCCCCACCATGCACTCCACCCAAACTCTCCTGTATAGTGCAAATGTGTCTAAAGCACCAAACCAAGGATTTTCCTGAGGGATTCCAGGCAAGCAGAAGTAAATCCAGTACTGCATGGGAATACTGAACACTGGGAACAAAGGCTTTCAACTAACAGAGATAGAAATTTCTTAGAAGACTGGAAACCAGCTGAGGGATACAGGGAACTCAGAGTGCCAATGGACACTAAAACACTCTCACATTTGTCTCTTTCGTGTGCTTTTTCTTTGTACCATTTATAACCAACTAATGTACTATTTTATTACTTGTCTGTTCCCTCAATTGGAACCTAAGCTCTGGGGAAGCTTTGGTGTTTTCAGTAGTCAACAGGGGTATAATTTATGAAAAGGATTGAGCTGGGTGTGGGGCCCAAGATCTATAATCCTAGCACTCTAGAGCCTGGGCTAGCTTCATAATGAATTCCAGGCCAGTCTGATAATAGAGTAAGACCCTATCTCAAAAGAAGAAGGAAAAAAAACAAAAACAAAAACAGGTAGTGGCACACGCCTATAATCCCAGCACTTGAAGGCAGAGGTAGGAGGATTACCATGAGTTTGAGGCCACCCTGGAAACTACATGCTGAATTCCAGGTTAGCCTAGGCTAGAGTGAGACCCTATTTTGAAATCCCCCTCACCCCCCCCAAAAAAGCTGAGCATGCTGATTCCTGCCTTTAATCCCAGGACTTGGGAGGATAAGGTAAGAGAACTGCCTTGAGTTCAAGACTAGCAGGGGCTACAGAGTGAGTTCTAGGTCACCCTGAGCTAAAGTGAGACCGTGTCCCCCAATCCCAATTTTTTTTTAGCATAGATTATTTTTTTTTTTTTTTCAAAGTAGGGTCTCTCTAGTTCAGGCTGACTTGGAATTCACTATGTAGTCTCAGGGTGGCCTTGAACTCACAGAAATCCTCCTTCCTCTGCTTCCTGAGTGCTGGGATGAAAGGTGTGTGCTACCAAGTCCAGCTTCAGCATAGGTTTTAAGCACAAGCATTAAAGGAGAGTACTACTGAGGACATGGGTAGTTCACATTCCAGTATAATAGAGGGTTTGTCAAGAGAAAGTCAACTGAGGTTTTGATTTTTATCTATCTTGTCCTCTAATCTGCTTCATGCTTAGCACTTAAGTGTTCAGAAATTAATTTTCTGAACAAATATAGAAATGAGTAAAAGAAACTTAGGCAGTAATGATAGCAAAACAGCTCAGATATAGATATTTGTCCTTAGTTTTGAGGGACAGAAAAGGGAAAAGAGTATCTGGGCATAGACACACACCTTTAATCTCAGTGCTTGGGGAAGCTGAGATAGAATTGCTATGAGTTTGAGGCCAGATTGGGCTACAGAGTGAGTTCCAGGTCAGACTGGACTACAGTGAGACTGCCTCAAATCACCCCCATCCTCACCCCCAAAAGAAAAGGGAAAAAGGCCGGCGCAGTGGCACACACCTTTAATCCCAGCACTAGGGAGGCAAAAGGAGGATTGCCATGAGTTTGAGGCCACCCGGAGACTACGTAGTGAATTCCAGGCCAGCCTGAGCTAGAGTGAAATCTTACCTTGGGGAAAAAAAAGGGGTGTGTGCAGAAAGGACTAGAAGGTCGCCACTTACCTTCTGCATGCTAAGTGTTATTTGGCCTCCTTGGAAGCCTGAGGAGCTCCCAGACACATAGTAGCCAGAGTTGAGCTACAGAAAAAAAGAGACATAATGGATATAACGGGCAGAAGCCAGGATCTTCAAGTACTGAGCTCTGACTCCATCCCCTGCATGCATCCCAGCCTCACCTGCTCCAAGGCCTCTGCTAGGTGCTTATTAAGCTTTTGCTCTCTCTTGCGAAGTTTCTCGATGTCCCACTGCAGATCTTCCACCGTTGTCTCCATCTCCAGCACCTTGGTCTCTGCTGATGTCACTTTATCCTGGAGCTCAGAGTACTGGGAGCAGTGAAGAAGACAGATGCTTGATTTCCTGAGATCCTTGGGTACCCATCCAACCCAAACCCTGCCCTGGATCTAGTCTCATTGCAAGTGCCCCACCTCCAGTGAGATGCGGTGGTGCTTCTCCTGCAGTTGAGTAGCCAAGTCTTGTAGCCGGCGGTTCTCTCGACCCAGCTCCCGGGTACGTGCCCTTGCTGCCTCCCCAGGGGGCTCACTATCTCCTGGGAATGTACAGTTCAGGTAAGAGTCAAAGTCTGGGTAAGGGGGCAAAGTATTAACTCATTCTGGATTCTGTGTGCCAAGTGTGATCCACCAGCTGATTCCTCAAGTACAGTTGCACTGTACCAAGTGAGGAGACCAAGACAGCCATTTTCCAAGCAAGCCACTGCCAGGGAGAATGAAGACTGAGAGAAAGCAGCCTATCATCCTGCACTTGCCTGTTTGTCCAGGGACAGTAGCTGCAACTGAGAGTTACAGGGATGCTCCAAAGTCCTCTCGCTGGCAGGGTGTGGCCCTACCAGCATCAACAACTCTAGTCTTCTCTCTAGAGCTCAACTTTAGGAATTGAACTGAAATTCCTATCTAGAGACTAACACTTTCCAGTAAGAACATGGCCAATTTACTCCTTGGGGAAACTTGGACCCATGGAATTAGCGGGTTTAGGGGATGGGGAATAAGGATGTGGGTTAAGAACTGATTTCTCTAAGGCAGGAGTACAAAGAACTCACCTCGGCTGTGTACTCGCTGACAGAGCTCCTCTACTTGGCGCTGGAGGCGGTCAGAGGCCTCAACCACCCTGGACACGGCTGCCTTGGAGAATTCCATACGCCCCTGCAGTTGCAGCTCCACTTCCTCATTGCTGCTGGCACCCAGTGCCACCACAAAAGCCAGAGCTGGCTCACTGAGAGGGGGTCGGAGCTGCATTGGCAGGGGTTCTGAGAGGGACCAGATAGAGCGTCATGAGGATAAAGGCAGGAATGACAACCATCCTGCACAAGTTCTAGGATAATCTCTTCAATACACCATGGCTCAATCAATACACCCTGCACAGTATACTGTTCTCCCCATCTTGATAGAGAGACACCTAAGTTTAGATTTGTATGTTAATTTCCCCAGGAAAGAATCCTCTACCTTCCTAGTCTAAATAATTAGAACCACACCCATGTGTACCACATTTATCCCTTTCTGGGACCTCAATACTTTAATTTTTTATTATTTGCATGTGCGTGCATGAGAACAGGAAGTGCCATGGTACACATGGAGGCCAAAAGACAACCTCAGGATGTTTATCCTCTCCATCCACCTTTTAAAAACTTTTTTCACCAGGCGTGGTGGCACACGCCTTTAATCCCAGCACTCGGGTGGCAGTGGTAGGAGAACTGCCAAGAGTTTGAGGCTACCCTGAGACTACACAGTGAGTTCCAGGTCACACTGGACTAGAGTGAGACCCTAACTCAAAAGAAACAAATCCTGGGCTGGAGGGATGGCTTAGAGGTCAAGGAGTTTTCCTGAAAAGCCAAAGGACCCAGGTTCAATTCCCCAGGACACACGTTAGCCAGATGCACAAAGGGGCACATGTACCCGGAGTACGTTTGCAGTGGCTGGAGACCCTGGTGCACCCATTCTCTCTCTCTCCCTCTTTGTCAAATAAATAAATAAAAATAAACATTAAAAAAGATTCCTTAAGTTACAAGTAAGGTAAAGGAGATTTACTGAGAAAAAGGTGGAAGGCTGCCAGCCTGGGTTCAATTCTTACATAAGCCACATAAGTGGTACAAGCATCTGGAATTCATTTAGGCTAACACCCAAAGAAGAGAAAGAAAGGGACAAAAAGAAAAAGGTATAATCTGAGTTAGAACTCAGAAAAGCAAGCAGGCTCAGCAGAAGTTCTGTGAGCAAGTGTACTGAGGGTGGGAACCTGAGCAGGTTCAAGTACATTCATTCAAGGGAGAATTCCTCCCACCTCCTTAGCATGTCTGTAGGTGAGAAGTGATGCCCTGACCAAGTGAGTGATTGACAGGTTTTTTCCCAGGATCAGAGGTACTTGGTTCCTCTGGTCAGGAGGAAATGGCTCTTTCCAGTCTAAAGTTACCTGGGAAACAGGTTGGGTCTGTCCTTCAGTGATCTCAAAGCCTAAGGTCTGAGGAACCACCTTCAGAGGCTTTCAGCCTTGGATCACCTGAACCCTCCCCACCCCAAGTGTGAACATCAAGCTGCCATCTGGCCTAGAACCCCAAACAGAGCTACATAATGAGGTGCAGGCCTACTTGGGTTAAGGTGTCTCCTTTCACAGTTTCTCTTGCTACTGCTGCTTGCAAGCTTCTGGATTTTTCTGGCTTCATCTCTCACTGCCCTTAACACATAGGGATTATAGGCGAATGTGCTGCTTTGAATTCAGCTTTATGTGAACACTGGAGAATTAAACTTGGATGGTCAGCATGTTGGCAAGCAAGCACCTTTAATTGCTGAGCCATATCCCCAGCCTTGCAATGTACATTTAACTTATTATTATTCATCCTTAATGGCAGAAATGATACTTCTTTCTGCTTGTCTCCAATTCTTCCAAGTCTAGAACGTATTATGGACATAGTAAACACTCAATACTTTAACTTAAAATGGGTGTCAAACCCGGCATGGTGGTGCATACTTTTAATGCCAGTGCTCACTTGAGAGGCTGAGGTAAGAAGATCGCTGTGAGTTCAAGGCCAGCCTGAGACTACATAGTGAATTCCAATGGGTAAAAATATGAGTGCACTATAAATGACTGCCTTCTCACCACACATTATTGCCCAAACATGAAAGCAAATTTTCAGGGGCCAGGTACAAGGTGGACATTCAAGGCCCAGCCTCAATGTCACTTCCTTCCAAGAATCTTTCCCAGTACTTAAGCTTCCCAGACCCTAGGGCTTTGGACCTACCCCTCAGTTCTGATGTCTCTGGTTCTGCCAGTGGTGGGATCACATCGCGAATTGGCCCCTCCTGGCTCCCGGGTGCCTCTATCCCTGAAGACAACTCCCCCTGGCTCTCATGGCATCGAAGAAGAGCTTCAACTGTTTCATCCAGCTCAAGGGAAAAAAAGCACCAAGAAAGTTATGAATACTTGAGTGCTTTCCTAGCAGGGCTATCTGAGGACTGGCAGATGAATCAATGCCAGGTCTTGGGAAGTAGGGGACATTCACCTGGGCCCAGTAGCGATTGACAATGAGAAGTGTGGCATCATCAGTGGCCTGCCGCTTCTCCAACTTTTCAATTCGTTCTCGGAGTTCATCTTCACAAGCTTGTCGCTGTTCCAAGCGCTCTGCCAGTTTCTTGTTCTTGAACTGTAGTACTTTCAAGTCCATCTCCTCCTATATAATGGAGTACCAAAAGGAAGCAGAGGCTGTAGCAAGCAGAGTTAGAAACCAACACAGGGAGACAGAGGAAGAGAGCAACTGGAATGGATGGGGGTGGGGTTTATTCCAAGGGGCTCAGACACAGACAAAGTTGCTCACATTTTGTGTCTGCCCCCAGTCCTTTGCGAACTGAACTTTTTGGGAAATCATACGCCCTATGGGAACCTGTTTAGCTGTGAAGGGAACACAGATGTTCTGTTCTGGAATTTTTTCAACAGAATGTGATGTAAATTGGACTTTGTTAAGTTTGGGGAACTGTCTGCAAATTTCAGATCGCTTTGGGAGGATGCCAGATAAAGGCATCTAGCTAGCAAAGGCCCACCAACCGTGGAAGAGATGCCCCCAAGACGAATGGGCTCAATCAGAGTGGTTGTGGTCTTCTCTTCGCGGCTCAGCTTCTTCTCCGGCGGCCCAGAGCCCCCGTCGCCCGCGGCGCGTTTGTTGCCGGCACCAGACATAGCGGCGATGGCGAGGGGCGGCGCGGGTCTTCAGGCGGTGTCAGGTGGGCGGAGCGGCACTTCTGTCACCTGGAGAAAACAGAGCGGTGATGTGGGGACCGCTGGAGCTCCGCGGTCCGCGGCCTCGCCGGCGCTTCCCGCCGGACCCCGCCCCCGCCCGGCTGCCGCCGCCGCCCGCCGCCCGCTCGGCCCTCACCAACGATCGAACCAGCCAAGCACCACCATCTTGGATCTCACCGGACGTCACCGGCCGCCTGACACAAGGCGCAGGCGCCACAGCAACTCCGGATGTGGCGAAACGTTTTATTTCCTGTTTCTATTGGTGCGATCCCGAGCGTCCCCGCTTTCTCTCGGTGATTGGCCAGCAGGCCGTTCCCATGGTAGCCGGCACGCATTCCCTCGGCGGCGGCGGCGGAGCGGCTTGGAAAGCGCACCCGGGGGCCCGCGCCGTGCCTCCTCTCCGCTCGCGTGCGTGCGTGTTCTGCAGTCGTCGACGCCGCCTCAGCCGCGAGCGCCCGGAAGGTCTCGGCGTCGCTGAGGGAGAACCGGCCGACCCACTACCAGGCGTCAGGCTCGACTGGCGACCCCGAGGCGCCCGACATGATCAGCCCCAAGTCCAGCGAATTCTTGGGATTGGGAGCGGGGGCGCAGGCGGATCTCGATCAGCCCCCCAGACCGCAGCAGGAACTGCTGAGGGGTCCCAGCTCAGTGAGTCCGGCCACACGGACGCGAACAAGTGTGAGGACCGATATGACCACCGCGGACTCGGCCTCTGTGCAAGTGGATGAAGATCCTGGAGCCAGCTTGTTCCCGGTGAGGGTGGGACTGCGTGGTCCACTGAGTGATGAATATTTTTTTTAAAACCCAGCGGGTTCTGCCCCTGATTGTGGCCAGTTACTTTCGGGACTTTTCCCGGGCTGCCTTAGCGAAGAAGGGTGTGTGTGTGTCGGGGGGCGGGGGGAGTGACCCAGATTGTTAACAGGCTAATAAATAGTATCTAAGGACTCCTTAAATTCCGCTTCGCCCTCATTGCTGTGCATAGTCCTAAAGAATGGGAGTTACAGTATTCTCAGAGCTGCTGGAGATTCGCGGCCGCGCAGGTTTACTGCGGGCCACGTACTGCTGCACAGCTTTCCCCAATCTGCCTTCTTTCTGCAGCCACCACTGCCCCAGCCTCGGATCTGCATGTGGTGAGTGTGAAGACCCTTGGAGAAAAGCTACACTTTCCATTTGCATGAATTCTTTAAGGTCTCCCCAATAGTCTTGTCCAGCAGTCAGGGAACCCCCATTTTACACATGAGAAGAAGCTGAGAGATGCAGTTATAGGTGACTAGGCATCAGCTTTCTAGGCTCCCAGTCCAAAGTGGTAGTGTACCATTTTGAAGAGACATAAGGTCTAGATATGTAAGTGAAGTGTCATAGCTTCCGTGGAACACTATGAAAATGGTATGAATGGCCCTTCAGGCTGGGGTGGGGGAGGTCTTCACCAAAGTCACTCAGCAAAACAACAACTCAAGTTTTCTAATTGCAGGCTTTGTAAATGGAAAGGATCAGAGGGCTCACTGATTATGATATTCTAATTTACAGTAAAAGTGAAACTCACTTTCACTGGAAATGAGTGAGGTGACTGGCCAAAGGCTACACTGGAAGCTAATGAGCCAAGTCTCAAACTCAGGTCTGCTAGTTCCTAGTCTGATGTTCTAGTGAGCACAGGGCCATCATGAAAATAATGCCTACTATCAGTGCTTTGTCTCTCCTCTTCCTGACAGGAAATACCTGGATATCCATTCTATGCACCAGCTGGAGAAAACAGCCACTGTAGAAGAGATGAGGGAGTATGGGACCTGAGTCGGGAGGGGAAGAGCTTTTGGGGAGGGAAGATGTGAGGAAAGACCAGCTCTAAAGCACGTGGTGAATGTAGGCCAATGTAGGTGATGAAGGTGTCACTCCAAGTAAGAATGTGAATGTAGGGTAATGGTTCAAGAAGTCACTCCTTTCTCTCCTTCTCAAGGGTACTGGCTGAGCTCATGGACCTTGGTGGTCCTGAACAGAGCTTGAGGGATGCCATTGTTTTGGACCTCTTTTCCCATGCGCTTATCTTCTGCCGCCAGCAGGGCTTTTCACTAGAGCAGACGTCAGCAGCTTGTGCTATGCTCCAAGATCTTCACAAGGCCTGTGTTGGTGAGAGGGAGGCAGCAACCAAAAGGTTTGAGCCCCAGGAAAGGAGGCTGGACTCCTATGACTATGGGGAACAGAATCAGGGGGAACTGTCATCTAGAATCTTTCCTGTGTCATTATTGGTCTTATCACATCCTAGTTGCCACCTTTGAAACTCTGTTTCCTTATCAATAAATTAAGGGCACAGCATTACCATTACAGGACTGTTCTAAGAGATATGTAATACACATATGCACACTGTGCTTTTAAAAAGAGCTTCTGCCACTTGTGGTGGTGCATGTCTTTAATCCCAGCACTTGGGAGGCAGAGGTAGGAGGATCTCTGTGAGATTGAGGCCAGCCTGAGACTACATACATAGTGAATTACAGGTCAGCCTGGGCTACAGTGAGACTATACCTCGGGGAAAAAAAAAAAAAGCTTCTGGTGGGGAGAAGGCTCAGCTTGTAAAGCCTGCCAAGTTGGGTTCAATTTGCCAGCCATCCATATAAAGTCAGATGGACATCTGCTTGTAGCAGCAAGAGATCCTGGCATGCACACATACACACTCACTCAAATAAATCAAAATTTAAAATATAGCCGTAGCTCAGAGGTAGAGCATTTGCTTAACATACTCTTAGGTTTGATTCCCAGAGCCACAGAGTGGGGTGAGGAGGAAGGCTGGGCATGGTGGTACACACCTATAACCAAGTACTTGGAAGCCCTTGGGAGTTAAAGTAGGAAGGTCAGGAATTTAAGATCATCCTCAGTTATAGTTCTTGAAGCCAGTCTGAATTGACTACATAGGCCCTGCCTCCTCCTTCCACTCCAGATTGCTCGCCTCCAAATAGCCAAGCATAGTGGCTCATGCCTATAATCCCTGCTGGTGCAGGAGTATTGCTATGAATTTGCCACACAGTGAGTTCCAAATCATATGGGCTACAGAGTGAAACTTTGTCCCCAAAACAAATAAGCAGGTGTGGTGGCTCCAAATAATAATATTAATGAGGCCAGCCTGGTTTACATGGGCCTGTGAAACTGTCTCAAAATAATGACAACAAAACCTGAACTGAAATGTGATAACAACAAACTTCCTGAGGGGCAGGACCTTGTCTGTCTTTAGTACCTAGAAAAGAATGTAGTGAGAATTTGGGATTTGTTGAATGAACTAAGGAAACAAGTCAGACCCCATGCATAGATCTGTCTACATGTTGAGCCCATGCTTTCCAAGTGGTGAGACAAAAGACCAACAGGGAGGGCCTCATTGTTGCACCTTGCTTTCCTCCAGCTACCCCCTTGGGCAACGTGGAGGAATGCTATCGCTACTTTACCAGTGTTCTTTTTTGCCATGGAGTCAGGGTCAGTACCTTAGAAAGGAACCTTTACCCTCCCTAGTCAAGATCTAGCCTGATGTCCCATCATCACCCTCCTCTCCCTCTGAGAGCCACCACGGGTTTGCCCTGCTTCTAGCTAGCTGAGCTCTTGGAGGCTTCCAGTACTCTTAATTCCTAGTTGTCATCACAGCGTCCCCCCTTCAGCATCAACCTCTTTAGAGAGGAACAACTGCTAGCATTGGCCGACTATGTGGTCAACACCTACTTCCGCCACTTCAAGCTCTACAAATATGTCTTCACGCCTCAGGTACTGTTCAAGGGCAATGAGCAGCCACCTATCTCCCAATTTCCTTCTAGGCAGTGCCTTCCTCTCAGTATCCCTCTTCCTGTTTCTTCCTAGGTGCGGCTGGATTTGTCTTTGACTTACATGGGGCTACAGCCACCCCAGCTCCAGCCAGAGGGTAAGATGGTTATGGGAGGGCCAGGGCAGGGCTGGGGCAGGGCTAGGGTCAATGCCTCTTCCTGCTTCTGGCATACAGAGAAAGAAGACACCAAGCAGGCAGCTGAACAGGCAGTCACCCCACAGGAGGAGGAACCAGAAATAGTGGCTGAGCCAGAGCAAGAACCAAGTGAGTACTTAGAGGGGTTTAGGGTGCCCTATGCTTCTGTGCCAGGGGCAAGTGAAGGGCTTGGGCTGCCCTACGACCTTAGACCCTTTTCTTGGTTTTGTTTTTTGAGATAGGGTCTCACTCTGGCCCAGGCTGACTTGAAATTCACTATGTAATCTCAGGGTGGCCTCGAATTTATGGCAATCCTTTTACCTCTGCCTGAGTGCTAGGATTAAAGGCTTTTGTGCCATGGCGACTGGCTTGTTTGTTTGTTTACTTATTTATTTATTTGATGGAGAGGGAGAATGTGCACACCAGGGCCTCTAGCCACTGCAAACAAACTCCAGTTGCGTTCGCCCCCTTTTGCACCTGGCTAACATGGGTCCTGGGGAATGGAACCTGGGTCCTTTGGCTTTGCAGGCAAATGCCTTAACCACTAAGCCATCCCTCCAGCCCTTGTTTGTTTATTTTTTGAAGTAGGGTCTCCTACCCTGACATGAAATTCACTCTGTAGTCCCAGGTTGGTCTCAAACTCAGCAATCCTCCTACCTCTGCCTCCCAAGTGCTAAAGGCATGTGCCACAATGCTTGGCCCTTTTCTTGGTTTTGTTTGGTTTTCAGTTTGTTTTATAGAACCATGCACTGAACCCAGAGCCATATGCATGAATGTTCTACCACTGAATTATATCTCCCCACTTTTTTATTTTGCATGTCTATGTGGTATATATGCATGTTTATATGCACGTTCATATGTGGGAGTGGGGTACAAGTACATGGGGTGTGGTCTGGAGACCAGAGGTCAACATTGACAGTCTTAATAACTCTCCACCTTATTTTTTTAAAAAATTATTTGTTCAAGAGAGAAAGCCAAGTGTGGTGGCACACGCCTTTCGTTCTTGCAGTCAGGAGGCAGAGGTAGGAGGGTTGTGAGTTCTAGGCCAGTCTGGGCTAGAATGAGACCCTACCTCAAAAAGCAAAAAGAGGACTGGAGAGATGGTTTAGTGGTTAACATGCTGGCTTGCAAAACCAAAGGACCCAGGTTCAGTTCCCCAGGACCCATGTAAGCCAGGCTCATGCATTTGCATCTGGAGCTCATTTCCAGCAGCTGGAGGACCTGGCACACACATTCCCTCTCTCTCAAATAAGTAAATAAAAATAAAATATTTTTTAAAAAGAGAGAGTATGGGGCTGGAGAGATGGCTTAGCGGTTAAGCGCTTGCCTGTGAAGCCTAAGGACCCCGGTTCGAGGCTCGGTTCCCCAGGTCCCATGTTAGCCAGATGCACAAGGGGGGCATGTTAGCCAGATGCACAAGGGGGGCGCACGCGTCTGGTGTTCGTTTGCAGAGGCTGGAAGCCCTGGCGCGCCCATTCTCTCTCTCTCCCTCTATCTGTCTTTCTCTCTGTGTCTGTCACTCTCAAATAAATAAATAAAAATTTTTTTAAAAAAAAAGAGAGTATGGGCAAATAAACTCTAGACATTTGCAACTTGGAGCATCTGGCTTTATATAGGTAATTTAACCACTGAGCCATCTCCCCAGCCCACCTTATTTTATTTTCATATATATGTGTGTATATATGTATTTTTTGGGCAGAGGGTTCAAGGCGGGTCTCATTCTAGCCCAGGCTGACCTGCAGTTCACTCTGTAGTCACAGGGTGGCCTCAAACTCACAGCATGGTGTGCACCACCATGTCCAGCAAACTTTATTTTTATATATATATATATGTATATATATATATATATATATATATATATATATATTTTTTTTTTTTTTTTTTTTTTTTTTTTTGGTTTTTCACTATGTAGTCTGAGGGTGCCTTTGACCTAATAGTGATCCACCTACCTTTGCCTTTCAGTGTTGGGATTAAAGGTGTGGGCCACCATGCCCAGCTATTTTTAAAATTTATTTATTTAGTTAGTTAGTTATTATTTGTAAGCAGAGCGAGACAGCAAGAATAGGCATGAAAGGATCTTGAGCCACCACAAACGAAATCCAGTTGCACATGCCTCTTTGCGCATCTGGCTTCACATGGGTACTGGGGAATTGAATCTAGGTCCTTTGGCTTTGCAGGCAAGTGCCTTAACTGCTATGCCATCTCTCTAACCCCTTCTTTTGTTTTTTTTTAAGGTAGGGTCTCGCTCTATCACAGGCTGACCTGGAATTCACACTGTAGTCTCAGGGTGACCTTGAACTCACAGCAATCCTCCTACCATGACGCCTGGCTTTCTAGCCTCCCCCTTCCTTTTATTTTATTTGGTTTTTCAAATTAGGGTCTCACTCTAGCTCATGCTGACCTGGTATTCACTATGTAGTCTAAGATGGCCTCGAACTCATGGCACTCCTCCTACTTTGCCTCCCGAGTGATGAAATTAAAGGCATGTGCCATCATGCCCAGCTCCCAGCCTTTTTTTTTTTTTTTTTTTTTGGTTTTACGAGGTAGGGTCTCACTTTAGCTCAGGCTGCTCAGGCTGACCTGGAACTCACGGTGATCCTCTTACCTCTGCCTCCCGTGCTGGGATTAAAGGCGTGTGCCACCACTCCCGGCTCCTTTTATTTTTTTAAATTAATGAACTTAATTAATTTATTTATTGGCTAGTAGAATGAGAGAGGGAATGGGTACACCAAGCCTTCTTGAAACTCCAAATATTATGTGCCACTTTGTGCACCTTGTTGTATGTGAATACTGGAGGTTAAAACCTGGGATGCCAGGCTTAGCAAACAGGAGCCTTTAACCACTGAGCCATCTATCCAGCCACTCCAGTCCTATTTTTTGAGTCTCTCACTGAACCCAGAACTCACTGGTTTGGTTAGACTAACCAGCCAAAAAGCTCCAGGGATCCTTATCTGTGCCTCCCAGCACTGGGATTACAGAAGCAATATATATTTTTTTACATGGGAATGGGATCTGAACACAGGTCTTCATATTTGCATTGTAAGCACTTTACCAACTAAACCATCTATCTCCCCAGCCACCTCTCACTTTTTTTATTTTTTTTGGTTTTTCAAGGTAGGGTTTCACTCTAGTCTAGGCTGACCTGGAATTCACTCTGTATTCTCAGGGTGGCCTTGAGCTCTCAGCAATCCTCCTACCTCTACCTCTGCCTCCCAAGTGCTGGGATTAAAGTCATGCATCACCATACCCGGCGTCTCTCTTTCTTTTTTCTTTTTAATTACAGCAAGTGTAAAAGAGCACAAGAGAGAATTGGCGTACCAGGGCCTCATCCAATGCTATCAAACTCCAGATGCATGTGCCACCTTGTGTGCATGTGCAACCTTGAACATGTGTCACCTTGTGCATCTGGCTTACATGGGATCTGAAGAGTAGAATGTGGGTCCTTAACCGCTAAGCAATCTCTCCAGCCCCACCTTTTTTTTTTTTTTTTTTTTTTTCCGGTGTTTCGAGGTAGGGTCTCACATTCACTACGGAGTCTCAGGGTGGCCTCAAACTCACGGCAGTCCTCCTACCTCTGCCTCCCGAGTGCTGGGATTAAAGGCATGCGCCACCACACCCAGCACCTCTTTTTTAAAATACAGGATCTTATATAACCCAGGTTGTACTTGAACACTCAAGTCTAAGATGACTGAACTTCTGATCCTCCTGCCTCTAACAAGTGTGAACCATCATGCTTGGTTGATGTAGTAAGCATCAATCCGTGAGTTCACACATGCCAGGCAAACACTAGAAATGAAGCTATATCACCAGCTTTCCCCTCTTCCCAGTTTTCACTTTTGTTTTGAGGCAGGTTCTAATGAAGCTGCCCAGGTTAGTGTTGAACTTCTGTAGCCCAGGCTGACCTGGAACTTGTTAGCCTCAGAAGTAGCTGAAATAGACGGCCATAGTGGAACACGCCTTTAATCATAGCACTTGGGAGGCAGAGGTGGGAGGATCACTGTGAGTTCAAGAGCAGCCTGAGACTATGTAGTGAATTCCAGGTCAGCCTGGGCTAGAGTAAGGCTCTACATAAAAAAAAAGATAAATAATATAAAATAAAGTAATAATAGCTGGAATAGCTGGGGGTAGAGCATGCATGTTTGAGGCCAGTCCAGGGCTACAGAGTTCCAGGTAGCCTGGGTTACAGTGAGACCCTGCTTCAGGGGACACACAATAAAAAGCAAATAAAAAGCAGCACCTGGGATTACAAGCTTGTACCACCAAACCTGCGTGGGTGTGGGTGTGTATTTGGAGACAAAGTCTTCCTATGTAGTCCAGGCTTGCTTTCAACCTAAGATCCCTGTGCCCTAGCTTCTTGAATGTTAAGGCTATAGGTATGCTCCACCATGCCCAGCCCGGGACTTCAGACTTACTCTGCCTCTCTCAAAGGGCTAGCTAGAATTTCCTAGAGTAAAGCAACATCACCCTCAGTGTGTTCCCTTATCTCCAGACCATGCTTCTTCTATCTGTCCCTTCTCTACCCTGGCAGGCCAGGTTGGCATCCTCCAAACCTATATCAAGAACCAACTGAGCAAGGAGTTGGGACAGCTCCAACAGCTAGTGGAGGAACAGCTCAAGGCCAGCGAGGAAAGGCTGAGCAGCAAGCTGACTGCACTAGAGCGGCCCTCTCAGCTACCTCCCAGCAAAAGCAAGAACAAGACAAAATGATCCCCCTTGCATTTTCCCCAATAAAGACCTGGACCAGAGCCTCCCAAGAACCTTATGGGCTTTCCTGAAGCCAGACAGCAGACAGGGGGCACTGACTTTCCCCAGCTTGGAGGTGGTTTTATTTCAGATGCGCAGGCAGCACTGACAAGGCCAGGTGTAGCATCCGGAGTGGCTCCTTCCACCTCAGCTCTGTGCTACAAGCCCAAAAGCCAGGAAGGTATTCAGGGCTGCTTTCTATGACAGTGCCATTATTCGTGGGAAGCTTAGCAAGCCAGGGGGCCCAAGGCCAGAGCCCCAAGGGGCTGGAATGATAAAAATCTCCTGGAGAGTGCTGCTTTCTGGGTCTGTCCAATGCTGAGGTCCTATCCAAGTGCTGCTCGTGCAGTCTCGTCATCAGTGAGAGTGATAGCACTGCAGTCCCCTTCCTCTTCTGTGCTCACAAGTGGGAAAGGCCCAGGGGGCCGGTGTTGGAAAAGGGCCGCCCGATTCTGCTGTTCACCCTTCTTCACCCAGTGGCCATACAGTCGGAAGGCACAGTTGTCAATGAGGCGCCTTATTGGCCGCAGTGCATATGGGTCTCTCAACAGTGCATTCTTGGTCAGTGGTCGTAAACGATGAGTGCTTAAGGCCACTCGCCCAGCAGCCAGTATTGTCCACACTGCCACCTGGGAAGGGGGAAAATGTGAGCTCCAGTGACTCATCCTGCACAGGGGAAAGGTCACAGAACAGGCCCAGGTGTAGACCCTGCCACTCTCAGCTTACCCGGAACCGCTGGCGAGGTGTGAGGTTCCAGGGCTGGCTGCCTTCACAACGCTCAAAGAAGGGGTGCTGTAGGGCCTGCTGAGCTGTCAGGCGTTCTTCAGGATTGACTTGCAGGAGCCTTGTGATCTAGAGGAAAGCACAGCTCATGAAAGGCAGATCTTGGGTCTTCGCCAGTATCCTATCATGACCCCAACTTACCAAGTCTTTGACGGTGTTAGAACGGTCATCCCACTCAGGTGAACTAAACTGGTACTGACCCTCCATGATCATGCGTAACATCAAGATCTGGCGCCGGTGCCAGAATGGTGGTGAGCCAGCTAGCAGTGTGAACAAGATCACTCCACAGGCCCAGCTAAGGGAAAGACCATACTTAGGCAGGTTGAGGTAATCAGCAAGGAGGTAACACAGAAGGAGGAAGGGCAAAACTGAAAACTCACAGGTCAACTTCCTTGCCATATCCTGGGTGGGTTTCATCCATGGAGCATTTAAGGATCTCTGGTGCCAAATATCCTGGAGTACCACACAACTCTGGGGAGCAGGAGCAGAGATTGAGGGTATGCTACCAGTCCCTCAAGAAGCCGTTAGGAGCCTCTCCTCTGGGGATTCCTCAGATAGTGCTGCTTTCTTCTAGTATCCCTGGCATGGACCTTTGTCAGCTATGGACCTGTTTGCTTGCTTATCCGTCTTTCATGTCAAGAGGCCCATTAAGTTGCACAAAAGCCTTTGTATCCAGTGAGGATTCAGCAAATGCTGTCTCCCCAACACACACACTGTTTTTTTTTTTTTTTTTTTTAGGTAGGGACTTACTCTATCCCAGGCTGACCTGGAATTTATAGTCCCAGGCTGGTCTCAAACTCAAAGTGATCCTCCTACTTCCGCCTTCTAAGTGCTGGGATTAAAGGCATGTGCCGCCATGCTTGGCACCTAAGACTCAATTTTCAACCAAGCCAATTTGATCTCCCTCTTTCCCAAGTTTCATGGGGCATCAGGACCCCTTACCTCGAAGCCTCTCTCCAGGTTCCAAGTGACAGGAGAACCCAAAGTCTGAAAGGCGGATTTGCATATTGTCATCTAGGAGAATATTCTCGGGCTTCAGGTCTCGGTGTACAATGTTGTTGGCATGGAGAAAACTCACTGCTTCCAGCAGAGACCTCATGATAGACCTGAGGGGAGCACAGCCTCCTGATTCACCCTGCCCCCACCCTAACCCTCACTCCAGAAGGGTATATGCTCAACCATTACCTGGTTTCCTTTTCTGAGAGGGCCACCTTCTCTGTGAGGTAGTCAAACAGCTCTCCTTTTCGCATCCTAGGGACGTGGGGTGGGGGGATAGATGGAGGCTACTGTATGCAGAGAAAACAAGCTAGGATTCTTAAAAACCATGGAAGATGGTGGCGCACATCTTTAATCCCAGCACTCAGGAGGCAGAGGTAGAAGTATTGCCATGAGTTAGGGGCCACTCAGACTAACAGAATAAATTTCAGGTCAGTCTGAGCTAGAGTGAGGCCCTACCTTGAAAAACAGGAAAAAAAAAATGTATTTATTTACTTTGTGGGGGGGTGGAGAGAAAGGCAGATAGAGAATGGACTCATCAGGGCCTCCAGCCACTGCAAATAACTCCAGATGCATGCACCATGTTGTGCATCTGGCTTACTTGAGTACTGGGGAATGGAACCTGGGTAATTATGACTTCCCAGGCAAGCAACTTAACCAATAAGCCATCTCTCTAGCCCCACCTTGGACTTTTTTTTTGTTGGGGGGAATATGGGGGTTAAGGTAGGATCTCATCTAGCCCAAGCTGACCTGGAATTCACTATATAGTCTCAGGCTAGCCTCAAACTCATTGATCCTCCTACCTCAGCCTTACAAGTGCTGGGATTAAATGCATGTGCCACCACACCTGGCTTTTTTTTTTTTTTTTTGGCAGGGTATCACTCTAGCCAAGACTAACCTGGAACTCATGGTGATCCTCCTACCAGGGCCTCCCAAGTGCTGGGATTACATAATGGCCAGCTCACCCCTGGACTTTGGAAGAGGGCTATTTCTGTAAATTTTATGTATGTATGTATGTATGTAAGTATGCATGCACACACCTGTAGTGCACACGAATGTGAGTGTGTGTGCTGGTACATGTGGAGGCCACAGGACCTAAGGTGTCATCCTCAGGAACACTGCCATCTATCTCCTTTGAGACAGTTCTCTCATTGGCCTGGAGCTCACCATTTAGACTAGACTGCTAGCCAGCAAGCTCCAGAGATCCTCCTGTCTCTGCCTCCCCAGCACTGGGATTACAGACATGCACCACCCAGCTAGGATCTGGTGACTGATCGCAGGTCCTCATGCTTATAAGGAACTTTATCACCTAAGATGCCTCCCCAGCTCTCAGTAAATGTACTAAAGGGGCCTCGGTTAAATTTTTGGTATTCAAGCCAGGCATGGTGGTGCAGGCCTTTAATCCCAGCACTTGGGAAGCAGAGATAGGAGGATCACTGAGTTCAAGGCCACCCTGAGACTACAGAGTGAATACCAGGTCACTCTGGGCTAGAGCAAGACCCTACCTTGAAAAAGACAAAACAAATCATTGGTATTCAGATTACTGTTATCATCGGAAATGGCATCTCAGTATGTAGCCTAAGCTAGCTATAAATTCACAATACTCCTGCGTCAACCTCTGGAGTATTATGATTATAGGCATGGTACCTGGCTAAATCATTGTCTATTGAAATACCTTCATAATTGGGGTACACTGTATTGTGTAAAACATGAAATTTGAATTCAAATGAACCAAAAAAAAGCACGTGAGCAGAAACAGCAGAGCAGTATAGTATGGTAAGGAGATTGCTAAGTGAGGATTTGTTTTATATTCATCAGCTCATGTTGAACACGTTCCTGATTTATTTTTATTGGTATGTATATGATGTATACACATATGTGTACAGATACATGTGCCCAGTGCTCATGTGTGTAGAGGCCAGAGGAGGGCAATGGGTGTACTTCTCTATTACTTTTCCTGGAGACAGTGTCTCAAGCTTCCTACCTTTAGACTGGCTGACCAGGGAACACCAGAAATCTCTGCTCCCTCAGGACAGGAGTTACAGGAATGCATGTCCATAGTTAGGTTTTTCCATGGCTACTAGGGTTGAACTCTGGTCCTCATGTTTACATAGCAAATGTTCTTTCCAACTGAGCCATCTTCTCAGCCCCTTCTTTTGTCTTAAAACCTTTCCCACCCTGCTCATTTTATAGTAATGGGAGACTGAGATAGGGATTCCTGAGGTCACTACAACTCTTTGTATTTGACAGGTGATTACTACTCTGAAGAATGAATGTGTACCCATCATGGCACCTAGGGAGAAAGCTTCACCTTGGGCTTTTAGGCAGGCTGGTTGAGAGAGAGACCTGGCTGAAGCAGAGGAAAAGTGAACAGGGTAGGGTGAGCCCCATCCCACAGAGCTGTAAGGCTGGAGCCACATCCAGAGGCAGGAGGATGCTTCTCAGATAGGCAGGGAGATACTCACAGGTCAAACACCAGGAACATGAAGCTAGAAGACTCATAGGAATCGATGAGAGTGACTGGAAAAAGAAGCAGAGGGCAGAGAAACAGAGATGGAAAGAGGCAAAAATGTACCCCATGTGCTTGTCCACCCTAAGGCAGCAGGGGCCATTATCCTGGGAAGGAAAGAGAACCCAGGAGGGGATAGGAACCCAAAGGCTTGCCACTATTGGAGATGAAAAGAGCCAGGAGGAAGGGCAGAGCCTAGTGCAATGATGGGGTCTAAGTTGGGGGCAGGGCCAGCAGGAGTCGGGCTGTCAGCTAGCAGGAACACGGAATGCAGCCTCACTGATATGGGGGTGGCCAGCGACCTGGCGAAGGATGTGCATCTCTCGCCGTGTGGCTTCCCGCACCTCCTCCAGTTGCTCAAGACTCAGCCGCTCAGCTGTCACCTCCATGATCTTCACTGCAAACTCATCACCAGTAGCTCGACAAATGCAACGGCGGACCACAGAGCTCACTCCTCTGCCAGAGCAAAACAGCACAATCAGTCTCTACACTTGGACACACAATACTCCTGCCTCAGCTTTGCAAGTGCTGGAATAATAGGCATGCATCATGCCCAGGTTCTCCATTCTCATTTCTACAGAGTGGAGCCTCAGCACCTTATACCAGCTACGTCAGACTCTGAAGACACACATAGCAGGGTATGGTGGCACACGCCCTTAATCCCAGCACTCAAGAGGAAGAAATAGGAGGATCACCGTGAGTTCAAGGCCACCCTGAAACTTCAGAGTGAATTCCAGGTCAGTCTGGACTACTTCGAACCCCCCCCAAAAAAAAAATTGAGCTGAGGTGTAGGGACTGGAGAGATGGCTCAGCAGTAAGACACTTGCCTACAAAGCCTAACAACCTAGGTTTGATTCTCCAGTACCCACGTAAAGCCAGATGCACAAAGTAGCACATGCATCTGGAATTTGTTTGCAGGCCTTGGCATGCCCATTTTCTCTTCTCTCTCTGCTTGAAAATAAATAATTTTTTTAAAAAGATGGGTGTGATTGCACATGTCTTTAATCCTAGCAGGAGACAGAGGCAGAAGGATCATTATGAGTTTGAAGCCAGCCTGAGACTACATAGTGAATTTCAGGCAAATCTGGGCTAGAATGAGACCCTACCTGGGTGTGTGTGGGGGGGGGGGGGGGTGAGCCAGGAAGCTGAGGCTTAGATGTTAGTGCATACACCAAGTTTGCCACTAGTTAACTTCCAAATGACTCAGTGACATAAGTCTGTGGGCTTTAGCTTCCGTAACCCTGAAACGTGACCAAGACATCATGAAGGGATGCTGAGAAGCATTAATAAGGCAAAAACAGGAAATTCCATTCCTTGCTTGGGATATCTCACCAACTTCATATAGCGATAGCCAGGTCTATAGTAATGGCAATGGAACTACTGACGTTTCCTAGTAGGAGAGAACAAAGGATCCTCACCTGGGAGTCCAACCATTATGCTTCCTGCCACCTCAGCCCATGTAGCTTGGAGATGCTAGAAGTGGAAAGTTAACTGAAAAGGGGATTTCATGACACAGCTGCCATGAAGTCATTATCATGATGTTTTGTGGTCACAACCCCTCACCCACACTCTGTAAGTAAGCTCAATAAACTCACTGCCAGGTTGGACATGGAATTGTTACTTGGTCTGTTGTTGATGATCTGTGGTAAGCAAGATGTTGGCTTTCACCTTGCCAGAAAAAGTGAACACACACTGAGCAAACCACAGAATGCAAATTATTAGTAGGTCCTCAGACCAAATGCAGCCACCACACCCAGCTCATTTGTTTTTGTTTTTCTGAAGCAGGGTCTCAGTCTAGCTCATGCTGACCTCGAACTCACAGTGATCCTCCTACTTCTGCCTCCCAAGTGCTGGGATTTAAGGCATGCACCAACACGCAGGGCTTCATTTGGTATTTTTGAGACAGGGTCTCACTTTTTTAGTTCAGGCTAGCCTGGAACTCTCAGTGCTTCTGTTTCATTCTGCTGAGTGCTGTATGTTCAGGTATGAGATACCACACCTAGCTCTAGTGATTCCTTTTTACTTTTGGCATTTCTAATCTGTGCTCAGCAATCATACTACCTGAGCTGTATTCCTAGCCCAACTCTGATATTTGAAGAGTAGCCAGAGACCAAGGCACTTGGTTGCATCAGCAGAAAGAATTTGGGCTTTGAGGCTATAAAGAACTGGGCTTCCCAATCACATAGTAATGATGCACAGTAGCCACATAGTAATGATGCACAGTAGGAAGGCTTAACTACTGAAGAGTGAGTCTTAGATAGGGAGGTGGCTCATGCCTATAATCACAGCACTCAGGAGACAGAGGTAGGAGGGTTGCTGTCAATTTGAGACTAGCTAGGAACTACAGAGTGAGTGCCAGGTCAGCCTGGCTAGAATGAGACCATACCTTGAAAATAACCAAAACCAAAACAAAACAAAATAGTAAATGTAAGACTGGGGAGATGGTTCAGGAAAGCCTGCTGGCCTGACTAAGATTTCCCAGTACCCATGCACCAGATGCACAAAGTGACACATAAATCTGGAGTTTGTTTGCAACGAGGCCCTGGCATGTCATATTAATTTTCTCTCTCTATGCAAATAAACAATACAAGTATTTTGTTTTAGAAAAAAATAAAGAAAAGTCTAGGGCTGGGGAGACGGCTCAGCAATTCGAGGTGCTTATTTGCAAAGTCTTAACTGTCCGGCGTTCAATTCCCCAGAACCCATGTAAACCCAGATGTAGAAAATGGCACATGCATCTGGAGTTGTATTATGGCAGGAGGTCCTGGTGTGCCCATTCCCTCTCTCTCTGCTTGGAAATATATATTTAATATATATATATTAAGGTAGGGTCTTGTTCTAGCTGACCTGGAATTCACTATGGAGTCTCATGGTGGCCTCGAACTTCCCACGATCATCTTACCTCTACCTCTGCTGGATTAAAGGTGTGGGCCACTATGCCCGGCTTACTCTTACCTATTTAACTTGATACCTTTTCAATGTCCCAATAATGCTTTCGGTCACTTCCTCTGGAGTACTTCCAAAACATAGACATTTTCTACTCTCCCGTGTTTAGGCTCGTGCCTGGTACACGGCATATAGTTCAAACAAGTGTGTCGGATACTTGAATGAATGAGATGGGGAAAATGAGTTAACTGAGAATAAGAGTCTAGTCACCAAAGGTTCACCGTCAACCACTTCCCCTCTATGCAGACCTCAGCGGGAACCTTGGATCTGACCTCTCTGGACCTCACTCCTAGATTGGGCTCACCTGCCAATGACGTCCTTAGGGTCGTACTTCTGGTAAAATTCCTTGGCCGCAGCCCAGTCAGGCAGCTCGTCCTCTGGCCCCACGTCCAGCGTCATTCTGAAGGATGTGGGGGCCTGGGCAGTGGAAACGGAGGGCAGTGAGGGAAGGGAGGCCCACAGGTTCTGAGACGAGGCGCATCGCGGCTCCCGGAGGCGCAGCACCTGCGGCTGGGGCGCCAGGGTCTTGGGGGGGTGGGATCGGGGTCGGGGAAGGATCGGGACTGGGGAAATCTCAAAGAAGGGCCTAGGGGGAGGAAGGGCGGCAGGGTGGGGAGGGGGACAGGGAAGGGAGGGGAGAAGGTGGCCCGGAAGAGTGGGAAAATGGCACAAGTGCGGGCGGCTGTTACCGCGCAGGCGCACTGGGCGAGCGCGGGGAGTGGGCGCAGGGTCTCGCGCAGGCTCACCCGCAGCGGGGTTGGGGGTGGTGGACAGTATCCACAGCAGACACGACGCCCCTCGGCCGTGTGCTTCCCTGTCAATCCTTTGCTTTACCCGGGACGAGCTCGCTAGGTCCTAAGGCTCCACCCCCTCACTGCAGCCAATAGCCAGCGCCGTCTCCAGACTGAAGCTCAGAAGCCCTGCCGATTGGAAGCTGCTGCTCCAATGGGAAGCTGGAAATCCCGGGCTGGTTGAGACGCAGTTACCATACACTCAAAGCATCAGCTACTGCCAATCCGTGCATGACCTATGCTGTAGGAGGCGGAGCTTGTCCCGTGTGTTTGGGGCCTGGAAGTTAGATTTAGCCGGAAGTGTACCTGCAGTATTTGGCCTTTTAAGTTTCTCACAGGCGTCCTTGGATAAACTCATCTCTAGGACGTTAGTATCCTAGTGGAAAGTTATTGCCCTGCAAACGCTTGTGTGGAAGCAGCTTAGATATTTGGTGTGGACTGAAAATAGGCTTCCTTGTTCTGAGAAAAGACTCCTCTTGATTCATCTCCCAAACCCTGATGCTTTCTGTTGAGTTGATTGATATACTTCCCCAATGTTCCGTTACAGCCCACCAGGTCTGAGGCTCCGCTTGTAGTGACTTCGAAGGCAGTCTAGCTCTGTCATTAGCTTTCTCATTCAACAAATAAAATCTACGTTCTAGAATAACAACAATGAAAAAGCACCATATACTTGGGAAAGTTATGCTAAACATGGGATAATTGTTTTTTATTGTTATTTATTTGAGAGAGAGGATGAGAGACAGAGAGGGAGAATGGGCGTGTCAGTGCCTCCAGCCGCTGCAAACTAACTCCAGACGTTTGTGCCACCTTATGCATCTGGCTCACGTGGGTACTGGGGAATGGAACCAGGGTACTTTGGATTTGCAGACATGTGCATTAACCGCTAATCCATTTCTCCAGCCCCGGAAATTATTTATTTACGTTTTTGGTTTTTCGAGGTAGGGTCTCACTTTAGCTCAGGCTCTACTGGAATTCTCTATGCAGTCTCAGGGTGGCCTCGAACTCACGGTGATCCTCCTACCTTTGCCTCCCGAGTGCTGGGATTAAAGGCGTGCGCCACCACACCCGGCTCCTGGGAATTATTCTTTTTAAAACTTATTTTAATTTTTCGAGGTAGGGTTTCACTCTAGCTCAGGCTGACTTTATAATTCACTATATAGTCTCAGGGTGGCCTCGAACTCAAGGCTATCTTCCTACCTATGCCTCCCGAGTGCTGGGATTAAAGGCGTGCACCACCATACCTGGCCCTAAAAAAACTTTTTGACACAAAGTCTCACTCTAGTCCAGAATGGCCTGGAGCTCAACAATAAAGCCAGACTGGTTAGCTAGCAAGCCCTAGAGAACTGCCTGTCTACGACCTCACTGAGCGTTGGAATTCCACATGCACACTACCACATCCGGCTTTTTACATTGGTGCTGGGGATCCAAACTCAGGTCTTTTTTTTTTTTTTTTTTTAATCCCCCGAAGTAGGGTCTCACTCTAGCTCAAGGTGACCTGGAATTTACTATGTAATCTTAGGGTGCCCTTGAACTCACAGCGATCTCCTACCTCTGCCTCCCCAGTGCTGAGATCAAAGGGGTGCAACACTACGCCTGACTTAAACTCAGTTATGCTTACCTACCCATCTCGCTAGCCCTTCTTGAAGCTTTTATCGTTATCGTTATTTTTAAAATGAAAAATCATTATTTTTAAAATGAAAGTTACACTATACTTAAAAATACAGTCTATTGAGACGGGCGTGGTGGTGCACGTATTTAATCCCAGCACTCAGGAGGCAGAGGTTGGAGGATTGCTGTGAGTTCAAGGCCACCCTGAGACTACATAGAAAATCCCAGGTCAGCCTGGGCTAGAGTGAGACCTTACCTTGAAAAACTTAAAAAAATAATATTAAAATAAATTAAGACTTTTTTTGTGTGTGTGTGTCTTTCGAGGTAGGGTCTCACTGTAGCCCAGGCTGACCTGGAATTCACTATGGAGTCTCAGGAGGGTAGCCTTGAACTCACAGCAATCCTCCTACCTCTGCCTCCCAAGTGCTGGGACTAATGGCATGTGCCACCACACCAGCTTCAGTGTAACAAATTTGAAAGAGGTACACTTTGTAGTTTAGAGACAGAGTGAATGTCTAGATGTGAACAAGTAATTCTTGACTTAGTGGGATTTGAGCATTCAGCTCTAGCTGGAGGACCATTATTTTCAAAGCAGTAATTAATTCACTTAAGGCACATTATGACTGTCTTCCTCTCCACATCGTCCTTCCACACATTGCCACCTGTTAGGGGTAGTGAAAATGTGCCTAAAGACTTTTTTTTTTTTTGGTTTTTCGAGGTAGGGTCTCACTCTAGCCCAGGCTGTCCTGGAATTCGCTATGTATTCTCAGGCTGGCCTCGAACTCATGATGATCCTCTTACCTCTGCCTTCCAAGCGCTGGTATTAAAGGTAAGCACCACCATGCCTGGCTCTCCAAAGACATTTATACTTGCAAATTTTAGTTGAAGTAAAAAATTAGAAAGGGAGTGCTGTTCCTCTGGGAGCTTCCTCCTCACCTTCGGTTTCTGCAGCCTCCCCAGGAACTGCAGATCCTGGTGTATGCCCCACCTCTGACCCCGCTAGATATGTTGACCCCAGCTCGGCGGCGCCTCATGAAGGACTTCAAGAGGTTGCAGGAGGATGCCCCCGCTGGAGTGAGTGGAGCACCGTCTGAGAACAATATAATGGTTTGGAACGCGGTCATTTTTGGGCCCAAAGGACCCCATTTGAGGATGGAACATTTAAACTTACTATTGAATTGACTGAGGAATATCCAAACAAACCACCTACTGTTAGATTTGTCTCAAAGCTGTTTCATCCTAATGTTTATGCTGATGGTAGTATATGTCTGGATATACTTCAGAATCATTGGAGTCCAACCTATGATGTATCTTCCATTTTAACATCCATACAGTCTCTATTGGATGAACCTAACCCCAATAGTCCAGCCAACAGCCAGGCTGCATAGCTGTACTAAAACAAGCGAGACTATGAAAAACGTGTTCTGCAATAGTAGAACAAAGCTGGCGTGACTGTTGACAGGGTGGAGCAAGAGAAGAGGCTGGCCATAAGAAAAAAATATATATATATTGATATGTCTATCACCTTCTTATTCCTAATGTCATTACATTTACTTTATTAAAAGCAAAATAGCTTTGTGCTGTTTTTGTCTTCCTTGCCAAGTTTTTCTTCCCCTTTCTGTCCTCCTTTTGAGCATCAGAGATACCCTGTTTGAAATCCAATGTACTGGGCTGGAGAGATGGCTTAGTGGTTAAGCGCTTGTCTGTGAAGCCTAAGGACCCCGGTTCGAGGCTCGGTTCCCCAGGTCCCACGTTAGCCAGATGCACAAGGGGGCGCACACGTCTGGAGTTCGTTTGCAGAGGCTGGAAGCCCTGGCGCGCCCATTCTCTCTCTCTCCCTCTATCTGTCTTTCTCTCTGTGACTGTCGCTCTCAAATAAATAAGCAAAGAAAAAAAATTTAAAAAAAAAGAAAAAGAAAAAAAGAAATCCAATGTACTGTACCTGGGTTACTTGCAAACATTATTAGTCTTTATCTTCTGTTTTATCTCATCTACAGCCTCCAAGCAGTTATGTGTTACTGTACTTTACACTAAGTTTTTGAGGATGAACTGCTGAGCATAGTCTGTGGACCAGGATGTAATTTTTAATTGTTTGTTGCAATGTTTCATCCTGGTTGGCCCTTCCCTAGTGTTGGAGTTGGAAGCAAATGTGTTTAGAATATGGCCTGTTGGAAACGGAAACACAACCATGTAAAGTTTTGAAAGGGGAATGAAAGTTAAAAATCCTTTATATATTTGAGTAATATCAGTGGCAAGATGGCATTATTGGTAGCAAGGAGAATGCTGAAGAACTTAGCCAAAGTAGTGAAGCACTTATAATAACTGACACCTCCTTGCACGATATTCCTAGAACCCGTTATGTTTCAGAATCACAGCCTTCAGAGGTCTTTGTGTTTTAAAGGAAGGTGGGAACAGGAATGGAAACAGTCATGGTTTTTGAATTAGGGAATGCTGAAGAGCCTTTAATCTTTTTTTTTGTTTGTTTGTTTTAAAAAAGCAATGTTACCCTAAACAACTTTAAATCCTCTTGTCTTTTTTTGTTTTGATTCAAAGAAAGGCACCTGTCTGTGGAAAACTACTTTCCATTCAAACTGAGTTATTGCTGCATGCTTTAGTTTCTTCCTTTTCAGTGTTACAAGAACTTTAAAGACATGTCTGCAATTTAATTATCTTTAGATATACAATGGAGCAAAGCTTGTACATGTTTGATCTAATATTTTATTGTTAACCTTTATGCATATATTGTTCTTCTAACTTTGCACAAGTAACCCATGTAAAAAAATGTACATTTTCATGGCCATGGGCAGTGTGAAGCAGGTTTGCTGATGCCTGCATGGAGACCCCATGGGGCCATGAGGATGAACCATGGATTGCTGTGGAGGCCCAGTGGAGATGCCAGGATCACGAGATGGCTGCCAAGAACTGCCGGCCCCGATGAAGTTTTCCAGGACTCTTAGTAGCCTAGATGGAGGGGCAGAATTGAAATGCCAGACACTTGTTGCTGGTTAGAATTATCAGACTTGGAGATTTGTCACTGGCTAGAGTTGTTGGACTTGGAGTAACAGTTTGATGTTTGCCCTGTTTGTTTTAAATCTTGTATTGGTTAAATATTTCTGCTATGCCCAATGCCATCTTTTACAGTGTGAGTATTTATTCTGTGTCATTATGGGTTTTTTTGGGGGGCGGATTTTTTGGTTATTATGGCTCAGTTAAAAGATCTTGGACTATGGGAATGTTCAAACATCACCGGGATTGATAAAAACTATGGGGACTTTTAAAGTTGGACTGATTGCATTGCATTTTACATCATGTATGGATATCAGTTTATGGGGATCAGGGGTGGAATGTGGTGGTTTGAATCAGGTGTCCCCCATGAACTTAGGTGTTCTGAATGCTAGGTTCCCAGCTGATGGAGATTTGGGAATTAATGCCTCCTGGAGGAGGTGTATTTTTGGGAGTGGGCTTATGGATGTTATAGCCAATTTCTCCTTGCCAGTGTTCGACACACTCTCCTGTTGCTATTGTCCATATTATGTTGGCCAGGGGGTGATGACCACCCTCTGCTCATGCCATCATTTTCTCCTGCCATGGTGGAGCTTCCCCTCGAGCCTGTAAGCCAATAAACTTCTTTTTCCCAGTAAAAAAAAAAAAAAAAAAAAAAAAAAAAAAAAAAAAAAAAAAAAAAAAAAAAAAAAAAAATGTACATTTTCAAAAGTTGTAAATAAAAATAACCTTGAAAAAAATTAGAAAGGAATTTTCTAGTATAATTTCAGGTACTACCTGAGAATGCATAAATGAAATATCAGCCTGTGTACAGGGTGGAACAGTCCCTATTAAAAAAAGATCAGAATCTAGAGAGTTCCTTTTGATTGTAGTACAGGCTAGCCTTGAACTCACAATGATCCTCCTTCCTCATCCTCTGGAGTGCTGGAATAAATGGCCTGAGCCATCACAACAGGCTAAGAACAATCATTTCTTTCTCCCCCCCCCCCCCCAGGTAGGGTTTCACTCTAGCCCAGGCTGACGTGGAATTCACTCTGTAGTCTCAGGGTGGCCTCAAACACACAGCGATCCTCCTACCTCTGCTTCCTGAGTGCTGGGATTAAAGGTGTGCGCTATCATGCCTGGCAACAATCTTTTTTTTTTTAATTTTTATTTATTTGAGGTAGGGTTTTGCTCTAGCTCAGGCTGACCTGGAATTTACTATGTAGTCTCAGGGTGGCCTTAAAATCACTGTAATCCTCCTACCTCTGCCTCCCAAGTGCTGGGCTCAAAGGCATGCACCACCATGCCCGGCAACAATCTTTTAAAAATATTTTATTTTTATTTATTTAGTTATTAGGGAGACAGAATGAGTGTGACAAAGACCTTAGCCACTGCAAACAAATTCTAGATGCATGTGCCATCTTATGCATCTGGATTTACATGAGTACTGGGGAATCGAAACTGGGTCCTAATGCTTGGTAGGCAAGTGCCTCAAACACTAATCAATCTCCTGGCTAAGAACAATCTTTTAACAGCTATCTTGTTTTGTAATGAATCCAAGTACATACACAGGTGTGTAGAACCCAAGGGAGTCCAAAGGACAAACTCCAGTGGCATGCCTCAGGTACCCTGTCTTTATTTATTTATTTATTTATTTATTTATTTATTTATTTAAGAGCGACAGACACAGAGAGAAAGACAGATAGAGGGAGAGAAAGAGAGTGGGCGTGCCAGGGCTTCCAGCCTCTGCAAACGAACTCCAGACGCATGCGCCCCCTTGTGCATCTGGCTAACGTGGGACCTGGGGAACCGAGCCTCGAACCGGGGTCCTTAGGCTTCACAGGCAAGTGCTTAACCGCTAAGCCATCTCTCCAGCCCAACCCTGTCTTTTAAAAACAAATTTTTACTTTTTTGTGTGTGTTTGTTTTCGAGGTAGGGTTTCACTGTAACCCAGGCTGACCTGGAATTCACTATGTAGTTTCAGGGTGGCCTTGAAATCACAGCAATCCTTCTACTTCTGAGTGCTGGTTTAAAGGCTTGTGCCACCATGACTGGCTCAGCTCGACTTTTTTTTGAGGTAGGGTCTCACTCTAGCCCAGGCTGACCTGGAATTCGCTCTGTAGTCTCAGGATGGCCTTGAACTCATGGCAATCCTCCTAATTCTTCCACCAGAGTGCTGGGATTAAAGGCATGCACGACCATGTCCAGCCCTGCTCCATTTTTTAAAAAAATATTTCAGAGAGGGGCAGGTACATAGAGACAGGGGAAGGAGAAAATGGGCATGCCAGAGCATCTAACTACTGTAAATCAACTCCAGCTGCATGTGCCACCTTGTGTATCTGGCCTACATGGGTACTGGGGAATTGAACCTGGGTCCTTAGGCTTCACAGGCAAGCGCCTTAACCACTAAGGCATCACTCCAGCCCTTTTATTTTTGATTGAGTGCTTGGATTAAAGGCATGTGCCACCATGCCTGGCATTTGAGAGTGAATATATAGGGCCTCTTGCTATTGCAAACAAACTCCAGAAGCATATGCCACTTTATGAATCTGATGTTTTGTGGGTAGTGGGAAATCAAACTTGGGCCAGCAGGCTTTGTAAGCAATTGTCTTGAACTGCTGATCCATCTCCCCAGCCACTTTATCTTTTTTGAGACAGGGTTTCGCATTAGCCTGGAAGTAGCTAATTGATCCAGGCTTGTTGGCCAATGAGTACCAGGGCTCCACCTGTCTAGATCTCCCCAGTGATAAACTTGCAATGTGTATTAGTGCACGTGCATGCATCTTACAGCACAGACAACTCTCAGGTCGATTCTTTGCCTTTACAACTCATTGTAGGTACGGTTCATTTTCTGGATGCTTTGCTGTGCTCTCCTGAGCTTCTGAGAAATTATCACCATGAGTGTTGGCAGGCTGGCTTTTCACATGGGGTTTGAGGACTGAACTTGGGCACTCCAACTTCTTAGCATTTTGGTGAACGTTGAGTCTTCCCAGTAGTCATTACCACCTGAAAAGAGAAGTTTCTCTAACCAAAAGTGACGGTATCATTAATATATGGGCATAGACATAATTATTTAGAGGGAAGTTTGATGAGCAAAATATATTCATTTAGCTAGACAACAGTGGTAGTTTCCCCCTAGGACCTCCTCAGCCATAGGCTTTGGATTAAGTTTTCAGTGCCAGGAATAAATTCCTTTCCATGGATATGGACTCAAGTCCAATTAGAAAACAGTTGGTTTCCCCCATAACAGACATGGCAACATTGCACCACTTGGTATATCTGGCCTGGATGGCCAGCTGTAAATCTTACTAAGTTCTACTACTGGTTAACACCATTGATGACTTTATTCCTCTGACAAGCTCTTTCCAGCATCCTGACAAGAGGGAGGCTTCCAGCTCAGCTACAGCTTGATTTCTCAGTGTCCTGGAGCCCAAACATATGGAGTCTTCAGCACTAGGGTCTTACTATCTAGTTCTGGTGGGCAACCAAGAGCTTTAACAATGGCTTGTAGTGTGTGTGGGAGGGATCAGGAGCCTAATTGACCAATACAAAACAGGACATCTTATAACAATCCATGACTTCTGGGCAGTTTTATTCACTCACTCCACCCATTTTTTCCTTCTTCTTCTTTTTTTCTTTTTTGAGGTAGGGTCTCACTCTAGATCAGGCTGACCTGGAACTCACTATAGAGTCTCAGGGTGGCCTTGAACTCACAGAGATCCTCTTACTTCTGCCTTCCAAGTGCTGGCATTAAAGGCATGTGCCACCACGCCCGGCTTACATCTTTAATTTTGATTAGCCCTCCTCCCACCATTCCATACTCTGACACCATTTTCTACATATTTTTGAGGTAGGGTCTCATTCTACCTCAAAACTCTGAATGGAACTCACTATGTAGTCTCAGGCTAGCCTCAAACTCATGGTGATCTTCCTACTTCTGCCTCCCCAGTGCTGGGATTAAAGGCTCCCCCCCACCCAAGTAGGGTCTTACTCTAGACTGACCTTGACATTCACTCTGTTCTCCCAGGTTGGGCTTGAACTCAGTGATCCCCCAACCTCTTCTGCCCAAGTGCTGGGATTAAAGCTGTACACCACCACACATGGTCTACCTTCTACCTTTTTTTTTTTTGGTTGTTGGGTTTTTGGTTTTTCAAGTTAGGGTCCTGCTCTAGCCCAGGCTGACCTGGAATTCACTATGTAGTCTCAGGCTTACCTCCAATTCACACTTATCAGTCTATCTCAGCCTCTCAAATACTGGGATTCAAGATGCACGCCACCAGGTCTGCCTGACTACCAGAATTTCTATTTTTTTTTTTTTTGGACTGGTATCCACAGGCAAGCACTCTATCACTGTGCTCTATCTCTGTTTTTCTTTCTTTCTTTTCTCTCTGTTGGGAACCATTTGGCAGCAAGACATTAGCAAGACTTTAGCACCTACATGTAAGCAAGAATATGTATATTCAGTGTTAGAAGCTGAGAAATGAATGAAGTGCAAAAACTCTATAACAGGAAGGTTTTTTTTTTTTGTTTTGTTTTTTTAATACATTTTTTTAATTATTTATTTATTTGAGAGCAACAGACACAGAGAGAAAGACAGACAGAGGGAGAGAGAGAGAATGGGTGCGCCAGGGCTTCCAGCCTCTGCAAACGAACTCCAGACGCGTGCGCCCCCTTGTGCATCTGGCTAACGTGGGACCTGGGGAACCGAACCTCGAACCGGGGTCCTTAGGCTTCACAGGCAAGTGCTTAACCGCTAAGCCATCTCTCCAGCCCTGTTTTTTTTTTTTAATTTTTATTTATTTATTTGAGAGCGACAGACACAGAGAGAAAGACAGATAGAGGAAGAGAGAGAGAATGGGCGCGCCAGGGCTTCCAGCCACTGCAAACGAACTCCAGACGCGTGCGCCCCCTTGTGCATCTGGCTAACGTGGGACCTGGGGAACCGAGCCTCGAACCGGGGTCCTTAGGCTTCACAGGCAAGCGCTTAACTGCTAAGCCATCTCTCCAGCCCTTTTTATTTTTATTTATTTTTGTTTTGTTTTTTAATAGAAACTCCTGTGAGGTTCATGGAACTTTTGTCCATGGAAAAACTGTAAGAAGGTACAAAAAGGAATGCTGTGAAATAAACCTTGCTTCAGTCCTGGGTTCAGTCCTTGCTTCAGCCCTGTCTCTCTCTCCTGTCTTTCTTTAATTCTCACTCCCCATCAGGCTAAAACCCTTTCAGCCCACACGCTCTGGCATCTCTCTCTCTTTTTCTTACTGTCTTTCTTTGAGAGTAGAGATTCCCTTTACCACAGGCTGGCTTGGAATTTACAGTGATCCTCCTACTTTTGCCTCCAGAATGGTGGGATTAAAATCATGCACCACCATGCCAGGGCCTCCTGCCCCTGTAAACTACAGATGCATGGCCCACTTTGTGAATCTGGGTCTAAATGTGTACTGGGAAATCAAACCCGGTCTGCCAGGCTTTGAAAGCAAGTGGCTTTAACCACTGAGCAATTTCTCCAGCATTTATTTGGTCGTTGTTTAAGTAGTGCCTCAGTATAGTCCAGGCTGGGCTTTGGATTCACTGTGATTCCCTACCACATGAATGCTGGGATTACAGGCAGCAGCCCACACCTTACAGTTTTTATTTATTTATTTATTTATTTATTTATTTATTTATTTTGAGGTAGGGTCTCACTCTAGCCCAGGCTGACATGGAATTCACTATGTAGTCTCAGGGTGGCCTTGAACTTATGGTGATCCTCCTATCTCTGCTTCCCAAGTGCTGGGATGAAAGACATGCAGCACCACACCCAGCTCCCAGCTGTAATTTTTTTTTTTTTCAAGGTAGGTTTTCACTCTAATCCAGGCTGATTTGGAGTTTACTATGTAATCTCAGGGTGGCCTTGAACTCACAGTGATCCTCCTATCTCAGCCTTCCTGAATGGTAGGATTAAAGGCATAAACCACCACATTGCTTGTTCTCCCTCATATGCGGATCCTAGCTACAGATGATTGGGGCTTCTGTGTGAGAAGGAAAAAACTCAGTAGCAGAGGCCAGTAAGTTGAAAAGGAGATGAAAAGGAAGAGAAAGGAAGGAAGGAAGGTACCTAATAGGTTGGTATTGTATATATGTAAGTAGAAGAATAGATTAAGGGGGGGCGGGGAGGGGGTGAAAAGGCCCAAAGTGAGGTTAGGGGAAGAGATTGAATCAAGGAAAGGTGGAGGGCTGGCTAACCAAAATCTAAGAGGATGCAAATAAATCATATGGAATCCCCCGGTTTCAGACAATGGAACACTCAGGAGCCATAGATCATTGTTAGAAAATTTTCAGTGTCAGGGATGGGATACCTCCAGTGAGTTGCTGGCAAGGGAGGTCCCTGATGCCCCCAGAACATTATAGGCCATTGTCAAGGTCCTTGGATTCCCACCAGGAATAGACGGTAAGACCCTATTGCTGAAGACTCCACATACTTGGGCTGCAAAGCCCCTGAGAAATCCTGCTGGAACTGAGCTGATAACCTCCTCCATGTAGACCAGCTGACAGAAAGCGGGAAGAAGCCATTTTACATGTAGTTCAATGGGAGAAAGAGATACCACCAGTGAAGATACTCAACAGTGGACATGGCAAGCCTTATAATTGGCCAGCCAGCCCAAATGAGCCAGTGGGTGCAATAGTGGTCCGTCTGTCATGGTGAAAACCAACTGCCCTCCAATTGGACTGGAGGCCCGCTCCACGGGAGGAAACACATCCGTGATACTGAAAACTAAACACAGGGGTAGTCATGAGCCCTAGGGCCGGCCTTTTTTTTTTTTTTTTTTTAATGTTTTTGTTTATTGGAAAGTGACAGAGAAAGAGGCAGATAGAGAGACAGAATGGGCATGCCAGGGCCTCTAGGCACTGCAAACGAACTCCAGACACATGCGCCCCCCTGTGTATCTGGCTAACGTGGGTCCTTAGGCTTTGAACCAGGGTCCTTAGGCTTCACAGGCAAGTGCTTAACCACTAAGCCATCTCTCCAGCGCAGGCTCATTTTTAAAAAAAAATTATTATTATTATTTATTATTTTTTTTTACGAGAGAGAGAGAGAATATGAATTGGCATGCTAGGGTCTCCAGCCACTGCAATCAAACTCCAGATGTGTTGGTGTAACTCTGGGTGTCAAGCTTAAGTGGGATCTCAAGGGTCAAACGTGGGTCATTAGGTTTTGCAGGCAAGCACCTTAACTGCTAAGCCATCTTTCCAGCCCTGATGCACCCCCCTGCCCGGCAGGGGAGCATAGATCTCTGCTGCCCTACAGGATTAGTGTTACAGATGTGTATTGTCACACCCACCTGTTTTAAGTGGGTTCTAGGACACCTTTTCTTTCTACTGTTTAATAATAAAGTCTCCAGAGCCAGATGTGGTGACACACAAGTTTAATCCCAGCACTTGGGAGGCAGGGTAAGAGGATTGCTATAAGTTTGAGGCCAGCCTGAGACTACATAGTGAATTCCAGGTCAGCTTAGGCTAGAGTGAGATCCTGCCTTGAAAAACCAAAAAATAAAAGCAAATTAAATAAACACACACAAAAAAAATCTAAAAATAAAATAAAGTCTTCCAAACTTTCCTTCATATTCACCTCTTCTAGAATCCATTCTAGCCTTGGTTCCACAAACCTTGGGTTTCACCTGGGTGGAGAGCTCTAAAAGAACTCCCAGGATACACAATCTCTTCTATCTCGTCACTGATATTCTGAAATTCACACACACACTGTGGTATGTGCATGCCCACTCACACATGCCACATATACAGACATATCATATGCACACACCAAAAAGTTCATAAAGACCCATTTGTTCAATTCAGGAGATTCTGTGGTACCATAGTATCTGGATTTACTGATTAGCTTTAAAGATTTCTCCAAGCTGGGTGTGGTGGTGCATGACTTTACTCTGAGCACTCAGGAGGCAGGAGGAGGAGGACCTACAGGAGTGCCATGCCACCCAGAGACTACATCATGAATTCTAGGTCAGCCTGAGCTAGAGTGAGACCCCACATCAAAAAAAAAGCATAACAAAAAAAAAATATTTCTCCAAGATGAAGACTGGAAAGATGGCTCAGTGGTTAAAAGGTGCTTGTTTGCAAAGCCTGATGGCCCAGGTTCAATTCTCCAATACCCATGTATACAGTCAGATGCACAAAGTGGCACATGCATCTGGAGTTCATTTGCTATCTGCATCAAATAAATTATATGTGTGTGTTTTCAAGGTAGGGTCTCACTCTAGCCAGACTGACCTGGAATTCACTATAGAGCCTCAGGCTGGCCTCAAACTCACAGTGGTCCTACATCAGCCTCCAGAGTGCTGGGACTAAAGGCATGTGCCATCCTACTCAGCTTTAACCTTTTTTTCTTTTTCTTTGTTGAAACAGGATCTCATACTGAAAGACCTCATGCAGAAAGCCAAATATCACATGTTCTCTCTCATATGTGGATCCTAACTACAGATGACTGGACTTCTGTGTGAGTAGGAAGAAAACCCAGTAGCAAAGGCCAGTAAGCTAGAAAAGAGATATAAAGGGAAAAGAAAGGGAGAGGGGTACTTAATAGGATGGTATTGTATATATGTAAGAAGAACAACAGATTAATGGGGGTGAAAAGGCCCAAGTAAGGTCAGGGGAAGAGATCGAGTAAAGGATACATGGAGGGAGGGCTAATAAAAATCTGAGAGAATATAAATAAGTCACATGGAAACCAACTTTTTTGGACAACGGAACATACAGGAGCCATAGATTGTTACTAGGAAATTCTTAGTGCCAAGGATGGGATACCTTCCAGTGAGTTGTTGGCCAGGGAGGCCCCTGATGCCCCCAAAACATTACAGGTAATTGCTGTGGCCCTTGGTTTCCCACCAGAAATAGATGGTAAGACCCTATTGCTGAAGATTCCACATACATGGGCTGCAAGGCCACTAAGAAATCCTGCTGGAACTGAGCTGAAAACCTCCTCCATGTAGACCAGCTGAAAGAAAGCTGGAAGAAGCCATGCTGCATGCAGTTCAATGGGAGAGAAAAATCACCATTGAATATACTCAACAGTGACACTGGAAGCCTTATATTTGGGCAGCCAGGCCAAATGAGCCAAGGGGTGCAATAGTGGCACATCTGTCATGGTGGAAACCACCTAATTGGACTGCAGGCCTGTTCCATGGGAGGGAATACATCTCTGATACTGAACACCTACAACAAGGGTATAACATCTGCTGCTATGTATAAATGTATATACTATGTATATACTATGCTCATTAACCTGCCCAAGAATCACTTCTCTTAATGTCCACACATATATATTAAGGCTACTCTCACTTCTGGTAGAGAACCTTCTCTTTTCAGATGGCAGTGACCTTGGGATGACTCAGAAAGCATCATGGTGCTGGGAAGAAGTGACAGAGGAGTGCTCAGCACTGCAGTATCTCTATCATACCTTCTAAGGCTCAGGGTCCATTGTGGAAGAGGTGGCAGAAAGAATGTAAGAGCCAAAGGAAGGGTAGGACTCCTTACAACATGTTCCTCCAGACACAAAATGGCCTGGATATCCAAGACCTCACAATGCCTGATACTACCTACACAAGACTATCATAATAGGAAGAAAAGATCATGACATCAGAAAAAGAGAGAGATTGATTGAGAGGGGAAGGGATATGATGGAGAACAGAGTTTCAAAGGGGAAAGTGGGGGAGGGGAATATCATGGTTTATTGTCTGTAAGTATAGAAGTTGTCAATAAAAAAATTTTTAAAAATTATAAGAGGATATAAATAAGTCATATGGAAACCTTCTTTTTTGGACAATGGAACAACCAGAAGACATAGATGGTTAGAAAATTTTCAGTGCCAGGAATGGGATACTTTCTAGTGAGTTTTTGGCCAGGGAGGGCACTGATACTCCCACCAGGAATAGATAGTAAGACACTAAGACACTATTGCTGAAGAATCCACATACTTGGGCTACAAGGTCACTGAAAAATCCTACTGGAACTGAACTGAAAAACGCCTCCATGTAGACCAGCTGACAGAATGCTGTAAAAAGCTATGCTGCATGCAGTTCAATGGGAGAGAGAGAAATCACTAGTGGAGAGACTCAACAGTGGACACTGTAAGCCTTAAGTTTGGCCAGCCAGGCCAAATGAGCCAACAGATACAATAGTGGCATGTCTGTTATGGGGGAAACCAACAGCTGTCCAATTGGACTGGTGGCCTGCTCCATGGGTAGGATACTGAAAACCTACAACAGGGGTAGTCATGAACCCTAGGGATGTAACATCTGCTGGTGTATGGCTTAATGTATATACTATGCTCATTAAACTGCCCAGTGAACACTCCCCTTAATGTATACATTTTTTTTGTTGTTGTTTTCTTCTGAGGTAGCATCTCACTATAGCCCAGGCTGACCTAGAAATCACTATGTAGTCTCAGGGTAGCTTCGAACACATGGTGATCCTCCTACCTCTACCTCCCAAGTGCTGGGACATGCATGCTCATACCCATGTATGAATGCTACTCTCACTTTTGGTTAGAGAAGCTTCTCTTCTCAGATGGCAGTGACCTTGGGATGAGTCAGAAAGCATCATGGTGCTGAGAAGTGACAGAGGAGTGCTGAGCACTGATATATCTCTACCACATCTTCCAAGGCTCAGAGTCCATTGTGGAAGATGTGGCAGAAGGAATGTAAGAGCAAACAGCTGGAGAGATGGCTTAGTGGTTAAGGCATCTGCATGCAAAGCCAAAGGATTCCAGTTTGATTCTCCAGGACTCACGTATGCCAGATGCACAAGTGGTCACATGCACCTGGAGTTCGTGTGCAGGAGGCCCTGGCGTGCCTATTCTCTCCTCTCTCTCCCCCAAACAAATAAATATATTAAAAATAAAAGAAGAACCAAAGGAAGGGTAGGACTCCTTACAACTTGCTCCTCCAGTCACAAAATGGCCTGGATATCCATGACCCCACAGTGCCTGACACTACCTACACAAGACCATCATAAGAGAAGGAAAAGATCATGACATCAAAGGGAGATTGATTGAGAGGGGAAGGAGGTATGATGGAGTGGAACTTCAAAGGTGAAAGTGGGGGAGAGGGAGAGGATTACCATGGGTTATTGTCTACAATTATGGAAGTTGTCAGTAAAAAAAAAAATTAAGCTGGGGGTGGTGACGTACACCTTTAATCCCAGCACTCAGGAGGCAGAGGTAGGAGGATTGCTGTGAGTTCAAGGCCACCCTGAGACTAAAGATTGAATTCCAGGTCAGCCTGAGCTAGGGTGAAACCCTCGAAAAACCACCACCAACACCAACACCAAAAAGAATTGTTTGTGAAGGACTGGGTGTGGTGGTGCATGATTTTCAAAAATTTATTATTTGACAGAAAGGGGGGGAGAGAAAGAGAGGGAAGTAAGGGGACACACCAGGGCTTCTAAACACTGCACACAAATTCCATATGCATGTACCACCTCATGCTTATGTGGGTTCTGGGGAATTGAACCTGGGTCCTTTCCTTTTGCAGGTAAGCACCTTACTGTTAAGCTGTCCCCACAGCCCTGGTATACTCTTAATATATTTTATTTATTTATTTATTTTGAGAGAGAGATAAAGAGGGAGAATGGCCTCCAGCCACTGCAAACAAACTCCAGACACATGTGTCCACTTGTGCATCTGGCTTACATGGGTCCTAGAGTGGAACTGGGGTCCTTTAGCTTTGTAGGCAAGTGTCTTAACCACTAAGCCATCTCTCCAGTCCCCTGGCGTACACTTTTAATCCCAGAACTTGGGAGGCCATAGTAGGAGTATCACCTTGAGTTCAATACCACCTAAGACTACATAGTGAATTCAAGGTCAGCTTTTCCTAGAGAGATCCTACTTTGAAAAACAAAAATAAAATAAAAATATACATACACATATATTTTTTCTCTTGGGGGAGGGGTTTGAGATAGGGTCTCAATCTAGCCCAGGCTGACCTGGAATTTACTCTGTATTCTCAGGGTGGCCTCAAATTCAAGGTGATCGTCCTCCCTCTGCCTCCAGAGTGCTGGGATTAAAGGCAAGCCCCACCATGACCAGCTTTGTAGGGTCTCACTCTAGCCCAAGCTGACCTGGAATTAACTCTGTAGTCTCGGGGTGGCCTCGAATTCATAACAATCCTCCTGCATCTGCCTCCCAAGTGCTAGGATTAAAGGCATGTGCCACCATGTCCGCTTTTTTAAAAAAATACTTTTTTACTTATTAGAGAGAGAATGAGCATGCCAGGGCTCCTAGCCACTGCAAATGAACTCTAGATGCATGTACCACCTTTTGTATCTGGTTTACGTGGGTCCTGGGGAATTAGAACCGAGGTCCAAGGTTAAACTATCTCTCTAGTCCCTGTTTTTGGCTTTTTGTTTTGCTTTTGGCTTTAACTGCTGGGCCATCTCTCCAGCTCCTGGCTTTTTTTTTTTTTAGCATGGTTTTGTTAAAGCCCAGAATGGTCTTGAACTCATGATGACCTTCCTACCACAGGAGTGCTGGGACTAATCGCATATACTACCACACCTCATACCATATTGTTCTGATGAAACAACTGATTCGAGTGATGGGTCTTTTTCATGAAAATGAGACCAACCAGGTGTAGTGGCACACACCTTTAATCCCAGCACTCTAGAGGCTGAGGTAGGATCACTTTGGTACATAGTGAATCCAAAACAAAAAGACTCATGGTGAAGCGGAGACTAGGGTATTGCTCTGGCTCATGAAAAACAGCAAAGGGCTGGGTGTGGTGGTGCACGCCTTTAATCCCAGCACTTGGAAGGCAGAGGTAGGAGGATCACCATGAGATCGAGGCTACCTACCCTTAGACTATGAATGGTGAATTCCAGGTCAGCCTGAGCTAGAGAGACCCTACCTTGAAAAACCAAAAAGAAAGAAAGAAAAGTAGAAAGTTCCAGTATCATCAGTAAGACTCCAGCTCAAACAAAAATGGACAGAAGCCAGTTGTGGCAATACACATTTTTTTTTTAAAGATACATTTCGGATTCTTTGTTCAAAGATTTATCTAAAAAAATTTTTTTGTCATTATTTATTTATTTGAGAGTGACAGACACAGGGCTAGAAAGATGGCTTAGCAGTTAAGCACTTGCTTGTGAAGGCTAAGGACCCTGGTTCGAGGCTCAATTCCCAAGGACCCATGTTAGCCAGATGCACAAGGGGGCACACGCGTCTGGAGTTTGTTTGCAGTGGCTGGAAGCCCTGGTGCGCCCATTCTGTCTCTCTATCTGCCTTTCTATCTATGTCTGTCGCTCTCAAATAAATAAATAATGGACAAAAAAAATTTTTTAGATAAATCTTTGAACAAAGAATCCGAAATGTATCTTTAAAAAAAAAAAATGTGTGGCATCACCCAGCAAAACTTTTTGCTTGTTTTTTTGGTTTTTCGAGGTAGGGTCTCACTCTAGCTCAGGCTGACCTGGAACTCACTATGTAGTCTCAGGGTGGCCTCAAACTCACAGTGATCCTCCTACCTCTGCCTCCTGAGTGCTGGGATTAAAAGGCACGCACCACCATGCTCAGCTTCAGCAAATTTTCTTTTAAGTACACTTTATTTTTTTTATTTTTTTATTGGTTTATTTTTATTTATTTGAGAGCGACAGACAAGAGAAAGAGGCAGAGAGAGAGAGAGAATGGGCGCGTCAGGGCTTCCAGTCACTGCAGATGAATTCCAGATGCATGCGCCCCCTTGTGCATCTGGCTAACGTGGGTCCTGGGGAATTGAGCCTCGAACCAGGGTCCTTAGGCTTCATAGGCAAGTGCTTAACCGCTAAGCCATCTCTCCAGCCCAGCAAAGATTTTTTAATGTGTTCATTTAAAATGTACTTATGTGCATGTGTGGAGGTAAGAGGAATCATCAGAGAAAGGGTCTGTTACTGCTTCAAATTAGTCTGGCCTTCGACCACCTTTACATGGGTACTGGGGGATTTTACCTGGGCCAGCAGGCTCTACAAGCCTTTACCTTTAACTGTTGCACCATCTCTCAGGTTTCCTATGCTTTACAGTTCAAAAGTGTTTAAGCTGGGCGTGGTTTAATCCTAGCATTCCAGAGGCACAGGCAATAAGATTTCAAGTTTAAGTAGTCCTGCCTCAGCTACCTAGTCAGCTACCTACCTCACGAAACAAAATCTACAGCCAGACGTGGTGGTACACACCAGTAATCCTAGCACTTGGGAGACGAAGACAGGAGAATCAGGAATTCAAGACTAGCCTTGACTACATAGTAGGGTGTAGGTAAGCCTAGGCACTATGAAATTCTGACTCAAGACCAAAATCAGGGGCTAGGGAGGTGGCTCAGTAGGCAAAAGACTTGATATTCAAGCACAAGGACCCAGCAACTACAGAGAATGCCAGGTGTGGTGGGCATGTGCTTTGTAATGCCAATGCTGGATAGGTGGACAGGTGGATCCTTAGGGCTTGCTGGTTAGCTTATCTAGCTACATCAGCGAGCTCTAGGTTAAGAGAACAGCTGAGAGAGCAAGATCCAAATCTCAGGAGGAAAAAAAAAAAAGTGTGGTAAGTCATTGACAAAGATACTTGACACTGACTTCTGGACATACAAGGTACACAATCACCTGCACAACACACACATATGCATCCACACTAACATGAATACATACAGACATTTACACACACACACACACACACACACACACCAAAAGTTATCAGGAAGGCTAGGCATGGTGGCTAATCCCAGCACTTGGGAGGCTGAGGTAGGAGAAATGCTTATGAGTTCAAGGCTACCCTGAGATTACAGAGTGAATTTCAGGTCAGCCTGGGTTACAGCAAAACCCTACCTTGAAGACCCAAAAAAAAAAAAAAAAAAAAAAAAAACACCAACCCAAAGTAAATAAATGTATTTATTAGGAATCCCAAGAAAAATATAGAAATCTAGAATTCACTTAATCATACAAATGCCCAAATACAGAGTGATTGCTTCTGATATCTTACCTTTTCACTCCTCTCTTGGCTTTGGAATCAAAGTGTCTGGACTCAATCCTACCTTGGTTATTTACTAGCTGAAGGACCGTGGACAAATCTGTGCCCGTTTTTTCAACTATAAAGTGACAGTCATGATACTGAGTCATTGTGAGGACTGAAAAAATGTACATTCAGAATGAAGCTTAGCAATAAATAAAACAGTAACTACTTCTACTCTTCTTCTGACATCAGGGTCTTCACTGGTATGTGAAAGTACGGGTTTTTCAAGAGAAATTTCTAGAAGAAGAAAAAATTCCTTTTCATGAAGTTCTTAAATCGAAATTAAAGGCCAAACTTAAGAGAGATCAATCAGATATCCAGCCAAGCTCTTACCAAGGGCCCAAGGGAAAGCAGGAAAAAGAAAATTAGACAAGAGCATTTAATCAACAAAAAAGGTTTTTATTATAAAACAATTTCTAATTAAAAATCAAGCCTGGTCTTCAACCCCTCCTCTGAATGGAGGCCCTAAGATGGAGGAGCATAGGAGACAGAAGGTGGGAGAGCACTGAAAGAACAGAGAAGGCGTGATGTCCCCTCAGTCTCAGGTGCTTTTATAAAGCTATATGAGCTCTTCCAAAGGCCCTTCAGAGAGACAACATCTTTACAACCAGGAAGGGCCAGTGCTGTCACCAGAACTGAGCAATGCCGCACTGTTGGACTGGATCCAGGTCTTGGCTGACTCACAGCAGAGGCCACCCAGTGTCACTCAGCCTGAGCGATGGTGTAGGAGAGCAGAAACAGCAGCAAGGGACCCAGAACAAGGACAGCAAGCCAGACAGCAAAACTGGCCAGGATGAACCTCCGGGCCCGGGCCCCCCAGTACACTGCCTCCTCGGATCGGCCTGCCTTATGCCGCTCTTCTGCCTGTGGGGGCAGGGTCTTGGTTAGGTTTGCCCCCTGCTTTTGCCCAAAGTGCCCATTGTCCCATTCCACTTATTCATCAATCATAGCTCATAATCTCATATATAAACATTTTATGTCTCTGCCTCATCTACAAAGTAAGATATCCACACCTGCCCTGCCTACTTTCCAAAGTGGCCATGGTTAGCTCATAAGATCACTCAGTTTTGGTGTTTTATGATATGGAAAAGGATCCTGCGGCCTGTGCATGCTAAGAGAGCATTCTACTACTGAGTTGCATTGCTAGCCTAGATGGTTTTTAACCTTTTATCATAACCCCATTCTTTTCGATTCATCCCACATTCATCCAGAATTTGGAGCTCTTGGCTCATTTTGACTCATGTCAAATCAAATCCTTCTCCCAGCCCAAAACAGATCATCTCTACCATTAAGGATCCTTTTTAGGGGCTGGAGAGATGACTCAACGGTTGAAGGTGCTTGCTTGCAAAGCCTGAAGACCTGGGGTCGATTCCCCAGTAACCATGTAAAGCCAGATGCACAAAGTGGTACATACATCTGCAGTTCATCTGTAGAGGCAGAAGACACTGGCATGCTCATTCTTTATCTCAAATCATACTTTTAAATGATTCTTTTAATAATTTTCCCTAATGAAGTTCTTATGGGCATAGAAAATTTCTCACTCCTAAAACACATCTACTGTGTGAGGAAATTCCAGCATGGTGTTTAAGTTAGCCTGAGGCATGCATGTGCTGGGGCTATAGCTCAATGGTAGTGTAGTTGGCATGGGCAAGGCTCTGAACTCAATTCCCAGTAATTGCTCCCTTGGGCCCCTCAAGACACACACACAGACAGGAAATACATGGAGGTAAAGCACTCTCAATAACTCTACTACTTCCTTCAGACTGCTCAGTGGCCTCAACTCTTGACCCTTGCAATTCACTCTCCATGGAGGTCTTGAGAGATCTATTTCTGTTGTTGGTTTTTTAAGGTAGGGTCTTACTCTAATCCAGGCTGACCTGGAACTCACTCTGTAGTCCCAGGGTGACCTCAAACTCCCAGCAATCCTTCCCCTTTGACTACTAAGGGCTAGGGTTAAAAGCATGCGCCAACATACCATGCTCTATTTTATGTGTGTACATATGTATGCTCACGACTACACATGCATGGGTGCCGTGACATGTGTGGAAGTGAGAGGGCAACTTTAAGTGCAAGTACTCAGCTTCTATCTTATTTGAGGCAGGGTCCCTTGTTCATTGTTGCATATGCCAGGCTAGCTAGCCTGAGAGCTTCTAGGATTCTCCTATCTCTGCTCCCATCTTGACATAAGAGGGCTATGCACTACCATATCCAGCTTAGGTGGTTTCTGGGGATACAAACTCAGGTAGTCAGCCTTAGACATTAAGCACCTTTATCCATTGAACCATATCCTCACCACTGAAGAGTGGATCTCTCTAAATCACAAATCTGCCTATGTCATTCTCCTCTGCAAAAACTCTTTGATAGCTCCTTAGTATTAAGGATAAAGTTAAATTTGTTAAAACACAGAGTTGACCCTCAGTGATCTGGACCCTCTGGCTTCATCTTTCAGGATTCTTCACTACACCAGTTGTGCTGAAATAACAATTCAAGTATTTGTATACAATACTACTTTATCTGGAGTGTCCTTTTACCTTCATCCACTCATCCTTTAATGTTACTTTCCTATCATCTCCTTTTGGATGCTACCTACTTTCTTTCTCTCTTCACTCTCTCTCACTCACACACAATCCCTCTTTGTTTCTGAGTACCCTGTGCTTCCTCTATCACAGGATTAATGAGCTGCATTCCATTAATTAGCCATTTTCAACTGTCAACTCTTGACACTAAGTACTTTGACAACTGGAATCATGTGTCTTGTTCTGGGACTAAGCCCACAGCCAGCTATTTATGAACTGATTAATGTAGATAGGCCAGATACCAGAAATGCTGCTTTAAACCCACCCTTGTTCCCACAGGAATTTCCTCACCTTGATGGCAAACACAAGAGCCATGACTCCCAGGCAAGAACAGCCACAGACAATGCTAGTAGCTGCCCAATAGCGGAGGCGGAGCCAGCAGCAGCGGATGGGGGATGGAGAATGAGCAGATTCCTTGTTGCTCACCAAGCTCTCCACTGCTTTCTCCTCGTCCTCCATCACCTGTGGGCGATATAGTCAAGGCACTTGTAAACCCAACAAATTAGCCCTTCTATGGCTTGCTGACTCCACCCCTCAAAACATTCTATCTGCTGGCCTTGCCCAACTCTCAGGAATGCTGCCTTACTGGGGAATCCTCTAGTGACTCAGACCAGGAGATAAAAGGTGTGACTGGATTCCTTTCCCTCAGTTTAAGATTCTGAATCTTTGAAGACAAGTGTGAACACATTACTCTTGTCAAAACAGAAAGACTGAAATGAACACTGAGAAGCAAGAGAAATTCAGAATCTCAAACTTTTTATTTTTTTTTTTGTTTTTGAGGAAGGGTCTCACTCTAGCCCAGGCTGACCTGGAGTTCACTATGTAATCTCTGAGTGGCCTTGAATTCACAGGGATCCTCCTACCTCTGCCTCCCTATTACTGGGATTAAAGGCGTGAGCCACCACACTTGGCTAAAATGAGTAAGACTAATAAATTGACTAAGTGGTATTTTGTAGACAGGGTGGCTTTGAACTTTCTCCCTCTGCCTACTGAACAGTAGAACTATATGAATGTGCCATCATGCCCAGGTGATTTTAAACTGCATTTTAAAGGGCCCTAAGGATTCCCTAGGGCCACTACAGGAGTATGAAAGAGTCAGAGAACATCCCACTTCAAATAGCCATTTCACACGAAAACACCCCTGGGAATGGAAGAAGGGAAAAAGCAGAGTGAAGTGTTTTTATAATTAAAAACTAACAAACAAGTTGTTGTAGTGGCACACACCTGTATCCTCAATACCCAGGAGTAGAAACTGGAAGGTCAGGGAGCCAGTCAGTTTGAAGGCAGCCTGGGTTACCTGAAAACCCCTATATGTCAGGAAGTCCTTACTTCTCCAAGCTGGGGCCTCCTTTCCTCCTCCCTCCATTTTAATCCTAACCACACGAAACAATCAAATCAACAGTCCAAATGACCTCATCACTTACAAAGAAACCTACATACTGATGCCCTCCTTTTCTCTCAGGCACTCTATACTCCTCATCAAACCACTTTTCCATCCTCACATCCTATCATTCTCCTAGTTTCTCCTAAACAAAATAAAGTCAACTGTCATTTTCCAAACACAAATAGGGTAAAAAAAGCAGAGGAAAAGGAAATGAGCTACAACAAAACTGCAGGGATTGTAGCTATGAGAAAAGAACTCCAATGAAGTAGTCAGCAAGGGGGAAACAATCCAAGAAGAGAGACCAGGAGTTGAAGTCAGAAAATATATGAACATGGGATCTTACCTGGCTATAGGCTTTGATGGACTGTTTCGGCTCCTGCCTCAGGTTTGATTTGGCTTGGGTACAGATGAAGCTGACTCAGGGCTCCAAGCCAAGCCAAGGTGGGGTTGGATGGCCAGTCACCATGTGAAGAGCCCAGGGAGCTGGGAAGGGGTGTGGCCAACTCAAACCAGTTTGGCTACATGGAGAGCAGAGGAGGGCCATGGGATAAAGCAAATGGAGTAGGATGTCTGCCTTCTGAAGAAAGGAGTGAAAGCACCTGAGCAAGAGGGTTAAAAGAAGGGAAGGCTGAGGTATTGGGAGAGTCGAGGGAAGTCCAGCAATCAGGAGAACTGTCTGAGTGATTTAACTGAGACTCTAGGGAAACAATCTACCAGATCAGAATTACCTATTTTCCCTTTGCTTTAGTGGGAAAGAGTTCTGCCTTAAAGGTATACAATCCTGGATTTAAAGATCAGATATTAGTCTTTGCAAGAGGGAGAGGAGAAAAATGATGCCCAATTTCCCACCCAACCCTCCACCAGACCAGAAAATCAGAAGCCTCCTTACACGGATGCTTGTACAGAAACTATGTTTATTATTTTTTTCTTCTTTAAAAAAAAAAAAAAAACTCATTGTAGAGAAGCCCCTCCCCTTTTTCCTAAGAGTGTGGAGCTGTGAAAGACCTTGGGAATCAAGTACAAGGGGGTGGGGACAGAGACTATCTTGCCACCCTTAACACTGCCCAGCTATGTGGGGTAGGAGAGAAGGGGGTTGTGATGAGCCCCATTTCCATGACAACCAGTTACCTACCCCCTACTTTGGTGAAAAGAAGGGAGAAGGTCCCTATGTCTCCTTGGAGGCTTTTCCCCTCAAGACTTCAAGTAGTGGTTAACAGAGTCAGGCCTGGTCATGGAGGGACAGCGGCTATGGTGGGATACCTAGATGGAGGGGCAGCCCACTCACGTCTTGGCCTTGCGGCCTCTGTGACTAATGATAGGGCCAGACAGGTGGGGAGGAGCACTGCTGCGCAGAATACGCTGGTCCCCTTGGTTGGTGGTCCCAGTGAGCCTGCGGGGACCAGGCCGACGACGTGGGGTCCCATCCCCTTCCTCTTCACCTGAGGCTTCAGCCTCAGACTCCTCTACTGAGCCCTCAGGCCCCAAGGGACTTGGGGGCTGTAGACGGCCCCGCTTTGTCATCACAGGACTCCCAGCAACTGGAGCCCCTGACCTTTTGCGAGGCACCTTCTCAGTCTCTAGTGGGGGGACTAAAGACCCTGGACGCAGGCGGGTTGAGCGCAATTTGGGGGTTAAAGAGACCACAGGAGGTGTCAGTTCTAACCCACTTGGCCCCCTATCTGCTAAATCCAAGTCATCCTGAATTACGGCCACCACCATGGACCCTTCGCTCTTTCGTCCCCGTATTCCCTCTGCTTCAAGTCGCAGGCGGGCCAGGCGGGTGAGAGGGCGGCTTCCATCTTCATCAGAGGAACTGCCCTCACTCTCCCCCTGGCACAAGGGTTGCTGCCGTTTCCCCAATCCACAGCTCTCAAGCACAGAAGAGCTGTCACGGTCCAAGACAGGGAGCTGGCTGGGCCGTGGTGATGGTGGATTCTTGGGAGGTCGGCCCCGTTTCCGCTTGGGTGGGGACGTTGAAATGGTGACGGTGGTGACAGTGTTGGCGACAGTAGCAGTGGGACAGGGTGGCAAGGATGGGAGTGGTGTCAGGGGTGGTGGGGGTGGCTGTGTCCGGCTCTCTAAATTGCCGTCCCCTGGAGAAGAAGTGGTCCCAGGGATGGGCAATTCCCGTGTCTTAGGGGGCCGCCCACGTCTTCTTTTCTCCACAGGTGACAGGACGATGGGCTCTGGTCTGTGCACAGGTTGGGGTACAAGGGGCTGAGACCCAGAAATAAGCTGGGACCCTGAGACAGGATCTGCAGCCATTACAGTCTCAGTCCCAGGACCAGGATCAACCCCATTGGTTTTTTCCTTAGAGGTGGATGAGGGTGCCTCATCCATCCCTCTCCTGCAATCTGCCGGAGATCTGTTCTTCTTAGGTGGCCTTCCTCTCCGACGTTTCACAGCAGGTGGTGTGATAGCAAGCGGTGTTCTATCTCCATTCTCTGGGCTGCTCCCACCTGTCAGCCCTAGCTCAACATGACGACGAGCTATGAAGGGCTGTTGGGTTAGGGTGGGGAGTGAGGATGAGGGAGCAGCTTCACAGGGCCCACCCATGATAGGTGAGGTTTCTGGCCCTGACACACTGTGAGTTGATGGGCTTCCAGGGCTGGCAATCGTTTCAGAGATTCCAGGCACTAGGGTGCTGGCAGCTGCCCGATGCTGTCGCCGTCGTCTCACAAGCTCTTTTTCTTCCACCACGGTTACTAGCCTTCCTGGAAGCTTGCGAAGCACTTTGGGACCTGGAGGTTGCCCTAGTCGGCCAGTCCCCTGACCCCTAATTTCTACATCAGCACTGGTGCGACGCCGTGGGGGCCGGGCAGGTGAAGGACCCTCAGGAGAGGAAGTGGATGAAGAGGAGGTTGATGGGGCTGGGACCTCAACAAGTTCTTGTGGCTTTTCTTGGTTGGAGATGGAGGGTTGATCATCACCCAACTCTTCCAAGTTCCTATTAGCCTCCAATGGCTCCTGAAGTGGCTCATTGGATGCTGCTGAAGGTGGGAGCTCCAACCCATTGCTCTCATTCAGATCCACGGGGGATTCCTCAGTACTAGGCAGCACTGTGAGAATGGCCGCCTCCTCAGGGTCTGTTGCTTCCTGCTCCTGACCGTTGGGGATGCTGGCAGCCTCCAAAGTTGGACTGGGTGCAGAAGTAAGATTCTTCTCTGACTCAGGTAGAGTCTCATTAGCAGCTGGCAACAGATCCTTTGAAGATACAAGACTAGGTGGGGAAGCCTCAGAACTGATCATGCCAGCCAGTTCCAGAGACTCCATAGATGCCAACTCTTCTACACAGAGATCCGCCTCAGGGCCCAAGCCCAAGGGAAGGTTGGTGACTGGGTGAGAGATGGGCACAGAAGGAGAACCAAGCAGGATAGGTGAGGAAGGAGTTGAGAGAGAAGTATGAGCAGGTGGGGAGGTGTGAGGAGATACAGGGCTACAGGTAGTAGTAGTAGTACAGGTAGGAGGAGGGGTACAGGCAGGAGAACAAGGAGGAGGAAGCTGAGGCACAGGTGCAGGAGTAGGCAAGATATGGACAGGAAGAATGGTCACTGGATTTGAGGCTGAAATGGGTACAGGGGCTGGGACAGGATCTGTGGCAGGAACAGGAGCAGATCGAGGCCTAGACACTGGTCTGGAAACACGATCCCTCACAGGGCTGCATCTGGGGGGTGTGGAGGTATTGCGGGTATGATGGCTAGATGTGACAGGAGTGTGGTTTGCCCCTTGAGTTTCAACCCGAGCTCCACGAAGACGCTCACTGATACGAGTCCCGGGCCTCTCAGGAGCTTTGACTTTCTTGTTGCGCCGGTGGCTGCCTCCACTAGTCCCACAGCACATGTCATCCCCAGCCCCTGGCCCTTCCATCTCCTCTTGGGGTAGACGGAACACTTCTTCCTTGGCTTGGTCCAGGTCTTTGCGGGCAGCTTCCACTTGCTCCTACCAACAACATAGCCCAAGGTGGTTATCAGCAGGAAGCAAGCAGAGTATAAATTAGCATAGTAGAAATTAGCTATTTCCAACTATATGCCCCATGCCCCCAAAATACTCACTTCTGCCTGCTTGAGCTCCTCCCGGCTCACTTCCTCCAATGAGGCTTCAAGGAATTTCATGGCATATCGTTCAATGGGAGTAAGCTGTGGGGAGTACAGTTGATGAATATAAGGTCATTGTGGTCAGGATTTATCACTCATTTATTATCAAGAAAGACAGAAGTTCTAAGTCCTGGTGTAAGCTATTAAGTATAAAAACAAGTAGTGGGTCTGACACTGACCTGTTCTACAAGAGCAGCAATCTCCTGCTCAGCCCGTGACATCTCCTCATCTTCAACCCCAGGCCGACTGACCTCTTCTCCCTCACCAGAAGGAAAGCCTTCGGTCTCATTAAATTCTGCAAGTTCAGCCACTTGTTCAGCTTTGGCCTGGGTGGCTGCACGAATGTCTTCTTCATCCTCTGCACGACACAATGCCTAAAGGATGTGCAGAAGGGGGGAAAAAAGCGTAAGAAATTAGCTGGGCATGGTAGTGCATACCTTTTATCCCGGCACTCAGAAGGCAGACTTTGGAGGATCACTGTGAGTTGGAGGCCCACCAGAAATATACAGCAAGACCTTCTCCAACAAAAAAACAAAGAAAGCTCTTCATGGTGGCTAATACTTTTAGTCCCAGAACTTGGGAGGCTGAGGTGAAAGAATTGCTTTGAGTGTGAGGCCTTGTCTGAGACTACAGAGTGAATTCCAGTCTGCTATTAGCATGGGCTCCAGACCTTGCTTCAAAAAGATGGGGGCCAGGCAGGTTGCACATGCCTTTAATCCCAGCACATAGGCAATAGAGGCAGGAGGATCACCATGAGGTCAAGTCTAGCCTGGGAATAGAGTATGAGTTTCAGGTCAGCCAGGGCTAGAGTGAGACTTGGGCTTAAAAAAAATAAATTAGAGCCGGGCGTGGTGGCGCACGCCTTTAATCCCAGCACTCGGGAGGCAGAGGTAGGAGGATCACCGAGAGTTCGAGGCCACCCTGAGACTACACAGTGAATTCCAGGTCAGCCTGAGCCAGAGTGAGACCCTACCTCGAAAAACCACAAAATAAATAAATAAATAATAAATAAATAAATTAGATAAATTAAAAGGGTCCATTGTTAAAGATTCTACATGCTTGGGCTGCAGAGCACTGAGAAAGAAAACTTCCTCCCTGTGACAAGCTCATAGAGAGCTGGAAAAAGCTTTGCTGCATGCAGCTCCATGGGAGAGAAAGAAGTCATCAGTGAAGAAGAATAAACAACAGGAGATACTGCAAGCCTTAAGTTTGGCCAGCCAGGCCAAAGGAGGCAACAGGCGCAGTAATGGCATGACTGTTATGGGGGAACCAACTGCTCTGTGATTGGAAGGCAGGCCCACTCCATGGGAGGGAATACATGCCTACCACTGAAAACCTAATCAAAAGCTTATGGGAGAAGAGATAATGAGCCCTAGGGGAGTAATGCATGCTGTTGTCTGGCTAAATGCATATGTTATGTTTATCCCATATATTACTACCACTCTCTTTTCACATTGTGGTGACCACTGGGATGACTCAAAAGGCACCGCAGTGCTGAAAAGAAGTGACAGAGGGGTGCTCAACACTAAATCATCTCTATCACACCTTCCAAGGCTCATTATGACAGAAGGAAAAAAAGGAGCCAAAGGAAGAGCACTCTTACACAAAATGGCCTGGATATCCATGACCTCATAGTGCATGACACCACACACACAAGAACTTAAAAATAGGAGGAAAGGATGATGACATCAAAATAAGAGAGATACTTGCAAGGTATGGGGGCTCATGCCTTTTCATTTCAAAACTTGGAAGGCAGAGGCAGGAGGACTGCCATGAGTTCAAGGCCATCCTGAAACTACATAGTAAATTCTGTATCAACCTGGGCTAGAGTGAGCTAGATGCTACCTCAACAAACCAAAAACAGGGTTGGAGAGATGGCTTAGCAGTTAAGGCACTTGCCTGCAAAGCCCAAGAATGCCATGGTCTAATCTCCAGGTCCCATATAAGTTAGATGCAGTGATGCAAGCATGCAATGTTGTACATGCGCCACAAGGAGGCACATGCATCTGGAGTTTATTCACAATGGCTGAAAGACTCTGGTGTACCCTTTTTCTTTCTCTGTCTCTCAAAAATAAAATAGTAAAAATACATAAATAACTAAAGGAAAAAGGCAGTCTGTTGGGCTTACCTATTAAAAAAGAAAGGCTGGGAAAATGGCTCAGTAGTTAAGGTGCTTGCCTGCAAAGCCTAACAACCAGGGTTCAATCGCACAATACCCACATAACCAAATGCACAGAGAGATATGCATTTGGAGTTCGTTTACAGTTGCTGGAGGCCATGGTGTGCCCATTTTCTCTGTCTCTTTTCTATCTCCCTGCTTGCAAATAAATGAACAAAAAAAGTTGTTTTTTTTTTTTTCAATAGCAATTTACATCCTGTGAATTTGTTCTTGCAAAAAAAAATTTAGGCCAAGTTAACACAAAACCAGGTTTGTAGCTTAACTCAGAAAGTGTTCTGAGGGCTGGAGAGATGACTCAGTGGTTAAGCACTTGTTTGCAATACCGGATGACTAGGTACACACACAAAGCCAGATGCACAAATTGGTATATTATCTGGAGTTTATGGTGGCTGGAAGCCCTGTTGGGCCCATATTCATATTCTGTCTCTCTGCTTGTAAATAAATAAATAGAATAAAATTCATAACAAATAAAGTAAGTATTCTGAGACTTCCAAAGTTATCAAAGCAACTCAATGGTTCACAAAGGATGGAATGAATTTCACTAGCATTGTCGCTAGGAACAACTGGCTATTTGAGAGAACCTGAACTCTACCTCTTTTCCTTTAGAGTCAACTTTAACAGTTTTTTTTTGGGGGGGGGGCAAGGAGAGAGAATATGAATGAATGAATGAATGAATGAATGAATGAATGAATGAACGAACAAACACACCAGGGACTCCTACCACTACAAATGAACTCTAGACCCATGCACTTGGCTTCTCTCCATCACCCAGGCTGACCTGGAATTCACCTTGTACTCTCAGGCTGTCCTTGAATTCATGGACAGCCTCATAACTCTGCCTTCTAAATGCTGGGATTAAAGGCGTGTGCCACCATACCTGCCATACACCTGGCTTTATGTGGGTATGAGAGAATGAAACACAGGTTATCAGGCTTTGCAAACAAGTGCCTTTAACCAATGAAACCACATTCTCAGCCCCAAGAGTTTTTAAAATTTTATTTGCAAGGAAAGAGAATTATGAATATGTATGAGTCAAGGCCTCTAGGTGCTGCAAACAAACTCCAGAAACATGTATCACTGTGCATGTGGCTCTACGTAGATACTGGAGAATCAAACCCAGATCATTAGGCTTTGCAGCAAGTGCCTTAACCACTGAACCATACCTCCATTCTATGATTACTACTACTTTTTTAAATTAGGAAAGGGGAGTACGACAGGGCTGAGTATGTAGCACTTGACTAGGACACACAAGGCATTAGGTTCTATCCCTAGAAACAACAAAAGCAGTCACAAAGACTTGAACATCCCAAAGCCTATTAATGTTTCACACAATTTATTAACTTATTTGAGAGAGAGAAGTACACCTGGGCCTATCGCCACTGCAAACTAACTCCAGATGCATGTGCTGCTTTATCCATTTGGTACTGGGAAGTTGAACAGGGGTCCTTACATTTCGCAGGCAAGCACCTTAACCAAGCCATCTATCCAGTCCAAAATCTATTAATTTTTCTCACCAAGATGCCACCAACAAAATATTAATCATATATGATCTTTACTTGAGATACTATCTAGGATATCAACCCAAACTCATTGAAAAGGTGACTCAGAAGCTGGGTGTAGGAGCAACAGCACTTGTAAGGCAGAGGCAGGAGGACTGCCATGAGTTCAAGGCTACCCTGAAACTAGAGAGTGAATTCCAGGTCAGCCTGGACTAGATAGAGTGATACCCTACCTTGAAAAATAAAAACAAAAACAACAACCAAAAAAAGGTGAGCCAGGGCTGGAGAGATGGCCTAGCAGTTAAGGCTGCGAAGCCTTAGGAACCATGTTTGATCTCTCTCCAGGTCCTAAGTAAGCCAGATGAACAAAGTTGATGCAAGCGCAAGGGTGCACATGCCCATTAGGTGGCACAAGTGTATTGAGTTTGATTGCAATGGCAGAGGCCCTGGTTCACCAATTATCCCACTCTCTATCAAAAGAAAAAAGGTGACCTAGCAACAAGGAAGAGATTCCGTAGGTTAAAATTTGATAAAGATGTTCTACACCCTTACTTATTTCTCCTTTTAATTTTTTATTATTTATTTCTGTGTGTATAGGTGCACCAGTACCTCTTGCCAATGCAACTGAATGCTTGTTTGGTTTTATGTAGGTAAATCAGTGTTCTCTAAGTCCTTGGACATATGATTGATTCCAGAGATCTCGTTTCATTTAAAAAAAAAAAAAAAAAGGGGGGGGGGCATAGGAATTCCCCAGAACCTATGTAAGGCAAATGCACAAGGTGGCACATGACACTGGAGTTCATCTGCAATGGTTGAAGGCCCTGACTTGCCCATTCATTCTCTCTTTCTCTCTCCTGCACTCTATCTGTCTCTTTCTCTCTCAAATAAATAAATAACACAATGAAATTTTAAAAATTATAGGGCTGGAGAGATGGCTTAGCTGTTAAGCACTTGCCTGTGAAGCCTAAGGACCCCGGTTCGAGACTCGATTCCTCAGGACCCACGTTAGCCAGATGCACAAGGGGGCGCAAGCATCTGGAATTTGTCTGCAGTGGCTGGAAGCCCTGGCGCGTCCATTCTCTCTCTCTCTCTCTCTGCCTTTCTCTGTCGCTCTCAAATAAATAAATAAAAATAAACCAAAAAAGTTTTTTTTTAATTATATATATACAAAACCAGGCATGGTGGTGCATGCCTTTCATCCCATCACTTAGAAGGTAGAGGTAGGAGGATCAACATGACTTTGAGGCCACCCAGAGATTGCATAATGAATTCCAGGTCAGCCTGGGCTAGAGTAAAACTCTGATCTCAAAAAGACAAAAATAAATAGATAGATAAATATACATACATACATATATATTTACACACACACACATAAGGGATGTGGTGGCACATGACTTTAATCCCAGCACTTGGGAAGCCACCAAAGTAGGTTTATCACCAGACTTTTTCCCACAAACACATTTTTAAGGATTTTTATTTATTTATTTATTTATTTATTTACGACAGAAAGAGGGGGAAAAGAGTAAGAATGGGCATGTCAGGGCCTCCAGTCACTGCAAACAAACTCCAGATGCATGATCCACCATATGTATCTGGCTTATGTGGGACCTCAAGAATCAAACCTGGGTCATTAGGCTTCGCAGGCAAGCACATTAGCCACTAAGTCATCTTTCCAGTCCCCTCAACACTTGCCTCCAGCCACAGCAAACAAACTCAAGATGCATGAGCCATGAGCTCAGGGCCGCTATGAGACTACATAGTGAATACCAGGTCAGCCTGGGCTAGAGTGAGGCCCAACCTTGTAAAACAAGCAAAAAACATATATATATATATATAAAGAACAGGCAACCCTGCTTTCTCATCTCCATTAGTGAACCTGTAAGCAATGACCACACTGGAGATGAGGAAGCACATGTCAATTATATTGGGTCCTCAGCAGTTATCTAGAAGGAAACTTTCCCCTTAGGATACTTAAAGGTATATATATATATCTTTATCTAAAGAGTTTGGAAACAATACAAACGCTCAGCTCCAACAGCTAACAATTGTGATTTGGTAGATTTTGAGATGAGGCCAAGGAATCTTTTGTTGTTACTGTTTTTTTGCTGTAACCCAGGCTGTAGTCTCATGCTGGCCAGAAACTCACAGTGATCCTCCTACCTGTGCCTCCTGAGTACTAGAATTAAAGATGTGCTAAGAAACAATTTTTATTTTGTTTTGTTTTGTTGGAGGTAGGGTCTCACTGTAGCCCAGGCTGACCTGGAATTCACTGTCATCTCAGGGTGACCTCAAACTCACACTCATCTTACTACCTTTGCCTCTCTAGCACAGAGATTAAAGGCATGTGCCACCACACTTGGCATAGGAATCAAATTTTTTTTTTTTTTTAAGGAATCACTTTTTTAAAAACACTTCCCAGGCAGGAAGCTGAGACAGGAAGTCACTGTATTTAAAAAAAATTAAGCCAGGTGTAGTGGCACATGCCTTTAACCCTAGCACTTGGAAGCAAAGGTAGGAGGATCACCGTGAGTTCAAAGCCACCCTGAGACTACATAGTGAATTCCAGGTCAGCCTGAGCTAGAGTGAGACCCTACCTTGAAAAACAAAAAAAAGGGGGGGTGGTGGTGGAGAAATGGCTTAGCGGTTAAACGCTTGCCTGTGAAGCTAAGGACCCCAGTTCAAGGTTCGATTCCCAGGACCCAAGTTAGCCAGATGCACAAGGGGACGCACATATCTGGAGTTCGTTTGCAGTGACTGGAGGCCCTGGTGCGCCCATTCTCTCTCTCTGCCTGTTCTCAAATAAATTTTAAAAAATGAACAACAAAAACTCGGACTGGTGAAATGGCTTAGCAGTTAAGGTGTTTGCTAAGGATCCTGGTTCAATTCCCCAGGACCCACATAAGCCAGATGCACAAGGGTCGCATGCTTCTGGAGTTCATGTGCAATGGCTAGAGTCCCTGGTGCACCCATTCTTTCTTTGTCTGTATCTGCCTCTCTCTCAAATAAATAAATATTAAAAAAAAAAAAACAAAAAACTTTAGGGTTGGGAGGAGATGGCTCAGCAGGTGGGTGTGACCATGCATTCCTGTAAACCCAGTCCTGTGGGGAAGGAGACCAGAGAATGCAGGGGCTCATTGGTCAGCCAGTCTGACTGAAAAAAACAGCAGTTCTGAGTTCAGCAAGACTTCATCTGAAGCAAACATGAAGACAAGTATTAGTAGACACTCAATGTTCTCTGGCCTGCATACACACGTACCTGGGGCAAACACAAACATTCCTGCACAGGCACACGTTCATCTACTACTACAGTATTACCACTATTACTAGTACTATTACACACATAAAAACTTTTAAATAAAAAAATTGGAGCCTGGCATGGTGGCACATGCTTTTAATCCTAGTATTTGGGAGGCAGAGATAGGAGTATCACTGTGAGTTCAAGGTAGTCAATTCAAGGTCAGCCTGCACCTTGAAAAACCACCAAAAAAGAAAGAAACAAAGAAAGAAAGAGAGAGAGAGAGAGAGAGCGCAATGCCATTTTTGAGGTAACAGAATGGCTTGAGCCCAGTAATTCAAATGATACAGGCAGTTCAAGATAATTACATAGTGATAATTTTGTTTTGTTTGGTTTTTTTTGAGGTAGGGTCTCACTCTAGCTCAGGCTCACCTGGAATTCACTATGTAGTCTCAGGGTGGCCTTGGACTCTTGGCAATCCTGCTACCTCTGCCTCCTGAGTGCTGGGACTAAAGGTGTACACCACCACGCCTGGCTACATGAATTTTTTTAACCCTTGCAGGCAGAGTCTTACTATAGCCCAGGCTGACTTGGAACTAACTCTGAAGCGCAGGTTAGACTGAAACCCAGTGATCCTCCTATCTCAGCCTTTAAAGAGCTGGGATGAAAAGCATGCACCACAATACCTAGCAATACCTCCATTTATAAAAAGAAAACAAAAACCTTGCATTGTTGCAGTCAAAACTCAGACTTACAGGTCCAAATCCTGCTTTCCCCCATAACATCAAATACTTAAAAGCAATGCATTGTACTAAAGCTAGCAAACACTGTACTTCAAACTAGCAAATACTGGGGACAGGGCAAGTTCTAAAGTTAAAGTACTTGCTTGCAAAGCCTACCACAACTTGGGTTTCATTTCCCTGGACACAAAGTACAACATGCCACATATGTCTGGAGTCTGTCTGCAGCAGCAAGAGCTTGAGTACTTAAGTTCCCATCCCTGACACTCATGTAAAATGATGGGTGTATATGCCTGTAATCATAGTGCTGGGGAGGTAGAAAGCAGGATCCCTAGGGCTGGCTAGCTAGCAGTCTAGCCATGCCATGACCTTGGGGTTCAGTAAGAAACTCTGTTTCAAAAGAAGAGTGACAGGAAGATACTCAATGTCAACCACTGGCCTCCACATCTACAAGCATGCATTCACACACACAGTTTCATTCTTTTATCACCTGTTCCAAAATATGGGTCTGTTTGCTGGCCACAGTCTCTTCCTCCTCCTCAGGGGCAGTAGGTACAGATGAGCCAGGTGGCTCCTCCAAAGGCATATCAAATAGCTCTCGGATGGTCTGCTATTAGATATAACAGAAGAGAAGGAGTTAGCCAATAGAATATGATGATTTACAGAGCAGGCCTGGTGGCTCCTGCCCGTAATCCTAGCACTCATGAGGCAGAGGAAGAAGGATCTCTGAGTTCAAGGCCAGTCTGGGGCTATAGTGAGTTCCAGGTCAGCTTGGGCTAGAGACCCTGCCTAAAAAATGGGGGACGAGGGTATTGGAAAGAAGACTCAGTGGTTAAGGTGCTTGCATGCAAAGTAAAATGGCACAGGTTTGATTCCCCAGTACATACATCTGGAGTTCTTTTGCAGTGGCTAGATACCCTGGCACACCCAGTGTCTCGCTTTCACTCTTCTCTGTTGCTCTGATTACAAATAAATGCATTTTTTTTTTTAAGTTTTTCGAGGTTTCACTCTGGTCCAGGCTGTCTGGAATTCACTATGTAGTCTCAGGGTGGCCTCGAACTCACCGTGATCCTCCTACCTCTGCCTCCTGAGTGCTGGGATTAAAAGTGTGTGCCACCATGCCTGGCTGATATATTTTTTTTTTTACAACATATTTTATTTATTTATTGGGGGGAGAGAAGGGAGAGAATGGGTGGGCAAGGGCCTCCAGCCACTGCAAATAAACTCCAGACACATGTGTCTCCTTGTGCACTTGGCTTACATGGGTCTTGGAGAATCGAACCGGGATCCTTTGGCTTTACTGGCAAATGCTTTAATCACCAAGCCATCTCTGCAACCCTAATAAATTTTTTTTTAAGGGCTGAGACTAGAGATGGCTCAGCAGTTAAAGCACCTGCCTGCAAAACCTAAGGACCCGAGTTTCATTCCACATGGCCCACGTAAAGCACAACATGGGGCATGCATCTGGAGTTCGTTTGCAGCAGCTGGAGGCAGCCCTGGCATGCCCCTTCTCATTGTCTCTCTGTGCAAATAAATATTTAAGATAAAATAAAACTATTTTAGGGATGGGGGAGATGGCTCAGCAGTTAAGGCACTTGCCAGCAATGCCTAATGACCTGGGTTCAATTCCCCAGTATCCATGTAAAACCAGATGCACAAAGTGGTGCACACACCTGAAGTTTGCAGTGGCTAGAGGCCCTAGCACAACTATTCATTCTCTCTCCCCTTGCAAATAATTCAGTAAAATATTTAATTAAACAATACTATTTTAGGGCTTCAGAGATGGCCTACTGGTTGAGATACTTGCCTGAGAAGCCTAAGGACTCAGGTTCAATTCCCCAATACCCACGTAAGCCAGATGCATAAGGTGGCACATGCATCTGGAGTTCATTTGCAGTAACTAGGGCCCTGGTGCTTCTATTCTAGCTGCCTCTTTCTCTCAATTAAATAATAAATACTCTTTTAAAAAAATTATTTATTTATTTATTTGAGAGCGACAGACACAGAGAGAAAGGCAGATAGAGGGAGAGAGAGAGTGAATGGGCGCGCCAGGGCTTCCAGCCTCTGCAAATGAACTCCAGATGCGTGCGCCCCCTTGTGCATCTGGCTAACATGGGACCTGGGGAACTGAGCCTTAGGCTTCATAGGCAAGCGCTTAACCGCTAAGCAATCTCTCAGCCCATAAATACTTTTAATAAAGGCCTATATGCCCAGCTTTGAAGCATGGAAATATAAAGTTCTGCTAGTAGAGAGACAAGTTTGTTGAGGCCAAAGCAGCTACTTTTCAAGAAGCAGGACAAACTTCTTTAGCAGCAAGAAATTGTTTGTGCCCAGGGTAAATGTTCTTATTTTGTACCTGTTTAAAATAGGCTGTGGTGAAGTTGCCTCCCTCAATGGCCATGTCTCCCAACATTCTCTTCTGGTTTGCCTTTTTAAGAATGTTCTCCTCTACTGTGCGTTCACTGATAAGCCTAGGAGAAGCACATAGGGTATAAATAGCCAAATATATCAAAATACTCACAATCAGTAAAAAGGAAGTAAGACAAAGGAAGAGTAGGTAATACCTATAGATGTGGACATCTCTAGTCTGTCCAATTCTGTGACAGCGATCCTGTGCCTGAGCATCCATGGTTGGATTCCAGTCACTGTCATAAAAAACAACAGTGTCTGCTCCTGTCAGGTTCACACCAACACCCCCACTTCGAGTTGAAAGGATGAAACAAAATATGCGCTTGTCTGCATTGAACCTTTCCATCAAGGCCTAGGGGAAACAAACAAAAAAGACCATATTCAGAGACTACTCAATCCCTTCTCCTGACTTCACCTAGGCCACTGTACCCCCAAAACAGGTCCAAGGATCCTTCTGAAAACCCATGGCTTGGGAAAAAGACACAGAAGCAGAAGTGAGTCTCTAAAGGGCCAAGGACACCTGGGTTACCTGTCTCTGCTCAACTCTAGTTGACCCATCTAGACGCAAATAGAGGTGACCATGGTAAGTGAGAAACTGTTCCAATACGTCCAACATTCGGGTCATTTGGGTGAAGATGAGAACTCGGTGGCCCTCTGCCTTGAGCTGCCGCAAGAGCACTGCCAATGTTTGCAATTTTCCTGAAGAGATATGAAGGAATTCAGGGGTAGAGCAAACTACATGATGAAATAGGGAAAATACCAAGTACTAGAAGACTGCAAATAAAAACAAAAGAAGGAAGGAAGGAAAGGTGCTACAAATGAAAGGTAATTAAGGCTTTAGGCCAAAATTTCAATGAGCCCACTTAGACAAAAATATTTAACTCGGGCTGGAGGGATGGTTAGCAGTTAAGGCGTTTGCCTGGAAAGCCAAAGGACACAGGCTCAACATTCCCCAAGACCCATGTTAGCCAGATGCACAAGGGGGTGCAAGAGTCTGGAGTAGGTTTGCAGTGGCTGGAAGCCCTTGAGCACCCATTCTCTCTCTTTCTCTGCCAAATAAATAAATAAATAAAAATAAAATACTTAAAACATATATATTTAACTCCTAGCCAGGTGTGGTGGTGCACGCCTTTAATCCTAGCACTTGAGAGGCAGAGGTAGGAGAATCGCTGTGAGTTCAAGGCCACCCTGAGACTACAAAATGAATTCCAGGTCAGCCTGGGCTAAAGCAAAACCCTACCTCAAAAAGTGAAAAAAAAAAAGAGCTGAAGAGATGGCATAGCAGTTAAGGTACTTGCCTGCAAAGCCAAAGGACCCAGGCTCAATTCCTCAGTACCCACATAAAAGTCAGATGTACAAGGTGACAATGTGTCTGGAGTTTTTAGTGGCTATAGGCTCTGGTGTACCATTCTCTATATACTTCTTTCTTGCTTCCTTTCATATTAACAAAAATTAACATTATACATTTTCCCCCCTTGGTCACCCTCATCAGAATTTTTACCTGGTATCTAATTTCTGAGTCCCTAACTAGGACTATAGACAGATAGCAACAGACAATCAGGGAGGGAAAAAATAAATCCTCAGTGCTTTATGAGCAAGACACCTCTAGTCATACCAGCTGAAAACAGAATAAATTCACAGGTCAGACACAAACAAAATCTGTAGTCATGGTTTACAGAGGTTAAAGTTGACAAATGAGAACCATAGGTTAAGACGGGATATTAGAAGGTTGCTTCATATAAATATAGAAATAATATTTCTAAGTAAGTCAGAACTTTTTTTTTTTTTGAGGGATAGAGTTATACCTCCAACCTTCCTGTTTCAATACTTTTAACAAAGGCCTTCCTTCCCTTCCTCCCTCCCTTCCTCCCTCCCTTCCTCCCTCCCTCCCTCCCTCCCTTCCTTCCTTCCTTCCTTCTTTCTTTCTTTCTGTGTTGTTTTTGAGGTAGGGTATCGCTCTATCCCAGGCTGACCTGGAATTCACTATGGAGTCTCAGGGTGGCCTCAAACCCACATCGATCCTCCTACCTCTGCCTCCTGAGTGCTGGGATTAAAGGATAAAGAAGTGAATTACCTTGCCTGGTCCACTGTTCATTCTTCTGTCTTTAGTGTTTTTAGTTTTCCTACTTTTTTTTGAGACAAGGTCTTAGCAAGTAGACCAGACTAGCCTCAAACCTGTGATCCTTCTCTATCAGATTCTCAAATTCTGAGAATACAGGTATGCCCCCCATGCCAGGCTAATTTTTTTTTTTAAACTAACACATGTATCGGACACATGTGAATAAAAGTTCTGGTTCTTACACTTTAGGACATTTGAGAAGAGTGTCAAAACATGTTGGCAGGCCAGGCATGGTGGTACATGCCTTTAATTCCAGAACTCGGGAAGCAGAGTTTAAGAGTACTGCTGTAAGTTAAAGTCCAGCCTGGCACTACAGAGTGAGTTCTGGTCAGCCTGAGCTATAGTGTGACACTATCTCCAAAAAAAACAAAATGCTGATGGTGAAATGTCTGCAGGGTTATGGCAGAAACTATCCACTGTGGTACAACAACCATGTTTTAGATAAAACACTGAACACCAGTAGAGATCTACAGCTTAAAAATTCAGTCCCAGGAAACAAAGACCATATGGTCTAAATAAATCATAGCTTCTCTTAGCTATTCCCCTTTATCAGTGATTATCATTGACCCCTAGGAATGTGGTTCAATTTGAGCCAGTGAACTATGAAGCAAAATTCAATTAAGAGGACTCTTGTCCACCAGCAAAGAGCAGGGTTCAGTCAGGTCTCACTCTAGTCAAGGCTGACCTAGAATTTACTATGTAGTCTCAGTCTGGCCTTGAACTGTTAGCGATCCTCCTACCTTTGCCTTCCTAGACTGAGATTAAAGGTGTGCGCCACTACATGGGCTAAGACTTCTTTTTATAAATTGAGAGAGAGAGAGAGAGAGAGAGGAGAATTGGAATGCCAGGGCCTCTAGCCATTGCAAATGAACTCCAGACGCTTGTGCCACCTTGTGTACACGTGTGACCTTGTGTGCTTGCATTACCTTGTGCATCTGGTTTACATGGAACCTGGAAAGCCAAACATGAAACCTTAGGCTTTGCAGCCAAGCACTGTAACTACAAAGCCATCTATTCAGCCCACCGAGACTATTTTTATCCCAACGCTTTGCTTCCTGCTTACAGGGTCAATGTGCTCCCTGAAGCTGTGGCAGCCATTTTAACACTATGAAGAAATAAGGAAAACAGACATATTGGAACAGAGTATGGTAGGCAGGGTAGAAAAATAAGGTGGTCTTATTGACTAATGAACCAGCCACAAACTATTATTTTCAAAACTACTAATTACGTAAAAAATAGATTGTCCTGTGATTTAAGTCACTGTTAGTTGGGTTTTTTAAAACTACTTTATTTGGGGCTGGAGAGATGGCTTAGTGGTTAAAGTACTTGCCTGTAAATCCAAAGGACCCAGGTTCAATCCCCCAGTACCCACATAAAGCTGGATGCACAAGAAAGAAAATCCTAAAGAGACCATTGTATTGATCGAATGCATCTGATTACAAGTAACAAAACCAATGAACAGTGCTGGAGAGATGGCTTAGCTGTTAAGATGCTTCCTGGCAAAGCCGAAAAACCCAGGTTTGATTCCTCAGTACTCTCTATCTACACTGACCCGCAGACAAATTTTTAAAAATATTATATGTATTGGGGGGGGGCAGAAAGAGAAAATGGACATGTCAAGGCCTCTAGCCACTGCAAAGGAATTCCAGATACACTGCCACCTTGTGCATCTGGCTTACATGGGGACTGTGGAAATCTATCCTGGGTCCTTGGGCTTTGCAGGCAAGTGCCTTTAACGGTCTAGCCCCCCCCCCCCCCATCTCTCCTTTTTTGAGATGAGTCTTGCTTCATATTCCTGGCTGGCTGGGAACCTGTCATGTAGATTAGGCTGGCCTCAAATTTGCAGCACTTCTGCCTGTGCCTTCTTTTCAAAAAAGAAAGAAGCCAAGCAAGCTGGTGTACACCCTTCTTTAATCCCAGCACTGGGAAGGCAGAGGTAGGAGGACTACCATGAGTTTGAGGCCACCCTGAGACTACATGGTGAATTCCAGGGCAGCCTGGACTATAGTGAAACTCTACTTTGAATCCCGCCCCTGCTCCCAAAACTGTATTGGGCATGGTGGCTCACACCTTTAATCCCAGCACTCAGGAGGCGGAGGTAGAAGGTTTGCCATGAGTTTGAGACCATCTTGAGACTACATAGTGAATTCCAGGTCAATCTGGGTGACAGTAAGACCCTACTTAAAAAAAAAACAAAAAAAAAAAAAAACCACCAAGAGATTATCAGAGAGAGAGAGAAAGAGGAAGAGATAGGCAGAAAGAGTGTGGGCCAGAGCCTGCAGTCTCTGCAAATGAACTCTACTCACATAATGTGCCAGCCTGTATACCTGCCTTATGTGAGAATCAAACCTGGGTCCTTTCGCTTTACAGCAAGCACCTTAACTGCAGTCCCCTGCCTCTGCCTTCTCAGTGGTATGATTACAGATGTGTTCCACCATGCACAGCTATCTTTTTGGTAAATTTAAAAACTGTATGTTAAGTTGTCTCACTTGGTCTTTTATCCCAAATTATTAACAAAATGACAGATGTTTACAAAATAATCTGAGTGAATAAAAGAATTAGCACCAATTATTTTTAACAAAATGAATGCTGCATTTCTTTATCTTGCTTATAAATTAATTAAATAAAACAAACAGAAAATGCTTAAAAATATATTTTAAAGGGCTGGAGAGATGGCTTAGCAGTTAAGGTGTTTGCCAGCAAAGCCAAAGGACCTCGGTTCGATTCCCCAGGACCCACGTAAGCCAGATGCACAAAGTGGCATATGCATCTGGAGTCCATTTGCAGTGGTTGGAGGGCCTGGTGTGCCTATCCTCTGTCTATATATGTGTGTCAGTCTCTCTCTAATATATAATAATAAAAAAATTCCTAATTAAAAATATATTATTTTTAAAAAGTAAAGACAATAATCAGGGGTCCTGCAATGGCCAATGAACTCACCACAATCATACTGGATAAGTCTCAGGTCAGGGAACTGGGTGCGCATATTACACACAATACGATGCAAAGGACGAGCCCGGGGCCAGAGCTCACAGGCTAATTGCTCCTGGAAGGCTGCCTGATGAGGGGCGAGCCAAGGAGGTGGGTGACAGGCATGCAGGGAAGGGGGTGGTGCCTCCACAGGAGGCATGACAAAGATGAACCTGTGAACAGAAGAAGGCAAACCATTAAAATGTATGACCTAGAAATACCAAAGAAGGTAGCACCTTCACCAGCCCTAAGAACTATATCCACTGAGGCCCCAAGACCTACTTCCCCATCAGCACTTAGCCCTGCCAACCTCTCAATGATTTCTGATAGCTGGTCTAGTCGCTGCTGGGGAAACAGTACAGCCCGGTGGGCAGCCTCTGTATATGTCCAAAAGGTGGGGTGGCTGGGACCAGGAGAACGAGGGCCGATGGGGCTGGCAACAGGTTGGGGCAGAGTACAGAAATCCAGCACTTCAGTCCCATACACGGGTGCCAGGGCCCCATGAGCCTCACTAAGCTGGAAAATCCGTTCCAGGCGTTCAGACCGCTGGTGTTTCCGTTTTTCCTCCAGACAATCCTAGGGAATAAATAACAAGACAGAAAATAATCAGCACACTCAAGAGTTCACATAAAAACCCTATATAAGGGCTGGAGGGATGGCTTAGCACTTAAGGGCACTTGGCTGCAAAGACAGAAGATTCAGGTTCAATTCCCCAGGACCCATGTAAGCCAGATGCACAAGGTGGTGCATTTGTCTACAGTTCATTTACAGTGGTTGAAGACCCTGGCATGCCCATTCTGTCTCTCTCAGCTATCTGCTCTTTTATATCTATGTGTATACACACACACATACACAATAATTTTACTTATTTATTTGAGAGAGAAAAGAAAATAGGCCAGGGTCTCTAGCCACTGCAAATGAACTCCAGATGCATGTACCACCTTGTACATCTGGCTTATGTGGGTCCTGGGTCCTTTGGCTTTGTAGGCAAGCATCTTAACCACTAAACTATCCCTCCAACCCCTATCTTTTTCTCTCTCTCAAATAATATAATATAAAATAAATAAATATATTTAAAAAAAATCTATAGAAGGGCTAGAAAGATGGCTTAGCAGTTAAGGTGTTTGCCTGCAAAGCCTAAGAATTCATGTTCAACTTTCCAGGAAACACATAAACCAAATGCAAATGCATGTTGCACATGCGCACAAGGGGCCACACACACACCTGGAGTTCAACTGCAGCGGCTGGAGGCCCTGGCATGCCAATTCTCTTTCTCAGTTTCTCTCTCATTAGAAAAAAAAGAAGAAAACACTGCTGGGCATGCCACGCCTTTAACCCAGCATGTGGGAGGCAGAGAGGTAGGAGGATCCCTGTGAGTTCAAGGTCACCTTGAGATGACATACTGAATTTCAGGTCTGCCTAGGCTAGAGTGAGACTGGGGTGGGGGTGGGGAAAATTGGCTTCAGAAACTCTATGGTGGCCTGATCCTCACTTTATCCTCTGATCCTAGAGTGAGACCTATGTGGACAAAGGGAAAAAAAAAAAAAAAGCCAGCCTACTGTTGGGCTTCCCAAAAAATTAATTAATTAATTACAGGTCAGTCTGAGCTAGTGAGACAGTGCCTCAGAGAGAGAAAAATAAAAAAGCGGGGCTGGAGAGATGGCTTAGCGGTTAAGGCACATGCCTGCAAAGCCTAAAGACCTTGGTTCAATTCTATAGGTCCCAAGTAAGCCAGATGTACATGGTGGTGCATGCATCTGGAGTTCCTTTGCAGTGTCTGGAGGCCCTGACACACCCCATTCTCTCTCTGTCTCATGCAAGTAAGTATAAAAAAAAAAAACATCCTTAAAGATGTTTTTTTGTTTTTGTTTCCTCCCTCCTTCCTCACTTTTTTTTTTTTTTTTTTTTTTTTGAGACAAGGTCTCGTGTATCCCATGATAAACTAACTTTAAAGGGTTGGAGAGATGGCTTAGCAGTTAATAAATTTGCCTGGAAAGCCCAAGTACCCAGGTTCGATTCCCCAGGACCCACATAAGCCAAATACACAAGATTGTGCATTTGTCTGGAGTTCATTTGCAGTGGCTAGAAGTTACAATGCACTCATTCTCCCCCCGCCCGCCTGTCCAATAAATAAAAAAAGTATCTTTAAAAAAAGAAAATAAAGGGCTGGAGTGATGGCTTAGTGGCTAAGTACTTGTCTGTGAGGCCTAAGGACCCCAGTTCGAGGCTCAATTCCCCAGTACCCACGTTAGCCAGATGCACAAAGAGGCGCACGTGTCTGGAGGCCCTGGTGTGCCCATTCTCTCTCTCTCTGTCTCTCTCTCTCTCTCTCTCTGCCTCTCTCTGTCTGTTGCTCTCAAATTTTTAAATAAATAAGGGGCTGGAGAGATGGCTTAGCGGTTAAGCACTTGCCTGTGAAGCCTAAGGACCCCGGTTCGAGGCTCGGTTCCCCAGGTCCCACGTTAGCCAGATACACAAGGGGGCGCACGCGTCTGGAGTTCGTTTGCAGAGGCTGGAAGCCCTGGCACGCCCATTCTCTCTCTCTCCCTCTATCTGTCTTTCTCTCTGTGTCTGTCGCTCTCAAATAAATAAATAATTTTTTAAAATAAAAAATAAAAATAAGTAAGAAAAGAAAATATAGCCAGGCATGGTAGTGCACACCTTTAATCCCACCCAGTACTCTGTAGGCAGAGGTAGGAGGATTGCAGTGAGGCCACAATGAGACTACACAGTGAATTCCAGGTCAGCATGGGGCTACTGTGAGACTCTATGGGGGAAGGGGGGGGAGGGAATCTGGCCTCAGAAACTCTAAGGTGACCTGAACCTTCTGATATTCTTTCCCCTTAAAGGATGTTGGGTTACAAGTGTGTACCCACTATGCAGTTTTATGTGGTGCTAAGGAATAAATTCACACTATTACACCAACTCTCTATCCCCATACCTGAGTTCTTCCAGATGGAAATAATCTATAGAAATTACAAGATCCAAAAAATACACCACACTATTTACATAATTTTTCATTATGTCAAAAAACTGTCCAGGACCACTAAGAATCACTCCTTCTGAGGCTAAGGAGGAGGTTCAATGGAATAAGTGCTTGCAACACCAGCATTAAGGTTTGAATCTCCATTACCCACAAAAATGCTGGGTGGATATGGTCACCTGCTTATAATCCCCTAAAATGGGGATCACCAGGTACGCAGGCTAGCTAGACTTGACAAATTGTCAAGCTCTAGGCTTAGTGAGAAATTTTGCTTTGGTAAATAAAAAACAGAATATGAATTGGAAAAAAAAAAAGAAGGGATTCAATAGGGAAGGGGGTAAAATGAGGGTGATAGATTATGATCATGCCTTTATATATGGAGTTTGTCAATAAAAAAATGAAAAACACAGCCAGGCATGATGACGCACGCCTTTAATCCCAGCATTTGGGAGGCAAAGGTAGGAAGATTGTTGTGAGTTCGAGGCCACCCTGAGACTTCATAGTGAATTCCAGGTCAGCCTGGGCTAGAGTGAGACCCTACCTCGAAAAACAAAAAAACAAACAAAAAAAAAAAAACAAAAAAAAAAGAAAGAAAGAAAAACACTAACATGGCCAGGCATGGTGGTGCACACCTTTAATCCCAGCACTCGGGAGGCAGAGGTACGATGATCACTGGGAGTTAAGAGGCCACCCTGAGACTCCACAGTGAATTCCAGGTCAGCCTGGACTAGAGTGAAATCCTACCTTGAAGAAAAAAAAAAAAAAAAGGAAAAATACTAACATGGACTATGCCAAAATAAAACTGTTCCTCCAACAATATAAAAGAGAAAAATTTTCTTTCTTTGTATACTAGTAAAGCAGAATACAAAATTAAAATCTGCATATTCAATAGTTTATAATATGGATGATTTATAGAAATTTCCTATGTAGGACTAGAGATGGCTTAGCAGTTAAGGTTTGCTGGTAAAGCTGAAGGAGCCAGGTTTAATTCTCCAATGCCCACATAAAGCCTGATGCACAAAGTGGTGCATGTGTCTGAAGTTCGTTTGTAGTGGCTAGAGACCCTAGCCTTCCCAATCTCTCTCTCTCTCTAATGAATAAATAAATAAATACTTAAAAAAGGAAATTTCCTATGTACTCAATTTCAGAATATCTAATCTAATTCATGGTTAATCCCATGTACTTATTAGAAGCCTTCCTCAACCTGTTGATCAAAGTCAGGTGTGGTAGCGCACACCTTTAATCCTGACACTCAGAAAGCAGAGACAGGAGCATCACTGTAAGTTGGAGGCCAGCCTGGAACTACAGAGTGAGACCCTACCTCAAAATAAATAACTTTATCAAGATGCAGAAGAACTAATAATCACAACAGATTTTTGCCTAGAACAAGAATTAAATGGGGTGAGGCTGGGAATAGCTAACTAGTTACCTAGTATTCAAGAGTTTAGAAATTGCCACTTATTAGTCTAGAAATCTGTATAAGCTAGATCCATTTCTTTCCCATCTCTGTGCTTCCAGTTTGTCTATAGAATCACTTAATTTTCTTCTGTGGAAGTACTTATTATGCTTGAGTTCTTTATAATTAATGTCCTCTAATCACTAAACTGTAAACCCCCTTGACTAACATCTTGCTTGCTATAATTGTAGAGTTATGTGGCACAAAGTAGGTTCTTATGAAATTTGTTACTGTGGGGACTATCGCTCCATAGTGGAGCTCTTGCCTACCATATTGAAAGCCCCTATCTGATTCACAGCACCAGAGAAGAAAAAACAAAACAAAACAAAAAAACACCAGTACTGTCTCAAATGTCCCTATTATCTGAAGATTTACTTCTTGTCCTGAAATGAAATCTGCAAAGCAGGGAGAAAAACTAACACAAGGCACTTCTCAATAGAAATAAAAGAAATACTTACAAACCACTTATTTGTTAAAGACTGTAACCAGAATTTATATATTTAAATTATTTTTTAGAATTAGAGAGACTGTTTAGTGGTTAAAGCACTTGCCTGGGAAACCTAAGAGCCCAGGTTCAATTCCCCAAGACCCATGTAAACCAGTTGCATGAAGCAGTGTATGTGCCTGGAGTTCACTTGTATCAACAGGAGGCCCTATTGGGCTCATTCTCTCTTTCCCTCTCTTAAGTAAATAAATAAATTATTCAGAGCTGGGCATGGCGATGCACACCTTTAATCCCAGCATTTGGGGGACAGAGGTAGGAAGACTGCCATGAGTTCGAGGCCACCCTGAGATTACTGAGTGAATTCCAGGTCAGCCTGGGCTAGAGCAAGACCCTATCTCAAAAAACCAATAAAATTAAATTAAATTAAAAAACAAGAACATGAACAAAAACTTTTAAAGCCAAGCATGGTGATACACACCTTTAATCCCAGCACTTGGGAGGCAGAGGTAGGAAGACTGCTGTGAGTTCAAGGCCACCCTGAGACTACATAGTGAATTCCAGGTCAATTTAGGCTAGAGACCCTACACTGAGAAACAAAACAAAACAAACAAAAAAATATATATACATACATACATATAATGATGAAAAATTTTTAATTTTGTGTACATACATATTTGTGTTTGCATGCCATGTGTATCAGCAAGAGTGCCACTGTGCACACATCAAGATAAGAGGACAGGGCTGGAGGATTGGCTTAGTGGTTAAGGTATTTGCCTGAGTTCGATTCCCCAGAACCCACGTAAAGCCCAATGCACAAAGTGGCCCATGCATCTAGAGTTTATCTGCAGTGGCTGGAGGCCCTGGTGTACCCATTCTGTCTTTCTTCTATCTCTTTCTATTTGCAAATAACTAACTTTAAAATATAATAAATAAATAAGAGGACAACTTGAAACTTGTCTTTCACCTTGTTTGAGGCAAGGCCCCTTATTGTTTACCACTTCTTTTGTGCGTTTATGGGTAATTTTACTTCCTTATCTCCTCTCTTGCCTTAAACACAGTGGGATTATAGGAAGCCTGCCACAGCTTCCAGCTTTTAATGGGGATCCGGTAATGTGAAGCTTTTTATCCACTAAACCATCCCCCTAGCCATTGGCACATCCCTCTTAAGTCTATAGCTGGCTTTAAACTTGTTATGCAGACAAGCATAACCTTGAACTTCTGAACTTCCTGCCTCTACCTCAAGTGTTAAACCTTATAATCATGCACAGTTACAATGAATTACTAAAGTTTTGTGGCTGGAGAAATAGCTCCGCAGTCTAAGAAAACAGATTCAATTATCCAGTATCCACATAAGCCAGATACACATGGAGATGCACACATCTGAATTCATTTGCAGTGACTAGAGGCTCTGGTGTGCCCATTCTCTCTCTCTCCAATTAAGAACTTTTTAAAAAATGTTAAAAGATTTTTAGCTTTTTGGACAGTCTCACTAGCCCAGGCTGACCTAGAACTCACAGCAATCTTACCTCAACATCCCAAGTCCTGGGGCAAAAGGGATTACTACATCCAGTTTATTTAAAAGATTTTGTTTTGCTATTTTTAGGCGGGGGGGGGGGGGGACAGAGACGGGGAAGAGAGAACTGATGCATCAGGGCCTCAGTCACTGCAATGGTATGCCAGACAAATGTGCTACCTAGTGGGAAATGTACAACCTTGCACTTGCCTCATCTCTGTGAATCTGGCTTAACGTGGGATCTAGAGGATGGAATATGGGTCCTTAGGCTTTGCAGGCAAGCACCTGAATGGCTAAGCCATCTTTCCAGCCCTTGTTTTGTTTTTTAAGGTAGGGTTTTGCTCTAGCCCAGGCTGACCTGTAATTCACTATGTAGTCTCAGGGTGGCTACAAACTCACAGACTTCAAACTTCCTATCTCTGACTCCCAAGTGCTGGGATTAAAGGTATGTGTCACCATGCCCAGCAGCCTCTTAAAATTTAACTTAAAAGGATTTTTCTTGTCACTTTTCATTTATTTGTTTCAAAGAAAAGATGGGGGAGAGGGGGGAGAGAGAGAGAGAGATGCAGATAAAGAGTGAATGGGCACTCCAGGGCCTCCAGCCACTGCAAAGAACTCTAGACATATGTGCCTTTTGGTGCAACTGGTTTACGTGGGTCCTGGAGAATTGAACCTGGGTTCTTTAGCTTTGCAGGCAAGCATCTTAACTGCTATGCCATTCCTCTTGCCCCCCTCCTTTTTTTTTTCTTTCTTTCCAAATGCAGGGTCTCTTTCTAGCCCAGGCTGACCTTGAATTCACTCTGTATCCTGGGCTGGCCTTGAACTCACAGAGATCCTCCCACCTCGGCCTCCCATGTACTGGGATTTTAAGAGTGAGCGCTCATGCTGGGGTGAGATCTAGGAATTCTTAAAACTCAATAGTGGAGCCAAGTGTGGTGGCAAACATCTCTAATCCCAGCACTCAGGAGGCAGAAGTAGAAAGACTGCCACCTTGAGACTGTATAGTGAATTCCAGGTGAGCCTGGGCTAGAGTGAGAACCTACCCCCCCCCAAAAAACAAAAAACAAAAACCCTCAATAATGGAAAACACTGACTTAGCAAGCATAAGGTTTCAGGCTTGGTCCCCATTATGATGGCAGTTTGCAACAGGATGGTGGCAAATCTACAGCTAGCTTGGTTCACTTAGTAGGCTAGCCTACCTCATAAAAAAAAAAAGTGGACCAGCCAGGCGTGGTGGCACACGCCTTTAATCCCAACACTCGGGAGGCAGAGGTAGGAGGATCGGCATGAGTTCAAGGCCACCCTGAGACTACAGAGTTAATTCCAGGTCAGCCTGGACCAGAGTGAGACCCTACCTTGAAAAGCCAAAAAAAAAAAAAAAAAAAAAAAAAGTGGACCAGGAAAGGGCTCAGAGTTAGAGCATTTGTCTAGTAGTATGGGGCTTTACCAGAGACTAAGCAACAGCTCTGGCAGGGGATCTAGAGGGACTCACTAGACCTTCCTTCTCAGTTCCTGGGTTATATACCCTACCTTCAACTTTGAGTTTAACTCTTTGACGCTGGGTACAATTTCCAGTAACATAAACCAAATAAAATACCCTCTGAGAAAGGAAGGCATGGACTAATATTTCTATTTTATAGATATGCGGGGGAGGTGGGAGGCTATGAGTCAAGGCCCTTGCTATTCCAACAGAATGCCAGATGCTTGCACTACTTTTTCTATCTGGTTTTCTGTGAGTAATAGGTAATCAGACCCAGGTTGGTAAGCTTTATAAATAGTTTTAACTTTTGAGCTTTCTTCCCAGTCCTATAATTATTTTTTTTCATAAATTTATTTATGTATTTATTGTGAGAAAGAGGCAGATAAAATGAAATAGAACGGGCACACCAAGGACTCCAGCCATTGCAAACTGCATGTGCCACCTTGTGCATCTAGCTTATGTGGGTCCTGGGGAATCGAACCTGGGTCCTTAGGCTTTAGAGGCAAGTGCCTTAATATCTAAGCCATCTCTCCAACCCCATTTTTTAAAAAAATTATTATTATTTTGGTGTTTTGAGGTAAGGTCTCACTCCAGCTCAGGCTGACCTGGAATTCACTATGTAATCTCAGGGTGGCCTCAACCTCACAGCAATCATACCTCTGCCTCCCGAGTGCTGGGATTAAAGGCGTGCACTACCACACCTGGCCCCATTTCTTTTTTTAATTTGAGAGAGAGAATTAATGAGTGTGTTAGAGCCTCTAGGCACTGCAAACAAACTCCAGACACATGTGCTACCTTGTGTATTTGGTTTAGGTAGACTAGGAAATTGAACCTTGGTCCTTAGGGTTCGCAGGCAAGCAAGTGTCTTAACCACCAAGACATCCCTCTAGCCCCTATAATCAGTTTTTACATGTATGTGTGTGTGTGCGCAAGCATGTGTCACAATGCACATGTGGAGGTCTGAGGACAAGTTCAGGTGTTTGTCTTCTCCCTCCACTCTGCTTGAGAGAGGGTCTCTCTTGTTGTTTTTGCCACTTTGCTTCATATGTGCCAGTCTTGCTGGCCCAGGAGCTTCTGGATTTGCCTGGCTCTGCTTCCCATAGCTGAACTAGAAACACAGAAGTGTCATTTTGCATCCGACTCTATCTGAGTGCTGAAGAGTTGAACACAAGCTGGCAGGCTTACAAGCAAGCACATTTAACTGCTTAGTTATCTCCCAAGCCTGATCTGTAATCAATCTGTTTCACCCACTCTATACCAATACTCAAAGAAAAAAAAAATTAACTTCTTATTCCTGTGAAGTAAAACTTACCAGATAGAAAGGGGAACGAGGTGGTGGTGGGGGCTGGCGTCGAGGTCGGGGGCCACTGAATGAGGTAGCAGTGGAAGGAGGGCTGGGGGGACCAGAACGCAATGTCAGTGTGTCTGGATCATCCTTGGGAACTGGTAGGCGGTTTGCCACAGTAACGGGCAAGGAAGCGGCACCAGATGCTGAAACAATGAGGGAAGATGCCTGGGGTGCTTGTGTCTGTGTTGAGGCTGGAGTCAGTGCCAAGGTCTGAGTGGGAGCTGGAACCAGGGTAGGCAGAGGAACTGGGGCAGGGCTCAAAGTCAGTGTTTGAACTGAAGCTGGGGCCAGGAGTGAAGTAGATGATGGTGGTGGGGCCAAAGTCAGTGTGTGAGCTGGAGCTGGGCCCATTGGAGAATTTGGAGCCAGAGATAGTGTCTGAGTTGGACCCAGTTGTGCTCCTGATGCCAAAGACAAAGCCTGGGTTGGAGTTGGTACCAGGGATGATGCCGGAGTCAATGATAATGTCTGTGTTGGAAAGGGCCCCAGAGAGTTTCCTGTTCCCAAAGAATGTATCTGAGATGGAGCTGAGCCACCAAGAGTGGATACTAATGTTGGGCCTAGGGCCAATGTCTGTGTCGAAGTCAGGCTTGAGAGAGGCGATGGAACTTGGGCTGGTACCATAGTCTGAGTTGATGATGGAGCCAACACAGGAGCTGGAGCTGGGACCAGTGACGATGAGGGTAAAGGATTCCCTGGCACTGATGACGGAGCCACAACAGGAAGAGGAGTCTGAGCTGAAGCCAGTACAGGAGCAGGACTTGGTGATGGAGCAAGGACTGGAAGAGGAGCCAGAGGAGAAGCTGGAGGACCCAAGATTCCTGTCTGTGAAGCCGCCATTGGAGCCAGAGAAGTGCCTAAAGCCTGAGATGTAGAAGGTGCTGGAGCAAGAAGGGAAGCCTGAGCTGGAGGAGGATTTGGTGAAGCTGGAAAAGGATTAGCCAGAGCCGAGGCTGGCAACAGGACAGGTGAGCATGCTGGGGCCATGGCTGAGTTCAATCCTGGAACATGTGAAGAGGTGGGAGCCAACAATAAAGAGTGACCAGGTGTCTGAGGTGGGGATAAGGCTGGAGCAGTAGCCAAACCTAGAGCCAAGGCTGACACTGATGGGGAAGTTCCAGCTGATACCAAAGGAGGTGGTCCAGAGGCCACTGAGACAACAGGTGCCAGTGGAGTCACACTGGTCAACAAAGCTGGGCCTGAAGCTGAACCAGGCAAAGGGGTTGAGATGGGGATGGTCAGTGATGCAGAGGCTGGGGCACAAAGTGTGGTAGGGACAGAGATTGGGAGTGAAGATGACACAGGGACTGACACTGTAGAAGACACAGGGTTAGTAAGGGGAGAGGAGTTGGGAATTGGCATCGAGGAAGAGGCTGGCCCAGGAAGTGAGGATGGCACAGGCAGAGAAGAGATGGTCATGGGAGCAGCTCCGGGTGCTGAAACTGTGGAGACACAGAGGATAAATTAGAATCAGAATTTTTTTTTGTTTTTGTTGTGTTTTTGAGGTAGGGTTTCACTCTAGCTCAGGCTGGTGTGGAATTCACTATGTAGTCTCAGAGTGGCCTCAAACTTACAGCAATCCTCCTACCTCTGCCTCTCAAGTGCTGGGATTAAAGGCATGTGACACCGTGTCTGGCAAGCGTCAGAATTATTGTCCTTATCCTGCTACTGCCTTATCCCGCTACTGCCTTATCCCACCCTGTCTTCTTTTAAGCTTAACCTATTTTTGTAGAAAGCCTTCACTCTCACATGAGGTAAAAAAAAAATTCAATGAACAGGTTAACTTAGCCTTTCCTTCTCCTCCAAGATTCAGACACATTTACCTTTTCTGGTATTAGGTTGGTCAGGGCTTGAGGCCCATTGTGAATTAAGACAGTACGCTGATAATGAAGGGATCCATTGTGCTCAGTAACCTTCACAGGGCTATCCTGTCTCATCCATTCCTGGTAAAACTTTCTGGCTTCAGCCATTAAGGACTCACCACTGACTTCAGGCGAAGGACTGTGAACCAGCTTGAGAAGGGGCCTCACCAGAGTGGGTGTGGGTATAGGGGTCCGGGCATTACCCAGAGTAGGTGTGGTAAGCCGGCCAGGGGTTAAAGTGGGGCGAGGAGTCAAAACAGCAGGAAGCCCAGAGCTTGGAGGCCGAGGTGCTGGGGCCAATGGTGGAACAGGAGTCAGTCCATCACGAGGGGCTTGTCTCACCACAATCTTCACCACGCCTGTATTATTCACCATGGATGGTGGCACTGCAAGAGAAAGCTACATTGAGAGGAAGGTAAAAAGAAAGAAATCCAAAATAATGGAAGAAGTCCAGGGAAAAAGGTGGCAGACAGATAAAGGAAATATAGGCAAGAGAAAACACTGAGGGAAGGCCAGACAGACAGTAGCCCAAGGCATGCCTGGAAGGACCAAAGCCAATAAGGGCTGAGTAAATAGGAAGGCCAAGAGCCTCACCCTGGTTAGCAGCAAGCGGAAGGCTGAGGCCAGTGGGGACAGGGGTGGTGCTGGGGGTCGAAGAAGGCAGCACAGATACAGGGGTGGGGCCAGGGGTCGGGGCCACGGCCTGGATGAGGGCCACATGGGCAGGCTGGTTGATGAGGTGGTGCTGCCCCCCTGCTGACACCAGGTGCACCACATTCCCTGGGTTAAGGAAAGAGAGAGAGAAAGAGAGAGAGAAAGATAGAAACACCTATCAGCCGGAGGAGGGCAGAGGCAAGAGAGAGAGAGAGAGGTAATCGCTCTAGAATGACCTTTCCCTATTTTTTTTTAAAAAGATCCCTTCCATCTGGGCATGGTGGCGCACACCTTTAATCCCAGCAGAGGTAGGAGGATAGTGGAGAGCTCGAGGCCACCCTGAGACTACACAGTGAGTTCCATGTCAGCCTGGACTACAGTGAGACCCTACCTGGAAAAACAAAAACAAACAAAATAGATCCCTTCCAACCATTCCCCCAGGCCCTACCCACCAAAAGCTAGGAAAAGAAACATAAAAGCTGACATCTAAAAGGAGCCACACAAACAAGAGGACAGAGAAGAGGAAAGAGGCAGGACAGGGGGTGGGTTTTACCTACTTTGCAGCGGGCGGGGCTGCCCCACAGCAAGCTGGCGCACCTGGGCACCAGTCAGAGTCAGTTTGTTGCCCTGGATTTGGAAGGTGAGAGGCTTGCTTCCCCCAGCACTAGCCACTGGACGTTGTGCCAGTGAGGCCAACTGCCCGATGCTGACCACTTCACCAGCTACAAACAAAGAATGCCTTATGTACACAGGGCTTATCTTGTCCAACACCACTTCCCAAACATCTCACCAAGAAAACACTTCTCCCACTTTCTAATTCTTCAAAGATTCCTCACATTTATCATGTCCAATAAACCAAGCCTCTATTCTCAGCCTTTGTGCTTTTCATACACTGTTAATTCCATTTGTTTCTCAATGTCCTTTACATTCTCTAATGGCCTGCCACAAGAATGAAAATTTCTACCACCTAAGTTCTATCTTATAATTTATTTTTGTCACTTTTCTTGAAGTACTGAAGACTAAACCTAAGGTCTTACATATGCTAAGCAAGTAATCTGCCACTGAACTACATTGAGGCTGTCACTGCCAGCCTCCCAAATACTTTTTTTGTGCTAAGCTTACCACTATATACATTATTCACTCTATAGGCCTTCTTCCCCATAAAATGAATTCCTTTACATCAATTATGACTACCAGTATCTATCAAAACAGCTAGCACGAATCAGCTGCCTAAAATTTTGTACTCTCACATTCCTTTTCCTCATATTATTCACTCTATAGGCTTTCTTTCCCATAAAATGAATTCCTTTACATCAATTATGTCTACCAGTATCTATCAAAACAGCTAGCACGAATCAGCTGCCTAAAATTTTATACTCTCACATTCCTTTTCCTCATATTATTCACTCTATAGGCCTTCTTTCCTATAAAATGAATTCCTTTACATCAATTATGACTACCAGTATCTATCAAAACAGCTAGCACGAATCAGCTGCCTAAAATTTTATACTCTCACATTCCTTTTCCTCATATGTGCTTCTTAGCATATAAGCCTTCTTCCCATCTCAAGTCTCATACCACAAAGCCATGGGAACTTACTGGGCAAGCGAGCTTGCATTTCAGGAGTTAAGATGAGTCGCTGTGGTGCATGAGTTGGAGCCGGCACTGCTGTGGTGGTAGCAGTGGCTGTGGTAGTAGAGGTGGTGGAAGCAGCAGCAGGAGAAAAGGTATAGCCTGGTGGCACTGTCAGGGGCTTCAACAGGCTAGAGGAGCCTGGGGGTGGGGCTGGGCTCAGGCGAACTGGGGCAGGTGGGGCTGGCTTTAGGGACAGGGTTGGTGTGGGAGGCCGAGAGGTCCCACTCAGGACTCCCAGAGGGGATGGCAATACTGAAAACACAAATAAACATCTGTCAGATGCATCCTGATAAAAGCCTCTATACCACTGCTTCCAGCCTATCAAATGCTACATATCCCCCACCCCTTAATTTCACTACTTCCCAGTCTGAAAAGCCTTCCTGAAGCAAGCCCACTTTGCTCCCTTTCAACTTACCCTGGGGAAGAGGGCCAGTGTTAGGCTGCAAGGGAGACAAGACAACAGGTCCAGGGGGCCGGGATGTAGAAACAAGTGGGGGTCCAGTAGGTGAGGCTGATACCATCAGTGGTGCTGGCAACACTGGGGTGACTGGACCAGGAGTGGGCTGAGCTAAAAGTTCAGGGCCTGGAGGGGGTCGGACTGGGACAAGGCCAAGGGGTGTCCGTGGGCTATTCACCACCACCACTGTACGGCCTTCTTGCTTGGGAACTGGCTGCAGCATTCTGCAAAGAAAAATCAAAAGGATAAGTAGACAGAGGGTGAAAGTAATAAATAGCAAAAGAAAGGTTACAAAACAAAAGAAGGGAAAGAGATCCCTGCAAAGGAAATAACTAGAAAGTACCAAGTGAAGAAAGAGCTTCCAAGTCTTTCCTTTACATCCCAAACCCCTCCACTTTTTCACAAAGCCCATCCTTAGTCCAGGTACCTGTTGACCTTCATCTTGACTGGCTTTGGCCGAGGTGGGGGGTCAGGAGCAGTAGCCACCTCTAACAGTATGCGGCGGGACAGGCGGTAGCGAGGAAGAAATGTGTCAGCCTCATATCGAGACACACGACCTTCCAGGCCAATAAGATCAAACCGACCCATGTCTATTCGCTGCCAAAGAAGAAACAAAAGGCATGGTGTCAAAGGGAACAATTTTTCAATTACTGCTTAGATTTGACACTAAAAACAACAAAAGAAGGGCTACAGAGACAGCTTAGTGATTAAGACACGTGACTACAAAGCCAAAGAACTGAGGTTCAATTCCCTGGGACCCACGTAAGTCAGATGCACAAGGTGGTGCATGCATCTGGAGTTCATTTGCAGTGGCTGGCAGCCATGGTGCACCCATTCTTTCTTTCTCACAAATAAATTTTAAAAAAAGAAAGAAAAAAGTAAAATTGACAAACTGAACTACGTTAAAATTTTAAGCTTTTGTGAATTCAATTATCTCCCCAGAAAAACAACCAGTTTTTAAAAATTCATCTAAAATCTTGAATAGATGTGGTTCCAGAGATAATGCAAATGCCCAGTAAACATAAGAAAACATGATAGCTGGGTGTGTAAGTAGAAGAAAAGATTAATGGGGGAGAAAAGGCACAAAATGAGGTCATGGGAAGAGATTGAGTAAAGGAAAGGTGGAGGGAAGGCTAGTCAAAATCTAAGCGGATATTAATAAATCATATGGAATCCTACTTTTTTGGACAATGGAACACTCAGGAGTTGTAGATTGCTGATAGCAAATTTTCAGTGCCAGAGATGAGATAACTTCTGGTGAGTTGTTGGCCAAGGAGGTCCCTGATGCCCCCAAAACATTATAAGCCATTGCTGAGGCCCCTGGTTTCCCACCAGGAATAGATGGTAAGACCCTATTGCTGAAGACTCCACATACTTGGGCTGCAAGGCACTGAGAAATCCTGCTAACTGAGCTGATAAACTCCTCCGTGTAGACCAGCTGACAGAAAGCTGGAAGAAACCATTCTGCATGCAGTTCAATGGGATACAGATAAATCACTGAAGATACTCAACAATGGATACTGCAAGCCTTGTATTTGGCCAGCCAGGCCAAATGAGCCAACGGGTGCGATAGTGGCATGTCTGTTATGGGGGAAACCAACTATCCTCTAATTGGACTGAAGGCCTGCTTCATGGGAGGAAATACATCCCTGACACTGGAAACTTAAACAGGGGTAGTCATGAGCCCTAGGGGTGTAACATCTGCTGTTGTCTGGCTAAATGTATATACTATGCTTATCCAACTGCCCAGTAAACACTTCTCTTAATGTTCATGCCCTTATATTAATGCTACTCCACTTTGGAAGAGAATCTTCTCTTTTCAGATGGCAGTGACCTTGAGATGACTCAGAAGGTTAACATGGTGATGGAAAGAAATGACCAGGGATGGAGAGATGGCTCAGCAGTTAAGCGCTTGCCTGTGAAGCCTAAGGACCCTGGTTCAAGGCTTGATTCCCCAGGACCCACGTTAGCCAGATGCACAAGGGGCACATGTGTCTTGAGTTCGTTTGCAGTGGCTGGAGGCCCTGGCGTGCCAATTCTCTCTCTCTCTCTCTCTCTCTCTCTCTCTCTCTCTCTCTCTGTCTCTTTCTCTGTCTGTCATTTTCAAATAAACAAACATAAAACAAAAAAAAAATTTAAAAAAAAAAAAAAAGAAATGACTGCAGAGCTCAGTACTGCAGTATCTCAATCACACCTTCCAAGGCTCAGGGTCTAATGCAGAAGAGGTGGCAGAAAGAATGTAAGAGCCAAAGGAAGGGTAGGACTCCATACAACATGCTCCCTCCACACACAAAATTCCCTGGATATCCATGACCTCACAGTACCTGACACTACCTACACAAGACCATCACAAGAAGAGGAAAAGATCATGACATCAAAATTAAAAGAATGACTGATTGAGATGGGGAAGGGGTATGATGGAGAATGGAATTTTAAAGGGAAAGGTGGGGGGAGGGAGGGTATTACCATGGGGTATTTTTTATAATCATGGAAATTGGAAGAAAAATTGGAAGAATTGGAAGAAATTTGGAAGAAAAAAAATTAATCGAAGATCTTGAATAAATGTAGTTCCAGAGATAATGCAAATGTCCAGTAAACATAAGAAAACATGATAGCTGGGTATAGTAGTACACACCTTTAATCCCAGCGTTTGGGAGGCAGAGGTAGGAGGATCACTTGTTAGTCTAAGGCACCCTGAGACTGAATTCCAGGTCAGCCTGGAATTTTCAAGGTAGAGTGAGAACCTACCTTGAAAAACCATAAAAAAGTGAACCCCACAATAAAGTACCATTTATCATACTAATATAACTATTAAAGAAAAAAATCCAATACTGAAGAGATACCTTAGTGGGTAAGGCACTTGCCTGTGAAGCCTAAGGACCCATGTTCAACTCTCCAGATCCCATGTTAGCCAGATGCACAAAGGTAAGCAAGTGCAAAGTCACATACCACCATTAGGTGGTGCAAGTGTCTGGAGTTTGATTGCCCTGGCTAAGGCCCCGATGCGCCAATTCTCTAGCTCTCTAAAATTAAAATATGACGGGCCTTTAATCCCAGTACTCTGGAGGCAGAGGTAGAAGTACTGCCATGAGTTCTGAGTTTAAGGCCACCCTGGGACTACATAGAGAATTCCAGGGCAGGCTGGACTACAGTGAGACCCTACCCTGAAAAACAAACAAACAAAAAATTAAAACAACAAACAAATGCCAGGCGTGGTGGTGTATACCTTTAATCCCAGCACTCAGGAGGCAGAGAGGTAAGATTGCTGTGAGTTCACAGCCACCCTGAGACTACACAGTGAATTCCAGGTCAGCCTGAGCAAGAATGAGACTCTATGTTGAAAAACCAGAAAACAAAAAAGCAACCAGAGCTGGAGAGATGGCTTAGTGGTTAAGGCACTTACCTGCAAAGCCTAATGACCCAGGTTTGACTCCCCAGAACCCGCACAAGGTGGTGCATGCATCTGGAGTTAGTTTATAGTGGATGCAGGCCCTGGCATTCTCTTAGTCTGTTTCTTTCTCACTCTCAAGCAAAATAAAAATTTAAAAAATTTTTTTTTTGATTTTTCAAGGTAGGGTCTCACTCTAGCACAGGCTGACCTGGGATTCACTATGAAGTCTCAGGGTAGCCTCGAACTCAAGGCGATCCTCCTACCTCTCCCTCCTGAGTGCTGGGATTAAAGGCATGCGCCACCATGACCGGCCAAATAAAATATTTTTTAAAAATCCTATGTGTAGGGACTGGCCAGATGGCTTAGCAGTTAAGGGGCTTGCATGCAAAGCCTAAGGACCATTGTTCCATTCTACAGGTCACACATAAAAGCCAGATGCACACGGTGGTACATGAGTCTGGAATTCAACTGCAGTGGCTAGAGGCCCTGGTGCACCCATTATCTCTCTTTGTCTCTAATAAATAATTAAATTGAGTCTTAAAAAAAATCTTACCTGTGATGGTGCATGCTTTTAATCCTAGCACTTGGGAGGCAGAGGTAGGACGACTGCCATGAGTTCAAGGTCACCCTGAGACTATCTCAGGAAAACAAACAAAAAATCCATGGGGGGGGGGGTGCTGGGATTAGATCAGTTGTTAAAGCTTGCCTGCAAAACCAGGCAACCTGGGGTTCAACTCCCTCGTCACCCACATAAAGCTTGGTGAACATTTGTTTGCAGCAGCAAGAGACTCTGTATGTCCATGCACACCCACATACACACAAATGAGTTTTTGTTTAAAAAATTCAATGGGCCGGGCATGGTGGCGCACGCCTTTAATCCCAGCACTCGGGAGGCAGAGGTAGGAGGATCTCCGAGAGTTCGAGGCCACCCTGAGACTACATAGTGAATTCCAGGTCAGCCTGAGCCAGAGTGAGACCCTACCTCGAAAAACCAAAAAAAAAAAAAAAAAAGGATAGAAAAAAAAAAAATTCAATGGAAGACCTGGGTATGGTGGCACACACCTTTAATCCCGACACTTTGGAGGCAGAGGTAGGAGGGCCGCCATGAGTTTGAGGCCATCCTGAGACTACATAGTGAATTCTAGATCAGCCTGAGCTAGAGTGAGACCCCACCTCAAAAAAAGGGGGGGGGGGCTGGAGAGATGGCTTAGCGGTTAAGCGCTTGCCTGTGAAGCCTAAGGACCCTGGTTCGAGGCTCAGTTCCCCAGGTCCCACATTAGCCAGATGCACAAGGGGGCGCATGCGTCTGGAGTTCGTTTGCAGAGGCTGGAGGCCCTGGTGCGCCCATTCTCTCTCTCTCCCTCTCTCTGTCTTTCTCTGTGTGTCTGTCGCTCTAAAATAAATAATAAAAAAAAAATTAAAAATAAATAAATAAAATCTCCAGCCCTTTCTTTTTAAATTTTTATTTGGCATGTGTTTGCACATGCAGGCAATATAAATGCCATGGTGCACATATGGGCAGTCAGAGGATAACTTTCAGATTGGTCCTCTCTACCTTGAGTCAGGGACTCTAATTTTTCACTGCTGTTTATCAGGCTAGCTGGTCTATGAACTTCCAGGAAAACTCACTCTTTCTGTCTCCTTCCCTACTGCAGAGGCACTGGAATTAGAGAGAAGCCTACCACAGCCTTTGGCATTTATATGGTCATCTGAATTTAGAAACTCAGGAGTTGGGAGGCAAGTGCTCTATCCACTCTAAGCCACTTCCCCAGCCATAGGTTTCTAAACTATAGATAATTCTCTGGGTTCCAATGAGATTTCAATACTAACTACTACGGAGCCCTCCCAGTGAGAACTAACTGAAGTGTCTTGAGGCTTTAAGAGATTCAAGGCTGGGTGTGGGGGCACACGCCTTTAATCCCAGCACTCAGGAGGCAGAAGTAGTAGGATCACTGAGTTTGAGGCCACCCTGAGACTACATAGTGAACTCCAGATCAGCCCGGGTTATAATAAGACCCTACCTCGAAAAACCAAAAAATAAAAATAAATAAATAAACGAGAAAGATTCAGCTATTGCTGGGATTTACACCTAAAAATGGCTACCCGATTCTGAGTGAAGTCTCAACAGGAATAACACTGGTATTTTCACTCGTGGTTGACCCTCAACTATGGACTAATGGTGATCTGACAGCCTCATCTACTAAAGTAAAGGTAAATTCAAAAGCTAATTTTACTTTATTGGGAGCAGACTCCTAAATTTTTATTTATTTTTGAGAATTACAGACAGAGAGAGAGTATGAGAGAGAATGGGCGCATCAGGGCCTCCAGCCACTGCAAACGAACTCCACATGCATGCGCCACCTTGTGCTTATGTGGGTACTATAGAATCAAGCCTCCAACTGGATCGTTAGGCTTCACAGGAAAGTGCTTAACCACCTAAGGCCTACTGAATTTTAAGGGGAGAGCTTGACCAAAAAGCTATCAGTCCACAACATGGTTCACAATTCTTTGGGAATGAAAATACATGTTATAAAATTATCTGGCCGGGCATGATGGTGCACGCCTTTAATCCCAGCACTTGGGAGGCAGAGGCAGGAGGACTGCTGTGAGTTCAAGGCCACCTTGATATTACATAGTCAATCCCAGGTCAGCCTGAGCTAGAGTGAAACCCTACCTTGAAAAAAAACAATTATTTGTCTGGGCTGGAGATAGATGGCTTAGCAGTTAAGGTACTTACCTGCAAAACCTAATAACCTAGGTTCAATTCCCCAGAACCCACGTAAGCCAGATGCACATGGTGGCACACCCATCTGGAGTTTGTCTGCAGTGGCTGCAGACCCTGGCCTGCCCATTCTGTCTCCATTGTCTTTCCTCCCCCGACCCCAATAAGGAAGAAAATATATTTTTTTAAAAAAAATTTGTCTGCCAGGTGTGGTAGTGCATGCCCTTTAATCTCAGCATTTGGTAGAGAAGTAGGAGGATCACTATGACCTTTCCCAAGTCACATGACTAGAAAACAATGAAGTTAAATCAATACTACTGAGTTGGTGAAATAACAGAAGTAATAAGAATGCAAAAAGTAAGACCCTAAACAAAAGAAGTAGGAGATTTGGGTAAGAAACCCTAATACTAAGGACAACTACATACCTGGAGTGGGTGAACATCAGTGGCCCTTAGCACCAGAGAGGCTGTGCTGAAGCAGATGCCTGGGGTGATGAATGGGGAAGTAACAGGTCGAGGGTCAAACAGATTTGGATGATTGCAGACTTTTCTCAATTGCATCAAGATGTTGATGACACTCATGAAATGGCCTGTAGCTAGGGTTTCCTTAGTTCTGGGGAGAGAGGAAAAATATAAATATAGAATATCCTGACAACCTCAGTGTCTGAGAGCCGACCCTCAGTTCTCCCTTACGTGGTCTGTGCCATGAAGTCATCATAAAGACAGCGTTGGCGCTTGGAAAGCCGGCAGCGGATAACATGCTCGTACTTTTTGGGCATCTGCTTCTCAACATCCACTTTAACTCGACGCAACAGAAAAGGCCGCAAAACCTAAAAGCAAGTAAGTAGGAGGTTGACAGAAGACAGGATACTAAGCCCCAGCCTAGCCCCTCTAGTTGGATCTTAGCACAATGGCTAGCAAAGAAACAGCAGACGGTGGTGGCACACACCTTTAGCCCCAGCACTGGGGAGGAAGAGTTAGAAGGATCAAGTGAGTTACAGGTCAGCCTAAGCTACAGTGAGCTCTTACCTTAAAAAAATAAAAATAGCCAGGCGTGGTGGCACATGCCTTTAATCCCAGCACTCCAGAGGCAGAGGTAGGTGGATCGCTGTTGAGTTCAAGGCCACCCTGAGACTGCATAGTGAGTTCCAGGTCAGCCTGGACTAAAGTGAGACCCTACCTCAAAAAAATCAAAAAAAAAATAATAATAATATAAATAAATAAAGACTCTGGATTTGATATCTAGTATCCACATTTGGTGGTTAAAGTGCTTGCCTGCCAAGCATAAGGACCCAGGTTCAATTCCCCAGTACCCACATAAGCAAATACACAAGGTGGTGCATGGGTCTGGAGTTCGTTTGCAGTGGCTGGAGGTCTTGGAGGCCCTAGAGTGGCCATTCTCTCTCTCCCTCCTCCCTCACTCCCCTCCCCACCTACCTCTCTCTTCCCCCCATCCATCCATCCATCCCTCCCTTCCTCCTCCTTTCTCTCTCTCTCTCTGTGTACACACACACACACACACACACACACACACACACACACACATATATATGTATATATATACATATCTGATAGGGGCTGGTGAGATGGCTTAGAGGTTAAGGCGCTTGCCTACAAAGCCTAAGGACCCAGGTTCAACTTTCCAGATCCCATGTAAGACAGATATATAAGGTGACACAAGTGTGGAAGATTGCACATGAAGGTGGTGCATAAATATGGAATTCAATTACAGTGACTACAGGCCCTGGTATTCCAATTCTCTCTCTCTCTCATGTTAAAAAAAAAAAAAAAAGCCCAGTCTGTTGGGCTTGTCTCAAAAGAAAACAGAAAGAAAAGAAAATCTGATAGGACAGGGTATTCAGTATCTGTTAAGGGAAAGAAAAAAAAATGAAGGAAGTGTAGAAGTAAAGGAAAACTTACTGGTTTCTAGCCTAATAAAGATGTGACTCACCAAGATGAAGTGCAAAAAAAGAAATCTGGCTGAGAAATAACAAACTGTAAGGTATTTGGCTGAGAACAGAATGAATTCAAAACAAAACTTTCAGGTTGGAGAAATGGCTCAGCAGTTAAGACCCAGGGTTTGATTCCCCAGTACCCATATATAGCCAGATGTACAAACTGCCATGTATTTGGAGTTTGTTTTCAATAGCTAGAGGCCCACTTTCTTTCTCTCTTCATGCAAATAAATGTTACTATTTTTCTTTCTTTTTTGGGGGGAAGGGGTGGTTTCAAGGTAGGGTCTTGCTCTAGCCCAGGCTGACCTGGAATTCACTGTGTAGTCTCTGGGTAGCCTTGAATTCAGTGATCCTCCTGCCTCTGTCTCCCTAGTGCTGGGATTAAAGGTATGTGACACTCAGCTAAGAAGATAGTTTTAGTTACAAGCATCAAGCCAAGCCAGGCATGGTGGTGCCCATGCCTTTAATCCCAGCATTCAATAGGCAGAGAGGTAGGAGGATTGCTGTGAATTTAAGGCCAGCCTGAAAATAAGAGAGTGAGTTTCAGGTCAGCCTGGGATAGACTAAAGTAAGACCCTACCTAGAAAAATGAAAACAAAATAATTAAATCAGAGCTGGACATAGCAGCTTATTGATCTAACAAGTCAAGGCTGTTGAGTGTGTTTCCTTAAAGTGTTAAAGGCAAGCTGGACTATATAACAAGACCTTTTTCTTCTTAAGAAAAAAACATGGGCTGGAGAGATGGCTTAGTGGTTAAGGTCCTTGCCTGCAAAGCCTAAGGACCCAGGTTAAATTCCCCAGTAGCCACGAAAGCCAGACACACAAGGTGGCATATGCATATGAAGTTTGTTTATAATGGCCGGAGGCCCTGGTGTGGCCCTTCTCCATCTGCCTCAAATAAACAAACAAATAAATAAATAAATAATTTTTTTTTTTTACAAATAAGGGGCTGGAGAGATGCCTTAGCGGTTAAGGTACATGCCTGCGAAGCCTAAGAATCCAGGTTCAATTCTCCAGGTCCCATGTAAGCCAGATGTACATGGAGACACATGCGTCTGGACTTCATTTGCAGTGGCTGGAAGCCCTGGCGTACCCACTCTCACTCTTCTATCTCTAATAAATAAATAAAAATAAATTTAAAAAAAAAAGAAAGAAAATAAGGGCTGGATAGATGGCTTAGTGATTAAGGCACTTGCTTGCACAGCTAAAGAACCAAGGTATAATTCCCCAGGACCTACATAAGCCAGATGCACAAAGTGACACATACGTCTGGAGTTAATCTGCAGTGGCTGGAGACCTTAGTGCACCAATTCTCTCTCTCCTCTGCTTCTTTCCCTCTCTCAAATAAACAAAAATAAAAACTAAAAACATAGCAAGTCAAATATAAAAATTTATGGTAACTCATCTAGAAATTTGAGAGATTACAAACACAGGCAACTGTCATTAATGTCTTGGGAATGAACATGTTTGTGAGCTATATACACTGAGAAGCAGAAAAGATCAGAATGTTGAAAGTTTCTCTTTAAAAACTGGAGAGATGGCTCAGACATTAAAGCACTTGCTTGTAAAGCCAAAGGACCCAGGTTTGATTTCTCAGCACCCACATAAAGCCAGATACACAAGGTGGCACATGCATTTGGAGTTCATTGGCAATGGCTAGAAGCCCTAACACACACCCATTCCATCTCTATCTGCCATGCCTTTTCAAAAAAAAAAAAAAATATATATATATATATGTAAGATAGCACTGGAGAGATGACTTAGAGGTTAAGGCATTTGCCTGCAAAGCCAAAGGACCAAGGTTCAATTCCCCAGTACCCACATAAGCCAGATACACAAGGTGGCACAGGCATCTGAAGTATGTTTGCAGTGGCTGGAAGCCCTGGTGCACCCATTCTCTCTCTCTCTCTCTCTCTCTCTCTCTCTCTCTCTCTCTCTCTGCCTCTTTCCCTCTCTCAAAGAAATAAATAAATATAAGTTCTAAAAAAAAAATTGAAAATATGTACAATGTAAAAAAAAAAAAAAAAAAAAGATGAAGAAGCCAGGCATGGTGGTGCACGCCTTTAATCCCAGAACTCAGGAGGCAGAGGTAGGAGGATGGCCATGAGTTCAAGAACACCCTGAGACTACATAGTGAATTCCAGATCAACCTGCACTAGAGCAAGACCCCACCTCAAAAAACAAAATAAGGGCTGGAGAGATGGCTTAACGGTTAAGCGCTTGCCTGTGAAGCCTAAGGACCCCGGTTCGAGGCTCGGTTCCCCAGGTCCCACGTTAGCCAGATGCACAAGGGGGCGCACGCGTCTGGAGTTCGTTTGCAGAGGCTGGAAGCCCTGGCGTGCCCATTCCCTCTCTCTCCCTCTATCTGTCTTTCTCTCTGTGTCTGTCGTTCTTAAATAAATAAATAAACAAACAAACAAACAAATAAATAAATAAATAAAAATAAAGGAGCCAAGCATAGTGGCATAGGGGTGCATGCCTTTAATTTCAGCACTTGGGAAGCAGAGGTAGGCGGATCACTGTGAGTTCAAGGCCACCCTGAGGATTCCAGGTCAGGCTTGGCTAGAGCAAGTCTCTATCTTGGAAAAAAAAAAGTGTATGGGGGAGGGGGTACTGGAGAGATGCCTTAGCAGTTAAGGTGCTTGCCTGCAAAGCATAAGGACTCATGTTTGACTCTAGATCCTACATAAGCCAGATGCACAAAGGTGAGGCAAGCACAAAGCCACACATGCCCACTAGGTGGTGAGCCTGGAGTTCAATTGTAGTGGCTGTGCAGCCCTGGCATGCCAATTCTCTCTCTCTGCGCCTCTAAAATAAAAAATAAGGAAGGGGCTGGAAGCCAAGCTGGTGGCGCCTGCCTTCAATCCCAGCACTTGGGATGCAGAGGTAAGAGGATCGCCATGAATTCGAGGCCACTCTGAGACTACATAGTGAATTTTAGGTCAGCCTGGACTAGAGTGAGACCCTATCTTGAGAAGAAAAAAAGAAGGGGCTGGAGAAATGGCTTAGCAATGAACATGCTTGCCTGCGAAGCCATAGGAGCCAGGTCTGATTCCCCAGGACCCACACAAGCCAAATACACAAGAAGGTGTTTGCATCTGGAGTTCGTTTGCACTGGCTGGAGGCCCTGGAATGCCCATTCTAATTCTCTCTCTCTGCCTCTTCCTATCTCTCTCAAATAAGTAAATAAAAATAAGATATTTTTAAAAAGAAAGAAGAGGCAGGCATGGTGACACACGCCTTTAATCCCAGCACTTGAAAAGCAGAGGTAGATGGACTGCTGTAAGTTTAAGGCTATCCTGAGACTAATTCCAGGTCAACCTGTGCTAGAGTGAGATCCTACCTTGCAAAACCAAAATTGAATAAATAAAGTAAAGAAGACAGGCTGGAGAGATGGCTCTGCAGTTAATGCACTTGCCTGTGAAGCCTAAGGACCCGGGTTTGATTTCCCAGTACCTGTGTAAAGCCAGATGCACAAAAAGGCACATGTGTCTAAAGTTCATTTACAGTGGCTAGAGGGTCTGGTGTACCCCATTCTCACTAGATCTGTCTCTGCTTACAAATAAAGTTAAGTAAAATTTTAAAAGAAAAAGGTGGTCAGGTGTGGTGGTGCACACCTTTAATCAAAGCAGAGGTAAGAGGATCACCATGAGTTCAAGGTCACCCTGAGACTACACAGTGAGTTCCAGGTCAGCCTGGGCTAGAGAGTGACACCCTACCTTGAAAAAAACAAAACAAAACAAAAAAGTGGCCAGGAATAGTGGCATATGCCTTTAATCCTACAACTCGGGAGGCAGAGGTAGGAGGATGGCCATGAGTTCAAGGCTGTCTTAGGACTACATAGTGAATTACAGGTCAGCCTGGCTAGAGTGACACCCTACCTTAAAACAAAGGCAGACAGACAAGACCAAACATTAAGTTGATGTAATTCAGACAGTGAAAACAAGCAGGGACTAAAAGAAGTATTGTTCTACTCAAAGAGCAAAAACAACAACTAAAGAAACCAACATGATGACTAAGGTAAGGTTGCTAAATTTTGCAATGGGTTAGTAACTAAAACACTGCAGCTTGATAACTGGGATAGTTCAACCTGGCACTGACTTCCTTTTCTCTTAAGGCTTTGCTGGGTATTACCCTTAGCTCCTTATCATCCCCAATGCCTTGACAGACTACTGTAAATTTTACCTTGTGGAGACGTTTAACTAGACCTTCATTATACTCTTGACTTCCCTCAATCATGCCAGTTAGGGGGTTAGAGAACCATTCCTTGAACTCGCGATGAGACTGGAAGACATGGGGCATCAAAAAATGCATCAAGGACCACAGCTCCATGAGGCTATTCTGCAAAGGAGTTCCTGTCAGGAGCAGGCGTCTCTGGCTATGAAAAGAAGGAATTAGAAGAAAGATATAGTTAGAAAGATCCCAACTTTCTGAGCACCTTTGTGATACATACCTCAACCCATGCAACCAGCCCTTCAAGCCAAGCCCTTATAAATCTCTATCTTTACTTCTACCTGTTGAAGTTAAGGAGTGACTGCCAGCGTTGGGATTTGAAGTTCTTGATGTTCTGAGCCTCATCCAGAATAAGATAGCGCCAGTTCTTGCGGCGGAAGGCTTGGTGGTCCTGTAGCACCAGCTTGTAAGATGTGATGCACACATGGAAAGCATTGGGCTTGGTCCAGCCCTGAGGGGTCAAGGAGAAAATAACATATAAACAGTAGAATGGAAAAACAAAAACGTAAGAAGGCAAAGTGGGGGGGGGGAGGAAGTTGGAGAGATTTCTCAGTGGTTAAAGGCACTTCTTTGCAGTGCCTACTGGCTAGGTTCATTCCCCAGTAACCACATAAAGCTACGTGCACAAAGTAGTGCATATATTTGGAGTTTGTTTGCAGTGGCAAGAGGCCCTGGAATAACCTTTCTCTCTCTCTACACAAAAATAAATATTTAAAAATAGGGGTTAGAGAGATTGCTTAGGGGTTAAGGTATTTATTTGTCTATGAAGCTAAATGACCCAGGTTCAATTACAAAGGATCCATGTAATCTAGATGCACAAAGGGGGTTCATGCTTGTCTGGAGTTCACTTATAGCAGCTGGATGTCCTGGCACACCCATCCTCTCTCTCTATAATAAATAAGATAAATTTTAAAAAATAATTAAGCTGTGCATTGTGGCTTGAGCCTTTAATCCCGGCAAGCACTAGGGAGGCAGAGGTAGAGGAATTGCCATGAGTTCAAGGCCACCCTGAGACTACATAGTGAATTCCAGCAAGACTCTTATCTCCAAAAACCAAAAATAAATAAATAAGAATAAAAAATTTAAAAAAAGGGGCTGGAGGGATTGCTTAGTGGTTAAGGCATTTGCCTGCAGAGCCAAAGGACCCAGGTTCCATTCCCCAGGACCCATGTTAGCCAGATGCACAAGGGGCGCACACATCTGGAGTTTGTCTACAGTGCCTAGAGGACCTGGCACACCCATTCTCTCCCACGCCCCCTTCTCTGTCAAAAAAAAAAAAAAAAAAAAAAATTTGAAAAACTAAAAGAAAGGAGCCAGGCATTGTGGCACATGCCTTTACTCCCAGCACTCAGTAGGCAGAGTTAGAGTGAGTTCAAGATTAGCCTGAGACTATATAGTGAATTCCAGGTCAGCCTGTGCTACAGTGAGATCCTACTTCAATAATCCACCCAAAAAAATTACAGGGCTGAATGTGGTGGTACACACTTTAAATTTTTTTAACTTTTTTTGTTTATTTTTATTTATTTATTTGAGAGCAACAGACACAGAGAGAAAGAGGCAAACAGAGACAGAATGGGCACTAGGGCTTCCAGCCACTGCAAACAAACTCCAGATGCATGCGCCACCTTGTGAAGAATCTGGCTTATGAGGGTTCTGGGGAAAATTGAGCCTCGAACCGGGGTCCTTAGGCTTCACAGGTAAGCGCTTAACTGCTAAGCCATTTCTCCAGCCCCTTTAATTGTTATAATTGCAGCACTCAGGAGGCAGAGGTATGAAGATAGGTATGAGTTCAAGGCCAGCCTGAGACTACAGAGTTAGCGCCATGTCAACCTGATCATAAGGAGACCCTACCTCAAAATAAATAAATAAATAATAGGGGCTGCAGTGATGACTCAGCAGTCAAGGTGCTTGCATGGAAAGCCTAATGCCACAGGTTTCATTCCCCAGGGCCCATATGTATCTGGAGTTTATTTGCAGTGCTTAGAAGCCCTGGCAGGCCCATTCTCTGTCTGTCTCTCTCTGCTTACAAATAAATACATTAAAATATTTTTTAAATATAAAACAAGGAAGACATGCTCATATACTCAAAGAACAGAAATCAGTTGCAGCAAACAAAAAGTTTCAGGTCTGGTGTGATAGCTCCAGATGTATAAAGTTACTTGCTTGTAAAGCCTGCTGGCCCAGGTTCAATTCCCCAGTACCCACATAAAGCCAGTTGCACAAATTAGTACATGCAAATGAACTTCATTTTTAGTAGCAATAGGCCCTGCTATACCCATTCTCTCTCTTGCTCTCTCTCTCTCAAGTGAACTTTTTAAAGGAAATTAAAAGTTTCACCAGGAGAATGGAATGAAAGATGGATGAGAGAAAGGACCTAAAAGCAAGTATCAATGGGGTAAATGAACACACAGAAACTCTAACCTGCCGCTTGAGCTTCCTCTCTTTCTGAGCTCCATAGTAAGTAAGGATTTTAAAGCTGGGACACCAACGTTTCAATTCCATTTCCCAGTTCAACATCACGCTGGTGGGAACAATGATTAAGTGGGGTCCCCAGTTACCTGTTTAGGAAAAGAATAACCATTGTAAGACTATATAACCTTGCAGTTCTACTTCCTTAGATAAAACCCCTGAGCACTATCTCCTGATGCCCTCTCCTAGGAATCCCAGTACCTATATTGTATCCCAGATAGTTACTGACTAGCCGATGAAGCCCCCCCAAAAGGGGGGGTGGTAATGTGGTGCATGCCTTTTAATCCCAATGAAGAAATAGGATTGACATGAGTTCAAGTGCAGCCTGGGCTAGAGTGAGACACTGCTTCAGAAAAATAAAAAAGATACAATGAATGCCCAGAACGTTAGCTGAAAGTAAACCTATACCAAATACTATTTTGAAATTTAATATTCAAGGGACAAAAAGGCTACAAAAATAGTAATCCCAGCATTTGGGAGGAAGTGGCATAAGGATAGCCATGAGTTTGAGGCCCCCTGAGAATACATACTGAACTTCAGGTCAGTCTGGGCTGCAGTAAGACCCTACTTCAAAAAACCAAAAAACATATATAAATAATAATAATAGCAAGAAGAAAAGTATGCTGAATATGGTGGCTTACACCTTTAATCCTAGAATTTGAGAGACAAAGGTAGGAGGATCTGCTGTGAGTTCCAGGTCAACCTGAGCTAGAGTAAAACCCTATTTCGAAGGAAAAGAAAAAAAGTGTTTTACTTTCCTACATGTAGAGTCATCACAATACAAGTTACCCAGGGTGTTGGCCAAGCGGCTCCAAGAAGGATTTACCTTTTTCACAGGCCAAGTGAGCAAGCAAGGAGATGGTCTGGATTGTCTTCCCCAAACCCATTTCATCTGCAAGAATGCCATTAAGCTTCTTCTCATACATAGTAACCAGCCAGTCAAGACCAATGTGTTGGTACTCACGGAGCTGGCCCCGCAGAAGCAGAGGGATAGGTGTCTTTACCTGGCAGGCAGGGGAAATTATCACACATGATGGAACTGAGGCATCTATCAGCAGGAAACAGTAAAGCCAAGACATGAGAAAGAAGAAGCTGAAGCCTTTGGATACCTGGGTAGTAGCCAAGGTGTAACCCTTGGGCTGAAGACTTTCCGCTGCTGCAGCAATATCAGTAATTTCTTTCTTGGGGCCTAGAGTGGTGGGTGGCCCTGGGGTGGGAGGCCCACTGCCTCCATCTGCCTCACTCTGTTCTTCATCCTGAGCAAGCAAGTACTCCACCCCAAAATCATCGTCTTCATCTTCCTCCTCTTCATCTTCCTCCTGTTCCTCATCTGCTTGGCTCTGTGATCGGGCATCCTCAGACTCATCAGACTCAGATTCTTCTGATTCTGAACTCCCACTTGTTTCTTCCTCCTCTGAATGCTCATCTTCCTCATCCTCACTCTGCTCTTCAACAGAGTCTAAGTCACAAGACCAAGGCTTAGTTGCTATTTTTCTAATACTGCCCCCTCACAGCCCCTCAGGACCACACACTCACCTGACTGACTGCTACTATCTTCTTGAGCTGCCTCCTCTGCTTCACAATCAGAGCTGCTGGCCTCAACCTCTTCATCTTCCTCTTCCTCCTCACTATTCCCAGAGTCTGGAGAGGAGGCATCAGAGGCATAGGCTCCTGCATACTGCTGCAACAGCTCTTCCATAGAAAGCTCACCTAGTAGGACAATTCAAGGTTAAGTACTGGGTGCTCTGAGGAAAGTAGGCATGGGAGATATTGGATTTAGGTGCTGCCTGTTGATTTTATCTTGTCTCCTAGGCCCAGGTTCAAGACTACAGCATTTACTTGCAGCCCTAGATACCAAAGCCAATGCTCATAATGTGCACTACAATCCTAAGAGGTGCTGACTTCTACTGGAAAGCACACCATCTGATGAACATCCTGGGACACAGTGGCTCACTCCTTATAATTCTATAATCCCAGCACAAAGCAGGCTGAAGCAGAAGGAACACTTCTTTCAACCTAGAGTTCTAGGTTAGAGATGGCCAGAGTGAGATCCTGCCTAAATTAAAATAGTAATATTGCCAATATCCTGTGAATGTAATGTTCTCTTCCCCTGAGCTCTTATAACACACTTTACTCAAACTTCCACCATAAATCATTCTTTTATAAGTCTATCCTTTTCATTATACTTGAGTTACCAGAAACATATATAATTACCAGCCAGCAGAACTAGGAAAATAAAAACATCTCATTTATTATTTCTTTATTCCCAACACTGTTCACAGTGGATACATCCTTGCTACAGAATTTTAGTAAAATATTTGGTGAATATCACCTTCTCGAGCCAACTCGTTCAACTCCATGGCATGATCCACCTCTCCCTCTAACTGTTCTTCAGCTGCTATAGTGTCCTCTTCATCTTCAGCTAGAAAAGAAAATGAAGCATAATCAGTGAGGACAGAGGCATGGGATTTAAACCAAGAAATTAAGGTAAGAAAGCTCAAAAAGTTGGGATCTGACAGTTTGAAGGGCAAGGAAATACAGGATTTAAAAAAAAACAAAAACAGGCCTAACTAGACGTGGTGATACATGCCTTTAATCCCAGCACTTGGGAGGCAGAGACAGGATGCCATGAGTTCAAGGCCACCCTGAGATTACACAGTGAATTCCAGGTCAGCCTGGGCCAGAGTGAAACCCTACCTCGAAAAACAAAAAAACAAACCATCAACAACAACAAAAGGCCTAACGTAAGTGACTGTGGTAGTGTATGTCTATAATCTTAGCACATGGAAGGCTCAGCCAGATTACTTCCAGTTTAAAGCTAAACTGAATTATATAGCAAATACAAGGCTAGCCATGAATACACAGCAGAGGCAGGAGGCAGGAGGATTACCATGAGTTCAAGGCCACCCTGAGACTACATACTGAATTCCAGGTTAACCTGGACTAGAGTGAGATGCTACCTTGAAAAACCAAAAATACCCTAAAGAAAGAAGAGAGGAAAGGGAGGAGAGAGGGAGAAAAGGAAGAAAAGAGGACCAGGGATATAATTGAGTCAGTACAGTGCTTGCCTAGCATGCATGAAGCCCTGATTTCAAACCCCTGGATTACATAAAACTAGGTAGGGTAGCACATGCATGTAATTCCAGCATTAGGGGAGGGGAAAACAGGAAGATGAGAAGTTCAAAGTCACACAGACTTGGCCACACAGTGAGTTCAAGGCCAACTGGGTTCTTATGACCGTATCTCGAAAAAAAAATAGGCCTGACCTTCATCCTCATTGGCAGTAAATTCTTCATCATCTTCATCTGGATGCCAAGGTTGTTTCTTGCGATGTGTGACAGAAGTAGTTAAGGGTTTCACCTATATGGCAAAGGATAAAAAGTAGGAGGTTAACACAAGAGGAAAATACTATGTTGAAAGAGAAATGAGAAAATCATCTCTGTCCCCTGGAATTACAGGGGCCACTGTTACATTCTCAGGGCAAGGATGTAATCAAGAGTTTTCTCTCAGCACCAGGTACCAAATCCTGGCCCCACTGCTTGAGGGAGGACCTGTGAAAATGCTACATAAAAATCAAACAAGGTGTCACATGCACCTGGAATTAGAGGCCCTGGCATGCCTATTCTCGCAAATAAAAAATATTTAAAAAATTAAAAAAGAATAGGGCTAGAAACCAAACACAGTGGTGCACACCTTTAATCTCAGCACTCCAGAGGCAGGACTGTTGTGAGTTTGAAGCCACCCTGAGATTACACAGTGAATTCTAGGTTAGCCTGGACTAGAGTGAGACCCTACCTTGAAAAACAAAAACAAAAAAAAAGCCAGGGGCTGGAAAGATGGCTTAGCAGTTAAAGCCCTTGCCTACAAAGCCTAAGGACCCAGGTTCAATTTTCCAGAACCCATGTTAAGTCAGATGCACAGGTGGTACATGAGTCTGAAGTTTATTTGCAGTGGCTGGAGATCCTGGTATGTCCAATCTCTCAAACTGTCTCTCTCAAATGAGTACATAAAATATAAAAACAAAACAAAACACAAAAGTCAGATGTAGTGGCACAAGCCTTAATTCCCAGAAATTGAGAGGTAGAGGTAGGAGAACTGCTGTGAGTTTGAGGCCAGCCTGAGACTAACTACAGAGTGAGTTCCAATTCAGACAGGCTGAAATCAGAACATACCTGGGGGAAGGAGGAAAAAAAAAGAAGAGAAAAGAAAAAAAAGGGGGGTTTGCTTAGTGGTTAGAACACTTGAAGCCTAAGAACCCAGGCCCAATTCTCCAGGTCCCATGTAAGCCAGACACACAAGGTGACGCAAGTGCACAAGTGTGCATATGTGCACAAGGTGGCACACACATCTGGAATTTGACTGCAGTGGCTGGAAGACCTGGCACACCAGTTCTCATTCTCTCTCAAAAAAAAAAAAAAAAAAATTACAAAAAATAGGTCCCCAGTACTCAGAGATAACGGGCCAATAGTATAGAAATCCAGGAAAGACTTCCAAGGTGACCATCACAATTTCCAAATTATAAGGGGCAAAAAGAGTATCAAGCCAGGTGTTTTTCTTTTCTTTTCCCCTCCTTCCCACAGGTATGTTCTGACTTCAGCCCGGTCTGAACTGGAACTCACTCTGTAGTCTGAGGCTGGCCTCAAACTCACAGCAGTTCTCCTACCTCTACCTCTCAATTTCTGGGAATCAAGCACACACCTTTAATCCCAGAACTTGGGAGGCAGAGGGAGGAGGATTACTGTGAATTCAAGGGCAGCTTGAGACGACGTAATGAAAAAAAAAAAAGTATGATGGCATTCCACAAAAGTGGAAAATAAAGGTCAAAATACAACATTTTAAAAGCATAATAAATTCTTCCATTACATCATCACAAATCCTGCCTATTACGGGCTCCAACTTGTCACAAACCATTTTCTCCCCTAGCCAATCACAAAATGAGAGGCAAAAATACCTTAATCAGGATTCTCAAAAAAACACCATTAGCCAGGATTGGTGGTACTTGCCTGTAATCCCAGCACTCAGGAGGATTATTACAAGTTCAAGGGCAGAATTGTAAACATAGTGACTTCCAAGCCAGCAATGCTACATAAGTAGATCCTATCTCAAAAGGAAAGTGGGGGATGGTCTGGGGAGATGGATCAGCAGTTAAAAGCACTTGCTTGCAAAGCCTGATGGCCTGGGTATCCATGTAAAGGACAATGAACAAAATAGTGCATACAAGTGAAGTTTTGTTTACACTGGCAAGAGGCCCTGGGTGTTACCATATACACATTCTCTTTATCCTCTCTCAATCTCTCTGCTCACAAGTAAATAAAAATATTTCGCTTTAAAATTTGCAAGGTGTGGTGGTGCATGCCTTTAATCCCAGTACTCAGGAGGCAGAGGTAAGAGGACCACCATGAGTTGGAGGCCACCCTGAGACTATATAGTGAATTCCAGGTCAGCCTGGGACACCTCGAAAAAATAAACAAACAAACAAAAAAAAACAAACATTAACACCTCACTCAGACTTAAAACTCCCTCTGCTTCTCCTCCAAACCATCTTTTGTCTCCACTTCGGCCTATACCTCCAAGACCTGGGAGGGTTCCTCTTCCACACTTTCTTCAGGCCCATCTCGAGTGTCACTATCACGAGATGAGGGAGTGTGAGAGGGACTGGAGGGCTCTCCCAACAGTTGAGGAGGGAGGGAACGGAGTAGCTCTTCCAGTGGCAGTTCTCCCTCATGTCGAAGCAGCTCAATTTCACGCCTCTGGGTCTCAGCATCATTGCCTTCCTGCTGTTCTTCAACCTCAATGGTTTCCTCATCATCCTCTTCCTCCTCTTGGGGTTGGAAGTCCCCATCTATAGCAGGAGAATAAGGTCACAAAGTCCACGGGCCCTGCAAGCCACAGGGTGGGTTTTTCAGCTCTGGAAAGGGTACATGGGGAAGATTAACAAGGCCAAAGAGCACACACACCTTCATCATCCAGCTGAGAAGCAGGGAGTGGAGGACTGGACGCTGCTGAAGAAGAGCCAAGGCAAGGAGAGGAGCCAGCCTTGCTGGAAGCTAATGGCTGGTTGAGGCTCTGAGACAGAAGGTCTGAGTACTTCTCAGTTTGCCCCACAATGAAATCCAGGTGTAAGTCCAAGGCTTTTTTGCGCTTTTCCTCAAGCCTGGACTGTTGCTTGAATTGTACCACCTGCCATAATCGAAAAGGAGACCAGTCACCACCATACTCTTATTTTATATGCTTTTATTTATTTTATTTATTCAGGTTTAAGATTTATTTTTATTTATTAAAGACAAGAGAGAAAGAATGAGTGAATGAATATGGGGACCCAGGGTCTCTAGCCACTGCAAATGAACTCCAGAAGCACACGACACCTTGTGCATCTGCCTTACATGGGACCTGTAGAATCGAACCTCAATCTTTAGGCTTCACAGGCAAGTACCTCAACCTCTAGGCCATCTCGCCAGCCCCCCCCTTTTTTTTTTTTTTGAGGTAGGGTTTCACTTTAGTTCAGGCCGACCTCGAATTCACTATGTTGTCCCAGGGTAGCTTCAAACTTATGGCCTCTGTACCTCTCCCTCTACCTCCCAAGTGCTGGGGTTAAAGGTATGTGCCATCACATCCAGTTATTATATTCTTTCATTCTTAATTTTATTCATTTATTTTCAAGCAGAGGAAGACAGAATGGATGCTCCTGAGCCTCTAGCAGCTGAAAATGAACTCTAGACGTATACGCCACATCATGCATCTGGCTTTATGTGGATACTAGAAAACTGAACCAGGACGTCAGCTCTGCAGGCAAATATGTACCTTAATAGGTGAACCTCTCCAGTCCTATAACCTTTTCTTATACATTTTACATATATATACACACATATATATACATATATATACACACACATATATATACACACACATATATATACACACACATATATATATACATATATATATATATTTTTTTTTTTTTTTCAGACAAGGTCTCACACTAGCTCAAGTTAACTTGGAATTCACTCTGTAGTCCCAGGTAGGCTGATCCTCCTATGTCAGCCTTCAAAGTGCTGGGACTGGAAGTGTGTACCACCATACCTATGTATTTATGTACTCTTTTAGGGCTGGGAAAATGGCTCAGCAGTTAAGCTGCTTGACTGAAAAGCCTAACAACCTGGGTTCAAGTTCCCATTATCCAAGTAAAGCCAGATGCACAAACTGGCACATACATCAAGACTTCATTTGCAAAGCAGGCAGGGAAGTGCACACCTAGCACTTGACAGGTAGAGGTAGAAGGATTGCTTGCTGTGAGTTTGAGACCAACCTGAGACTATATACTGAAATCCAGGCCAGCCTGGACTAGTAAGACCCTACCTTGAAAAAAAAAAATCAAAGAATTCATTTGCAGCAGTATTGGCACACCCATTCTCTCTCTCCTCTCCTCTCTTCTCCTCTCTTAGCTTCTCTCTGCTTGCAAATAAATGAAGTAACAAAATACATAAACTCTCTCTTTTGGCCAATTCTTAGGTCTCATTGGTTCCTGGCTTTGGACTGGCCATTCAGGAGGAATAGATAAAAATCCTTAAAGCAATCATGATTTAATGGAATGCTTCTGAAGTAGAGAGGTTTAAACACAAGGGAATGAGCTTTAAACTTGCATATCTGGACTGGATTTTAAAAAATAGTATGTAGCTGGGCATGGTGGCACATGCCTTTAATCCCAGCACTCAGGAGGCAGAGGTAGGAGGATCACCATGAGTTTGAGGCCACCCTGAGACAACATAGTAAATTCCAGGTCAGCCTGGGCTAGAGTGAATCTTGAAAAACCAAAATAAATAAATAAACAACATATAAGGCTTCCAGGGTAGCATTTGTTTCATACACACAAAGCCTAGGGTTCAATACCTAGGACATCCTCCATCCATCCAAGTACAAATGAGGACAAACAGCAGCAGCAGAAAGATCATATGTGAAGGGTCAGGGATGTAAACCAATTTCAAATCAAAAATATTCGAGGACTAGTCAGGTTCAACTGCCCAGAACCAACATAAGCCAGATGCACAAGGTGGCACATGTGCACAAGGTATTGAAAAATGTGTCTGGAGTTCAACTCCACTGGCTAGAGGCCCTGACTGCCAATTCTCTCTCACACACATTAAAAAATATATATATACAAAAAAATTTTTCGAAAGCCAGGTATGGTGACACATGCCTTTAGAGGCTGAAGTATAAGGATCAATGTAAGTTTGAGATTACATAGCATGGTGAATTCCAAACAAACAAACAAAAAATACACCTCAGGAGGCAGAAGCAACTTCTATGCCAACTTGGATTACATAGAGAAATCCTGTCTTGCTGGGCATGGTGGTGCACACGTTTAATCCCAGCACTCAGGAAGCAGAGGTAGGAGGATTGCCAAGAGTTCGAGGCCACCTTGAGACTATATAGTGAATTCCAGATCAGCCTGGGCTAGAGTGAGACCCTACCTACCTCGAATATAAAAAAATAAATAAATAAAAAGCCTGCTGTAGTGCACATGACTTTAATCCCAGCACTCAGGAGGCAGAGGTAGGAGTTTCACCGTGAGTTCAAGGCTACCCTGAGACTACATAGTGAGTTCCAGGTCAGCCTCCTGGGCTAGAATGAGACCCTACCTCAAAAACAAAACAAAAAACAAAAACACAAAGGGCTGGAGAGATGGCTTCATGGTTAAGGAACTTGCCTGCAAAGGCAAAGGACCCAGGTTCAATTTTCTAGGACCCACATAAACCAGACACACAAGGTGGTACCTGCATCTGAAGTTCATTTGCAGCAATTGGAGGCCCAGGCACGCCCATTCTCTCCTTCCCCCCCCACCACTCTCTCTGTTTCTGTCTCTGTCTCTATCAAGAAAATAAATAAGTAAATAACAATTTTCCTTCTTCCTCACAGCACTTAGTAATGAAAACGTCCAATGCTCACAAGAAATGCCATGAGAGTTGAAGTTAAAGAGTATTTACTTCCTTAAGAAGTTTTGGTCATGCCTACTAAAAGGCCACTTATTTCCCTTTTCCATTGGATCCTGAATACCTTCTCTACATTGCTCCAGAACTGTCTGACATCCTTGGCCATGGTTGAAGCAATCCTTCGCAGCTTGGCCTGTTCCTCCCTCCGAGCCCGTTCCTCTTTTTGCCGTTGCTCCTCATGATGCCGGATCACCATACGTACCACCTACAGTAATAAACACCCAGTATTAAAATGCACAAACCCAACTTTTCCCAAGTACCAAACCAAAGGTAAGTATAACCAATGGCAAAAACACATGGAGCAGGAGCCAATGATGGAACAGGAGTCCGTCCATCCTGTCTAGTTCTTTCTACCTTCCAACTAATTCATCCATCAAAGGAAGGTACACAAAACCAGGCCCGGAGGTATATGCCTTTGATTCAAGCATGTGTGTGGCAAGCACAGTTAGGAAGATCTGAGTTCAGACCAGCCTGGGATTACAGGTCAGTAAGAACCGACCTTGAAGAAACAACAACAACAAAAAAGTGACACAAAAATACTAATCTCTTGGGCTTAGTGGTTAAGGCATTTGCCTGCAAATCCAAAGGACCCCGGTTCAGGTTCAATTCTCCAGGACCCATGTTAGCCAGATGCACATGGGAGTACATGTGCCTGGAGTTCGTCTGCAGTGGCTGGAGGCCCTGGTGCACCCATATTCTCTCTCTCTCTCTCTCCCCATCTCCCTCTCTCTCTGTCAAATAAATAAATAAAAACAAAATATTTAAAAATACTAATCTCAGCCTGGAGAGATGGCTTAGTGGTTAAGGCACTTGCCTGCAGAGCCTAAGGAACTAGGTTGAACACTCTAGAAACCATATAAGCTAGACGCATACGATAACATGTGTGTCTGGAGTTTTGTTTAAAGTGGCTTGATGTCTTGGCATACCTATTCTCTCTTTTGCTCCATCAATATATAAAAAAAATATATATTTAAAAAGATAGGGGCCAGGTGTGGTGGCACACACCTTTAATCCCAGCACTAAGGAGGCATAGGTAGGAGGTTTGCTGTGATATCAAGGCCACTCAGAGACTGCGTAGTGAATTCCAGGTCAGCCTGAGCTAGAGTGAGACCCTACCTTGAAAAACCAAACACCACAAAAAAAAAAAAAAAAAAAAAAAGAGCTGGAGAGAAGGCTTAGTGGTTAAGGTGCTTGTCTGCAAAGCCTAAGGACCCATGTTTGACTCTCCAGATCCCAGGTAAGCCACACACACAAAGATGAGGCAAGCCCACTAGGTAGTGAAAGGGCCTGGAGATAGACTGCAGTGCTGATGCCCTGGAATGTCAATTCTCGCTGTCTCAAAACATTAAAATTAGCCAGGTGTAGTGGCACATGCCTTTAATCCCAGCACTTGGGAGGCAGAAGTAGGAATCGCAGTGAGTTCAAGGCAACCCTGTGAATACATAGTGAATTCCACATCAGCCTGGGCTACAGTGAGACCCTACCTTGAAAAAAAGAAACCAAAAAATAAAAAAATTAATAAAAACAAGCCAGGCATGGTAGCGCACACCTTTAATCCCTGCATTTGGGAGGCAGAGGCAGGAGAACTGCTGTGCGTTCAAGGCCACCCTGAGACTATAAAGTGAATTCCAGGGCAGCCTGGGCTACAGTGAGACCATACCTCAAAAAAAAGTGCATATTTATTTATATACACACACACACACACACACATATATATATATAAACATACACTACTCTCTATTGTTTCAATTTTAGCATATGTGCTGCCAAAGCCAATACAAGGTACATAGAAATTCACGGAAGGTAGAAGCAAGTGAGTACATACCTTTCGGGCCACACCCCGTTTCCATCTGCGCTCTTGAGCAAAGTCAGCAGACAGCCACTGCATCTCCTCACACAGATAATCCCAGTGGCCTTTAGGGCGAGGGGGCTCTGGAACCTTAGGCAGTCTTTTCAGGGACCAGAATCCCTCTTTCCGCAGCTCAGCAATCCGGGTCTCAATTTCAGCTTCCTAATGAGACAGTGACACCAATCAATAATTTCTGGACATAATTGCTACTTCATGTAAACTAGCTATAGCTGAATTCCTGAGCACAGCCTATGTTTCATGTTTTATGGTCATACTAATCTAACAAGAACATTTATATAAGATTCTCTTATTTCCAGGCATGGTGGCACATGCTTTTAATCCCATCACTGGGAAGGCAAAGGTAAGTAGATCGCTGTGAGTTCGAGGCCACCCTGAGACTACATGGTGAATTTCAAGTCAGCCTGAGCTAGGGTGAGACCCTACCTCAAAAATCTAAAAAAAAAAGTGGGGGGTGTCTAAGGAGTCTGAGGAAATGGCTCAGCAATTGTACAGCTAAAGGTGCTTGCTTGCAAAGACCAGGGTTCAATTCCCTAGCCATCCATCCACCTAGAGCCAGATGGGTATTCAGTTATAGCAGCAAGAGACCCTGGCATGCCCATACATACAGATACACACACAAATTTAAAAAAAAAAAAGTCTAAGAATTCTAGTCACCACAAATTTCACCACCTTCCCATTGTTTCACAACCTCTACAAACCCTGAACATAGGTGAGACTTATACCAAGAAGAGGTTCCTAGAGAAGCAGGTAGTTTTATTCCTTTTTACCTCTAAAAAGGATAGATATAGCTCATCACTGAAGAATTCTATTTCCTCACAGTATGTTCCAACAATACAAAAATATGAAACATAGTCTAACTGACACAACTGTGTTTATTTTATTTATTTATTTGCAAGAAGAGCAAGAACAAGAGAAGAACACCAGGGTCTCCTTCCACTGCAAATGAGCTCCAGATGCATGCACTACTTGGTGCATCTGGCTTTATGTATGTACTAGGGAATGGAACCCAGGCTATCATACTTCGCAAACATGCACCTTTAGCCACTTAAGCCTTTCTCCCAAGTACATGTTTCAGTTTTTTTTATTTTCTTCTTCTTCTTGGTTTTTTGAGGTAGGGTCTCTACCCAGGCTAACCTAGAATTCACTATAGTTTCAGGGTGGCCTTGTCCTATCTCAGCCACCAGAGGGCTAGGGTTAAAAGCATATGCCACCACACTCAGCTAACATTTTGGTTTTTAAAAGCATTATTTTGGGGGCTAGAGGGAGAGCTCAGTGGCTATACATACTTATTTACAAAGCTTTACATCCCGAGTTTTGATTCCCTAGTACCCATATAAAGCTAGATGTACAAAGTGGCCATGCAGCTAGAGTTCAACCACAGTGGCAGGAGGCCCTGATGCACCATAGTCAATTTCTGTGTCTCTCTCTATATACATAAAAAATATTTAAAAAGAAATTAAAAGCATTATTTTGGGGACTAGAGAAAAGGCCCAGCAGTTAAAGCCTCTTGCTTACAAAGCCTGACAGCCCACATCTGATTTCATAGTACCTACATATAGATGTAAAAAGTGGCACATGTACATGTGTGACCTGGCGTGCTTGCATCACCTTGTGTGTCTGGCTTACGTGGGACCTGGAGAATCAAACATGGGTCCTTAGGCTTCACAAGCAAGTGCCTTTAACCACTAAGCCATCTCTATAACCCTCCTACTGTTCTTTAAAGTCAGAGCCATTTGAAAATTGAACACAGGAGTGGGGGGGAGTGGCACATGTGCCAAATTCACTGCAAGGACACGAGGCTATTGCATGCCCATTTTCTCTGAAATAAATATGGTTTTAAAAATGTTTATTTAGCCGGGCATGGTGGTGCACGCCTTTAATCCCAGCACTCGGGAGGCAGAGGTAGGAGGATCGCCGTGAGTTCAAGGCCACCCTGAGACTACATAGTGAATTCCAGGTCAGCCTGAGCCAGAGTGAGACCCTGCCTCGAAAAACAAAAAAACAAAAAAACAAAAGTTTATTTAGATAAAGCAGGGTGTGGTGGCACATGCCTCTAATCCCAGTGCTCAGGAGGCAGAGGTAGAAGGATCACCATTGAGTTTGAGGCCACCTCGAGACTATATGGTGAGTTCCAGGTCAGCCTGGACTAGAGTGAAACCCTACTTCAAACAAACAAACAAAAAAAAAAAATGTTTATTTAGCCGGGCATGGTGGTGCATGCCTTTAATCACAGCAGTTGGGAGGCAGAGTTAGGAGGATCTCTGAGTTTGAGGTCAGCTTGACAATACATGAATTCTAGGTTAGCCTGAGCTAGAGCACAAACCTACCTTAAGATAATAATAAAAAATTAAGTTAAAATGAATAACAGCATTAAAAAAATTTGTTTCTGGTGTATGCACATGTATGTTCACCTAAGGTGCTCTGAGCACTCACATATGATAGCCAGAGAGAAAGTCTGTGCTCCACTCCATCCCTCTTCCACCTATTCATAACTTATTCAGTCTCTTACACTGTTTCTGCAGCTTGCTATCTTCCCCACCCTGGCCATTCTCCAGTCTTTATAACACCAGTGTCCACTGGTGTTAGAGACATGTATGTGGCTATGCCCACTTGTATATGAGGGTCCTGGGGATAAAACTTCAGGACTGACAACCTCTGGCCCTCCTGTTTGCAAAGGAAAGAAATGTTTTTAACTACTGAACCACCTCTAGCCTTGGGGGGAAAAATTTTTTTTTTCAAAGTAGGGTCTTGCTGTAGCACAGGCTGACCTGGAATTCACTATGTAGTCTCAGGGTGGCCTGCAATTCAGGGCAATCCTCCTACTTCTGCTTCCCTCGTGAGTACTGGTATTTAAGCGTGGTGTTGCTACCACACCATGCATTATGAGTTTTAATTTATTTGTTAAAAATTTCCAAGGCTAAAGCCAGGTGTTGTGGCACATGCCTTTAATCTCAGCACTCAGGAAGCAGAGGTAGGAGGATTGCAGAGTTTGAGGCTACCCTGAGGCTACATAGTAAATTCCAGATCAGCCTGGGCTAGACACTACCTTGAAACAGCAAAAACAAAAATAAAAACTTATAATGATCTATTTCAAACTTCAGAATAGTGGGATAAAACATATGAGCCACCACACTGTTTTGTTTTTTTTTAAAAAACAGGGTGTAATGTAACTGGCCTTGAACTCCTAATCTTCCTGTATTCACACATCCCAGTGCTGGCATTACCTAGGTAGGCCACCACACCTGGCCATAATTCCTCCTCGTTTTTATTTATTTATTTTTTTGGTTTTTGAGGTAGGGTCTCACTCTAGCCCAGGCTAACCTGGAATTCACTATGTAGTCTCAGGCTGGCCTAGAATTCAGTGATCATCCTAGTAGCTCTGCTTCCCTCCTGAGTACTGGTGGTGTTGTCACAACAGACATTGCCAGCACGCCCAGCTTCCTAATTTCTTCTTTAATTTAAATCTAGTAAAAGGGTTCAAGGGTGTTTAGTAATAGAAAGAATACTTTGTATGTGTGCAAAACTTTGAATTTCAATCCCCAGAAAAGCATGGGAGGGGTGGGAGAAAACCTCTTGGGCTGGAAAGATTGCTCAACAGTTAAAATCCCTTGTTTGCAAAGCCTCCAGGTACAGGTTCAAATCCCCAGTACACAATAAAGGCAGATGCCCAAAATAGTGCATGTGTATGGACTTTGCTTATAGTGGCAAGAGGCCCTGGTGCACTCATATACTCTCTCTCTCTCTCTCTTGCAAATAGTCTATTAACACATATTCCTTGTTTTGTTTGGCTTGTGTGTGCACGCACATGTAATGTGATATATATATGGAATATACCCACTTATGTGCCCTTGTACTCACACACCTCCACAACATGAGCTGGCCTGCATCTGTATATGCTGTGGTCAAAGGAGGTTTCAGGTAATCTACCCCACTGCTCTGTGACACTGCCTTTTTTTTTTTTTTTTTTTGCTTTGTTTTGTTGTGTTGTACTTTTTGTCTGTCTTCTGTTTTGGTTAGCTATGGAAATTCCAGGGTCTTTATTCCCTTACAAAACTGGGTGCACATTTCCACACCCAGCTGTTTGATGTGGATTCTGGAGATTAGAATTCTTGACAGTCTTATAGTTATTATTTTATTTGAGGAAACCCAGACTGCCCTGTTTTTTTTAATGGGTGAGAGAGAGAATATTGGCACACCAAGGCCTCCTGATGCTGCAATCGAACTCCACACACATGTCCCCTTGTGTGTATGGGTGTCCCTGCACACTTGTGTCACTGTGTGACGGGCTTAGGTGGGACCGGAAGAGAAGAACATGACTCCCTTCACAGGCAGCATTTTAACTGCTAAGCCATCTCTCCTGCCCGATGGTCTTATTTTTACAAAAAGGAAAATGGGGCTGGAAAGATGGCTAACCATTAAGGTGTTGTTTACAAAGCCAAAGGACCCAGGTTCGATTGCCCTGGACCCATATAAAGCCAAAGGTGACACATGCATCTGGAGTTTGTTTTCAGTGGCTGGAGGCCCACTGAACCCATTATTCACTCACTTTCACACCCTCTCGCTCTCAAATAAGTAAATAAAAGTAAAACATTCTTTTTTAAAAAAGAAAAATGACAGTGGGGGATGAGAAAAGTGGTTCCTAGAATGTGTATTTTGGGTTCAGATGGGATACCTTCCAGAGTTATTGTTCAGGGAGGTACCTGATGCCCCAAAAACATTATAGGCTATTGCCAAGGCCTCATTTCCCACCAGAAATAAATGGTAAAAACCTACTGCTGAAGACCACATGCTTGGGCTGCAAGGTTAGAGAAATCAAGCTAGAGCTAAACTCCTACCTGTAGACCAGCTAACAGAAAGCTGGAAAGAGCCACACTGCATGTAGCCCTGTGGGAGATAGAAGTCATCAGCAGTGAAACCCTGCACACTGCAAGCCTTAAGTATGGCCAGTGCAATAGTGGCATATCTGTTATGGGGGAAATCAACCATTCTCTAACTGGACTGAAGGTCCACTTCACAAGAGGGAATAGATACCTGGTATTGAAAATCTAGTCAAAAGCATATGGCAAGAGAGGTCAGGAGCCCTAGGGGAATAATGCCTGACACTATCTGGCTAAATGCATATATTATCCTCACCAAACTGCCCTGAAAGCACTTCAATTAACTTTAACTTTCATACCTATGTATTAATGCTACTCTTGCTTTCGGGTAGAGATTCTTCTCTTTTCAGATGGCAGTGACCATTGAGATGATTCAAAAGGCTGCCACAGTGCTGCAAGTGACAAGACTGTTCAGCATTGAGACATCTCTATCAAACCTTCTAAGGCTCAAGGTTTATTGTAGAAGAGGTGGCAGAAAGCATCTAAGAGCTCAGGCTTAGATAGATGTCTTAGCAGTTAAGACCCTTGCCAGTGAAGACTAAGGACCTAAGTTCAACTCCTCAGAACCCAGGTAAACCAGATGCACATGGTTGTGCATGTGTCTGGACTTCATTTACAATGGCTAGTGGTCTTGGTGCGCCCATAAAAATAGGGGAAAAAAAATCTACAGGTGTAGGACTGCTTACAATGCAATCTTCCAGACACAAAATGGCCTGGATACACATGACCTCACAGTGCCTGGTACTACCTACACAAGAACCTCATAGTAGGAAGAAAAGATGACATCGCAGCCAAGTGTGGTGGCACAGGCCTTTAATCCCAGCGCCCGGGTGGCAGAAGTAGGACTTTATGAGTTTGAGGTTACCCTGAGACTCTACATAGTGAATTCCAGGTTAGCCTTGGCTAGAGTGAGACCCTACCTTGAAAAACCAAAAGATGACAAACTGAGAGAAGGGGATATGATGGAGGGTAGATATGTGAAGGAGTAACTGGGGAAAGAAATTATGATTTATTGCCTATAATTACAGGAGCTGTCAATATAAAAACATGAAAAAAATAAAATAAACAAAGCCAGGCATGGTGGCAAACACCTTTAATCCCAGCACTACAGAGGCAAGGATAGGAGGATCACCATGAGTTTGAGGCCACCCTGAGACTGCATAGTAAATTCCAGGTCAGCTTGGGCTAGGGTGAAATCCAATGTCAGAAAAACCTAAGAAATAAAAAAATTAAAAAAGGGCTAGAGAGATGGCTTAGTTAAGGTGCTTGTCTGCAAACCCTAAACAACCAGTTTGATTCTCCAGGTCCCACATAAGCCAGAAGCACAAAAGTGCACAAGGTTGCACATGTGCAGAAGGTGGTACACACATCTGGAGTCTGTATCAGTGGCTGTAGGTCCTGGTGCACCAATTCTCTCATTAAAAAAAAAAAAAAAAAAAACTTGGACTGGAGAAATGTTTAGAGGTTAACACACTTGCCTGTAAAGTCAATGGACCCAGGTTCAACTCCCCAGAACCCACACAAACCAGAAGCACATGGTTTCACTTGCATCTGGAATTCATTTGTAGTGGTAGGAGGTCTGTTACACCAGTTCTCTCTATCTGCCCCCTTACTCTTTCTCTCCCTCAAATAAATAAATATTAGGAAAAAAATAAGGGGGCTGGAGAGATGGCTTAGTGGTTAAGGTACTTGCCTGTGAAGCCTAAGGAGCCATGTTCAACTCTTCAGATCACACATAAGAGAGACATACAAAGTTGCACATGTGCCCAAGGTAGCATACTCATCTAGAGTTTGATAACAGTGGCTGGAGGCCCTGGAACATAAATTTTCTCATTCTCTCTCTCTCATAAAAAAAAAAAAAGACCATCTGTTGGGCTTGCAAAAAAATAAGTAATTAAATAGTAGCTGGAGAGATGGCTTAGCATTTAAGGTATATCCCTGCAAAGCCAAAGGACCCAGGTTCAATTCCCAAAGATATACATAAGCCAGATGCACAAGGTGGCAAATGCATCTGGAGTTCATTTGCAGCAGATGGAGGCTGTGGCACACCCATTCTCTACCCCCTCTCTACCTCTCTCTTTCTCAAATAAAAAAACAAACAAAAAGAAAAAACAGTGACCTTGTGTTCAATTCCCAGGACAGTGCAGAAAAAGGAGGGGAGCTGGAGAGATGTCTCAGGGGTTAATGTACTTGCCTGCAAAGCCTAAGGACCAGAGTTCAATTCTCCAGTACCCACATAAAGCCAGATGTACAAAGTGGTGCATGCATCTGGAGCTCTTTTGCAATGGCTAGAGGCCCTGGCATGCACATTCTCTGTCTCAAATAAATAAACTTTTCTAAGAAAAGTGTACTTCAAGACTTCAAGCAATATGCTCAAGACGACATACCAAAGAGCCCATAGTGGAGCTGGAAAGATGGCTCAGTTGCTAACAAGCTTGCTGTGCAAGCCTCAGGACCTGAGTTTGATTCTCAGCACTCCATAAACAACAAGCATGCTGGTGGGTGCCTATAACCACACTGAGAAGGCAAACAAAAGTAGCTCCCTGGGGCTTGTTACCTAGACTAGTGAAATCAATAAACTGAGTTCAGTAACAGATTCTGTCTCACAAAATAAGATGGAGAACAACTGAAGAGAGCCACCTGATATTGACCTCTGGCCTCCACATGCAGGCACATACAAGTGTACCTGTACAGATGTGCACACACATGCATAAATACACATAAATGCTCACCACACACCTAAACATGCAAAAAAAAAAAAAAAAAAGAGAGAGAGAAAGCCCATACTCTGAATCTATAACAAGAGTAAGAGACATAAAATACACTTATGACATAAGGTTAAAGGACCATTCCCAAGAATCACCATGGGACATCCCAATACGTACATGTTTAGCCTGCTCTGCAATTTCTGCATGGCTCTTCTCCCACCTTGGGCCCTTGTTAAGCAGGTCAGCTGCCTGGAGTAGGCTGAGTCCCTCCAGGGGAACTGTGGTACCATCTGGAGGGCCAGGAGGTCCATCCAGTGAGGAATCTTGAGCTATGTGCTGAGGGGAGATACCACCTGCCCCACTAGAGGCTGGGGAACTAGATGAGGCAGGGGACACAGGATTGCTGCCTGTCATGCCGTCCGACACCATCTAGAAAAGTGAAAAATGGTACAGAAAATGAAGGCTATAAGCACTTTGCTAAGTGTTTTAAGTATGTTATTTTATGCTTCATTTATACAATGAAAAACTATGGAGTAAGTTACTTTCATTTCTATACACACAAATACTTTAACTGAAATTTTTTTGTTTCATTCTAAGATGAGATCTCATTACATGGCCCTGACTAGCCTGCAATCTACCTACTTCATACACCCAAGAGTGTGTGCCACCATACCTGGCTTGAAAATGAAATTTTTAAAAAGCCAGGTATGGTGGCACATGCCTTTAATCCCAGCAATGGGAGGCAGAGGTAGGAGGATTGCCATGAGCTCAAGGCCACCCTGAGACTACATAGTTAATTCCAGGTCAGCCTGGGCCAGATTGGGACCCTACCTTGAAAAAACAAAAAAAAAAAACAGCTTTGGGAGTTTGGGAATCAGGAATGTTGGCTCCCAGCTTTAATCTCAGCACTCCCAGCAAAACCTAATATTAACAACAACAACAACAACAAAGCCTACTGAATAAACCTAGATACATGCAGTTCAAAAGACAGGCTTGCGGATGTGTTGGCTCATGCCTTTAATCCCAGCACTAGGGAGGCAGAGATAGGAGGATCACCATGAGTTCCAGACCACACAGTAAATTCCACGTCAGCCTGGGCTTGAGCGAGACCTTACAAAGAGTCAGGCTTTCCCCCCACAAACTTCACTTTCTCAGTATGAGAAAAGAAATTCAATATTGTGCTGATAAATAGAGTATAAGTGTCCAACAGGCTTACATGGTATAATCCAGTCTATCTAGACACTAATGATTGTCCAGACGTAGTTACTCAGGTAGCTAAAAGCTACAAACCATTGCTGTCTAAAAGCCATCAATCCACAGAGCTGAAGCAGAGGAATTCTCCCCACTTTCAAACCTGTGTCTGTAGGACTGGGAGCTGAGGATGAGCAGGGGAGGGACTGCTCTGCATGGTCCCACTCCCAGGCTCCTTGCTGGATGCCTGAAGAATAATTGAGTTGTTATCACCGCTGCTGCAGGCCGAGGGGCTGGCGTCCGGCTGCAGGGCATGCTGCGAGCTGGCCTCATTCTGGGCCACCAGCCACCGGGACCCGCCTTCCAGGGCCCGGGGCCCACCAGGGCGTCCCAGCCTCTGCTCAGGTCCACCAGCCTCTGGAGCACCTAGTTCAGTAAAAAGGATACAAATAAAATTAAATAGTAAGAAAAGGACTTTTTATTCTGAGACAGGGTCTCACTAACCCCATCTAGCTGTGAACTCACAATTCTCTTGCTTTAGTCTCCCAAATGCTGAAATTAATAACTTTTCAGAGCAGAGGATGCATCATGGTTGGCAGTATGTATGCCTAACATGCATGAAGCCCCGAGTTCAATTCCCAGCACAACCTGCTCAAATACTTGAAAATATTCATTTGAAACAGAGAGAGAAGGTGTGCCAGGGACTCCTGCCACAGCAAAAGAATTCCAGACACATGTGTCAAGTTGTAAAATGTGGGTACTGGGGAATCAAATACAGGACATCAGGCTTTATAAGCAAGCTCCTTTATATGCTGAGCCATCACTCCAGCCCATGTGTCAAATATTATTAAGTACTTGCTTACCCAGGAGAAGTGGTGTACATTCCTGTAGCCATAGCTACTTAGGCAGCCGAGGAAAAGAGGAACACTTGAGCCCTGGTGTTCAAGACTAACCTGGGCAACGTACTGAGACCCCATTAAGAAAGGCTGGAGAGATGGCTTAGTAGTTAAGGCACTTTCCTGTGAAGCCTGAAAACCCAGGTTTGACTCCCTAGTACTCACATAAAACCATATGCAAAGGTGACACATCCATCTGGAGTGAGTTTGTAGTGGCTGGAGGCCCTGGTACACTTATTCTGTCCCCCCTCCCCCATCTCCAGTAAACAAATAATTTTTTTAAATGTCTGGAGAGATGGCTTAACAGTTAAAGCACTTGCCTTTTTCAGGTCCAAAGGACCCAGGTTCGATTCCCCAAGACCCACATAAACCAGATGCACAAGTTGGCTCATTGCATGTCTGGAGTTTGTTTGCAGTGGCTAGACACCTCTCTCTCTTTTTTTTCTCTAATAAGTAAAATGAAAATCCCTTAAAAAAAAAAAAAAAACTCATATACAACTCAAGTTTCCCAGAACAAAATTTCACAAGTATTAACCTATTACTTCTCTCACCTCCCATCAGTATAAATATTAATTGAAGTCAGGTGAGTTCAAAGCCACCCTGAGATTACATGAATCTCAGGTTAGCCTGAACTATAGTGAAACCCTACCCCGAAAAACAAAAAGAATTAAAAAAAAAAAAAAACAGTATGAGCTCACCTGTGTGAGCTGAGACCACACCCCCTGGGAAAGTCTGCACTTCCACGGTGCTGCCGTAATGATGGGAATCACACCTAAAATTGAAAAGAAAAAGGGTAGTGAGGAACCCATTCACATTTGCCAATATGCATGCAAGCTTGTTTGTGCCAGCATTCTGAGACTTTTAAATATACCCAATATACAGTAACAGAAAAAAACTCATGCTTAAGATGAGGGATGTAGCTCAATGATAGAGCACTTATCTAGCATGTGTGAGACCACAATTTGCTCACTAGAAAGGCCAATCTTTGTAAAAAGGTAAAAGTAAGTAAGTTTTGTGAAAAGAGAATTCCACAGGACTAGAAAATTCTGGTTGGGGTAAGAACAGAAGAACTGAACAGAAAGTTCTAAAAGCTTAAGTGTAAAGCTAGGTGTGGCTCATGCCTATAATCCCAGCTGAAAGGCTGAGGTAGGACTGCTTTAATTGAAGGCCAAGATGAGCTAGAGTGAGTTCAATGTCAGCCGAAGTTAAGGTAAAACCGTGCCTCAAAAACAAGACACCGGCACACACCTTTAGTCCAAAGCACTAGGGAAGCTGAGGTAGGGAGACTGCTGTTGAGTTCAAGGCCAGCCTGAGACTACAACTGAAATCCAAGTCAGCATGGGCTACAGTGATACCCTAACTTGAAAGAAAAAAAAGATGCTGGATGCCTGGCCAGAAGGGTTTGTCTTTCCAGTGAAATTTTCAAGGAGTACGAGTGGAACTCCCAAGAATAAGCAAGCATACTGGTGGCAAAAGAATCTACTAAGGATTCAGGGAAGCCCTCTTTGAAACCTGTGCCTGGCAGGCACCCAAGAAATACGAATAGCTATTAAAAGGTAGGTAAAAATGAGAGAGGGTATATAGAGAAAAAAACATGCGCCGGAAACAGGCAGGGTTAATCCACAGAAGGACCGGAAGTGTTTTACCAGTGTTTAAGGAAACTCCTTAACCAAGGTGCCGCCTAGATCCACTAGCCCTCCACGACATTCTCAGGACCAGAGGAAACCAAAACCCAAGAGGTTTGAACTCTTGACCCAGCCTTTATTACACTCTCCCAGCTGACTGACCCAGGATGACCCCTGACCTCTACCCAAGTTTTCACCAGCCATGTATAGCCCCGCCCCCTCCAGGACTCCCACCCCACCCAACGTGCGCGCCAGACTGGGGGAGGGGCTCGCGCGTGCGCGGCTGGAGGCGAGTGAGCCGGCTGCGCGCTTGGCCCGGGGGCTCCCGCCAGAACCCAAACCCACGCACACAAGGGTCACGGGAGTTCTCAGTCCCGCATGCACACCCGTCAGCGAACCCCCACATCACCAGACCGCAAAAGGCTCAAAGGAAGGGAGGGTTCGTGCCGCCAAGTCCTGGGTCCCTGATTGGTTTATGGTGGACAAGCACCACGATTACTCGTCCCACGCCCCCCTTCCTCTTCCCGCGCGCCCATGAGGGGAGACGAGGGTTGGTGGGCGGGCAGGAGCGCACCTGGGTCCGTCCTCAGGGTTCGCTCGCTCAGGCACGCATGCACGGAAGGGCAGCAATGGGGAGAGTAGACGTGCGAGGAGCTGATGCCGGCCAGCCGGCCGGCTTGACCCCCCTCAATCAGTCTCTATGGGCGCGCTCAGACAGCCTTGCTCACCAGCCCCAGGGCCCCGGCGAAGGTGCGCGCGCAGCACCCCGGGAAGGTGGGAGGGAGGCGGTAGTGAAGGGATGCGCGCGCAGTCACTCCGGGGAGGGAAAACTATGGAGCGTCCGCCATTTTGTCTCCCTCTCCTTACCTGCGTCCTCGGGGGCGTGCACACCACCCCCCCTCCCGCCAAGGAGGGGGGAGGGCCTCCTCTGAACCGCCGCCTTCTAGGCCTTTAAGTGCCCCTGGGGAACCGCGACTACTGCAACCGCCGTGCCTCAACTGTCTCCTCTCACTTCACGGAGGAATGAGGACAATGGGTTGGAAGAAAAGGAAACGCTATTCCCAGAGACCCGCCGCAGCCGCTCCCGAGGCCTCACCAAAATGGCCGCCACCGTCTCGGCCGCCACCACCACCACAACCACACAGGCTCACTATCGCTACCGCCGGCGCGGCCCGTCTTCTCGCGAGAGACACTAACTGGAGGTTGGAGGGGCGGGTCGGCCCGCGTGCTAGCGTAGGGCGCTGTCCGGATCGCAAAGCAGTTTGGGAGATGTAGTGTACTCGTACCTCTGTACTGGCCCCTCATGCATCAGAGCGTCTAAAACCAACGAAACTGCAGCCGGTTTGCAGTTGCTCTCTGGGACAATCGTTTTGTGGGGTTTTGTTTGGTGAGGTTTTGTTTGTTTTTGCAGATCACGCAGTGAAATGAAGCAAATTAGCAATGATACCTGGGCCTACTGTTTCCCATGCCCACTTTTTTTAGTGCTGTCTTTTTCTAAGACTGGTTTCCCAGTAGTTCAATCACCTATTTGCTTTCAAACTTTTTTTTTTTTTTTTGAGACAGGGCCCCATTTAGCTCAGACTGGCCTCAAACTCATTATGTAGCACAACATGACCTTGAATTCCTGGATCTTCCTACCTTCATTTCCTAAGTGCTCGCATTACAGATTTGAACCTCCATGCCCAGTGATTTGCAGACTTTTAATGTCCAGAACCCCTTTGAGAGACAGGCGTGATGGCTCAGCCTATAATCCCAGAATTTGAGAGGTTGACATAGTAGGCTTGAATTGCCTTCAGTTCAAGACCAGCCTGAGGTACAGAATAAATTCTGGGTTGGCCTGGACTAGAGTAAAAACCTTCCTGGAAAAGAAAAAAAAAAAAATTCCCTTTAAGGATCTGATACCGTCACACCAAATTGAACAGCCTTCAGTCAGGAGAGATGGCTTAGGAGTTGCAGTTAAGGCACTTGCCTGTGAAGCTTAAGGACCCAGGTTTGATTCCCCAGTACCCATGTAAGCCAAATGCCCAAGGTGGCATAGCATAACGGGTCTAGAATACCTTTGCAATGGCTAGAGACCCTGTGTGCCCATTCTCTACCCCCTGAAATAAATAAAATAAAATGCTTTTTAAAAAATAATAGCTGGCAGGGTGTGGTGGTTTGATTCAGGTGTCCCCCATAAACTTAGGTGTTTTGAATGCTAGGTTCCCAGCTGATGGATATTTGGGAATTAATGCCTCCTGCAGGGAGTGTATTGTTGGGGGCGGGCTTATGGGCTTTATAGCCAGTTTCCCCTTGCCAGTGTTTGGCACACCCTCCTGTTGCTGTGGTCCATCTTATGTTGCCCAGGGGGTGATGTTCACCCTCTGCTCATGCCATCGTTTTCCCCTGTCATCGTGAAGCTTCCCCTCGAGCCTGTAAGCCAAAATAAACCTCTTTTTCCCAGAAGCTACTCTTGGTTGGGTGATTTCTACTAGCAATGCGAACCGGACTGCAACAGTAAAGTGGTACCAGGAGTGGGGTTGCTGCTAGACACCTGACTGTGTGGCTTTGGCCTTTTGGAGCTTGTTTTCAAGAGGAATGTGGAAGGAGTTGAAACCTTGACCTAAGAGATGCCTTGCAGTGCTGTAAGTACAGCTTGATGGACTGTTCTGGTCTGAGCTGCAAGACCTGAATGCAGTAAGAACTATGGACTGTGAGGTTTGGCTTATGAGGGTGAGAAAGAGCTTTTGCCTGGACTGGGCTAGCAGTTTGTGTGAGAAGCTTGCTCTTGTGCCCATGTCCTGAGAAGTTGTGCAGGGTTGCGTTGCGTAGAAATGAACTGGTGTGTGCAGAGGGATATGGCACAGAAAAAAAAAAATCTGTGGGTGAACTGCTGCACGTCCAGCTGCAACTGAGAGATTACAACCTTTGAGACTGGGCCAGCTGATTTGTGCTGGGGCAATGGAAAGAATGTCAACTCTTTTGAAGGGGCCAGAGTGCTCAAGGAGTGTCCTGTTCTTCAAAGTCTGCTTTATTCCCCCCTGGATTAACAAATTGGCACCCTACCTGGTATTGTGGAGTATAAGAAATGTGGAAAGAGGGTCATTGAGTTTGCAACACGGTCTTGTGTTTTGGAAATGGCCATGGGCAGTATGAAGCGGGTTTGCTGGTTGCCTGCATAGAGACCCCATGGGGCCATGAGGATGAACCGTGGCTTGCAGTGGAGACCCAGTGGAGATGCCGGGACCATGAGATGGCTGCCAAGGAGCTGCCGGCCCCGATGAAGTTTCCCAGGACTGTGAGTAGCCTAGCTGGAGGGGTGGAATTGGAATGCCAGAGACTTGTTGCTGGTTAGAATGATCGGACTTGAAGATTTGTCACTGGTTTGAGTTGTTGGACTTGAAGCTACAGAGTTTGATGTTTGCCCTGGTCGTTTTAATACTTGTATTGGTTGAATGTTTCTTTGCTATGCCCAATGCCATCTATTGCAGTGTGAATATTTATTCTGTGCCATTCTGGGTTTTTTGAGGTTATATTTTGGTATTATGGCTCAGTTAAAAGATCTTGAACTATGGGGATATATGAACATCATTGAGATTGATAAAAACTATGGGGACTTTTAAAGTGAAACTGAAGGCATTGTATTTTACATCATGTATGATTATCAGTTTATGGGGGCCAGGGGCGGAATGTGGTGGTTTGATTCAGGTGTCCCCCATAAACTTAGGTGTTTTGAATGCTAGGTTCCCAGCTGATGGATATTTGGGAATTAATGCCTCCTGCAGGGAGTGTATTGTTGGGGGCGGGCTTATGGGCTTTATAGCCAGTTTCCCCTTGCCAGTGTTTGGCACACCCTCCTGTTGCTGTGTTCCATCTTATGTTGGCCAGGGGGTGATGTCCACCCTCTGCTCATGCCATCATTTTCCCCTGTCATCGTGAAGCTTCCCCTCGAGCCTGTAAGCCAAAATAAACCTCTTTTTCCCAGAAGCTACTCTTGGTTGGGTGATTTCTACCAGCAATGTGAACCGGACTGCAACACAGGGGAAGAGATTGAGAAAAGGAAAGGTGGAGGGAGGGCTAATCAAAATCTTAAGAGGATGCAAATAAGTCATATGGAATCCTCTGGTTTCAGACAATGGAACACTCAGGAGCCATAGATCATTGTTAGAAAATTTTCAGTGCCAGGGATGGGATACCTCCAGTAAGTTGTTAGCCAGGGAGGTCCCTGATGCCCCCAAAACATTATAGGCCATTGCTGAGGCCCTTGGTTTCCCACCAGGAATAGATGGTAAGACCCTATTGTGGAAGACTCTACATACTTGGGCTGCAAGGCCAATGAGAAATTTTGCTAGACTGAGCTGATAACCTCCTCCATGAAGACCAGCTGACAGAAAGCTGGAAAAAGCCATTCTACATGTAGTTCCATGGGAGAAAGAGATACCACCAGTGAAGATACTCAACAGTGGACACTGCAAGCCTTATAATTGACCAGCCAGGCCAAATGAGACAATGGGTGCAATAGTGGCAGGTGACAGCATGGTGGAAACCAACTGCCCTCCAATTGGACTGGAGGCCCACTCCATGAGGGGGAACACATCCCTGATACTGAAAACTTAAACGAGGGGTAGTCATGAGCCCTAGGGATGTAACATGTGCTGATGTCTGGAAAAATGTATATAATGCTTATCAAACCGCCCAGTTAGCACTTCTCTTAATATTTATACTCTTATATTAATGCTACTCTCACTTTGGGTAGAGAATCTTCTCTTTTCAGATGACAGTGACCTTGGGATGACTCAAAAGGTATCATAGTGCCAGAAAGAAGTGACTGGAGTACTGAATAACATCTCGATCACACCTTCCAAGGCTCAGGGTCTAATGCAGAAGAGGTGGCGGAAAGAATGTAAAAGCCAAAGGAAGGGTAGGACTCCTTACAATGTGCTCCCTCCAGACATAAAATGGCCTGGATATCCATGACCTCATAGTGCCTGACACTACCTACACAAGACCATCATAAGAGGAGGAAAAGATCATGACATCAAAATAAAAGAGAGACTGATTGAGATGGGGAGGGGATATGATGGAGAATGGAATTTCAAAGGGGACAGTGTGGGGGGGGGAATTACCATGGCATATTTTTTATAATCATGGAAAATGTTAATAAAAATTGAGAAAAAATAAAAAAGAGTTAAAAAAATAATAATAGCTGGCTTCAATTTAGGCTTTTTTTTCTGTTTGGTTTTTGGTGGTAGGGTCTCTTTCTAGCACAAGCTGACCTGGAATTCACTATGTAGTCTCAGATGGCCTTGAACTCACAGCGATCCAACTACTGCCTACTGAGTGCTGGGATTAAAGCTCTGCACCACCACACCCATCTAATGTTAGGCTATTTTGTGCATTATCTTTTTTAAAAAGTATTTTTATTTAGGAGTTTCAGACAGAACAGTGGGGGAAGGGAGGGCATTACCATGGGATATTGTTTACAATCATGGGAGTTGTTAATAAAAAATAAGTAAATTTTGGGCTGGAGACATGGCTTAGCGGTTAACCGCTTGCCTGTGAAGCCTAAGGATCCTGGTTCAAGGCTCGCTTCTCCAAAACCCACGTTAGCCAGATGCACAAGGGAGCGCATGTGTCTGGAGTTCATATGCAGTGGCTGGAGGCCCTGGCGCGCCCATTCTCTTTCTCTCTCTCTCTCTCTGCCTCTTTCTGTCTATTGCTCTCAAATAAATAAATAAAAATAAACAAAATATTTAAAAATAAATAAATAAATTTTTAAAAATATTTTATTTATTGGAGAGAAAGAGACAGATACAGAGAGAGAAAATGGGATTCTGGGGACTTGAACCTGGGTTCGTAGGCTTCACATGCAAAGACCTTAACAACTAAGCTTTCTTTACAGCTCCATTATCTCTTTAAAAAAGTTTTTTTGGCTGGGCATGGTGGCGCACTCAGCACTTGGGAGGCAGAGGTAGGAGGATCACCATGGGTTTGAGGCCACCCTAAGGCTACATAGTGCATTCCAGGTCAGCCTGAGCTAGAATGAGACCCTACCTCAAGGAAAAAAAAAGTTTTTTTTGAAGTAGAGTCTTGCTGTCCAGTCCAGGCTGACCTAGAATTCACTGTGTAATCTCAGGGTAGCCTCAAACTCACAGCAATCCTCCTACCTCTGCCTTGTAAGTGCTAGGATTGGGCTGGAGAGATTGCTTAGTGGTTAAGGCACTTGCCTGCAAAGCCTAAGGACCTATGTTTGACTCCAGATCCCACATAAGCCAGATACCCGAAGATGAGGCAAGTGCAAGGTCACACATGACCAGTGTGTGGCGCATCTGGAGTTCCATTACAGTGGCTGAGGCCCTGGTGCCCCAGTTATCTCTCTGTCTAAAAAGAAAAAACTGTCCTGGGATTAAAGGCATGCATCACCATGCCTGGCCTAAAATATTTTTTGCATATTTTATTTATGCTGAGCATGGTGGCATATGCCTTTAATCCCAGCACTCAGGAGACAGAGATAGAATCACTGTGAGTTTGAGGCTACCCTGAGACTAATTCCCTAACCCTTTTTATTTGCAATCAGAGAGAAAGTTTTGGTGTGTGTCAGGACCTTTAGCCACTGCAAATGAACTCCAGATGCATCTGCCACCTTATCTGGCTTTCATGAATACTGGAGAACTGAACTGGCGGAATCAAGACTGAATCATTAGGATTTGAAGGCAACTGCTTTAACTGCTGAGCCATCTCTCTCCAGCACCCCCACCCATTATCTCTTTTAATCCTAACAGTGTTCTAAATAGGTCTCTATTTTACAAATGAGGCTCCAGATTAACCCAAAAGCCAATATTCATAGCCAAAGAAAAACATACTTGCTAAAACACTCAAGCGAGAAATTGCAGAAGACACTAGAAAGTGGAGAAACATTCCTTGTTCCTGGATTGGAAGAATCAAAATTGTGAAAATGGCAATCTTACCAAAAGCAATCTACACATTTAATGCAATCCCTATCAAAATTACAAAGGCATTCTTCATGGAAATAGAAAAAATAATCCAAAAATTCATTTGGAATCACAAAAAACCTAGAATATCTAAAATAATACTGAGCAACAAAAATAAGGCTGGTGGTATCACCATACCTGATTTTAACATATACTACATAGTCATAGTAACAAAAACAGCATGGTACTGGCACAAAAACAGACATGTAGATCAGTGGAACAGAATAGGGGACCCAGATGTAAGTCCAGGTAGCTATAGCCACCTGATATTCAATAAAAATGCCAAAAATACTCATTGGAGAAAAGACAGCCTCTTCAGCAAATGGTGTTGGGAAAACTGGATATATATCTGTAGAAGGATGAAAATAGATTCTTCTCTCTCGCCATGCACAAGAATTAAGTCCAAATGGATGAAAGACCTTAACATCAGACCTGAAACTCTGAAACTGCTAGAGGAAAAAGTAGGGGAAACCCTTCAACATATTGGTCTTGGCAAAGACTTTCTGAATACAACCCCAATTGCTCAGGCAATAAAAACACAGATTAATCACTGGGACCTCATGAAATTACAAAGATTTTGCACTGCAAAGGACACAGTGAAAAGAACAAAGAGGCAACCTACAGAATGGGGAAAAAAATCTTCGCCAGCTATATATCTAATAGAGGATTAATATCTAGGATATAGAAAGAACTTAAAAAGTTAAATAATAAGGAATCAAACAAGCCAATCAAATAATGGGCTATGGAGCTAAATAAAGCATTCTCAAAGGAAGAAATATGAATGGCATATAAGCATCTAAAAAAGTATTCTACATCACTAGTCATCATGGAAATGCAGATTAAAAGTACATTGAGATTCCATCTCACTCCTGTCAGATTGGCCACCATCATGAAAACAAATGATCATGAATGTTGGCGGGGATGTGGAAAAAGAGGAACCTTTCTACACTGCTGGTGGGAATGCAATCTGGTCCAGCCATTGTGGAAATCAGTGTGGAGGTTCCTAAGACAGCTAAAGATTGATCTACTATATGACCCAGCTATAGCACTCCTAGGCATATATCCTAAGGACTCATCTCATTTCCTTAGAAGTACGTGCGCAACCTGTTTATTTCTGCTCCATTTATAATAGCTGGGAAATGGAACCAGCCTAGATGTCCCTCAACAGATGAGTGGATAATGAAGATGTGACACAGTTATACAATGGAGTTCTACTCAGCAGTAAAGAAAAATGAAGTTATGAAATTTGCAGAAAAATGGATGGACCTGGAAAGGATTATACTAAGTGAGGTAACCCAGGCCCAGAAAGCCAAGCGCCACATGTTCTCCCTCATATGTGGATCCTAGCTACAGATGATTGGGCTTCTGTGTAAGAAGGAAAATACTTAGTAGCAGAGGCCAGTAAGTTAAAAAGGAGACATAAAGGGAAGAGAAAGGAAGGGAGGAGGGTACTTAATAGGTTGGTATTGTATATATGTAAGTACAATGATTGAGATGGGGAGGTAATATGATGGAGAATGGAATTTCAAAGGGGAAAGTTGGAGGGGGGTATTACCATGGGATATTTTTTTATAATCATGGAAAATGTTAATAAAAATTGTGAAAAGAAAAAAAAAAAAAACATACTTGCACTCCAAAAATTTTAGTTGGTAAACACTCCCCCTAGGGGACAAAGTTAAGGAGCTCTGAAAAGCTCTTACAAGGCTAGGGAGAATGCTTAGTGGTTAGAAGTGCCTTCTTGTAAAGCCTGACAGCCTGGGTTTGATTCCCCAGTACCCATGTGAAGCCAGATGCTAGAGTTTGTTTGCCCTGGCAAGAATTCCTGGCATACCCATTCTCTCTTTCTCCCTCCTCTTTGCTTGCAAATAAGTAAATAAAATATTTTTTAAAAAAGAAAGTTCAGGCCTGGGGGGATTGCTTAATGGTTAAGGTGCTTGCCAGCAAAGCCAAAGGACCCAGGCTAGATTCCGCAATGCCCTCGTAAGCCAGATATACAAGGTGGCGCATGCATCTGGAGTTCATTTGCACAGCTGGAGGCCCTGGCCCACCCATTCCCTTTCTCTCTCTCTGTGCCAAATAAATGAATAAATAAAAATAATTAAAAAAAAAAAAAGAAAGAGAAAGCTGGGCATGGTGGTGCATGCCTTTAATCTCAGCACTTGGGAGGCAGAGGTAGGAGGATCTCCATGAGTTCAAGGCCACCTTGAGACTACATAGTGAATTCTGGGTCAGCCTGGGCTACAGCAAGACCTTACAAGACCTTACCTTAAAAAGGGGGGGAGAAAGAAAAAGAGGGAAGGCTGGAGAGATGGCTTAGTGGCTAAGGAAGGCACTTGCTTGCCTGTGAAGTCAAAGGACCCAAAGGGACACATGCATTTGGAGTACATTTGCAGTGGCTGGAGGTCCTGGCTCACCCATTCTCCCTCTGTCTCCTCTATCATCTGTCTCTGCTTGCAAATAAGATAAATAAAAATTAAAAATAAAAATTCTTAGCCAGGTGTGGTGGCACACACTTTTAATCCCAGCACTAGGGAGGCAGAAGTAGAAGGATTGCCATGGGTTCAAGGCCACCCTGAGACTACATAGTGAATTCCAGATCTGCCTGTGTTAGAGTGACACCCTACCTCAAAATAAATAAATAAATAAATATATTTTTTTATAAGCCAGGTGTGGTAGGCACATCTATGAACTTAGCACTTGGGAAGATGAGGAGGGTTGCTATGAATACGAGGCCAACCTGGTCTTCAAGCAAGACCATATCTTGAATATTTTTTTAATTTTTTTGTTTATTATTTATTTATTTGAGAGTGATAGAGAAAGTGGGAGAGAGAGAGAGAGAATGGGCATGTCAGGGCTTCCAGCCACTGCAAACGAACTCCAGATGCATGTGCCCCCTTGTGCATCTGGCTAACGTGGGTCCTGGGGAATCAAGCCTCAAACTGGAGTCCTTAGGCTTCACAGGCAAGTGCTTAACTGCTAAGCCATTTCTCCAGCCCCATATCTTGAATTTTAATATGAGCCATTCATGGTGACTCACCCTGTAAATCTCACACGAGGGGCTTAGATTGGAGGATCGCTATGAATTCTATACCAGCCTGAGCCACACAGTGAGTTCCAAATCAACCTGGGTTAGAGTAAGACCCTGCCTCAATTAAAAAAAATGAGGGGGGGGCTGGAGAGATAGTTCAGTGGTTAAGGCACTTGCCTGTGAAGCTTAAGCATCCATGTTCCACTCTCCAGGTACCACATGAGCCCGCTGCACAAGGTAACACAAACGCACAAGGTCGCACATGCACACAAAGTGGCATATGCATCCTGAAGGCCTTCGCATGCCAATTCTCTCTATCTCTCACTCATTTGCTTGCTCACTCATTAAAAAAAAAAAAAAAAAACAGGCCTGGAGAGATGGCTTAGTGGTTAAGGCATTTGTCTGCAAAGCCAGAGGACCTCAGTTTGATTCCCCAGGACCCATATAAGCAAGATGCACAAGGGGGTGCATGCATCTGGAATTCATTCACAGTGGGCTCTAATACCAGCACTTGAGAAGCAGAGATAGGAGGATCACTGTGAGTTCAAGGCCACCCTGAGACTACCAAGTGAATTCCAGGTGGTCAGCCTAGGCTTGAGCAAAACCCTACCTTGAAAAAAAAAAAAAAAAAAAAGCGAGATAGGGGTTGGTGAGATGGTTTAGTGGTTAAGGCATTTGCCAGGTTCAATTCCTCAGACCCACATAAGCCAGATGCACAAGGGGGCACATGTATCTGGAGTTTATTTGCAGTGGCTGGAGGCCCTGGTGCACCCATTCTCCACCCTCCCACCACTGTCCCTTTCTTTCTCTCCCTCCCTCTCTCTCTCTCACTGCCTTTTTTTTCTCTCAAATAATAAAATATTTTTAAATGCCCTTTTTTCAAATATTTTATTTTTATTTATTTATTAGGGAAAGGGATAATGGAGCAGCCCTAAAAAAAAAAAAGTTTTTAAGTGGTTGGGAGATGGCTCAGTGGGTAAAGTGGTTGCCATACAACCATGAAGATCTGAGTTTTGCCCAGCATTGGGTACAAGCCTGTAATTCCAGTAGTCGGGAGGCAGAGGACGGGGGATGACTGTAAGTTCAAGGCCAGCCTGAGACTACATAGTGAATTTCAGATCAGCCTAAAGTGAGACCTACCTCAAAAAACAAAAATAAACAAACAAAAGATCTGAGTTTGGATCCCCAGCACCCATATAAAATATCAAGTTAATCAGTGATCTTTAAATTCAGTGCCAAGAGACATTTTTTAGGTCACCCTGAGACCACATAGTGAATTCCAGGTCAGCCTGAGCTACGGTGACACCCTGCCTCAGAAAACTGAAAAAAAAAAAAAACCACCCCTAACAAAAAAGCAGGGTATGATGGTGCATGCCTTTAATCCCAGCCCTTGGAAGGCAAAGGTAGGAGGATCACAGTGAATTCGAGGCCATCCTGAGAATACACAGTGAATTCCAGGTCAGCCTGAGCTAGAGTGAGACCCTGCCTCAAAAAAAAAAGAAAGAAAGAAAGAAAGAAAGAAAGAAAGAAAGAAAGAAAGAAAGAAAGAAAAGAAAAACTTTTTTTTTTTATTGACAACTTCCAAAATTACAGACAATAAATCATGCTGATTCCCTCCCCTCCCCCGCCTTCCCCTTCACAAATCTACTTTCCATCATTATGTCCCTCCCTCTCTCCATTTTTTTTTTTTGTGGGGGGGGCTTTCAAGGTAGGGTTTCACTCTAGCTCAGGCTGACCTGGAATTCACTATGTAGTCTCAGGGTGACCAAGAACTCATGGCTACCCTCCTACCTCTGCCTCCTGAATCCTGGGATTAAAGGTATATACCACCACACCCGGCCTCTCTTTTATTTCTATTTTTTATTTTTATTTATTTACTTTTAAAATATATTTTATTTATTTATTTATTTGAGAAAGAGGGAGGGAGAGAGAAAGAGAGAATTGGTGCATCAGGACCTCCAGCCACTGCAAACGAACTCCAGATACATGTACTCCCTTGTGCATCTGGCTTACAGATCCTGGAGAATTGAACTGGGATCTTTTGGCTTTGCAGGCAAACACCTTAACCACTAAGCCATCTCTCCATCCACCTTATTTCTTATTAAAAAAAAAAAAGTTTTATAGAAAGAGGGAGAGAGATAGAATGAGAATGGGCACACCAGGGTTTCCAGCCACTGCAAACAAACTCCAGATGCATGTGCCACTTTGTGCATATGGCTTACATGGGACCTGGAGAATTGAACCTGGATCCTTAGGCTTCACAGGCATATACCTTAACCACTAAGCCATCTTTCTAGCTCCTCTCTTTTATTTTGATGTCATCAGCTTTTTCTCCTATTATGATGGTCTTGTGAAGGCAGTGCTAGGCACTGTGAACTTGTGGATATCGAAGGCAATTTCTGTGTGAACGAGTACATTGTAAGCAGTCCTACCCTTATTTTGACTCCCCTCCTTATAGACCTTCAGTGCTGGATTGGGATGGCAGAGGTATCCAGCCACATACATTGAGCAGCTATCAGGTTCTGCAACTGCTATTAGACTCCTGTAAGCTGATCTAATAAATTCCTTTTTAATATAATTCATTCTTTCAGTTCTGTTCTAGAGAACCCTGACTACTACAGACTGTGGTACCAAGAGTGGGGTGTGCTTTTGTCAGGAGGTACAACAAACATTCCATTGAACTGGAAGCTAAGGCTTCCTCCTGGTCACTTTGGGCTCCTGATGTCCTTGAATGAACAGGCTAAGAAAGGAGTTACAGTGGTAGCAGGAGTGATTGATCCAGATTACCAGAGGGTCACTGGACTGCTCCTCTACAATGGAGGCAAGGAAGAGTATATCTGGAGTGCAGGAGATCCTTTATGGCATCTCTTTGTGTTACTATCTCTGTTATCAAAGTCAATGGAAAACTGCAACAACCCAATTGAGGCAGTATGATAAATGGCCTAGATCCTTCAGGAATGAAGGTATGGGTCACCTCTCCAGGTAAGGAACCAAAACCTGCTGAGGGGCTTGCTGAATGTGGAGGAAATACAGAATGGGTAGTAGAAAAAGGCAGTTACAAATACCAGCTAAGGCCATGTGAACAGTTACAAAAATGAGGATTACAATTGCCATGAGTGTATCTGTCCTACCTTGTTAAAGAGTGTTTGTACATATCTACACCAATATTAAAATTTTTATGCAGCCAGGTGTGGTGGCACATGCTTTTAATCCCAGCACTCAGGAAGCAGAGGTAGAAGGATTGCCATGAGTTCAAGGCACTCTAAAACTATGTAGTGAATTCCACATCAACCTGGGCTAGAGTGAGACCCTACTCAAAAAAAAAAAGGGCGTGGGCTGGAGAGATGGCTTAGCATTTAAGCGCTTGCCTGTGAAGCCTAAGGACCCCCATTCAAGGCTCAATTCCCCAGGACCCATGTTAGACAGATGCACAAGGGGGCACACACATCTGGGGTTCGTCTGCAGTGGCTGGAGGCCCCGGTGCGCCCTTTCTCTCTCTCTCTCTATCTGCCTCTTTCTCTCTGTCTGTCACTCTCAAATAAATAAACAACAATAATTTAAAAAAGAAAAGATTAAGACTGGGGAAATTGCTTAGCAGTTACAGCATTTTCCTGTGAAGCCTAAGGACCCAGGTTCGATTCCCCAGGACCCACATAAGCCATATGCACAAGGGGGCACATGTGTCTGAAGTTCGTATGCAGTGGCTAGAGGCCCTGGCATGCCTGTTTCCTCTTTCTGTCTGTCTCTCTCTCTCATAAATAAATAAATAAAATCTTTTTAATTTTTTTAAATTAAAAGATTATATGACTAGTTAACGGTTGTTGCGTTTATAGTTGACCTATTGTATTAGAGACTAAGCATTCTTTAAGGAACCTTGCTTTGTGTTGGTAAGATTGTACATACCACACCATGACTGGCTTAATAAATAAATATTTTAAAAACTAACAAAATAGCTCGGTGTGAAGCTGGATGTGGTAGTGCACACCTTTAATTCCAGCACTCGGGAGGCAGAGGTAGGAGGATTGCCATGAGTTCAAGGTCACTCTGAGATTGCATAGTGAATTCCAGGTCAGCCTGGGCTAGAGTGAAATCCTACCTTGAAAAAAAAAAATCACACAAAAAAGATTAGAATAACAAAAATCATCCACACTGTTATGTATGTTTGTGATTAATTCCCATTTCACTCTTTGTTTAATATCTGCTTTGTCAAGAACCCTCAGTGTGTTTGTCCATTGTGTTGAAGGACATTCAAGTTCTCTCTGGCTTATTCTGTCATATGTACACTGCAGTTATGAATTTTTACATACATATCTCTTGGAGTACTTAGACAAGACTAGATCCTAGATATTTACTGGAGAGCAGAACTGATGGGTTATGTAAATTTTCAGATTTTACAAAAAAAAATAATATCTTTCCCAAACAACCACATGAATATATACTCTTGGCAGTAATGTACAGAAATCTATTGATCATCTTACTATCTTCAGTACTTGGTACTCGTTATTATCCAACTTTTGTTTGTTTGTTTGTTATTAGGTATTGAATTTAGAGTCTTGCCAATGAGCTATATACCCACATCTCTGCTTTTCTTGTTTGCTTGTTTTGGTTTTTCAAGGTAGGGTCTCACTCTAGCTCAGGCTGACGTGGAATTCATTATGTAGTCTTAGGGTAGTCTCAAACTCACAGCGATCCTCCTAAGCGATCCTCCTATATCTGCCTCCCAAATGGTGAGGATTAAAGGCATGTGCTACCACTCCTGGCTCCTGATTTTTTTTTTTTTTAATGATTGAGACGGACAGAACTGGCACACCATGGCCTCCAGCCACTGTAGTTGAACTCCAAATGTGTGCATCATCTTATGTGCATATGCAACCTTGTATGCTTGCTGCACCTTGTGTGTCTGGCGTACATGGGACCTGGAAAGTCAAACATGAGTCCTTAGGCTTCACAGGCAAATACCTTAACGATGAACCATATCTCCAGCGCCATACCTCTTTTTATTTATTTTTTATTTTGAGGTAGGGTCTCATTAAGTTGTGGGGATTGGCCATGAATTCAGCTCTATAGTCCAGGAATGTGTGATCTTTATACCTCATGAAGTGAGCCTCATGATTTTTTTTGAGGTAGAGTATTGCTCTAGTCCAGGCTGACCTGGAATTCACTGTGTAGTCTAAGGGTGGCCTCAAACTCACAGTGATCCTCCTACCTCTTACTCCTGAGTACTGGGATTAAAGCAATGTGCCACTATGCCTGACCAAGCTTTACATTTTTTTTTTACTAAAATAATTTTAAAAAACTTTTTTCTTATTTTATAATAAGGTGTTTGTTTTTTTTTTTTTTTTTGTTGAGGTAGGGTTTCACTCTGGTCCAGGCTGGCCTGGAATTAACTATGTAATCTCAGGGTGGCCTCAAACTCACGCCAATCTTCCTACCTCTGCCTCTCGAGTGCTGGGATTAAAGGCATGCGCCACCATGCCCAGCTATTTTTAATGTTTTTATGTTTATTTCTTTTTATTTATTTGGGAGAAAGACAGAGAGAGAAATAGGCAGATAGAGAGAGAGAGAGAATGGGCGTGCCAGGGCTTCCAGCCACTGCAAACGAACCCCCTTGTGCATCTGGCTAACGTGAGACCTGGGGAATTGAGCCTCGAACCTCAGTCCTTGGACCTACAGGCAAGCGCATAACTGCTAAGCCATCTCTCTAGCCCTAAAAGAATTTTGATTTTTGAGGTAAGTCTTGCTAGCCAGGCTATTTTTTAAAATTTGTTTTATTTAGTATTTTTGGGTTTTTGAGGTAGGGTCTGTTAGGTCAGGACAAAATGGAGTCACTGAGGATAGTAGGAGGGTGACAGAGACATAAGGAAGTGGGTCATCCTCATTCCTCAGGGAACCACCCAGCCATTATCCCTTCCTTGCCTAATAATGCCCTCAGGTTCAGGTTTCCTGCCCCCTTATCTATCAGGTCACCTGGTTACTGTTTTGGTGTCATACCCTGGCTATCTTAGATCTCCCCTAAAGAAACCTTTCTTTTACTTCCCCCTTCCTCACCTTCCCCCTGCTGAAGAGCTCTATATAGACCACTATCTATAATCCCACATTGACTGCTCTGCTCTTGAGAGTCAGTCTGGCAGCTTGTATTTTTCCCAAATAAAAGCTTCCGTCTTTGCCTCAGAGTGGTCTCCATGGTCTTGGTCACTCCTGAACCTTCCATCTGGTGCACTGACTCAGATAGGAAGGCTTCCGGTTGCCTTCTTGGGCAGCCAGACCTCTTTTCCCCTGACCAGACCACAGAGCTGCCATTTGACTCTCTGAAGGTCTTGGACCATCTCTGTCTGATACAGGCTCTCAATCCACCAAGATTTACCTCACTCTTCTTCCCTTCTCCGTCTCCTCCCTACTTCTCTATAAGTGTCCTTCTCGGGTTGGCCTTTGCTCAGGTTTCATGCCTCCTCATGGAAGCTGTGCTGGCACACTAGGCTATAGCCCTTGGCCATTAGGCCCCAATCCCAGGTCTCGAGAAAGATGCACTCTTGACACCTCAGGTATTTGCTCTCGGGTCTACTGTACCTAAAGGGGTGCCTTTTGGCTCAGTTGCACCATCTCAGGACACCCCTGTCCCTCCCTCCTCTCACTCTCCCTCCTGAGCTCTCATCTTCCACTGTCAACTGCTTTCATCTTCCACAGCCAGCAGCTCTCACCATCAGGAGCACAGTCGCCCTCACTGCCCACTAAAACAGGCTAAAAAGCTGACAGTTGTGACCTGTATGGCCTCTGCCTGCATGGAAGGTGCAGGCCCCATGCACCCTAACTGGCTAGGGGGTCATATTGGTGTTCTGTGTAAACCCAGCTTAAGCTCTAGCTTATTTTTCTCTCACCCTTGTTTTGCTCTTTCCCTGTCTCCTTAAGAACTTAAAGCCCCTAGGATTCTTGGACGATATTTTTTTTTGCAACTCTGCTTGGCCACATCCACAAGCTGGACAATGGGTCCAAAAGGCCTGAGAATGACACTTTTGATTTCCAAATTCTCAGTGATTTAAAATAAACTTCTGCCAATGTACAGGCAAATGGTCCAAAATACCCTACTTTTCACTCTGCATGCATGGTCTTCTCTCTGCTCTACCTGCTTTTCTCACCAGGTCCTTCTAACCACTTCTCCCCAACAGCTCTTCTGGCTCCTCCAGCTCTCTCAGCCTCTCCTGACACCCTGCCTGGTAACAAGATTTGATTTTAGCCTCCAGAATTGAAAATAGAATAGAAAGTAAAATGGGAATGCATAACTTCTGAATAAATGAATGAATGAAGGGGAAATGGCTGTCTAGAGTCTATATGAAAAGTGCCCTTGAAATGAATATGTGTGTGAATATATATGTGGTTCACAGCCCTAAGGCTGCAGAATGATTTCTGTTCTGAGCAGTGCCATTTCATTGCGGGGATGTTTTCCACCAAGCCCACTATACAAGCCAGCATAGCCAATTTTTACTGTTGAGTGTCCCCCAAAAGGAATACTAAAAGTAATTAAGATCATAGAAAGAAAAATGCAAGATTTTCCTACTCTTAAAGAGTTGTGAAATGGGGCTGGAGAGATGGCTTAGCGGTTAAGCGCTTGCCTGTGAAGCCTAAGGACCCCAGTTCGAGGCTCGGTTCCCCAGGTCCCACGTTAGCCAGATGCACAAGGGGGCGCACGCGTCTGGAGTTCGTTTGCAGAGGCTGGAAGCCCTGGCGCGCCTATTCTCTCTGTCTCCCTCTATCTGTCTTTCTCTCTGTGTCTGTAGCTCTCAAATAAATAAATAAAATTTAAAAAAAAAAAAAAAGAGTTGTGAAATGGCAGGATCCAAAAGCAGCCTATAGCCCTGTGTAAAGATCAAAACTCTCCCTGGAATTTAGAAAAAAACCAAAAAGGCTCTTTACTAGCTTCCCTGCCTTGCGGAGCCAGGGGGTTACAAGGAATCTCAGGATCCTGGCCCCAACTTGATGATAGGAAAATGCCAAGTCATTAAAACAGATGGAAACTTCTTATAAGAAATTTGTAACTGTTTTATGTTTACTTTATCTTTCTGTGCTTCTATGGAACTACTAACAAACAACAGCCACAAAATTTTTGCTTAACAATAGCCGGGCGTGGTGGCACAGGCCTTTATTCCTAGCACTTGGGAGGCAGAGGTAGGAGGATCACTGTGAGTTCAAGGCCACCCTGAGACTCCATAGTGAATTCCAGGTCAGCCGGGGCTAGAGTGAGACCCTACCTTGAAAAACATTTGAAGTATCCAATACTGAGTTTATAAAAAATTTTCTAAAATTTCTAATAATGTTTAAATCTGCTTCCATATATATATATATATATTTTTTTTTTCTTTTTTTTTTTGAGATAGGGTCTCACTTTAGCCCATGCTGACCTGGAATTCACTATGGAGTCTCAGGGTGGCCTTGCTGCTTTCACATTTTTAAAAATGTGTTTCAGGAAAGTTATGTAGACCACATTTGAGACATTAAACAGTATTTATCTGCCACACACTTGAAAACTATTTACTTCAAGGTGAACAGTAAGAAGAAATTCTAAACAAAGTTATATTGTGATTTATGATGTAATTCCTCATTTTCTCCTACAATCAGTCTTAATACTTCAAATTTAACTTACATCATTACTGAACAAGTTTCCAAAGTACTACAGACAGAATTATAGAGTTTATTAAGGCTCAAATAGTTAAAGGTTGTGCCATAAAATGTTTGTGTATGCTAAGAGATTAAAAATATCTTTTTGGCTCAGCAACAAAAGGTGCTTATTTGCAAAGCCAGATGCATGTAGTGGAGCATACATTTGGAAATTGTTTACAGTGGCAAGTGGCTGTGGCATGCCCATGCCCTCTCTTTTCGATCAGACTTGTCCCCTTTTTTCATTAAATCATGTCAGTTTAATCCAGTTCCTCTATTCTTTGGGTATATTAAGTATAGCTAAATTAATTTCAGAAACTACCATATAGATTGATGGACATCTTATTTAACTTTTAAAAGTGCTAAATCTCCTCATAAAATATATATGCATATATTATATAAATGTTTCCCACTTCTGATGAACTTTAAACATTACATGATTTTTTTAAATTTTTTTTCATTTTTTATTTATTTATTTGAGAGCAGCCGAGAGAGAAAGAGGGGGAGAGAGAAAGAGAGAGAGAGAGAGAGAGAATGGGCGCGCCAGGGCTTCCAGCCACTGCAAACGAACTCCAGATGCATGCGTCCCCTTGTGCATCTGGCTGACGTGGGTCCTGGGGAATGGAGCCTCGAACCGGGGTCTTTAGGCTTCATAGGCAAGCGCTCAACTGCTAAGCCATCTCTCCAGCCCTAAACATTACATGATTTTTAATGTCTTCATATTTAAGCCAAAAATGTTACTACATAATATAGAGTTCTTGTTTATTTTAAATTCTGTTAACAGATCTTTTGTTCATAGCTTACTTTCTACAACCTCATGTACCTTAAATGTGTAAACTCTTTTTGTTAATATCAGACTTTTTCAGATATCAGAATATTGTAATTTGGTTTATACAAAACCCATGATGTTTAGCTATCAATAAGCATGCACCACCATGCCTGTCTAAAACTCTGTAATTTTAAGATGGTTCTTGTCTTGTTTGTGTTGATTTTACTAGATGATAATCATTGAGGTTATAATCTAAGTCTTATAGAAAGTGATTTATTCTGATTTTGTTCTTTAAAAAAACTGAAAAAACTCCCCATATCTTAGAAAAATCCACTGTATACAAACAATGTTAATATAGTTTGTCTAAGCTTCATGTAACAGTCATAAATATTTCTTTAATTAAGTCTTAAAATTGCTCAATGGTTGAGCTGGATGTGGTGGCACATACCCTTAATCCCAGCACTCAGGAGGCAGAGGTAGGGGGATCACCATGAGTTCAAAGCCACCTTGAGACTATATAGTGAATCCCAGATCAGCCTGGGCCAGAGCAAGACCCTACCTTGAAAAACCAAACAATAACAACAACAACAACAACAACAACAAAAGAATTGTTCAGTGGTAAAAAGTACTTATTTAAGAAATTACTTTTGTGGGCTAGAGAGATGGTTTAGCAGTTAAGTGCTTGCCTGAGAAGCCTAAGGACCCTGGTTCAAGGCTCGATTCCCCAGGATCCACATTAGCCAGATGCACAAGGAGGCGCACGCGTCTAGAGTTCGTTTGCAGTGGCTGGAAGCCCTGGTGCACCCATTCTCTCTCTATCTGCCTCTTTCTCTCTCTCTCTCTGTCACTCTCAAATAAATAAATAAAAACGAACCAAAAAATTTTTTTAAAAAGAAATTACTTTTGGTCTGTCATATTGTCTCAAATGTGACTCAACAATGACCAAGTTTTATTTTATTCTTGAGCTATGTGTAATCAGCCTCAGTAAGGGTTTCACTTAATTAATTGTTTCATTTCTGGTGTCTTAAGTTCATTGCTTATATAGTTATTGATACTTAAAACATGTTTCCTGCCCTAAAAAAAAAAAAAAATCTCAAATTACTGTTCTGCTTCCAGTTTGGTTGGGTAATTGGTACTTGCATTGGTATACAGACTAGCCAAAGTTGTTTTCAAATACAGATGCTAAGTTTTTATACTGCCTTGTCTTATCCTAACATATAATTTCTAGATTAAATCAATTGCCTTAAAGTTATTGATAAAATATTGTTTTCAGGACTACTAAAATGTTCTGCCTATACTTATAACAGATACTTAAAAGATAGAATGTGTATGCTTTCTATGTCCCAGATACAGCTTACACTGTCACCTGACAACTAAACTTAAATATTAATCAGAATGATTTTAAACTATTCTGTTATTCTCTAACCAGATCTACTTTGCTAACCAGATATGTCTGCACCCTTTTAACTAATCTGTTAATCAGATATATACAGTCTTTCTGAGTGGTTAATAACCATATTTAGAAGCCAAAATCAATTGGAAACATTGGAGTTAAAAGGATAACCAATATTTTGGTTCCTGCTCCCAGGTCAAAAGGCCACAGGAGATGATGGTTCACTTGAACTTCTAGCCTCTGGTAAGTCACCTGTCTTCTTGATCAGAGAGGATGTGGAGACCCAGACATGAATTCCAAGTCTATGTATCTGCAAGAGGAGAGTCACATCAGAGGAAAATTAGTCCTCCAGGCTTCCCAAAAGAGGGAGGGCCACTTGGTCAGCACTGCCTTGACTTATCCTAGCAGATGACAATGCTGAGAGTCATAGAACTCCTCATAGGTCCCTAAAAGTCTCTCTTACAGTGCCATTATTGACCTCCCAAAATATACAGTTAATTCTGGCAGCCTACATGGTCTTAATCACACAATGAGAAAAATATATCTACAAAATATAACTACAATATAAACAATAATTTGGACTAACAATAAGTTGGACCATCTGATGCTGACTTACAATACTAAACACTAACATTGACTCATGCCTTCTGTCTCTGCCCGTCCCTGATTAACCTCACCTACCCTGACTCCAGCTCCTCCCGCCTGCTTAGCAAGAATCAGAATTATTCCTTGGGCTCCCTCCATCCTTAGCCCTTACTCTATCTCATCCAGGGATAAGTACACTGCCACCCCAATGGACACTCTCAAACTTAAACTCTCTTGTGTTCCTACTCTTCCCCTGATCCCAAAATTCCCCCTCTATCTCTCACCTCTGAATGCTCATCCTCCTTTTACACCTGGCATTTTGACAAGAGTAAAAAGCTCATTTATTCTCTCTTCTGTCTTCTCACGGGGTGCACAGAGCCCATCTCCCTCACCGTCTCTATAACAGGTGTCTGCCAATGACTGCCCCTAAAGTCAGCTCAATACAGGGATGGTATGAGAGAAGTTTCATTCAGGACCAAGCCATAAGATCAGGCTATACTGGTGCTGTTGATCTCACCACTCTGCCACCTCTAGCCACCATGAAACTGCCTCCTCATCACCTGCCCTGAAGAGAGACCCATCGACTGCATTATCCAGCCTCTCCTATAAGAACTCATCACCCTTATGATCAGATTGAAAAAAAAAATAACTTTATCATTAACAAAAGGCTGGAATGTTAGGTCAGGACAAAATGGAGTCACTGAGGACAGCAGGAGGGCAATAGAGACACAAGGAAGTGGGTCATCCACATTCATCAGGGAACCACCCAGCCATTATACCTTCCTTGTCTAACAATGCCCACAGGTCTAGGTTTCCTGCCCCCTTATCTCTTAGGTCACCTGGTTACTGTTTTGGTGTCACACTCTGGCTTAGATCTCTCCTAAAGAAACTTTTTTTTTTTTTTTTTTTTTTGGTTTTTTGAGGTGTTGTCTCACTCTAGCCCGGGCTGATCTGCTGACCTGGAATTTACTATGTAGTCTCAGGGTGGCCTCGAACTCATGGTGATCCTCCAACCTCTGCCTCCAGAGTGCTAGGATTAAAGGCATGCGCCACCACACCAGGCAGAAACTTTTTTTTACTTCCCCCTTCCTCACCTTCCCCCAACTGAAGAGCTCTATATAGCCCACTATCTGTAATCCCAAATTGACTGCTCTGCTCTTAAGAGTCAGTCCTGGCAGCTTGTATTTTTCCTGAATAAAAGCTTCCATCTTTGCCTCAGCGTGGTCTCAGTGGTCTTGGTCACTCCTGACCTCACAGGGTCTTGCTCTAGCCCAGGCTGACCTGGAATTCACTCTGTACATTCAGGGTGGCCTTGAAATCATAATGATCTTCCTACCTCTGCTTCCCAAATTCTGGGATTAAAAACATGAGCCACCATGCCTGGCCCAGCCTATTTTTTTTACATGTTTAAAAAATATTATTTATTTATTTTGACACACACAGAGAGAAAGGCAGAGAGAGAGAGAAAAAAAACTTGCCATACCGGGGCCACTAGCCACTGCAAAAAAATTTCACACACATGTGTCCCCTTCTGCATTTGGTGTATGTGTGTATTGGGGAATTGAACTTGGGTCCTTATGCTTTGCAGGAAATGCCATCTCTCCAGCCCTATTTTTTTTTTCTTTTTTGTTTTCTTAAGGTAGGGTCTCACTCTAGTCCAGACTGACCTGGAATTCATTATATAGTCTCAGGATGGCCTCAAACTCATGGTGATCCTCCTACCTCTGCCTCCTGAGTGCTGGTATTAAAGGAGTATGCCACCACACCTGGCTTCCAACCCTATTTTTAAAAACTTTAAAATTTACCTATTTAGCCAGGAATATTGGTCAAAGCCTTTAATTCCAACACTTGGGAGGCAGAGGCAGGAGGATTGCTAGAGTTCAAGGCCAGCCTGAGACTACATAGTGAACTCCACACCAGCTTGGGTAGAATGAGACCCTATCTTGGAAAACCAAAAAAAAAAAAAAAAAAAAAAAAGAGCTGGGCATGGGTGGCTCAAGTGTTTAATCCCAGCACTTGAGCACTTGGGAAGCAGAGGTATGGCAATCGTCAGGAGTTCGAAGCCACCCTGAATACATAGTGAATTCCAGGTCAACCTGGGCTAGAGTGAGACCCTACTTCAAATTTAAAAAAAAAAAAAAAAGAAAACAAATGAACAAAAATACACGGCACAGATGTGTTGTCTTTGTAACAAAAAGGGGCTTACCACACACTTAAACACATTCATATGTACAAATAGGTATTTTTATTTATTTATTTGAGAGAGAAAGAGGCATAGAGAGATAGAGAGAGAGAGAGAGAGAGAGAGAGAGAGAGAGAGAGAGAGAATGGGCACTCTAGGGTTTCTAGCCACCTCAAACAAACTCCAGACATTTGTGCCACCTTGTGCATCTGGTTTACATGGGTCCTGGGGAATTAAACCAGGTCCTCTGGCTTTGCAGGCAAGTGCCTTAACTGCTAAGCCATCTCTCCAGTCCTAGATAAATTTTTGCTGTTTTTTTTTTTTTTTTTTTGATTTTTCAAGGTAGGGGCTCACTCTAGGCTGACCTGGAATTCACTCTGTAGGCTCAAGGTGGCTTCCAACTCAGTGATCCTCCTACCTCTGCCTCCCAAGTGCTGGGATTAAGTATGTGTGCCACCATACCGGGCTAGATAACTTTTTTGTTGTTGTTATTTCTCAAAGTAGGGTCTTGTTCTAGCCCAGGATGACCTGGAATCCAGTATGTAGTCTCAGGCTGGGCTTGAACTCAGAACAATCCTCCTATCTCTTGTTCACCAAATGCTGGGACTAAAGCCTGCGCAACCAAGCCTAACTATTTTTATTGGGGTAGGTTTTCTCTCTCGCCCAGACTGACTTGGAATTTACCCTGTAGTCTTAGGGTAGCCTCAGACTCACCATGCTCTCCTACCTCTACCTGCAGAGTATTGGGCCATCATCCCAGCCAACGTCCTGCAAAGATCCAGCTATTTGCTGGGCTAAGACCTAAGATCTTGCCTTTCCTGTACATGTCCCACAGGTCCTAGCCTCTTAGTTTTTATTTTTATTTATTTATTTATTTATAAATATTTCATTTATGCATCTTATTTGAGGGAGAAAAAAAATGGACATGCCATGGTCTCAAGCTATTGCAAATGAACTCCAAGAAGTATGCACCACCTTGTGCATCTGACTTACATGGGCACTGGGGAATCAAACCTGGGCCCTTGGGCTTTGCAAGTGCCTTAACCACTAAGGCATCTCTCCAGAACTATTTATTTATTTTGGAGCAGAAAGAGAGAGAGAAAGGATGGGTGTGCCAGGGCTGCCTGCCACTGAAAACAAACTCCAGATATATGTGCTACTTTGTGCATTTGGCTCTATGTGGGTACTGAGGGATTGAACCTAGGTTAGCAGGCCTTACAACCAAGCACTTTTAAATGCTGTGCAATCTCCACAGCCCAAAATATATATTCTTAGCCTGGGTATGGTGGCATACACCTTTAATCCCAGCACTAGAAAGGCAGAGGTAGGAGAATCGCTGTGAGGTCAAAACACACTGAGACTACATAGTGAATTCCAGGTCTGTCTGAACTAGAGTGAGACCCTCCCTCAAAAAAACAAACAAAACAATATATTTATATTTTATTTTCTAACTATATACATATATAAATATAACTATATATAGTTAGAAAATAAAATAGATATTCTTGAATGTGCCTCTCAATTGGTACCTTCATTGACAGAATCACATAAAACTGGGTTTGGTAGTGCACATCTGTAAACTCAGTACTCAAGAGTTGTAAGATCAGAAGTTCAAGGTCAAGGGTAGAGAAGTGGTTCAGCTACTGAAGGCACTTTCTTCTAAACCTGTCAGCCTGAGTTTGATGCTCCCCAGCACCCACCCAAGTAAAGTGGAGATGCCTAGTAGCCCACACATCTGTAATTCCAATGTAATGGGAGGCAGAGCCAGGAGAATCCAGCAGTTCACAGGACATTTAGACCTGCACATACAAAGACATACAAAGAAAAACAACAGAGCTCTTATGTCAAACCAAGGTGAAAGGAGATGGCAAACACCTTAGGTTGCCCTCTGACCTCCCCAACTGTGCTATGGCATGCATGTGTCCCTACACACACACCATATGCATACACACAAAATAAAATAATCTGGAATTACTTTGCTGCAGGAGAGACCCTGGCATGCCCATACATACATACACACCTATGCAAATAAACAAACTTAAAAACTAAAACAAGGGGCTGACAGATGCACCAGGGGGCACATGTGTCTAGAGTTCATTTGCAGTGGCTGGAGACCCTGTGTGCCCATTCTCTCTTTCTATCTGCCTCTTTATTTCTCTAATCCTCTTTCTTTGTCTCATAAATAAATAAATAAATATTTAAAAAATAAAACAAGGGGCTGGAGAGATGGCATAGTGGTGAAGCACTTGCCTGTGAAGTCTAAGGACCCTGGTTCCAGGCTCAATTTCCCAGGACCCACGTTAGCCAGATGCACAAGGGGGCGCATGTGTCTGGAGTTCATTTGCAGTGGCTGGAGACCCTGGTGCACCCATGCATTCTCTCTCAGTCTATCTGCCTCTCTCAAATAAATAAAAATATAAATACAAAAATTAAAAAAATTCTTAAAATATAAAACAAGGGGGCTGGAGAGATGGCTTAACAGTTAAGGCACATGCCTGCGATGCCTAAGGACCCAGGTTCAATTCTCCAGGTCCTATGTAAGCCAGATGCACATGGTGGTGCATGCTTCTGGAGTTTGCTTTCAGTGTGTAGAGGCTCTGGTGTACCCATTCTCTCTCTCTCTGTCTCTAATAAATAAATAAATAAAAATAAATCTTTTAAAAAGTAATAAAAAATAAAACAAGGGCTAGAGAGATGGTTTAGCAGTTAAGACATTTGCCTGCAAAGCCGAAGGACTTCAGTTTGATTCCCCAGTACCCACATAAATTAGATGCACAAGATGGTGCATGCATCTGGAGTTGGTTTGCAGTGGCTGGAAGTCTTGGCACACCCATTCTCTTCTCTCTCTCTGTCTCTCTGCTTCTTTCCTTCTCTCAAATAAACAAATTAAAGCCAAGCATAGTGGTGCACACCTTTAATCCTAGCACTCAGGAGGCAGAGGTAGGAGGATCACCATGAGTTCAAGGCCATCCTGAGTCTACATAGTAAATTCCAGGTCACCCTGAACTAGAGTGAGACCCTGCCTCAACCCCCCCAAATTAATAATAATAATAATCAATAAAATTTTAAAATATTAAAAAAAGCAAGCAGGGCTTATGGTGCATGCCTTTAATCCCAGCACTCTGGAGGCCAAAGTAGGAAGATCTCTGTGAATTCGAGGCCAGCTCAGGCTACATAGTGAATTCTAGGTCAGCATGGGCTAGAGTGAGACCCTACCTCAAAAACCAAAAAAATGGGCTAGAGAGACATCTTAGCAGTTAAGGCACTTTCCTATGAAACCTAAGGATACAGTTCAATTACCTAGTACCCATGTAAACCAGATGCACATGGTGACACATGCATCTGGAGTTCATTTGCAGTGGCTAGAGGGCATTGTGCCTGCCATTTGTTCTCTGTCTCTCAAATAAATACATATAAATATAAATAAAATATTCAAATCCAGGTGTGGTGGTGCACGCCATTAATCCCAGCACTTGCACTTGGGAAGCAGTGGTAGGAGGATCACTGTGAGTTCAAGGCCACCCTGAGATTACACAGTGAATTCCAGGTCAGCCTGGGCTAGAGTGAGACCCTACCTTGAAAAACCAAAAATAAATAAAACAAAATATTTGTATCTTTTTTTTTTTGTGGGGGGGTTATTTTCGGTTTTTCAAGGTAGGGTCTCATTCTAGCCCATGATGACCTGGAATTCACTATGTAATCTCAGGGTGGCTTTGAATTCACAGTGATCCTCCTACCTCTGCCTGCCAAGTGCTGGGATTAAAGGCACATGCCACCATGCCTGGCTAAAATAAAATATTTGGAAAAAATAAATAAAACAAGCCCAAGAACCTACCTCACAAAACAAAATAACAAAACAAACAAATAAATAAATAAAACCAGGCATGGTGGTGCATGTCCATAATTCTAGCACTTGAGATATATATAGGAGGATCACCATGAGTTTGAGGCCACCCTGGGACTACAGAGTGAGTGCCAGGTCAACCTGGGCACTCAAAACAAGCCCAAGTCGAGGTAGGAGGATCACTATGAGTTCAAGGCCAGACTGATTCTACAGAGTGAATTCCAGGTCAGCCTGGGCTAGAGTGAGGCCCTACCTCGAAAAACCAAATTAATTAATTAAATAGTTTAAAATAATGAATTTTGTTGTGACGTTTTATTTTAATGCTTTCTGTTCCCTCTGTCTCCCCACCTCCTTCCTCAGTGCTAGGGATTGATCCAGGTCATTTTACAAGCTATGCTTTTCCCCTGAACCACATCTCTAGCCCTAGTTTGTTGGTTGTTTTCCCTTCTAATATTTAGTTTTATTTATTTATGTTTTTTTGAGGCAAGCCTTTTATTCTTATGTGAGAGAGTGAGAATGAGAGAGGGAGTTGGTGTGCCCGGGCCTCCAGCCCTGATTGAACTCCAGATGCATGTGCCACTTTGTGTGCATGAGCAACCTTGCGAGCTTGCTCCAGCTAGCACGTGTGGCTGAACATGAGTCCTTAGGCTTCTCAGGCAAGCACCTTAACAGCTTAGCCATCTCTCCAGCCCTAATATTTTATTTGTAAGTATTTATTTGAGAGAGAGAAAAAGAGAGAGAAGGAGGCAGACAGAGTGAAAGACAGAGAGAGGCGGGGAGGGGATGGAGAGAATAAGCATGCCAGGGGCTCCAATCACTGCAAACGAACTCTAGACACATGTGACACCATGTACTGGCTTTACTTGGGTCCTGGGGAATCAAACCTGGGTCCTTAATCTTTTCAGGCAAATGCCTTAACTATTAAGCCACCTCTCCAGCCCTGTTTTTCCTGTGATCATATCCACCTTCTCCTCTCAGTTCCAGTGTCTCTCTCCCTCTCTTCAGTACTAGGGATTGAACCTGAACCTAAGGCTTCAAATACTATGCAAATATTCTATCACTGAACTACATGCAACTCTCTTTTTACTTTTTTTAAACCAAGGCCTGGTATTACCAGTATGTCTCACCACATTTGGTTCATGTAGTGCTCAGGATCAACCAGAGTGTCATGTGTTAAGTGAGTTCTCTAGCAACTGAGCTCCATTCCCAGCCCCATTTTCTTTTCTTTCTTTCTTTCCCTTTTCTTTCTTTCTTTCTTTCTTTCTTTTCTTTCTTTTTTTTTGTTTTTTGTTTTTTGTTTTTTTGAGATAGGGTCTCACTCTAGCCCAGGCTGACCTGGAATTCACTGTGTAGTCTCAGGGTGGCCTTGAACTCACAGTGATCCTCCTACCTCTGCCTTCTGAATGCTGGGATTAAAGGTGTGTGCCTCCATGCCTGTTCCCATTTTCTTTTTGGGCTATAGTCTCACTCTAGCCCAGGTTGACCTGGAACTCACTCTAAAGACAAGGCTTGTCTGGATCTCACAGCAATCATCCTGCCTCAGCCTCCTGAGAGCTGAGATTTCAGATGTGAATTACTTATGTTCTAGCATGCTTTTTAATCTACATTGTCAATTTGTCTGGATATGGTTTGTTTCTTTAAGATGCAATTACCCTATGTTGCCCTGGCTGGTCTGGAATTCATGGTGTTCACCAGATGGGTTTTGAATTTTCAATGATCTTCTTTCCTCTGCTTCCTGAGTACTGGGATTAAAGGTGTGAGCCATCACACCTTGCTCGTTTTTTTACTTTTTGTGTGTGTGTTTGTATATGTGCAGGTGCACATGTATGCAGATGCACATGGAGACCAGAGGATAACCTCAGGAACACTGTCCACCTTTGGGCTCAAGTAGGCTAGAGTCTCTGGCTGATGAGCCTCAGGGATCCTCCTGTCTCCACCTCCCAACTACTGTTATTATAACTACACACCACCATGCCTGGAAATTTTACTTGGGTTTTGGAGGCTGAAATCAACCCTCATGCTTCAGAGGCATGAGGGTTCAGGCCATAGATTCAGGTTTGATCCCTAGTACTGAAAGAGGGAGAGACACTGGAACTGAGAGGAGAAGGTGGATATGATCACAGGAAAAACAGGGCTGAAGCCGGGCGTGGTGGCACACGCCTTTAATCCCAGCACTTGGGAGGCAGAGGTAGGAGGATCGCCATGAGTTCACGGCCATCCTGAGACTACAGAGTTAATTCCAGATCAGCCTGGACCAGAGTGAGACCCTACCTCGAAAAAACAACAACAAAAAAAACAGGGCTGGAGAGGTGGCTTAGCAGTTAAGGCACTTGCCTGCAAAGCCTAAGGACCCAGGTTTAATTCCCCAGGACCCATATAAATTATATATATACATGTGTGTGTGTGTGTGTGTGTGTGTGTGTGTGTGTGTGTGTGATGTGTATATATTTATTTATTTCAGAGAAAGAGAGAGAGAGATAGGGAAGGACAGAGAGAGAAAAAGTATGGGTGCTCCAGGGCCTCTTGCTGTTGCAAATGATTTCCAGACACATGTGCCAATTTGTGCCTCTGGCTTTACTTGGGTACTGGGAAATTGAACCCTGGTTGTCACACTTTGCAAGCAAGCACCTTTTACTACTGAGCATTCTCTCCAGCCCCTATTTCTTTTTTTAATCTTTTTTAAACATTTACTTGTGCCAGGCATGGTGGCACACACCTTTGATCCCAGCACTCATGTGGCAGAGGTAGGACAGTTATGAGTTCTAGGCCACCCTGAGACTCCAGAGTGAATTCCAGGACAGCCTGAGCTAGAATGAGACTCTACTACCATAAACAAACAAAAAAAAAATATTTTCACTTGTATATGTGGGAGGAGGTGTGCAACTAGAGTCTCTTGCATCACTTTTCCATTTTAAAATATTTTTTATTTGTTTATTTGCATGGAGAAAGAGAATGGGATGTGCCAGGGCCTCTAGTCACTGTAGACAAACTGCAGATACATGCACCACTTTATGCATCTAGCTGTAAGTGGGTGCTGGGGAATTGAACCTGGGTTACTAGGCTTTGCAGGCAAGTGCCAAAACTGCTGAGCCATCTCTCCAGCCATCTAGCACCACTTTTGTTTTTCAAGGTAGAGTCTCACTGTAGCCCAGGCTGACCTGGAATTCACTATGTAGTCTCAGAGTGGCCTTGAACTCACGGCAATCACGGCACATGCCTTTAATTCCAGCACCTGGGAGGCAGAGGTAGAGGATCACTGCCAGACCCTACCTTGAAAAACAAAACAAAACAAAAAAATTGAGGGAGGGAGGGAGAGAGAGAGAGAGAGGCATGAGAAAATGGGCATTCCAGGATGTCTAGCCACTAGGGGGTGGGGGGAGACACAAAACCACCAGATGCATGCACCACCTGTGCATCTGGCTTACATGGATAGTGGGGAATTAATTGAACCTGAGTCCTTGCCCTTCACTGCTAAGCCATCTCTTCAGCCCTTGTACCACTTTTTGCATCTGGTTTATATGGGCATTGGGAAATTGAACTCAGGCCTACAGGCTTTGCAAGCAAGTGCTTTTAACTGCTAAACTACCTTCCTAGCCTCCTAGTTAGTTTTTTGTTTGTTTTGATTTTCAAGGCAGGGTCTTGTTAGAGCCCAAGCTATCTGAAAATCATTATGTACTCAGTGTGGCCTTGAACTCAGAGTGATCCTCCAACCTCTGCCCCCTGAGTGCTAGGATTAACACTTTTTTTTTTTTTTTTTTTGAGGTAGGGTCTCTAGCCCAGGCTGACCTGGAATTCATTATGTATTCTCAGGCTGGCCTCAAACTCATTGCGATCCTCTGACATTTTCCTCCCAAGAGTTAGGATTAAAGGCGTGTACTACCATGGCTGGCTCTCCCAGTTAGTTTCTAATGTATATGGGCTGGAGAGAAGACTCATCAATTAAGGCACTTGCTTACAAAACCCAGTGACCTATGTTCAATTCTCATGTATCCACATAAGCCCGGATGCAGTGGCCTATGCATCTAGAGTTCATTTGCAGGGGCTAGATGGCCTGGTACGCCCATTCTCTCTGTATCCCTTCTATCTATCTCTGCTTACAAATATATATGTATGCTGCTTTTTCAATGTAGGGTCTTGCTGTAGCCTAGGCTGACCTAGAATTCATTAGGTAGTCTCAGGGTGGCTTTGAACTAATGGCAGGTCTCCTACTTCTGCCTCCTGAAAGCTAGGAATAAAGACATGCGCCACAATGGTCGGCTCATAAAAATTTTTTTTTGTTTTTTTTTTTCTCAATGTTTATTAACATTTTCCATGATTATAGAAAATATCCCATGGTAATACCCTCCCAACCCACTTTCCCCTTTGAAATTCCTTTCTCCATCATATCCCCTCCCCATCTCATTCAGTCTCTTTTATTTTGATGTCATGATCTTTTCCTCCTCTTATGATGGTCTTGTGTAGGTAGCGTCAGGCATGGTGAGGTTATGGATATGCAGGCCATTTTGTGTCTGGAGGAGCATGTTGTAAGGAGTCCTACCCTTCCTTTGCCTCTTACATTCTTTCCACCACCTCTTCTGCATTAGATCCGGAGCCTTGGAAGGTGTGATCGAGATGTTACTCAGTACTCCAGTCACTTCTTTCTAGCACTATGATACCTTTTGAGTCATCCCAAGGTCACTGCCATCTGAAAAGAGAAGATTCTCTACCCAAAGTGAGAGTAGCGTTAATATAAGGGTATAAATATTAAGAGAAGTGCTTACTGGGCAATTTGATAAGCATAGTATATACACTTATCCAGACATCAACAGATGTTACACGCCTAGGGCTCATGACGACCCCTCTTTTAAATTTTCAGTATCAGGGATGTATTTCCCCCCATGGAGCGAGTTTCCAGTCCAATTGGAGGGCAGTTGTTTTCCACCATGACAGATGTGCCACAATTACACCCCTTGGCTCATTTGGCCTGGCTGGCCAATTGTAAGGCTTGCAGTGTCCACTGTTGAGTATCTTCACTGGTGGTGTCTCTTTCTCCCATTGAACTACATGTAGAATGGCTTCTTCCAGCTTTCTGTCAGCTGGTCCACATGGAGGACGTTATCAGCTCAGTTCCAGCAGGATTTCTCAGTGGCCTTGCAGCCCAAGTATGTGGAGCCTTCAGCAATAGGGTCTTGTCATCAATTCCTGGTGGGAAACCAAGGTCCTCAACAATGGCCTATAATGTTTTGGGGGCATCAGGGACCTCCCTGGCCAACAACTCACTGGAGGTATCCCATCCCTGGCATTGAAAATTTTCTAACAATGATCTATGGCTCCTGAGTGGTCCATAGTCTGAAGCCAGAGGATTCCATATGATTTATTTGCATCCCCTTAGATTTTGATTAGCCCTCCCTCCACCTCTCCTTTACTCAATCTCTTCCCCTAACCTCACTTTGGGCCTTTGCACCCCCGTTAATCTATTCTTCTACTTACATATATGCAATACCAACTTATTAAGGACCCTCCTCCCTTTCTTTCTCTTCCCTTTATATCTCCTTTTTAACTTACTGGCCTCTGCTACTGAGTTTTTTCCTTCTTACACAGAAGCCCAATCATCTGCAGCTAGGATCCACATATGAGGGAGAACATGTGGCACTTGGCTTTCTGGGCCTGGGTAACCTCACTTAGTATAATCCTTTCCAGATCTATCCATTTTTTCTGCAAATTTCATAACTTCATTTTTCTTTACTGCTGAGTACAACTCCATTGTATAAATGTGCCATATCTGCATTATCCACTATCAGTTGAGAGACATCTAGGCTGGTTCCATTTCCCAGCTATTATAAATTGAGCAGCAATAAACATGGTTGAGCACGCACTTCTAAGGAAATGAGATGAGTCCTTAGGATATATGCTTAGGAGAGCTATAGCTGGGTCATATGGTAGATCAATCTTTAGCTGTTTTAGGAACCTCCACACTGATTTCCACAATGGCCGGACCAGATTGCATTCCCACCAGCAGTGTAGAAGGGTTCCTCTTTTTCCACATCCCTGCCAACATTTATGATCATTTGTTTTCATGATGGTAGCCAATCTAACAGGAGTGAGATGGAATCTCAATGTAGTTTTAATCTGCATTTCCCTGATGACTTGTGATGTAGAACATTTTTTCAGATGCTTATATGAAATTCGTATTTCTTCCTTTGAGAATGCTCTATTTAGCTCCATAGCCCATTTAAAAAAATTTTTTATTAGCATTTTCCATGATTATAAAAAAAATATCCCATGGTATTTCCCTCCCTCCCCCCCCACTTTCCCCTTTGAAATTCCATTCTCCATCATATTACCTCTCCATCACAATCATTGTACTTACATATATACAATATCAACCTACTAAGTACCTTCCTCCCTTCCTTTCTCTTCCCTTTATGTCTCCTTTTTAATTTACTGGCCTCTGCTACTAAGTATTTTCATTCTCACGCAGAAGCCCAGTCATCTGTAGCTAGGACCCACATATAAGAGAGAACATGTGGTGCTTGGCTTTCTGGGCCTGGGTTACCTCACTTAGTATAATCCTTTCCAGATCTATCCATTTTTCTGCAAATTTCATAACTTCATTTTTCTTTCCCACTGAATAGAACTCCATTGTATAAATGTGCCACATCTTCATTATCCACTCATCAGTTGAGGGACATCTAGGCTGGTTCCATTTCCCAGCTATTATAAATTGAGCAGCAATAAACATGGTTGAGCCGCACTTCTAAGGAAATGAGATGAGTCCTTAAGATATATGCCTAGGAGTGCTATAGCTGGGTCATATGGTGGATGAATTTTTAGCTGTTTTAGGAACCTCCACACTGTTTTCCACAATGGCTGGACCAGATTGCATTCCCACCAGCAGTGTAGAAGGGTTCCTCTTTTTCCACATCCCCACCAACATTTATGATCATTTGTTTTCATGATGGTGGCCAATCTGACAGGAGTCAGATGGAATCTCAATGTAGTTTTAATCTGCATTTCCCTGATGACTAGTGATGTAGAACATTTTTCAGATGCTTATATGAAATTCGTATTTCTTCCTTTGAGAATGCTCTATTTAGCTCCATAGCCCATTTTTTGATTGGCTTGTTTGATTCCTTATTATTTAACTTTTTGAGTTCTTTGTATATCCCAGATATTATCCTCTATCAGATATATAGCTGGCGAATATTTTTTCCCATTCTGTAGGTTGCCTCTTTGCTTTATTCACAGTGTCCTTTGCAGTACAAAAGTCTTTGTAATTTCATGAGGTTCCAGTGGTTAATCTGTGGTTTTATTGCCTGAACAATTGGGGTTATATTCAGAAAGTCTTTGCCAAGATCAATATATTGAAGGGTTCTCCCTACTTTTTCCTCTAGAAATTTCAGAGTTTCAGGTCTGCTGTTAAGGTCTTTAGTCCATTTGGATTTAATTCTTGTGCATGGAGAGATAGAAGAATCTATTTTCATCCTTCTACAGATATGTTTTCAGTTTTTCCAGCACCATTTGCTGAAGAGGCTGTCTTTTCTCCAATGAGTATTTTTGGCATTTTTATCAAATGTCAGGTGGCTATAGGTACCTGAACTTATATCTGGGTCCTCTATTCTGTTCCATTGATCTACATATCTGCTTTTGTGCCAGTACCATGCTGTTTTTGTTACTATGGCTCTGTAGTATAGGTTAAAATCAGGTATGGTGATACCTTCCGCCTTATTTTTGTTGCTCAGTATTATTTTAGATATTTGAGGTTTTTTGTGATTCCAAATGAATTTTTGGATTGTTTTTTTCTATTTCCGTGAAGAATGCTTTTGGAATTTGGATGGGGATTGCATTAAATATGTAGATTGCTTTTAGTAAGATTGCTATTTTCACAATATTGATTCTTCCAATACAGGAACAAGGGATGTTTCTCTGTTTCCTAGTGTCTTGTGCAGTTTCTCACTTGACTGTTTTATAGTTTTCATTGTAGAGATCCTTTACTTCCTTGGTTAGGTTTATTCCAAGGTACTTTATTTTCTTTGATGCAATTGTGAATGGCAGTTATCCTCTGATTTCATCCTCTGTGTGTTTGTTGTTAGCATAGAGGAAGGCTACTGATTTCTGTGTATTTATTTTGTATCATGCTACATGGCTGTAGGTTTTTATCAGCTCTAACAGTTTGCTGGTAGAGTCTTTAGGGTCCTTTATATATAAATTCATGTCTTCTGCAAATAATGAGAACTTGATTTCTTCCTTTCCAACTTGGATCCCTTTTATGTGTGTCTCTTGCCTTATTGCTATGGCTAAGACTTCCAGTACTATATTAAGGAAAAGTGGGGACAGTAGACACCCTTTATTTGTTCCTGATTTTAGTGGAAAAGCTTCCAGTTTTTCCCCAATTAGTAATATGTTGGCTGTAGGCTTGTCATAAATAGCCTTCATTATATTGAGACATGTTCCTTCTATTCCCAGTCTCTGTAGGACTTTTATCATGAAGGGTTGTTGGATTTTGTCAAAAGCTTTCTCTGCATCTAATGAGATGATCATATGATTTTTGTCCTTCAGTCCATTTACATGATGTATTACATTTATCGATTTGCGTATGTTGAACCATCCCTGCATCTCTGGGATAAAGCCTACTTGGTCAGGGTGAATGATCTTTCTGATATATTCTTGTATTCTGTTTGCCAATATTTTGTTGAGAATTTTTGTATCTATGTTCATGAGGGAGATTGGTCTGTAATTTCCTTTTTTTGTTTTATCTTTGCCTGGTTTTGGTATCACGGTGATGCTGGCTCCATAGAAAGAATTTGGTAGGATTTCTTCTTTTTCTCCTTTATGGAAAAGCTTAAGAAGCAATGCCGTTAGTTCTTCCCTGAGGGTCTGGTAAAATTCAGCAGTGAATCCAACTGGGCCTGGGCTTTTTTTTAGTTGGGAGATTTTTGATAATTGTTCAGATCTCCATGCTTGTTATACATCAATTTAAGTGATTAATCTCATCTTGATTTAATTTAGGTAGGTCATATAAACCAAGAAAATCATCCATTTCTTTCAGATTTTTATACTTTGTGGAGTATATGCTTTTATAGTATGTCCTTATGATTATTTGAATTTCTCTGGCATCTATTGTGATGTTACCTTTTTCATCTCTAATTTTATTAATTTGTGTCTCTTCTCTTTCTTTTGGTCAGATTTGCTAAGGGCTTATCAATTTTGTTTATCCTTTCAAAGAACCAACTCTTTGTTTCATTAATTCTTTGGATTTTTTTTTTGTTTCTATTTCATTAATTTTTGCCTAATCTTTATTATTTCTTCCCGTGTACTGATTTTTGGTTTGCCCTGTTCTTCTTTCTCCAAGGCTTTAAGGTGAAGCATAAGGATATTTACTTGCAACCTTTCTAATTTCTTTTTTTTAAGGGTACATTTTATTTATTTTTTCTTTTCACAATTTTTATTAACATTTTTCATGATTATAAAAAATATCCTGCACTTTCCCCTTTGAAATTCCATTCCCCATCATATTACCTCCCCATCTCAATCATTTTACTTACATATATACAATACCAACCTATTAAGTACCCTCCTCCCTTCCTTTCTCTTCCCTTTATATCACCTTTTTAATTTACTGGCCTCTGCTACTAAGTATTTTCCTTCTCACGCAGAAGCCCAATCATCTGTAGCTAGGATCCACATATGAGGGAGAACATGTGGCACTTGGCTTTCTGGGCCTGGGTTACCTCACTTAGTATAATCCTTTCCAGATCCATCCATTTTTCTGCAAATTTCATAACTTCATTTTTCTTTCCCACTGAGTAGAACTCCATTGTATAAATGTGCCACATCTTCATTATCCACTCATCAGATGAGGGACATCTAAGCTGGTTCCATTTCCCAGCTATTATAAATTGAGCAGCAATAAACATGGTTGAGCATGCACTTCTAAGGAAATGAGATGAGTCCTTAAGATATATGCCTAGGAGTGCTATAGCTGGGTCATATGGTAGATCAATCTTTCGAAACAACATAACAAAAATTTTCCTGATACCCCACTTTACTCATCTACTTCTTTTCTCAAACAACTGGTCCAGGAAAACTTCTACCATCCAGCAATAAGCAAAAGTGTTTTTCAAGAATCAAGAAAAATATATATGTTCTTCAATGGTATAGACACTGCAATTTACCCAAACTCCAATAAATAACTTCCCATTTAAGCTCATACAGGCAACCCTAATTTAACTTAGTGGGTCAAAAAGAAAAATAAAAACAAGGAATGAGTGTAGAAAGGGTATTAGTTGGGTAGAAGAAGGGTCTTAATAGGAGGAGAGGGATAAGAGAAGGTAATTAGGGAGGGATAAGATCAGAACCCATTAAGTATAAGTATGAAAGTATCAAAAATATTTTTTTAAATACAGGGCTGGAGGGGATGTCCTAGCAGTTAAGGTACTTGCCTAAAAAGCCTAAGGACCCAGGTTTGATTCCTTGGTGCCCATATAAGCTAGATGCACAAGGTGGTGCATGCACTTAGAGATTTTTGCAGTAGATAGATGCCCCAGCCAGTGGGGAGTTGAATAAGGACCTGAGGGGAAGTTAAACTGAATGGGAATAGGCAAACAGACACAAAGAAGGAGACCAAACCAAGTTTCTGGTCAAGGCCTTGACAATTTATTCTTACATGTAGGTTTATATAAGGTTGTAGGGGAAGGGTACATAATCAGGCCCAAGATCACAGAGTTACTGGCTAATCTCTGTTTCATTATCAGTTACTGGCAGCACGAGGGGAGGGGGGCTTATCACCCAAAGGTACAATTTCTTCATTTCTGGTAACTGAGCATTTAGATGAGGAGATAGAAACTTAACTTGCTATATGGTGGTTTCTGTCAACATGGCTGAGGTTAGGCACATAGCTCCCAACATCTCCTCCCTTCTTTTATTTTATTTTTTTAATTTTTAAATTTTTATTAACATTTTCCATGATTATAAAAAAATATCCCATGGTAATTCCCTCCCTCCCCACTGACACTTTCCCCTTTGAAATTCCATTCTCCATCATATTACCTCCCATCTTAGTCATTGTACTTACATATATACAATATCAACCTACTAAGTACCCTCCTCCCTTCCTTTCTCTTCCCTTTATGTCTCCTTTTTAACTTACTGGCCTCTGCTACTAAGTATTTTCCTTCTCACGCAAAAGCCCAATTATCTGTAGCTAGGATTCACATATGAGGGAGAACATGTGGCGCTTGGCTTTCTGGGCCTGGGTTACCTCACTTAGTATAATCCTTTTCAGGTCCATCCATTTTTCTGTAAATTTCATAACTTCATTTTTCTTTCCCACTGAATAGAACTCTATTGTATAAATGTGCCACATCTTCATTATCCACTCATCAGTTGAGGGACATCTAGGCTGGTTCCATTTCCCAGCTATTATAAATTGAGCAGCAATAAACATGGTTGAGCACGCACTTCTAAGGAAATGAGATGAATCCTTAAGATATATGCCTAGGAGTGCTATAGCTGGGTCATATGGTAGATCAATCTTTAGCTGTTTTAGGAACCTCCACACTGATTTCCACAATGGCTGGACCAGATTGCATTCCCACCAGCAGTGTAGAAGGGTTCCCCTTTTCCACATCCCCACCAACATTTATGATCATTTGTTTTCATGATGGTGGCCAATCTGACAGGAGTGAGATGGAATCTCAATGTAGTTTTAATCTGCATTTCCCTGATGACTAGTGACATAGAACATTTTTTTAGATGCTTATATGCCATTCGTATTTCTTCCTTTGAGAATGCTCTATTTAGCTCCATAGCCCATTTTTTGATTGGCTTGTTTGATTCCTTATTATTTAACTTTTTGAGTTCTTTGTATATCCTAGATATTAATCCTCTATCATATATATATATATATTTTTTTTTTTCCCATTCTGTAGGTTGCCTCTTTGCTTTTTTCACTGTGTCCTTTGCAGTGTAAAATCTTTGTAATTTCATGAGGTCCCTGTGATTAATCTGTGGTTTTATTGTCTGAGCAATTGGGGTTGTATTCAGAAAGTCTTTGCCAAGACCAATATGTTGAAGGGTTTCCCCTACTTTTTCCTCTAGCAGTTTCAGAGTTTCAGGTCTGATGTTAAGGTCTTTAATCCATTTGGACTTAATTCTTGTGCATGGAGAGAGAGAAGAATCTATTTTCATTCTTCTACAGATATGTTACCAGTTTTCCCAACATCATTTGCTGAAGAGGCTGTCTTTTCTCCAATGAGTATTTTTGGCATTTTTATTGAATATCAGGTGGCTATAGCTACCTGGACTTACATCTGGGTCCTCTATTCCACTGATCTACATGTCTGTTTTTGTGCCAGTACCACACTGTTTTTGTTACTATGGCTCTGTAGTATAGGTTAAAATCAGGTATGGTGGTAAAATTCATCAGTGAATCCATCTGGGCCTGGGCTTTTTTTAGTTGGGAGATTATTGATAACTGTTCAGGTCTCCGTGTTTATTATAGGTCTATTTAAGTGATTAATCTCATTTTGGTTTAATTTAGGTAGGTCATATAAATCAAGGAAATCATCCATTTCTTTCAGATTTTCATACTTTGTGGAGTATATGCTTTTATAGTGTGTCCCTATGATTTTTTGAATTTCTCGGGAATGTGTTGTGATGTTACCTTTTTCATCTCTGATTTTATTAATTTGTGTCTCTTCTCTCTTTCTTTTGGCCAGATTTGCTAAGGGCTTATCAATCTTGTTTATCCTTTCAAAGAACCAACTCTTTGTTTCGTTAATTCTTTGGATTATTTTTTGTTTGCTTCTATTTCATTAATTTCTGCTCTAATCTTTATTATTTCTTCCCGTGTACTGATTTTTGGTTTGCCCTGTTCTTCTTTTTCCAAGGCTTTAAGGTGAAGAATTAGGTCATTTATTTGCAACCTTTCTAACTTCTTTTGTCTTTTTTTTAAAAATTTAATTTAATTTTATTATTTTTATTTATTTGAGAGCAACAGACACAGAGAGAAAGACAGACAGAGGGAGAGAGAGAGAATGGGGGCGCCAGGGCTTCCAGCCTCTGCAAACGAACTCCTGATGTGTGCACTCCCTTGTGCATCTGGGTAATGTGGGACCTGGGGAACCGAGCCTCTAACCGGGGTCCTTAGGCTTCACAGGCAAGCGTTTAACCGCTAAGCCATCTCTCCAGCCCCTTTTGTCTTTTTTTTTTCGAGGTAGGGTTTCACTCTAGCCCAGGCTGACCTGGAATTCACTATGGAGTCTCAGGGTGGCCTTGAACTCACAGCGATCCTCCTACCTCTGCCTCCCAAGTGCTGCCTTTCTAACTTCTTAATATAGGCTGTTAGGGCTATAAATTTACCTTTTAGAACTGCCTTCAATGTGTCCCAGAGGTTTTGATATGTTGTGTTTTCATTATCATTTAACTCTATAAATTTTTTGATTTCCTTCTTGATTTCTTCATTGACTCACTCATCATTTAGTATTGTTTAGTTTCCATGATTTTGTGAATGCTCTATAGCCTTTCTTGCTACTGATTTGTAGTTTAATTCTATTGTGGTCAGATAGAATGCAAGGAATTATTTCAATTTTCCTAAATTTGTTAAGATTTGCTTTGTGTCCTAATATATGGTCTATTTTAGAGAATGTTCCATGTACTGCTAAAAAGAATGTATATGCTGCAGTGTTTGGATGAAATGTCCTGTATATATCTGTTAGGTCCATTCCTTCTATGACCTTATTTAGTCCAGATGTGCCTCTATTTATTTTTTCCCGGGATGATGTATCAATTGATGAGAGTGGGGAGTTAAAGTCACCCACCACCACTGTGTTCGGTGTTATCTGTGTCCTTAGTTCTAATAGTGTTTATTTGATGAATTTGGAAGCCCCCATGTTAGGTGCATTTATGTTTAGGATTGTAATGTCCTCCTGTTGGAGTGTTCCCTTAATCAATATAAAGTGACCTTCCTTATCTTTCTTGACTAACATTGGACTAACGTCTACCTTGTCAGATATTATCTAATTTCTTCATATAGGCACTTAAAGCTATAAATTTACCTCTTAGGACTGCCTTCATTGTGTCCCAAAGATTTTGGTATGTTGTGTTCTCATTATCGTTTGACTATAAATTTTTTGATTTCCTTATTGACCCACTCATCATTTAGTAGTGTGTTCCCATGTTTTTTTGTATGCTCTATAGTCTTTCTTGCTATTGATTTGTAGTTTGATTCCATTGTGGTCAGATAGAATGCAAGGAATTATTTCAATTTTCCTGTATTTGTTAAGATTTGCTTTGTGTCCTAATATATGGTCTATATTAGAGAATGTTCCATGTGCTGCTGAAAAGAATGTATATTCTGAAGCATTTGTATGAAATGTCCTGTATATATCTGTTAGGTCCATTCCTTCTATGACCTCATTGTGTCCAGATGCCTCTGTTTATTTTTTCCCTGGATGACCTCTCAATTGATGAGAGTGGGGTGTTGAAGTCACCCACTACCACTGTGTTTGGTGTTATCTGTGACCTTTTTCTAATAGCGTTTGTTTGATGAATTTTGGGTCCCGCATATTAGGTGCATGTATGTTTAGGATTGTAATGTCTTCCAGTTGTAGGGTGCCTTTAATCAATATATAGTGACCTTCCTTATGTTTCTTAACTAGTGTTGGACTGCAGTCTATCTTGTCAGATATTAAGATAGCAACCCCTGCTATCCATTTGGGTCCATTTGTTTGGAACACTATTTTGCAACCTTTCACCCTAAGATAGCGTCCATCCTTTGTAGAAAGGTGGGTTTCTTGGAGGCAACAAATTGAAGGATCCTGCTTTTTAGCCCAGTCTGCGAACCTATTATGCCTTTTGGTTGGGGCATTGAGGTCACTGATATTAAGAAATAATATTGAAAGGTCTGTATTCATTTTTGCCAGTTTTTGTAGTTCTTCTGGTTTTACCTTTGCTCTCTTGTGTTAACTAGTACTTGAGGATTATTTGTTTTTTCCTTGTTCCTTATATGTGTGCTTTTCTTTTTCTTCAGCATGAAGGATTCTTTCAAGTATTTTCTGTAGTGGTGGTTTTGTCTTCAAATACTCCTTTAGCTTGCTTTTGTCGTGGAATGTCCTTATTTCTCCATCTATTTGAATGGATAGTTTTGCAGGATAAAGTAACCTTGGTTGACAGTTTTATCTTTCAGAACTTGGAATACATCACTCCAAGCCCTTCTGGCTTTTAAAGTTTGTGTTGAGTAATCTGCTGTCATCCTGATAGGCTTGCCTTTGTAGGTAACTTGATTTTTCTCTCTGACTGCTTTCAATACTTTTTCTTTGGTGTGTGTGTTTGGTAGTTCGCTTATGATATGGCAAGGAGAGGTTCTTTCCAGGTTTTGTCTGGCTGGGGTTCTAAAGGCTTCCTGTATCTGCATTGGCACCTCTTTCCCATTTTGGGGGAAGTTTTCTTCTATGATTTTGTTGAAGATGCCTACTATGCCTTTGGAGTGACATTCTTCTCCTTCTACTATGCCCTGAATTCTTATATTTGATCTTTTCATAGTATCCCAAATATCTTGAAATTCCCATAGTTTTCCATTAGTTTTTCTTTCTCTTTGTTGGACTGCATTAGATCTGCCACCTGGTCTTCTAGCTTAGATATTCTGTCCTGTCCTTCATTCATTCTACTGGTGAGATTTTCTACAGTTTTTTTTATTCCATTAACTGTGTTCTTCATTGCTAGTAATTCTGACTTGTTTTTCTTTATCATTTCTATTTCCTTATTTATGTCTAGTACTGATCTTTTTATTTCATTAAATTGGTGTCCTGTGTTTTCTTTGATTCCTTTGATTTCCTCTTTGATTCCTTTGAACATATTTATAATCATTCTTTTGAAATCTTTCTCAGGCATTTCTTCTAACTTGTTCTCACTGGAGGTCATTTCTGATGCATTAATATTTTTTGGTGGATTTATAGTCTTGATTTTTTGTGTTTCTTGTGTTATATTGTATATATTTTTGCATCTTGGATTATTTAATAATTGGATTTTCTAGTTAGGTATTATTAGATGTATCAGACAATCTGATGTTATATAACTTTAGGGTAGGAGCTTAAGGTGTTAAGTGTGGCTCTCAAGACTATCAGAGTATCTACAAAAGTGACCCAAGGTGTTGTTGGGTTTGCCTGGTATGAGAGTATTCAAATAGGGTGATTGGAACAAAATATAGGCAGATTCTAAAATTCAACTAAACAATGTAAAGTTTCAAGGAAGAACAGTTCAGAGTATTTATCCAAGAGTAGGTATTATGACAACCAGATCCTCTAACTGTCCCTTACGGTGTGTGGTGCCCCACTCACACCCTTAATCCTGACAACAAAGGGGTTAAGATTTCTGATCTGGGCAGGCGTGGTGGTGCACGCCTTTAATCCTAGCACTCGGGAGGCAGAGGTAGGAGGATCACTGGGACTTCGAGGCCACCCTGAGACTACATAGTGAATTCCACGTCAGCCTGAGCCAGAGTGAGACCCTACCTTGAAAAACAAACAAACAAAAAAAGATTTCTGATCTGTTGAGGGTTCCAAGTCAGCTTGTGACCAGGTGAGACTCTTCCTGGTGTAATCCCAGCTACCTCTGCTCCTGATTGGGTCCTGCTGTTGGTTCAAGTTGGCGTGGCCAGGTCCCTGGACCACTGCTCTGTTCACTGGAGCTGGCCACTGGCGCTGAGAGAGGGGAGGCTGCTGATGCTGCTCTAGTTCTCTAGCTGTTCCATGTGTTCTTCTACCTTGTGGTCTGCTCCTCCGTTGTTCACTGCCGCTCTCCCTTCACATTTCTTGAGTCTGTGGAGAGCTCTGGTGTGAGTGGAAAATCCCCTCACCTGGCTTTTCCTGCTGCTCAAGCCAAGCCTGGCTGCTTTCTGGCATGCTGCATCTGCTGCCGTTGCTGGCGGACCTGCCGGAGCTGCTTCTGCTGGCCTGTGTGGGCTATGGATGCTCTGGATCTCTCCTACTTCTCCACTGCCATTTCAATTTCCTATACACCTCACTTTTTAGTAAAAGTGTGTATTTTGCTGGGATTTTTTTTTTTTTTTGGCTTTTCCCCCCTAGTCTGCTTTGGCGTGTTACCTATGCCACCATCTTAACCAAAGTCCAAAAATATTTTTTAATATTTCATTTTTATTTGAGAAAGAGAGAGAGATGGGCGAGGGAGGGAGAGAAAGAGAATGGGCATGCCAGGGCCTCTAGCCACTGCAAATGAACTCCAGATGCATGTGCCACCTTGTGCATCTTGCTTTACGTGGGTACTGGGGAATCGAACTCTGATCCTTAGGCTTTGCAGGTAAGCGCCTTAACTGCTGAGCTATCTCTCCATCCCATAAAAAAATTTTTTTTGAGGTAGGATCTCACTCTAGCTCAGGCAGACCTGAAATTCACTCTGCCATCCTAAGGAGAGAGAGAGAGAGAGAGAGAGAGAGAGAGAGAATGGGCATGTCAAGGCCTACAGACACAGCAAACAAATTCCAGACTCATGGGCCACCTTGTGCAGCTGCTTTATGTTGCTCCTGGGGAATTGCACTGGGTCCTTTGGCTTTGCAGGCAAATGCCTTAATCTCTCTCCATCCCAGGTTAATCTTGTCAACATGATGGGATTTAGAATCTGAATGGGAAAAACCAAAATAAATAAATAAATAAATAGGGCTGGAGGAATGGCTTAGTGGTGAAGGCATTTGCCTGCAAAGCCAAAGGACCCAGGTTCGATTTCCCAGGACACATGTTAGCCAGATGCACAAGGGGGCGCATGTGTCTGGAGTTGTGATTAGAGACAAATAAATAAATAAATAGTGCTGAAGAGATGGTTCAGTGGTTATAGCACTTTCCTGCAAAGCATAAGGACTGGAGTTTAATTCCCCAGTACCCATGTAAAACTATATGTACTAAGTGGCACATGCATCTGGAGCCCGTTTGCAAACAGAGGCCCTGACTTACCCATTCTCTCTGTAGCCTGGTGTGGTAGTGCATGCCTTTAATTTTGCAGCACTCAGGAGGCAGAGGTAAGAGGATCACCATGAGTTCAAGGCCAGCCTGAGACTACATAGTGAATTCCTGTGCTACAGTGAGACCCTACCTACAAAACACAAACAAAAAGCAAGGCTTGGTGTCACATGTCCTTAATCCCAGCACGTGGGAGGCAGAGGTAGGAGGATCACTGTGAGTTTGAAGCCACCCAGAGACTACATAGTGAACTGCAGGTCAGCCTGGGCTAGAGCGAGACCCTACCTCAAAAAACAAAACAAAACAAATTTCCAGGGCTACAGAGATGGTTTAGCGATTAGGTGCTTATTTATTTTGAGGTGGGGTCTTACTCTAGCTCAGGCTGTAGTCTCAGGATGGCCTTGAACTCGCAGCAATCCTATCTCTGCCTCCTGAATGCTGGGATTAAAGGCCTGTGCCACCATGCCCAACAATTTTTTTTTTCGTTAAGAATAATATTTTAGGGGCTGGAGAGATGGCTTAGCGGTTAAGCACTTGCCTGTGAAGCCTAAGGACCCCGGTTCGAGGCTCGATTCCCCAGGACCCACGTTAGCCAGATGCACAAGGGGGGCGCACGCGTCTGGAGTTCGTTTGCAGCAGCTGGAAACCCTGGCGCGCCCATTCTCTCCTATTCTCTCTCTCTCTCCCCCTCTTTCTCTCTGTCTGTCACTCTTAAGTACACAAAAATTAAAATAATAATAATAATATTTTAGAGCTGGGTGTGAATTTCAGGTTTCTCATATGTGGATCCTAGCTACAAATGATTGGACTTCTGTGTGAATAGGAAGAAAACTCAGTAGCAGAAGCCAGAAAGCTAGAAAGGGAATAAGGGGAATAGTGAGGGGGGAACTTAATAAGATGGTATTGTGTATATATGTAAGTAAAAGAACAGACTAATGGGGGTCAAAAAGCCCAAGTGAGGTCAGGGGAAGAGACTTGGAGGCAGGGCTAATCAAAATCTAAGAGGATATAAATAACTCATATGGAAACCTACTTTTTTGGACAATAGAACACTCAGGAGCCATTTAACTAGAAAGTTTTAAGTGCCAGGGATGGGATACCTTCCAGTGAGTTGTTGGCCAGGGAGGTCCCTGATGCCTCCAAAACATTACAGGCCATTGCCGAAGCCCTTGGTTTCCCACCAGGAATAGACGGTAAGGCCCTATTGCTGAAGACTCCACATACTTGGGCTGCAAGGCCACTGAGAAATCCTGCTGGAACTGAGCTGATATCCTCCTCCATGTAGACCAGCTGACAGGAAGCTGAAAAAAGCCATTCTGCATGCAGTTCAATGAGAGAGAAATCAACAGTGAAGATACTCAACAGTGGACACTGCAAGCCTTGTATTTGGCCAGCCAGGCCAAATGAGTCAATGTGTGCAATAGCAGCACGTCTGTTATGGGGGAAACCAACCGCCCCCTAATTTGACTGGAGGCCTGCTCCATGGGAGGGAATATGTCCCTGATAATGAAAACCTACATCAGGGTTAGTCATGAGTCCGAGGGTTGTAACATCTGGCTACGTTCTGGCTAAATGTATATACTATGCTCATCAAACTGCCCAGTAAGCACTTCTTTTAATGTTCATACCCATATATTAATGCTACTCTCACTTTTGATTAGAGAACCTTCTCTTTTCAGATGGCAATGACATTGGGATCATTCAGAAGGCACCATGGTGCTGAGAAGTGACAGAGGAGTACTCAGCACTGAAATATCTTTAGCACACCTTCCAAAGGCTCAGGGTCCATTGCGGAAGAGGTGACGGAAAGGATATAAGACTCAAAGGAAGGGTAGGACTCCTTACAACGTGCTCCTTCAGACACAAAATGGCCTGGATATCCATGACCTCACAGTGGCTGATACTACCTACAATAGACTATCATAATAGGAGGAAAAGATGATGACATCAAATAAAAGAGAGACTGATTTGAGGAGTTGTTTCAAAGGGGAAAGTAGGGGGAGGGAGGGAAATACCATGGGATATTTTTTACATATTTTTAATCATGGAAGTTGTCAATTAAAATATATTTTCTCCTCTTCCCCCCATGTCTCTCACCCCCTCTCTCAAATAAATAAAACTAATTTTACTTATTCATTTTTTTTTGTTTTTTGAGGTAGGGTCTTACTCTAGTTCAGGCTGACCTGAAATTCATTAAGTAGTCTTGGCACTCCTCCTACCTCTGCCTCCCAAGTGCTGGGATTAAAGGCATGTGCCACCACATCCAGCTCAAATTTATTATTTATTTGCAAGTAGAGAGAGATACAAGAGAAAGAGAAGGAGGCTCTAGAGCCTCCAACCACTGCAAAGGAACTCCAGATGCATTTGCCACTGTGCATTTGGCTTTACGTGGGTACTGGGGAATCAAACCTGTGTCAGGCTTTGCAAGCAAGCACCTTAACCACTGGGCCACCTCTCCAGCCCATAGTTTTATTTTTTCTTCAAAGTAGGATATCACTAAAGCCCAGGCTGACTTGGAATTCGTGATGTACTGTAGGGTGCTAGGATTAATGGCATGTGCCACCACAACTGGCTAACAAATTTTTTCCCCCCCCCCTTTGGTCTGATAGGAAAGCACTCTTATCATTGTACTACATCATTAGCCCTGTTTCTTTTTTTCTTTTTCGAGGTAGAGTTTCATTCTACCCCAGGCTAACCTGGAATTCACTCTGTAGTCTCAGGGTGACATCAAACTCAGGGTGATTCTCCTATCTCTGCCTCTCCAAGTCCTGGGATTAAAGGCAACTACTACCACACCCAGCAAAATTTTATTTTATTATTAGTTTTTGTTTTCTGAGGTAGGGTCTTGCTCTAGCCCAGGCCAACCCAGAATCCAAAAGGTATTCTCAGAGCTGGGCAGGGAGGCAGAGGTAGGAGAATTGCCATGAGTTTGAGGTTACCCTGAGACTACATAGTGAATTCCAGGTCAGCCTGGGCTAGAGTGAGACCCTACCTGGAAAAACAAAACAACAACAAAAAAATGTATTGTCAGTGTAGCCTTGAACTTACAGCTATCCTACCTCTGCCTCCTGCATGCTGGGATTAAAGCTGTGTGCCACTAACCCTGGCACAATTTCATTTTATTTGTTTAAATTTATCTTTAATTATTTACTTATTTTGGTGTTTCAAGGGAGGGTTTTACTCTAGTTCAGGTTGACCTGGAATTCACTATGCAGTTTCAAGGTGGCCTTAAACTCACTGGGATCCTCCTACCTCTGCCTCCCAAGTGCTGGGATTAAAAGCATGTGCTACCAGGCCTTTATTTATCTGAGAGAAAGAGGCAGATGAATAATGAGCATGCCAAGGGCATGCAACCACTGCAAATGAAATCCAGGACATCTTGTGCATCTGGCCTATCTATGTGGGTCTTGGAGATTCAAACTTAGATACTTAGGCTTCGAACGAAAGCACCTTAATTGTTAAGCAATCTCTACAGCCCAAAATTTTATTTAATTAATATGTTATTTATTCACGTGAGAGGGAGACAGAGAGTGAATGAAATGATTATGGGCCCAGGGCCTCCATCCACTGCAAATGAGCTCCAGATGCATGCACTACCTTGTGTATTTGACTTTATGTGGGTACTAGGGAATTGAATCCAGGTCCCTAGGCTTTTTAAGCAAGTGCCTTAACCTTTGAGCTATCTCTCCAGTTCCATGACTGGTAATTAAAAAATATTTATATTATTTATTTGAGAGAAAGAGGCAGAGAGAGAGAATGGGCTTGCCAGGGCCTCCAGCCACTGCAAATGAACTGCAGACGCATGTGTCCCCTTGTGCAGCTGGCTTACACGGGTCCTGGAGAATCGAACCGGGATCCTTTGGCTTTACAGGCAAACACCTTAACCGCTAATCCATCTCTCCAGTCCTGGCAATTTTTAAAAAAGATTTATTTTTATTTATTTATTAGAGAAAGAGGGAGGGAGGGAGGAAGGGAAAGAATGGGCATGCCAGGGTGTCCCGCCATTGCAAACAAACTCCCAATGCATGTGCCACCTTGAACAACTGACATATATGAGTAGTGGGGAACTGAACCTGGTTCTTTAGGCTTTGCAGGCAAGTGCCTCAACCACTAAGCCATATCTCCAGCCCATGACTGGCTTTTTTTTTGTAATTTTTTTTCCCCCCAATGCTGAGGACGGAACCCAGGGCCTGGCACTTGCTAGGCAAATGCTTATCCACTGAGCTAAATCCCTAACTCCTAACCATGAATGGCTTTTTTTTGTTTTGAGGTAAGGTCTCACTAAGGCTCAGACTGACCTGGAATTCACTATGTAGTCTCAGGGTAGCCTTGAGCTCATGGCGATCCTTCTACCTCTATCTGGGATTAGAGGCATGTGCCACCACACCCAGGTATGAATAGCTTTTTAAAATCTTTATTTTTTCCATTTTTTTTTGCATATGTATGTGCATAAGTATGTGGTATATGCACTTGGGTGCAGATGTGTGTGCCCCATGTAGTTCACACGCATTCCTGGGTTGTAGAAAAGACAAAAGGGATGTGAAAAACTTCAGTACCCAACACTAATTCACCCACCCATTAAGCAGAACTCTCCAAGGTGGGAGGGAGGGAAAATCCTTGGTCAGAACAAGGTCAGTACTGTCCTCAGTCCTCCCCTTCTCCTGTGACCCAATCCAACCCATGCCAGACAAGCCATACACACTAAAAGAGGAGCCAGGGGTCTCATCGTAACACTCATTTTATATAAATATCCGCAAGTCATGTTACAGAATAAGCCCCACCGGGGAAAACATCAACATTATGATTTTGTTAAACTGAGCCCTGCTTTCTAGGTTGGACCCCAGCCTGGAGGTGTCTACTGCTTTGGGGAAGGCTGGGGGTGCTGCCAGGAGGCTGCTAGAGAAGCTGCCTGTGTATCCCACCCCTGGGCTAACCCCTTCTTTGGTGTGTGGTACATGGTGACCTTCTCTACTCACCCCACACCCCTTAGCCTGGGGCAGGGTTCTGTGGAGCAGGGCTCAGGAGTCCTGCGGCACTTGGAAATGGGAGGGGGATCTGAGCCATTAAGAGGTGGAGTCTGAGGCTTGGAGGTTGAGCCTTTTAGAGCTGTAGGGGCACACAGTTAGAGGAACAAGTCAGGGGAACCTGGGCTGACAGCTAAACATTTAAGTAGTTGCTGTTCCCTCCAGCCTAGGACTCTAGGTCCTTTTCCTTGTTGGCCTACCTCCTGCTTTATCTCACATTCTCAGGGACAAGCCTCAGGTTTCTACCTCACTCTTCCCAGCTCTTCCCAGGACACTCTCCCCCTACAGAAAGGCTAGGAACACAGCACCAGTCTGAGGATTTAATTAACCAGGAAGGGGATTGTTGGGAGGGGCACCCCTGTAAAAATGTACAAAAGGTCTGGGGGATGTGAAAGGGGTGATAAATATGTACATGGAACCCCCTTTCCTTTAGCCCCTCCTTCCTCAGCCTTAGGAGAGCATGAGGACTTGGATGGCAGGTGTAAGGGAGAGGGGCACTTTGGCCTCTGGCTTAATGAGCCCTTGGAGAGGCAGGCCAAGGGCCTAGAGACCCTTAGAGGGGCAAAGGTACATTTCAGGTCATGAGCTACAACCTCTGAAATGATCCCCTCATATATATGCCCACACACACTTGCTCCTCTGTAGAGGCTCTTGACATCTGCCCTCCCAGTGACCCTATAGTCCACATGAAACTGGACCTTGTGGGGAGTGGGGCTTCTGCTCCTAAGTCCTTGAGACCTCAGAGATGGCCATGAGGTCATGACCTTTGCCCTCAGGTCCTGGCTTAAACACCTCAGCCCTAAGGATCTTGTCACTAGGAAGGGGGGGTGGAGCTTTGCTCCTGCCCCTCCCCTCTCCTCACCTGTCAGCCCGGGTAGGGCCAGGGGCCCTGGGTGGGGAACTGGGCCTGGGGGCGGGCACAAGTGGAGGTGGTGCCCCCAAAAGGGCTCCTGGTGGAGTCTTGCTGAGAAGATGAGGGGTTCCTGGAGCTGCAGTAGGTGGTGGTGGTGGAGCCAAACGGCCATATAGCAGAGAATGAGCAGGGTCTAGACTGTAGAGGCGTGCAGCAGCCACAGCCCCTGGTCCAGTCAGCTCCTCACCTGCCTCATAGAAGCGGGGTGGTCTGGCCAGGCGTGGGGGCCCTGCCAACCAGGTTGGCTCTGGGAAGCCTGTACAGCGCTCTGGCAGACTAGGGCCCAGGAAGGGGGGCGGCCGAGGCCTCTCCAACAGCAAATGAAGGCCTTGGGGCCCAGTGGCAGCAGCGGCAGCAGCTGTGGCAGCAGCGGCAGCGGCGGCAGCAGCAGCGGCAGCGGCGGCAGCAGCCTCCTCCTTCCGTTCTTCCTTCACTCGTACAGACTCCTTAGCTGGCCGGGCTCCCTCCTCGCCAGGGCGGGCCTTCGGAGTAGCAGGAGAAACTCGAAGCTGGGGCCGTGAGAAGGGGAGGTCCCTGGGGGAAGGCACAATAGGGCAGAGTGAAGGTATTCCTCTGGCTGACAGGGCTGGACAGGCAGGGCTGAAGTCAGGCAGCAGGCACACCTGTCCTTCTCCTCCTTGGTAACAGAGGGCTCCCTCCGCTCCACAGGCCGCTCCTTGTCTGAACCTGGCGTTCGGGCAGCCTCAGGGGGCCGGACCCATGTAGGAAAGGCCAGAGGACTGCGGTGCAGGCGGCCCCATGGGTCTGGAGGGGTGGCAAAGGCTGGTGGGGCTCCTGGGCTTTCCTTCTGGGCAAAGACGGCGCCGGAGTCTGGGTAGAGGGTAAAATAGAAAGTGACAGGAACCAGGATTGGGGAAACACCCCACACAGATATCTACCCAATCCCAGTGTAAACACAAAGGCCCAATGCTACAGCTCCCACACCCCAGCACTCACTGAATGTGGGGCTGCCCAGGCCTCCAAAAGCCCCATTGGAGAGGGCAGCCAAGGAAGCAAAGCTTGTGGGACGTCCAAAGGGATCTGTGGAAGAAAAGGTAGAGGGTGATCAGAGCAAGGGGCAACCCACTCTGCTCTGAACAGGTTGGAAGAAATGGTGGGGGAGAGGCAGGTCTGTAGCAAGTTAAACAGATTTGTATGCCTTAGTGGCTTTTTTTTTTTTTTTTGGAGGTAGGTTCCCACTCTAGCACAGGCTGACCTGGAATTTACTATGAGTCTTGGAACCGCTTTCAACTCACAGCGATGATCCTACCTCAGCCTCCTGAGTGCTGGGATTAAAGGTGTGAGCCACCATGCTTGGCTACTAGCTTGGTTTTAACAACCATAGGCTAAGCGTTTTCTTGGGCCAAGCCAGGCACTACACCTGGAATGTTGTTTAGTCTCCTAACAAGCCCCATGAACAGAAAGAATCATTCCCATTGAAAATCGTGAAGGGGCTGAAGAGATGGCTTAGCAGTTAAGGCACATGCCTACGAAGCTTAAGGACTGAGCAGTGCCCACATAAGCCAGATGCACATGGTGACGCATGTGTCTGGAGTTCATTTGCAGTGCCTAGAGGCCCTAGCATGTCCATTCTTTCTATCTCTAATAAACAAAAATAAATATTTTTTTTTTTAAAAAGAAAAAGCAAGAGCTGGACATGGTGGCACACACCTTTAATTACAGCCTCGGGAGGCAGAGGTAGGAGGATCGCGTGAGTTCGAGGCCACCCTGAGACTACAGAGTGAATACCAGGTCAGCTTGAGCTAGAGTGAAACCCTACCTCAAGAAAACAAAAAATTAAAAAAACAAAAACAAAAAAAGGTTAAAGAAAATAGTGACAAGGCCAGGCAAGGTGGTACATGCCTTTAATCCCAGCATTGGGGAGGCAGAGGTAAGAGGATCACCATGAGTTTGAGGCCAGCATGGGACTACATAGTGAACTCCAGGTCTGGCCTGGACTAAAGTAAAACCCTACCTCCAAAAACAAAACAAGGGCTGGAGGGATGGCTTAGCTGTTAAGGCACTTGCCTGCAAAGCCAAAGGACTCAGGTCTGATTCTCCAGGACCCATGTTAGATAGATGAATAAGGTTGCACATGCGTCTGGAGTTTGTTTGCAGTGGCTGGAGGCCCTGGCACACCCATTCTCTCTCTTTCTCTCCCTCCCTTCCTCCCTCCCTCACTCTCTCTTTTCCTGTCAAATAAATAAATAATATTCAAAAACAAAATTAAAAAAAAAAAAAAGGAAATAGTGAAGAGAGCCAGGTGTGGTGGTACATGCCTTTAATCCTAGTACTCAGGAGGCAGAGGCAGGAAGATTGCCGTGAGCTCAAGGCCATCCTGAGACTACATAGTTTATTCCAGGTCAGCCTGGGCCAAAGTGAGACCTTACCTCAAAAAAACAAAATAAACCAATAAATAATAACGATAATAATAAAGAGGCTCACAAATGGAAATGACTTGCCAAAGGTCATGTAGTTTTAAGTGGTAACATCAACCTGAGACTTCTTTGGTATCAGAGGGTATGTCTTACCTGGGCTATCTTAATAACAACCAACTCTACAGCAAGTTACTAGCCTGGATTTTTGCTGGCTTGCCCCCACCTATCATACCTTCCCAACCTGATCCAAATTTTACATCACACAGATGTCAAAATAACTAGCCTACCCACCATGGGAACCTCATTGTCTCCCTAGCTAGGAATGTCTTCACTTAGGTTTAACTACTGTCCACCCAAAGTCAGGCTCAATCTCCCCAAAGAAGCCTGAAAGCTCCATAAAGTTAGGGACCACGCTGTCCTTTCTTTTTTTTTTTTTAAACATTTTTTTTTTAAATTTATTTATTTATTTATTTGAGAGCGACAGACACAGAGAGAAAGACAGATAGAGGGAGAGAGAGAGAATGGGCGCGCCAGGGCTTCCAGCTGCTGCAAACGAACTCCAGATGCGTGCGCCCCCTTGTGCATCTGGCTAATGTGGGACCTGGGGAACCGAGCCTCGAACCTGGGTCCTTAGGTTTCACAGGCAAGCGCTTAACTGCTAAGCCATCTCTCCAGCCCCTACGCTGTCCTTTCTTTACCCTACTTTCTTCTACCAGGTGGCACACTGCTCTCTATCACTGGTTATTTCACAGCAAAGTCTGTACTGGCAAGAGCAGTTATTATCCTTGACCTTACCTTCCACACTCATTTTACAGAAGAAATCATGTCTCAAAGTAGGTAGAGTAACTTTCCTAAGATCCTTAAGCAAATAAAACCTATCTAACCAAGTCTAGCTGTTTGAGGTCTGTTTTTTTTCCATCCCCAGTTCTATGTTAGGGACAGGGTCTGGGATGCCTGGCTCTTACCAATGTGAGTGCTGGGGCTCAGGAAGGGTCCGTGGGCACCAGGAGCTGTCGTAAAAGGATTGGCTGCAGCATGGACGGCACCTGGGACAGAGAGATGGGAAATACTAATGAGACTGAGTGGGTAAAAGGTGGACACTGTGTTATAGTCCACTAAAGGGCTGGCCACTCACCAGTTGCAGTGAAGAGGGAGGCCGGGTGGGAAAACTCCTGCCCAGGGGGCAGGGTCCCATAGGGCCCCGGAAGGCAGGGCAGGAGGTCATTCCGAAAGTCAAGCTTATGGGAGTCACCCTGCACAGAACACAGGAAGTGGGGCAATGAGTGACTCCAGGCCAAGTCTGGACTGGCTTTTTTCCTGTGCCTCTTTCTTAGGTCCCTGTTCTTATTTATCTATCTATCTATTTTATTTATTTTGGTTTTTTGAGGTAGGGTTTCATTCTAGCCCAGGTTGACCTGGAATTCACTATGTAGTCTCAGGGTGGCCTTGAACTCTTGGTGATCCTACCTCTGCCTCCTGAGTGCTGGGATTAAAGGCATGCACCACCACGCCCAGCTAGGCCCCTGTTCTTGTTCTCTCACCCTTAGTTCCCCTCCAAGAACGGGCTGGCTGACACCAGGAGGGGACTTGAGTGCTCTCCCCTCTTTTTCAAAGCCTTCTTTACTCATTCCAGTAATTATCAGGTGCTGTGGAACTACTCACTAGTGACGAGGGATAGAAGAAAATTGTTTCTGGCCAAGATTTGGCTGAGCAGTGTTGAAAGGCCGCTGCCCAAAGCTCAGACCACCCCTGACTCTCAAATCCACTCTCCCCAGTGCCTCGTACCTTCATTTTTTCCTGGTGTCTCAGGATCATGTAAGCCACACGCACGTGCATGGCACACCACTTTCCTGGTTTCTGCCGCCCCAGGATGACCAAAGGGAAGGAAAGAACATTCATTTATCACCCACTTCAGGCCTTGCCCTAAGCCCAGCTGCCACACAACAGCCCTAATCATCATCCCTAGAACTGAGAGATAATTAGGTTCATTGGAAAGCCTAGGAAACTGAGGCACAAACAGATAAACTGTCTTCCCCAAGGTCCCTCAGCCAGTTATATCTGAGCCCAGGTCTGTGACTTGAAAAAACTACTTTCTACTGCTTTACATTTTGCCAACTCCCTATCTTGGGCTACTTGATCTTTCCCAAGCAGACACCCTGACACCAGCTCCCAGCCTCATGCAGCTTAAGTTCCTCACCAAACTTACCCTCAAAGGTGGTCGGAAATGGTCAGGGATCTGGAGATGGCAAAGGAGACATTGGAAATGATTCAGGTCTGTTCACTAACCTGGCTGTCTCATCCCCACAGCATCTACTCCCCCATTTCCTGAAGACTATGGCTCTTTCCAACCCATCCTACTAGTGTCAAAATTCTTTTCCCAGCTGGGCATGGTGGCACACGCCTTTAATCCCAGCACTCAGGAGGCAGAGGTAGGAGGGTTGCCGTGAGTTCGAAGCCACCCTGAGACTACATAGTTAATTCCAAGTCAGCCTGGACCAGAGTGAGACCCTACCTCAAAAAACAAACAAACAAAATTCTTTTTCCAAGCCAGGCATGGTGGTACAGGCCTTTAATCCCAGCACTCGGAAGGCAGAGGTAGGAGAACTGCCATGAGTTTGAGGCCACCCTGAATACATAGTGAATTCCAGGTCAGTCTGAGCTAGAATGAAACCCTACCTTGAAAAACAAAAACAAAAAAACAAAATTCTTTTCCTTCCTCCTACTCTAGTCCTCTTTCCTCCTGGCACCAGGTTTCTGAACCAGGTCTCAGGGAGATACCTGCTGGGAGAGTTAAGTAGGATAGTCTCCTCAACCAGAGGAGCCCTCTTATCAGCTACTTACAAAGGAGGTATATTTAAGCGGGGGTTTTTTTTTTTTTTTTTTTTTTAGGGCTGGTGAGATGGCCCAGCAATTAAGGTGTTTGCCTGAAAAGTCTAAACAACCCAGGTGTGATTCCCTAGTACTTAAAACCAGATGCACAAAGTGGCACATACATCTGGAGCTTATTTGCAGTGGCTAAAGGCCCCATTCATTCTCTTCCTTCTCTGATTGCAAATAAATAAATAAATATGTATTTTTAAAATTTCTTTAGAGGTTGGGCATGGTGGCGCACACCTTTAATCCCAGCACTCAGGATACAGAGGTAGGAGGATCGCCATGAGTTCAAGGCCACCCTGAAACTACACAGTGAATTTCAGGTCAGCCTGAGCTAGAGTTAAGACCCTGCCTCGAAAAACCAAAATCATCATCATCATCATTATCATCATCTTAAGGGAGATGGAAAACTCTGGTCTAGTCTAGTCTACCCTTTAGGGAATGTACCCTGTACTTTTCACAACCATTTCAGAGCCCTGCAATCTAAGGCTGTGCCATGTTTGGAGCAGGAGGGAAGACTCTGGAACCCCAGCCATTTCACAAAGGGGAAGCTTATCTTTCAGTTGTTTTATGAACAGGGTTTTCTGGTATGATGTCATTTGGGGGGGAGCGTGTTAAATATGAAAACCTCTACAAAAACCATTGGCCTTGAGCTAGACATGGTTGCTTATGTCTATAATCCCAGCACTTGGGAGGCTGAGGTAGAAGGCTCAATGATCATGTTTGAGGTCAGCCTGGGCCACAGAGTGAGACTCTGACTCAAACTCAAAAACAAAAAACAATGCTGGAGTATGGTGGTGAATGCCTTTAATCCCAGCAACTTGGGACTCCAAGGTAGGAGGCTCATTGTGAGTTTGAGTCCAGCCAGAGTTCCAGGTCAGCCTAGGCTAGAGCAAGACCCTACCTTGAAAAACTAAAAACAAACAAATTCCCCCTCCCCACTGTCCTTAGCATGCAGCTCAGTGGTGAAATGCATTCTTAGCATGTATGAGCCCTAGGTATTGACTCCCCAGTACCTCTAAAAGCAAAACAACTGTCCTAATAAACTACCTACTTCTTGGGGGACAATATTCTCAACCTATTCCTGATATCTGGGAAATCCTGTTATACAGGATTTATACAAATTGCCCTCAGACACTCAGGGACACCCTTGGTAACATTAAAGGGAGTAGCCAAGAGTTCATTTTCCTTCAATCGTGCTCTCCCTTCAACACACCTAGCTCCCCAAAGACCTAACTTGGCCTGCTCACCTGTGTCCCTTTCTGGGGGAGCCCACTCAGCACTGGCCCCAGTCGTGGTGGTAGCTCAGGGTTCGTGCTCTGGGAAGAAGAATGGAGGGTTCAGATAGGAGAGCTGGTGCTAAGTATGAAAGGAGTCTAGAATTAAAGGGAATGGGACAGGGATGGGAGCATGGTTTTGTAACACGTGGGTCCAGAAGGGGTATGAGGCTAGCCATCGTTTTGGGGAATGAGAAGCCAATATGTGGATCCAGGCTATCTGGGGTCTATAAGGGATGGGAGGTGGTAGACTAGACTGGGAGCTCACCTTGGGCTGAAAGGCCCCCTGCAGAGAGCCAAAGGAGACAGCCGGTGGGAGGCCTGGAGGGAGCCCTGGCACTGCAGGAGGGAAGGCCATGTACGGCTGTGGAGAGAAGGGGACTAGTCCAAGCAGGGGGTGGAGGTGCAGCCCAGGTCTTTCCTGTGCCCCCAGGTAGCTCTCCCATGCTCAAGAGACAACCCACTAATGACTGCATAGTACCCACATGTCACACACCCTCACTTTCACTCACATTATGTCGGAAAAGGCCTTCCATCTTTCCTGGGTACTTCTCAAACTAGGGAAGAGAAAGGAAGAATGAGCTGCCAGCTCATAACCCAGGCTCTTCCTTCCCTGCAGGTGACACCCTCCCTCAGGCCTGAGCCTCATCAGCAGCCCAATGAGGAGCTCACCATATGGCCGTGGGGTGGCAGCAGGCCTGGGGGATAGGGAGTGAAGTGCTGGTGGGTGTGCTGGTGGGTGTGCTGGTGCTGGTGGTTGTGCTGGTGGAACTGGAAGGCCAGAGGTCGGGCTGATCCCCCTGCCCCCACCACCTCAGGGCCACCCTGGGCATTCAGGTAGCGAGTGTTCAGGTCCTGGCCGATCAGGTCCTGCTCTGTGGGAAGGGAGGGGGAGAAGGCTTTAATATCTGGTGCCACCATGTCAGCCTCCTTGGGCCCAGGTGACTGGCCTTCCCTCTGGCCTTGAGCCACTCCCTCCTCAGGCCCTTGGGCCCTGCCAGAGCCAGCTGGGCCCAAGCTTGGGGCCACGGCCCCCACCACCCCACCACCCCCGGCCAGGACCCCAAACTCACCAGAAAGGGCGTTAGCAGCTGAGGCCCCAGGGTGCCCTGGCACCTGCAGCAGAGGTGGGGGTGGGGGCAGGGTGGGACCAGGGGAGACCAAGGAAGGGTGGTGGGGTGGTGGGGGGGCCCGTAGCCCATGGGGAGGAAAGCCGTGGGTGGACAGAGACAGGGGCAGTGAGGGCGTTGGGGGCCGGTGGGTGAGCTGCGCGGACGAGGAGGAGGCAGATGAGGAGGAGGAGGACGAAGAGGATGATGAGGGGGGAGGCTGAGCCACGGGAGGGGCCAGGGCCTTGGGGGGCGGCCGTGAAGAGCTGGGGAGAGAAGTGGGGAGATGAGTGAGGGGGTGGGAGGTGCCAGCTCTGACGGGAGGGGGGTCAGAAGCTTGGGTGATACCGTGACCTTGGATCTCCAACACTGGAGATGGCAGTACCCAGAAGTTCCTCCCAGGGAACCCAGCCTCAGGCAGAGGTACTTTCCATACCCATAAACTCCCTTTTCCCTCTTCAGGTCTGTTTCCATAAAGCTGTCTCTGTTGTCTCTGGCCATGACTTCTTTTTACTGACTCAACCACAGCACAAAACAGATCATGCATTTTGATGCTTAATTACAATAGGCCACCTGAGTTGCCACCCTGAGACAGTGGAAATGGGCCATGTTGCCCTTTCTGAGGACTAATGAGACCTGAATCCTAGGCCCATCTTGTCATGAACCCTTGGCAAACCTTGAGCAAATAACAATGATGATGGTGACAACAATAGTGAGAGCAGAATCATTAATTCTTACCCTTTAATGAGTACTTACTGTAGACAACTGCTAGCATTTGCTTTATGAGCTAATGCAAGTTTCCAACATGTCATGCCACCCTCCCGAGTGTTACCAGAGCCATGCAACCATTTATACTCTATCAGTTCCTTTTTTTCTATAACTTAACCCTCTTTCTTTTCGGGCCTCACCCTAAGCATTCAACATCAAGAAACGGAGGTATTAACCATACTTTCCTAAAGCACATAAAAGCAAGCTAAACACCCAACTAATTTAGAGTTTACTCAGGAAAGACTTGACATCATCCCATGTCATATTAATGAGTGTAAACACTTTGGGAAGCATTGCATTTACTCAAAATTAATCTTCATAGCAGCTTTAGGATGAAGGTACTATTTTTTATTGTTTAATTTCACAGGAAAGAGGAAACTGAGGGTCAGAGGAGTCAAATTAGTAAAAGTCACAAAGCCAGTTAAATGGCAGAGCAAGAATTTGAATCTAGTTCTATCATCAAAGCCACACTGTTAACCATCATCTCAGCATTTTCCAGGAGACAAAAGTTCTCACCAATGCATACAACTGGGAAATGACAGTAAGCTGGATTCCTCTGTATGTAAATGTATAAAAAGCCAATAAAATCCTACAGGAATCTCTCTATATTTATTTTACCCAGTGCCTCTCCAACTTTTTCAAGTCACACTCATTCCATATCCCAATCATAGAACACAGGCCATTCTAGATGGGATTAGATCACCAGACCACTAACCTGCCAGTGCTGAGGTCCAGGCTGCTGCCATAAGGAGAAGTGCGGAGGCTGAAGGGTGAGACCCGAAGCTGCAGCTGGGGCTGGGGTGGGGGTGGCAGACTGGGGGTGGCCGGCAAGGGTGCAGGGGGTGAGGCAGGAGGCCGAGGGGCCGGTGGAGGCGGTGGTTCCTTTGGGGGGAAAGGCACTAGCAGCGGGTCGGGCCCTGGGGGCTGCTCTTGGCTCCGCTCCAGGCCCGACACTTTAGGGACCACAGACAGTTTTGCTTCACAGTTCCCATTGAAGGCGCCGTGGGGGCCAGAGGCTGTGAGGGCAAGATGGCAGACATGCTCAGCAAAGGCTCATGCTCACCCATGTTCCTCCCATGCCTCCATTCCCAGCCCTTGGTATCAACCTTTGCTGGTTGAGACAGTAAAGGATGGGTCCAGGTCATCATCAGAGACCTGAGGAAGAAAAGTAGAGAAAAGGTTAGGGTGGTGTGTGTGTGTATGGTTTTTCAAGGTAAGGTCTCACTCTAGCAAAGGCTCATCGGGAATTCACTATGTAGTCTCAGGGTGGCCTTGAACTCACAGCAATCCTCCTACCTCCGCCTCCCGAGTGCTGGGATTAAAGGCGTGCACCACCACACCTGGCTTGCAGGTTAGGTTCTTTAAGCTAAATGCCTCTAGAGTCTGCTTTACTGGTGGTGGTGGTGGTAAGTCTCTTTCATCATCTTAGGTGACATCCATCAGACTACAGCTGTAGGAGCCCAAGCTTGGAGAAAGGATGGTGCCATGAATCAGCTAAGCTAGGAGAACTGAGTCAAGACAGTACTGCAGTGGCAGAAGAGGTGGTGAAGTGAAGTAAAGCAAAGCTGTCAGCTAAAACTAACTGCTGGCCTGCAAGCCCCCACCTGACCTACAGATCTGTTTGATTCACAAACATTAGCAGAAAAACCTTAAGCTGGTGATTTCTTGGTAGACACAGACTTAAGGAGCTTCTAAGAATGCCTCCCCCATTGTCATGTGGCAAGAACTAGCTAGATGGATCATAACTCCATAGTGTCAACTCAGGTCGCAATAATACATGTCCAGTCAACTTTTTGAGGAAACAGGACATGTATCAGGAAGTGCAAAATGAGTTACTTCTGGGAGTAAGTAGGTAGAGCATTACCTGGTAGTACACTGAAAACTACCTGTATATGAACTTTTATACTGACTACCATGGCTTAGTATCTGTATTGGTATGACCACAGTCTCTCTTCAGATTCTCATAGATGAGACCCTAATTATGGAAAATGGCAAATGGAGCTGGGCATGGGGGTGCACACCTTTAATCCCGGAACTCTGGAGGCAGTTAGGAGGATCGTCATGAGTTCGAGGCCACCCTGAGACTACATAGTGAGTTACAGGTCAGCCTGGGTTAGAAGGAGACCCTACCTTGAAAAACCAAAAAAGGCTAATGGGTTGGGGATGGCTCAGTGGTTAAAAGTGCTTGCTTACAAGCCTGATGGCATGGTTTTGATTCCCCAGTACCCATGTAAAGCCAGATGCACAAAGTGGTTCATGCATGTGGAGTTTATTTGCAGTGGTAGGAAGCACTGGAGCACTCATGCTCTGACACTCACTCTCTCTTTTCCCTCTGTCAAATAAACTAAAAAATATATATTTAATAAAAAAAAAAAGGCTAATGACCAGCAGGAAAGACCACCTTAATTTCATGGTCACTTTGGATGTACTTCAAAGGCTTTGAGAAGGATGCCACACCAAGACATTCAATTTTACAGGCCACTGCCGAGGCTCTTGGTTGCCCACTGGAACTAGATGCTAAGACCCTACTTCTGGCCACCATAAAGGGAGGAAAAACAAAAAAGCACAACTAAACCTCCCTATCCCTTCCCTAACTCCCCAAACGTCATCTTTTAACTTAACTAATGTTCCCACTCAAGGGGAGATGTCTGCTACATGTAAAAGGTCTTTAAGCTCCAGAGCATTAAACAAACCTTGACAATGTCTACCCAACAAGTTTTTGCCCCACTCACCCTCTCATCCAGATCACTTTCCGCATCACACTGAAAAGAAGGAAAGAGAGGTGTCAGAAGATGGGAAAGAGGGGAGTCCAGAGGGGAGGGGAGGGGCCAGTACAAGCAGCAGCACTTACTATATATCCAGCTTCCACAGAGTGCCGGGAGAAGGCCTGAGAAAGACCAGAGTCCAGAGGTAAGGGAGGCTAACTGGCCAGGCAACTGTATAAAGTCTTATCTCCTCCAAGGCATTCAAGGCCCTTTTTGACCTACTCTCAACTGCTTTTGCTAGGTATTTCTCTGGCTACTGCCCATCTTCATTCCCAGGGCTTTGGCTATTTTCTAAATACACAATGTCAGATTTTCACTTCTACGTGTTTTTGCCCAAAACAAAACAAAAAAACTTTTCTCTTCATTTCTCCCCTTAGCAAACTTCTGACTATACTTTGGGGCCTAAGACATTCTAGGGGGCTTTCCCTAACCACAACCTTCTACCCATCCCCCAAGCAGAATGGGTGGCTTCCTCATGTGGGTTTCTGCAGCTTTGCTTCCAGATCACTCCTAGATCACTGCCTTGTACAGCTGCTCAAACTGTGGCCTAGGTGTCTGCTTGCTGACTGTTTCTTACTAGGCTGCCACCAGCTAGAGGGCAGGACAAGGACCATACCTAGTTTATGATTCAATTAAGTCCCTTGAATATGTCTCCTGAATTAAAAAGCATGTAGACATAGCACACCACAAAAAGCAGGTGAATGTGATCATACAGTCATGTGTTTGTCAAGCCTGAGATGTGTCCAATATGCTCTGCCTTTCCCTTTGCTCTTAGAGACTAGGATTGTTGTTGGGGGCAGTCAATAGCAATGGTGACAGAAAATGGATCTACATGAAGGATTTTCTGCCTAAAGAATTCTAAAGGCCAGAGATCTGGGATGAGCTCACCTCTTTCCTTCTCCGTTTATTGGGCCATTTGCGGGGGCGATCCACAGGGGGACGGCCAGGCTCACGTTCAGAGCTGTCCCCTGGCTCACCAGTGGCCCCACTGGAGCCCCCCCTCTTCCGTTTCCCAGAATGCTTCAGCCGATGTTCCAGTCGCTCTGGGGGTTGAAGAGATGCATCCTTCTGTGGAGGAGGAGGAGGGACTGAAGTGGATGGAAAGAGAAACTCCCCAACTCTTTATGGGTGACCAGGCTACCAAAGTGCCTCTAAGGCAGGGTAACCTGGTTGGTCCCCCGAGACTGGTTCTACCTCCTCCCACCCTAGGGTGCGGCAGAGGCCCTGCCAGAGGAGCCGGTTGCTCTGGTTTGAGGTGCCACCACTGCCCCTTCTATCCCACCCACTTTAAGGATCCTTCCCTGTCGCTCCGAACTCGCCCCCCCCCCAACCAAGGCCCCTAAGTCTCGTCAGGCCCCACCTGCAAGGCCTCGAGGCTGGCGAAGCTAGCGATGGCAAAGCCATCGATCAAGTCCTCCTCCTCCTCTTCTTCTTCCTCGGGCTCCTCCTCGGCTTCCCCATCGTCGGCGCCCCCCTCTTCCTCCTCTTCCTCTTCCTCCCCGCGGCTGCCCGAACCAGCAGGCCGCTTCCGAGCTCGAGGTCGTGGGGGCCGAGGCCTAGGACGAGGCCGTCGCCGTCTCAGGCCCCCAGGCCGCTCTCCAGACGAAGCTGATGACCAGGGCCGGGCCGGCGGCGGCGGTGGCGACGAAGAGGATGAAGAGCCCCGCGGGGCGGCCAACAAGGCCCGGGGCGCGTCGCCGCCTGGACCACGGCGACGCCGCTGCTCCCGGTCTCGGTCTCGGCGCGAGCAGCGTCTCCGCCGCCGCTCCCCTTCAGCTGCCCAGCCCGGGCCAGGGGCCGCGGCCGTCTCCATGACGACGGCCCTCAGCGCCGCATCCGGAGGCGGCGGGGCCCAAAGCGGCCTGTCCGCAGGCCCGGCGTTGGCGGCTAGCGCAGGGAAGATAGGGCTCCGGCCTTCTCTTTAAAGCTGGAACGGCTGGCCCCGAGATTGCCCCAAGGCCAAGGCCCGGAGAGCCCGGCGCCGCCCCCGGGGCGACAAGCCCGAAGGCCCCCCCTGTGGGGCCGGCGGGGCCGCGACGACGAAAACGGGGTGGCCGTCCCTTTAAGGCGAGGCCTCAAATTGTCCAGCCCCCGGCCCCTTTAAGACGACCCAACTGTCTAGCCGGCCTAGTGCGGTAGCGGCCCCCTGCCAAGGGTCGAGGCAAGTCTCCCCGAGGAAGAGGAAGGGCCACCCCTTTAAAAGGGGCCGAAAGCTCGACCTGAAACGCAGACCTCCCCTTTAAAACTGTCTCAAGTCCTCCGGCTGAAAGAGGCCACCCCTTTAAGGAGCCCAGGGGCCTTCTAACAGCAAGCCGGCCCTTTAAGGACTCCGAGTTAAAGTTTCTAGTCCTCGACAAGAAACACACTTCCCCTTTAAGCTGAATTTAAAGAACTTCTTGCGTGGGGTGGGAGGTGGGAAATCCCACTTCGCCCCAATTCTACCAGTCGCACTGTTCTCAATTTGTCAGCTTCGGGGTCGATGGCTTTTCCTTTAAGGTTAGCGTTGGAGTCGGCAGAGTTCAACGGCCACCCCTTTAAGGAGATTTAAAGGGGCCTCCTCCAGACCCAGCTCTTCCAGCCTCCGCCTCCCGTAGCCATGAAAGGCTCGAGGGGGCGGGGCCGCAAGGCCAGCCCTCCGAAGTCCCGGATATGAGGCAACGGTGACGGGTAGAGCTTCTCTGTCCGCCGACATAAAAGTCTCTTCCTCCTCCTCTGACTGGTGCCTTGGGCGATCCGCAACAGAAGCTGGACAGCGAAGTGAACTCTACCGCTCCCTCCAGTAGTCTTCTTTGGGGTCTTGGGCCTCTGGTCTGCCAGAACTTCCCTGCCCCACCTCCCTCTTCCTCCTCGGCCTACGCCTCCTTCCTTTCTTCGTCTCCTCCCACTCTCCGCCTCCTCCCCTTCCCCTCCCCCCACAGGCTCAGTCGTTCATAGGTTAGCGAGTAACGTCAAGGCGGAGGGCGGAGTCAAACTCCGGGAGTGGGCAATAGGTAACTGCCCCCTAGTCTGGGATTGGGTGACGTCAGATTGGCCCCGCCCCCTTAAGTCTTGTGACTCGACTGGTTAAGAGTAGCTGTTTGGGGCGGCTCCCCAGAGGACCCCACCTCTTCCTGCTCTTCGTGTATTGGCCGCGTTCTGACGGCGTTGAGGGGCGGAGTCAAAAGGCAGTTGGCCGGCGTCTTGCGCACGCCCGCCCGTGGCTGTACCGGGGTAGAGCCCTAGGAGCTCAGCGGTGGCTCCTGCGCGGTTCAGGCTTAGCCAGCGTGAGCGTGAGCGTCTGCGTCAGCAGTGTGGGAAGAGACGGCGGTCTGGGCTCGTGAAAACACCTTGCCCTTCTGCGCTGGCAGTGCCACATTAACGCATATGGTAGTAGAAGAGGTTTGAGGTAAACACTGCCATTCGCCTCCTTTAACGAGGGAAATTGATGTACAGCCAAGACCCTGCTACCGAAATCATCTTTGGCCGCTGTCCGCCACCTCTATGTTATGTCACTCTGTCCTCTAATCGCCTTTTTAAAAAATTCATGTACTTATTTAGGTTTTTAATAGTTATTTTAATATTTTCATTTTATTTATTTGGGAGAGAGAGTGGACGGGCCAGGGCCTCCACCGCTGCAAACGGAACTCGAGACGCATATGCCACCTTGTGCATCAGGTTTACGTGGGTATTGGGGAACTGAACCTGGATCCTTTGGCTTGTGGGGCAAGTGCCTCAACAGCTGAGCCATCGCTCCAGTCCCTAGGTCTTTTTGCTTGTTTTGGTTTGGTTTTTCGAGGTAGGGTCTCCTCTCCTTAGGCTCTGAAGGCAAGAGCCTTAACCGCTGAGCTATCTCTCCAGCCTAAGTCTTTGGGTTTTTTGTTATTTATTTTTGTTTTTTCGAGGTAGGGTCTCGCTCTAGTCTAGGCTAACCTAGAAAGCACTATGTAGTCTCAGGGTGGCCTTGAACTCACAACCATCCACCTACCTCTTCTGCATGCTGAGTGCTGGGATTAAAAACTGTACCACCACGCCCATGCTCACCTTTCTTGACTACAGAATGACTGTCATTTCCCCATAGGACTGTCTGGGTCCACTACCTGTGGCAGTGTGCGATTAGAGTTGATTACTTGAATCCAGCAGTAACCTGGATGTAGGAAGCCATCTTGACCAGGGCCAGTCATTAGGACTCCTTGATAGAAATGAATTTGGGAGGACCAGAACCAGTCTCCCGGGTCTTAGTGGTACTGAATAGTTTCAGAATTATCACTCCACACAGGAATTCTTAAGGATGTAGTTCAGGGCTGGAAAGATGGTTTAGCGGTTAAAGCACTTGCCTGCAAAGCCAAAGGACCTAAGTTCAGTTCCCCAGGACCCACATAAGCCAGATGCACAGGGTGGCACATGTATCTCCCCCCTCCTAAAAGTAAATTAAAAAAAAAAAGCCGGGCGTGGTGGCACATGCTTTTAATCCCAGCACTCAGGAGGTAAGAGGATCACTGAGTTTGAGACTACCAAGTGAATTCCAGGGCAGCATGGGCTAGAGAAACCCTACCTTGAAAAAAGAAAAAAGAATGTAGCTCAAAGGTAGAGTGCTTGCCTAGCCTACACAAGCTTTGATCAGCAGCAGTTTGGGAGGTAGAGGATGGTGGGAATCTCCAGTGACCATCTCTTCCCTGTCCCCAACTTCTTTTTCTTTTCTGACACTGTCCTCCTTTCCCAGCCTTTTGCCAGTGTGATAGTTAATCTCTGGTTGTCAGTTTGGCAGGATTTAGAATCACCTTGGATACAAATCTCTGGTCATGTCTGTGAGAGATTTTCTAATTAGATTAGTTGAGATGGGAGGACTCACCCTAACTGTGGGGGGCAGCATCCCATGACCTGGGTTCTGGACTGTATAAGAAAATAAAGCTAGCTGGAGAGATGGCTCAGCAGTTAAGGCACTTGACTGCAAAGGCCAAGAACCTTGGTTTGATTCCCTAGTATCTACTTAAAGCCAGATGCACAAAGTGGTGCATGGGTCTGGAGTTCTTTTGCAGTGGCTAGAGGCCCTAGTGTGCCCATTCTCTCTCTTCTCCTGTCCTTGCAAATAAGTGAATAAACTATTTTTTAAAAGAAGAGGGATGGGCTGGAGAGATGGCTTAGCGGTTAAGCGCTTGCCTGTGAAGCCTAAGGACCCCGGTTCGAGGCTCGGTTCCCCAGGTCCCATGTTAGCCAGATGCACAAGGGGGCACACGCGTCTGGAGTTCGTTTACAGTGGCTGGAAGCCCTGGCGTGCCCATTCTCTCTCTCCCTCTATCTGTCTTTCTCTCTGTGTCTGTCACTCTCAAATAAATAAAAAATGAACAAAAAATATTAAAAAAAAAAAAAGAAGAGGGAGCTGGGTGTGGTGATGCACGCCTTTAATCCAAGCACTCAGGAGACAGAGATAGGAAGATCTTTGTGATTTCCAGGCCACCCTGAGACTACATAGTGAATTCCAGGTCAGCCTGAGACCCTACTTCAAAAAAAATGAATAAAAAATAAATAGAGGTGGTGGTGCATGCCTTTAATCCCAGCACTTGGGAGGTAGAGGTAGCAGGATCTCTGTGAGTTTGACGTCAGCCTGAGACTACATAGTGAAATCCAGATCAGCCTGGGCTACAGTGAGACCCTACCTCAAAAAACAAAACAAAAGAGAGAGGGGGCTAGAGAGATGGCTTAATGGTTAAGATGCTTACTTGCAAATCCTAAGGACCCAGGTACAATTCTCCAGGTCCCATGTAAGCCAGATGCACAATGTGGTGCATGTGTTTGGAGTTCATTTGCAGTGGCTAGAGGTGCTGGTGCACCCATTTTCTCTCTCTATTCCCCCCCTTCTGTCTCAAATAAAAATGAATTAATTAATTAAAAAAATAGCTGGGTTTGGTGATGCACGCCTTTAATCCCAGCCCTTGGGAGGCAAAGGTAGGAGGATCACCATGAGTTCAAGGCCACCCTGAGACTGCATAGTGAAGTCCAGGTCAGCCTGAGCTAGAGTAAGACCCTACCTTGAAAAACCAAGACAAAAAAAAACGAGAGAGAGAGAGAGACAGTTGAGTATTCAACATTCATTGGCCCCCTCTGCTTCCTCACTATTAGGCTGTGACCAGCTCCAGCCATTATGCCTTCCTGGCATGATCCACTCTGCCCTCTGAAACTAAACTGAAACTCTTCCTCTGTTAAACTGAGTTTTCTTTCTTTTTTTTTTAGCTAGAGAATTGGTACACCAGGGTCTTAGCCATTGCAATCAAACTGCAGATACTTGTACCACCTAGTGGGTATGTGTGACCTTGTGCTTGCCTCACTTTGTGTGTCTGACTAATGTGGGATCTGGAGAGTAGAACATGGGTCCTTAGGCTCCTCAGGCAAGTGCCTTAACCACTAAGCCATCTCTCCAGCCCCTAACCTGAGTTTTGTCAGGTGTTTTTTGTTTGTTTGTTTGTTTTGATTTTTCATGGTTGGGTTTCACTGTAGCCCAGGGTGACCTGGAATTCACTATGGAGTCTCAGGGTGGCCTCGAACTCATGGCGATCCTCCTACCTCTGCTTCTAGAGTGCTGGGATTAAAGATGTGTATTACAATGCCAGGCTAAAATACTATTTTTAGAAAAAGAACATACATTGTACCTGGTGGGAGATATTTAAAGCAGAAAAGCATTGAGTCTGTAACATGCTTTCTCTTTGCTGCCTTGATTCAGTTCTATAATGAAAGAGAAAAATACAGAACAGAAAGATATGAAAAATAGCTTGACACAAAAAGAAATGTAAGCAAATTTAAAGTTTCAGACCCTGAGACTAGCTGCTTCAGCAGTAACTGTTAAAGAGAATACCACTAAAGGGAGATCTACTGCTGTGCACTGGGGCAATAGGAAAGATACCCTGAAGTCAAGCCCAATCCATTGACAGCTCAATATAGAAAGAATATGAGCCAGGCATGGTGGTGCACGCCTTTAATCCCAGCAACCGGGAGGCAGAGGTAGGAGGATTGCCATGAGTTTGAGGCCACACTGAGACTCCATAGTGAATTCCAGGTCAGCCTGGGCCAGAGTGAGATCCCACCTCTAAAAACAACAAAACAAAAAAAACAAACAAACAAAAAGGAAAGAATATGAATTATTTTGAAAGAAAGGCCTGAAGGCAGAATGTTGAAGGAGGTCAGCATACAGAAGTTGCTACAGCTGTGTTCCTTGGCCACTAGACCATATCCTTATCTGACAACACTTGGCAGCAGTGCTCATGTGGTGCTAGCTTTAGAATAATGAAAGATGGCTGGGCGTGGTGGTGCACATCTTTAATCCCAGTACTCAGGAGGCAAGGGTAGGAGGATCACTGTGAGTTCAAGGCCATCCTGAGACTACACAGTGAATTCCAGGTCAGCCTGGACTAGAGTGAAGCCCTATCTTTACAAAAAAAGAAGAATGATTGAAAGATGTAGGCTGGAGGGATGGCTTAGTGGTTAAGGTGCTTGCCTGCAAAGCCAAAGGACCCAGGTTCGATTCCCCAGTTCCCACATAAGCCAAATGCACAAGGTGGTGCATGCATCTGGAGTTCATTTGCAGTGGCTGGAGGCTCTGACACCCATTCTTTCTCTCTCTTTTTCTCAAATAAATAAAAATAAAAATAAACGAGGGCTGGAGAGATGGCTTAGCAGTTAAGGTGCTTGACTGCAAAGCTTAAGGACCCATGTTCTATCTCCAGATTCCATCTATGCCAGATGCACAAAGGTGAGTCAAGGGTATGGTCGCACATGTCCACTTGGTGGTGCTGGCATCTGAAGTTCAATTGCAGTGGCTGAGGCTCTGGCATGCCAGTCCTCTCTTGCCCTCTCACTATATCTTAAAAAAAAGAAAAAAGAAAGATGCAATACATAGAGCATTGCACTGTGGTTCCAGGGTCAGAGTCCCTGTAGTGGCATAAAAGGACATTGAGTGAATGAGCGAAGCTGTGAAAATGAGTGGTAAGTTACAGTGGAGACTCCAAGATGGTAGAGGTGCCAGGATCATGGGACATCTGCCAAGAAAAGCTGTGGGTTCCAGGCAGATCTAGCCCACATAAGATTCTATAAACTGCATGGCTGGACAGAGCTACCCAAGCCCTTTGTAGGTTAGATGATCATATAAAGCTGCAACATTTGAAAATGTTTGCCTTGCTTGGCTTTGGCCTTGCTCTTGTCTGATTATTTCTTGCTCAGCCCCCATTCTTCCTTTTTGGATTGAGTTTTTTCTTTGTACCTGTAGTTGTTAGAAGTATATAACCCTTTTGTTTTTTTCTGAGGTAGGATCTTATTCTAGCTCAGGCTGACCTGAAATTCACTATGTAGTCTTGGGGTGGCCTAGAACTCAAGATGATCCTCCAGATTGAGGGTATTAAAAGTATGTGCCACAACACCTGGTTTGTAAGTCACTCACTCACTCTGTCTCTCTCTTTTTTAATGGTTTAGGAGGTCACAGATAAGAGCTTACCTGTGTCTCAGAAGAGACTGTGCACTTGGACTTGTATTTGAAATGCTAAAGTCTATGTGGATTTCTAAAGTTGGACTGAATGCATTGAGCTGGCCATGAATTTACGGAAACGAGAGGTAGAGTGTTATGGAATTAAAATTGGTGTTTGGGAACCTGGTGTGAAGGCACATGCCTTTAATCCCAGCACTTGGGAGACAAAGGTAGAATCACTGTGAGTTTGTGGCCACCCTGAGACTACTTAGTGAATTCCAGGTCAGCCTGGATTAGAGTGAAATCCTACTTTGTTGGGGCCTGGGGATATGGTTCTGTGGTTAAGGCTCTTGCCTGTCTAACAATTCGGTTTCGATTCCTCAGTACCCACGTAGAGGCAGATGCACAAAGTGACACATGCATCTGGAGTTCTTTTTCAGGAGCTGGAGACACTGGTGTGCCCATTCTTTTTCTGTTTCCTTTTTCTATGTTTCTCTGCTTACAAATAAATAACAAGGGCTGGAGGGATGGCTTAGCAGTTAAGTCACTTGCCTGCAAAGCCAAATGACCCAGGTTCAATTCTCCAGGACCGCATGTAAGGCAAATGCACAGAGCGGCATATGCGTCTAGAGTTCAAGTTCATTTGCAGTGGCTAGAGGCCTTGGTGTGCCAGTTCTCTCTCTTTCAGATAATTAAATACAGCAAAAAAGTGTTGTTTGGGGCTGGAGAGATGGCTTAGCAGTTAAGGCACTTGCCTGCAAAGCCTAAGGAACTGGGTTTCGTTTCCCAGTATCCATGTAAACCAGATACTAAAGGTGGTGCATGTGTCTAGAGTTCATTTTCAGGGGCTGAAGCGATGGCATAGCGTTTAAGCACTTGCCTGTGAAGCTTAAGGACCCCAGTTCAAGGCTGGATTCCCCAGGACCCATGTTAGCCAGATGTACAAGGGGGCACATGCGTCTAGAGTTGGTTTGCAGTGGCTGGAGGCCCTGGTGCACCCATTCTCGCTCTATCTGCCGTTTTCTCTCTCTGTCTGTTGCTCTCAAATAAATAAAAATAAGAGTTCATTTTCAGTGGCTCTGGCACACCCAATCTCTCTCTCTCTTTACCTGTTTGTCTCTCCAATAAATAAATATTTTAAAAATTGTATCTTTGCCGGGTGTGCTGGTACACACCTTTAATCCCAGCACTTGGGAGGCATAGGTAGGAGATTCACTGAGTTCCAGGCCACACTGAGACTACATAGTCAACCTGGGCTAGTGTGAAACCCTACCTTGATGTAACAAAAAAAAAAAACAGAAATTGTATCTCTAAAGAAAATACTTAAATTAAAAAAAATGTTTGGAAGCCCGGTGTGGTGGTGCATGCCTTTAATATCAGTACTCAGGAGGCAGAGGTAGGGGAATCGCCATGAGTTTGAGGCCACCCTGAGACTATAGTGAATTCCAGGTCAGCCTGGGCTAGAAAAAAACCCTACCTTGGGGAAAAAAAAAGTATTGTTTGAATGTCAAGTTCTCAAGGAGTGGATTTATGATGGTTAGTCTTTTTTTTTTTTTTTTTTTGAGAGAGCGAGGAAGAATTGCCAGGGCCTCAGTCACTGAAATCGAACTCCAGACACTTGCGCCACCTAGTGGTCATGTGAGACATTGCGCTTGCCTCAACTTAGTCTGCCTAACAGATCTGGAGAGTAGGGATGTGGGTCTTTAGGCTTCGCAGGTAAACAGCTTAACCACAAAGCCATCTCTCCAGCCCAGTTCCTGGACTTCCAGCTTGGCTGGAGAGATGGCTTAGTGGTTAAGTTGCTGCCTGTGAAGCCTAAGGACTCATGTACTACTCTCCAGGTCCCATGTAAGCCAGATGTACAAGGTGATGCAAACATACAAGGTTATCTATGTGCACTATGTGGCACAGATGTCTGGAGTTCAATTACAGTGGCTGAAGCCCTGGCATGTGCTAATTCTCTCATTCTCTTTCTCATAGTTTGTGTTACCACACTCAGAAAAAAAAAAAAAAAAAAACCAAGCCAGTGTGGTGGCGCACGCCTTCAATCCCAGCACTGAGGAGGTAGAGGTAGAGGTAGGAAGATCGCCATGAGTTCCAGGCCACCCTGAGATCACATAGTGAATTTGAGGTCAGCCTGAGCTAGAGTGAGACCCTACCTTGGAAAAAAAAAAAACTAATTTTCCAGGTGTGGTGGCACACACCTTTAATCCCAGTACTTGGGAGGTAGAGGTAGAAAGATCACTGTGAGTTCAAGACCACCCTAAGACAACATGGTGAATTTCAGGTCAACCTGGGCTAGAGCAAGACCCTACTTCAAATAAAAGATTAAAAAAAAAAGGTGAGCATTGAGCATTCATCCTCTGCTCTCCTTCCTCACTGTAAGACTGAATGTGACTACCTCCTGCCACCATGCCTTTCCTGCCATAATGGATGTAACCTAGAACTGTAAACTGAAATAAACTCTTCCTCCTTTAAGCTGATTTTGTCCCAGCAATGAAAAGTTCATGAATGTGACCAGCCAACATAGGAATATTTGCCATTATGATCAATGGACCTCAAACTCTGTTGGAGACACAAAGGAAATCTGAAGCATATTGAAAACTTTACTAGAAATATAGAGAAAAAATACAACTGTCTTAGAGATCTTCCCTTCAGGATGGATGGACTATGATGGATGGATGGACGGACAAACAGTTGGAGTTCCTAGGACTGATGAGACTGCTCCCCATTTACTTCTTCCTCAAAGAATAAGGCATCTAGTTCCTCTAGCCGCTGCTGCAACAGAGGTCCCACATCCTGGCTGGATGCCAAATTGAGAGTAAGGGTCCTGCCAGCTGCAGCGCGGACCCCTCTTGATGGTCGCCGGGATCGAGGAAGACTACTGTCCCGAAATTCTACAGCCCGCCGGAGCTTCCTTGAGCTGGTAAAAATCAGAGTCCCATTGCGCTCCCGGGGTTCCTCAAAGATGGTTTCAAAGGTCCTGAACCAGGCAGGGAGAAAAGCTGTTTACCAACTTGTCCTGGTTCTAGCCTTCTTATACCACCCTTCAAGCCTTCAAAGTTTCTCACCTCCTGGTTGTGGGTGATTGATAATTCTTGTTCGTATAAATTTCTTCCAAGCTGAACTCCTTCTTGTTTAACCTGGGAGCAAAGAGCAGAAGCCACTGAGAAACCGTGGGCCAGTTGTACATGAAGAGGGATTTAAGCAAGTCCTGATTTGAATTTCAGTTTCTAGATTGTGCCACAGTCACAAATGATGGCTAAGGTAGACAGGAAGTTCTAAGTAAAAGTCATGTCCATACCAAATTGAATCTTCCAGGCTGACTAGGAGACGGCTATATTTCAGGGGATTTGAACCCCCATCTGGTTGGCCAAGGTAACTCCCTCTCCTCTGGGCCTCTCACCTGATTGGTCGAGGTAGCCCCATTGGTGTAAGATTTGGTTGAGGACGGGCAGGTGTTCTGCGTATTCTGAATTGAGATACCTTTCCAATGGTCTGCAAGGATGGGGCAGAAGGTGAAAGAAAAGCATGGATTCAGGCCCCACTTGACACCTGTTTCTTCTCTGTCTCCTTACCTTGGTCTCTGGGTATGAAAGCTCCTGGTCTTTTGAGGCTCTTGGCTCCTTCCCCTTGGTTGAGCCCAATCTGCAGAGAATGTCAAAGCTCAGGGACAAAAAGAACTCACAGCAATACACGTTACTTATGGAAGGAGGCCAGGCCTAGGCTGTGGCTAAGGCCTCCAAAGAGAATTTATTGAAAGCACTACCTGGGTTCTGCTGGTTCAGAGAAGGAGGAAGTGGATGCAGTGGACGGACAAGATGTGGCGAGAGAAGGGGAGGCTCCCACTCCTCCAAGAGGAAAGACCTCTTTCCGGAGACAGAGCCGAGTTGGTGGTAGGGTTTGGGCCATCTCCCCACCACCCACAGTGTGCCGCCGGGGCCTGGGTCGGCTTGGCTGGGGTGAAACAAGAGGCCAAGTGCAGCTTCCGGGGTCAGGAAGCCCCAGATCAGGGCAGGAGTGGCTTCGGCTGAGTGAGAGCTTAGAGAGAGGTTCTGGGACACTGTGGTCTTGAGCCCGCCACTGGCGAATAGGGGGCCGGGGACTGACAGATGCGAATCCCTCAGCAGCCCTGGACTGCTCAGCTTCTGAAATGGCAATCTTCAACTCCAGCTTCATGGGCGTTGATGGGGGTGGGGGCTGGGGAGTTTTGTTGGGTGTCAGGAAGATGTCAGCGAAGCTCTCCAGCTTGGAGCGGACGGATCGGAAGAGTGGGGCCAAACCCCAGGGACTGAGGCGGGGGCGTAAAAGGCTGGACGGTGGTGGGGTTGATGGGGGTTCCAGAGCAGGCTCTTGGGCTGAGGAAAGGAGAGGGTCACAGGTGGCATTTCTCAGCTGTAGGTTCTTAAGCCCCACCTTGGTAGTCTCACTTTTCCCGAGCAAACACTATTATCTGTTTCCAGAGGAATGAGCCTGCTTCTTAAAATCTAAGTACTACAATTAGAAGTTAAACCTCAAGATCCTGGGGCTGGGAATATAACTCGGCAGAATACTTGATGAGCATGGCCTTAGACCCTGGCTTTGATCCCTAGCACTGCAAAACCAAACCCCAAACTCCTCAAGCCTCTAGAGCTAAAATCCCATATCTATATACCATGTTCTGCTTTGAGACAGGGTTAGGCCCCACCCACAGCTCTGCCCCCTGCTTCCAAGCTCAAGTAGGATTATCCGTACCCCTAAGGTTCATTCCTCTACTCAAATCCTTACCTGCTAGTGGGTACTCTGAAGGGTCTGAAGGCAGGACAGATGGCTGGAATGGAGGTTCTAGGTCTTTGGGTGCAGGCACTGGCTGGTGAACTGTTGCCATGGGCTCAGCACTGGGGTGAAGGGGCAAGGAAAGGGTTGAGGGAGCTTCCAAGTCTGGATCCCTCTTAGGCCAGTGCCTCCCTGGTCCCTTAAGGCTTCTGAAGTTGCTAAAAGGAAGGATTATAAAAGTAAATCCTGAGCGAGGCATGGTGGTACATGCCTTTAATCCCAGCAGAGGTAGGGATTTGGGAGATAGAGAGTTCGAGGCCACCCTGAGATTACATAGTGAATTTAAGGTCAGCCTGGACTAGTGTGAAACGCTACCTCAAAAAAAAAAAAAAAAAAAAAATCCTGGTGCCTCAAGCTCTGGATACCTGCATGGCTCTGATAACTGGTTATTCCTTCCCCAGCCCTCTCACCTTTGAGCTGGGTCAGTGAAGTTGGGCTCATCATCAGCAAAGCCCTGGATAGAAATAGAGGAGGTTTGTAAGGAAACAGGGAAGCCATCTTTGGCCTCCTCAGTTCCCCACGTATCTGCACACCAAAGACTTTCATATAGCCTTTATGTAGGCAGTGTCTGCCACCTAAAATGCTATTGTGCTTGCCCCAGCTTCAAGCTTTCTACTACCCTTGGAGTGCTTGCCCAGCCAAATCCTGGTACTTTTATCCTTAGTTCTCATACCTCAACTTGTGGTCTGGGACTGGCAATGTCTTCCAGCACCACTACCAGAGTGGGTTGGGGGACCTGGTCTATCTTTTGTGATGAGCTCTCCCCTGGGCCAGGAGTTGTCCTTGATCGCAGCCTCACAGTAGAAGAGGGCTTGTGGACACGGCTCAAGGGTTCCCGGCATAAATGCAGTGGGTCAGGAGTCCTAGAGAAGAGGAAGAGAAGGAGCAGGAAAATCAATGGACTCAGCTCGATTCCCAGCTTATTCCTCATCCTACTACCATGCTCACCTGGCCTGCAAGGACCACTTGACCTGTGGGGATGATGAGGCAGGTGACTGGCTGCAGACAGAATCCTCACAGTTACTATGGTGCAATGGGGTGGAGGAGTTCTTTGGAGGCATCAGAGGGACCTATGAGAGCAAAAGGTGTGCTGAGCTCATTTCTATAATCCCAGCACTTGGGAGGCCCAAACAGGAGGACTGCTACGAGTTCCAGGTTAGTCTGGCTAAAAGGGTGAGAGCCTGTTTAAAAAAAAAATGCTGTGTGTGGTGGTGCATGTCTTTAATCCCAGCACTTGGGAGGCAGAGGTAGGAGGATTGCTGTGAGTTCAAGGCCAGCCTGGGCTCTAGCTCGCAATATAAACATTACTGTTATTTTAATTTATTTAAGAGGGAAGGAGAGAGAGAATGGGTACATCAGGGCTTCTAGCCACTGCAAAATGAACTCCAAACTCATGCACCACCTTGTGCATCTGGATTACATGAATCCTGGGGAATCAAACCTGGATCCTTCAGCTTCACAGGGAGGCACCTTAACTTCTAAGCCATCTCTCCAGTCTCCCCAAAATTTTTTTTTTACAAAAAAAGCTGGGTGTGGTGGCACATGCCTTGAACCACAGCACTCAGGAGGAGTAGGTAGAAGGATTGCCTTTGAGTTCAAGGCCACCCTGGGACTACATAGTGAGTTTCAGGTCAGCCTGGGCTAGAGGGAGACCCTACCTTGAAAACCAAACCAAAACAAAAAGTATGTTGGGTATGTTGTTGCATGCCTTTAATCCCAGCACTTGGGAGGAAGAGGTATGAGGATCGCTGTAAATTCAAGGCCAGCCTGAGACTACAGAGTGAATTCCAGGTCAACCTGGGCTAGAGACAACCCTAATCATAAAAACAAAGAGAGTAAAGTGTGATTGTTTGTATTTACAGGACCTAGAATCATCTGTGAGAGATTATCTTGATGAAGTTAATTAAGATCCACATTTACTGTGGGCAGCACTGCTTCATAGGCAGGGTCTAGACTACATAAAAAGGAGAAGTAGCCAGCTGTGGTAGGACACACCTTTAATCCCAGAATTCGGGAGGCAGAGGTAGGGGGATCAATGTGAGTTCGAGGCCACCCTGAGACTACATAGTGAATTCCAGGTCAGCCTGGACTAGAGTAAGACCCTACCTTGAAAAACAAAATAGAGAAGCTGACAGCAGCAGCACTCATCTCTCTTCTCTGCTTCCTCACTGTTAGACTGACTGCTTCTGCCACCATGCTTTCTCTACCTGGAACTGGAAGCTGAAATAAACTTTCTCCCTTGAACACGTTTTTGTCAGGTATTTTGTTCCAGTATTGAGAAAGTAACTAATATCTAGGTGATGGAATGAGGCTGGGCTGGATCAGGGTCTCCTTGGGCATAGGTGACCCTAGTCACAAAAGATAACAGATATTGGGCTGGAGAAGATGGCTTAGATGGTGTTTGCCTGCAAAACCAAAGGACCCCAGTTCAATTTCCCAGGACCCATGTAAGCCAGATGCACAAGGAGGTACATGCAGCTGGAGTTCATATGCAGTGGCTGGAGGCCCTAGCATGCCCATTTTCCCTTTCCTCTCTCTTAAATAAATAAATAAATAAATTAAAATTTTTAAAAGGTAACAGATGGGCTGGAGAGATGGCTTAGCGGTTAAGCACTTGCCTGTGAAGCCTAAGGACCCTGGTTCGAGGCTCGATTCCCTAGGACCCACGTTAACCAGATGCACAAGGGGGCATACGAGTCTGAAGTTTGTTTGCAGTGGCTGGAGGCCCTGGCACGCCCATTCTCCCTCTCTCTATCTGTCTCTTTCTCTCTCTGTCTGTCACTATCAAGTAAATAAAAAAGCAAAATAATAAAATAAAAGGTAACATATTATGGCCAAAAGTCACTCAAATTCCTAAAGAATAGGTGATTTAGTGAGAATTAGCGGTCAGATATTAGAATCCCAGCTACAAATGTGAGATATAGATAATCCCACCCACAGTCTTTGGTAAAATGAGAGAGGGTGGCCTTGGATGAGTCACTACTCTCTTTTTGAGATTGTTTCTCTGATCTACGCAGTAGAGCCAAAGACACCACCAGCATGTTCACATATGTAAAGACACCACTAGCGGGATGGAGAGATGGCTTAGTGGTTAAGGTATTTTTGCCTGTGAGGCCTAAGAACCCAGGTTTGAGTCCCCAGTACCCACATTACCCAGATGTTCTCCCAAATAAAGACATCACCCATGCTTGTATGTGTAAAGATACCACCAGCATGTGCACACATGTCAAGGGGAGGGGCTAGAAGAGTTTCTCATACTGAGTAGGATGTGGTTTCAGCTGAATTGGAGAGCCTATCTAGCCTAGGCTGAAGTCAGCGGAACAATACAGATATAGCATTAAGGAGTTGCCTGTAAGAGGAGCATGATGGCTTAGGAATCTGGTCTGACTCTGGTGGGGGTGGAGGAGTGGGTAAGTAGGGTGACCCAAAGGTGGGTCTTTCAGTTGAGGGGCTCACCATGTGGGCAGCCATGACATCTTCCAGCACCACGGCCAGGACCCGCCGAGAGGCCTTTTCCAGGGGCGAAGGGGTCCCCAGGGGCTGCAGCCTCGGCCGTTTCGGACTCCTGGCTCCCCATAATGCTCGAGCCAGGGGCTGACGACACAGACTCGGCTGTCTAGAAGGACTGGAGTGTGAAAGAAGTAGAAGACAGCTGCCTGAACCTGTTATGGGTTCGACAGTTGCCCGGTCCGGCCGCCAGGATCCCCTTCTCCCGGGCTCAAGACTGGCGGGCGGGGTGCGCTCTCACCTGGAGTCCCCAGGCAAGTCCATGGGGGAAGCGGCGATTCCGGGGGGTCCCTGGGGGATCCCAGGCTGTGGCCTGGGATGAGGGGGGAGCAGGGGAGCGGGGAGTGAGGGCCAGCCCCTCCCCCAGGGCTCCGCCCTTCATGGTCCGCCCGTGGCTCCCGATAGCCCACAGGCCCGTGCCCCGAGGCGCGAAAGGGCGCCCCTGGCTGCCGCGGCCGCCTGAATCGGCGGGTCGCTTCGGCCCCGCCTGGCACCTGCCAAGACTGGACTGCAGAGGTCTGAGCTCTCCCACGGCCGAAGCCTCCCCGGGCCTTTGTCCCTGCAGATTCCACCCTGAGGTTTCCCACAGGATCCGCTAGGATTCCTCTGCAATACTCCTTCCCTCCCAGCGAGGACTCCAAAGTAATACTACACACACCAACAGTCCCCCTCCCACCGGATCCCCTACACTGGATCCCAGTGGAAAGAATCCTGCGCGGTTCTTCCAATCAGAAGCCGCGCGACGCTCCTCCTCCCCCGGGGAGCTCCGGCTCAGCCCAGCTCCAGTCAGACACGGGAGGGCCAAGCTTGGGCATCGCGGAACTCAGTCCGTATCCCGGGGGAGACACTGTCCAGCCAATGCCCCCTGCGCTGCAATCCCGCCAGGGGCCGCCCACTGGCGGCATCCCACCCAAGCCCCCGCCCCTGCCCCTGCCCCGCTAGGATCTCCGCCCCGCCCCGCCCCGCCCCGCCGCGCTCTCCAAATGCGGTCTCCTCCGCCCGGCTCCTGCCTCTCCAGCGCCCTCCCCCCTCGCGCTCACCGCAGCCTCCCGCCGATCCCGGCTCTTGGGCAGCTCCTACCTCGGGCTTCTTTAAAACCAGCCTTACCCCACTCTGTCCAACCGTCACGGGCCTTCTTGTCAATGTCGCGGGGCACCGCCCAATCGCCGGTCCCGGTCTTCCGGGGTTGTGAACAACTAAATGAAGCCGCCTGGTGGCCATCATACCTAAGGGCAAAAAGCCAAATTGGGACGGCACCGCCATTATAGTTGAGGGCAGACATGTAATCCGGATTGAACCTTAGTGGACCGGTTTCTCAGGGGCCAGATACCATGCCTGGTTTCTTGAGATACTGAGACAACCAGTAAAACTAAAATTCTCCCACCTTTTTTCTTTCTTCTTTCTAATATTTATTTACGAGAGAGAGAGAGAGAGAGAGAGAGAGAGGAAGAGAATGGGTGCACCAGGGATTTCCGCCACTGCAAAGAAACTCTAGACACATGCTCCATTTGTGCAGGTGGCTTACATGGGTACTGGGGAATCGAACATGGATTTTTAGGCTTTGCAGGCAAACTAACCACTGAGCCATCTATCCAGCTTTTTTCTACCCCACCTTTTTCTTCCAGCTTTTTTCCTTTCTTTCTGGTTTTTTTGAGGTAAGGTTTCACTCTAGCCCAGACTTACGTGGAATTCATTATGTAGTCTCAGGCCAGCCTCAAACTCATGGTGATCCACTTACCTCTGCCTCCCAAATGCTGGGATTAAAGGCGTGTGCCAATATGCCCGGCATTCCAGCTTTTTATTCTTAGGTCAATAGAAACCTATAGAGTACTCACCCTAGTGAAGTTCTCAGTATTAGAGAGGTGCCTCATTGTAGGCAGGTTCCCTAAGAGTTCCTCCACCGGGTTCACTGCACCAAGTTGGAGTTGAGGGAGCAGGGAGTGGGTCTCTGAACAGCCAAGGCCATGGTGGGGCTTCTGGCTCTGTGGCTAAGCCTAAGGGAGGCAGAGTGTCCAGGTGCTTTGAGCTTCATGCCATCGGAGTGTAACATGTTTCTTTTCATAGGTTCAGTATAGAGACACATTGATAGCAGGAGGCCAATGACCAACCTTGGATTGCTCCCTGGGGCAGCATTGGGATCCCTCTTTCTGTTCAGGCTACTCTTAAGGGGAAAATGTGAGTCTTGAGGAATAAAGAATAAGGGGCCTATCCCAATGCTTGGAGAGACTATCGTGGCATACAGGTGGTTTTGTGCCTTTGTGTGTGTAATGTGTGGTATATGTACATGTGTGCATAATGTGTATAACCCACGCACGTACTTGTGGCAGCCAGAAGAAAAAGTGGAATGTCCTCATAGTTTATCCGCATATTTTCTTGAGACCATGTCAACCTAGAACTGCTGTCTGTCAGTGAGCCTCAGAAAATTTGCTAGTCTACACCCCTCCCTTGCCTCCATTGGGGTTGCAGATGTTGATGGCTGCACTCTTCTGGAGAGTCAAACTTGGTGGTCTCCTGCCAGAGACGCCCTTGTGCTTAGGAGTCAAGCCCTCTCAATCGCCGAGCCATCTCCCCGACCCATAGAGCATTAGGAGTCAGACTTGAGGTGGAAGAAGTTGGCCATGACTGGCATGTGGAACTGTGACCGCGTCCTCACCACCTAAGCTCCTGCCTCCACTACTTCTTTCCTAGGATACCCTATTCCAACCCGTTTTTTTTTTTTTCTGTTTGGCCTCAAACTCACAGCGATCCTTTTACCTCACCCTCCTATTTTGATCATATCCTCTCCTATCATTTTCTCTTGATCCCTCACTCCTCCCTTCACAAGACCCGTTCTCAAATAGTCCCACTTTTACTTTGATGTCCCTTCTGCTTATTTTTCATTTTTTTTTTTTTTTCCCCCCAAGGGAGGATCTTACTCTAGCTAATGCTGCTCTGGAATTCCCTGTGTAGTCTCAGGGTGGCTTCCAACTTGCAGCGATCTTCCTACCTCTGCTTCCCAAATGCTGGGATTAAAGACGTGCACCACCATGCCCAGCTTCCCCGCTGCTCCCCGCCCCCCATCTTTTAAAATATATTTTAAGCCAGATGTGGTGGCACATGCCTTTAATTCCAGGCAGAGGTAGGAGGATTGCTGTGAGTTCGAGGCCACCCTGAGACTAGGGAATTCCAGGTCAGTCTGGGCTACAGTGATACCCTACCTTGAAAAACAAAAAACAAATGAAAGAAAGAAGGAAAGAAATAAAGAAAAGAGAAAAGAAAAGAAAAGAAAAAAGGGAGGGCTGAAGAGATGGCTTAGTAGTTAAGGTGCTTGCCTGCAAAGCCAAAGGACGCAGGTTCAGTTCCCCAGGACCCACTTAAGCCAGATGCACAAGATGGCTCATGTGTCCAGAGTTGTTTTGCTTGTGTGCTACCATGCCCGGCCCTTCTGGCTTTTAAAGTTTTTGTTGAGTAATCTGCTGTTATCCTAATGGGCTTGCCTTTATTTATTTTTTCACTTTAGAAAATATGTTTATTTATTTATTTTTTTCTCAATTTTTATTAACATTCCATGATTATAAAAAATATCCTATGGTAATACCCTCCCTCCCCCCACTTTACCCTTTGAAATTCCATTCTCCATCATATCCCCTTCCCATCTCAATCAGTCTCTCTTTTATTTTGATGTCATGATCTTTGAAAATATGTTTATTTATTTGAGAGAGAGAGACAGACAGACAGACAGAAAGAGAATATGGGAAAGTCAGAACCACTTGTTGCTGTGATATACCCCTAGACAGACACACACACCACTTTATGAATTTGGTTTTACATGGGCACTGGGGAATTGAATTCAGGCTGTCAGGCTTTGCAAGCAAGTGCCTTTAACCACTGAGCCACTTCTCCAGCCTCTCCCCCACAGTTTTTTGTTTTAAAAAGATAAACTTCTCCTAGATTTTCATTTTATTTTATTTTTAAAAAATATTTAATTAGCCAGGCATGGGTGGTGTATGCCTTTAATCTCAGCACTTGGGTGGCAGAGGTAGGAAGATCACCATGAGTTTGAGGCCACCCTGAGACTACATAGTGAATTCCAGGTCAGCCTGAACTAGAGTGAAACCCTGTATATCTGCTTCTCTCTTTTCTTTTCTTTCTCTCTCACTAATATATATATATATATATATACATATATATATATGCCTTGAACCATTTCTCTCAGCCTCTCACCTCATTTACTTTTAAAAATTTATTTATTTATTTATTTATGTTTTGTTTTACTTTTGTTTTTTGAGGTAGGGTCTCACTCTGATCCAGACTGACCTGGAACTCACTATGTAGTCTCTGGGTGGCCTCGAACTCATGGCGATCCTCTTACCTCTGCCTCCCGAATGCTGAGATTTAAGGCGTATGCCAAAAATTTATTTATTATTTAATTATTTATATTATATTATTTATTTAAAAAATATTTTATTTGAGGTGGGAGTTAGAATGGGTGCACCAGGACCATTTAACAAACTCCAGACACATGTGCCACCTTGTGCATCTGGCTTTACATGGATTCTAGGGAATCAAACTCTGGTTCTTAGCCTTTGTAAGCAAGTTCCTTAACCACCGAACCATCTCTCCAGCACCCCGTTTTTATTATTATTATTAGTTTGGCTTTTCTCCCTCTAGCTCAGGCTGATCTGGAACTCATTATGTAGTCTCAGGGTGGCCTTGAACTCATGGCAATCCTCCTACCTAAAGGTGTGAGCCACCCTGCCTGGCTTTTATTTATTTATTTGTTTATTTATTTATTTATTATAGAGTGAGGGCATATGAGAGAGAGCAAGAGCATGATGGGTGTGCCAGGCCCTCTAGCTGCTGCCAAGCCTAGACACCTGTGCTACTATGTGCATCTGGCTCACGTGGGATTTGGGTATTCAAACCTGGGGCTTCACAGGCAAACGCCTTAATCGCTAAGCCTTCTCTCCAGTGCTTGGTCTTTTTTTTTTTTAAGATTTATTTTTATTTATTAGAGACAGAGAGGGAGAGAGAGGGAGAATTGGTGTGTCAGGGCCTCTAGTCACTGCAGACAAACTTTAGCCAGGTGTGGTGGCACATGCCTTTAATCCCAGCACTGGGGAGGCAGAGGTAGGAGGGATTGCTGTGAGTTCGAGGCCACCCTGAGATTATAGTGAATTCCAGGTCAGCCTGGGGAGAGCAAACCCCACCTCAAAAAACAAAACAAAAACAAACAAAAAAAAGTATTTATTTATTTGAGAGAGTGAAGAGAGAAAGAAGCAGAGAGAGAGACAGAGAATGGGTGTGCCAAGGCCTCCAGCCACTGAAGACACCCTCCAGATGCATGTATTGCCTTGTATTGCATGTATGCCTTGTGCATCTGGCTTACATGGGTCCTAGGGAATTGAACCTAGGTCCTTTGGTTTTATAGGCAAGAGCCTTAACCACTAAGGTATTTCCCCAGCCTAGAATGTCTCCATTTTTGGACTCAGTCTCAGGCTGGCCTCTAACTCACCACAATCCTATTTCTGCCTCCTGAATGTGTGTGCCATCATGCCCCAACAAAGTTATTTTTAGTTATTTATTTATTAGAGAAAGAAAGTGAGAGAGAGAGAGAGACAGAGAGAGAGAGAGAGAGAGAGAGAGAGAGTGAGAGTGAATGGGCATGCTAGAGTCTCTTAGCCAGTGCAAACGAACTCCAGATGCATGCATCAACTTGTGCATCTGGCTTATATGGGACCTGGAGAATCGAACCTGGATCTTAGGCTTTGCATACAACCACCTTAACAATTAAGTCAACTCCCAGCCCCAACAAAGTTATTATTATTATATTATTTTTTTGTTTTTTTCGAGGTAGGGTCTCACTCTAGACCAGGCTGACCTAGAATTCACTATGGAGTCTCTCAGGGTGGCCTCAAACTCATGGCAATCCTCCTACCTCTGCCTCCCGAGTGCTGGGATTAAAGGCGTGCGCCACCACACCCGGCCCAACAAAGTTATTTTAAAAACTAGTTTTATCCACAAAAAAGTGGAAAAAATTATTTATTTATTTAATTAAGAGAGAGGGAGAGCAAATGGGTGTGCCTGTCCCCTTTCCATTGTAAACAATTACCAGATATATGTGCTACTTTGTGCATCGGGCAATATATGCATTCTGGGGAATTGAACCTGTACCTGTAGAATTTAACTGTGAGCCATATTTCAAGCTCCCCCCCTTTTTTTTTGAGGTAGGGTTTCACTGTAGCCCAGGCTGACCTGGAATTCTCTATGTAGTCTCAGAAGGGCTTTTTTTTTTTTTTTTTTTTTTGGTTTTTCGAGGTAGGGTCTCACTCTAGCCCAGGCTGACCTGGAATTCACTCTGTATTCTCAGGGTGGCCTCAAACTGACAGTGATCCTCCTACCCCTGCTTCCCAAGTACTGGGATTAAAGGCATGTGCCACCATGCCCGGCTAGAAGGGCTTTTTTTTTTTTTTTTTTTTTGAGGTAAGGTCTCGATTTCTAGCTCAGGCTGACCTGGAATTTACTATGTAACCTCAGGGTGGCCTTGAAGTCACAGCAATCCATCTACCCCTGCCTCCTGAGTGCTGGGATTAAAGGCATGCTCTACCATGCCAGGCTTCAGAGTGGCTTTGAACTCACTGAGATCCTTCTACCTTTGTCTCCTGAGTGCTGGGATTAAAGATGTGCACTACCAATATTTTATTTATTTATTTATTCATGTGAGAGTGACAGACAGACAGAGAAAGAAAGAGACAGACAGAGAATGGGTGCACCAGGGCCTCCAGCCACTGCAAATGAACTCCAGATGCATGCACCACCTTGTACATCTGGCTTACGTGGGTCCTGGGGAATTGAGCCTCCATCTGGGGTCCTTAGGCTTCACAGGAAAGCGCTTAACTGCTAATCCATCTCTCCAGCTGTCTTTAATTTCTTTCTTTCTTTCTTTTTTTTTTTTTAAGAGAATACTACCTTCTGTAATCAATCCTGCATGAATAAGAGCTTACATACTTAATACAATGTGTTACCTCTCTGCAAATGGAGAAAACATTTAACATTTCTAAATGAATATGGCTGTAAATTTCTGTAATATGTCAACTCAATATAGTTGAATAGAATTATTTTTTTCCCAAAGTTGACAGCTTACTTAAAAAGTTTCAGCTGGGGGCTGGAGAGATGGCTTAATGGTTAAGGCATTTGCCTACAAAGCCAAAGGACCCAGGTTTGATTCCCCAGTACCCACATAAGCCAGATGCACAAGGTAGCACATGTGTCTGGAGTTCCTTTGCAGTGGCTGAAAGCCCTAGCATGCCTGTTCTCTCTATCTATCTGCCTCTCTCTCTGTGTCTCTATCTCTCAAATAAATAAAATAAACTAAAAAAAAAAAAAAAAGATCCAGCTCAGTGTGGGGGCCCTGGAGAGATGGTTTAGTGATTAAGATGCTGGCCTACAAAGCCTAACAACCCATGTTCAAGTCTCCAGTACTCATGTAAGCACAAGGTGGTACATGTGTCTGGAGTTTGTTCACAGTGGCTAGAGACCCTGTCTCTTTCTCTCTAAATAAATAAATAAAAATTTTAAAGGGGCTGGGTGTGATGGTGCATACCTTTAATCCCAGCACTCAGGAGGCTGAGATAGGAGGATTGCTGTGAGTTCGAGGCCACCCTGAGACTACATAGGAATTCCAGGTCAGCCTGGGCTAGAGTGAGACCCTATCTTGAAAAAATAACAACAAAAAAACAAACAAAGAAAAAAAATTGCAAAAACAAATTATGTCTGTTATACCAATGACAGCAGCATGTCACATCAGTTTCTCCAGGTTCTGCAGTCATCTGAACAGAACAATAGAGACATCCAGCACTCTCCATTGTTAAAACAAAATTCATGAGCTGGCAAGACGGCTCAGCTGTTAAAGGTGCTTGTTTGCAAAGCCTGATATCCTAAATTCAATACCCCATTACCCACCTAAATAAAGCCAGATGCACAAAGTGGCACATGCAACTAGAATTTGTTTACAGTGAATGGAGGCCCTGACATGCCTATTCTGTCTGTCTCTCTTCTATCTCTTACTGATTGCAAATAAATGAATAAGTAAATAATAAATGAAAAAATAAAGATTTGTATATCAGGCATGGTGGTGCATACCTTTAATCCCAGCAATCAGGATGCAGAGGTAGGAGGGTCTCCATGAGTTCGAGGCTACCCTAAGACTACACAGTGAATTCCAGGTCAACCTGGGCCAGAGTGAGACCCTACCTAGAAAACAAAACAAAACAAAACAGGCATTGAGGCTTGATTGTATCTTCCAGCAGAGGGCGCAAAAGATAGTAAAACTCAATTTTTGAAAGAAATGCCCTATGAGGATTTCTTTTAATTATCAGCAGAGTTTTAAGCATTCTCTTCATAAACATTAATTAAAAACCATTAGGCTGGGCATGGTGGTGCACTCCTTCAAACCCAGCACTTGGGAGGCAGAGGTAGGAGGATCACTGTGAGTTCGAGGCTACCCTGAGACTACCATAGTAAATTCCAGTTCAGCCTTAGCTTAGCTAGAGTGAGACCCTACCTCAAAAAACAAAACAAAACAAAACAAAACATTATAGCTTTTAATTCCAACACAGGAGGAGGAGAAGGAGGAGGAAGAGGAAAGAAGAATAGTTGCGGGGAGGGCTGGAGAGAAAGAGTTCAGTGGTTCAGGTGCTTGCCTGCAAAGCCTAATGACCCTGGTTCTTTCTTTCTCTCCCTTTCTTTCTCTCTCTCCCTTTGTCTCTCTTCTTTCTTTCTCTCTCTGCTTGCAAAAAAATAGAATAAGAATAGTTTGGAGCTGGAGAGATGTCTCAGTGGTTAAGGTGCTTGCTTGCAAAGCCTAAAGTCCTGGGTTTGATTCCCCAGTACCCACATAATAGTAGTACCTAGTGGCACATGTATCTGGAGTTCATTTGCAGCAGCAGGAGTCTCTGGCATGCCCCTTCTCTCTCTCCTTGCATTGAGAGCGCTACTAGGTGGCCTCCATGACATCTATGGCGAGTGCAGGTACACATCCTGGGCTTGTGGAGTCATCCTCATCATTGCAGGCATCTACCTCTTCATCGGCATGGGCATCAATTAGCAACTTGTGGCAAAGGAGCAGAAAGCAGAGGATGAGGAGAAGGAAAAGGAAAGTAAGAGGAGGAGACCAGTATAGATGCTGACAAGAAGCCAAAGAAAGTAAGAGAAGCAGCACAGTCTGTCTGTGTTCTCTCTCATATGTGGATCCTAGCTACAGATGATTTGGCTTCTGTGTGAGAAGGAAAAAACTCAGTAGCAGAGGCCAGTAAGCTAAAAAAGAGATACAAAGGGAAGAGAAAGGAAGGGAGGAGGGTACTTAATAGGTTGGTATTATATATATGTAAATAGAAGAATAGATTCATTGGGGTGAAAAGGCCCAAAGTGAGGTCAGGGGAGGAGATTGAGTAAAGGAAAGGTGGAGGGAGGGCTAATCAAAATCTAAGAGGATATAAATAAATCATGTGAAATCCTCCGGTTTTGGACAATGGAACACTCAGGAGCCATAGATCGTTGCTAGAAAATTTTCAGTGCCAGGGATGGGATTACCTTCCAGTGAGTTGTTGGCCAGGGAGGTCCCTGATATCCCCAAAATATTATAGGCCATTGCTGAGGCCCTTGGTTTCCCACCAGGAATCGATGGTAAGACCCTATTGCTGAAGACTCCACATACTTGGGCTGAAATGCCACTGAGAAATCCTGCTGGAACTGAGCTGATAACCTCCTCCATGAAGACCAGCTGACAGAAAGCTAGAAGAAGCCATTCTGCATGCAGTTCAATGGGAGAAAAAGAAAACACCAGTGAAGGTACTCAACAGTGGACACTGCAAGTCTTATAATTGGCCAGCCAGGCCAAATGAGCCAACAGGTGCAATAGTGGCAAGTCTATCATGGTGGAAACCAACTGCCCTCCAATTGGACTGGAGGCCTGCTCCATGGGAGGGAATACATCCCTGTTACTTAAAACAGGGGTAGTCATGAGCCGTAGGGGTGTAACATCTGCTGATGTCTGGATAAGTGTATATACTATGCTTATCAAACTGCCCTGTAAGCACTTCTCTTAATATTTATACCCTTATATTAATGCTACTCTTACTTTGGGTAAAGAATCTTCTCTTTTCAGATGGCAGTGATCTTGGAATGACTCAGAAGGTATAATGGTGCTGGAAAGAAGTGACTGGAGTACCAAGTAACATCTCGATCATACCTTCCAAGGCTCAGGGTCTAATGCAGATGAGGTGGTGGAAAGAATGTAAGAGCCAAAGGAAGTGTAGGACTCCTTACAATGTGCTCCGTCCAGACATAAAATGGCCTGGATATCCATGACCCCATAGTGCCTGACACTACCTACACAAAACCATCATAGGAGGAGGGAAAGATCATGACATCAAAATAGAAGAGAGACTGATTGAGATGGGGAGGGGATATGATGGAGAATGGAAAAGGGGAGGGGAGGGAGGGTATTACCATGTTTTTTTTTTTTTTTTGTGGAAGCAGGAACTCACAGGAACTCGATTTATTGTTACAAGCAGTTGTCTATATAATGTTGGGGATGAAGGTGAGGATTTTAGGATGGGGGAAGATGTAAGGGCCAATAGTAAACTGTGACTATTGAAATGATAATTCCAACTTCTGCACGGAAGTAGTAGGCAAGAAGTTATTAGGCGTCTTGCTGAGTCATAGCTGACCAGAGACAGGTTGCCAAACTTTAGCTAGGCTCAGGAAGTTCCACTAGACCTCACACCTGGGCCTCTCAAGGCCCAACATCTCCCCCTTTTGTTTTTGTAAGAGCATTAGTCACCATGACCCCTATCTTATGCTGTTCCCCCTCTGGGTATCTTACCCGTCACTGGGTACCAGGGGTTTAGCTTGCTGAGAACCCACTCCATGGGCTATTTTTTATAATCATGAAAATGTATTTAAAAAGATTGACAAAAAATAAAAGTAGATTAAATTTTTTAAAAAAGGGTATGAACATTTAGAGAAGTGCTTACTGGGCAGTTTTATAAGCATAGTATATACATTTAGCCAGACAGCAGCAGATGTTACAACCCTAGGGCTCATGACTACCCCTGTTTTAAGTTTTCAATATCAGGGATGTATTCCCTCCCATGGAGCGGGCCTCCAGTCCAATTAGAGGGCAGCTGGTTTCCACCATGACAGATGTGCCACTATTGCACCTGTTGGCTCATTTGGCCTGGCTGGCCAATCATAAGGCTTACAGTGTCCATTGTTGAGTATCTTCAATGGTGTTTTCTTTTTCTTCCATTGAACTGCATGTAGAATGGCATCTTCCAGATTTCTGTCAGTTGATCTACATGGAGGAGGTTATCAGCTCAGTTCCAGCAGGATTTCTCAGTGGCATTTCAGCCCAAGTATGTGGAGTCTTCAGCAATAGGGTCTTACCATCTATTCCTGGTGGGATACCAAGAGCCTCAGCAATGGCCTATAATGTTTTAGGGACATCAGGGACCTCCCTGGCCAACAACTCACTGGAAGGTAATCCCATCCCTGGCACTGAAAATTTTCTAGCAACAATCTATGGCTCCTGAGTGTTCCATTGTCCAAAAATGTAGGTTTTCATATGATTTATTTATATCCTCTTATATTTTGATTATTCCTCACTCTACCTTTCCTTTACTCAGTCTCTTCCCCTGACCTCATTTGGGCCTTTTCACCCTCATTAATCCATTCTTTTACTTACATATATACAATACCATCCTATTAAGTACCCCCTCCCTTCCTTTCTCTTCCCTTTATATCTTCTTTCTAGCTTACTGGCCTCTGTTACTGAGTTTTTTCCTTCTCACACAAAAATCCAATAATTTGTAGCTAGGATCCACATATGAGAGAGAACATGCCACATTTGGCTTTCTGGGCCTGGGTTACCTCACTTAGTATAATCCTTTCCAGAGCCATCCATTTTCCTGCAAATTTCATAACTTTTTTTTTTTTTGTACTGCTGGGTAGAACTTCATTGTGTAAATGTGTTACATATTCATTATCCACTCATCAGTTGAGGGACATCTAGGCTGGTTCCATTTCCTAGTTATTATGAACAATGGCAATAAACATGGTTGAGCAAGTATCTCTAAGGCAGTGAGATGAGTCCTTAGGATATATGCCTAGGAGTGCTATAGTTGGGTCATATGGTAGATATGTTTTTAGCTGGCTCAGGAACCGCCACACTGATTTTTACAATGGCTGGACCAGATTGCATTCACACCAACAGTGTAGCAGGATTGCTCTTTTTCTGGATCCTTGCCAGCATTAATAGTAATTTTTTTCATGATTTTAGCCAATCTGAAAGGTGTGAGATTGAATCTCAATGTAGTTTTTTTTTAATTGTTACCTTTTATTATTTTACAATATATTTCAAAAAATGCCATTATAGTTGCCTTGACTGCTTTATAAGACCACTTAGAACACACAAACATCAAGCTGAAACACCTACTTGTACTGAACCATAATACCAAATGGTTAGTTTTTTAAATAAGCAGATGTGTGATAATGCAAAGTAGAACTAAAGCTTGTTAAAACACAAAGTAAACTTTGCTTTAATGGCTATAGAAAAGAGGTGGTTTTGTTTTTATTTTCCAGCACATCTGGTTCTGGCAACAAGTAGTAGTATGCACTTAAAGCAGCATGTGTTCTGAAAACTTGTATCTCCTGTTTGTGTGTTATCACTTGAACCAGAGACCAGACACAGGAAAAAATAATTGTTCTCAATATCCTCAGTACTTTTCCCTCCACAGAGTCAGAATGTTAATGAACAGAGTGATGGTATTTTACAATTATTTTTCTCCAGTAACACTGGATGCTTTAACATTTCTCTAAAAGAGAAGCAATAAAAATGAAAGGAGGGCTGGAGAGATGGCATAGTGGTTAAGCGCTTGCCTGTGAAGCCTATGGACCCCGGTTCGAGGCTTGGTTCCCCAGGTCCCACGTTAGCCAGATGCACAAGGGGGCGCTCACGTCTGGAGTTCGTTTGCAGTGGCTGGAAGCCCTGGCGCGCCCATTCTCTCTCTCACTCTCTATCTGCCTCTTTCTCTCTCTGTCACTCTCAAATAATCAAAGAAATAAATAAAAATATTAAAAAAAAAATGAAAGGAAATCCTCCAAGGTCTAATTTTCACTTCACGTTCTCCAAGTAGTAAAATAGCAGCTCTACATGGAGATGATAATGAACTTCAGTTTCTTTCTATTACTTTTTAATCCTGTTAACATTAAAACAGATTTAGCTGGATTTCCAAAAAGAAAATCTTACTTGCCAGATATTTCAGAACTTCTAAAAAGCATTACATACATGTAATTTGTTTTTATCTACAAAACACTTATGTGTATATATTTATTTATATGACTTACTGTCAATGAAATCCCTTTTATCTGGCTAGATATGAGAAACAAAGTAAGTGAACAATGCTGGGTTTCTTTCTTTATAAGCAATATTTTGGATCTAAAATAAAATTGAATATGACTGCAGCATTTTTAAAATAACCTCACAAAATAGAGTAAAAAGAAACCCCTATTGGATAGGCTTCAGCCAGGCAATTCTTGTTAGATTAGATGCTACGAAAGTGGCGCTGTGGCATTATAGGCATTGAAATTTCTGTTTTCTTTCTTCAAGTTTGTCAGTTCTTTACTACAATTACCCTTTTCTAGCAGGACACAGTGTAATCACACAGTAAGGCTGACAGACCATTTACATTGCTCACAGTATCATGGTGGATCTAACTCTCAAGAGCTGATCAAAACCAAAGTGAACAGTAGTCAACTGGAGCCACATTTGGTCACATTCAAATATTTCCAAAAGTACTCTGCTACTACACCATTCTTTCTTAACTGATTTTGTGTTAACCTTATTAAATTTATATCACATAAGATTGTAATTTTTTAAAGAATTGTATTTCAAGGGACTACTATATATTTCAGTTTGCAGAATGTCATTAGTAATGTCCTTTCTATAAACATGGTTGGCAAAATTAAAAAGGCACAAAAGAGGGCAAACAAGATATGTTTTCAGCTTTTGGTGATGAGTATCAAAGCACGTATCATGTATTGTTCATGAAGAAAAGCTGACAAGAATTCAGTAATTCATGCACAACTTGAGCTATGAAAAACTTCTCTTCAGAAAGATCCTGAGGCATGAGGCGGACATTACTTTTCCTAATCTGCTTCGTATAAAATAGAATGAAAAGCTGCACATACATGTGGTTTTAACAGTGGACCCATGCTTTTAAAATTGTGAGGCAAATAAGCAAAGGAAAACAATACCAAAATACCTTCATAAACAAACTCCACCTGTGGCCTCTGTTTACCACTCAGTGAGATAAATGTCCAATAAAATGTAAAATGCAGCATATGCAATCATGTAATCTAAAAACTTTCATGATAATTTATTGCAAATTGCACTTGACAGTTCACCACAACAATGGAAAACTGGCCCATTGTTGGTTGACATAGTCCTTGAGCCCCAAACTGAAGTTGAAGTCACCAGTAAGATGATCTGGATAAAAAGTTGGCAGCTGTGCTCAGGCAGCTCGCTCCTCCCTCTGGGCGTGAGCCAACACGGGACACTGCCTCGTCCTGTCCCTGTGAGGGACTCCCATCCTTGGGCAGGTAATGGGGCAGCTCTGTGTTCTCTTCTACTTCCACAGGAGTATCTTGGAATGGGACCAGCAGCTCTTCCCCACTTCCACGTTTCACCTCTTGCTGAGCTTTCATAACCTTGTTTGATGCTATAGCTGATGCCAAAGCCTCTGCTTTCAAATCTGAACGAATTTGTACCACACATCTTTGAACAGCCATTTGAAAAGTAAAGCTAATAACACCTTTAATTTTTAATAAAGCCTTTTCACATAGATTTCTTCAAAATGTATCATCAAGACCATCTATGTGCAAAACCACTGTTTTGGCACGCTTGTTTGTAGTTCCCAGAAAAAACTGAGCTTTCCTTCGACGTGAATTCATTTCATTAAAGCGATCACCGTCTGCCATGTTGGAAGATTGAAGAATATCATAGATTTCAGAGGCCAGAAGTTTTTTCTCCTGGAGTTGTAGTCTTTTGTATAACGTTTTGCAAGCTTAACATCATACCAAGTTCTCCTTTCATCTTGTCTCTGTGTGCACAACATTCTGCCAATTATCGAAGAGCAAGCAAAGCTGAGTGCACAACAGGGGGGCTGGGATGGTCCATGAACAAAATCAGGCCAGGCAGACATCCCTGATCTTGGACGATGGCTCTTCTATTTAGCGGATCTGCTGCTAAATCCTGTAACTGGTTAACTACTGACAAAGCATCAGGTTCTTCATTCACGGTGGAGGAGTGGAGGAGGAAGAATTCCTCTTCTATCCCATGCACTTGAAATGCGCTTAAAATCTTCTTAAATTCCTCCAGAGCTCCAGACGTCCAGGGCCCGCCGCACCATCAGGACTACTCCCACGGTTGAAGCAGAGGTCCCCCCCCCCCCGCGGCGCCCAGCGGGGCCCCGCGCCCCAGCCGCGGCCTCCCGCAACGTCCAAGCCCAACTCCAGGAGCCACAGGGGCCGGGCACTGGCCTCAATGTAGTTTTAATCAGCATTTTCCTGATGACTAGGAAAGTAGAACTTTTGTTTTAGATGTTTTATGGCATCTGTAGTTCTTCCTTTGAGAACTCTCTATTTAGTTCCATAGCCCATTTTTAATTGGATTGTTTGATTTCTTACTTTAATTTTTTGAATTCTTTGTATATCTTAGAGATTAATACTCTATCAGATGTGTAGCTGGCAAAGATTTTCTCCCATTCTGTAGGTTGCCTCTCTTCTCTATTCACAGTGTCTTTTGCCCTACAAACACTTTATAATTTCATGAGGTCCCAGTGGCTAATCTGTAGTTTTATTGCCTGAGCAATTGGGGTTGTATTCAGAAAGTCTTTGCCAAGACCAATATGTTGAAGTGTTTCCCCTACTTTTTCCTCTAGCAGTTTCAGTTTCAGGTCTGATATTAAGGTCTTTAATCCATTTGGTCTTAATCCTTGTGTATGGAGAAAGGTAAGGATCTATTTTCATCCTTCTACAGATATATATCCAGTTTTTCCAGCACCATTTGCTGAAGAGGCTGTCTTTTCTCCAATGAGTATTTTTGGCATTTTTATTGAATATCAGGTGGCTATAGCTACTTGGGCTTACATCTGGGTCCTCTATCCTGTTCCATTGATCTACATGTCTGCTTTTGTGCCACTACCATGCTGTTTTTGTTACCATGGCTCTGTAGTATAGGTTAAAATCAGGTATGGTGATACCTACCACCAGCCTTATTTTTGTTTATTTATTTATTTTGTTTTTTTGAGGCATGGTCTCACTCTGGTCCAGGCTGACCTATGGAATTAACTATGTAGTCTCAGGATGGCCTCAAACTCATAGTTATCCTCTTTCCTCTGCCTCCCCAGTGCTGGGATTAAATGTGTGCACCACCATGCCAGGCCACCAGTCTTATTTTTGTTGCTCAAAATTGTTTTGTATATTCAATTTTTTTTTTTTTTTTGTGCTTTCAACTGAATTTTAGGATTGCTTGTTCTAATTTCATGAAGACTGTCATTGGGCTTTTAATGGGGATTGCATTAAGTGTGTAGATTGCTTTTGGTAAGATTGCCATTTTTGTAATATTGATTCTTCCAATCCAAGAACAAGGGATGTCTTTCCATTTCCTAGTGTCTTCTGCAATTTCTCGCTTGAGTGTTTTAAAGGTTTCATTGTAGAGATTCTTCACTTCCTTGGTGAGGTTTATTCCAAGGTACTTTATTTTCTTTGACACAATTGTGAATGGGAGTGATTCTCTGATTTCATCCCCTGTGTGTTTGTTGTTAGCATATAGGAAGGCTACTGATTTCTGTGTGTTTATTTTGTATCCTACTACAAGGCTATAATTGTTTATCAGCTTTAACAGTTTGCTGGTAGAGTTTTTTATGTATAGAATCATATCCTCTGCAAATAATGATAACTTGATCTCTTCCTTTCCAATTTGTATTCCTTTTTTGTGTGTCTCTTGCCTTATCACTATAGCTAAGACTTCCAGTACTATCTTAAATAAAAGTGCAGACAGTAGGGCTGGAGAGATGGCTTAGTGGTTAAGCGCTTGCCTGTGAAGCCTAAGGACCCCGGTTCGAGGCTCAGTTCCCCAGGTCCCACGTTAGCCAGATGCACAAGGGGGCGCACGCGTCTGGAGTTCGTTTGCAGAGGCTGGAAGCCCTGGCGCGCCCATTCTCTCTCTCTCCCTCTATCTGTCTTTCTCTCTGTGTCTGTCGCTCTCAAATAAATAAATGAATAAATATTTAAAACAAAAAAAAAAAAGAGTTGACGCTTCTTAAAAAAAAAAAAAAGTGCACACAGTGGACACCCTTGTCTTGTTCCTGATTTTAGTGGAAAAATATCAAGTGTTTCTCCATTTAGTATTATGTTGGTTGTAGACTTGTCATAAATAGCCTTTATAATGTTGATTTGTGATCCTTCTATTCCCAGTTTCTGTAGGACTTTTATCTTGAAGGGATGTTGGATTTTGTCAAATGCTTTTTCTGCATCTATTGAAATGCTCATGTGATTTTTGCCCTTCAGTCCATTTATATTGTGTATTACATTTATTGATTTGCATATGTTGAACCATGCCTGCATTTCTGGGATAAAGCCTACTTGGTTGGGATGAATGATCTTTCTGATATTTCTTGTATTCTGTTTGCCAATATTTTGTTGAGAACTTTTGTATTTATGTTCATGAGGGAGATTGGTCTGTAATTTTGTTGTTGTTTTCTATCTTTGCCTAGTTTTGGTATCAGGGTGATGCTGGCTTTGAGAAGGAGTTTGGCACGATTCCTTCTTTTTCTATTTTATGGAAAAGTTTAAGAAGCAATGGTGTTAGTTCTGCCATACAGGTCTGGTAAAATTCACCAGTGAATGCACCTGGGCCTGGACTTTTTTTTTACTTGGGAGATTTTTGATAACTGCTTGGGTCTCCATACTTGTTATAAGTCTATTTAAGTGGTTAATTTCATCTTGATTTAATTTAGGTAGGTCATATAAATCCAGGAAATCATCAATTTATTTAAGATTTTCAAACTTATTGGAGTTTATGTCCTTATAGTATGTCCCTTTGATTTTTTGAATTTCTCTGGTATCTGTTGTGATGGTGCCTTTTTCATCTTTTTTTTTTTAATTTTTATTAACATTTTCCATGATTATAAAATATATCCCATGGTAATTCCCTCCCTCCCCACACTTTCCCATTTGAAATTCCGTTCTCCATCATATTACCTCCCCATTACAATCATTGTAATTACATATATACAATATCAACCTATTAAGTATCCTCCTCCCTTCCTTTCTCCACCCTTTATGTCTCCTTTTCAACTTACTGGCCTCTGCTACTTAGTACTTTCATTCTCACGCAGAAGCCCAGTCATCTGTAGCTAGGATCCACATATGAGAGAGAACATGTGGCGCTTGGCTTTCTGGGCCTGGGTTACCTGACTTAGTATAATACTTTCCAGGTCCATCCATTTTTCTGCAAATTTCATAACTTCATTTTTCTTTACCGCTGAGTAGAACTCCATTGTATAAATGTGCCACATCTTCATTATCCACTCATCTGTTGAGGGACACCTAGGCTGGTTCCATTTCCCAGCTATTATAAATTGAGCAGCAATAAACATGGTTGAGCATGTACTTCTAAGGAAATGAGATGAGTCCTTTGGATATATGCCTAGGAGTGCTATAGCTGGGTCATATGGTAGATCAATCTCTAGCTGTTTTAAGAACCTCCACACTGATTTCCACAATGGCTGGACCAGATTGCATTCCCACCAGCAGTGCAGAAGGGTTCCTTTTTTTCCACATCCCCGCCAACATTTATGATCATTTGTTTTCATGATGGTGGCCAATCTGACAGGAGTGAGATGGAATCTCAGTGTAGTTTTAATCTGCATTTCCCTGATGACTAGTGACGTAGAACATTTTTTTAGATGCTTATATGCCATTCGTATTTCTTCCTTTGAGAACTCTCTATTTAGCTCCATAGCCCATTTTTTGATTGGCTTGTTTGATTCCTTATTATTTAACTTTTTGAGTTCTTTGTATATCCTAGATATTAATCCTCTATCAGATATATAGCTGGCGAAGATTTTTTCCCATTCTGTAGGTTGCCTCTTTGCTTTTTTCACTGTGTCCTTTGCAGTGCAAAATCTTTGTAATTTCATTAGGTCCCAGTGGTTAATCTGTGGTTTTATTGCCTGAGCAATTGGGGTTGTATTCAGAAAGTCTTTGCCAAGACCAATATGTTGAAGGGTTTCCCCTACTTTTTCCTCTAGCAGTTTCAAAGTTTCCGGTCTGATGTTAAGGTCTTTAATCCATTTGGACTTAATTCTGGCCTTTTTCATCTTTAATGTTATTAATTTGTGTCTCTTCTCTTTTTCTTTTGGTCATATTTGCTAAGGGTTTATCAATCTTGTTTATCCTTTCAAAGAACCAACTCTTTTTTCATTGACTCTTTGGATTGTTTTCTTTGATTTCTATTTCATTAATTTCTGCCCTAATCTTTATTATTTCTTCCTGTCTACTGATTTCCGGTTTGCCTTGTTCTTCTTTTTCTAAGGCTTTAAGGTGAAGCATTAGGTCGTTTACTTGAGACCTTTCTAATTTCTTTTTTTTTTTTTTTGACTTTTTAAAAAAATTATTTTTATTTATTTATTTGAGAGCGACAGACAGACAGAGAGAGAAAGAGGCAGAGAGAATGGGCACACCAGGGCCTCCAGCCACTGCAAGCAAACTCCAGATGCATGTGCCACCTTGTACATCTGGCTTACGTGGGTCCTGGAGAATCAAACCTCGAACTGGGGTGCTTAGGCTTCATAGGCAAGCACTTAACCACTAAGCCATCTCTCCAGCCCAGAGGGAGACTTTTGAATCCTTCATTACTCAGCCTCATAAGCCCTGCTTGTGTGATGGCCTGTTGTGTTCTCTCCCCTTGATTTTAGTTATTCTAGGAACACGGCTCAGGGCCTACCTCCCAGAGGAACAAACACCAAAGCGTGTTCTCTTCATAATTAGAACCTCAAGGAAGCCCAGTGGACCTCCACAGCTCAATATCACCTCCCACTGGGTTTTCTGTGCAAATGTGGGTACCCTCTATTTAACTCTTCCAAGTGTTCATTATCTTTAGATGAGAAGGAGATGGAATGAAATTTTGGAAAGAGCACAGGCGTTGCAGTGAGACAGATGCAAAGTCTTCCAAGGTCTCTCTCATAATCCTTCAATCTACATTTCCACAGTTGTAAAATAAGGGCAATGGCACAGTGTTATGCAAGTACAGAAAGTTTTCTTAGACTGGTTTCGTCTAAAAATAAAGAGACCTTTCTAATTTCTTAATATAGGCACTTAAAGCTTTAAATTTCCCTCTTAGGACTGCCTTAATTGTGTCACAAAGTTTTTAGTATGTTGTGTTCTCATTATTCTTTGACTATGAATTTTTAATTTCCTTTTTGATTTCTTCTAACCATTCATTTAGTAGTATATTGTTTAGTTTCCATGATTTTGTGTATGCCCTATAGCTTTTCTTGCTACTTATTTGTAGGTTGATCCAATTGTGATCAGATAGAATGCAAGGAATTATTTCAATTCCTGTATATGTTACAATTGGTTTTGTGTTCTAATATATGGTGTATTTTAGAGAATGTTTCATGTGCTGCTGAAAAGAATGTTTATTCTGCAGCATTTGGATGAAATGTCCTGTATATATCTGTTAGGTCCATTTGTTCTATGACCTCATTTAACCCAGATGTATCTCTGTTTATTTTTTGCCTGGATGACCTGTCAATTGATAACAGTGGGGTGTTAAAGTCACCCACTACAACTGTGTTTGGTGTTATCTGTAACCTTAGTTCTAATAGTGTTTGTTTGATGAAGTTGGGAGCCTCCATGTTAGGTGTATATATGTTTAGGATTATAATGTTCTCCTGTTGGAGGGTTACTTTAATCAATATAAAGTGACCTTCCTTATCTTTCTTAATTAACGTTGGACTGAAGTCTACCTTGTCAGATATTAGGATAGTGACCCCTGCTTGTTTTCTAGGCCCATTTGCTTGAAATACTGTTTTCCAATCTTTCACCCTAAGATAGTGTCCATCCTATGTAGAAAGGCAAGTTTCTTGGAGGCAACAAGTTGAAGGATCTTGCTTTTTAACCCAATCTGCAAACCTACATCTTTTGTTGTGGCATTGAGACCACTGATAATAGGAGTTATCATTGAAAGGTATGTATTTTTTCCATTTTTCTTGTTTTGTAGTTCTTCAAGTTTTACCTTTGCTCTCTTGTATTAACTAGTGTTTGAGTATTGTTTGTTTTTTCCTGTTTCCTTATGTGTGCTTTTCTTTCTCCTCAGTATGGAGGATCCTTTCAAGTATTTTCTGTAGAGCTGGTTTTGTCTTCAAATATTCCTTTAGCCTACTTTTGTTGTGGAATGTCCTTATTTCTATGTCTATTTGAATGGATAACTTTGCAGGATAAAGTAACCTTGGTTGACAGTTGCTGTCTTTCAGAACTTGTAATACATCATTCCAAGTCCTTCTGGCTTTTAAAGTTTGTGTTGAGTAATCTGCTGTGATCCTGATGGGCTTGCCTTTGTATGTGACTTGATTTTTCTCTCTAACTACTTTCAATATAGTTTCTTGGGTTTGTATGTTTGGTAGTTTAGTTATAATATGGCTAGGAGAGGTTCTTTTCTTTTGTCTGTTTGGTGTTCTAATGGATTCCTGTATCTGCATTGGCATTTCTTTCCCAATTTGGAGGAAATTTTCTTCTATGATTTTGTTGAAAATGTCTACTATACCTTTGGAGTCAAATTCTTCTCCTTCTACTATACCCTGAATTCCTATGTTTGATCTATTCATAGTGTCTCAAATATATTGAAATTCCCTTTTATACTTTCCTATTAGTTTGTCTTTCTCTTTGTTGGACTATACTAGATCTGCCACCTGGTCTTCTAGTTTACATATTCTGTCCTCTCCTTCATTCATTCTGCTGGTGAGATTTTCTATAGTTTTTACCTTATTGACTGCATTCTTCATTGCTTGTAATTCTGACTGGTTTTTCTTTATTTCTATTTCCTTATTTATGTGTTGTATTGACCTCCTTATTTCATTAAATTAGTTTCCTATGCCTCTTTTTATTTGCTTGGTTTCCTTTTTGATTTCTTTGAACATATTTATAATCATTCATTTGAAGCCTTTCTTAGGTATTTCCTCTAAATCAGTCTCACTGGAGGTCATTTTTGATACATTAATACTCTTTGGTGGATTTATATTGTCTTGATTTTTTTGTGTTTCTTGTGTTATAATATACACATTTTTGCATATTGGATTAAAGTAATGCTTGTATTTTTTAATTATCTGTAGTATTATTAGATGTATCAATCAATCTGATGTTATATATCTTCAGGGTAGGAGCTTAAGCTGCTAGTTGTGGCTCTTAAGACTCTCAGAGTAACTACAAAAGTGATCCTAGATGTTTTGGTTTGTCTTCTATGAGAGTATTCAAGTAGTCAGATGGAACAAAATGCAATTTAACTAAACAATATACACATTCAATGAAAAACAGCACAGAGTATTTATGCAAGAGTAGGTATTGTGACAACCAGATCCTCTAACAAAGTTACAGTCCCTTAGGATGTGTGTTGCCCCACATGCTTAATCCTGTCAACTAGGAGATTATGAGTTCTGGTCTGTTGAGGGTCCAAGTCAGCTTGTGATGAAGTGAGACCCTTGCCTAACAAATGACAGTAGAGGAAACAAAGGCACTATAAATCAGGAAGCACCAAATGATAAACCCAAAATATAACTTATTTAAAAATGGCAAATGCGACCATCCATCAGATTTAACATATAATTTATCCTGATATGGAAGGTGCAGTTAGCACTTCTGCTTCAAGCCTATATGCCAGTCTTATTTGGAGGGTACTGGCCTGGTCTAATCCCAGTTAACTTTTGGGGTGGTTTTGGTCTCAATTATGCTGTGCTCCTGATTGGGTCCCTCTTTGCTGTGCTGTGGCCTCAGGGAGGCTGGCTGGGCCACTGCTCTGATCAACTGTGCTGGGTGCTGTGTAGGTGAGCTCCCTTCCCCAGGTCTCTGCTGCTTGCTGGTGCTTGTGCTGGCAGTGAGGGAGGGGAGGCTGTGGATGGCCAAAGTTCTCCCACTGGTCCTCATGATCCTTTTCCTCATGAAGTGCCCCTCCGTTGGTCCCTGCTGTCCTCCCTTCACGTTTCTTGAGTTTGCAAGGAGCTCTGGTGTGAGTGTAAATTCCCCTCACCTGGCTTTTCCTGCAGCTCAGGTGGAGCCTTATGGCTGTAGCCACATGGACCTGGTTCCTCTACTGCTGGAGCCACTTCTACCTGCTTCTGTGGGCTCTAGATGCTCTGAATCTCCTACTTCTCTGCTGCACTTGATAATTTCTTATGCTCCTCACTTTTTAGTAGAAGAGTGCATTTTGCTGGGTTTATTTTTGGCTTTTTCCTCCCCTAGGCTGCTTTGGCATGGTTCCTATGCTGCCATGTTAACTGGAAGTCCTCTGAGTCAATTTTTTAGACTCTTTTTATAGGATGAAACTATAGAAATCATAGTGTAGGAGATTTTCAGAGGCAAGCAAACATATTGACAGAAACAGACCAGCCATTACAGTTAAATTACTTCCTGGAATGTTATGAATATACAATCCTGGGAACAGTAACCAGGGAACAATTTGTGGTCCCAGCTCAGACATAGAAACTTAGAGAAGCAGAAACTTAACCTAGTCACTATGTCAAAATGGCTGTTGCTATTAAAATAGACTCAGGTTTGCTCTTCATTCCCTCCTTTTCTTATGTATCCCTGTCAAATGTTTTTTTTTTTTTTTTTTTTGAGGTAGGGTCTCACTATAGCTCAGGCTGACCTGGAATTCACTATGTAGTCTCAGGGTGGCCTTGAACTCATGTCAATCCTCCTACCATTGGCACCCCAGTGCTGGGATTAAAGGCATGTGCCCCCACAACCAGCTCCCTGTCAAATCTTTGATGGATGTTTTTATTTTCATTGGCTGTATTGGTTGATAATGTTTATGAAGAGCAAGTATTTTAGTAGCTGTTATCTGTTTGGATACAAAATTAGTAATGTTCTGGATAATGCATAACACAATTATTTGGGCAAGTAAGCCAAGTAATAAAGGGCCCACTGCAACTGAGATAAGAGTAGTTAATCAGGCTTCCAGGTGGGTCATGATGATGGCTCCGAACCGACACGCACGTAGTTAGATCTTGAGATTCAGGCCTGTACGATCCCCCTTGTCCCCATGACCATGGCGGTGTTCCACGAGGTGGAGATCGAGGACTTCCAGTATGATGAGGACTCAGAGATGTATTTCTACCCCTGCCTATGTGGTGACAACTTCTCCATCACCAAGGAAGAGTTGGAGAATGGGGAAGATGTGGCAACGTGTCCTAGCTGCTCTGTCATTATTAAAGTGAATTATGACAAAGATCAGTTTATGTGTGGAGAAACAGTTGCAGCCCCTTCAGCACCATCAAAGAATTAGTTAAATGCTAGGAAGCAGTCAGAAATCCACATCTTGAACAGAGGAATGAACCCTGATGGACACAGCAAGTAGACAGCGACCATTTCGTCACAGGACAGCTATTTCACGTTGCTCTTTCATTCTTGTGGCTCTTTTCATCAGCTGCTGACTTCAGCCAAAAATACAAAAGTGAGCCCCTGGAAATCATGCTTAGACCTTGGAATTGGAAGGATTCCTAATTATTTATCTGAACTTTAAGAAGATCATTTGGCATCAGTGCTTTCTCATTCTATCAGGTACACCATTGTGATATCTTAAACCTAATTCAGTATCTGATAACATCACCATCTACCTCAGTCATTAAGGTCTTTTAACTTAAAAGATAATATTTTTGACTTGGTTATTACAATGATTAAAATGAGCCCATTCTTTGAAGTTTTACTTCAGCTTTGTTCTAAACTTAGGGAGCCTTTCAGCACTGTGTTTCTGGTTCCCTCAGCACCTCTCCTCAGTGCCGACATCCCTGGCTTGCACGTGCTCACTCGGTCACTTGTTACACATCACGCACACAGTTCTGTCATGGAATTGAATGTTGAATTGAGAAGCCAAAATTCTCCATAGCTGTCAGAATAAAAAGAGAAGTCTAAAATGAAGTGGCCACAGAAATAAAGTCGCTAGTATTCTACAGATTCCTTAAAGTCAGGACAGGATAACAAAGGAAGTGGGTGCAGTTGGCAGCACTGAGAGGCATGAACACTTTTGACTTGGTAAAAGTGCTTGAACAATTTTGCCAGATCAGAAAAGCATTTCCAAAAAAATTTAAAAAAAAAAAAAAAGGAAAAGAAGTATTTCTGCCTCTGCAACAGATTAAAAATTTGAAAATGGGAAGTCAGCCAGGCGTGGTGGCGCACACCTTTAATCCCAGCACTCGGGAGGCAGAGGTAGAAGGATTGCCATGAGTTCGAGGCCACCCTGAGACTCCATAGTGAATTCCAGGTCAGCCTGGGCTACAGTGAGACCCTACCTCAAAAAACAAAAACAACAACAACAAAAAATAAATAAATAAAAGGGAAGTCAGCTATGACCATGAGGTCACACCTAACAAGCCTCCACAATGGGTGGCCACATCTGACACGTGCCTCAGTGGAGAGATGCTGCCCTGGAGAAGGGAAGGGCACCTGGCTGGGCTGTCACTCTTCCTTTGCTGCAATGCCTGGAGTAGCAAGAAGTTAGAATCTCTTCAGTGGAAATGTGGCAGTTGTGTTATAAACACAATGTCGCTGTGTATATGTAAGGTTTTGGAAATGCACTGTATCTGACACATTGTTTTGGTGTGGCTCTTGCAATTAGAAATTAGCTGATAGGGCTGGAGAGATGGGTTAGTGGTTAAGCGCTGCCTGTGAAGCCTGAGTACCCCGGTTTAAGGCTTGATTCCCCAGGACCCACGTTAGCCAGATGCACAAGGGGGCACACGCATCTGGAGTTCGTTTCCAGGTGCGCCCATTCTCTCTCTTTCTCATTCATTCTCTCTCTTTCTCTCTGTGTCACTCTCAAATAAATAAAAATAAGCAAAAAATTAAAAAGGAAAAAAAGTAGTTGATGAATGTGCTGCACCCTCTTGGGTAAATTAAAACCTGTCAGTGTGCTTGTTTATAACTGGGGAGCAGCATGTGTTTAGATTCAGGCATCAGGCTGAGTTAATGTAGTAAGAGTTGCTAGAAGCACATTATATGGCCTTTGTTTCTCTGTTTTCTGTGGTACTGGGGCCTCACATGCCAGGCAAGTGCTCTGTTACTCAGCTGTGTCCCAAGACAAGCACATTTTTTATAATGACAGAAAAATCTCATTGATGCTCTGGAAATAATCCACACTTTTTACAAAGCAAAACAATTATGCCCATGAACAGAGCAGAGTACTCCCGTGGGAATGAGCTGTCTGTCTCACGCTTGTGCCAGTGGTTTTATATGTAACACTAACACAAACTTTCTCTCCTGTTGAATTTTTATTTTTATTTTTTTTTATTTTTTATGAGGGAATTGGCGTACCAGAGCCTCCAGCTACTCCAGGTGTGCATGCCACTTTGTGCATATGGGTTATGTGGGTTCTGAGGAGTTGAACCTGGGTCCTTAGGCTTTGCAGATAAGCACCTTACCTGCTAAGCCATCTCTTCAGCCCTCCTGATGAATTTAAAACAAGCAAATGTTGATTGAGGTCTCCACTGAGCCCAGAGGAGGAAAAGTTGCCCAAGTTCAAACACTCCAAGAGAAAGAAACGAAAACAGGGTGGTCATCAGTGGCCATTGGGAAGTTGAGGAGTTAGAAGTGGTTTGGTTCTTAAAGCAGCAGAGTCACTAAGTTTGTAAATACACAACAGACCTAGAATTCATTCTGTGTAAAGCAGCAAGAAAATCCAAGTGCTTCACCTCTCACTGGAGTTGTGTGTATATGTGCCTTCCATAGTCCAGACATTCCTAGAACGCCTCTGAAAACCACCTGGTAACCAGGCTCTGTCTCTGGTTAGCTTGTAAGCAAGGCCAGTGGATCCCTTGTCTGTGTACAGTCAGGAGACTTGGTCAGGTCACCTCTCATTTCAGGCCTGGGGGCCGAAATCTTTATAAACCTAGAACTAAATCATGAACCACAGCAAATGAAAGTTGCGTTTTTCTTCAGTAACAGCCCCATGCTTCTGAGTTTGAAAAGTGTCAGCTTACAGGGTTCTGTGTCTGGAGGAGCACGTTGTCAGGAATCCTACCCTTCCTTTGGCTCTTACATTCTTTCTGCCACCTCTTCCACCATAGACCCTGAGCCTTGGAAGGTGTGATAGAGATTTTGCAGTACTGAGCACTCCTGTCACTTCTTCTCAGCACCATGATACCTTCTGAGTCATCCCAAGGTCACTGCCATCTGGAAACAGAAGATTCTCTACCAAAAGTGAGAGTAGCATTAATATAAGGATATGAACATTAAGAGAAGTGCTTACTGGGCAGTTTGATAAGCATAGTATACACATTTAGCCAGACAGCAGCAGACGTTACACCCCTAGGGCTCATGACTACCTCTGTTTTAAATTTTCAGTATCAGGGATGTATTCACTCCTATGGAGTGAGCCTCCAGTCCAGTTAGAGGGCAGTTGGTTTCCACCCTGATAGACATGCCACTATTGCACCCGTTGGCTCATTTGGCCTGGCTGGCCAAATATAAGGCTTGCAGTGTCCACTATTGAGTATCTTCATTGTTGATTTCTCTTTCTCTCATTGAATTGCATGCAGAATGACTTCTTCCAGCTTTCTGCTGGTCTACATGGAGGAGGTTATCAGCTCAGTTCCAGAAGGATTTCTCAGTGGCCTTGCAGCCCAAGTATGTGAAGTCTTCAGCGATAGGGTCTTGCCATCTATTCCTGGTGGGAAACCAAGGGCCTCGGCAATGGCCTATAATGGTTTGGGGACATCAGGGACCTCCCTGGCCAACAACTCACTGGAAGGTATTCCATCCCTGGCACTGAAAATTTTCTAGTATCTTGTTGAATTCTTCAAGCTTCTATTGTATGTAGACTAATCGGCTTCTGGAGTGACTAGATCAGGGCAGTAGTCTCCTTGTCAGGGGCACATGTCCTCCAGACTTTGACTTGGAGGGAATTCTCTGGGTTCCTGGTAATCTGTTAGTTGTTACAATCAGCTGAGGACACTGTCCTCTTGACTCTGGCATGATGAATTTATATTCTTTGGTTGATGGGTATGTGGGTCCCCTTGTGTTACAAATTTTAAGGGAGTGCCATTGATGGCAAGTGAATCTGTTTTACTTTTATAAATCTGAGCTAAGAGATACCTTTGAACAACTGGCACCACCCACATCAGCAAGTACAAATAGCTAGAATTTTAAATTGTTTTTACACGTTAGGATGGGGGTCTGAGATCTGTCCTTAGTGATATATCTCCATTAGTAAGACATATCAAGAATAGATTGAACTAATACAAATCAATAACTGTCAGGTGAACATAATAAGTGAGGACAATTTTTGGAATTTTTTTTCAAAGGCTTTAAAAATTTTTTAATTTTTTTTTTGAAGCTGTATGATGAAAGGGGGGGGGGGTAGGGCTATGGAAGCACTTTCTCACATGGTACCGACATGGTGGACCAACATCCCATAACAGTCTCACCTGGAAAAGCGAGGAGGCATAAAGGAGGGTGCCATCTCCTCCGAGGCATATAATGAAGTCTATTTGGTTGGAAATGTCGTCATAATCTTCACGGAAAGTGCAGAACTACTTCTTCACTGGTCCAAAGTTTTCATCACTCACTATGGCAGGGTCTTCCAGCACTTTCTTTTCCACATATACAATCATGTTGTTCTCCTCCATGAGGTACATGCAGAGCTCTTTGAAGGGCTGCAACAGGCTGGCATCGCGGATCTTTTTAATGACAAGCACACTCTTGGGAGACTTGTTCCACGTCAACCGCTGGCTTGCAGGGTCCTGGATGTGCATGATGGTTTTGGGATTCTGCAGCACACAGGCCTTTGGTCCAAATGTGGTCACTGGGCACGGTCCATGGAGAGAGCGTGTCCTCCTGAACTCCTTGGTGCTGCCCAGGGCGGGTGAGGCTGATAGGCTCCGAGACTTGGCTCGGCCCCGGATAGGGTGATGGTAGCTCCAGGTCTCATCCCCATGACATGCTGAGCAGCGATACGAAGCTGAGTCTGGACTCAATTCCTTACTCAGGTTCATCTTTTCTTGTTCCACTTCCATAATTTATAAAGGACCAAAGCACGGATATCGTCCGCTGCCGCGCGCCTGCGCGGGCGTCTACATGCCCGGCCGAGCCCGCGGGCCCCGCCGTCCCGCCGCTACCTCGCCCTCGGCGACCCTACCGCCCGCCGTCCCATGGCCGCTCTGTCCCGGTGCCGGCCAGCAACACTGCGCCGCGGCAGTCAGTATGCAGGCGCGACCACTACGCATGCGCCACGGAGCACGTGAGAGGGTCCGCGCATCCAGGGCCTCCAGTCACTGCAAATGAACTCTAGACCCATGCACCCCCTTGTGCATCTGGCTTACCTAGGTCCTGGGGAATCAAACCAAGGTCCTTTGAATTTACAGGCAAATGCCTTAACCACTAAGCAATCACTCTGGCCCTAGAACTTTTATTTAAAGGCAACAATGCTGACTAATCATGGACAGCCAGAAACAGAAGCATGAGGTAATGTTAGAGTTTAGTTTTGTAAGCCAGCATCAGACAGGGGAGCCTATTAGTCTGAATCTTTGTTTATATTGCAACAGTTTGTGGTTATTTTTTTTATTAGGTGATTGAGACCATGCAGACTACCAGAATTAACTATATATTTTGGAGGTCAATAATGGCGCTGTAGGAGAGACTTTTAGGGACCTCTGAGGAGTTCTATGACTCTCAGCATTGTCATCTGTTAGGATAAGTCAAGGCCATGCTGACCAAGTGGCCCTTCCTCCTTTAAGAAGCCTGATTTGCCTCCAATGTACCTCTACTGTTGCAGATACACTGACTTGGAATTTATCTCTGTGTCTCCATATCCTCTCTGATCAAGAAGACTCACAGCTAAGATAAAATCTTAAATCTCAGAGAAGACTTGGGACCTTATAACTATCTTAAGTAGGTAAAGACTATGGGGACCTTTGAAACTGGACTGAGTACAATTTACAACATGAGATGGTTTTGAATCTATTGGGGCCAGGGGCAGAATGTGGTAATATGAATAGGTGCCCCCAATAGAAAAAAAAAAAAGACAGGTGACTTACCAGAGGCTAGAAGTTAGTAAGTGACCCATCATCTCCTGCGGCCTTTTGACCTGGGAGCAGGAACCAAAATACTGGTTATCTTTTTAACTCTGATATTTTCTGCTGGGCTCCCCCGGCAGGTAGTGCTGAGGAAGGACCAGGCCCGCTGGTTCCTCCTAAAGGGCTGGGGAGGAGGATGAATGTCGACGGCCAGGAACACACCACAGAGCTGGCAGTCTTGTCAAAGCAGGAACTCACTTTATTGTAACAAGCAGGTGCTTATATAGCTTTGAGAACAAGGGTGGAGATTTTAGGATGGGGTGAGATGTAAGGACCAATAGCATACTGAGACTTTTGAGATGATTGGTTCTAAGCACGCGAGAGAGAACTCCAACTTCCTTCGCAGAAGTAGCAGGCCTGAGGCCATTAGGCGTCCTGTTGAGTCCTAGCTGGCCAGAGGCAGATCACCAAACTTTAGCTCAGGAAGTTCCACTAGACCTCACGCCCGGGCCTCTCAAGGCCCAATAGTTTTCAATTGACTTTGATTTTTATATGTGGTTCTTAATCACTCAGAGATTGTCCACATCTGGTTAGCAAAACAGATTTAAAGAGGTGTAGAACATATCTGGTTATCAAGGCAGATCTGGATAGAGAATGACAGAATAGTTTAAAATCATTTTGATTAGTATTTAAGTTTAGTTGGCAGGTGACAGTGTAAGCTACATCTGGAACATAGAAAATGTACACATTTTATCTTTTAAGTACCTGTCAGTTATAAGTACAGGCAGAACATTTTAGTAGCTCTGAAAGCAATATTTTATCAATTTTTTTGTTTTGTTTTTTTTCCCCCTATGTACGGTTTCACTCTAGCTCTGGCTGACCTGGAATTCACTATGTAGTCTCAGGGTGGCCTCGAACTCAAGGCCATTCCTCCTACCTCTGCCTCCTGAGTGCTGGGATTAAAGGTGTGTGCCACCACGCCTGGCTTAGTAATTTCTTAAATAAGTACCTTTTACCATTGAACAATTTCATGGCTTAATTAAAGAAATATTTATGACTGTTATGTAAAGCTTAGACAAACTATATTAACATTGTTTGTATATAGTAGTTTTTTTTCTAGGATATGGGGAGCTTTTTCAGTTTCCTAAGAACAAAATCACAATGACTAAGTCATCTTTTATAAGACTTAGAGTGGGCTGGAGAGATGGCTTAGCGGTTAAGGGCTTGCCTGTGAAGCCTAAGGACCCTGGTTAGAGGCTTAATTCCCCAGTACCCACGTAAGCCAGATGCACAAGGTTTCACATGCACCTGGACTTCATTTGCAGTGGCTAGAGACCCTGGTACACCCCTTCTTCTATAAATAAAAGATTTAGGTTATAACCTCAGTGATAACTATTTAGCAAAACCAACATGAACAAGATAGGAACCATCTTCAAATTATAGGGTTTTGGCTAGGTGTGGTGGTGCATGTCTTTAATCTCAGCATTTGGGAGGTAGAGACAGGATCATTCTGAGCTTGAGGTCAGTCTGGAACTGCAGAGTGAGTTCCAGGTCAGCATGAGCTATAGTGAGACACCTACCTTAAACAAGTAAATAAATAAAAATTACTCTAGCCTTTAGTTTTTGTAAGAGAAAAAAACATACTAAGAAAAACTTCAAATAATTTTCAAGATTTTTTTTCAATGATCTGACTGGCAAAAAATAACATTGACCAAATGAAATGTAAGATCTAGAAGTTTTTAAATTTTTATTTTATTACTACTGATTGGTTCAGCTGAATGGTTTTGCTTATTAATAGCCAAACATCCAGGTGCATGTGCCCTTGTGCATCTGGCTTACATGGGTCCTGGAGAATTGAACTGGGATCCTTTGGCTTTGCAGGCAAATGCCTTAACTGCTAAGCCACCTTCCTAGCCCAGATCTAGCACTTTGAAAAGCTAAATAAGATGTTCATATAATCTATAAGTCAGTTTCTGAAGTTAATTTAGCTATACTTAATATACCCCCAAAATAGAGAAACTGGTCTAAGCTGCTATGATCTAATGCAAAAGGAGACAAGTCTCATGGACAAGAGAGGGGATGGGAATACCAGGGCCATTTATCATTACAAACAATCTCCAAAAGTCTGCTCCACTATGTATATCTGGCTTTGCAAACAAACACCTTTAACTGTTGAGCCAGAAGCAAATATTTTTTTCTTTTCAAAAAAATTTTTAAGGGCTGGAGAGATGGCTTAGAGGTTAAGCCCTTGCCTGTGAAGTCTAAGGACCCCGGTTCGAGGCTCGGTTCCCCAGGTCCCACATTAGCCAGATGCACAAGGGGGCGCATGCGTCTGGAGTTCGTTTGCAGAGGCTGGAAGCCCTGGCGCACCCATTCTCTCTCTCTCCCTCTCTCTGTCTTTCTCTCTGTGTCTGTTGCTCTCAAATAAATAAAAAAACATTTTTTAATTAACAACTTCCATGATTATAAAAAATAACCCATGGCAATGCCCTGCCTCACGCCACTTTCCCCTTTGAAACTCCACTCTCCTTCATATCCCCTCCTCCTCTCAATCAGTCTCTCTTATTTTGATGTCATGATCTTTCCCTCCTCTTATGATGGTCTTGTGCAGGTAGTGTCAGGCACTGTGAGGTCATGGATATCCAGGCCATTTTGTGTCTGGGGAGAGCACGTTGTAAGGAGTCCTTCCCTTCCTTTGGCTCTTACATTCTTTCCGCCACCTCTTCCGCATTAGACCCTGAGCCTTGGAAGGTGTGATAGAGATATTGCAGTACTGAGCACTCCTGTCACTTCTTTCCAGCACCATGATGCCTTCTGAGTCATCCCAAGGTCACTGCCATCTGAAAAGAGATAATTCTCTACCAAAAAAGAGAGTAGCATTAATATAAGGGTGTGAAGATTAAGAGAAATGCTTACAGGGCACTTTGATAAGCATAGTATATACATTTAGCCAGACAGCAGCAGATGTTACACCTGTAGGTCTCATGACTACCCCTGTTGTAGGTTTTCAGTGTCAGGGATATATTCCCTTCCATGGAGAGGGCCTCCAGTCCAATTAGAAGGCAGTTGCTTTCCACCACATCTGATGGGCCACTATTGCACCCATCAGCTTATTTGGCCTGGCTGGCCAAATATAAGGCTTGCAGTGTCCACTGTTGAGTATCTTCACTGGTGATTTCTCTTTCTCCCATTGAACTGCATGCAGAATGGCATCTTCCAGATTTCTGTCAGTTGATCTACATGGAGGAGGTTATCAGCTCAGTTCCAGCAGGATTTCTCAGTGGCCTTGCAGCCCAAGTATGTGGAGTCTTCAGTAATAGGGTCTTACTATCTATTCCTGGTGGGAAACCAGGGGCCTTGCAGTGGCCTATAATATTTTGGGGACATCAGGGACCTCCCTGGCCAACAACTCACTGGAAGTTATCTCATCCCTGGCACTGAAAATTTTCTAGCAATAATCTATAACTCCTGAGTATTTATTTCATTGTCCAAAAATGTAGGTTTTCATATGATTTATTTATATCCTCTTAGATTTTGATTAGCCCTCACTCCACCTTTCCTATACTCAATCTCTTCCTCTGACCTCACTTGGGCCTTTTCACCTCCACTAATCTATTCTTCTACTTACATGTATACAATACCATCCTATTAAGTACCCCCCCTCCCTTCCTTTCTATTCCCTTTATTTCTCTTTTGTAGATTACTGGCCTTTGCTACTGAGTTTTCTTCCTACTCACACAGAAGTCCAATCATCTGTAGCTAGGATCCACATATGAGAGAGAACATGTAATGCTTGGCTTTCTGGGCCTGAATTACCTCACTTAGTGTAATCCAAAAAGAAATATTTTTAATCTCCTCCAAATTAATTTTTTAGAACTATAGTAAATTTAAATATACACAAAACTTTAATGACACAGTCTATAACTATTTATATTTTAACCAACTCTATAATTTTGCCTGTGGCACTTAGGTCAACTTACTCAATAATGACATAAGTTAAACCTAAAGTATTAAGACTGTGGATGGGCTGGAGAGATGGCTTAGTGGTTAAGCGCTTGCCTGTGAAGCCTAAGGACCCTGGTTCGAGGCTCGGTTCCCCAGGTCCCACGTTAGCCAGATGCACAAGGAGGCACATGCGTCTGGAGTTCGTTTGCAGAGGCTGGAAGCCCTGGTGCGCCCATTCTCTCTCTCTTCCTCTATCTGTCTTTCTCTCTGTGTCTGTCGCTCTCAAATAAATAAATAAATAAAATTTAAAAAAATATTTTAAAAAAAAAGACTGTGGTTGTTGGAAGAATTGAAAAATAGTTCCTATGTGTATGACAGATAAATGTTGTTTGGGGTATCCAAATATGGTCTGTTTGTCTTATAGACTAGGAAAAGAGACTAAATAATTGCTCTGTGATTTTTTTTGTGGTATGGTTTTAGATATAATAACCTTAGAAGAGAACTAAATATTAATGAGCCAAATTTTTTAAGTTTGGAAAGATTTTATTTTTATTTATTTGGAAGCAGAGAGAGAAGAAAGACAGAGAGAGAATGGGCATGCCAGGGCCTGTAGCCACTGCAAACCAATTCCAGATGCATGTGTCCCTTGTGCATCTGGCATATGTGGGTCCTGGGGAATCAAACCTGGGTCATTTGGCTTTGCAGGTAAATGCCTTAACTGCTAAACAATCTCTCTAGCCCTGGAAAGATTTTGTTATAATATTTAAGAGAAGGACAAAAGTAAAAAAAAAAAAGAAAAAGAAAAAGAAAGGACAAAAGTTAATGAGTCAGCCAGTGAGTTCCCTAATGCCCCTAATGCCATTGCCAAGGCCCTTGGTTTCCCACCACAAATAGAGGGTAAGACCCTATTGCTGAAGACTCCACACACTTGGGCTGCAAGGCCACTGAGAAATCCTGCTGGAACTGAGCTGAAAACCTCCTCCATGTAGACCAGCTGACAGAAAACTGGAAGAAGCCATTCTGCATGCAGTTCAATAAGAGATCACCAGTGAAGATACTCAATAGTGGACACTGCAAGCCTTGTATTTGGCCAGCCAGGCCAAATGAGCCAACAGGTGCAATAGTGGCACATCTGTCATGGTGGAAACCAACTGCCCTCTAATTGGACTGGAGGCCTGCTCCATTGGAGGGAATACATCCCTGATATTGGAAACCTACAACAGGGGTAGTCGTGAGCCCTAGGGGTGTAATATCTGCTGCTGTCTGGCTAAATGTATATACTATGCTTATCAAACTGCCCAGTAAGCACTTCTCTTAATGTTCATACCCTTATATTATTGCTACTCTCACTTTTGGTAGAGAATCTTCTGTTTCCAGATGGCAGTGACCTTGGGATGACTCAGAAGGTATCATGGTGCTGAGAAGAAGTGACAGGAGTGCTCAGTACTGTAATATCTCTATCACACCTTCCAAGGCTCAGGGTCTAATGCGGAAGAGGTGGCGGACAGAATGTAAGAGCCAGAGGTAGATCTGGGAGAGTCATTGCCACAGCTGTTTGCAGAGACAGAACTGAGCCTTTTTCATGATTATCATGTGACGGGTTAGGATTTAATGGGGGGGAAGAAGTGGGAAAGGACAAGGACCCACACTGGCTGAACCCCGTCCTTTGCTGCCCTCTGCGCTCTTCCTTCCTGCCGCGCTGCCAGGTGAGTCCAGAGCTCGGCCCCCGAGCCCGGGTCGGGCGCCCCCCACCCTGTCACTCCCAGACGCACCGCATTGCTGGCACAAGGGCCACTGGATGTGCTTCGTGCAAAAGCCGCATCCACTTCCAAAAGTGGGCTGAGCCTGCAGCCCAGAAAGCAGGGGGAGCGGTCAGGATAGAGCTCCGTTAGCCGTCCACCACCAGTGTCATTTAGGAGCATCCTGAAGTTCTGGGGACAAGAAGGGCCTGCAAGTCAGCGAAGTTACAAAGCAGGGTGTCGTTCCTTTGAAGGATGGGATATATTTCCTTTATTTCAACCCTGCAGTAACCTCCTTTCAACTGTTTAAATGAGAATGTCCTTAGCTCAGAGAGTACTACTCACTTGGCTTTTCACATTGCTCTTCTTGATCATGTTGGTGTTGAAGCTGGATGAGAAGGCACCTTGGAACTGGTTCCTCATCTTTATTCCAGTCTGGATATTCGTTACTATCCTTCTGGTGATGCTGATTGTGAAAATGGCTGGGCAGTGTAAATCTGGCTTTGACCCTCTACATGGATCACATAGCATTAAAAAAAAAGCCTGTTTCCTCATCACAATGTTACTTAATTAGCCTTCTGCCTCGCATTGTATGCTAAACTCGAACAGTTTACTACCATGAATCTCTCCTATGTCTTCATTCCTTTGTGGGCCTTACTGGCTGAGGCTTTAACAGAACTGGGATATAATGTCTTTTTTGAGAGAGACTGACTTCTAGGCCTATCATCTCATTTCTGTTGCTTTCAACAAGCTGTAATAAAAGTGTTCTGAAACTTCACAAAGCTTCAAGAACTGAGGGGAAAATACCAAATGTAGTCTTATAGCACTGGTGAGCCAACCCAAAGCTATTCAGTATTTAAGTTAGTGATACTGTCATCATCCCATGTAAATAAAGTTTGTTTTCGACCTTAAAAAAATAAATAAATAAAAAAGAATGTAAGAGCCAAAGGAAAGGTAGGACTCCTTACAATGTGCTCCTCCCCACCAGACACAAAATGGCCTGGATATCCATGACTTCACAGTGCCTGACTCTACCTACACAAGACCATCATAATAGGAGGAAAAGATCATGACATCAAAATAAAAGAGAGACTGATTGAAAAAGGTGAAAGTGGGAGCAGGGAGGGTATTACCGTGGTATATTTTTTATAATCATGGAAGTTGTTAATAAATATTTGAAAAAAAATGTTAATGAGCCAATTTTAACCTTAAGATTTAGTTAAGATGCTGGGGAGATAGCTTAGCAGTTAAGGTACTTGCCTGCAAAGCCAAAGGACCTTGGTTCGACTGCCCAGGACCCACATAAGCCAGATGCACAAGGGGGCACACACATCTGGAGTCGTTTGCAGGCTGGAGGCCCTAGTACCCCCATTCTCTCTCTCTACCTGCCTATTTCTGTATATGTCTCTCTCAAACAAATAAAAATAAAATATTTAAAAGATTTAGTTAAAGGGTTAACAAATAGAGGAACCTACCTAACTTGGTTGAGTACTCTAAAGTCAATCTTTTATAACCATTATAATGACCAGATTAACATCAATAGTTAGTTTAAAGTTTTAAGTTTACAACCCGAATACCACAGCAACTTGCCATCAGCCAGGGCCATCTTTTGTCAGTCTGATGTATGCCCTAGGCTAATAGTCTTTTATATCTCAAGAAGTCTGTAATCTTCAGGGAAATACAATTAAAACTACCTTGAGATTTCATCTCTTACCTGTCAGAATGGCTACCATCAAGAAAACAAATGACAATAAATGTTGGTGAGGTTGTGGTAAAAGGGGAACCCTTCTGCACTCTTGGTGGGAATGTAATCTGGTACAGCCATTGTGGAAATCAGTGTGCAGGTTCTTGAGACAGCTAAAAATAGATTTGTCATAAGATCCACCTATAGCACTCCTAGGCATATATCCTAATGACTCTTCTCACTACCTTAGAGATACTTGCACAATCATGTTTATTGCTGCTCTATTCACAATAGCTAGGAAGTGGAACCAGGCTGGATGTCCATCCACAGATGAATGAATAATAAAAATGTGGTACATCTACACAATTGAGTTCTATTCAGCAGTAAAGAAAAATGAAATTATGAAATTTGCAGGGAAATGGATGGATCTGGAAAAGATTATACTAAGTGAGGCAACCCAGGCCCAGAAAGCCAAACATCACATGTTCTCTCTTACATGTGGATCCTAGCTACAAATGCAAAGACTTGTGTGTGATCTGGAACCAATAATCAGTAGCAAAGGCCCATAACCTAGAAAAAGGCTATAAGGGAGGGAGGAGAGGGAAGGTCTTAAGAGGATGATATTGTATATATGTAAGTAGAAGAACAGATTACAGGGGAGGGAAAGGGCTAAGTGAGGTCAGGGGAAGAGATTATATAAAAGAAAGGTGTGTGTGTGGGGTCAATCAAAATTCAAGAAATTCTGAATAAAACATATGAAAATCTACTTTTTAAAATAATGGCACATCCAGAAGCCATAGATTTTTACAAACAATAAAGAACTGAATATATTGGGGGCCATCTATTCTATTCAAACCACCACAGGGGTATAAAGCCTGCTCTTGTCTGGATAACTGCATATATTACTCTCACCAAAGTGCTCTGAAATAACTACACTTAATGTTCATACTCATATATTAATGTTACTTTCACTTCTGGTTAGAGAAGCTTTTCTTTTCAGATGGTGACGACCACTGGGATGGCCCAAAAGGCAACATAGTGCTGAGAAGAAGGGATGGAGGAGTGTCCAGAATTGAACATCTCACACCCTCCAAGGCTCAGGGTCCATTGTGGAAGAGGTGGCAGAAAGAATGTAAGAGTCAAAGGAAGGGTACCACTCCCTACATACAACTGTCTGGACAGAATTTGGCCTCGACACCAAGACTTCACAGTGCCTAGCAATATCCACACAAGACCCTCATAGTAGGAGAAAAAGATGATGACATCAAATTAAAAGAGAGACTAATGGACAGAGGGAGAGGATATGATGGTGAGCAGAGCTATGAAGGAAAAAGTTGGGGAGGGGAAGGAAAGGGAGGGAAATACCATGGTTTGTTGTCTGTAAGTATAGTAGTTGTCAATAAAAATAAAAGAAGTATGTGATCTGTTCAAATACTTTAATACTTAATCAACTTTGTCTTTAATCTTCTAAGTTTATTCATATCTACATTTATATACTTTTACTCTACAATCTATGTAACCATTCCATAACAATCTTTTTCATCAAACATTTAACACCCAACTTTGAAAGTTTTCTTTCCAGTGTATTTTCTTTATCAGTTGATCTTATAATCACCAACAAAAACTTTTATTTTCCTTACCATAAGACTTTTGTTTTTCTTCTTCCTCAAAAGGCATTTTGAATTATCTCTTTATAGAAGAGTAGATCAGATTTGACTTATATTATTTACCCAGAATATCCTGAAACATTTTTTTAAAAATATGAAAGCAGATTTGAACATCATTAAAAATTTTCTGACAAACTCATAATTCAGTACTTATAAATTTAAGCTTAAATCTTGAGGCTGTTGTCTGTTAGTAGTCCCATAGAAGCAGAGAGATAAACTTAAAAACAGTTGCAATTTTTAAAATTAATTTAATTTTTATTAACAACTTCCATGATTGTAAACAATATCCCATAGTAATGCCCTCCCTCTCCCCACTTTCCCCTTTGAAACTTCACTCTCCATCATATCCCCTCCCCCTCTCAATCAGTCTCTCTCTCTTTTTTTTTTTTTTTGGTTTTCAAGGTAGGATCTCATTCTGGTCCAGGCTGACCTGGAATTCACCATGCAGTCTCAGGGTGGCCTCTAACTCTCAGCGAGTCTCTTTTGTTTTGATGTCATCATCTTTTTCTCTTATTATGATGGTCTTGTGTAGGTAGTGTCAGGCACTGTGGGGTCATGGATATCCAGGCCATTTTGTGTCTAGAATTGCACATTGTAAGGAGTCCTATCCTTCCTTTGACTCTTACATTCTTTCTGCCACCTCTTCCACAATGGACCCTGAGCCCTGGAAGGTGTGATAGAGATACTGCAGTGCTGAGCACTCCTCTGTCACTTCTTCCCAGCACCATGATGCCTTCTGAGTCATCCCAAGGTCACTGTCATCTGAAAAAAAGAAGGTTCTCTACCTTTAAGTGAGAGTAGCATTAACATATGGGTATGAACATTAAGGAGAGTGCTTACTGGGCAGTTTGATGAGCACAGTATATAGATTTAACCAGATAGAAGCAGACATTACACCCCTAGAGCTCATGACTACCTGTATTCTAGGTTTTCAGTATCAGGAATGGGCTAGAGTATGACCCAACCTTGAAAAAATAAAAAAAGAAAAGTATTCCCAAGAATAGTAGTGGACAGGAGCCATAGATTGTTGCTAGAAAATTTTCAGTGTCAGGGATGGGATAACTTCCAGTAAGTTGTTGGCTAGGGAGGTCCCTGATGACCCCAAAACATTATAGGCCATTGCCAAGGCCCTTGGTTTCCCACCAGGAATAGATAGTAAGACCCTATTGCTGAAGACTCCACATACTTGGGCTGCAAGGCCACTGAGAAATCCTGCTGGAACTGAGCTGATAACTTCCTCCATGTAGAATAGCTGACAGAAAGCTGGAAGAAGCCATTCTGCATGCAGTTCAATGGGAGAAAAAGAAAACACCAGTGAGGATACTCAACAGTGGACAATGCAAGCCTTATATTTGGCCAGCTAGGCCAAAGAACCAACAGGTGCAATAGTGGCACATCTGTCATGGTGGAAACCAACTGCCCTCTAATTGGACCGGAAGCCTGCTCCATTGGAGGGAATACATCCCTGATATTGAAAACCTACAACAGGGGTAATTGTGAGCCCTAGGGGTGTAACATCTCCTGCTGTCTGGATAAATGTATGTACTATGCTTATCAAACTGCCCAGTAAGCACTTCTCTTAATGTTCATACCCTTATATTAATGTTACTCTCACTTTTGGTAGAGAATTTTCTCTTTTCAGATGGCAAGACCTTGGTATGACTCAGAAGGCATCATGGTGCTGGAAAGAAGTGAAAGGAGTGCTCAGTACTGCAATATCTCTATCACACCTTCCAGGGCTCAGGGTCTATTGTGGAAGAGGTGGCAGAAAGAATGTCAGAGCCAAAGGAAGGGTAGGACTCCTGACAACATCCTCCCCCCTAGACACAAAATGGCCTGGATATCCATGACCTCACAGTGCCTGACAGTAGCTATACACAACCATCATAATAGGAGGAAAAGATCATGACATCAAAGTAAAAGAGAGAATGATTGAGAAAGGTGAAAGTGGGGGCAGGGAGGGTATTATCATGGAATATTTTTTATAATCAAGGAAGTTGTTAATAAAAATTTTTTTGAAAAAAAAAAAGAATAGGAGTGGAGGACTGGAGCGATGTCTTAGTAATTAAGTCACTATGAAATCTATGGACCCAGTTTCAATTTACCCATACACATGTAAGCCAAATGTACCAGGTGGTACATGCATCTGGAGTTTGTGGTGGCTAGAGGCCCTAGCACACTCATTCTCTCTCAAATAAATAAAATAAAAATTTCTTAAAAAGTTTTCATACTTTTTTTTGAGACAGGGTTTCATGAAGTCCAGGCTGACCTGGAATTCACTATGTAGTCTCAGCCTGGCCTGGAACTCACAGAGATCATCCTACCTCAGCCTCAGGTTTGCTGTGATTAAAGGCGTGTACCTCCACACCGCCAATTCCCCCACCCCTCTCAGGTAGTGTGTCACTCTGGCCCAGGCTGACCTGGCATTCACTATGTAGTCTCAGGGTGGCCTGGAACTCACCATGATCCTCCTACCTCTGCCTCCCCAGTGCAGGAGTTAAAGGTGTGCACCATTACACCGGCAACACCAGGCCCTTTTATTTAATTTTTAAACTTTGCTTAATCTTTGCACTTGTAAATTAGACCTTTTGATCAATGTAACTGCGAAAGCTACAAAATCATGTTATAGCTACTGTTTGACAAAGTGCGCCTCCCTCTTTCTGAATGCAGGGGGCGCTTAAATAAACCAAGCGAGGATGCTCTTATCTTAATAACCCAACTCAATCATGCCTCCTGATTTTCTTCTTCCTGCAGAGAAACAAAATCCTGCTTTCACTTGAGTGGAGCTTCTTATGGGGGACAACAACTCATTAGGATGCGAGCATGAGGATGTGTCTACCCTACTGCTGCTGACAACCATCAGGTCATAAAACGGTAATAAAGAATAAATAATGTGAGCCGACTGTGGTGGTGCACGCCTTTAATTCCAGCACTCGGGAGGCAGAGGTAGGATTGGTGTGAGTTCGAGGTCACTCTGAGACTATAGTGAATGCCAGGTCAACCTGGGCTAGAGTGAGACCCTACCTCGAAAACAAAACAAACACCACCACCACCAAAAAAGAAAAAGAAAAAAAGAATTAGAAATAACGTGAAATGTGTAATATGTTGGACATGGCGTCTACCCCAATGAAATGCTAACGTTAATTCCCTTCCCAAACGGGCAACAAGGACGTTAACCATCATCCAAAGCCACAGCTCCTGAGAAAGCCACAGCAAAAAATGTTAATTCAGCTCGGAAATGGGCAGAAAGGCTCGAACGTCAAAAGATCGCCATGAGTTCGAGGCTAACCCGAGACTACATAGTGAATTCCAGGTCAGCCTGGGCTAGACAGAGCGAGACCCTACCTCGAAAAACCAAACAAAGAGAGAGCGGGAGAGATGCCAAGTCCGTAGAAAACACTGGAGAGCCTCCAGCTGGGTAGATGCCACCATCGATCCCGGCCGTGCTGACCCCGAAGCTTCTCAGCTTCCTGCCCTTACGACCATTCAAACGAGCCGCTTTCGCCCGTACCCAATCAGAACGCTCCATCTTCAGTAGCCGCCCAATGAGCGCACGCGATAGACTGGGGGAAAGGGGGCGTGAAGGCAGCTCGCAGCGCCATTACACTTCAGGGCAAAGAGGTTAGAAGCCGGCATGGCGCTTGGGTCAATAAAATCGATCGCTGGGACCTGCCTGTGTTCCAGGCAAAGGCAGTGCAGTCGCGGCGCCGCCATCTTCCCCGAAGGCATCTTCCGGTGCCTGTCCCCCAAGTTCGGGCAGGAGTTTCCTGAATAACTACCGCGGTTTCCGTTAGCCCCTCAGGCGGCCGATCAGGATCCCCCCGCTCCCGCCCCCCACGCTCAGCCCAGGCCCGGCGGGGGCTCCTCTATCCCCGGTCCCGGCAGCGCTCCGGGGCCGAGGTCCTTGAGCGGGCTTCGCGGGTCCAATGGCGCCGCCTTCGGCTCCGCTTCCTGCGCGGGTACCGGGAGAGGCCCGACCTAGTCGCAGAAGGGGAAGGAGACCAAGGGCCTTGAAGTTCGTGGACGTGGCCGTGTACTTCTCCCGGGAGGAGTGGGGCTGTCTGCGGCCCGCGCAGAGGGCTCTGTACCGGGACGTGATGCGCGAGACTTACGGCCACCTGGGCGCGCTCGGTGAGGCCCGGCCCAATCCGCTTCCGCGGGGCCCGAAGGGATGGATGATGGAGCTGGAGGGCGGGGGTAGAGGCGGGTAGAGCCCAGGGTCCTGCCCTGCGACTTGCTGGCGTTCGGGGAGAGCCTGACGGGTAGATACCCGCATCATCAGGCGACTATAGTCCTCTGACTGGTTCTCCTTCCCCAGGCTGCGCAGGTCCCAAGCCAGCTCTCATCTCCTGGTTGGAACGAAATACAGATGATTGGGAACCGGCTGCCCTAGATCCGCAGGAGTACCGGAGATGGTTAACAATCCAGAGAAGTGAGTGAAAAATGCCCATACGGAGAGCTTGCCGCCCTCCTGTGTAAAGACCCAACCCGACCTAGAATTTTGGTCAGGCTAGTGGTACTCCACTACCCATGTTGCGGTGCTTCAAGTGCAAACTGCAATACTCCTTTGAGTAAACGGATCTGTGGACTTTGAGAGCACCCTCCTGCTTCTCAGGATCCCTGCCCAGCCTCCGTAGAGTTGGATCCTGGCTAGGAGACCCTAAATCTGTGTTGAAGAGTTCTCAGGGGGAACACTACCCAGATAGGGGCCTTTTTGCTCTTACAGCAATGAGACATACTTTCTTAGGATCAAACAAAGATCTGGTTAAGGCCATTGAGGTAGAAAGAAAGGCTTCAGGAGTTTCTCTGGTGGATTCTCGGAGGTCAGAAATATTTCTAGGATTCAGATGTGATCATATTTCCTTGATTTAAAACTTGGGTTTTGGACTGGAGAGATGACTTAGCAGTTAAGGCCCTTGCCTGGAAAGGCTAAGGATTCAGCTTGAATTTCCCAGGATCCACATAAGCCAGATGCATATAGTGGCACCTGCTCATGGAGTTCTTTTGTAGTGGCTAGTGGGCCTTGCTCACTCATTCACCCTCCCCCCCCTCATGAATAAATAAAAATAAAAATAATAAACTCAGTTTTTCCTAAGACTCCCCAACGGCTGTCATTTATATCTAAGTCATTTGGTGATACAGGAATTTCGGTTCCTTGTATGCCAATGTACCAGTAATTTGGGATGTTCCCAGATCCTTGTCCTGTGAATTCGAAGAATAAAATCCACAGACCAGAGGATAAGGTTCAGGAACATTTTATTATAGCTTAAAACTTTAGGAGAAAGAAAAGAAGGGAGGCTTAAGCCTAGAACATAAGAGAAGAAAGCAAGATGTTGAGAAGTCCACCTCCAACTCAGTTCTGGGTTTATTTTTGTGGGTTTTTTTTTTTTTTTTTTTTTTGAGAGTGACAGACACAGAGAGAAAGACAGATAGAGGGAGAGAGAGAGAATGGGCGCGCCAGGGCTTCCAGTCTCTGCAAACGAACTCCAGACGTGTGCGCCCCCTTGTGCTTCTGGCTAACGTGGGACCTGGGGAACTGAGCCTTGAACCGGGGTCCTTAGGCTTCACAGGCAAGCACTTAACTGCTAAGCCATCTCTCCAGCCCATTTTTGTGGGTTTTCAAGGTAGGATCTCTCTCTAGCTTGGGCTGACCTAGAATTCACTATGTAGTCTCAGGCTGGCCTGCCTCAAACTCACAGCAATCCTCCTACCTCTATCTCCCTAGTGCTGGGATTAAAGGCCTGTGCTACCATGCCAGGTCCCTGAATATATATACACAATTTTTATTTTTTAATTTGAGAAGAGAGATGGTCACACCACACTGCAAACAAACTCTAGATGCATGTGTCACCTTGTGCATCTGCCTTTATGTGGGCATTGGGGAATTGAACTTGGGTCCTTTGCCTTTACAGGCAAGCACCTTAACCACTAAGCCATCTCTCCAGCTCAGTTCTGTTTTTTTTTTTTTTTTTTTTTTAAATTTTATTTTTTTGAGAGAGAGAGAATGAGAATGGGTTTGCCAGGGCCTTATAGCCACTGTGAACGAACTCCAGAGTGTGCCTCCTTGTGGACATGCCTGACCTGACATTGAACACTTGTGTCTGGCTATACGTGGCATCTGGAGGATTCACACAGGAGTTCTTAGGCTTTGTAGGCAAGCACTTTACCCACTAAGCCATCTCTCCGCCCCAAACGTATCATCTTATCCCCTGTGGTTAGTATCTTACCTCTTTTTTTTTCCAATTTTTTTAACAACAACTTCCATGATTATAAAAAAATGTCCCATGGTAATACCCTCTCTCCCCCCACTTTCCCCTTTGAAACTCCATTCTCCATCATATCCCTTCCCCCTCTCAATTAGTCTCTCTTTTATTTTGATGCCATCATCTTTTCCTCCTACTATGATGGTCTTGTGTAGGTAGTATCAGACACTGTGAGGTCATGGATATCCAGGCCATTTTGTGTCTGGGGGGAGCACGTTGTAAGGAGTCCTTCCCTTCCTTTGGCTCTTAACATTCTCTCTGCCACCTTTTCCGCCTTAGACCCGGAGCCTTGAAAGGTGTGATAGAGATAATTCAGTATTGAGCACTCCTGTCACTTCTTTCCAGCACCATGATGTCTTCTGAGTCATCTCAAGGCCACTGCCATCTGAAAACAGGAGATTCTCTACCAAAAGTGAGAGTAGCATTAATATAAGGGTATGAACATTAAGAGAAGTGCTTACTGGGCAGTTTGATAAGCATAGTACATACATTTAGTCAGACAGCAGCAGACGTTACACCCCTAGGGCTCATGACTACCCTGTTGTAGGTTTTCAGTGTCAGGGATGTATTCCCTCCCATGGAGCGGGCCTCCAGTCCAATTAGAGAGCAGTTGGTTTCCACCATGACAGACTTGCCACTATCGTACTCGTTGGCTCATTTGGCCTGGCTGGCCAGATATAAGGCTTGTAGTGTCCACTGTTGAGTATCTTCACTGGTGATTTCTCTTTCTTCCATTGAACTACATGCAGAATGGCTTCTTCCAGCTTTCTGTCAGCTGTTCTACATGCAGGAGATTATCAGCTCAGTTCCAGCAGGAATGCTCAGTGACCTTGCAGCCCAAGTATGTGGAGTCTTCAGCAATAGAGTCTTACCATCTATTCCTGATGGGAAACCAAGGGCCTCCGGCAATGGCCTATCCAATATCTATCTTGTATTAAAATACACTCCAGCCAGGTATGGTGGTACATGCCTTTAATCACAGCACTTGAGAGGCAGAGGTAGGAGGACTGCCATGAGTTTGAGGCCACCCTGAGACTACATAGTGAATTCCAGGTCAGCCTGGGCTAGAGCGAAACCCTACCTCGAAAAACCAAAAAAAAAAAAAAAGAAAATAGCTCCAAGCTGGGGGTATAGTCTCAGGCTGGCCACAAACTCAAGGTGACCCTCCTACTTCTGCAGCCCCTCCTACCTCTGCTTCCCTAGTGTTGGGATTAAAGGGGCATACCACCACCTCCAGCTTTTATTTATTTTTGGTTTTTCAAGACAGGGTCTCACTGTAGCCCAGGCTGACTTGTAATTCACTATGTAGTCTCATGGTGACCTTGAACTCACAGGGACCCTCCTACCTCTGCCTCCTGAGTACTGGGATTAAAGGCATGTGCCACCATGGCTTGGAGCTATATTTTTGATACAAGACTTTCAGAAATTGGCCACCATACCTGGCTCCTATTTATTTATTTACAATAGAGACAGAGACAGAATGGGTGGTCCAGTGCCTGTAGCCACTGCAAGGGTACTCCAGCATGGGCCATCTTGCGCATCTGGCTTTATTTGGGTACTGGAGAATTGAACCTGGGTCATTTGGCTTTATTGGTAAGCACCTTAACTGCTAAACCTTTTCTCCAGCCCTGTTTAGTTAGTTATATATTTAGTATTTTTTGTGTTTTAAAAATTTGTTTATATTTATTCATTGGAGAGAGAAAGAGGCAAAGAGAGATATAATGGGTGCTCCAGGGCCTCCAGTCACTGCAAATGCACTCGAGACACAACAAATATGCCTCCTTATGCATCTGGCTTATGTTGGCACTGGGGAATTGAACCTGTGTTCTTAGGCTTTGCATGCAAGTGCCTTAACTGCCAAGTCATCTCTCTAGTCCTTTTTTTTTTTTGAGGTAGGGTTTCACTCTAGCTCAGGCTGACCTGGAATTCACTAGTCTCAGGGTGGTCTTGAACTTATGGCGATTCTCCTACCTCTGCCTCTCAAGTGCTAGGATTAAAGGTGTGCGCCACCATGCCTGGCTTCTTTTTTGTGTTTTTAAGGTAAGGTCTTACTCTAGTCTAGGCTGACCTGGAAATCACTCTAGTCTTGGGCTGGGCTTGAATTAACAGTGATCTTCCTACCTCTGCCTCCCAAGTGTTGGGATTAAAGGCATATACCACTACACTTGGGCAGTCAGAGTTTTATAGGAAAACTCTGTCCAAAAATCAGCCAAGGGGCTGGGAAGATTGTTTGCAAAACCTGTTGGGCCTAGTTTAATTCCCCAGCCACCCATGTAAATCCAAATGGGCATTGGTTTGTAGTGGCAAGTGATCCTGGCATATTCACACACCTATACACACATGTGCAAGTAAAATAAAGGTGTTTAAAAATCAGCTAAGCTAGACTAGGCTTGCAGTGTAATGATAGAGGGCTTGGGCTTGCCTAGTATGCATACACAGGTCAATGGTTTAAGATAAAATAAATATCAGTTGGAAAAATAAAGGTGCAATAATGTATGTACAAAGTTACATATGTATATTATCTTTTTTTGTAAGAAAGCTACAGGAAGACAACTTGTATTTCTGTTACATTATAAAGCACTGAAGGAGAGGATGGAGATGGCTCCATGGGTAAGAGAGGTTCCTGTACATGCACGAGGGCCTGGCACTGCCTGAGTTTGGTTCCCCAGCTTCCACATAAATAGATTGGCATATTCACCCACGTCTTAAACCCTAATCCTGTCAGGAACACAGACCAGAGAATCACTGGTGCTCCTGAAAATCAGTAAGGGACACTATATCAAGGAAACATGGGGAGGAGTGATGCACACGTACATGCATACTACACACACACACACACACACACACACACACACTCTACATACATACTATACATACTACACACACAAACAACTAGAAGAGGCTGGGGAGATGGCTCACTAAAGTGCTGTGCAAATGTAAGGACCAACATAGATGCCAGATGTGCCAGACAAAATTGTAATACCTTGGGAAGCGGAGACAGGTGAATCCCGAGGACAAACTGGTTAACTAGATTAACCAAATTGGTGAGCTCTATAAGTTCAGAGAGAGATTCAGTGAGAGTCTTTTCTTTTGGGGGTTGGGTATTTCGAGGTAGGGTTTTACTCTAGCGCAGGCTGACTTGAAATTCACTATGTAGTCTCAGGCGGATCCTCCTACCTCTGCCTCTAAAGTGCTGAGATTAAAGGCATGTGCATGCCTGCCTGAGGCCCAATCTTTTTTTTTTTTAAAATTCAAAAATTTTTATTAACATTTTCCATGATTATAAAAAAATATCCCATGGTAATTCCCTCCCTCCCCACCCCCACACTTTCCCATTTGAAATTACATTCTCCATCATATTACCTCCCCATTACAATCATTGTACTTACATATATACAATATCAACCTATTAAGTATCCTCCTCCCTTCCTTTCTCTTCCCTTTATGTCTCCTTTTTAACTTACTGGCCTCTACTACCAAGTATTGTCCTTCTCACACAGAAGCCCAATCATCTGTAGCTAGGATCCACATATGAGAGAGAACATGTGGCGCTTGGCTTTCTGGGCCTGGGTTACCTCACTTAGTATAATCCTTTCCAGGTCCATCCATTTTTCTGCAAATTTCATAACTTCATTTTTCTTTACCGCTGAGTAGAGAGACCCAATCTTAATAAGGTAGAGAGCCATTGAGTAGTACAGCCAAAGTTGACCTCTGACCTCCACACAAGTGCATACACACAGAGGGCTGGGGAAATAGTTGTCAATAAAGTGTTTACCTTGCAAGTATCAGGACCTGAATTTGGTTCCCAGAACCCATGTAAAACACTGGTGTGGGAATTTACTTGTAATGCCAATGCTGGGGCTTGCAAGCCAGCCAGTCTAGCCTGCTTGGCAAGCTCCAGGCCAATGAGAGGGCCTGTCTCAGAAAAAAAAAGTGGACCATGTCTAGGAATGCCACCTGAGTTGTCCTCTGGCCTTTATACACATAAACATGCCCACCCCCCACCCACACGCAGAGGCATAAAACTCTAGAAGAACTAACATGGTTTCTACAAGGGAGATGTACAAGGGACAAAGATTTCTCTATGCATGTCTGTATTTTGTTATCTTGTCATACACACCAAGCTACCTGTTGAACTCCTAAAAACTTTCATTTTTCTTTCAAGGTAGGGTGTCACTTTAGCACAGGCTGACCTGGATATGTATGTCACTATGTAGTGTCAGGCTGGCCTTGAACTCGCAGCAATCCAGAATGTATGCATCACCATGTCCAACTTAGCAGTATTTTGTTTTTGAGATGGTTTCATGTAGCCCAGGCTAGCCTGGAACTCACTATATAGCCAGTTTAAGTGGTGCTGGGGATTGAACCTAATGGTTCATGCATGCTAGGCAAGAACTCTACTAACTGAGCTTGATTCCCCAAGCTTAACCTCCCAAGAAATTGTACCTGATTTCTTCAAGCTGTATTAGGAGCTCTTATTTCTTCAGATTTCTACAATATGTCACACTTAGTTGTCTCTACTGCTAGCAGTTGACAGAAGGCGAGGATATTGGTCCTACAACCCTTAACATTATAGTAGGCCCAACATTTGTTAAATTAATTCCTCTTTGTGTCCCTATAGAAACCAGAACCAGACAGAAAAATGGTGAAAAGGAAGTATTCCCATCTAAGGAAGCACCCCGAAAGGGGAAGCGAGGGCGAAGGCCCAGCAAACCCCGGCTGATCCCCAGACAGACATCTGGGGGCCCCATCTGTCCTGATTGTGGCTGTACTTTTCCTGACCACCCAACGCTGGAGAGTCACAAATGTACTCAGAATTTAAAAAAGCCTTACCCTTGTCCAGATTGTGGGCGCCGCTTTTCCTACCCATCCCTGCTGGTTAGCCACCGCCGGGCACACTCTGGCGAGTGTCCCTACGTCTGTGACCAGTGTGGCAAGCGTTTCTCCCAGCGGAAGAACCTTTCCCAGCACCAGGTCATCCACACAGGCGAGAAGCCCTACCACTGCCCTGACTGTGGCCGCTGCTTCCGTCGCAGCCGGTCCCTGGCCAATCACCGAACCACGCACACGGGTGAGAAACCCCACCAGTGCTCTAGTTGTGGGCGTCGCTTCGCCTACCCGTCCCTGCTGGCCATCCACCAGCGCACACATACCGGAGAGAAGCCCTACACCTGCCTGGAATGCAGCCGCCGGTTCCGCCAGCGCACGGCTCTGGTGATCCACCAGCGCATCCACACGGGCGAGAAGCCCTACCCGTGCCCGGACTGCGAGCGTCGCTTCTCCTCTTCCTCTCGCCTGGTCAGCCACCGGCGGGTGCACTCTGGAGAGCGGCCCTACGCCTGCGAGCACTGTGAAGCCCGCTTCTCCCAGCGCAGCACTCTGCTCCAGCACCAGCTTCTGCACACCGGGGAGAAGCCCTACCCCTGTCCCGACTGCGGGCGTGCCTTCCGGCGAAGTGGCTCCTTGGCCATCCACCGCAGCACACACACCGAGGAGAAGCTGCATGCATGTGATGACTGTGGCCGCCGATTTGCCTACCCCTCGCTGCTGGCCAGTCACCGGCGCGTGCACTCAGGAGAACGGCCCTACGCCTGTGACCTGTGCTCCAAACGCTTTGCCCAGTGGAGCCACCTGGCTCAGCACCAGCTTCTGCACACTGGAGAGAAGCCTTTCCCTTGCCTTGAATGTGGCCGCTGCTTCCGGCAGAGGTGGTCTCTAGCTGTACACAAGTGTAGCCTCAAGGCCCCGAACTGTAACCCTAAATCTTCTATAGGAGGGCCCAGTCAGAGAGGCACTACTCTTTAGTGTGGAAAGGGCTGTGGATGTCCATGGAAGGATCCAGAAAAGGGAAGGAGCTGCCCTTGGGTCTTGCAGGGCAGCATCAAAACTAAAACCTCCTGCTCTACACATTTTAACTTCAGAGTATTCCATCGCATGGTGGCCTTACTGTGAGCGTCTAGAACAGTCTTATTGGGAAAAATGACATCATTTGATTAGCTTTCCAAGCTAACCTATCTTAATTAGGGCAGATTTCTCCCCACCTACTTCAGGGGCTGCATTTTTAGTTTGTGCTACAGGAGTTACCTGTGAGGACCATCTTGTTTATGCAGAACAGAACCTTTCCAACTCAACTCTGCTTCTCCAGATCGTGCTGGTCATTTTTTACAACACTCCTTGAGCTTGAGTTGGGCATGGTGGTACATGCCTTTAATCCCAGCACTGGGAGGCAGAGGTAGGAGGATCGCCAAGTTCGAGGCTACCCGGAGATGACAGATCTGCCTGAGTTAGAAAGAAAAGAAAAGAAATATACAGCTTGCTTAAAACCCTCCATTGACAGGAACTTGCTACCTCACACACAGGCAGGTCATTTCCTTGTGGGGTAGTGCTGACTTTCAGGTTAACTACCACATTCTTTTATGACAGGGTTTCAATTCCCACATGAGCTGTTTCAAAATACAGTGTTTTCAGTGTCCGGTCCAAATCCCACACAAAATAATACCCACAGTGTACTGTGCACTTCCTTGGTCTGCTTGCCTTTTTTTTTTTTTTAGGTAGTGTCTCATTCTATGGCCCAGGATGACCTGAACTCATTCTGTATCCCAGGCTGGCCTCTAACTCACTGTGATGATCCTCCTACCTCAGCCTCCCAAGTGCTGGGATTAAAGGTATGTGACACCATGCCTGGCTGGTCTGTTCTAGTTTTAACATCTCTAGATTGCATTGACTTGGGTGGGGGGCAACTACTCTGTAGGGGTTCATTGAATTGCAGTCATCTAAATATTTTGACCTTTACTAATGACATGTAATAAAGCTAAGTAGTCACCATCCCATGTTTGGAAAATTGACCCCAGTTGGGGGTGAGCCAGAAACACAGTCAACTTGGGAAGTGTGCTCAGCAGTAGGAGGTGACATTGCATCTTGTCCTCCATGTGGTGTACTTGGATTTAGTTCATTTAGTCAAGGCTGAAAAAAAATCATTGAGAACTAGATCTTATTCCTCCCTGATTCTCATCAAAATAAGGAGAATCAGCATGGAACCTTCCATGGGGCCTCATTCAGCATTTTTCTCATAAACGAAAGTGACATTTAGGACCTCATTTTATTAAATATAGTGAAGAGTCTCACCAAAATCTATCCAGGGCTGCCTCCCTTCTGGTCTCATATGGGCCAGGACAGAGTGCATCTTAACTCTGATAAGTCTCGGCTGCACCCACATGAATAGGTAAGTGCTCAGTAAATCTTACTGAGTTAAAATGTGAACATGGTCCTTTGATTTGCTTAGGGCAGCTACACCAAATTGGAATTTTCAAATGACCAATATCCCAACAGCTGGACTGAGTCTCTAGTTGTTTCTTCCTATAACTCTCCTGGTCTTAGCCCTCAGTGGGGGAGCAGCTGGAGGACGCTGCATTTTGTAATTACCTCTGTTCAGGTACATAGCAAGTTGCATTCAACTGTTGGTTTCTTCTCGGATGAATGCCCTCTGGGGAAGGGTCATACCAGATTGTCATTAAAATATTTGATGAATGAATTATGTTCCTTGTGACATTACTGTTCATAAAATGTAAATGTAGCTTCTTGAAATGAGAAGAAATTCATTGTTGCAGTGAAGATCAATTCCTCCCTCCCTCTAACAGATACCTACCAGGATATCTGCCAAGCATCCTGATAAAACTGGCTCTACCTTTGTCATCAGGCTAGCTGAAGTAATTCCTCCCATAGGAATTTCATAACTTCCTCTGCGTCTGGATTGTAACTTATAATACTAGGGAGCCATGGCTAACTTCCATCATATGGTCTGTGGAGAGCAGAGACGAATGTAGGCATCCTAAGAGATCTTGCATCTTTCCAACAAATTTTGCTTATCCTCCTATCTCTGCCTCCCAAGTGCTGGGATTAAAGGTGTGTGCCACCACTTCCAGCTCCTTTGTGGATTTTTTTTGTTTTGTTTTTCAAGGTAGGGTCTCACTCTAGCTCAGGCTGTCCTGGGATTCACTAGGTAGTCTCAGGGTGGCCACAAACTCTCGGAGATCTTCCTACCTCCGCCTCCCCAGTGCTGGGATTAAAGGCGTGCACCCCCACGCTTGGCTCTTTATTGATTTTTTAAAAAATATTTTTATTAGCTGGACGTAGTGGCACACACCTTTAATCCCAGCACTTGGAAGGTGGAGGTAGGAAGATCTCCGAGAGTTTGTGGCCACCCTGAGACTACCTAGTGAATCCCAGGACAGCCTGAGCTAGAGTGAGACCCTACCTCGGGGAAAAAAAATATATACATATATATATATTATTTATATATTGATTTTCAAACTACCACATTTTATTCAAACATAGCTGGGATGTGAGGGAGAGAAAAGGACAAAGTTTGTGGGTCAAGGAGGAAGAGAAGAAAAGTGGCCAGGGAGAGGAAAAGTGCACCACATGGTCCAGGAGCCCATGTAAACGAACACAGACCTTGAGTACAAAACAGTGTGAGAAGGGGTTTAAAAATAAAAACAAAAAAATGTGCTTCCAAAGAGGTTGAAGTAAAAACAGGGCTGGAGAAACAGCTTAGGGGGTAAGGTGCTTGCCTGCAAAGCCTAAGGACCTAGGTTCAATTCCCCAGTCCCCACATAAGCCAGATACAAAAGGTAGGACATGTATCTAGAGTTTGTTTGCAGTGTCTGGAAGCCCTGGCATCCCATTCTCTATCTGCCCCCGTCTCTCTCCCTCTCTCTCTTAAATAAATAAATAAATAATATATATATTTAAAGTAGCTGGGGGCTGGAGAGATGGCTTAGCAGTTAAGGTGTTTGCCTGGAAAGCCTAAGGACCCAGGTTTGATTCCCCAGTACCCACGTAAGCCAGAAGCACAAGGGGGTGCATGTGTCTGGATTTTGTTTGCAGTGCTTGGATGCCCTGGTGTGCCCATTCTCATTCTCTCTGCCTGTCTCTCTTCTATTTCTCTCTGCTTGAAAATAAATAAATATATTTTTTAAAAAAAGTAGCTGGGTGTGGTGCTGTATGTCTTTAATCCCAGCGGTCGGGAGGCTGAGGTAGGAGGATCACTGTGAGTTTGAGGGTACCCTGAGACTACATGTTGAATTCCTAGTCAGCCTGGGCGAAAGCAAGACTATATCTTGAAAACCAAAAAACAACAACAAAGTAAAAACAGTAATAAAAAAAAAAGTCCCTTCCCACCCTGGCACCCTTAGGGTGGGAGAAAGCTAATCTTCTTGGTGCGAAGACCCAGACATGGAGTTCTGTACATCTCAAGAGCCAGAGAGAACCAAAAACCAGTTTCTCCATCAGAGCAAGTTGAAGTTCATGCTTCAGAAGTAATTGGCACACCTGCATCAGGTATCCCAGCCAATTGGCCTGGGCTCAGAGGAGGAATCCACCCATTACCTGGGCAGGGTGCGTGCTCAAGAGAGATCTGACTGGGTAAGACAGGCAAATGTTGAGTCCAACCCCTTTGTTGATTTTTTTTTTTTTTTTTTTTTTAATGAGGTAGAGTTTCACTCTAGCCCAGGCTGACCTGAAATTCACTATGTAGTCTAAGGGTGGGTCTCAAACTCAAAGGTGATCCTCCTACCTCTGCCTCCAGAGTGCTAGGATTAAAGGCATGTGCCACCACACCCAGCTCCTTTTGTTTTAATGTACTATAGTACTGAATATGTATATATTCATGAATATGTATATATTATATGTACTGAATCATAGCACTCAGGAGGCTGAATCAGGGGGAATCTCAAGTTCAAGTGAAGAGCCAACTTGACTCCATTTTAACAGCAGGAGCCATTTTGATATAATGACTAGGCTAAGTTTCTGTGTCTGAGCTAGGCCCACAAATTGTTCCCTGGTTACTGTTCCGAGGATTGTGTATTCATAACGTTCTGGTAAGTAGTTTAACTGAAAAGGCTGGTCTGCTTCTGTCATCATGCCTGCTTGCCTCTCAAAACCCCACCTGTGATTTCTATGGTTTTGCCCTACAAAAGGAGCCTGAGAAGCTGACTGGGGCTGCTCTCTACACCTCACCTTAGGGAGGCAGCTGCTGGACCATCTGTATTGTGCACAATTAAAGCTTGCTTCAATATGGCTACCATTTGTGGTCAGTGGTCTTTATTCTCACAAATTCTGGGTTAACACAAGGCCAGCATGCGCTACATAGCAAGATCCCATCTCAAACTAAACCAAAACAACAAGAAAATAAGTAGGGCTGGAGAGATGGCTCAGCAGTTAAGGCACTTGCCTTCAAAGCTATAAGGATGCAAGGTTCTTTTGCCCAATACCCAGGTAAAGCCAGATGGATAAGGTTGTGCACATGTCTGGAGTTTGCAGTGGCTAGAGGCCCTGGTGTACCCATTCTTACTCTCTCCCTCTGTCTCTCTAAATAAATAAATAAATAAGTAATTTTAAAAAGGGCTGGAGAGTGTGCAACCACCACACCCAGCTAGTTTTTTGTTTTTCTTGAGAAAGGGTCTCACTCCAGCTCAGTCTGACCTGGAATTTGCTATGGAGTCTCAGGGTGGCCTCTAACTCAGCAATTCTCCTACCTCTGCCTCCTGAGTACTGGGATTAAAAGTGTGTGCCACTATGCCCACTTTACTATAGGTTTTTTTTATTTGTGAGGTGGGGGATGATTGGTTTTTTGAGGTAGGATGTCACACGCACTAGTCCAGGCTGACCTGGAATTCAATATGTTTAAAAAAGGGGTGGGGGGACTGGAGAGATGGCTTAGTGGTTAAGACGCTTGCGGGCAAAGCCAAAGGATCCAGGTTGGATTCCCCAGTACCCACATAAAGCCAGATGCATGCATCTGGAGTTCATTTGTGATGGCTAGAGGCCCTGGCACACCCATTCTCACCCATTCTCTATTGACCTCTTTCTCCCTCTCAAAAAGAAAAAAAGTGTGTGTGGGGGGGATGGTTAAGTGCTTACCTGTGAAGCCTAATAATTAAAAAAAAAAAAAAAAAAAGGGCATGGTGGCACATGCCTTTAATCCCAGCACTTGCACTCGGGAGGCAGAGGTAGGAGGATTGCCATGAGTTCAAGGCCACTCTGAGACTAAATAGTGAATTCCAGGTCAGCCTGGGCTACAGCAAGACCCTACCTCAAAACAAAACAAAACAAAAGCCGGGCGTGGTGGCGCACGCCTTTAATCCCAGCACTTGGGAGGCAGAGGTAGGAGGATCGCTGTGAGTTCAAGGCCACCCTGAGACTCCATAGTGAATTCCAGATCAGCCTGGGCTAGAGTGAGACCCTACCTCGGAAAAAAAAAAAAAAAAAAAAAAACAAAAGGGCTGGAGAGATGGCTTAGCAGTTAAGCGCTTGCCTGTGAAGCCTAAGGATCCCGGTTTGAGGCTCGGTTCCCCAGGTCCCACGTTAGCCAGATGCACAAGGGGGCGCATGTGTCTGAAGTTCGTTTGCAGTAGCTGGAAGTCCTGGCACGCCCATTCTCTCTCTCTCTCTCTCTCCCTCTGTCTTTCTCTCTGTGTCTGTCGCTCTCAAATAAATAAATAAATAATGAACAAAAATATTTTTAAAAAAAAGAGTGAATGAAAGAAAACAAGGCCAAGCATGGTGGTGCACGCATTTAATCCTGGAACTCTGGAGACAGAGGTAAAAAGACTGCTGTGAGTTCAAAGCCGCCCTGAGACTGTATAGTGAATTCCAGGTTAGTCTGGGCTAGAGTGAAACCCTGCCTTGAAAAAAAAAAAAGGTAAAAGGGGGGTGCTGGAGAGATGGCTTAGCAGTTAAGGTGCTTGCCTGCAAAGCCTAAGAACCCAGGTTCAATTCCCCAGTATCCATGTAAACCAGATGCACATGGTGGCACATGTGTCTGAAGTTTGTTTGCTGTGGATAGAGGCCCAGACATGCCCATTCTCTCTCAAATAAATAAATTATGTATTTAGTTTTTTAAAATTTTTGTTTATTTTATTTGTTTGAGAGTGACAGAGAGAGAAAGAGGCAGATAGAGGGAGAGAGAGAGAGAGAGAGAGAGAATGGTTGCTCCAGGGCCTCCAGCCACTGCAAATGAACTCCAGATGCATGCGCCCTCTTGTGCATCTGGCTAACGTGGGTCCTGGGGAATCGAGCCTCGAACCGAGGTCCTTAGGCTTCACAGGCAAGTGCTTAACCGCTAAGCCATCTCTCCAGCCTTATATATAGTTTAAAAGAGAGGGCTGGAGAGATGGCTTATAAGGCTGGAGAGATGGCTTAGCGGTTAAGCGCTTGCCTGTAAAGCCTAAGAACCCAGGTTCCAGGCTCCATTCTGTAGGACCCATGTTAGCCAGATGCAGAAGGGGGTGCATGCATCTGGACTTCATTTGCAGTGGCTGGAGGCCCTGCTATGTGTATTTTCTCTCTCTCTATCTGCCTCTTTCTCTGTCTGTTGCCTTCGCTCTCAAATAAATAATAAAAAATAACAAAAAAATTAAATAAAAGGGAAAGTAAGCGATGCTGCTGTTTTCCCAGGTCAGTTTCTCTCTGGGTTGTGTTCACAACAAACAACCTTGAAGGAATTAATCTCTTCAAACAGGAAAAAGGTATTTAATTCTGAAAGTAGTGAAAGGTATGGCTCTGGACCCTCCAGTGAGTGTGACATAAACCAAAAAAAACTCATAAGCTTAAGTTTTTAAAACAAAGATGACTTTTTGTCAGAGACCATGACCTGGCTGCCCTGGGACAAAAGAAAAAGAACTAGCAGCCCGCGTGTGCTCCTTCCCCAAGAACAAACAGCTGCTCGGAGAAATGTTACAAGATGTTACAATCCCAGAGAAGCCACAGGATGCTCCAGAAGATTACGGCCAGGTGGCCTTATCTCCTCCTTTCCTTGTGCTCCCCTGCTGATCCCCCTGCTTGCTGGTTGATTATAAAAGAGCTAAAAAATCCAACATTAAACGAGATCTTGACAAATCCTCCACTTGGTCTCCTTCTTCTTTCCCGCCCGTTCTTTCAGGTTGCAGCCCTCCTCGACCACCCCATGTTAGATTGGTCCCGCGGGTCGGGGGCAACTTTTATTTGGGTGCAGAATAGTTGTGAACTGGGTCGCAGGTTTACTTAAAAACCAAACAAGTGCTTCATCAAAGGTAAGCACAAAGGTTTTTTTTGTTTGTTTGTTTTTTGTTTTTTTTTTTCGGTTTTCCGAGGTAGGGTTTTCTTCTAGTCCAGGCTGACCTGGAATTCATTATGTTGTCTCAGGGTGGCCTTGAACTCACAGTGATCCTCCTACCTCTGCCTCCCAAGTGCTAGCATTAAAGGCATGCAACACCACGCCTGGCTCCAAAAGTTTATTTTTTAATATTCTTTAAAAAAAAATTTTGTTTGTTTGTTTATTTATTTCTTTGAGAGTGAAAGGCCCAAGAATTCAGAAGCCCAGAAATACTATCACGCTCCAAAGGGAGCGTAAGCGGGCCCCTGCATACCTCAAACTCCAGGCTTTACTCTCTGTTGAAAGCAAGTAAAGAATCCCTCTTCTCATTATATCAGAGCCCACTCCTAATATAAAACTAGGTAAAAAGGGCATGAGATAGCCCTCAAGGATGGGAAATGAATAATGAAGTAAACCACTTATTTGGTTTCTATAAATTGCCTGCACCATAAGCTTTAATAGCCCACACTGTAAGCCTTAGTAGCCCGCACCATAAGCTGTAGCAGCCTGCCTCAGACCACCAAGGTCATAGGAGACTGATACCACACTCTGCTACCCCCACCCAAGGACCTGCGCAAATGCTGACCTCCAAGGTCATAGGAGACTGATACCACACTCTGCTACCCCCACCCAAGGACCTGCGCAAATGCTGACCACCAAGGTCATAGGAGACTGATTGGTCCACGAGGGGCTTGAACAAATTAAACTAATTGGCTTAGAAACTATGGAGTGGCACAAACTGACTGGCTCGCACCCCGCGGGCTCCTGATATTAAAAAAATGATTGGTCTAATGCACAGGCTTTGTTAGAAACCCTGTAAAAACTGTCCCGTTCCTGCATTCGGCGCTCTGCAGTCCTCTACCCCTGTGCGGTGTACGACTGTGGGCCCCAGCGTGCTTGGAATAAAATCCTCTTGCAGTTTGCATCAAGACCGCTTCTCGTGAGTGATTTGGGGTGTCGCCATATCCGGGCAGAGAGTGGGGTCCTCGTTTTGGGGGTCTTACAAGAGCAACAGACAGAGAGAGAGAGAATGGGCGCGCCAGGGCCTCTAGTCACTGCAAAGGAACTCCAGACACATGTGCCCCCCTGGGCATCTGGCCAACGTGGGTCCTTGAGGAATTGAGCCTCAAACCGAGGTCCTTAGGCTTCACAGGCAAGCGCTTAATCACTAAGCCATTTCTCCAGCTCTCCAAAAGGATTTTTAACAAGCATTCTATGTCCAAAATTGAAAAAATATCTTCCCAGTTCCTGCAATCATCTCAACCCATAATTAACCATCTTTCTTATAAGACTATTAAGAAAAACTACACCAACATGAGAAGAGAAAGGAGAGAGAATCTTCTCTTTTCAGATGGCAGTGACCTTGGGATGACTCAGAAGGTATCACAGTGTTGGAAAGAAGTGACTGGAGTACTGAGTAACATCTCAATCACACCTTCCAAGGCTCCGGGTCTAATGCGGAAGAGGTGGCGGAAAGAATGTAAGAGTTAAAGGAAGGGTAGGACTCCTTACAACGTGCTCCTCCAGACACAAAATGGCCTCAATATCCATGACCTCATAGTGCCTGACTCTACCTACACAAGACCATCATAAGAGGAGGAAAAGATCATGACATCAAAATAAAAGAGAGACTGATTGAAATGGGGAGGGGATATGATGGACAATGGAATTTCAAAGGGGAAAGTGGGGGGAGGGAGGGTATTGCCATGGGATACTTTTTATAATCATGGAAAATGTTAATAAAAATTGAGAAAAAAAAAGAATAAACTGGGCTGGAGAGATGAAAAAAAAAAACTACACCAAATTGATTAATCATATTACTGTTAGGTCAGGACAAAATGGGGTCACCAAGAACAGCAGGAGGGTGACAGAGGAGTCATCCACATTTCTCAAGAAATTTTCCAGCCATTATCCCTCCTGTGCCTAACAAGGCACCAAGTCTAGATTTACCCACTATCTCTCACCGGGTTACTTCTGGTCTCACCCTATGGCTAATGTAAAGAACAGAGACTTACTGCCCCAACAAAGAAATTCCTTCCCTTTCTCACCTTTCCCCAACTAAAGAACCTATAAAGCCCACTGTAACTCCAAGCTGACTGACTGCTCCACTCTTGAGAGTCAGTCCTGACAGCTTGTGTCCCCCCCCACCCCCGCCGAATAAAAACTTCCATCTTTGCCTCAGAATGGTCTTTGTGATCTTGGTCACTTCTGATCTTTACAATTATCTACTGACAAAGAAGCAAGTAGTCTGGCTTCAATGAATTATCCATTTTACTATTGGAACTTTGTAGAGAAAAAGCTTTCCTTAGTATTTAGGTCACCAAAAAATCTTTACCTGACAATCAGACTTGCTTTATAATACCAGTATATATACCTTCAGGGTTTTTTTTTAAACATTATCTATTCTATTTATTTATTTGATACAGAGAGAGGGAGAGAGAGATAGAAAGAGAGTGAGGTGCATCAGGGCCTCCAGCCACTGCAAATGAATTCCAGACGCATGTGTCACCTTGTGCATCTGGCTTACATGGGACTTGGAGAATCGAACCTGGGTCCTTAGGATTTGCAGGCATGTGCCTTAACTGCTAAGCCATCTCTCCAGCCCACCTTCAGGTTTTATATAACCCATTGATTTGAGATAGCTCCTATTAATAAACTACATGAAATACACTTTCCATGAATACAGGAAAAACATGACAACCATTTTGGGGATCATCTTTATCAATACCTCTAACACACTTGGAAATGTTTTTATTAGAATTAACTAAGGCAAATTCTGTTTCTATCTTGAGGCAGGCTGGCCTAGAACTTGGGTCAGTTGCCTCCTCCTTTTAAGTAACAGGACATTACAATCTTAAAATACCTGGCAAAGCCAGGCGTGGTGGCACATGCCTTTAATCCCAGCACTTGGGAGGCAGAAGTAGGAGGATCACCATGAGTTCAAGGCCACCCTGAAACTCCATAGTGAATTCCAGGTCAGCCTGGGCTAGAGTGAGACCCTACCTCGAAAAACCAAAAAAAAAAAAAAAATTAAAAAAAAAGTACCTGGCAAATTATGAGTCACCACATCAGAGAGAATTTTGATGTTTTCAATAATCCTCTATGTAAGTTGAAGTTGACCTAGAACATAAACTCAGTAATTATATTTATGAGATCATGTAATAAAATATGGCTTTGTTTACATAAACTTGTAGCTCACCATAGGCTTTAGTTAAATCTGACTTTAAAGACAAAAATCAAAACACCTTTGTGGTGGTTTGAATAGAATAGATGGCCCCAAACATATTCAGTTAATTTGTTTGTAGTTTGCATCTGCAACCACCTGGCTGGAGGCAGTATCACTCACTGTGTGGATCTTAAGGTGTGGTGGTGGGTTTCAGATTTTAATCTAAAGATATGCAAAGTGTGCCTAGCTGGAGTTCCTGAAGGGTGTTATGTGGCTTTTGGCTTTTTAGCTTGCACTTCTCTGTCTCTGCTTGGTCCTGTGAAGGCAGGCCAGTTTCTTCTGCCATTATGAATTCCCCCTGGATCTGTAAGCTTCAATAAATCCCTTCCTCCATAACTGTGCTTGGTCTGGAAGTTCATCTCAGCGAACCTGAATATGTCTGCTACAACCTTGAAATAAATCAAATGCCAACAAAAGCTTTAGGAGGGACCTGTTGGACTATTTGGAGTAATAAAGAAACCAAAAGGTGTTTATAAACAAAGTCTTATTTGCTTAAAGCCCAAACAAAAGAGGAAATATCAGGCACAGTTCAGATTAAAATTATTTACTTACTTTTATCAAGCTATTTAAAATTCACATGGTTTAAAATGTGGTTTTATTTCCCCAGGACCCATGTAGGCCAGATGAACAAGGGGGCACATGTGTCTGGAGTTCGTTTGCAGCGGCTGAAGGCCCTGGCACCCCCATTCCCTCTCTATATCTGCCTCTTCCTCTCTCTAGATCGAATAAAATAAATTTAAAAGGTAAAAATAAAATAAAACAAAATAAAATGTGGAGTCAGGCTATCACATTGGAACTTTGGATTGGAGGTCCTCCTGTCTCAGCTTCCCAAGTAGCTAGGATAATAGGCCTAGCGCATTTTAATGTTCATCTTTTTTTTTTCCCTGAAGATCTTCAAAGTGCTTTTAAATTTTTTTTTTGTTTTATGTTTATTTATTTATTTGAAAGTGACAGAGAAAGAGGCAGAGAGAGAGAGAGAGAATGGGCGTGCCAGGGCCTCCAGCCGCTGCAAATGAACTCCAGACGCGTGGGCCCCCTGTGCATCTGGCTAATGTGGGTCCTGGGGAATCGAGCCTCGGACCGGGGTCCTTAGGCTTCACAAGCAAGCACTTAACCGCTAAGCCATCTCTCCAACCCTTCAAAGTGCTTTTTAACCAGTTTTAAAGGAGATTTTTCAACAGAGTGATTTTGACCCATATCTTCAAAGATGAGGACAAGACAAATGAACACAACACCAAACACAAACATACTAGCAATAACAGCTCTCCTGACATTGCCACGTGACTGCCAAACTGAAATTGAACCAGAAACAGACCTCCATTCCAAATCTCTGAACAGAGCCAGAAAGGTCAAGGGTGCCCCCTTGGCCCCTCATCCTGGTGAATTAATGCTGCATATAGCTTTCCTCTTGGACCCAGAAAAGCATGCAAAACCAGAAAAACAAAAAGAAAAAGAAAAACAAAATGAGTGGAAAAACACCTCCAGAGGTTTCTTAGCCAATAAGGGGGGCGAGGGGACTGGCAGTCCTGGGAAAAATTTCCCCATCAATAGCTTGCTACCAACTCCAAAACCAGGAACATGCAGACGGATAGAGATACGGTTCTCTGGCGGAGATTAGGGTCCTTCCCCAGTTTGGTCGCCCTAGAGTCAGGGAGGAAGTCTTGAAATGTGGATCCAGGAGGAGCCCCCAAGATGTTCTGGGGTTCAGTGTCACACAAATAAGACCATTGACTCACGGAATGTGAGGCCAAGTTTTATTGGGTAGAAAGAAAGAAAAAGAGGGAAGCTGGTGCCCCAGGTCTGTATCCCAGAGTTCAGGATCTCAAGATGCAGCTCTGATCTGTTTGGAGTGTCAGTTTATTTTGTTATTTTTTATTTATTCTTTTTTTTGTTTGTTTGTTTGTTTTTTTGTTTTTCGAGGTAAGGTTTCACTCTAGCGCAGGCTGACCTGGAATTCACTATGGAGTCTCAGGGTGGCCTCGAACTCACAGCGATCCTCCTACCTCTGCCTCCCAAGTGCTGGGATTAAAAGCGTGCGCCACCACGCCCGGCTTTCATTTGGTTTTTTTGAGGTAGAGTTTCACTCTAGCTCAGGCTGACCTGGAATTCACTCTGTAGTCCCAGGGTGGCCTCGAACATATGGTCATATGGTGATACTCCTACCTTAGACTCCCAAGTGCTGGGATTAAAGGAGTGAGCCATCACTCCCGGGCCTAAACATTATTATTATTATTATTATTTTTTTGCTGTTGTTTTGTTTTGTTCAAGGTAGAGTCTCGCTCTAGCCCAGGCTGACTTGGAATTCCCTATGTAGTTTCAGGCTGGCCTCGAACTCCTGGAAATCCTCCTTCCTCTGTCTCCCAAGTGCTGGGATTAATGGCGTGCACCACCACACCCGGCTACTTTCTTAAAACAACTATGTGCATTAATGATTTGATAAAAATTGGTATGCAATTTCAAACCCCCACATTTCAATTTCATTCAGATTAAGCACATTCCTTAGCTGGCAGCTTCAATCCAGAGATTTAAAGAAACAAGGATTCGGGCTAGAGAGATGGCTTAGCGGTTAAGCGCTTGCCTGTGAAGCCTAAGGACTCCGGTTCGAGGCTCGATTCCCCAGGACCCACGTTAGCCAGATGCACAAGCGGGCGCATGTTTTTGGAGTGTGTTAGCAGTGGCTGGAAGCCCTGGGGTGCCCATTCTCTCTCTCTCTCTGTGTCTCTTTCTCTCTGTCACACTCAAATAAATAAATAAAAATGAACAAAAAAAAATTAAAAAAAAAAAAAAAAGAAACCAGGATTCAAGGGTTCTTTATGTCAAGTGTGAGGCTGTGAACGGGTTTCTCCCTGAGATGGCGCACCTAAGGATTTCCAAGAGTGTACTTTCCTCCACAGAAACTGAGGACCAGATTCCACGTTCCATCGGCAGGAGGCGGATACACGTGCCAAGCGTGGAAGCCACAGTCTGCCGCACCACCGCACCACCGATGCCCGGGGCCTCAGAATGCTTTCAAAGGCCCCGCCAGGACACAACCAATCGCCGCCCAGCTTCTCAGCTACAGCCAATCACCGGCCGCTGAGTACTGAGGGCAGAGAGGCCTGTGAAGCTACGGCCCTGCCCATAGTTCTAGAAGGCAAAGGTTCCCTGGGCTTCCCAGCTAGTCCTCCCCCTACACCTGAAGTTATAAAAAAGAAAGAAAAACGAGCCAATGACCCAACCAAACACAAAAGCCTCCTAAAGCCGCCACTATATTTAAGGACAGCAGCAAACGGGATGCTCGAGGTAATAGAAACCCGAAAGGCGACATATTTGATATGCTCAAAAATGGCGTCCTGAAGTACAACCAGTGGCAATTGAAGCCAGGCTGTAGCCATATTTTCTGAAGGCACCTTCCGGCTCCTCTAAGCCGGGCATCTAGGTTCCAGCAGCCGTGCAGTGACCGAGGAGTACTATTTGTTACCATCAGAATCCTCGACTCCCTGGGAGCCAGTCCCTGCTACTTTCGTTCCCCTTCCCCGCAGCGTCGGCGCTGGCCCGGGCTGGGCGTGGCCCGGGCGTCCCTCCCCGCAGACGACCAAAGCTGAAGCCGGGAACAAGCAGGCGGCGGCCCCCGAGACACGGCGGCCGCGGCTCGGCCCCGCAGCCCTGATGGCGCCGCCCCCAGCCGCGCTCCTGGCGCTGAGACCCGAGGAGACCTGGCCGGGTTTCCGGAAGCCTGAGGCCGTGAGCTTCGCGGACGTGGCCGTGTACTTCTCCCCGGAGGAGTGGGGCTGCCTGCGGCCCGCGCAGAGGGCCCTGTACCGGGACGTGATGCGCGAGACCTACGGCCTCCTGGGCGCGCTCGGTGAGGCCCCGAGTCAGAGCCCCTTCACTCCACCGGGGTTCACAGGGGAGATGATGTAGAAGGACCGAGTGCATCGCGAGCCCTAACTCCGCACTTTTCCACCAACAGCATCTTCCACCTCCCATCCCCAGGGCTTCAGGTACCCCCTCGGGAGTCTCCATCCCTCAAATGCTTCATTCAGGCAAGAGCATCACAGACCCTTGTCCAGGTTGAACATAAGTTCTGAGGAGGCGCCTTCACCCTGGCAGGGGGATGCCCTCTTCCTAGGCCAGTCTTGACCCCTGTTCTCTCCCAGGATTCCCGGGCCCCAAACCAGCCCTCATCTCTTGGATGGAACAGGAGAGTGAGGCTTGGAGCCCCGCCGCCCAGGATCCTGAGGAGGGGGAGAGCCTGGGAGGAGCTCGGAGAGGTGAGGGATTGTCCCAGGTTTCCCCACTCGTTGTCTAGGGTTTCCTCCTTAGTAGTTTTCTTTCAGGTTCCTCATTCGCGCATCCTTACAGAAATTAAAGAGGCTATGTATCTTGGATACTACATGACCAAAGAAAGATGACCTAGTACAGAGATTTCACAACTTAGACATGTTGAGAAAAAGCAGGAGAATCTAGAGCCCAAGTCAAAGAACTCTGAGGTTTCTAGGTGTCCCTGTCAGAAAACACACTCTAGGGGTTAGGGGAATGGCTGAGCCCTTTGAAGGTGGTTGCTTGCAAAACCTTCCAGTCCAGGGTTCAGTTCTCTAGCCAGTGGTGTAAAGCCAGATAGGTGTTCATTTGCAGCAGCAAGAGATCCTGGTGTGATCACACACACACACACACACACACACACACACACACACACACACACACGCAGATTAAAAAAAAAACCTAGATCTGGGTGTTGTGGCACATGCCTTTAACCCCAGCATTTGGGAGGCAGAGGTAGGAGGATCACTGAGTTCAAGGCTACCCTGAGACTACATAGTGAATGACAGGTCAGCTTGATCTATAGTGAGAGCCTATCTTGAAAAAAAAAAAAAAAAAACCCCAAAACTACTGATCATTCTCTTACTTTGAGGGACAGCTAAAGTGCCCCTAGGAATGGAAGTAGTTTTCGTTCTACTTTTCATGTTTCTCCAGCAAGGCAAAATGGTTCATGAGAAGATGCCTGGAGATTGACAATTTGGTTCTCTCACCACCCTGAAGCCAAGAAATCTGGAGCATATGTGGTTTCTCCTCTGTAACAATGGTACTGTGAAGAGTATAGGAAGGACACAGAGCACTATTGTTTATTGAGCATGTATTAAGTGATTAACAAGCACCTATTCATTTAATCCTCTCAAAGACCCTGAAGTGAAAAAAACCACTCTGCTCCACTTGACACAGGAGGAAGGAAATTTGAACGGTTCACCCTTCACTAAAGCCTTTGTGTCAACAGTGACCAGTACTTTTTTGGCATTACCTCCTGTAAAAGCACCCTACCAGTAAATATAGTCTATGCAAGTGTTTTTGTTTGTTTATTTTGTATTTTTCTTTTTAAAATATTTTATCTATATATTTATTAGAGAGATAGAAAGAGGCAGAGAGAGAATGAGTATACCAGGGCATCCAGCTGCTGCAAACAAACTCCAGTCTCTTAGCCACTTTGTGCATCTGGCTTAAGTGGGTTCTGGGGAATCAAACCTGGGCCCTTTGGCTTTACAGGCAAGTACCTTAACTCCAACGCCCCCCTTTTGTTTTCAATGTAGGGTCTCGTTGTAGCCCAGACTGACCTGGAATTCACTATGTAGTTTCAGGGTGGCCTTGAACTCATGGCCATCCTCCTACCTGTGCCCTGAGTGCTGGGATTAAAGGTTGTGCATCACCACACCCAGCTCTTTGTTTCTTTCTTTCTTTTTTAGTGTCGCACTGTATATTCTAGCCTGGTCTCAAACTCAGAGCAATCTTCCTGCCTTGGCCTTCTCAAGTGTTGGGGTTACAGGCATGTACCACTGTGCTGGGTGGTACAAAACTGTTTCAAAATATAACTTGGTGGTGCATGCCTTTAATCCCAGCTCTGGGCAGTCTGGAGTAGGAGGATCATTGTGGACTTCAAGGACAGGCTGGTTACAGAGTGAGCTCCAGATCAGTCTGGGCTTGAAAACAAACAAAAAGAGAGTGAAAAAGCCAGGCTTCTTGGTGCATGCCTTTAATCCCAGCACTTGGGAGGCAGAGGTAGGAGGATTGCTAAGAGTTCAAGACCACCCTGAGACTACAGAGTGAATTCCAGGTCTTCCTGGGCTATATTGAGATCCTACTTTGAAAAACCAAAACCAAACAAACAAGGTAAAAGGGGTGGGGGCTGGAGGCTGAACAGATGGCTTAGCGGTTGAAGTGCTTGCTTGCAAAGCCAAAGGACCCAGATTTGGTTCCCCAGGACCCACTAAACCAGATGAGCAAAGTAATACATGCTTTCACAGTTCGTTCACAGTGGCTGGAAGTTCTGGCATGCCCGTTCTCTCTCTCTCCCCCTCTTTATCTATCTCAAATATAAGTAAAATAAAAATTATTTAAAATAGAGGGGCTGACAGTTAAGGGTACTTGCTTGCACAGGCTGCTGGTATGGATTTGATTCCCCAATACCCACATAAAGCCAGATGCACAAAATAGCATGTTTCCAGAGTATTTGCAGTGACTAGAGGCCCTGGTGTGCCCATTCTCTCCTGATATCTCTCTTTCTCTCTCTCTCTCTCCATATATATGTTAAATATGTTTAAAAAGTCTTTTTTAAAAAATGTAAAAAAAAAAAATGCAACGTTATTTCCTGTTTCCCAGGAGACATCCCAACCAGGAAGGAGCAGGAACCCAAGAAAGTGCCAAGAGGGGAAGGACCCACACAATCCCAAAGTCGGGAGGAGATTTCTGGGCAGTTGCAGACCGAACAATTGGTTAAACACAAGACTGAGTTGACTGTCAGCAAGGCCTCAGCAGGAGCACAGACACCCGCCAAAGCTGCCTGGGGCCAGATAACTGGTGCACAGCCCCACGTCCAGGTGTCCAGCGGGGACGCTCAGGCCAGTCAGAGGCGCCACGTGTGTGCGGACTGTGGCCGGCGCTTCACCTACCCTTCGCTGCTGGTCAGCCACCGGCGCATGCACTCGGGCGAGCGGCCCTTCCCCTGCCCCGAGTGCGGCATGCGCTTCAAGAGGAAGTTTGCGGTGGAAGCACACCAGTGGATCCACCGTTCCTGTTCCGGAGGGCGACGTGGCCGCAGGCCCGGGATTCGTGCTGTGCCTCAAGCCCCAGTCCGAGGTGACCGAGACCCACCCGTGCTCTTCCGGCACTACCCAGACATCTTTGAAGAGTGCGGGTGAGCTGAGTGGCAGCCGGCTAAGTGCCAGTGACACTAAGAACCAACAACCCTGAGGGTGGCTCCTGAGTTAGGGACCTGGGAATTGAATCCACTCCATGGGCTTCCTTCCCTCAAGGACCCCATATTTCCGTATTTGTAAACTAAGAAGTGCCTGTAAAGATTTAAATAGATTAAACTTGAGACCTCTCCCCAGTCTTATGTTTTTTGAAAAAATAAAACTGAAGCTGGGCGCAGTGGTACACACCTGTTACTCCAGCATTTGGGAGACTAAGGCAGAAGAATCTTGAGTTCTAGGCCAGCCTGGACCACTTAGGAGACTGTTTTGACAGAATCAGGGAGGGCTGACGGTGTAGCTCCGTGGTAGAACACATGTCCATGCACCGGGCTCCTTCTGGGTTTGATCACCAACACCACAAAAAGAGAATGAAGCACTGAACTTCTCTTTTTTTTTGTTTGCTTGTTTGTTTTTTTGTTTTTTTTGAGGTAAGGTCTCACTCTAGCTCAGGCTGACCTGGAATTCACTATGTAGTCTCAGGGTGGCTTCAAACTCACGATGATCCTCCTACCTCGGCCTCCCAACTGCTGGGATTAAAGGCTTGCGCCACCACACCTGGTGCTGAACTTCTCTTAACATTACCTCATGTACAACTGACACCTGGCAATCAGTTTAGGAAACAGCCACTCCCTGTTTATCTACTTCAGAGGTAAATTCTGAGGGACACTGAGGCCTAGGGGTTAGGCCTAGGTAATGGCATGCCTGGCCCTGGCTTGTTGTCAGAAGCAGAAAGCCCAGCAGGTACATATGTGAAGAGCACAGGTGGGCGTGGCAAACACTGGTATCTAAACCTGCCCCAAAGTACCAGCTGGCAAGGGACATATCCTCCCTGAACCTCAGGGCCCCATTCCTGAAAGGAAGATTAATAATGTCTACCTCAAACAGTTGCTGTGAAGTCTGAAATTTTAGTGAAATAATACATGACCATAAATGTGCAATAAACATTTGTTGAACAAATGAATTATGTCAACATTTTATACTTAGAAAATGTAAAGAAGGGGCTGGGACTTCAGTGGTTAAAGGTGCTTGATCACAAAATCTACCAGGCAGGATTCAATTCAATTTCCCAGCCACCCACATAAAGCTGGACCAAAAAGTAGCATCCTAATCCTAACCCCAAACTGGAAGCAGAACAGCAATTTATTATTATTTTTCTACAGCAGAAAACATGCCTTAAGTATCAATATCTTTATAAGCAGTGAACTTAAGATACCAGAAATGAGACAGTTAAGTGAAACCTTGACTGAGAGTGATTATACATAGCTCAAGAATAAAATAAAACTTGGTCATTGTTGAGTTAAGCAAGCCTAACTTTAACATACATAAGAGACAATATGACAGACACAAGTAATTTTTTCTAATTTTTATTTATTTATTTATTTGAGAGCACGAGAGAGAAAGAGGCAGACACAGAATGACAGCGAGAATGAGAGAGAGAATGGACATGCCAGGGCCTCCAGCCACTGCAAACAAACTCCAGATGCATGTGCCACCTTGTGCATCTGGCTTGTGTGGGTCCTGGGGAATGGAACTAGAGTCCTTTGGCTTTTCAGGCAAGTGCCTTAACTGCTAAGCCATCTCTCCAGCCCCAAAGTAACTTTTTAAATATGTACCTTTTACCATTGAACTTTTTTTTTTTTTCCCCCGAGGTAGGGTTTCACTCTAGCCCAGCATGACCTAGAACTCACTATATAGTCTCAGGGTGGCCTTGAACTCATGGCGATCCTCCTACCTCTGCCCTCCTAGTGCTGAGATTAAAGGCGTGCACTACCATGCCCAGCTGCTGTTGAACAATTTTAAGGTTTAACTAAAATACTTATGACTATTACATGAAGCTTAGACAAACTATATTAACATTGTTTGTATACAGTGGATTTTCCTAAGACATGGGGAGTTTTTTCAGTTTTAAATCACAACTTTGTTTAGAATTCTTTTGTTTTTTTTTTTTACTGCTTGCCATGAAGTAAGTAGTTTTTAAGTGTGTGATAGATAAATACTGTTTAATGTTTCCAAATGTGGTCTATTTACCTTATAAAACAGGCAAAAAGGGTGGGGCGTGGTGGTGTACATCTTTAATCCCAGCACTCGGGAGGCAGAGATAGGAGGATCGCCACAAGTTCAAGACCACCCTGAGAATACAGAGTGCATTCCTGGGCTAGAGTAAGACCCTATTTTGAAAAACCAAAAAGAATTTTAAAAAATAAAATAAAATAGGGGGGGAAAAAAGAGTGAATAATTCCTCTGTGAGTTTTTTTTTTTTTTTTTTTTGAGGCAGGGTTTTAGATATAATAACCTTAGGAGGGGGCTGGAGAGATGGCTTAGTGGTTAAAAGCACATGCTTGTGAAGCCTAAGGACCCTGGTGTGGTCCTGCTCCAGGTCTCATGTAAGCCAGATACACTGGTGGCTCATGCATCTTGCAGTGGCTCGAGGCCCTGGTGTGCCCATTCTCTCTTTCTCCCTCTCTCTGTCTCAAATAAATAACTAAAAAATTTAAAAAGTAACATTAGGAGAGAATTAAATACTAATGTGTCAATTTTAACCTTAAGATTTAGTTAAAAGGTTGACAAATAGAGGAATGTATTTAACTTGGTTAGGTACTCTATATTCAGTCTTTCATGATCATTATTTTGACCAGGTTAACATCAATGAGTTAAATTTACATTCTGAATACCATAGTAACCTGCTACCAGCCAGGGTCTTCCTTTGTTAGTCTGATGTAAGTCCTAGGCTAATTGTCATTTTATATCTCAAGAAGTCTGTGATCTGATCAAGTACTTTGTCTTTAACCTTCCATTTAGGCTTGCTCATACCTTCATCTACATACTTATACCTTCTTCTACATACTTTCACTCTACAATCCATGTAACTACTCTGTAACAATCTTTTTCATCAAACATTTAACATCAAACATTTAAAATTTCCTCTCCAACTTATCTTCTTTAGCTAGTTCATCTCATAACTACCAACAAAAACTTTTATTGTCCTTATCATAAGAATTTTTATATGACCATTTAATGTTTTTTTTTTTTCTCAAAAGGCCTTTTGAAATAACTTTTTTTGTTTTTCGAGGTAGGGTCTCACTGTGGTCCAGGCTGACCTGGAATTAACTCTGTCATCTCAGGGTGGCCTTGAACTCATGGCAATCCTCCTCCCTCTGCCTCCTGAGTGCTGGGATTAAAGGCGTGCGCCACCACGCCCGGCTGAAATAACTTTTTTTTTTTTTAAAGAAAAAGTAGATCAGATTTGACTTATACTATTTACTCAGAATAAACATATAGTTTTTTAAAATTATTATTATTATTTTTTAAATTTTTATTAACATTTTCCATGATTATAAAATATATCCCATGGTAATTCCCTCCCTCTAAAATTATTATTGATTTTGGAACTTTGTTTCTTATAACTTTCTTGAAACACATTTTTTTTTTTTTGGTGTTTTTTTGAGGTAGGGTCTCACTGTAGCTCAGGCTGACCTGGAATTCACTATGGAGTCTCAGGGTGGCCTCAAACTCACGGTGCTTCTCCTACCTCTGCCTCCCGAGTGCTGGGTTTAAAGGCGTGCTCCACCACACCTGGCTTGAAACACATTTAAAAAAATATTTTTATTTATTTATTTATTTGACAGAGAAAGAAGGAGAGAGAGAATATGGGCACGCCATGGCTTCCAGCCACGCAAATGAACTCCAGGCACTTGTGCCCCCTTGTGCATCTGGCTGACGTGGGTCCTGGGGAATCAAACCTGGGTCCTTTGGCTTTGCAGTCAAATGCCATAAGTGCTAAGCCATCCAGACTCCAGCCCATTAAGTTTTTATTCTATTTGCAACTCTGGAGATCAAAATACCAGGCAGGGGGTCAGGAGAGGCTGAGGGAGCTGGAGGAGCTAGAGGAGCTGTTGGGGTGAGGTCATCTGTGGCATCTGGGTCAAAAGCACAGAGTGAGGATGAGTATGAGAGAGGGGTTGAATGAGAGTGCATTCCTGAAAACTTGGAAGCTCCGTGGTCTGGTCAGGGGGAAGGAGGTCTGGCCACCCAAGAGGGCAACTGGAAGCCTTCCTATCCAAGTCACAGCACCTGGTGTAAGGATCAAGAGTGATCAAGACCACACAAATCACTCTGGGGCAAAGATGAAAGCTTTTATTCAGGAAAAACATGAGCTGTCAGGGCTGACTCACAAGAAAGAGCACAGCCAGCCTGAGATTCCAGATAAATGGGCTTTATAGGGCTTCTTTAGTTGGAGGAAGGTGAGGAAGGGAAAAGAACTCTTGTTCTTTATATTAGACATTTCAAATAGCTAGGGTGTGAGCCCAGAACAGTGAACAGTTGACTTACCAGAGAAGGGCTCAGGAAACCATGACCTGGGCACATTGTTAGCCAAGGAAGGGATAATGGCTGGGCAGTTTCTTGAGGAATGTGAATAACCTATTTCCTTATGTCTCTGTTGCCCTTCTGCTGTCCTTGCTGACTCCATTTTGGGAGCTTATTGCAACCTAACATTGTCCTACTGCCAGAGCTTGTAGGATGGGCAGCAAGTCCTGAAGGAACCAGGAGACTCAACACAGGGTTGCCCCGGCCAGCGAGGAGTTGAACAAGGACCCGAGGAGAAGTTAACCTGAGTGGGAAAAGGCAAACAGACACAAGAAGGAGACCATGCTAAGTGTCAAGGCCTTGAGAGTTTATTCTTACGTGTAGGTTTATATAGGGTTGTAGGGGGAAGGGGACGTGGTTAGGGCAAAGATCACAGAGTTATTGGTTAAACTGCAATGCCTTTGTTTCTTCATCAGCTACTGGCAGGATGTGGGAGTGTTCAGCCAGGTGTACGATCCCATTGTTTCTGGTAGTTGAATATTAGGTGAGGAAGTAGAAATTTAACTTGCTATATGGAGGTTTCTGTTAACATGGCCGAGGTTTGATTCATAGCTCCCAACACAGGGGGACAAGAGTCTGGTGTTGGATGCAGAGAACAGCATCCAGGATGGAGGAGCTACACAGGGCAACTGGCTGCAACAATACCTCTCCTCGATTTCTCCACTAAAATCTTAGGTGTAGGGAGAGAGCATGGAATCTGTCCTCAGGCAAAATATTTATTAGAGGGCTGGAGACATGGCTCAGTGGCTAAGGCACTTGCCCACAAAGTCCAACAGCATGAGTTAGAGTTCCAAGTACCCACATAAAGTCAGATGCACAAGGTGACAACACCTCTGAAGTTTGTAGCAGCTGAAAGCCCTGGTGGCACCCATTCTATCTCTCTGTCCTTCTTCCCTGTCTGCTTACAAATAAATAACAAGAAAAAATATGTTAAAAAAAAAGATTTATTGGGCTAACAGCATAGTGAATTCTGAAATAATGTTCCAAGTAGCCTAGGAAAATACAGGGTATCCTTTTTTCTTTTGTTTGGGTCTCACTCTAGCCCAAGCTGAGCTGGAATTCATTATGTAGTCTCAGGGTGGCCTGGAATTCTTGTCAAGCACAGGGATTAAAGACTAGCATCACCATGCCCAGCAAAAAAATTTTTTCGGGCTGGAGAGATGGCTCAGTGGTTAAGCAATTGCCTGTGAAGCCTAAGGTCCCCGGTTCGAGGCTCAATTCTCCAGGACCCATGTTAGCCAGATGCACAAGGGGGCGCATGGGTCTGGAGTTCATTTGCAGTGGCTGGAGGCCCTGGCACACCCATTGTCTCTATCTGCCTCTTTCTCTCTCTCTCTCTCTGTTGCTGTCAAATGAATAAAAATAAACAAAAATTAAATTTTTTCTTTTCTTATATTAAGTTAATCTTTCTTTCTTTCTTTCTTATTGACAACTTCCATTCTAATTCCCTCCCTCCCCCCATTTTCCCCTTTGAAACTCCACTCTCCATCATATCCCCTCCCCCTCTCAATCACTCTTTTACATTCATGTCATGATCTTTTCTTCCTATTATGATGGTCTTGTGTAGGTAGTGTCAGGCATAGTGAGGTCATGGATATCCAGGTCATTTTGTGTCTGGAGGAGCACGTTGTAAGGAGTCCTACCCTTCCTTTGGTTCTTACATTCTTTCCACCACTGCTTCCACAATGTACCCTGAGCCATGGAAGCTGTGATTGAGATACTTTACTGCTAGGCACTCCTCTGTCACTTCTCAGCACCATGGTACCTTTTGAGTCATCCCAAAGTCACTGCCATCTGAAAAGAGGTTCTCTAACCAGAAGTAAGAGGAGCAGTAATGTGTGGGTATGAATGTTAAGAGAAGTGCTTACTGGGCAGTTTGGTGAGCATAATATATACTTTTAGCCAGACAGCAGCAGACGTTACACCCCTTGGGCTCATGACTACCTTGTTGTAGGTTTTCAGTATTGGGATATATTGCCTCTCAGGGAGTGGGCCTCCTGTCCAATTAGAGGGCACTTGGTTTCCCCCATAACAGATGTGCCACTATTGCACCTGTTGGCTCATTTGGCCTAGCTGGCCAAATATAAGGCTTGCAGTATCCATTGTTGGGCATCTTCACTGATGATTTCTCTCTCTCCCATTGAACTGCATGCAGCATGGCTTTTTCCAGCTTTCTGTCAGTTGGTCTACATGGAGGAGGTTTTCAGCTCAGCTCCAGCAGGGTTTTTCAGTGACCTTGAAGTCCAAGTATGTGGAATCTTCAGCAATAGGGTCTTACCATCTAGTCCTGGTGGGAAACCAAGGGCCTTGGCAATGGCTTGTAAAGTTTTGGGGTCATCAGGGACCTCCCTGGCCAACAACTCACTGGAAGTTATCCCATCCCTGGCACTGAAAAGTTTCTATTAACAATCCATGGGTCCTGTGTGTTCCATTGTCCAAAAAAGTAGGTTTCCATATGACTTATTTATGTTCTCTTAGATTTTGATTAGCCCTACTGCCACCTTTCCTTACTCAATATCTTCCCCTGACCTCATTTAGACCTTAATCTGTTCTTCTACTTACATATATACAATACCATCCTATTAGGTTCCTCCTCCCTCCGATTCTATTCCCTTTATATCTCCTTTCTAACTTACTGGCCTATGCTACTGTGTTTTCTTCCTACTTACACAGAAGTCCAGTTATTTGTAGCTAGGATCCACATATAAGAGAGAACATGCGACGTTTGGCTTTGTGTAACCTCACTTAGTATAATCCTTTCCAGATCCATCCATTTTCCTACAAATTTCATAACTTTGTTTTTCTTTACCACACAAAAGAACTCCATTATGTAATTGTGACACAACTTCATAATCCACTCATCAGTTGAGGGACATCTAGTCTGTTTCAATTTCCTAGCTATTGTGAATAGATCAGCAATAAACGTGGTTGAACAAGTATCTCTGAAGTAGGTAATTGGACTGGAGGCCGGCTCTATGGTAGGGAATACATCCCTGATACTGAAAATCTACAATAGGGGTAGTCATGAGCCCTAGGGATGTAAGATCTGCTGCTGTCTGGCTAAATGTATATGCTATGCTCATCAAACTGTCCAGTAAGCCCTTCTCTTAATGTCATACCGATATATTAATACGACTCTCACTTTTGGTAGAGAACCTTCTCTTTTCAGATGGCAGTGACCTTGGAATGACTCAGAAGGCATCATGGTGCTGGGAGGAAGTGACAGAGGAGTGCTCAGCACTGCAATATCTCTATCACACCTTCCAGGGCTCAGGGTCTATTGCAGAAGAAGTGGCAGAAATAATGTAAGAGCCAAAGGAAGGGTAGGACTCTTTACAACATGCTCCTCCAGACACAAAATGGCCTGGATATCCATGACCTCACAGTGTCTGACACTATCTACACAAGATCATCATAGTAGGAGGAAAAGATCATGACATCAAAATAAAAGAGAGACTGGTGGAGAGGGGGAGGTGATATGATGGACAATTGAGTTTCAAAGGGGAAAGCGGGGGGAGGGAGGACATTAACATGGGATATTGTTTACAATCATGGAAGTTGTTAATAAAAAATAAATAAAATTTGCCAGGTATGGTGGCACACGCCTTTAATCCCAGCACTTGGGAGGCAGAGGTAGGAGGATCGCCGTGAGTTCGAGGCCACCCTGAGACTCCATAGTGAATTCCAGGTCAGCCTGGGCTAGAGTGAAATCTTACCTCAAAAAAACAAAAAACAAACAAACAAAAAAAAAGAATAAATAAAATTTAAAAATTCTTAGAATCAAAATATATACCAAAATACATACCAAAAACCTTTGGGACACAATGAAGGCAGTCCTAGGAGGGAAATTTATAGCTCTAAGTGCCTGTATTAAGAAATTAGAGGGCTGGAGAGATGGCTTAGCAGTTAAGTGCTTGCCTGTGAAGCGCTTGCCTGTGAAGCCTAAGAACCCTGGTTCAAGGCTCAATTCCCCAGGACCCATGTTAGCTAGATGCACAAGGGGGCGCACGTGTCTGGAGTTCGTTTGCAGTGGCTGGAAGCCCTGGTGCACCCATTCTCTCTATGTCCCTCTTTCTCTCTCTGTCTGTTGCTTTCAAATAAATACATAAATACATAAATAAATAAATAAATAAATAAATAGATAAGGAATTAGAGAATTCGTGAATAAACAATTTAATGCTTAACCTTAAGGCCTTGGAAAAAGAAAAACAAGGTAAACCAATAATCAGTAGATGAGAAGAAATAATAAAGATTAGGCAGAAATTAATGAACTAGAAACCAAAAAGACACTCCAAAAAATCAATGAAACAAAGAGTTGGTTCTTAGAAGGATAAACAAGATTGATAAACCCTCAGCAAATCTGATCAGAAGGAAGAATGAAGAGACAAAAATTAGCAAAATTAGAGATGAAAAAGGCAGCATTGCAAAAGATACAAATTAAATTCAGACAATTATAAGGACATACTTTAAGAATATATATACTGCTAGAAAATTTTCAGTACCAGGGATGGGATGCCTTCCAGTGAGTTCTTGACCAGAGAGATCCCTGATGCCCCCAAAACATTATAGGCCATTGCTGAGGCCCTTGGTTTCCCACCAGGAATAGATGGTAAGGCCCTATTCCTGAAGACTCCACATACTTGGGCTGCACGACCACTGAGAAATTCTGCTATACTGAGCTGATAACCTCCTCCATGCAGACCGCTGACAGAAAGCTGGAAGAAGCCATTCTGCATGCAGTGCAGTGGTAGAAAGAGAAATCACCAGTGAAGATACTCAACAGTGGACACTACAAGTCTTATATTTGGCAGCCAGGTCAAATGAGCCAATGGGTGCAATAGTGGCATGTCTGTTATGGGGGAAACCAACTGCCCTCTAATTGGACTGGAGGCCGACTCCATGTGAGGGAATAATCCCTGATACTGAAAACTTAAACAGGGGTAGTCATGAGCCCTAGGGGTGTAACGTCGGCTGCTGTCTGGCTAAATGTATATACTATGCTTATCAAACTGCCCAGAAAGCACTTCTCTTAATGTTCATACCCTTATATTAATGTGACTCTCACTTTTGGTAGAGAATCTTCTCTTTTCAGATGGCAGTGACCTTGGGATGACTCAAAAGGAATCATGGTGATGGAAAGAAATGACCACAGTGCTCAGCCCTGCAATATCTCTATCACACCTTCCAAGGCTCAGGGTCTAATGTGGAAGAGGTGGTGGAAAGAATGTAAGAGCCAAAGGAAGGGTAGGACTCCATACGACATGCTCCCTCCAGGCACAAAATGGCCTGGATATCCATGGCCTCATAGTGCCTGACACTAACTGTACAAGTTCATTATAAGAGATGGAAAAGATCATGACATCAAAATAAGAGAGACTGATTGAGATGGGGAGGGGATTTAATGGAGAATGGAGTTTCAAAGGGGAAAGTTGGGGTGGGGGGGAGGCAGTGTATTACCATGGGGTATTTTTTATAATCATGGAAGTTGTTAATAAAAATTTGGAAGAAAAAAGGAAAACAAAAATAAAAAATAAAATTGTTAAAAAAGAATTGAACACAGCCTTACAACGTGCTCCCTCCAGACATAAAATGGCCTGGATATCCATGACCTCACAGTGCCTGACACTACCTACAGAAGACCATCATAACTGGTGGAAAGGGTCATGACATCAAAATAAATGAGAGACTGATTGAGATGGGGAGGGGATATGATGGAGAATGTAATTTCAAAGGGAAAGTGGTGGGGAGGAAATGTATTACCATGAGATATTTTTTATAGTCATGGAAGATGTTAATAAAAATTTGAAATAAAAGAATATATATATGCCTCTAAGTTTGAAAATATAAAAGAAATGAATGATTTCCTTGATTCATATGACCTACCAAAATTAAATCAAGATGAGATAAACCATTTAAATAGACCTATAACAAGTACAGAGATCCAAGCACTTATACAAAGTCTCCCAACTAAAAAAAGCCCAGACCTTCATGGAAGAACTAACACTACTACTTCTCAAACTTTTCCATAAAATAGAAAAAGAAGGAATTCCAGTGAACTCCTTTTATGAAGGTAGCATCACCCACATACCAAAACCAAAGACAGAACAAAAAAAGAAAATTATAGACCAATCTCCCTCATGAACATAGATGCAAAAATCCTGAAACAAATAGTGGCAAATAGATACAAGAATATATCAGAAAGTCTTTGCCAAGACCAATATGTTGAAGGGTTTCCCCTACTTTTTCCTCTAGCAGTTTCAGAATTTCCGGTCTGATGTTAAGGTCTTTAATCCATTTGGACTTAATTCTTGTGCATGGCGAGAGAGAAGAATCTATTTTCATCCTTCTGCAGATATATATCCAGTTTTCAAAACACCATTTGCTGAAGAGGATGTCTCTTCTCCAATGAGTATTTTTGGCATTTTTATCGAATATCAGGTGGCTATAGCTACTTGGGCTTACATCTGGGTCCTCTATTCTGTTCCACTGATCTACATGTCTGTTTTTGTGCCAGAACCCTGCTGTTTTTGTTACTATGGCTCTGTAGTATAGGTTAAAATCAGGTATGGTAATACCACCAGCCTCTTTTTTGTTGCTCAGTATTATTTTAGATATTCGAGGTTTTTTGTAATTCCAAATGAATTTTTGGGTTGTTTTTTCTATTTCCATGAAGAAAGCCTTTGGAATTTTGATAGGGGTTGCATTAAATGTGTAGATTGCTTTAGGTGAGATTGCCATTTTCACAATATTGATTCTTCCAATCCAGGAACAAGGGATGTTTCTCCACTTTCTAGTGTCTTCTGCAATTTCTCGCTTGAGTGTTTTAAAGTTCTCATTGTATAGATTCTTTACTTCCTTGGTTAGGTTTATTCCAAGGTACTTTATTTTTTTTGATGCAATTGTGAATGGGAGTGATTCTCTGATTTCATCCTCTGTGTGTTTGTTGTTACCATATATGAAGGCTACTGATTTCTGTGTATTTATTTTGTATCCTGCTACATTGCTGTAGGTTTTGGTCAGCTCTAACAGCTTGCTAGTAGAGTCTTTAGGGTCCTTTATGTATAGAATCATGTCATCTGCAAATAATGATAACTTGATTTCTTCCTTTCCAATTTGTATCCCTTTTATGTGTGTCTCTTGCCTTATTGCTATGGCTAAGACTTCCAAAACTATATTAAATAAAAGTGGGGACAGTGGACACCCTTGTCTTGTTCCTGATTTTAGTGGAAAAGCTTCCAGTTTTTCCCCATTTAGTAATATGTTGGCTGTAGGCTTGTCATAAATAGCCTTTATTATATTGAGATATGTTCCTTCTATTCCCAGTCTCTGTAGGACTTTTATCATGAAGGGATGGTGGATATTGTCAAATGCTTTCTCTGCGTCTAATGAGATGATCATGTGATTTTTGTCCTTCAACCCGTTTATGTAATGTATTACATTTATAGATTTGCATATGTTGAACCATCCCTGCATCTCTGGGATAAAGCCTACTTGGTCAGGGTGAATGATCTTTTTGATATACTCTTGTATTCTGTTTGCCAATATTTTGTTGAGAATTTTTGCATCTATGTTCATGAGGGAGATTGGTCTGTAATTTTCTTTTCTTGTTCTATCTTTGTCTGGTTTTGGTATCAGGGTGATGCTGGCCTCATAGAAGGAGTTTGGTAGAATTCCTTCTTTTTCTATTTCCTGGAAAAGCTTAAAAAGCAATGGTGTTAGCTCTTCCTTAAAAGTCTGGTAAAATTCAGCAGTGAATCCGTCCGGGCCTGGACTTTTTTTAGTTGGGAGATTATTGACAACTGTTCGGATCTCCATGTTTGTTATAGGTCTATTTAAGTGATTAATCTCATTTTGATTTAACTTAGGTAGGTCATATAGATCAAGGAAATCATCCATTTCTTTCAGATTTTCATACTTTGTTGAGTATATGCTTTTATAGTATGTCCCTATAATTTTTTGAATTTCTCTGGAATCTGTTGTGATGTTACCTTGTTCATCTCTGATTTTATTAATTTGTGTCTCTTCTCTCTTTCTTTTGGTCAGATTTGCTAAGGGTTTATCAATCCTGTTTATCCTTTCAAAGAACCAACTCTTTGTTTCATTAATTCTTTGGATTGTTCTTTTTGTTTCTATTTCACTAATTTGTGCCCTGATCTTTATTATTTCTTCCTGTCTACTGATTTTTAGTTTGCCTTGTTCTTCTTTTTCCAAGGCTTTAAGGCGAAGCATTAGGTCGTTTACTTGCGACCTTTCTAATTTCTTAATATAGGCACTCGAGGCTATAAATTTACCTCTTAGAACTGCCTTCATTGTGTCCCAGAGATTTTGGTATGTTGTATTCTCATTATCATTTGACTCTATAAATTTTTTGATTTCCTTTTTGATTTCTTCATTGACCCATTCATCATTTAGTAGTGTATTGTTTAGTTTCCATGATTTTGTGTATGCTCTATAGCCTTTCTTGCTACTGATTTGTAGTTTAATTCCACTGTGTTCAGATAGAATGCAAGGAATTATTTCAATTTTCCGGAATTTGTTAAGATTTGCTTTGTGTCCTAATATATGGTCTATTTTAGAGAATGTTCAATGTGCTGCTGAAAAGATTGTATATTCTGCAGCCTTTGGATGAAATGTCCTGTACATATCTGTTAAGTCCATTCCTTCTATGACCTCATTTAGTCCAGATGCCTCTCTGTTTATTTTTTCCCCGGATGACCTGTCAATTGATGAGAGTGGGGTGTTAAAGTCACCCACCACCACTGTGTTTGGTGTTATCTGTGACCTTAGTTCTAATAGTGTTTGTTTGACGAATTTGGGAGCCCCAATGTCAGGTGCATATATGTTTAGGATTGTAATGTCCTCCTGTTGGGGTGTGCCCTTAATCAATATAAAGTGACCTTCCTTATCTTTCTTGACTAACATCGGACTAAAGTCTACCCTGTCTGATATTAGGATAGCAACCCCTGCTTGTTTTCTAGGCCCATTTGCTTGAAACACCGTCTTCCAACCTTTCACCCTAAGATAATGTCGATCCTTTGTAGAAAGGTGAGTTTCTTGGAGACAACAAATTGTAGGATCCTGCTTTTTAACCCAGTCTGCAAATCTATGTCTTTTCGTTGGGGCATTGAGGATGTTGATATTAAGAGATATTATTGAAAGGTGTGTATTTATGTTTGCCATTTTTTTTTTTTTTGTGTGTGTGTGTGTTTCTGGTTCTACCTGCGCTCTCTTCTGTTAACTAGTATTTGAGTATTGCTTGTTTTTTCTAGGTCCCTTATATGTGTGCTTTTCCTTTTCTTCAGCATGGAGGATTCTATCAAGTATTTTCTGTAGAGCTGGTTTTGTCTTCAAATACTCCTTTAACCTGCTTTTGTCATGGAATGTCTTTATTTCTCCATCTATTTGCATGGATAACTTTGCAGGATAAAGTAACCTTGGTTGACAGTTGTTATCTTTCAGAACTTGGAATATATCACTCCAAGCCCTTCTGGCTTTAACAGTTTGTGTTGAATAATCTGCTGTAATCCTGATGGGCTTGCTTTTGTAAGTAACTTGATTTTTTTCTCTAACTGCTTTCAATATTTTTTCTTTGGTGTGTGCGTTTGGAAGTTTGATTGTAATATGGCAAGGAGAGGTTCTTTCTGGGTTTTGTCTGGCTGGGGTTCTAAAGGCTTCCTGTATCTGCATTGGCACCTCTTTCCCAATTTGGGGGAAATTTTCTTCTATGATTTTGTTGAAGATGCCTACTATGCCTCTGGAGTGGAGTTCTTCTCCTTCTACTATGCCCTGAATTCTTATATTGGATCTTTTCATAGTGTCCCGAATATCTTGAAATTCCCACTCATACTTTTCTATAAGTTTGTCTTTCTCTTTGTTGGATTGTATTAGGTCTGCCACCTGGTCTTCTAGCTTAGATATTCTGTCCTCTCCCTCATCCATCCTACTGGTGAGATTTTCTACAGAGTTTTTTATTTCATTAACTGTGTTCTTCATTGCTAGTAATTCTGACTGGTTTTTCTTTATTATTTCTATTTCCTTATTTATGTCTTGTATTGCCTTCTTTATTTCATTTAATTGGTGTCCTGCATCTTCTTTGATTCCTTTGATTTCCTCTTTGATTTCTTCTTTGATTGTTTTGATGTGTTCTTTGACCTCTTTGAACATATTTATAATCATTCTTTTGAACTCTTTCTCAGGCATTTCCTCTAACTCTTTCTCACTGGAGGACATTTCTGATGCATTAATGCTTTTAGGTGGATTTATATCGTCTTGCTTTTTAGTGTTTCTTGTGTTATAATGTATATATTTTTGCATCTTGGATAAAGTTAATGCTTGGATTTTTTAGCTAGCTGTGTATTCTTAGCTGTATCAATGGATTTGATGTAATATATTTTCAGGGTAGGACCTTAAGGTGTTAGGTGTGGCTCTTAAGACTCTCAGAGTATCTACAAAGATGTTCTTAGGGGTTGAGTTTCCCTGCTATAGGAGTATTCAAGCAGGCTGAGTGGAATAAAATACAGGTAGATTCTAAAATTTAACTAAACACTGTACACATTCAATCAAAAACAGCCCCGAGTATGTATGCAAGAGTAGTTATTATAACAACCAGATCCTCTATCAACAAAGAGGTTAAGATTTCTGGTCTGTTGAGGGATCCAAGTCAGCTTGCGACCAAGTGAGATCCTTCCCTGGTGCAATCCCAGTTACCTTGGATGATTTTGGTCTCAGTTAAGTTGCTGCCTGGGTCGTCGGGCTGCTGTTCTGATTTCTGGAGCTGGGAACTTGCTTTTCCTGAGGGGCAAACCGAGCCTGGCAAGTGTGGCCCTGCAGATCAGCACCCCTGCTGCTGGAACTGCTGCTGCTCAGGCTGCCCCTGCTGGGACTGTAGCCACTGCTGCTGAAGGTGTTGCTCTGGACCCACCGCTTCTGCTGCCTCTGCTGCTGCTGTAGCTGCCACTGCTGGAGCCACCACTGCTGCTGAAGCTGCTGCTGCTGTGTCCACTGCCGCTGCTCCCCCTGAAGCTGCTGCTGCCAAGTCTGCCGCTGCTGCCACTCCTGGGTCTGCTGCTGCTGGGGCCGCTGTTACTGGTTCTGGAGCCGCTGATGTTGCTGCCAAACTCTGCTCCTGCTTGGGTCCCGCTGTCAGCCCAAGTTGGTGTGGCTGGGTCCCGGGCCGCTGCTCTGTTCGCTGGAGCTGGGCACAGGCAGTGGGGGAGGGGAGGGAGCCACAGCTGCTCCAGTTCTCTCGCTGCTCCAAGCGTTCTTCTACCTCGTGGTCTGCTCCTCCGTTGCTCACTGCCGCTCTCCCCTCACGTTTCCCGAGTTGCGGAGAGCGCGGTGTGAAGGAAAGCTCCCACAGCTGGCTTTTCCTGCGGCTCGAGCCGAGTCTGGCGGCTTTCTGGTGCGTCGCGGCCGCAGCGGTTGGCCGAGCTGCCGGAGCCGCTTTTCCCGCCTGTGCAGGCTCTGGATGCTCTGGAACTCTTCTACTTCTCTGCTGCCGCTTCAATTTCCTATACACCCCACTTTTTAGTAAAAGTGTGTGTTTTGCTGAGTTTTTTTGGTCTTTTTCCCCCCTAGGCTGCTTTGGCGTAGTACCTACACCGCCATCTTAACCGGAAGTCCAGATACAAGAATATATCAAAAAGATTAATCACGCCAACCAGTTTGGCTTTATCCCAGGGAAGCAGGGGTAGTTCAACATACACCAATTAATAAATGTAATACATCATATAAATGGTGTGAAGGACAAAAATCACATGATCATCTCAATAGATGCAGAAAAGGCATTTGACAAAATACAACATACTTTCATGTTAAAAGTATTACAGAAACTGGGACTAGAAGGAACATGTCTCAACATAATAAAAGCTATTTCCAACAAACCTACATCCAACATAATACTAAATGGAGAAAAACTTGAAATGTTTCCACTAAATTCAGGAACAAAACAAGGGTGTCCCCTGTCCCCACTTTTATTTTATATAGTACGGAATTCTTAGCTATAGCAATAAGGCAAGAAGCACTCATAAAAGGGATACAAATTGGAAAGGAAGAGATCAAATTATCACTATTTGCGGAAGATATGATTACATGCATAAGAGACCCTAAATAATGTGCCAGCAAACTGTTAGACCTGATAAACACTTTTATCAATGTAGCAGGATGCAAAATAAATACACAGAAATCAGTAGCTTTCCTATATACTAACAACAAATATGCAGCGGTTGAAATCAGGGCATCTCTCCCATTCACAATTGCCTCAAAAATAAAAAATAAAAAAATAGAGTACCTTGGAATAAACTTAACCAAGGAAATGAAGGATCTCTACTATGAAAACTTTAAAACACTCAAGTGAGAAATTGCAGAAGACACAAGGAAATGGAAAGACATCCCATGTTCTTGGATTGGAAGAACCAATATTGTGAAAATGTCAATCTTACCAAAAGCAATCTGTACATACATTTAAAATTCTATTAAAATTTAATTTAATAAAAATTTAATTCCATTAAAATTCCAACGGCATTCTTCACAAGAATAGAAAAAACAATCATTTGGAAAATCATTTGGGAGCACAAAAACCTTGAATAGCCAAAATGATTTTGAACAACAAAAATAAGGCTGGTGGTATCATCATACCTGATTTTAAGCTATATTACAAAGCCATAGTAACAAAAACAGCATGGTATTGGCACAAAGACAGACATGTAGATCAATGGAACAGAATAGAGGACCCAGATTTTAATCCAGGCAGCTACAGCCATTTGATTTTGGCAAAAATGCCAAAAGTATTTTTGGAGGAAAGATAGCCTCTTCAACCAGTGGTGCAGAGAACATTGGATATCTATATGTAGAAAGATGAAAATAGATCCTTTTCTTTCTCCATGCACAAGAATCAAATCCCAGTGGATCAGGAACCTTAATATCAGGCCTGAAACTCTGAAATTGCTAGAGGAAAAGGAAAGGGGAAACCCTTCAACACATTGAATATAACCACAATTGCTTGAAAAATATAACCACTCATTAACTACTGGGATCTCATGAAATTACAAAGCTTTTGTACAGCAAAGGACATTGTGAATCGAGCAAAGAGACAACCTACAGAATGGGAGAAAATCTTTGCCAGCTACACATCTGACAGAGGAACAATATCCAGAATATACAAAGAACTCAAAAAACAGAACAATAAGAAATCAAACAACCCAATCAAAAAATGGGCTATGGAACTAAATAGAGTATTCTCATCAGAAGAAATACAGATGACATATACACATCTAAAAATGTGTTCTACATCATTATCCATCAGGGAAATGCAAATTAAAACTACCTTGGGATTCTATCTCTCTCCTGTCAGAATGGCTACCATCAAGAAAACAAATGACAGCCTGGCATGTTGGCACACACCTTTAATCCCAGCACTCGGGAGGCAGAAATAGGTGGATCACTGTGAGTTTGAGGCCACCCTGAGACTCCATACTGAATTCCAGGTCAGCCTGGGATAGAGTGAATTCCTACCTAGAAAAACAAAAATAAAAAAAATTGGGGGCTGGAGAGATGGCTTAGTGGTTAAAGCATTTGCTTACAAAGCCAAAGGATCCTGGTTCAATTCTCCAGAACCCACATAAGTCAGATGCACAAGGGGGAGCATGTGTCTGTTCTTTTGCAGTGGCTGGAGGCCCTGCACCCATTGTCTCTTTCTCTTTCTCTCTCTCCCCACTCTTTCTTTCTCTGAAATAAATAAATAATATATTTTAAAAAAGAAAACAAATGACAATAAATGCTGGCAAGGATGTGGTAAAAGGGGAATGCTTCTACACTGTTGGTGGGAATGTAATCTGGTACAACCATTGTGGAAATCAGTGTGGTGGCTCTTGAGACAGTTAAAAATATATTTGCCAGATGATCCAGCTATAGCACTCCTAGGCATATATCCTAATGACTCTTTTCTCTACCTTAGAGACACTTGCATAACCATGTTTATTGCTTCTCTATTCACAATAGCTAGGAAATGGAACCAGTCTAGATGTCCATCCACAGATGAACGGATAATAAACATGTGGCACAGTGGAGTTCTATTCAGTGGTAAAGAAAAATGAATTATGAAATTTTCAGGAAAATGGATGGATCTGGAAAGGATTATACTAAGTGAGGTAACCCAGGCCCAGAAAGCCAAACATTACATGTTCTCTCTCATATGTGGATCCTAGCTACAAATGTATATACTTGTATGTGATCGGGAACCAAAAATCAATAGCAGAGGCCCATAAGCTAGAAAAAGGTTATAAGTGAGGTAGGAGAGGGAAGGTCTTAAGGGGATGGTATTGTATATATGTAAGTAGAAGAACAGATTACAAGGAAGGGAAAGGCCTAAGTGAGGCCAGGGGAAGAGATTGTATAAAAGAAGGGCAGGGAGGGGGAAAGGGAAGAGGAGGGCCAATCAAAATTCAAGATATTCGGAATAAGACATATGAAAATCTACTTTCTTGAATAATGGCACACCAGAAGACATAGATTGTTACTAGAAAATTTTCAGTGTCAGGGATGGGATACCTTCCAGTGAGTTGTTGTCCAGGGAGGTCCCTGTTGCCTCCAAAACATTACAGGCAAGGCCCTTGATTTCCCATGAGAAAGAGATGGTAAGACCCTGTTGCTGAAGACTTCACATGCCTGAGCAGAAGAGTCACTGAGAAATCAAGCTGGTGCTGAGCAGAGAACCTTCTTCCTGTAGCCCAGCCAACTGAAAGCTGGAAAAAAAAAAAAAAAAAACTGTACTGTATGCAGCTTTATGGGAGACAGAAATCATCTGTCCAACAGAATGGACACTGGAAGATTCAAGTTTGGCCAGACAGGCCAAATGACTGAACAAGTACAGTAGTGGCATTTCTGCTCTGGGGGAAACCAACTGCCCTCTAATTGGACTGAAGGCACACTCTGTGGGAGGGAATACATGCCTGGTACTGAAAACCTAATCAAAAGCCTATGGCAGGGGAGGTCATGAACTTTAGGGGTATAAAGCCTGCTCTTGTCTGGATAACTGCATATATCAGTCTCACCAAATTGTCCTGAAAGCACTACAGTTAATGTTCCTACTCATCCATTAATGCTATTGTCACTTCTGGTTAAAGAAGCTTCTCTTTTCAGATGGCTATGACCACTGTGATGACCCAAAAGGCAACATAGTGCTGAGAAGAAGGGATGGAGGAATGTCCAGAACTGAAACATCTCACACCCTCCAAGGCTCAGGGTCCATTGCAGAATAGGTGGCAGAAAGAATGTAAGAGCCAAAGGAAGGGTTCCACTCCTTACATACTACTGTCCAGACAGAACTTGGCCTCAATATCCAAGACCTCGCAGTGCCCAGCAATACTTACACAAGGCTCTCATAATAGGAGAAAAAGGTGATGACATCAAATTAAAAGAGAGACTAATGGAAAGAGGGAGGGGATATGACGGAGAACAAAGTTATGAAAGGGAAAGCAGGTGGGGGAGGGAAATACCATGTTTTGTTGTCTATAAGTATAAAAGTTGTCAATAAAATTTTTTTAAATCAAATAAACCAAAATAAAAGTTGGGGCGGCTGCTGCTGCATAGGCTGACCAGATTGTTCGCAGAAGGATAGTGTGTGAAAAATGTGAAAAGGAACTTGGTATAGTTATCACTCTAGATACATAGAAAGATGGTACAAGGAATACCACACAAACTGGTGGAAGAAAACTTAAAAGATTTGGTCCATATGGAAAGAATTAGTTCTCCACTTCCAGAATTTGTAAAAGTTCTGTACACCAACCTGATTCTCATTTTTGTCAGGGCTGTCCCTACAAAAAAGGCATCTGTGTACTTGATGACACCATATGCTATTGGTATGAAACATGAAGTGACCTGGCTGGAATCTGGAAGAGAGTCAGTCCCCAATTAGCTTGTGTAGTGCCAGAAGGTGCTACATGAGCAACTGGGGGAAAATGAGAAAATGACCAACATCTGTCCAAGCAACTTGAGGACTAAGCTACTCAGCAGCAAACAACCTGACGTGATGTGCACACAAATGCAGCATTGGCACACAGCTATGGTGGGTAACCAGATGCTCTTGATTTGGCTAACAGATCTGCTCAGTGGAATGGAACCCATAGCTGGTTCTGGGAAACAAGTCAGAGCCATATCCAAAAAATGAGTCCACTCTCCTTTATGAAGCTTCCACCAATCGTGGGCTACAAGAGGGCCTACACCTATTAAATTCTCTCTAAAATAATAATAGCTATCCCATTTATCTGGTGCTGACTCTTTTCTCTGTTGGAGAATTTGCTTCTCTTTTTCAGATGGACTCCCATCGCACCTCACCAGGGCCCCAGCTGAAACCATAGAGTAATGAGCAAGAGTGCTGCTTTCTTGGTGAACCTGGTACCAGCACAAGGGTGAAGGAGATAGACAGAGAGAACATTCACCTCCTAACAAATCAGATATTCAGAGACACAGAGGCTCCCAAGAACTCATCACTGAAGTAGAACTAAAGTAAACCCAACATGACTTGGAAATTCACGGAAGAGGGGGCAGAAAGATTGTTAGAGCCACAAGTTGGGACATGATGCACAGAGACATTGCCTCTTCTCCATAACTGCTGGCTACCCCCACAATGCATGACCCACATTCCCCAACGAGGAGGATCCCTGCAAGAGGGGAGGAGGGTGGAAGCTAACGATGGTATCAACATGGCTGTATGCACATCTGTGCAATGTGTGGCAAAAAGGTCTTGGGTTCCAAAAACTACAAAGAGACTTCTGTGTAGGTGTTTTGATGAAGTATCTAGCTTTCTTTGGTTTCATTTTCTGCTTTGAATTTTCAAAGCACAACATAGAGGTTCATCTTACATAATAACCTGTGTCAAGATAAATAGTTGCTTAACCCAGCAAAGTTGATCGGTATTCTGTTGTTTTGCTCTCAAGAAGTTTTGTGTAGTAATGCTCTAACCAGTCTTCTGCCTTCAGTGGTTATTTTCCTTATGAGCATTTTATTGAATTAGTATAAGTGACAAAATTAATGGAAACAAAATTCCCGAGTTCTGTGTGCACTTTTTATTTAACATCATTTATATCATGCTTGTCTGCCTACTTGATTTATAGATATTGCAAAAGTTAAGAGATATTTCACTCTGAATCTAAAATCCAGACTTAAGGATTCTTCTCCCTCATCCTGTACTGATGTCATAGTCTGTTTAAATGTTTGAAAACATTATTTCTGAATTGTTCCTTAGGTTCCTTAGGTTTTTGTTTGTTCTGGTGGCACTGGGGATTAAATTCAGGGCTTTGCATGTGCTAGGCCAATGCTCCACCACCGAGCTAGGTCACTAGCCCCTTTGTAATTCATTCAAATTGAAGACAAGTTCTGGTTTTGATTTTTTAAAAATTTGTTCCTGAAGCCAATATGCCATTTTCACCTATGTGTGAATAAGAACACCAGAAACACTCCTTTGTTCAAATGAACACAGTGGAATTCAGAAAAACATGCACATATGATCTTGGGTATCTTGAATTCAGAAAGCCAGAACAGTACAGTGTTTGCCCGTGTTCCTATGTAACAAAAATGAATCTGGCCAGGCGTGGTGGCACATGCCTTTAATCCCAGCACTTCAGAGGCAGAGGTAGGAGGATCGCCGTGAGTTCGAGACCACTCTGAGACTACATAGTGAATTCCAGGTCAGCCTGAGCTAGAGTGAAACCCTACCTTGAAAACACACACAAAAAAAGCGAAGCAAAACCAAACAAACCAACAACAATAACAAAAGAATCTTCCCTTTTGGGGAAAGCTTTTTGAAGTAGGAAACAAACTTTTATAACCTCCCCACCAAAGAAACATAGGACAAAGCAAACTCCTTGGAGCGCTTGTGCTCTCTCCTAGAAGACACTTTGAATTTTCAAATTAAGACTTTTCCATACTATCTTCATAGGTTTGTCCCTTTTGCTTTTGTTTTGTTTTGGTTTGATGTTTTAGGTTTTTTGTTTTGTTTTGTTTTTCAGGTAGGGTCTCACTCTAGCCCAGGCTGACCTGGAATTCACTATACAGTCTCAGGGTGACCTTGAATTTATGGCAATCCTCCTACCTCTGCCTCCCAAATGCTGAGATTAAAGGTGTCCTGCACCACCACGCCCCCACCTTTTTTTTTTTTTTTTTTTTTTTTTTTGGTGTTTTCAAGGTAGGGTCTCCCTCTAGTCCAAGCTGACCAGGAATTCACTCTGTATTCTCAGGGTGGCCTCAAACTCTTGGTGATCCTCCTACCTCTCTGCCTCCAGAGTGCTGGGATTAAAGGCGTGCATCACCACATCCACTTCCTGTCTACTTTTAAAACCAGTAGCCTACTTGGAGGCCAAGAAAGTATTTCCTATTTCCAAGTGGACTGTCTATAAATACATAAAACTATGTAATATGTAAACTACTATGGATAATATGATAGATACTGCACTTTAATTGTCCTAAAATTAACTTAAAATAAAAAATTACTGCAAAGAATATTTAAAGTTTTAAAGTACAATGCAAAATATAAATAATGTTTCTAAAGGCCAAAAAGCAACTTCCTATGCTTTAATCACTTTGGGATTGTTAATCAAAATCATAACACAAGCTGGGTGTGGTGGCGCACGCCTTTAATCCCAGCACTCCGGAGGCAGAGATAGGAGGATCAAGATGAGTTTGAGGCCACCCTGAGAATACAGAATAAATTCCAGGTCAGCCTGAGTTAGAGTGACACCCTACCTTGAAAAAACAAAACAAAACAAAACAAAACAAAACACCAAAAAAAAAAACCCCGCAAAACACAAAGAGCTCATAATATGACCCAATATGTCCAAATTCCATTAAAAATTGTGTGAAGGGCTGGAGAAGTCGTTTTCTTGCAAAGCCAAAGGACCCAGGTTTGATTCCCCAGTACCCATGTAAGCCGGATGCATAAGGTGGCACATACATCTGGAGGGTGTTTGTAGTGGCTGGAGGCCCTGGCATACCCATCCTCCTCTCTCTCTCTCAACTAAATAAATAAATAAAATATTTTAAAAAGTCTTTAAAAATTGTGTCAAAATTCCACAAAAAATGCCGGGCGTGGTGGTGCATGCCTTTAATCCCAGTACTCGGAGGCAGAGGTAGGAGGATCATCATGAGTTTGAGGCTACCCTAAGAATACAGAGTGAGGGCCAGAGAGATGGCTTAGCAGTTAAGCGCTTGCCTGTGAAGACTTAAGGACCCCGGTTTGAGGCTCGATTCTCCAGGACCCACGTCAGCCAGATGCACAAGGGGGCGCACGCCTCTGGAGTTCGTTTGGAGTGGCTGGAAGCCATGGTGTGCCCATTTTCTCTCTCTCTATCTGCCTCTTTCTGTCTTTGTCACTCTCAAATTAAAAACAAAACAAAACAAAAAAAAAAAAAAAAAACAGAGTGAATTCCAGGTCAGCCTGGGCTAGAGGGAGACCCTACCTCAAAAAAAAAAAAAAAAAAAATCCACAAAACCTTAACTTTGATCAAAGTACATTTATTAGAATCAGCATGGGACCATAGTTTCCTCCCATCAGTGAATCCAGTGGCAAGATTTGGGTTCTCCTGCACAGATTTTTGTAAGCATTATTCCTCTTGAGAACAGAATATAAATAATAATAATAATTTTATTTGTAAATTGAGTAAAAGTAGCTACTAGATGAGAAAGTCCCCAGGTAGTACTTTAAAAAAAATTTTATTAACATTTTCCATGATTATAAAATATATCCCATGGTAATTCCCTCCCTCCCCACCCCCACACTTTCCCATTTGAAAGGTAATACTTTTTTTTAAAGGAAGGCATAAAAACAAGCTATATCAAAATAAACTATCAAAATTAAAGCCAAACATAACTTTTACCAACATAACTGTAAAGGTGATGAAAACATAGAATATATGACTCAAAATGATAGAATTATATATGTGTGCAGAAATTTATATAAATGTGGAAGGCTATAAGCTCTAGTATTTTCTTGGAGAAAGACAACTTTTTTATTTTTATTTTTGTGAGAAAAAGAGGTTTATTTTGGCTTATAGGCTCAGGGGGAAGTTCCATGATGGCAGGGAAAATGATGGCATGAGCAGAGGGTGGACGTCGCCCCCTGGCTAACATCAGGTGGACAACAGGGACAAGAGAGCATGCCAAACACTAGCAAGGGGGAGCAGGCTTTAACACCCATAAGCCCGCCCCCAACAATACACCACCTCCAGGAGGCTTTCATTTCCAATTGTGATCAACTAGGGAACCTAGCATCTGAACACCTAAGTTTTGGGGGACACCTGATTCAAACCACCTCTGGCCCCCATAAACTGATAACCATACATGATGTAAAATATAATGCATTCATCCAACTTTAAATGTCCCATAGTTTTTATCAATTCCAATGATGTTCTAACATCCCCATAACCCAAGGCCTTTTAACTGAGCCATAATAATGAAAAATAATCACCAGAAAAACTCCATAATGGCACAAAATAAACACTCACACCGCCAAAGATGATGGCATTAGACTTAGCAAAGAAATATTCAACCAATACAAGATTTAAAACAACTAGGGCAAACATTAAACTTTGTAGCTTCAAGTCCAACAACTCTAGCCAGTGACAAATCTTCAAGTCTGATAATTCTAACCAGCAACAAGTCTCTGGACTTCCAATTCCACCCCTCCAGCTACGCTATTCACAGTCCTAGAAACCTTCATCAGGGCTGGCAGCTCCTTAGCAGCCATCTCGTGGTCCCGGTATCTCCACTGGGTCTCCACTGCAACCCTGCTTCACACCACCCATGGCCATTTCCAAAACACCTACCACACTGCAAACTCAATGACCCTCTCTTTCCCACATTTCTTATATTCCATAATAGCAGGTAGGGTGCCAATTTGTTAATTCAGGGGGGGATAAAGCAGACTTTGAAGAACAGGACACTCCTTGAGCACTCAGGCCCCTTCAAAAGAGTCTACATTCTTCCTGTTGCCCCAGTGCAGGTCAGCTGGCCCAATCTCAAAGGTTGTAATTTCTCAATTGCAGCTGAATGGGCAGCAGTTCACCCAAAGATTTCATTTTTTCTGTGCCATATCTCTCTGGTCACATCAGTTCATTTCTATGCAATGCAACCGTGCACAGCTCCTTAGGACACAGGCACAACAGCAAGCTTCTCACACAAACTGCCTTTAGCCCAGTCAAGCAAAGCTCTTTCTCACCCTCATAAGCCAAACCTCACAGTCCATAGTTATTACTCTATTCAAGTCTCTCAACTCTGGCCAGAATAGTCCATCAAGCTGTACTTAGAGCACTGCAAGGTGTCTCTCAGGCCAAGGTTTCAAATCCTTCCACATTACTCTTGAAAATCAGTTTCAAAAGGTCAAAGCCACACAGTTAAGTGTCTAGAAGCAATCCCACTCCTCGGTACCACTTTACTGTTGTTGTCAGGTTTGCATTGCTGGAAGAAATCACCCAACCAAGAGTAGCTTTTGGGGGCTGGAGAGATGGCTTAGCGGTTAAGCGCTTGCCTGTGAAGCCTAAGGACCCCGGTTCGAGGCTCGGTTCCCCAGGTCCCACGTTAGCCAGATGCACAAGGGGGCGCACGCATCTGGAGTTCGTTTGCAGAGGCTGGAAGCCCTGGCGCGCCCATTCTCTCTCTCTCCCTCTATCTGTCTTTCTCTCTGTGTCTGTCGCTGTCAAATAAATAAATAAATAATTTAAAAAAAAAAAAGAGTAGCTTTTGGGAAAAAGTTTTTTTTGGCTTACAGGCTCAAGGGGGGAAGCTCCATGATGGAAGGGAAAATGATAGCATGAGCAGAGGGTGGACATCACCCTTTGGCCAACATCAGGTGGACAACAGGGACAGGAGAGTGCACTCTTTGTTTTTATTTATTTGACAGTGACAGAGAGAGAAAGAGAGAGAGGGAGAGAGAGAGAATGGGCGCGTCAGGGCCTCCGGCCGCTGCAAATGAACTCCAGATGTGTGTGCCCCCTTGTGCATCTGGCTAACGGGGGTCCTGGGGAATTGCCTCGAACCAGGGTCCTTAGGCTTCACAGGCAAGTGCTTAACCACTAAGCCATCTCTCCAGCCCTCTCTTTTTCATTCTTGACTCAACCTCCTTTTGTCTTTTATTTAAGTTCTCTTGGTTATGGTGATATGAGCTGTGCTAAAATGTTTAGTACCCTAGAAATACACATTTATACATACATGCTGATAAATAAGAGAAAGATATTATTGTTATGGACTGTAACTCCTTTTTCAATGTTTCCCATATTTGCTTTGTCACCATTTTCTATTATTTTTTCTTTGAGCCATTTGAGAGTATAATATTGCAGATGTACTTCATAAGAATAAGCATACAATGTTCTCTGAGAATAGTTAGGAAATCAGAAAACTAACATGTATGGGCTGGGAGGATGGCTCAGTGATTAAGGGTGCTTGGTTGCAAAGCCTACTGGCCTGGGTACAATTCCCAAGCCACACATGTAAACTAGACACAAAGAGTGGCACAATAATCTGTACAGCAGGGAAGAGGCCCTGGCACCCTGCTACCCTCCAGAAATAAATAATAAAAGCATTTATACAATAAAAAATAAAATAAAATAAAAGTTGGGCTGGGGTTAAAGCAGTTAAAAGAGCTTGTTTCCAAAGCCTGAAGCCCGGATATGAGTCCCTCAACACCCATGTAAAGCCCAGACTAGAATGAGACCCGACCTCAAAAAAACAAAACAAAACAAAACAAAACAAAACAAAACAAAACAAAACAAGGGACTGGAGAGATCACATAGTGGTTAAGGTGCTTGCCTGTGAAGCCTAAGGGCCCAGGTTCGATTCCCCAGTGCCTACGTAAGCCAGATACACAAGGTGGTGCATGTGTCTGGAGTTCTTTTACAGTGGCAGGAGGCCCTGGAATGCCCATTCTCTCTATCTACCTCTCTCTCATAACAAACAAACAAACAAACAAACAAACAAACAAACAAACAAACAAACAAACAGGGGCTTTCCCAGTCCTGCCACTGTGTGCGGCGGGTTGTGCTGACCCTCCACTGGCCATAGATTGCTAAGGCCTCTGGTGTGGTGATGCACAAGGATACTCTCAGAGCCAGGATTGAAACTCTCAAGATGCCTAATCAGGATGCTGGGGGTATTAGCCCCTTCAATCTTCAACAAATGGTGGCTTCAGCAGATGGGGCTGTGGTCACCTTCCTCTTCATGATGCCCCTGGACGTGGTGAAGGTCTGCCTGCACTCTCAGAAGCCCTCAGTGACCAGTGAGCTGACACCTTCCTCAAGATTCTGGAGTCTCTCCACCAAATGGAGCTGCCTTCTGTACTGCAATTGTGTCCTGGAGGCCCCGTATCTGTGCCCAAATTTTAACCCGCTGCACAACATGGTTTCAAGATCCTACCCACTTCACCGGCAATGTGGATGCCTTTGTGAAGATTGTGAGACATGAGGGCACCAAGACCCTGTGGAGTGGCCTTCCAGCCCACCATCTACTTCACTGCCTATGACCAACTCAAGGCTTTCCTTTGTGGTCGAGCTTTCACCTCTGACCTCTACATACCCATGGTGGCTGGCGCAATGACCTGATTGGGCACTGTGACAGTGACTAGCACTTTGGAGCTTGTGTGGACCAAGTTGCAGGCTTAGCATGTTTCATACTGGGAGCTAGCCACCTCTCTCCAGTCTGTGGTGGCTCAGGGGAGTTGGTGCTCACTCTCAGCTCTCTACTGGTTCAACGATGAGCCTGTGAAGAGCTGGCTGAATGGGCATGGACCAAACGACCAGACATCCATGGGTGTCAGCTTAGGTGGCTGGTGGAATCTTATGAATGGTGGCTGCCTCCTTGACTCTACCCTTTGATGTTGTGAAGACCCAATGGCAGGTTGTCCTGGGAGTAGTGAAAGCTGGGAGAGTGAAGCCCCCAGGAGCTGACTCCACCTGGATACTGTTGTGGAGAATCAGGGCTGAATCAGGCACCAGGGCACTGTTTGCAGGTTTCCTCCCAAGGATCCTCAAGGCTGTGCCATCATGATCAGCACTTATGAGTTTGGCAAAAGCTTCTTCTGGAGGCTCAACCACGAACAGCCTCTAGGCCACTGAAAGGGCTGAGGAGCCATCCAGCCCTCGCACACAAGTAGGGGCAGGAGACAGCCAAGTGTCTTTGCCTCCGAACTAGGGAGGAATCACATGTCCTTTGCTCCCAACCTGGTCATCTGGGTTATCCTCACACTTTGATTTCTGCTGTCCCCTTCCCTAAGTTCCTACTTTCTCCCACCCAAGTTCAAGACCAAATCTGACAGATGCCCTTTCTTTGTCTTTGCTACTGTATCTTGGTCCCTAAGAACCTGGAGCCAGGCTTTGTTATTCAAGCCCTGTTCTTCCCTGTCTAAAGATGATGCCCTTTTGTGTGCTGTACAAACAAACAAAAAACCCAGCACTAAAAATTTAAGAAGATAACTCAATATAGATTTAAGCATGAGGGTCAAGGGAGGTGCTCAGAAGAAAAGCAAGACAGCCTCCCACCCCAAAGTATGGGTGTTGGCTTCTCTTAAGAGCTGCAGAAAGTAAGACATACCCAAGTGTGGGTGTGAGCTCCTCAAAAAGAATCACCATTTGGCCAGCCAGGCCCAGTGAGCCAACGGGTACAATAGTGGCACATCTGTCATGGTGGAAAGCAACTGCCCTCTAATTGGACTGGAGGCCTGCGCCATGGGAAGGAATACATCCCTGATACTGAAAACTTAAAACAGGGGTAGTTATGAGCCCTAGGGGTGTAACATCTGCTGCTGTCTGGCTAAATGTATACACTATGCTCACCAAACTGCCCAGTAAGCACTTCTCTTCATGTTCATATTATATTAATGCTACTCTCACTTTTGGTAGATAATCTTCTCTTTTCAGATGGCAGTGACCTTGGGATGACTCAGAAGGCATCATGGGGCTGGAAAGAAGTGACAGAGGAGTGCTCATTACTGAACTATCTCTATCACACCTTCCAAGGTTTAGAGTCTATTGTGGAAGAGGTGGCAGAAAGAATGTAAGAGCCAAAGGAAGGGTAGGACTCCTTACAACATGCTCCCCCCAGACACAAAATGGCCTGGATATCCATGACCTCACAGTACCTGACACTACCTACATAAAACCATCATAATAGGAGGAAAAGATCATGACATCAAAATAAAAGAGAGAGGGGGAGGAGATATGATGGAGAATGGAGTTTCAAAGGGGAAATTGGGGGGGAGCATTACCATGGGATATTTTTTAATAATCATGGAAGTTGTTAATAAAAAAGAATTGGAAAAAAAAGAATCACCATTAAGTGTCTTTTTTTTTTTTTTTTTGGTTTATTTGTATTTATTTGAGAGCGACAGACAGAGAAAGAGGCAGAGAGAGAGGATGGATGCGCCAGGGCTTCCAGCCACTGCAGAGGAATTCCAGATGCGTGTGCCTCCTTGTGCATCTGGCTAACGTGGGTCCTGGGGAATCGAGCCTTGGACTGGGGTCCTTAGGCTTCACAGGCAAGCGCTTAACTGCTAAGCCATCTCTCCAGCCCTAAGTGTCTTATTATCTTATTCATTTGATGAAAGAGAGAAAGAGAGAGAGAGAATGAGAATAAATGGGCCTCTAGCCACTGCAAGTAAATTGCAGATGCATGTATCACCTTGTGCATCTGACTTACATGGGTACTAGGGAATCGAGCCTGGGTTCTTAAGTCTTTGCAGGCAAGCACCTTAACCGCTAAGCCATTTCTCCAGCCCTGTCATGCAGTTTCGAGGTAATGACAACAAAACAGGAGAATGATGGGCTGCAGTTCAACCGACCAGAGATGCAAATTAACGACGAAATTCACCAAGACGCAACTATTTCCCGCCTTGGGCGTGAAGACCTTGAGCCGGGTGTCCTCAGAGCTGGGGCCACGGGGATGCCTCAGGGCCTCCCGCCTCCCGCGCACTGAAGGCCCCGCCCGCCTGGGAGGCTCTCAGGCTGGCACTAGTAGCCCCGGTGGCCATGTTAGATGAGGGCGACAAGACAAAGACCCAGAAACATCAGGGTGACGTCACTTTGGTCACGACTGCCAGTGAGCAAAGTTCCTGAGGTCCCATTGCCACCATTTTTATGAAGGCATCTTCCGGGCCTGACTGCACCCGCCGCCCTGGGCGGTCACCTTTCATCCACGTTCGTGGCCCTTGGCGAGGCTGGCTTCTGTCCCTTCCCGCCCGGGAGCCGGCCTGGCCCGGTGGAGGCGTGCCGGAGCGCGGACGCTGGGCGGAGCCCGCGCCGGGCCCGCGGCGGAGGGGGCCGCCCGACGCCCACGCCCACGCCCACGCCCGGGCCCGTGGTTCCCATGGCGCCGTCTCGGGTCCTGCTCCTCGCCCGGGACACGAGCGCGGCGGCGACCGCGGAGTTCTGGAAGCCCGGGGCCGTGAGCTTCGCGGACGTGGCCGTGTACTTCTCCCCGGAGGAGTGGGGCTGCCTGCGGCCCGCGCAGAGGGCCCTGTACCGGGACGTGATGCGCGAGACCTACGGCCTCCTGGGCGCGCTCGGTGAGGGCTCTGTCCGCCCGCTGGGCGCCTCGTCGCCGCCTCGCTGTGGTCCCCGCCTAGTGGGTCGGCTTCTTCGCAGTGTGGGGTTTGCTTTCTCTTCCCCCAGGAGGAGGAGGCGCCAAGCCAGCGCTCATCTCCTGGGTGGAGGAAGAGGCTGAACTATGGGGTCCGGATGCCCAGGATCCAGAGGTGGCCAGGTGTCTGACAGAAGCAGACACAGGTGGAGTACTGGGTGCGCGGGCTTTTAGGGACTGCCCTGGGGCTAGCCTATCATAACTCCAGTTATGTACCTATCACTTTCTTCCCTGAATCCCACCAAAAGTCATGCCTAGCGCCAGGATCTAGCCTAGAAAGAGATTGTGATTATGACGTAGGCCTTGTTGGGGTCCACCACTCACCCCTCCTCTCACCTAGTTAGGACTCCAGTGTCATCACTGGCTCCTCTGCCACCCTATGTTGTCGCCTTTCTTGTACATCTTTCTGCTTTCTTTAGTTCGTCCTATCAATTTTGTCAGCTGTTAGACCCCCAAACTTGTGACTGTGGCCCCATTCTGGCCATTTTTTTTCCTCGCTGATCTGGAATTCACTATGTTGTCTCAGGCTGGCCTTGAACGCACAGCTCTCCTACCTCTGCCTCTGCCTCCTGAGTGTACACCTGGGATTAAAGGTGTACACCTGGCTTGTTTTTTAAAAAAAATACTTATGTTTATTTTTTGCAAGAAGACAGAGAAAGAGAAAATGGGCACACCAGGGCCTCTTGCCACTGCAAAGAACTCCAAATGCATGTGCCACTTTGCACATCTGGCTTTACATACATGGGTTCTGGGAATCAAACCCAGGCCATTAGGCTTTGTAAGGAAGTACAAGTGCCTTCAACCACTAAGACATCTCTCTTGTCCAGCCTTTTTTTTTTTCCCTTCAAGGTAGGGCCTCAGTCAAACCCATAAACTGGCCTGGAATTCACTATGTAGTCTTAGGCAGGCCTCAAACTCATGGTGATCCTCCTCCCCTCAGCTTCCCAAATCCTGGAATCAAAGGCATGCACCACCGTGCCCAGCTATATCTTGCCATTCTTTTTGCCTTTCCTGCCATCTGTACATCCTGTCTAATCTAGCTCAGATGTTGTCCCCTACCCCACATGTACCTCTTCCCCAGCCCCATATGTGACCATTGGGGATGTGGGGAATCAAGGAAGAGGATGAGCCAGAGTTTAAGCTTGTTATCTCCCAGCAGGTTCTGGAGACAAGGAAAAGGAAATTGTACTGAAAAAGACACCTCGTACCCAAGCTGGGTTGAAGGCTCCTCAGACCCTGTCCTCTGGTCCCGCTTATGCTTTGGAGCTGCTATCCAAAGCACCTCACCAGGGCCAACCCCCTCATGGTGCTCACCCCTCTGTCCCAAGAGCAGACCAGCGTCATGGCTGCTACGTATGTGGGAAGAGTTTTGCTTGGCGCTCCACACTGGTGGAGCACCTCTACACCCATACTGGTGAAAAGCCCTTTCGTTGCCCCGACTGTGACAAGCCCTTCGGCCGAGCATCCTCCCTGAGCAAGCACCGGGCCATCCACCGAGGGGAACGGCCCCATCGCTGTCCTGATTGTGGCCGAGCCTTTACGCAGCGCTCTGCCCTTACCACCCACCTGCGGATCCACACTGGGGAGAAGCCCTACCGTTGTGCCGATTGTGACCGCTGTTTCAGCCAGAGTTCTGCCCTCCATCAGCACAGACGGGTGCACAGTGGCGTGACTCCCTTCCCCTGCACAGACTGTGGCCGAGCCTTTGCCCATGCCTCAGATCTTCGGCGCCACATTCGTACCCATACTGGTGAGAAACCTTACACATGCCCAGATTGCGGGCGCTGCTTCCGCCAGAGCTCTGAAATGGCAGCTCACAGACGGACCCACAGTGGCATCCGCCCCTACCCTTGCCCTCAGTGTGGAAGGTGCTTCAGCCAGAAATCAGCTATGGCCAAGCACCAGTGGGTCCATCGGCCAGCAGCTCTGGGCGGTCGGGTTAGGGAAGCCCGTGAGTTGCCTTTTCCCACGGACCCTGGCCAAGGGGACCTCGAACCACCTGTGGGTTTCCAGCACTATCCAGAGATATTCCAGGAGTGTGGGGGATGGTGTTCAAAGTGACAAGGCAGTGGATGAAAACCCAGACATTGCCAGAGGCCCTAGATGGTTCAGGGACATTTTCAGAGTTTTCTAGACCCCCACCAGCTTCATTTGCAGACCCCCTGCTCCTACTAATCCTGGCTCCAAGCTTTCACTGCCAAGGCAGGGCTGAGGTAGGAAACCACTCTAGTCCTCCAAATGGGAAGCTAAGGCCCTTTCTTGGCTCAGGAATGTTGAGAGACACTTGTATGACCCCATTGCCTGTTGTTTTTATTTTGTTCGGTTTTTTCCAACCATGTTCAGCCTCATTGCCTTTGTTTGTTTGTTTTTCCAGGTAAGGTCTCACTTCATAGTTGCAGGCTGGCCTCAAATCCCACTTTTTGTTTTTGCTTTTTGAGGTAGGGTCTCACTCTAGCCCACGCTTACCTGTAATTCACTATGTAGTCTCAGGGTGGCCTCGAACTCATGGCGATCCTCTTACCTCTGCCTCCCAAGTACTGGGATTAAAGGCATGTGCCACCATGCCCAGCTTCCCTATTACCTTTTATTTTTAGTTTTTAGACACACACACACACACACACACACACACACACACAGAGTTAAAAAAAAATTATGGTGAAGGTATGGTAGCACACCAGAGGCAGAGGTAGAAGGATCAAGAATCTAAAATTAAACAAGTGTATAAAACAAATTAGTGGTTGAAATTTTAAAATCAAAGCATTTCACACAAAAATCAAACTTGTACCAGGCATGGAGGTACATGCCTTTAATCCAAACACTTGGGAGGCAGAGGTAGGAGGATCACAGAGAATTCAAGGCCACCCTGAGACTACATAGTGAGTTCCAAGTCAGCCTGGGCTAGAGCAAGACCCTACCTCGTAAAAGCAAAGAGCCAGGTGTGGTGGCACACTCCTTTAATTCCAGTACTTGAGAAACCCTACCCCGCAAAACCAAAAATAAATAAATACACATTAAGGAAAAAAAAAAAAAAAGCATTGAGCTGGGTGTGGTGACACATGCCTTTAACCCCAGCAATTGGGAAGCAGAGGTAGGAGGATCACCGTGAATTCAAGGCCACCCTGAGACTCCATGGTGAATTCCAGGTCAACCTGGACTAGAATGAAACCCTACCTCAGAAAAACAAAAACAAAACAAAACAAACAAACAAAAAAAAAAAAAAATCGAGCCTGTAAAATGCCTTCAGTTCCAGCACTTAAACCAGGAGCTTGAGGCCAGCCTTGGGTAGAAGCAAGACTGCCTGCAAAAAGAAAAAGAAAGAATCATCAGGTATTTATTTGGAGATAGGATCTCATGTAACTGAGGATGGCCTTGAAGTCCTGATCCTCCTGATTATACTTCAGTGTGTGTGTGTGTGTGTGTGTGTGTGTGTGTGGTTTTTTGAGGTAGGGTCTGGAGACGCTCTAGCCCAGGCTGACCTGTAGTCTCAGGGTGTCCTTGAACTCACAGTGATCCTCCTACCTCTGCCTCCTGAGTTCTGGGATTAAAGGTGAGCACCACCATGCCTGGCTATACTTCCTTAATACCAGGATACATGCTTGTGCCACCATGCTTAGCCTTGTGGTCCTTTTAAAAAAAGGACAATGCTGGGCATGGTGGCACACACCTTTAATCCCAACACTTGGGAGGCTGAGGTCAGAGAATGGCCCTGAGTTCAAAGCCATCCTGGGCTACAGAGTGAGAGTTCAACCTGGGCTAGAGTGAGACCCTACTTTAAAAATAAAAATGTTCTCTCTATCTGCCTCTCTCTCAAATTAAAAAAAAAACAAGAAAAAAATAAAAATAAAGCTGGGCATGGTGGCGCATGCTTGCTTTCAATCTCAGCACTCGGGAGGCCGAGGTAGGAGGAGGATCACTGTGAGTTCGAGGCCACCCTGAGACTACATAGTGAATTCCAGGTCAGCTTGAGCTAGAGTGAAACTCTACCTCAAAAAAACAAACAAAGAAAAAAAAAGATTTGGGAATGATAGTAGATATTATGAGTAGTGCCTGTAAGGATCCTGCCATATTTCTGATTCGCCAGAGCACGTCTGCTTGCTAGGGACACCCTCTATCCCTCTGTGCAGTGTATCCATACCACACTCTTCCTGCTCATTACTTGTGTGTTAGCTGTCTCAGTTATTGGGTCAGCCATCCAGAACTGCAGTGCTGTGCTCAGCCTTTATTTAGCTTACAACCAGGGATAGCGACACTGGCAATTTGCATATGCCAAAAAGAGACCTTAAAGTGAAATGATGAAAGCTTTTGACTGAATATGGAGGGGAAAAATCATGCTGAGATATGATCAGTGATAAAAATAAATCTATGTGCAATTGCATAGGAGGTAAAGGAAAGTCATGCTAGTTTTGCTTTACCACTTCAGTGTGGAATAGTTGTGACTACAGTGCAAGGTAAGTGCTTAGCTGAGATAGTGTGGCATGGAGCCACACACCTGTAATCCCTTTACCTTGGAAGTGGAAGCAAAAAGATCAAGAGTTCAAAGTCATCTATGGCTTCACATATCAAGTGCAAGGCAAGCCTGGACTATATGAGATTCTGTCTCAAAAAAGAAAAAAGAAACACCAGAACTGTTAACAGCCCAGTGCTGTGTTGCAAAGCCTGTACTCACTTTGCATAGTAACCAGATGACAAAATGTTCATTTTGCAGTAGTATCATTGCTGCTAACTGAGTTGTGGTGAACAACAAGAAACTCTGCCTCAGGGAGGTAGAAGGTGGGCCCGAGCCCAGGCATGGTGGCACACACCTTTAATCCCAGCACTTGGGAGGCAAAGGTTGGAGGATCTCCATGAGTTTGAGGCCACCCTGAGACTATAGTAAATTCCATGTCAGCCTGGGTTAGAGCGGGACCCTACCTTGAAAAAAAAAAAGATAGAAGGTGACAACTAACACTCAGGGTTGTCCACTGAGCCCCACGCCCTCGGCATGGCACGGACATGTCCACGCTCACATATGCGAACACGCATACACGAAAGACTTAAAAAATGTCTTTTAAGTGAATGGTGCTGGGACAAATTGGATTTCTACTTATGTACGAATGAAGTTAGACTCCTACCTTCAATGACATAAAAACTAATTTAAGGGCTTGCCTGTGAAGCCTAAGGACCTAGTTTCAATTCCTCACTACCCATGTTAGCCAGATGCACAGATGGCACGTGTGTCTAGAGTTTGTTTGCAGTGGCACGAGGCCCTGGTATGCCCATTCTCTCTCTCTCTCTCGTCCCCCTGCCTCTGTCTCTCTTTCAAATAAATAAAAAAATATATAAAGAAATTAATTTAAGAGCTGGACATGGTGGTGTACATCTTTAACTCCCACACTCAGAGGCTGAAGTAGGAGGATTTCCATGTGTTCAAAGCCAGCCTAGGTTACATAGTGAACTGCAGGTCATTCAGGGCTACAGTGAGACCCTGCCTCAGAAAAGCAAATCGCGCCAATGAGAAAGGGGAAAGGAGTGGGAGGGAGGTGACTCGGTATAGAAAGCACTTGCTGCCCATGTGTCAGTACCTGAGTTTGGATCCCCAGAGGCCACGTAAAACCAGACTGTTAGCCCAGTACACCTAAAGCAATAAGAGAGGCTGAGACGGAAAACGTCCTCCAAAAACTCATAGGCCAGCTACCCTGGTGAATGAAGCGATGAACAAGAAGAGACCCTGCCTCAAACAAGGTAGGACTGGTGCTGGAAGTTTTCCTCAGACCTCCAGACAATGCTCACACTCACATACATGACCAGGCACATGGACTGAACAAGGGGGTGGGGAGCCAGGCATGGTGGTACACGCCTGTGATTTCATCTCTGAGAAGGTAGAGGTAGGAGGATTAGAAGTTCAAGGTTATCCTGGGCTACATGAGATTGTTTTGTTTTTTTTTTTTTAAAAACAAACAAACAAACAAAAAAACCTGAGCCAGGGTGAAGGCACATGCCTTTAATCCCAGCACTTGCAGGCAGAGGTAGGAGGATAGAGATGAGTTTGAGGACACCCTGAGATAACTTAGTGAATTCCAGGTCAGCATGGGCTAGGATGAGACCTTACCTCAAAAAACAAAAGAAGGCTGGGCATTGTCACACATGCCTTTAATCCCAGCACTCAGAGGAGGCAGAGGTAGGAGGATCATTGTGAGTTTGAGACCACCCTGAGACTCCATAGTAAATTCCAGGTCAGCCTGGGCTAGAGTGAAACCCTACCTCAAAAAACAAAACAAAACAAACACCCCAAACTTCTTAGATTAATCCATCTTCATTCCCTAGTTGTCTGAGACCTTGTCCAGTCACTTCACACTCTTAGAATCTTTATTCAGAGTTCATTAAAAGTCTCTTTTGGAGCAATAAAGATAAACCTAGGATTTCTAAACTAAAAGGGTTAAGATTGCAATAAACAGAAGAGAAAAGTCCAAAAAAGACATGGAGTTAGATATTGGAGGAGTAGCAAAGTAAAAGGTTGGGATGCAAGCCGGGCATGGTGGCACACACCTTTAATCGCAGCACTGGGGAGGCAGAGGTAGGAGGATTGCCACCTGAGACTACATAGTAAATTCCAGGTCAGCCTAGGCTAAAGCAAGACCCTACCTTGAAAAATCAAACAAACAAACAAAAAAGGTGGGATGAGGGCTGGAGAGATTGCCTAGTGGTTAAAGCATTCTCTCACCCTCTCTCTAATAAATATAAAATATTTTTAAAGCCTGGCATGGTGGCACATGCTTTTAATCCCAACACTTAGGAGGCAGAGGTAGAAGGATCACCATGAGTTCGAGGCCAGCCTGAGACCACAGAGTGAATTTCAGGTCACCCTGAACTAGAGTGAGACCCTGTCTTGAAAAAAACAAAACAAAATCTCATGTAGGGCTGGAGTGGTTAAGACTCTTGCCTGCAAAGCCTAGGGACCCATGTTCAACTCCCCAAATCCTATGCAAGCCAGATGCACAAGGTGACTCGTGTGCAAGGTCTTACATGTGCGCAAGGTGGTGCATGCATCAGGAGTTTGATTGTAGTGGCTGGAAGCCCTTGCATGCCAATGCTGTCTCTCTCATTATAAAAAAAAAAAAAAAAAAATCTCATAGAAATGCTTCCATGGCAGAACATGTATTTCAGGGCAAACTGAAACTCTCAGAGCCCAGGCCTGGTGGCACAGACCTGTAATCCCAGCTACTTGGGGGTGCTGATTCAGGAAGAGCAAAAGTTCAAGGCCTGGGTGGACTACAGGGTAGTTTCAAGACCAGCCTGGACAAGTTAGTGAGATTTGTCTCAAAGGAGACAGGGGAAGTGTTTGCCTAGTATAAGTGAGGCGCTAGGGTTCATTTCCCAGTATACAAACAAATCAACATGCTCGTTCCTCCTTTGTGGTTAGAGGAGTGTGCTTTGTGCACACAGTTTTGGTGTTAAGGCCCCATAGACAGTCCACTTTCACCAGAGAAGTTGTCTGTGTCAACACCACATACCAGGATGGGCCCTCTGTGCTTAGCCATCACTCTTATCTCCTTGGGAGTATATTGGTTAGTTCTCCCTGGGCCCAGACCTCCCCTTTGGTTTGGTTAACATATCTGTTGGTTTACTCTGAGCTGGTTACTAGTTATCCTCATATTTGTTTCAGAGCATTGTTGCAAATGAACTGCAGATACATGTGCCATCTAATGCATCCAGCTTTACATGGGTACTGGGGAATTGAACCTCGGTCCTTTGGCTTTGTCGGTAAGCGCCTTAACTGCTAAGCCATCTCTCCGGTCCTCAAACATCTTTTTTAAAAAATATTTTTATTTATTTGATAGAGAAAGAAAGAGAGAGGGAGGAAGAGAGAGAGAGAGAATGATGGGCAAGCCAGGGCCTCCAGCTGCTGCAAATGAACTCCAGACATGCACCACCTTATGCATCTGACTTTATGTGGCACTGGGGAAATGTACCTGGGTTCTTTGGCTTTGCAGGTAAGCACTTTAACCACTAAGCCATCACTCTAATCCTGACCTCTAACATCTTTAACTGCTGAGCCATCTCCTCAACACCACTTACCTTATTATTATTATTGCTGTTTTTTTCAATGTAGGTTCTCACTCTACCCCAGGCTGACCTGGAATTTACTACGTAGTCTCAGGATAGCCTGAAATTCACAGCAATCCTCCTACCTCTGCCTCAAGAGTGCTGGGATTAAAGGCATGCACCACCACTCCTGGCTCCATATTGTCATTTTTTGAGGCAGAGGCCTCTCACTGAACACAGGGCTCACTAACTTCACTAGATTAGCTAGCCAGAAAGCCCAAGGGTCTTCCTGTTTCTGACTCCTAAGTGCAGGATTTTGGGTCCAGGCAGGGATTAAATTCCAGTAAGATGCAAGAGATTCTAGGCTGTGGACCTCAACTTTTGGATTCTTATCCAAATTAGCAAAAGAATTGACAACACGGACTCCAAGGAGGCTAACTTATGAATTATGAGGTCTATTTTAGGGAGTTAGGATCCATAAGGAATGCTATCAGGAAGCTCCAAACCTAAAGGGAGAAATTCTCCCTCATATATGGAAAAGTCTGAGCATACACACAGAATACAAAGTATAAGAACCAAAAGCACAAGATCTCCTTTACATAAGATATCAGAGAGGATAAAGAGGTAGTGAAGGACTCCCAGAACAAAGAAAGATCATACATGTGGCAAAACAGGAATGCTCCACACCAAAAAAAGGCAGGAAAGGCAGGATGAGAAGAAACCCCACCCCCTTCCAGCCATGCTGGGAATGGGGAAAGAGACTTTTACACTTATGTGCAGGATGACCCAGAGGATGAAGGGACAAAAAAAAAAAAGTTCAGCTACTTTATATGGATCCAATTAGGATGAGCCTCATCATCAGACTCTGGTGAGTAAGGGAGTAGCACAAATGGTTGGTAGACTTGGGAGGATGACCCAGGAAGGGCCAGCCCACTCAGGTGGGCTAAGCTGAGGAAGAAGCAGGAAGCTGCTGCTGGGGAGTGTCGCTTGCAGCCATCTTGGATGAGGCTGAGTAAGATGTGGGTTCTAGTCCTGCTAGGGCAGGCCAGGTGGCATCCATGCTCTCTGTCCCTGACTGACTGCCTATAAAACAGGTATCTTGGGCTGGAGAGATGGCTGAGTGGTTAAGGTGCTTGTGTACAAAGTTTAAGGACCCGTGTTCAATTCTCGGGGTCCCACGTAAGCCAAACACACTAGGTGATGCAAGTGCTCAAGGTTGCACATACGCACAAGGTGGTGCATGAGTCTGCAGATTGATTGTAGTGGCTGGAGGCTCTGGCACACCAATTCTCTCCCTGCCTCTCTCTCTCTCTCTCTCTCTCTCTCTCTCTCTCATAAAACAACAAATAAATAAAAGCTATTGAGAGCCAGGTGTGGTGGCACATGCCTTTAATCCCAGCACTTGGAAGCCAGAGGTAGGAGGATTGCCGTGAGTTCGAGGCCACCCTGAGATTACATAGTAATTTCCAGGTCAGCCTGAGCTAGAGTAAAACCCTACCTCAAAAAAGAAAAAATAAATAAACAAAAATAAAAAAGCTATCAAGATTTTTTTAGCTGAGTGTGGTGGGTCATGCCTTTAATCCTAACACTCAGGAGACTAAGGTAGGAGGATCACCATGAGTTCAAGAAGAGACTGGGCTGTGGAGTGAGTTCCAGGTTAGCTTGGGCTAGAATGAGACCTTGCCTCAAAAAAAGAGGGAGGCTATCTTGAACTGGTCATGGTGACACACACCTTTAATACCAGTGTAATGGAAGTTTGGGGTTCCTTGCCAATTCATCAACAAATTTAGGGTATTCATGGATCCTTGTCTTATTAATTTAAATAATTCAAATCCATAGATCACAGGGTAAGACTTAGACTCTTTATTAGATTAAGAAAAGAGAAGGAAGGGGCTGGAGAGATGGCTTAGCGGTTAAGCGCTTGCCTGTGAAGCCTAAGGACCCCGGTTTGAGGCTCGGTTCCCCAGGTCCCACGTTAGCCAGATGCACAAGGGGGCGCACGCATCTGGAGTTCGTTTGCAGGGGCTGGAAGCCCTGGTGCGCCCATTCTCTCTCTCCCTCTATCTGTCTTTCTGTCTGTGTCTGTCTCTCTCAAATAAATAAATAAAAAATTTTAAAAAAAAAGATTGAAAGAAAAGGGAAGGAAGTACAGGGCTAGAGAGATGGCTTAATGGTTAAGATGTTTGCTTGCAAAGCCAAAGGACCCAGGTTCAATTCCCTAGGACCCACGTAGGCCAGATGCACAAAATGGCACAGGTGTCTGGAGTGTTTGCAGTGGCTGGAGGCCCTGGCGTACCCATTCTCTCTCTCTCTCTCTCTCTCAAATAAATAAAAATAAAAACAAATATTAAGAAAGTTATCTTGGTCCTGTTCCTCCTTCAGGATTGTAGGTGCATATTTCTGTGTCTGGCTTTTATATGTCTGCTGAGAATCCAAACTGAGGTCCTCATGCTGGCACAACAATCACCAAATTGACTAAACCATCTTCCCAGCCTATGCCTGTTTTTTATTTTACTAAAAGAGAGAGGGAGAAAGAGAGAGAAGAGCAGAGAGTCAGGTCAAAAAAGCTGCATGTAGACTGAATTTATTCCTTGGCCCATGCTCACAATCCCGTTAGAGTGAGTCCCACTTGCCTAACTAGCTTTTCTTTCTGGATTATTGTCTCTCTCTGAGTGTCCTGTTTTCCTGCTTATATATCTCCTGCTCCTCAGAGATGGAGTTACTCTGATGCCAGAGCCTAGTAAAGGAGCTGCCCACTGACTGTGGATTCCTCAGAATAGAGGACACATCTTGAGCAGGTCCCCACAGGGGAAACTCATTCCAGTATGCTGTGGTCTAGCTAGTGTAAATGAGCCATCTGCCAAGGAGACGTGTGGCAAACCATTGTTGGCATTATTTGGTGTCTAAGGCCTAGAGGTGGTCATAAAGGACAGTGGCTTCAGGTGGGGAACTCTCCTGTCCCATGTTCTTTCTGGGCATTTGCACTAAAGTGTCAAACCTAATATACTTTACAAATGAGTTCTCTTCAGTGTTTGAATTTGTGGTTGCGATAAATTCTTCCCCAGATATTTGCATGTTCCTTGTTGCATATAATGATGGAGCTAAGGCAAAAGTAGTCTTTTTTTGTGGGGGGTTAGAGGTAGGGTCTCACTCTAGCCCAAGCTGCCCTGGAATTCACTATGTCATCTCAAGGTGGCCTCTAACTCATGGCAACCATCCTATCTCTGCCTACAAAGTGCTGGTTAAAGACATGAGCCATGCCTGGTGTACAAGATAATCTTTTGAGGAAGTTAGTTAGTTATTTATTTTGAGATATAGGTCTAACAGAACACAGATGCCAACCTGCCCCAGCAAGACTAAAAGGGAAACTCAGTCTGACTCAACATGGAGATCAAGAGCTGCTTCCTGCTTCCTCCTTCTAAGAAATCTTTCCACTGGCTCCCCCATATCCCACTGGTGGGTTCTTTCTGAGTCTGAACTCTGTTTCCTGGCCCACCAACAAATCAAGGTCCCCCACTGTGGTGGTTTGAGTCAGGTGTGCCCCATAAATTCATGTGTTCTGAGTGCGTGGTCCCCCAGCTGGTGGTAATTTGGTAACTGGAGCCTTGCTGGAGGTGGTGTATTGTTGGGGGTGGGTTTGTGGGTGTTATAGCCAGCTTCTCCTTGCCAATGTTGGGTACATTCTCCTGCTGCTGTTATCCACCTGATGTTGGCCAGGAGATGATGACCAGCCTCTGTTCATGCCATGTTTTCTCTACTATCACAGAGCTTACCCATGTATACTTCAACCTGGCAATAAGGCTCATCCCAGCTGGATGTCTAATTTACATCTTGAAAGTTAGAAGAACTGACCCAGATTGCTGTGGGGATTTTCCTGTAAGGGGCCACTCTAACTTGGGAGCTTTCTTGCTTTTATTTATTTATTTAAGAGAGAAAGAGGAAGATAGAGAATGGGCATGCCAGGATCTTTGGCCATTGCAAACAAACTCGAGCTGGGAATATAAAGGTGGAAACACCCTGAAGTGTCAGGACAAGCATGCTTGGCATTTCCACTGGCATCCAAAGAAGAGAAAGAGGGCTGGAGATATGGTTAAGGTGGTTGCCTGCAAAGCCAAAGGACCCAGGTGTGATTCCCCAGGACCCATGTAAGCCAGATGCACAAAGGTGACACAAGGGTAAGGTAGTACATGTGCACTAGGTGGCACAAACACCTGGAATTTGATTGCAGTGGCTGAGGCCCTGGCATGCCAATTTTCTTTCTCTCACTCATTCTCACTTTAAAAATAAAACAGCGGGCTGGAGAGATGGCTTAGCGGTTAAGCGCTTGCCTGTGAAGCCTAAGGACCCCAGTTCAAGGCTCGGTTCCCCAGGTCCCACGTTAGCCAGATGCACAAGGGGGCACACGCGTCTGGAGTTCGTTTGCAGAGGCTGGAAGCCCTGGCGCGCCCATTCTCTCTCTCCCTCTATCTGTCTTTCTCTCTGTGTCTGTCGCTCTCAAATAAATAAATAAATAAATAATTTAAAAAAAAAATAAAATTAAAAAATAAAAATAAAACAGCAACAACAACAATAATAATGCCTACTTGTTAGAACCAGAATATTTCTATTTTTGGACTTGATTGCCATTTCTTTGTAACTCTCTGTTTCCCAAGAGTGATGCAGACCAACCATTCCAATTATCACTTTCCTAGAATGGCCCAAACCACCTGTTTGATTGCCAGTTCCCTGAAGTGGCCCAGGCCCTGAGGCAAGGTGGACAGTCCTGCAACCAAAGAATTCCAGTGCCCCTACTGCCCCATAAGTACCCTCTAGCTGTAACAGCAGAGGCTCACATGCCTGGTCACAGCCCTTCTCTGTCTTCCCCAATAGCTGCTGCAAACTCCAGATGCATGTGCCACTTTGTGCGTCTGGCTTTATGTGGGTACTGGGGAATTGAACTTGGGTCATTAGGCTTTGCATGCAAGCACCTTAACTGCTGAGCCATCTCTTCAGCCCTCTGATCCCTTTTTTTGCTTACCTTCTGCAGTATTTGAATATAACATGTCCCCCATAGCCTCATGTGTTTTGAATACTTGATCACCAGATGGTGGTAGTTTGGGAGGTGGAGCCTTGCTGTAGGAGGTTACTTGGGACAGATCTTGTGGTATTGCAGCTCAAGGTCCTATTGTCAAAGCCAGCATACCTAACTTCCCTCACCTACTGGCTGCTCACTATGCTATCCCTATGATGATGGATCTTCTCCTTGAACCTGTAAGCCAGAAAAAAAACCTTTTCCTCCCTCTCATAAGCTGCTTCTGGTCAGGTGTTTATCTCCAGCAATAAGAAGGTTACTGCTATAGAGAATTGGTGCCAAGAAGTGAGGCCATTGATGCAATGAACTGACCATTGGCTTTCCTAGTCTTTTGCAAATTTTGTGGAAGGAAGATATGGACAGATTTGGAACTTTGGGCTAGAGAAGCCCTGTGTGCTATAAACAGAGCTTATGAACTATTCTGGTGAGACTTTGAAGTCAGAGAGAACTATGGACTGTGGAGGTTTGATTTATGAAATTCCAGAGGGGGAAAAAGACTTTGCCAGGAACTGAGTTAAAAGTTGCATGCTATAAAAAAAAAAAGTTGCATGCTAGCCTGGCATGGGCGCACATCTTTAATTCAAACACTTGGGAGGCAGAGGTAGGAGGATCGCCGTGAATTCGAAGCCACCCTGAGACTACATAGTGAATTCCAGGTCAGCCTGGGCTAGAGTGAGACCCTACCTCGAAAAAAACAAAACAAACCAACAAACAAAAAAAAGCTGCATGCTGCCTTAGTCCTGAGAACCTGGATTTGTAATGGTCTAGTGTGTATGATGGAAGAGAGGGACTGCTGCTCTAGCTGTAGCTGTTTAAGAGATTACCACCACTGGGTATTGGGCTAGTTGCTCTGCATTGGGACATAGGATGAGTGCTGAGGGGGACTGAGGGAAAATACGGAAGTTTTCAGCTCCTCCAAGGTGTCTTAATTGCCCCCTGGATTAACAAATTTGGTGGGCCACCTGGTACTGGTTGTGAAAGTATGATAAATGTAGTAAAAAGGAAGTTATTGGATTTGCAACATGTTTTTTCAGTGATGTGGATAAAGGTCATAGTTCCTGCATAGTGGCCATGAAGAACCATGGCATGGAACTGTGAAGATGAACCATGGGTTGCAGAGGAGATGCCAGGATTTTAGAGATACCAGCACTATGGGATGGCACCACAATAGCTACTCATTGTTTTGTTTTTTTCAAGATAGGGTCTCATTCTAGCCAGGCTGACCTGTAATTCACTCTGTATTCTTAGGGTGGCCTCAAATTCATGGCAGTCCTCCTACCTCTCCTAAATTCTGGGATTAAAGGACCTTTTCCATTCAATTTAACAAACAAGTTATTTTTCCTTCCTAACCTCCCTCCAACTGAAAAAGCCCTATAAAGTCCACTACCTGAAAACGTAGGTTGGCTGTGCTCTGCTTTTGATAATCAGCCGCAGCAGCTCATGCTTTTCCCAAATCAAAGCTTTCATCATTGCCTCAGAGTGGTTTGCATGGTCTTGGTCACTCCCAAACCTTATAAGAGCTTCAAGTAACTTCCAGATGCACAGAGGCAGAGTTGTGCCCTCCATTCAGCAAGCCCTGGCTTGTGAGTACATGGGATTCTGTGGCATGTGTAGCCACTGTGGCCATGTTGGATGAGGGCAAGCAGACAAAGGGACCCAGAAATGCCACAAAGGAGCAAAGGTCATGAGCCCAGCTGGCTGCCATCTTCGTGAAGGCTGCACCTGTGCTATGGCAAGGGCACCATTGTGGAGCAACCGGGGAGGTGGCTGGGGGCTCTGCTGGTGCTGCCTCCACCCCACATCTCACCAGAGAGAAAGAGGCATACAGAGAGAAGATGGGTGCACCAGGGCATCCAGCCCCTGCAAATGAGCTCCAGATGCATGCACCACCTTGTGCATGTGGTCTAAGTAGGTTATTTGGCTTTGCAGGCAAGTGCCTCAACCACTAAGGCATTTCTCCAGCCAATGTTTCTAATTTTAATCAAATAATTAAATAGACTTCTGGTTAAGATGGTGGTGTAGGTACCACGCCAAAGCAGCCTAGGGGGAAAAAGCCACCCCCCCAAAAAAAAACCCTCAGCAAAATATACACTTTTACTAAAATGTGAGGTGTATAGGAAATTGAAACAGCAGTGCAGAAGTAGGTGAGATCCAGAGCATCCAGAGCCCACACAGGCAGGCAGAAGCAGCTCCGGCAGGTCCGCCAACCGCGGTAGCGATGGTGGCACAAGAGAAAGCCACCAGGCTTGGCTTGAGCTGCAGGAAAAGCCAGGTAAGGGGATTTTCCACTCACACTGGAGCTCTCCGCAAACTCAAGAAACGTGAAGGGAGAATAGCAGTGGACTACAGAGGAGCAGATCACAAGGTAGAAGACCACGTGGAACAGCAGGAGAACTAGAGCAGCATCGGCAGCCTCCCCTCCCCCACCGACAGTACCCAGCTCCAGCAAACAGAGCAGTGGTCCAGGGACCCGGCCACACCTACTTGAACCAACAGTGGGACCAAGCAGGAACAGAGATAACTAGGATTACACCAGGGAAGGGTCTCATCTGGTCACAAGCTGACTTGGAACCCTCAACAGGTCAGAAATCTTAACCTCCTTGTCGTCAGGATTAAGGGTGTGGGTGGGGCACCACACACCCTAAGGGACAGTTAGAGGATATGGTTGTCATAATACCTACTCTTGGATAAATACCCTGAGAGTCTTGAGAGCCACACCTAAAGCCTTAAGCTCCTACCCTGAAGTTATATAACATCAGATTGTCTGAGACATCTAATAATACCCAGCTAACTAGAAAATCCAATCATTAAATAATCCAGGATGAAAAAATATATACAATATAACACAAGAAACACCAAATATCAAGACAATATAAACCCACCAAAAAGTGTTAATACATCAGAAATGATCTCCAGTGAGAACGAGTTAGAGGAAATGCCTGAGAAAGATTTCAATAGAATGATTGTAAATATGTTCAAAGAAGTCAAAGAAGAAATCAAAGAGGAAGTCAAAGGAATCAAAGAAAACATAGGACACCAATTTAATGAAATAAAGAGGTCAATACTAGACATAAATAAGGAAATAGAAATAATAAAGAAAAACAAGTCAGAATTACTAGCAATGAAGAACACAGTTAATGAAATAAAAGCACCCTGTAGAAAATCTCACCAGTAGAATGGATGAAGGAGAGGACAGAATATCTAAGCTCAAAGACCAGGTGGAAGATCTAATACAGTCCAACAAAGAGAAAGACAAACTAATAGAAAAGTAAGAGTAGGAATTTCAAGATATTCGGGACACTATGAAAAGATCAAGCATAAGAATTCAGGGCATGGCCTGGAGAGATGGCTTAGTGGTTAAGCGCTTGCCTATGAAGCCTAAGGACTCTGGTTCGAGGCTCGATTACCCAGGACCCACGTTAGTCAGATGCACAAGGGGGCACATGCATCTGGAGTTCGTTAGCAGTGGCTGGAAACCCTGGCGTGCCCATTCTCTCTCTCTCTCTCTCTGTCACACTCAAATAAAAAAATAAAAAAAACAAAAATTTTTAAAAATTATTAAAAAAAAAAGAATTTGGGGCGTAGTAGAAGGGGAAGAATTTCACTCCAAAGGCATAGTAGGCATCTTCAACAAAATCATAGAAGAAAACTTCCTCCAAATTGGGAAAGAGATGCCAATGCAGATACAGGAATTCTTTAGAACACCAGCCAGACAAAACCTGGAAAGAACCTCTCCTCGCCATATTATAATCAAACTACCAAACACATCAAACAAAGAAAAAATATTGAAAGCAGTCAGAGAGAAAAATCAAGTTACCTACAAAGGCAAGCCCATCAGGATGACAGCAGATTACTCAACACAAACTTTAAAAGCCAGAAGGGCTTGGAGTGATGTATTCCAAGTCCTGAAAGATAACAACTGTCAACCAAGGTTACTTTATCCTGCAAAACTATCCATTCAAATAGATGGAGAAATAAGTACATTCCACGACAAAAGCAAGCTAAAGGAGTATTTGAAGACAAAACCAGCTCTACAGAAAATACTTGAAAGAATCCCCCATGCTGAAGAAAAAGAAAAGCACACAAATAAGGAACTGGAAAAACACAAACAATACTCACATACTAGTTAACACAAGAGAGCAAAGGTAAAACCAGAAGAACTACAAAAAATGGCCAAAATGTGTACACACCTTTCAATATTATCTCTTAATATCAATGGCCTCACTGCCCCAACCAAAAGGCATAGGTTCACAGACTGGGTTAAAAAGCAGGAACCTTCAATTTTTTGCCTCCAAGAAACCCACCTTTCTACAAAGGATGGACACTGCCTTAGGATGAAAGTTTGGAAAATGGTGTTTCAAGCAAATGGACCTAGAAAATAAGCAGGGGTTGCTATCCTAATATCTGACAAGGTAGACTTCAGTCCAACATAAGTTAAGAAACATAAGGAAGGTCACTATATATTGATTAAAGGCACACTCCAACAGGAGGACATTACAATCCTAAACATATATGCACCTAACATGGGAGCCCCCAGATTCATCAACAAATGCTATTAGAACTAATGTCACAGATAACACCAAACACAGTGGTAGTGGGTGACTTCAACACCTCACTCTCATCAATTGACAGGTCATCCAGGGCAAAAATAAACAGAAAGGCATCTGGACACAATGAGGTCATAGAAGGAATGGACCTAACAGATATCTACAGGACATTTAATACAAATGCTGCAGAATATGCATTCTTTCCAGCAGCATCTGGAGCATTCTCTAAAATAGACCATATATTAGGACAGAAAACAAATCTTTTAAAAAAAATAAAAAAATTTTTTTTTGCTTATTTTTATTTATTTATTTGAAAGCAATGGACAGAGAGAGAAAGAGGCAGATAGACAGACAGAGAATGGGCACGCCAGGGCCTCCAGATGCATGAACCCCTTTGTGCATCTGGCTAATGTGGGTCCTGGAGAATTGAGCCTTCAACCAGGGTCCTTAGGCTTCACAGGCAAGTGCTTAACCACCAAGCCATCTCTCCAGCCCCAGAAAGCAAATCTTAACAAATACAGGACAATTGAAATAATTCCTTGCATTCTATGTGACCACAATGGAACCAAAGTACAAATCAATAGCAAGAAAGACTACAGAGCATACACAAAATCATGGAAATTAAACCACACACTACTAAATGATGAATGGGTCAATGAAGAAATCAAGAAGGAAATCAAAAAATGTATAGAGTCAAATGATAATGAGAACACAACATACCAAAATTTCTGGGACACAATGAAGGCAGTCCTAAGAGGGAAATTTATAGCTTTAAGTGCCTATAATAAGAAATTAGAAAAGTCGCAAGTAAATAACTTAATGCTTCACCTTAAAGCCTTGGAAAAAGAAGAACAAGGCAAACCAAAAATCAGTAGACGGGAAGAAATAATAAAGATTAGGGAAGAAATTAATGAAATAGAAACAACAACAAAAACAATCCAAAGAATCAATGAAACAAAGAGTTGGTTCTTTGAAAGGATAAACAAGATTGATAAATCCTTAGCAAATCTGACCAAAAGAAGAGAGAAGAGACACAAATTAATAAAATTAGAGATGAAAAAGGTAACATCATAACAGATTCCAGAGAAATTCAAAAAATCTTAGGGACATACTATAAAAACATATACTCCACAAAGTATGAAAATCTGAAAGAAATGGATGAGTTCCTTGATTTATATGACCTACCTAAATTAAATCAAGATGAGATTAATCACTTAAATAGACCTGTAACAAGCATGGACATCTGAACAGTTTTCAAAAATCTCCCAACTAAAAAAAGCCCAGGCCCAGATGGATTCACTGCTGAATTTTACCAGACCTTCAGGGAAGAACTAACAGCATTGCTTCTTAAGCTTTTCCATAAAAGAGAAAAAGAAGGAATCTACCAAATTCTTTCTATGAGGCCAGCATCACCCTGATACCAAAACCAGGCAAAGATAGACCAACAACAAAAAAAGAAATTACAGAGACTTCCGGTTAAGATGGCGGTGTAGGTACCACGCCAAAGCAGCCTAGGGGGGAAAAAGACCAAAAATACTCAGCAAAATACACACTTTTACTAAAAAGTGAGGTGTACAGGAAATTGAAGCGGCAGCAGAGAAGTAGAAGAGTTCCAGAGCATCCAGAGCCTGCACAGGCGGGAAAAGCGGCTCCGGCAGCTCAGCCAACCGCCGTGGCCGTGGCGCACCAGAAAGCTGCCAGACTCGGCTCCAGCCGCAGGAAAAGCCAGGTGCGGGCGCTTTCCCTCACACCGCGCTCTCCGCAGTGAGGGGAGAGCGGCAGTGAGCAACAGAGGAGCAGACCGCGAGGTAGAAGAACACGTGGAGCAGCGAGAGAACCAGAGCAGCTGCGGCTCCCTCCCCTCCCCCACCGCCTGAGCCCAGCTCTGGCGAACAGAGCAGCGGCCCAGGACCCGGCCACGCCAACAGCGGGACCCAAGCAGGAGCAGAGTTCGGCAGCAACATCAGCGGCTCCAGCACCGGTACCAGCGGCCCCAGCAGCAGCAGACCCAGGAGCGGCAGCAGCGGCAGACTCGGCAGCAGCAGCTTCAGGGTGAGCAGTGGCTAACGTGGGACCTGGGGAACTGAGCCTCGAACCGGGGTCCTTAGGCTTCACAGGCAAGCACTTAACCGCTAAGCCATCTCTCCAGCCCAATAGCCCAAATATTTTTTATTCACACTTGGTTGAGTCAGTGGATAGAGAACCTACAGATACAGAACATTGAACAGAATAGTCATTATGTATGTGTGTGTGTATGTGTGTGTATGTATGTATGTATGTGTGTGTATATATATATATATATGTATGTATGTATGTATGTATGTATGTATGTATGTATTTTTTTTTTTTTTGGAGGCAGGGTCTTGCTTAGCTCAGGCTGACCTGGAATTCACTATGTAGTCTCAGGGTGGCCTTGAACTCTTGGCAATCCACCTACCTCTGCCTCCTGAGTGCTGGGATTAAAGGCATATGCCACCATGCCTGACTGGTTTAGCGGTTAAAGCATTTGCCTGCAAAGCCAAAGGATCCAGGTTTGATTCCCCTAGACCCATGTAAGCCAGATGCATCTGGCATTCATTTATAGTGGCTACAGGCCTTGGCGTGCCCATTCTCTCTCTCCCTCCCTCCCTATTTTTCTCTCTCTCAAATAAATAAAAATATATTTATTTGCCGGGCATGGTGGTGCATGCCTTTAATCCCAGCACTCGGGAGGCAGAGGTAGGAAGATTGCCGTGAATTTGAAGCCACCCTGAGACTCCATAGTGAATTCCAGGTCAGCCTGGGCTAGAGTGAGACCCTGCCTCAAAAAAAAAAAACAAAAAAAAAGAAAAGAAAAGAAAAGAAAAAACAAAATAAAACAAAGACATATATATTTATTTATTTTACATGTGTGTGTGTGCATGTATGTATATTTATATATGTGTGGGCACATGTGTGCACATGCAATTGGAGGTCAGAGGTTGATGTCAGGCATCTTCCTTGATTGCTCTTTATTTTACTAAAGCAGGGAGGGTCTCTAACAATACAGCTAGTCTACCTCACCAGCTTGCCCTGAGTATCCTGTCTGTGTCTTCTGAGTGCTGGGACTGAAGATTGACCACTACGCCCTGCCCAGCATTTACATGGGTGCTGGCAATCCAAACTCTGGTCCTCATGCTTGCATGGCAAGTGCTTTATCCAATAAGCCATCTCCCTAGCCCAGTGATTATATTTCCAAAGTAAGGCCTTTCTGCCACATTACATGGGGTGTTTTCTTTAAATTATTTTAATTTTAATTTATTTATTTGTGAGAGTGTAAGAGGGAGGGCGGGAAGGAGAGAGAAAGAGAACGGGTGCTCCAGGGCCTCCAGCCACTGCAAACGAACTCCAAACACATGTGCCACCTTGTGCATGTGACTTACGTGGGTCCTGGAAAATTGAACCTGGGTCCTTTGGATTTGCAGGCAAATGCCTTAACTGCTAGGCCATCTCTCCAGTCCTGGGTGTCTTTTTGAAGTGTAGCTATTGTTCTTTTTCATGGCACCCCCTAAATAATCAGCCAAGTAAAGATGAGTATCTCTTCCCCAGTCACTGGCAGTGAGAAGCTCATTGAAGTGGACAGAAGTTCCTGCTGATGGTCTGGGTGAAGACTGAAAAGGTTATGTGGTCAGAATCATGGTGGAATGACAAAGCTTCCCCATAAAGCAGGCATCTTCACCCATGGCTGAATGTGGCTGCTACTGAGTAAGGGCATTCCTATTATCAAGGCAAACTGGAGAGAGTGTAAATCTGCTTGGTTCTTGTCTTGTGAAAATGGAGAGAAGGAGCTGGGGAGTGCTTGCCTAGCATGCATGGAAGGAAAGAAAAGAAAAAGGATAGAAATGATTACACTTTGAAAAAATAAATTACCTGAACATAATGACCCACACCTTTAATCCTAGCACTCAGGAAGCAGAGGTAGGAGGATTGCTGTGAGTTTGAGGCCAGCCTGGAACTACAGAGTGAATTCCAGGTCAATCTGGACTAAAGTGAGACCCTACCTCAAAATACAAACAAACAAACAACAATAACAACAACAACAAATTTGGCTTCCAGTGCTGGGTATTGAACTCAGGGCCTTGAGCATGTTAGGGAAGTGCTATGTCACCGAACTGCATCCCCACACTGTCTTTCTTTTTTTCTTCTCTCTCTCTCTCTCTCTCTCTCTCTCTCTCTCTCTCTCTCTCTTTCTCTCTCTCTCTCTCTCTCTCTTTTTTTTTTTTTTTTTTTTTTTTTTGAGGTAGGGTCTCACTCTAGCCCAGGCTGACCTGGAATTCACAATTCACTATGTAGTCTCAGAGTGGCCTCGAACTCACAGCGATGCTCCTTCCTCTGCCTCCTTAGTGCTGGGATTAAAGGCGTACACCACCATGCCCAGCTTTTTCTTTTCTTTAATTTCTAATTTTTTATTTTTACTTATTTATATGAGAAGAAGAGGCAGAAAGAGAGAGAGAACGAGAATGGGCACACCAGGACTTCCAGCCACTGTAAATGAACTCCAGATGCACGTACCACTTTGTGCATTGGCTTACATGGGTACCGGGGAATTGAACCTGGGTCTTTAGGCTTCCCAGCAAGCGCCTTAACCACTCAGCAATCCTTGCTCTTAGATCAGCCAAGGATACAATTTCACCAGACCGAGACTTTGAATGTAGCCTCTCCCTGCTGCCAGAAAGTGACAAAGCTTTAGCTCCTCTGCATGACTGCCTAGAGATCACCTCCGCCTTCCAGGGACTCCGCCAGGACCTGACAGATGAGGCCTGGCCAGACCCTAATCTGATGATTTTGTGTTTTGTTTTGTTTTTCCAAGTAGGGTCTCACTCTAGTCCAGGCTGATCTGGAACTCACTATGTAGTCTCAGGGTGGCCAGGAACTCATGGCCATCCTCCTACCTCTGCCTCTTGAGTGCTGGCATTAAAGTCATGTGCCACCATGCCCAGCACTGGTGATGTATTTTGATGGCAGCAGCTTTGTCCTGGATGGAATCAGGTATGTATGAGTGACTATGGTGACCATGGAAGAAACCCTGTGGGCTAAGCCCCTACCCAAGGGGACATCATCTCAGAAGGTAAAGACATTAAAAATAAAATTCTGTCTGGGCATGGTGGCACACGCCTTTAATCCCAGCACTCGGGAGGCAGAGGTAGGAGGACTGCCATGATTTCAAGACCACCCTGAGACTACATAGTAAGTTCCAGGTTAGCCTGAGCTAGAGTGAGACCCTACCTCGAACAAAAACAAAAACAAAAAAATAAAATAAAATTCCATACTTATTGGCTGCCATTTGGGCACCTGCTAAAGTGGCCATAATCCACAGTCTGGTCATGAAAAGGGGGAGACCACGGAAACAAGAGGAAATAGATTGACAGACCTTGAAGCAAAGAGTGCTGCCTCTCAGCATCCTTCAGATTGTCTGGTCACTCTCCTGGCACCCACTCTTCCGGAGCAGCCAACATACACAGAGAAGGACCTGTAGCTCACCTCTCACCTGATAAAGGAAAGACTCCACAAAGATGGCACCAGCTACAAAATGTTGCTGCCTCAAGCCCTGGAACAAAGACTGACTAAACAACTGCATGAAAGAACTCACTTCTGAAACAAGTTAACTGAACTAATAAGAAAAGAGTTTTTCTTTCCCAGTATGGACTCAATCTTCAAAGACATCACCACCCGCTGTCAGGCCTGCCACAGACAAATGCCTCCTCTGGTAAGGTACCACCAATGGGGACAAGAGAGCAGGGAACAGAGCCAGGTGGACATTGGGAAGTAGATTTCACAGAGGGAAAGCCAGGTCAGTATGGATATAGATATTTACTTGTTTATGTTGATAGCGTCTCAGGATAGTTGGAAGCTTTCCCCACCAAGTCTGAGACAGCCCAAGTAGTGACTAAGAAATTGTTAGAGGAGATAATTCCCCACTATGGGTTGCACCTCAGGATAGGATCAGATAATGGACCTGCATTTGTGTCAAAAGTCACTAGGGAATTGACAAGACGTTTGGGGATTAATTGGAAACTACATTGTGCCTATCATCCCCAAAGCTTAGGACAGGTTAAAAAAAAAACAAACAAAAAACTGGGCATGGTGGTGCACGCCTTTAATCCCAGCACTCAGGAGGTGGAGGTAGGAGGATCACAGAGAGTTCGAGGCCACCCTGAGACTACATAGTGAATTCTAGGTCAGCCTGAACCAAAGTGAGACCCTACCTCGAAAAATGAAAAAAAACCAACCAACCAACCAACCCACCAAACAAACAAACAAAAAAAAGAAAAAAATGAAAAAAAAAAGAATCGGTCCCTAAAGGAGACTTTAACTAAATCAACCCTAGAGACTGGCAAAGACTGGATGGGACTCCTTCCCTTTGCCCTGTTAAGGGCCAGGTGTACCCCTTATGTAAAAGAAATTACTCCACTTAAAATTAGGTATGGGGACTGGTGAAAAAATAAAATAAAATAATGTATGGGAGCCGGGTGTGGTGCTGCATGCCTTTAATCCCAGCACCGGAAAGGCAGAGAGGTAGGTGGATTGCCATGAGTTTGAGGCCACCCTGAGACTACATAGTGAATTCCAGGTCAGCCTGAGCTAGAGTGAAACCCTACCTCAAAAACGGAAAAAAAATTATGTATGGGTATGATCCAGATCGGTCTTGAACAGATGTTACTAGTGAAAGGCTTCTTCGTTCTATCCGAGTTTCACAGAGTACAGAAGTCCATTGTTCCGGCAGTCACGGCTGCTTTTCAGACATTCCCTATTTGCCCCCTTTCCCTTTCAACCCAGTAAGAGAGTTTGGATCAAGAGATACCATACTGAGATGTTGCCCCCCCCCCCAACTGGCAGGGCCCACACCAGGTCATCCTAACTACTCCAATGGCCGTGAAAGTAGAGGGGACAAAATAGAAGAGGATTAGACTTACTTTAAATGACACAAGGGGGTCTATGTATGGGTTTAGGTGAAACTTGTCGCTTTTATGCTTATCAGTCAGGAATAATCTGAAATACACTGGCATTAGAGGGAATCTCAAGGAAAGAGAACCTCAGAAACAGAGACGAGCCACTAATAATTGGTTTCAGTCTGTGTTTAGTTGGTCTCCATGGCAAACTTCCCTTGTCTCTTGTAATGCTGGCATCCTGATACTACTGCTTTTAGGCCTTACCATAGGACCCTGCATTATTAATGCTCTAAGTAAATATGTAAATAATAGGACAAGTTCTGTTAAACTCATGGTATTGTGGATGCAATGCAATCCCTTAGATAAAAACACCCTAGACACTGTTCTTCACGAGTCAAGGATTTGACTTAGTGTCATATCAGAGGGGGAAAGGGAAAAGGGAATGTAGAGGGACACAACAGACCTGGTTAAACATCCCCCTGCGCAGCCCTTGCCTTTAGACACACATAATGGAGGTCACCACCCAAGTTGATCTTCCTGACAAATAAAGGAGAGGTTTCAGGAATTACCACAGGCCTTATTGCAAAATGCAGGTTATCCTGTTATCCACTCCATAAGGAATGGAATGACCTCTCTGTGCAATGTACCACAAACTCTGTTTCTAAATACCTTTGTGATTACGTAGCATAGAATGCTTCTTGCCTCAGTTCCACCTATGTAATAAATACCTTATGATATTTTTGGTAATGACCCCCTTGTTTAATAGTAACTTTATGTAACTTTGTGGTCTAACTCTCATCCTGTTTTTGCAATGAGCATCTTGTGGCGGCTTTCTCCAGTAAAAGCTGATTCTCCAGCAGTTTGGGGCTGCACTCAGAGAATCTGACCTCTAGGGTGTAGTCCTGATGCATCAGCCCTTACCCAGCATTCTGCGAGTTGGTGGTCTTATTTGTGCAGTTAATGAACCAAGTCCTCCTGTTTGAATGATACAGCAGCCAGATCCCATAACAGCATGCGACATTTTTAGCAAAGGTTTTTGGAAAGACATTGTGATAGAAGAGAGGCATGCTGATGAAAGCTGTTCTTTTGGATGGCAGAAAGATGCTACCACTTCACTGTGGAAAAAAATCTGGATTTTGTACATAAACCTCTATTGATATCATTTATCTTCAGCCCTTTATTTCTTTTGTTTTACCCAGACAGGTTGTAGCAGCTTCAGCCTCTCCAGTGTAGGGATTACAGACCTGCACCACCACCTGTGGTTCTCTGGTATTTTACCACTTGACAGTCTCCAAATAATCGTTCTCTTTTTCAGGAGAAATGAAAGTGTCATTTTTATTTTCGACCAGTTTCTTCCCTTCATTTGTTTGGCTTGGGCACCAAGAAAATATACACCCCATGGCTGCTGTATCATTCCAACAGGAGGACTTGGTTCATTAACTGTCAAGAAATGCTCCCAAACTTGTTTTGTTGGAAGGGTAGAAAAAGGACAGGATTGGATGATATTGTCTTTCTAGGGTCACTTTCTTCAGCAATCAAGCCTGGGTTCTCAGGTTCCCTTCCTCCACAAGCCAGACAGGACTGCGGAGTTCGTGTGTGTGTGTGTGTGTGTGTGTGTGTGTGTGTGTGTCACAGACTAAGGTCCTCGGGGATTAAATTAAACTCGGGTTTTGAGGAAAGTGGAGGGCGGGGGGGGGGGCGAGTGGACAGCAGGCCAGTGTGGAGGTAGGAGAGGAGAGCCGGTGAGGAAAGCCAGATCCTTCGCCTTACATTCTTCAGAAAGACATAATGGAGGACCCATGGCGCGGAAAAGTTTTGACAGCCCCGATCACGCGCGAAGGTAGACGTGTGGCACCCTCCTCTCCACTCTCAGACAGGTGGAACCGGCCGGCCCCTTGAGTCGGTGCCTGGCGAACGTCGATGCGGGGCAGGACGGAGGCAGGCCGGCCGCGGGCGCAGGGCTGATGCGGAAAGCGGGCGGCTCGCGGGGGCGGGGCGGGGGCGGGGCGGTCTCTCTGGCAACGCGGTTAGCCTGGGGGCGGGGCGGGCTGGGGAGCGGGGAGGGGGCGCGGGGCCGTGGATGGAGCGCCGCGAGCGGGTTCCGGGCTCGGGGCCTCGGCGAGGTCGGAGGGGAGTCCGCCCTCGGTCCCGAGATGCGGTCGGAGCTGACCCCGGGGGCTCGGGAGGGGAGCCGAGCTAGACGCCTCCCCCGCTGGCGCCGGGAGGCGTCGCTCCTTCTCGCTGACCTTGGTCTCACTTGTCGCCTCGCCCTTGACCACATGCGCTGACGGACGCCAGGTCCTCGACCTCGACCGACGGGAGGACCCTGGGCAGATCGAGACTCGAGATACAGGGAGACAGACTGCTCTAGCCCCCTCCTGCCAGCTCCGGGTCGTCGGGTCTCCCCCTTCCCAAGGCCCGGGCCATCCAGTCCAGGGTTAATGCCAACGAGTTTCCACCTCCAGCCGCTCCTAGAGAGGCCGCGGCGCAAGCCAGCAGGGGGAACTGGCCTCGGACGGACACTTCCTGTGCAGGGGGAGGGGGGTCGGAGAGCAGTAGCCCAGCCCCCGGCTGGGGGCGAGACGGCGGGGTCTCGGGCTGGGAGCCGTGGCTGGGGGCGGCAGGGCGAGTCGACAAGCCCCTCATCTCTGAGGCCACGGCGCGTGGAGGCCAGTGGGGACCCCAGGACAAGCAGAGACCTTGGGAGGGGGCGGGGTCGCGGGGAGGGGAGGGGCCCGAGGGCCGGAGAGGATCAGGGTCAAGACGTCCGGCCTTCGGGGCCCTGGCCAGGTCGCCGGGTTTCCTGGGCGCGCTGAACCGGCAGGTGGTTAGGGCTTGGGTCTCCAGACACTCAAGTCTTGTCTCCGGATCGTCCACCATCGCCACCGCCGCAACACCAGGAGCTGGCTGGGATGGAGCGGGAGGCATCGCCGTGGGGCCGCAAGCTCCGGGATGTGCAGAGTCCTGACGAAATGGGGAGCCCTGAAGGGTCCCCCAAAGGTGAGGGAGGGGCTCCTCCTACTAGGAGTGTACCTGGGAATGAGAGAAGTGGCTGTGGTCCGTGGGAGGGGGAAAAGGGCTGGGGGTCTTGGATACTTGGGACTGGGGAGGGGGGCTGGGGACTGGGTGTTCAGGGTCTTCAGTAAGGAGGTTGTGAATTTCAGCACTTGCTGGAGAGCCAGAGACCCTGCTTGGGGATGGGGATAGAACTTTGTGTTAACTAATGAACTAAATGACCTTCCAGGCCCCCACACAATCTGGATTTTCTGTAATTCTCTCATTCTGTAGGCAGCACTAATGAGAATGAGGAAGAGGAAATTTCACAGCAAGAAGGCAGTGGGGACTATGAAGTTGAAGAAATACCTTTTGGGCTTGAACCCCAAAGTCCAGGGTTTGAGCCACAAAGCCCAGAGTTTGAATCCCAAAGCCCCAGGTTTGAGCCAGAAAGCCCAGGGTTTGAGTCCCGAAGCCCTGGTTTTGTGCCTCCCAGCCCTGAGTTTGCACCCAGAAGCCCTGAATCAGATCCTCAGAGCCCTGAGTTGGAATCCCAGAGCCCTAGGTATGAACCCCAAAGCCCTGGTTATGATCCCAAGAGTCCTGGCTATGAACCCAGTAGCCCTGGGTATGATCCCAAGAGTCCTGGCTATGAATCCCAGAGCCCTGAATTTGAATCTCAAAGCTCCAGGTACGAATCCCAGAGTCTGGGGGATGAACCCAAGAACTCTGGGGATGACTCTCAGAACCTTAAGTTCAAAACCCAAAGCCCTGAATTTGAAGCTAAAAGTTCCAAATTCCAGCAAGAATCAGAGGTGCTTCTGAACCCTGAGGGAAGTAGTCCCCTGACCATCCCTCTAGATGTTCACCCCCTGGACTCCTTCTCTCAGGGGCTTGGGGAGCAGCCCACAGGAGCACTGCCTCTAGGACCATCTTTTGATATGCCTACCGGGGCCCTGCTGGCGACGCCCCAGTTTGAGATGCTCCAAAATCCCCTGAATCTTACAGGGACCCTTCGGGGTCCAGGTCGTCGGGGTGGTCGGGCCAGGGGTGGGCAAGGACCCCGGCCTAACATCTGTGGCATTTGTGGGAAAAGTTTTGGGCGGGGTTCCACCCTGATCCAGCACCAGCGCATCCATACTGGTGAGAAGCCCTATAAATGTGAGGTCTGCAGCAAGGCCTTCTCCCAGAGCTCTGACCTCATCAAACACCAGCGCACCCACACGGGAGAGCGGCCCTACAAGTGTCCCCGGTGCGGCAAGGCCTTCGCCGACAGCTCTTACTTACTTCGACACCAGCGCACCCATTCGGGCCAGAAGCCCTACAAGTGCCCGCACTGCGGCAAGGCCTTCGGCGACAGCTCCTACCTCCTGCGGCACCAGCGCACCCACAGCCACGAGCGGCCCTACAGCTGCCCCGAGTGTGGCAAGTGCTACAGCCAGAACTCGTCCCTGCGCAGCCACCAGAGGGTGCACACTGGGCAGCGGCCTTTCAGCTGTGGCATCTGTGGCAAGAGCTTCTCGCAGCGATCAGCACTTATCCCCCACGCCCGCAGCCACGCCCGAGAGAAGCCCTTCAAGTGCCCGGAGTGCGGCAAGCGCTTTGGCCAGAGCTCGGTGCTGGCCATCCATGCCCGCACCCACCTGCCAGGCCGCACGTACAGCTGTCCTGACTGCGGCAAGACCTTCAACCGCTCCTCCACCCTCATCCAGCACCAGCGCTCGCACACGGGCGAGCGGCCCTACCGCTGCGCCGTGTGCGGCAAGGGCTTCTGCCGCTCGTCCACGCTGCTGCAGCACCACCGGGTGCACAGCGGCGAGCGGCCCTACAAGTGCGACGACTGCGGAAAGGCCTTCTCGCAGAGCTCGGACCTCATCCGCCACCAGCGGACCCACGCGGCCGGCCGGCGCTGACTGCGGCCTCATCAGGGATGGGCAGGTGGTAGGCAGAAGAGAAGGGGACAAGGAGCTGAAGGAAACCGTGTGAGAGGATAGTGGCAAAGCTGCAGAGAGGTAGAGCATTCTAGAAGAGGGGCCAAGGTGCAGGAGGTTGCATGCCCTGGAAGCCCGTGGGAAAGGGGGACTGGAGGGACGCCCGATAGGCTGCAGGAAGCACTTGGAGAGATGCGTGCTGCTTGCTTCCAGCAGCAGCATGCTTCTTGGTGGGTCTCTGCCTTGGCCAAGGGCTAGGTGGGGAGGGGGGAGGGAAAGGGAGGGTCACTAATTAGAGTAGGGTAGCTTAGATTGGTAGGTGCTGAGACCCTTCTTGGAGTCAGGAAGAGGGCAAAAGAGTAGGTTAGGTGGGGAATGGGGCTTTAGGGCAGAGCCTGGGCCTCAAGTGAGAACCCCAGCCTTGTCTTCCTCAGGCTTTGGAGCCCCTGAGTTTGAGTTCAATAAAAACTTTTATGTGGCAAAAGAGATTTGTTCTTAAAATGTGTGTGTAGACAGTGTCCTGGGCAGTGGGAGACACTAGTCATAACCGAACAGCCAGGGCCTGGCCTGGGAAGTGCTTTTATGCTTTTTGGTTCACTGGAATCTTTGCAGTTAAAGTTCAAGAGCATGATTTGTAACTTTCCAAGTTCATATCATATCCTATGCTTCACATTGTGCACAAATTCAGAGGGGTCATTGTGAGAAGAGGTATGAGAAAGTCCTTAACTTCATAGCATCCCTCTTCCTAAACATGGAGGGCCAGAAAGGAGACCAGTATTTTCATATTCAGGTATAGCTTGTTTTCCTTTTCACTGGCTTACCCCCACCCAGCTGGTTCTGAGACTAGGTTCTGCCCCACCCCGAGGGGAGCATAATTTGACCAAGTGTGAAGAATCCTTCAGCCCCTCACAACCCTCCCACAAGGCTGGGCTTGATTTCCACAGCTCTGCTTTAAAAATAAAATTATATATATATTTGCAAGCAGAAAGAGAGAGAATGGACTTGCCAGGTCATCTAGCCACAGCAAACTACAGATGCATGCACCACTTTGTGCATCTGGCTTTACATGGGTAAACTGAACCCGGGCCATTAGGCTTTGCAGGCAAGCGCCTTAACTGTTGAGCCATCTTTCCAGCCCTGTTTCTTCTTTTTCCTCTTTTTTTTTTTTTAATTTTATTTTATGAGTTAGGGTCTCACTCTAGTCCAAGCTGACCTGGACTTCACTTTGTAATCTCAGGTTAGCCTCAAACTCACTGTGATCTTCCTACCTCTGCCTCCCAAGTGCTGGGATTAAAGGTGTGCGCCACCACACCCAGCAACTCTGCTTCTTTTTTGGGACCTCTACCAATTGGTGGGACTACCCAACCCTACCTCTTCTGCTTCCCATTTCTGAGTCCCAGCCTTTGTAACACAGTCCCTCAGGAATGGACAGGGACTTAATGTCCTCAGTGAGTCTGGACAATTTTGGAGTGTGGTTTGTTGTGACCCTAGCCTAACTTGCTATTAGGCACATTTTGAGAGAATGCCTATTAAGGGCCTGTTGGAGTCCTCTAGGTTTACTCATTCTATTTTAGATAGGGAAAATGGAACTCAGCTTGCCTAGAGTCACTCTAAGAGGCAGATGGGACATTCAGATCACATCTACATGGCTCCACTTCTCCCACATAGGCACATTTGGATCTCTTAAATTCCCATCCTTAGGGCCTTATAACTTGTATAACTTATAATTTGTGAGAGTAACTCACACTGTAGTCCCATAGTGGACTCAAACTCAGTGATCCTCTTAACTCTGCCTCTGCAGTGCTGGGATTAAAGGCATATGCCACCACACCTGGATGTAATTCATTTTTTAATGATAGGGTCTTATGTGTCCTAGGCTGACCTCATAGTTGAGGATGATCTCGAATGACTGATTCTGTTGCCTACACCTTCCAAATACTGTGATTACAGATGTGCATCACTCACCCAGTTTATATGGTACTGGGGATTGAACTCAGAGCTAGGAAGGCACGTTCCCCACTGAGCCAATCCATGACCCTAAAATAGTTTTGAAAGCAGAACACTACTATTGGCCAAGTGAAATCTTACAGTCTCTCTTTTTTTTTCTTTCTTCAAAAAAAATTATTTATTTGCAAGGAGGGAGAGAGTATATGTTTGAGAGAGAATGGGTACACCAGGGCCTCCTGCCACTACAAAAGAACTCCAGACACATGGGCCACTTTGTACATCTGGCTTTATGTGGATATTGGGGGATCAAACCCAGGCCATCAGACTTTTGTAAGCAAGTACCTTTAACTGCTGAGCCATCTCCCCAGCATCCCCCCCCCCAAACTCTTTTTTTGAGGTAGGGTCTCACTCTAACTCAAGATAACCTGAAACATGTGCACACACACAAATAGTGGGCTGGGGAGATGGTTTGGCAGCTAAAGGCTTTTGCTGGGAAAACCTGTGAACCCAAGTTCAATTCCCCAGTACCCAAGTAAAGCCAGATGTATGAGGCGGTACATGTGTCTGGAGAATTTTTTGCAGGGGCAAATGGCCCTGGCATGCCCATAATCTGCCTCAAGTAAATAAATAAAAAATATTTAAAAAGAAAAAAGTTGTAAAATATACTTGTTTATTGTATGTGTCAGTGTGAGCATACCCATTGCATAGAGTATGTGTGGAGGTCAGAGGATAAATCTCAGTGGTTTCCACCTCATTTGAGGTAGGGTCTCTGATTGTTTACCAATCCTTTTGTGAACTAGAAATTCTCCTGTCTCCATCTCTGCCTCTGTCTCCCTTCTCATTGTAGGCTCACTGGGTTACAGAAGGCTGCCTCAGTCTTTGGCTTATGTGGGGTGTGAGGGACAAACCGGGGTACTCAGGCTTGAGTGACAAGTACTTTATTCCTGAATCACCACCTTAAACAGTTCAGGGTGCTAGCCAGGCACACACCTTTAATCCCAGCACTGGAGAGGCAGAGGTAGGAGGATCACTGTGAGTTTGAGGCCAGCCTGGAACTATGGAGTGAGTTCCAGGTCAGTTTGGGCTAGAGTGAGAAAAAACAAACAAACAGAAAGTTCAGGTGCCATCCTCAGTTAGATTTACAGAATGCCTCTCCTCAAAGACTGTTCTCTGTTCTCTTATCCAAATGAGCTTCTCCACCACCTGCTGACCTGTTATCCTGACTGGTTTTCTTTTTCTTTTCCTCCCTCCTTTCTTTCTTTCCCTCTTATTTAGATTATTTATTTATTTATTTATTAGAGACAGAGGGAGAGAGGATGAGAATGGGCATGCCACGGCCTCTAGCCACTGCAAAAGAACCCCAGATTGCATGCACCACCATCTTCATCTGGCTTACATGGGACACCTGGAAAATCGAACCTGGGTCCTTAGGCTTCGCAGGCATGCGCCTTAACCGCTAAGCAGTTAAGGTGCCCTGCAAAGCCTAATGACCTCTTTTTGGTTTTGCTTTGTTCTTTTGAGGTAGGATCTTACTCTAGTTCAGACTGACCTGGAAATTCACTATGTAGTCTCAGGCTGGCCTGGCCTTGAACTCATGGCAGTCCTACCTCTGCCTCTTGAGTACTGGGATTAAAGATGTGTGCCACTGAGCCAGGCGTGGTGGCGCACGCCTTTAATCCCAGCACTCGGGAGGCAGAGGTAGGAGGATCACCGAGAGTTCAAGGCCACCCTGAGACTACATAGCTAATTCCAGGCCAGCCTGGACCAGAGTGAGATCCTACCTTGAAAAAAAAAAACCAAAAAAAAAAAAAAAAAAAAAGATGTGTGCCACTACATCCCATTAAAGTTCTGTGATATTTCTGATAGTTGAATATTGTCTCCTCACCAGGATGTGTTTCACTACTGGTGTCCTCTTAGGAGCTTTTTCCATGGTCCCTTGGGGCAAGGCCAAGAGAGTGGCTAGAGAGCCTGGCTGACTATGAATGTCTTGAGTTTTGCATGCCAGGCTTGGGAATAGTCATATACTCCCTTGTTGGCAGAGACCATGAAAAGTCACTGCCTGGGGGACCTCTCACCTCTTGCCATATGTATATGTGTATATGTATATATATCTATATATGCACTGTTTTATCTTTTCCCAGTGCTGGGCCAGGAGCTGGCTTCCTTCCCTTTCTCCATCCCTTCCTGGGGTCCTAGTGACCACTAAGGGCATCAGTTACTGACTCCCACTGTGGCTTCTAAAGAAGGGGCCTGAGGGCCAGGGCTCTCTCATTCTTCCTCTAAACAAAAGATGAGGGTTCATACTTCTCCCATCTTCCCTGACCCCACCCAGTTCCAAGGATGGAACCCAGGGCCTTATGCATACTGGGCAAGCTCTCCACTACTGAACTGCACACTCAGCCCCTTATATGCCCATCTTCTGTTTGTTTGTTTGTTTGGAAACAAATTTATGCAGCCCAGGTTGGCCTTGAATTCCAGATCTTCCAACCTCTCAAGTCTTTAGTGATACTACTAAGCCCAATGCATTTTTACCATTTCAATGAACTATCAAATGGGCCCAGTCTCTTCTCCCATTTGGACTCTTTTTTTCTGTCTACTTCTGTTTGGAATTAACCTACCATGTCAGGTATAGGCCTATGCCTGGGGGACATCATGGCAAAAAAGGGGAGGGGGAGATGCCTTAGTCAGTAGAGTGCTCATGTAAAAGCCACTCCTGGGAAGGTGGAGACAAGAAAATCCCTGGGCTCACTGGGCAGCCAACCTAGCCAAACTGGTGAGTTCCAGGTTCAATGAGAGACTTTGGCTCCAATAATAATAATAAGGTGGTGATGAGGAAGACACCTAACATCAATCTCTGGCCTCCATACATACATATGTGTGCCCACGTGCATATGAACATGCATATAACCACATGAATACACATGACAAAAAAACAACAAAAAATTAAAATCAGGGGCTAAAGAGATGGCTTAGTAGTTAAGTGCTTGTCTGTGAAGCCTAAGGACCCCAGCTTGAGACTTGTATTCTCCCAAGACCCACGTAAGCCAGATGCACAAGGTGGTGCATGCATCTGGAGTTCATTTGCAGTGGTTGGAGGCCCTGGTGCGCCCATTCTCTCTCTATCTGCCTCTTTCTCTCTCTGTCTGCTGTTCTCAAATAAATGAATAAATAATAAACAAAAACATTAAAATCAAACTGGGTGTGGTGGCACACATCTTTAATCCCAGCACTTGGGTGGCAGAGGGAGGAGGAATGCTATAAATTTGAGGCAAGCCTGAGACTACAGTGAGTTCCAGTTCAGCATGGGCTAGAGTGAGACCCTTCCTTGCAAACCCCCACCCTCACGAAAAAATTAAAATTACTGCCTAGGGCTAAGAAGATGCTCAATGGTTAAAGGCAGTTGCTTGCAAAACCTGCCTGGCCAGCAGCTCACATAAACCAGATGCAAAAAGTGGTGTAAGGGTTAGAGAAATGGCTTAGTGATTAAGGCACTTGCCTGCAAAGCCAAAGGACCTCAGTTTGGTTCCCCAGTACCCATGTAAGCCAGATGCATGAGGTGGCATGCATCTGGAATTTGGTTGCACTGGCTGGAAGCCCTGGAGCGCCCACTCTCTCTCTCTGTTTGTCTCTTTCCCTCTCTCAAATAAATAAATAACTATTTATTTACTTATATATTTATTTGCTTATATATAAGTATATATATATAAGTATATATAAATGAATATTTATTTACTTATATATAAATTAATCTCATATATATATATAAGTGGTATAAGCTTCTGGCATTTGTTTGCAGAAGAAAGAGGCTCTCATACATGTGCACACACACAAAAGTAAGTTATAAAAAAATCGCTGCCAAAAATCTCTGATGAACTACTGGAGGTGTAGGTGGGAAGCAGGGCTGATTATCTTGGTTCTAGTTGGTGAAAAGGTTGAGAATGTTCATTTAAATGAGCAAGGCTGGAAATACTGCACCAGTAGAAAAAGATCAGACAACTGGATGGATTTTCACATTTATTGGAAAAAGGTATGCAAGCATGTGCTTGGTGTTGGAGTTCTACCTGGATAGATTGTCCCCACCCTAAGCTCACCTTGCAGGGAGGGGTGGTGGACAAGCTGTGAAGGAGCCTGAGAAGGCTGAGCCTGGAGGGGTACAATGCTGAGGGCTCACCCAAACTTACTCTATACCTACCATGGGCTCTATCATTAAGTCAGTGAAACTGTCAGGCACCCACTACATGCCTCACCCTGGATGCTACCAGTGAAACCAAGGTGAGCAGGACAGATGCCCTACTCTTATGGAGCTCCCCGGTTGAGAATCAGAAATTAAATAAATCACCAAACAGTGAGGAAATACAACCTTGGGGATGAGAGAGGTAAATTCAGCATAGGTATGGTCATGATGGGAATACCACCGAGCTAGGAGGAAATGGGTGAGTGCTAGGTCTGACGGCTGGGGGTGGGGTGGGGGTCTGGGAGACAGTGAGCCAGAAAAGAAGGGGGCAGTAATGTTCTAGGCAGAGGAGGACATCTGGACAAAGACAGAGGCATAGGAAGGAGTCTGGGTCCTGAAAACAGAAGTGGCTCTTCTCCAGGACAGGCTGAGAAGGACCACAAGGGCCCAGTTTTGCCGGGTCTTGAAAGACTTATTTAGAAATCTGGTCTTTGACCACAGAACCAGGTGTCTGCAGCAGCAGGACAGTGACACACATGAGATTTATTGTCTGGCGCTACAGAGTGGGGGGAGGAGAGGGGTGGGCTGGACTCCAGGCAGTAGAGAGGCCGAGGCAGATAGATAGGAGAGCCTAAGGCACCTAGACACACCCAAGGACAAATGAGGAGGCTAGTCTCACTGGGTCCCGAGACTATAGTTTCTTCAATTTGAAATCAGAGGAGAAGACCAAGGCAGGTTAGCAGAAGGCAGGACAACCTGGTAGTTACACCTCAGCTCTGTGACCCTCCCGGCCCCTCCCTCAGCAGATTCGTACCATGTGCCTTCAGATGAGGAAGGTAGCAATGAGCGCTGTGCTTGAGAGGTAAACTAAGGCTGAGGGAGAGCAGGATGTGCTAAGAAGACACAGGCTGAGTTAGGCTGATTAAACCAGGTATTTCAAGTCCAGTCCCAGGCGCTCAATGCATCAGGCCTAGGTCTTAGTCATTGTCACTTCCACCCTGGGCCTCATCTGGGTGGATGGGCTCTAGAGTGCCCAGGTCCTTGGCCTCTTCCCTAGGTGCTACCAGAGGCCCATGGTCTTCACCAGGGATTCCGTTTGGCACACTTCCATCAGCCTCCATCTTCTCCTTCAGGTTCCGCTTGAAGAAGCCGACCTGTCAGAAGCAAATAGTGAGTGAGCAAAAGTCCACACAGATCATGTGGACTGGCTGCCCCAGAAAAAATGTGAAGAAAATCTGTGTTAATAAGTCACATATGCCACAGTCATGTGGATTCTATTCCTGGGACAGGGGGAGGGCATCTGCTTATTATTTTTCTTTTTTGTAATTTTTTGAGGTAGGGCCTCATTCTAGCCCAGGCTGATCTGGAATTCTCAGGGTGGCCTTGAACTCACAGCAATCCTACCTCTTCCTCCTGAGCGCTGTGATTAAAGGCATGTGCCACCACATCTGGCTGGTTCTTACAAAGATATATTTTTGTGGTCTGGAAAGATGGCTTAGTGGATAAAGGTGCTTGCAAAAACTGCCAGTCCAGATTTGATTCCCCAGTACCCATGTAAAACCAGATGCATAAAGTGGCACATGTGTCTGGAGTTTGTTTGCAATAATAGCAGGAGACCAAGGCATGCCCATTAATTCATTTTCTCTCTCCCAATTAAATAAATAAAATAAATGTTTTTGAAAAAGAAATACATGTATTTACTTTTAGTCTTGCAATACTTGTTTGTTTTTCTTTCTTTCTTTTTTTGGTTTTTCAAGGTAGGGTCTCACTTTAGCTGCGGCTGACCTGGAATTCTCTATGTAGTCGCAGGGTGGCCTCGGACTCATAGTGATCCTCCTACCTCCGCCTCCTGAGTGCTAGGATTAAAGGCGTGTGCCACCACACCTGGCTTCTTCTTTTTTTTTTTTTTAAATTTATTTATTCATTTGAGAGGGAGAGAAAGACAGAATGGGCCAAGTGAATTCCAGACACATGTGCTACCTTGTGCATCTGGGTTTATGTGGGTAATGGGGAATCAAATTTGGGTCCTTAGACTTCGCAGGCAAATACCTTAGCCACTAAGGATCCGTCTCTCTCTCTTTTTCTTTCTTTTGTTTTTGTTTTTCAAGGTAGGGTCTCACTCTAGCCTAGGCTAACCTGGAATTCATTATGTAGTCTCAGGGTGGCCTTGAACTCACGAGGATCCTCCTACCTCTGCCCTCTGTCTCTCAAATGCTGGGATTAAAGGTGTGCACCACCACACCCAGCTTGTTTATTTATTTATTTATTTATTTTTTTAATGCCAGAGTGCAAGAGACAGAGATAGAGAGTTGGCACGACAGGGCCTTGAACCACTGTAATAGAACTCCAGATGTGTGTGCCACCTTGTGTGCATGTGTGACCATTTGCATCTTGTGTTGCCTCGTGTATCTGGCTTATGTGGGACCCAGAGAGTCGAACATGGGTCCTTAGGCTTCACAGGCAAGTGCCTTAGCCACTAAGCCATCTCTCCAGTCCTCTTGTTTTATTTTGTTTGTTTGTTTTTTGTTTCCTGAGGCAGGATCTCACTCTAGCCAAGGCTGACTTGGGGCTCACTATGTAGTCTCAGGCTGGTCTTGAACTCACAGCAATTCTCCTACCTCTACCTCTTAAGTGCTGGTATTAAAGGTGTGTGCCACCATACCCAGCTCTGTCTCTTCTTGTCCCAAATGTTTTATTGATTGATCTATCTATCTATCTATCATCATATAAGAGAGAGAGAGGCAGATTGGGGGAGAGAGAGAATGGGCACACCAAGGCCTCTAGCAAATGAACTTCAGACACACACTTCACCTTGTGCATCTGGCTTACATGGATTCTGGGGAATCAAACCAGGGTTCTTAGGCTTCGCAGGCAAGCGGCTTAACCACTAAGCCATCTCTCTGCCCAATATTTTTTTTTTTCAAGGTAGGGTCTCACTCTATCTCACTCTAGTTCAGGCTGACCTGGAATTCACTATGTAGTCTCAGGATGGCCTCAAACTCATGGCAATCTTCCTATCTCTACCTCCCAAGTGCTGGGATTAAAGGCATGCACCACACACCTGGCCCCCTATCTCTTTCTTTTTTAAAAATTCTATTTATTTATTTGAAAGGAGAGAGAGGGAGAGGGAGGGAGGGAGGGAGGAAGAGAGAGAGAGAGAGGGAGAATGGGCATACCAGGGCCTCCAGCCACCACAAATGAACTCCAGATGCATGTGCCCTTTGTGCATCTGGCTTATGTGGGTCCTGGAGAATTGAGCCTGGGTCCTTTAGCTTCGCAGGCAAACACCTTAACCACTAAGCCATTTCTCCAGCCCCCCAATCTCTTTTTTTTTTTAATTTAATTTTATCGGGCATGGTGGCGCACGCTTTTAATCCCAGCACTTGGGAGGCAGAGGTAGGAGGATTGTCAAGAATCTGAGGCCACCCTGAGACTACATAGTTAATTCCAGGTCAGCCTGGACCAGAATGAGACCCTACCTCGAAAACCCCCCCTAAAATAATAATTTTATTAATTTTATTAATTAATTTATTTATTAGTCCCCAGTACCCATGTAAAGCTAGATGCACAAAGTGGCACGTGCATCTGGAGTTTGTTTGCAGTAGCTAGAGGCCCTGACATACCCATTCTCTCTCTCTCTACCCTTCTCTGCTTTCAAATAAATAAATAGATAAATAACAATATTAAGAAAAAGCCAGGAATAGTGACTCATGCCTTTAATCCCAGCACTTGGGAGGCACAGGGAGGAAGAGCACCGTGAGTTCAAGGCCACCCTGAGACTACATAGTGAACTCCAGGTCAGCCTGGACTAAAGTGAGACCCTACCTTGAAAAACAAAAAAATTATATATATGTGTGTGTACACACACACACACACACACACACAAAGAGAGAGAGGGAATGTCATATGAGTTGGGATGTGGTACAGTTGGTAGAGTGCTTATGCACTGGGGGATATGGGGTTTGTTCCCAATAAAACTGGGTGTGGCATGTTATTCTTCTAATCCCAGTATTCTTTAGGCTCATGTAAGATCTCCCTGAGTTTGAGGCCAGCCTCAGCTACAGAGTGAGTCCTGAGTGTCAGGATAAAGTGAGACTTTGCTTCAAAAGGCCAAAAAAAAAAAAAAAAAAAAAAAAGGTGTGTGGGGGGAGCTAGAGAGATGGCTTAGCAGTTAAGGAACTTGTCTGTGAAGCCTAAGGACCCAGGTTCAGTTCCCTAGTACCCACATAAGCCAGATGCACAAGGTGGCCCATGTGTGTGGACTTCATTTGCAGCGGCTGGAGGCCCTGGTGTGTCCATACTCGCTTTCTTCTTTTTCTTTCTCTCAAATAATAAATATTAAAAAATTAAAGCTGGGCATGGTGGTGCGCACCTTAAATCCCAGCATTCAAGAGGCAGAGGTAGGAGGATTGCTGTGAGTTCGAGGCCCGCCTGAGTCTACATAATGAATTCCAGGTCAGTCTGGGATAGAGCAAGACCCTACATCCAAAAACCAAAAAATAGAGATGGGTGTGGTGGTGCACGCCTTTAATTCCAGCACTCAAGAGGCAGAGGTAGAAGGATCACCATGAGTTTGAGGCCACCCTGAGAGTATATAGTGAATTCCAGGTCAACCTGGGCTAGAGTAGTGAAACCCTACCTTGAAAAGCCAAAACAAAACAAACAAACAAACAAACAAACAAACAAGCCAACTCTTCTGAGTGGCCTTCCCGGACTGTCCAGCTTGAGGGACGGTGCATACAGGCCCCCTGTAATCCTTATTATAGTTTGTTCCCAACTGTCTCCCTTTCTTTTGACTGTGGACTCCACAGGGACAGGGAGCGTATTTGAGCTATGTGCTTCCACACTGTGTGGCCTAGTGTAGTGCTTGGTACCAGAAAGCCCTCAATAAATGGAGACCTCCTTCCCTTTCAATTCTCAGCCTAGCTCTGGCTGGGCCAGTGCCGGGCTAAGTGATGGTGAGGATGGGGTCTCTCTTGCTCTTTGGGTCTCACAGCATTACCTGTTAGAAAGAAGAGTGTAGGGTAACACTTGTGCCAGCTGGCCTGGCATTTTTCCTCCTGACTCCTGCCAATACCCTCTCCCCACCAGACCTGGCTGTCTTGGCAATGCCCACTTGTCAAGCTCCCACCTTGTAGAGTGCAATGAAAATGAGCAGCAGCAGCAGCAGACCCCCACAGCCACTGAGCACGTACAGATAGAGCATCTCCTTCTCGTATACCACATCCACCTTCATGAGGACCTGGGGACGAAAGTCAGCTGAGTGCGGGGAGGGACCTTCGCCCTCAATGCTCCTGTGTGCCTGGCCCACCTCTAGTCTCATCACATCGTCCTGGCTGCATCACAGCACCACGTTCAGGCCACAGACCCTATCCCTCCAGTGTGGACCCATTGTGGCCACCAGTGACTTGGCCAACAAGCACCACGGTGACCTTCAGACTTCTACAATTTTCAGGAAGAAAGCCACAGCCTGAACTGGGCATAAAGGCTTTGCAGAAGCTGGTTTCTACTTGTCATATTGTAGATCCATATGCCAGCCAGGATGGACTGAATTTCTAGCTCTCCCAGCTCTGGGCCTCTGGGCTTGCTGCTCTCTCTCTCACTGGGCTCCCCAGTGAGGTGGGACTGCCCCCCTGGGGGGAGGTTCTGACTTGGGCCAACCCCCTTCTCCCATGTGGCCTTCCCACATGCACTCTGCACAAGGCTCCTGAGGCGCAGGCCTGTGTTCTTGGGCTTCCAAGGCGGTACATACCTGGGCCAGGGAGGTGTTGCTGCCATACAGGTGAAAGTGCCTGCTGCTATTGAAGGAGATGGAGAGTGAGGTGCAGAGGCTGTGCATGGAGGAGGCCTGTAGGGAGGTAGGGTGTCAGCCAGAGCAAGACTGGGAACCTGAACTTCCCACTTCAGCAGGCAGGAAGAGAGGGATGGGGAGAGGGAAAGGAATGGACTGACCTGCTTTGCTGCCTCATTTTAGTTCTCTACCAACATCAGAAGGGAAATTTCCTACAAGCAGCACCTAGCTATCCATGGGAGTCGGGTGTGGTGGCACACACACCTCTGATTCCAGCACCCAGGAGGCTAAGGCAGAGCATCACAAGTTCTAAGCCAGACTGACCTGCTTGAGGAGACCCTTTCTCAAAAATAAATAACTCAGCTGGGCGCCACATGCCTTTAATCCCGGCACTCAGAGCAGAGGTAGGAGGATCACCATGAGTTTGAGGCCACCCTGAGACTACATGGTGAATTCCAGGTCAGCCTGGGCTAGAGTGAGATCCTAACCTTGAAAAACCAAAACAAATAAAAAAGCCTACCCATAAGCCCCCCAAAACAAACAAATTCTGTTTCTTTCATCTTCAACTATGCAAACCTGTGTGGTTTTAAAAAACTATTATTATTAAGATAGAAGAGGGCTGGAGAGATGGTTTAGTGGTTATGGTGCTTGCTGCGAAGCCTAAGGACCCAGGTTAGATTCCCCAGAGCCCATGTAAGGCAGAATCTCAGGTGGTGCATGTGTCTGGAGGTTGTTTGCAGTGGCGAGAGGCCCTGGCGTGCCCATTCTCTCTACCTGCCTCTTTCTCTCTCTCTCTCTCTCAAATAAATAAATAAAATAAATATTTAAAAGAAAAAAAAGAAGACAAAAATGGAGGGAGTAAGCCTGGTGGGAGCCCCTCACCCTCGCTCCGGAGGCACCTGGGTCCCCAACCACTTCCCGTTGCCAGCTATGAGCAGGCGCTACCTTGATCTCCTCCAGGAGCTCCACCGTCCCGATCACTTGGATGAGGATCTCTTGCCTGAAGTCAATGGGGCAGAGGAACTGGACTCCAGGAAGACAGGGCTGCGGGGCCAGGAACAAGGGTCGGAGAGGCCCGTCTTCCCCAGCACACCGCCCACCCCTGCCGGCTTTTGTAGCTCCAATGCCCGTACCTCAGCTGCACTGGGCCGTCTGTTTAGGTCTTCACGGTAGCAAGTGACAGGAGGCTCCTAGACATTGGGGGTAGAGCTTCTTGAGGCCTGGGGCCTCTTCCTACCCCAGATAAGAATGCAGGCATCCCAGTCTCCTCCCAAGGTCAGCCTCGGCTAATTTAGACATCACTGAGCTTGTGCAATTTGGACCCATCCAGCCTTATTCCTCTCCTATATCCAGAACCCTGGACCAGCTCAGCCATAGGTGTGGACAGCCGTCCTCCTGGGGGGGTAGCACTCACCATCTGCACTGTCCATGTGTGTGTGATAAGCCCATCGCTGTGAGGCTGTGGTACCCCAACCAAGGCTTCCAGGGTGGGCACATGGTGATCATAGGCAGAAGGCTGAATCCTCACCTGGAAGAGAGGATAGAGATTGCCCAGCCTAAATGCTAGCTCCCCCGAGTGCCACCTGCCTCACCTTGTGTGCCCTGAGGTGCTCTCTGGTGTAGCTCCAGGGACCTGTATTTGCTGGCAAAGTGCAATGATAGAGCATACCTTGTCTTGTCCTGTGTGGGTTCCATGGGCTTCTCTGCTTTCTCCACTTTGCACCCCTCACATATCCTGCAAGGTCCTGGCCCCGATACCATCTCTGAAGGTCTGACTGACTCCTCAAAGACAAGGTAGCTCTGCCTCTTATGGAACAGTACTCTGTCTAGCTCTAGCAGGATGCCATAGAAACTATTTTCATGTGTCTAGTTCCTCAAGACTGTGAGTTTACTGGACAGGAGCAATGTCTTACTTCATCTGCAAGTCCCCAGTGTTTGACAAAGCACCTACCACATAATAGGCCTCAAAAATACGGGTGTTTTGTTGTTGTTATTTTGTTCTTATGTGGGTACTGGGAATTGAACTCCGGTCATTAGGCCCTGCAGGCAAGCACCATAACCACTGAGCCATCTCTTCTGCCCATAGTTTTTAAAGCCAGGAGTGATGGCACACACCTGTAATCCTAGCACTTTCTTTGCTCTTTCCTCTCCCTCCCTCCCTTCTTTCGTTATTTATTTATTAGAGACAGAGGGAGAGAGAATGAGAATGGGCACACCAGGGCCTCTAGCCACTGAAAATGAACTCCAGTACTTGGGAGGCAGAGGTTGAAGGATCAACGTTAATTCGAGGCCACCCTGAGACCACATAGTGAATTCCAGGTCAGCCTGGGCTACAGCAAGACCCTACCTCAAGAAACAAAAACAAAAAAACACAAAATACAACAAAAAAGGTTAAGGTGGGTGTTGTTTTTGGTGCTGGGAATTGAACATAAGTAAGAAGTAAGGCCTTGTACATCCTAAGTATTTAAAAAATATTTTTAGTTATTTATAAGCAGACAGAAATAGAGAGAAGAGAGACAGAGAGAACGGGCACACCAGGACTTTTAGCCACTGCACACAAACTCCATGTACCACTTTGTGTATCTGGCTTTATGTGGGTACAGGCTGTCTGGCTTTGCAGGTAAGTGCCTTAACCGCTGGGCCATCTCTTCAGCCCACATTCTAAAGTATTTCACCATGGGGCTATGCATGCCAAGGAAAGTAGACACTTCAAGAGATAAAGAATGGAAGACGTTCAGAAAAGGAGGTCCTCGCCAGGCATGGTGGTGCATGATTTTATCCCAGCATAGCGAAGCAGAGGCCACCCTGAGACTACATAGTGAATTCCAGGTCAGACTGGGCTAGAGCCTACCTCGAGGGTGGGGCGGGGGGAACCCTTCTAGCTGGAATTGGTAGATATGAGGATATGTGGATATGGTGGTATATGCCTTTAAAAAAATTTATTGTTTGATTTTTCAAGGTAGGGTCTCTCTCTAGCCCAGGTTGACCTGAAATTCAATATGTAGTCTTAGGGTGGCTTCAAACTCATGGTGATCCTCCTACCTCTGCCTCCTAAGTGCTGGGATTAAAGGTGTACACTATCATGCCTGGCTAGGTACATGCCTTTAATTCCAGCACTTGGGAGGCCAGTTAAGGCACTTGCCTGCAAAACAAGGACCCAGGTTAGATTCCCCAGGTCCCCATAAGCCAGATGCACAAGGTGTCTGGAGTTTGTTTGCAGTGGCCAAAGGCCCTGGCTCACCCATCCTCTATCTGTTTTTTCTCTCTCTCAAATAAATAAAGAAATTCACTGAGTATGGTGGCGCATGTCTTTAGTTCTAGTAGTCTGGGAGGCTGAGGTAGTAGCTAATGTTAGCCTGGGTTACAGAGTGAGTTCAGTTCAGCCTGGACTACAGGGAGACCCTGCCTTGATAAAAGCAAAAAAAAAAGTATTATTTTAAAAATACTTTATTGTTTTATTAATCTGAGAGAAAGAAAGAGGCAGAGGAACAGAGAGAGAGAATAAAAATATGGGAAACTGGGCATACTGGCACACACCTTTAATCTCAGCATTCTGGAGGCAGAGGTAGGAAGATTGCCGTGAATTTGAGGCCACTCTGAGACTACATAGTGAATTCCAGGTCAGCCTGAGCTAGAGTGAGAGCCTACCTCAAAAAAAAAAAAAAAAAAAAAAAAAAAAAAAAAAAGAATATGGGCATGCCAGGCCTCCAGCTGCTGCAAACAAACTCCAGACATATGCGCCACCTTGTACATCTGGCTTATGTGGGACCTGGAAACTTGAACCTGGGTCCCTTGGATTTGCAGGCAAGTGCCTCAAGTCATCAGGATTTAAGCCATCTCTCCAGCCCTAATTATGTTTTTTTTTTAAAGGTTTTTTTTTTAAAAAATTAATTATTTATTTATTTGAGAGCAACAGACACAGAGAGAAAGATAGATAGAGGGAGAGAGAGAGAATGGGCACGCCAGGGCTTCCAGCCTCTGCAAACGAACTCCAGACACGTGCGCCCCCTTGTGCATCTGGCTAACGTGGGAACTGGGGAACCGAGTCTCGAACTGGGGTCCTTAGGCTTCACAGGCAAGCGCTTAACCGCTAAGCCATCTCTCCAGCCCCCTAATTATGTTTTTTAAGACAGGCTCTTGCTATGTGGCCCAGGCTGACCTTAAACTCATGTTTTTCCTGGCTCTGCCTCTTTTTTTTTTAAATTAATTAATTTATTTATTTATTTGAGAGCGACAGACACAGAGAGAAAGACAGATAGAGGGAGAGAGAGAGAATGGGCGCGCCAGGGCTTCCAGCCTCTGCAAACGAACTCCAGATGCGTGCGCCCCCTTGTGCATCTGGCTAACGTGGGACCTGGGGAACCGAGCCTCGAACCGGAGTCCTTAGGCTTCACAGGCAAGGGCTTAACCGCTAAGCCATCTCTCCAGCCCCCTAATTATGTTTTTTAAGACAGGCTCTTGCTATGTGGCCCAGGCTGACCTTAAACTCATGTTTTTCCTGGCTCTGCCTCTTGAATACCACTATGGCAGGTCCAGGTTCTCAGTCAGAGTCCATGCTCTCAAATCCTGTGGTTTTAAAAATGATGTGTCAAAAAATAAAAAAAATAAAAACAAAAATGATGTGTCTATCATGGAAAATGCTAATAAAAAATTAAAAAAATGATGTGTCTGGTGGTTGGGAATGTGGTAGATTATCATGCTGCATTGACTAGAGGCTGCCAATCACATATGTCTGGGTCCCCTGAGGATGGGACAGTGTCTGATTGTCATGTGCTCCCTCCATCCCCAGGACAGGTCTGAGTGAGAGTATAACTGGCCTTTAAGGAGTCTTACTCCATGGAAGATCATACCTGGTAGATGTGCTGGACTTGGTGGATCTTGGGACCTTTAGGGGTGAAATTGATATACTGGGTGGAGTTCTCCTGGCTGTGGAGAGAGAAACGTAGAAATGGAAGGTGGAGAAGATGTGACTCCAAGAAACATCTAAGCCACCAGCACCATGCTGGGACCTCATAGGTAGACTGTCATTTACTCCTTTGGAAACTAAGGCCAAATAGAGGGACAGGCCTGGAGACTTGGAGTCAGGGTAGTGCCTTAGGGTTTTTTTTTTTTTTTTTAATCACTGCATGCCAGGACACCAGTGTCTCCACTGGCCTTTGGCCCCTGCTAATCCCCTAGATAACTGCCTTCCCACCTGTCCTCGGGGGTGCTCTGCCCTCTGGCCTGCATGCTGTCGCTTTCATCTTGCATCTCACTTTCTGAGCCCTACCTGGCTCCCTGCTGCCTACAAGGGTTCCAAGCCCCATATCTAACCTTCCTTTCCACTGCTCTCTCACACCCACCTACCACGGGTACCGTGGGGTTACCCCCTCCAGCCCCTCTGCCTTTACCTATGCTCTGCTCTCTTCCTCCTGGCCCTCTTCCCAGTGCTCCACCCTCTAGACCTCAGTCAAAGGCCCATTTTCCCCAAGAACCCTTCAGTCTCCCCACCACCTGCCCTGATGTTTTTGCCTCCAATTTCATATTAGTATCATTCTTGACATTTATGTTCAAAGGCACTGGAGACCTCAGCTCAAATACTGTCCCTAGCTTTAGCTCACAGAGCCAACTTGAAAAAGCCTAGCTTCTTTTTCTATACAGTAACTAGAATATCCAATTTGAGTCTTCCTGCCACAGCACACTGAAGTCACTGACTGTGTGTGCACCAGTGTGACTGGACTGTAAGTTCTTGGGGTACAAGGGTGACTGTGGCATTCCTCCCTACTTCAGTCCCAGAAGGGAGGGAAACTAGCACAGGTGGAAACAGAGCTTTGGAGCCAGATAGACTTAAGTTCAGACCCTGTCTTCAGTCCTTGCTAGCTGGGCAAGCACCTGCCTTCTCTGGGCCTGTGTTCATTAGTAGAACAGGGAGGTTGTAGCTGTGACAGAGATAGGGAAAGCTCCAGAGAGAGCCTGCAGTCAGATGGCAGGAGAGAACAGTGCCTCGGGGTCCACAGTCAGTGTGGTTTTCCTCCCATAGGTCTGACTCAGAGCTCTTAAGAATCTCCCACTTTGCATTCCTGAAGCCTCTTGAGGTTTTGGCTGGGATCAGTTCTAACAGAACCCTGGGAAGTGCTAAAAAAGGAAGGGGCTGAGAGGAGGAGCCTTTGGTGGCCACCCAGGTGGGCAGGCTAGGTGAGAAGAGGGTTCAGCTTGGTTCAGAATACTTACTCTTCGATGAGGACATTGATGGGGTACAGTACAGGGATGTGGGTGGTGACTGAGTTGTCCTCCAGGAGTCCTGAGTCCTCATTCTCACTGTGTGGGGCAAGGTGGAGGACCATGTTAGAATGGCTAGGTTTGGGCTGGAGAGATGCCTCAGTGGTTCAAGGCATGTGCTTGCAAAGCCTGATGGCCTAGTTGTGATTCCTCAGCACCCATGTAAAACTAGATGCATAAAGTAGTCCAAGTATTTGGGGTTTGTTAGCAGTAGCAAGAGGCCCTGGACCACCCTCTCTCTCTCTCTCTCTCTGACTGCTCTTGATCTCTTGCTCTGACTGCCTTCCTTCCTTTCTCTCAAGTAAATAAATAAAAATATCTAAAAAAAAAGAATTGCTGGATGTGGTGGTACATGCCTTTAATCCACTCAGGAGACAGAGATAGGAGGATCACTGTGAGTTCAAGGCTAGCCTGAGACTATAGAGAGAGTTCCAGGTCAGCCTGGGATAGAATGAGACCCTACCTTGAAAAGAAATGGCCAGGCTTCATGGTGGTGTGAACATAGAACAGAGAAGTGGAGAGGCCTACTCACCAGTGCGCAGTGGCATTCAGCTCCACAAAGTCCCCCCAGGAGCTGTTTAACAGGGTATGAAACATCACCTGGACGCTGACCTGGCCGGGAGGGAGAGGGGAAGAAGACAGGTGTGTCAGGAGTAGCCTGAGTGCTTCATGGCCCCAGCTGGGTCACTAGGACTCTCCAGGTAAGTGTTCCATAGACGAGGAAACTGAACCTAAATGGTTAGTCCACGTGTGCAAGGTCACAAAATGCATGACCCAATCCCAGGTTTGTCAGCATCCCAAGTCCAGGCTTTCAAACAATATGCAAAGCAGCCTTGTACATTGTCCTCTAGAGGCAGAATGGACCCTTCCTCACCAGCCACCTGCTCCCTTCTCTACAACCCAGGGACCATTCCCATCTTCCAGCTCAGACCCTTGGATGGATGCCCAGCACTCACCGAACCACCTGCTTTTAAGATGGGAAAGCTCACGTTACATGCCAGCATCCTGGTCAGAAACTCTGACTCCTTAGGAAGCTCCTCACAGCTCACGGGCATCTGGCGGTGTGGCTGGGTGACAGGAGAGAGAGCTGGCTTTGTTGGTGGACAAAGCCCAGGGTCCCTCAGAGGTCATACACTCTCAGGCCTGCACGGTAGGTAAGTAAATCACCTAACCCTAGAAGTTTGAGGCCAACCTGGGAAACACAGCAAGATACCTCGCCCCATCAAAAAATCCTAAAGTCTCACCAACCACCAGAAGTCTTAAAAAGAGTATCCTGGTATGGTGACGCAGGCCTTTAATCCCAACACTTGTGAGGCAGAGGTAGGAGGACTTTGTGAGTTCAAGGCCAGCCTGGAACTATAGAGTGAGTTCTAGGTCAGCCTAGGTTAGAGTAAGACTCTACCTCAAAAGAAAACAAAATTAGGGCTGAGGTGATGATTCAGCCAGTACGCATGAAGACCTGAGTTCAGGTTCCCAGCACTATGTAAATTTTGGGTGTGATAGTGTGACCCTAATAATCCTAGCATTGGGGAGGCAGAGAAAGGCAGATCCCTGGGGCAAGCTGGTGAGCCAATCATCAGCTCAGAGTTCATGAGAGTCCCTGTCTCAATAAATAAGGTAGTGAGTGACAGAAGGAGACAGCCCACATTGACCTCTAGCCCCTACACACACGTACATACATGTGCACATGTATACATGTATACCCACACACATATCAACATGCATACTACATAACTACATATGCAAAAAAATTTGGCTGGGCATGGTGGCACATGCCTTTAATCCCAGCACTCCAGCATTTGGGAGGCAGAGGTAGGAGTTCACCATAAATTCAAGGCCATAATGAGACTACATAGTGATTTCCAGGTCAGCCTAGGTAAGAGTGAGACCCTACTTTGAAAACTCAAAAAAAAAAAAAATATTTTTTAAACACAGGAGAAAATAAGTATGGAGAGAACTATGTCAATTAGTTAAAACAAATACAAAATGAATTCATAAAGTAATGTGTGTATTATACATGATAAACAAAGATATAAATATATGAGACCATATACAAGAATAGAAGGATAAACACCAAAGAATAGAAGTAGAATTGCTGCTGGACGTGGTAGCACATGCCTTTAATCCCAGCACTCAGGCGGCAGAAGTAGGAGGATTGCCATGAGTTCAGGGCCACCCTGAGAATACAGAGTGAGTTTCACGTCAGCCTGAAATAGAGTGAGACCCTACCTTGAAAAACAAACAACAAAAAAGTAGAATTGCTGGATAGAAGATTGAGCTTCCTGGTAAAGCGCCTGCCTAGGATGTTTAAGGCCCTAGGTTCAATCAGCAACATCGTAAAATAAATGACCTACCTCTGCCTCCCAAGTGCTGGGATTAAAGGCATATGCCACCCACCATGCCCAGTTACAGTGAGAATGGGCGTGCCAGGGCCTCTAGTCACTGCAAACAGACTCCAGATGCATGTGCCACTTTGTGGGGAATCAAACTCAGGTCATTAGGCTTTGAAGTAAAGTGCCTTGACCACTGAGCAATCTCTCCAGCCCATAATTTTTTTTCTTTACTAGTTTTCTTTATTTATTTGTGTAAGTTTTTTTTTTTTTTGAGGGGGGTTCAAGGTAGGGTCTCACTCTAGTCCAGGCTAACCTATAATTCACTATATAGTCTCAGGGTGGTCTTGAAGTCATGGTGGATTAAAGGCATGTGCCACCATGCCTGGCTTTTTTTTTTTTTTTTTTTTCCTGAGGTAGGGTCTTACTCTAGCCCAGTTGACCTGGAATTCACTATGTAGTCTCACGGTGGCCTAAGACTCATGGCGATCTACCTACTTCTGCCTCCTGAGTGCTGGGATTAACTATGTGCACCATCATGCCAGCCTCTTTATTTATTTATTTGTGAGGAGAGAGAGAGAGGACCCTGAATTTTTCACCCACCTGCTTCCACCTCCTGAGTGCTGGGATTATAGACAGGTACTGTTGCATTCAGTTATATGTGGTACTGGGAACTGAAAGAACCCAAAGGCTTTGTGCATGCCAGACAAGCACTCTATGAACTAAACTACATCCACACAAAGTTTGATATAAAACATGCCAGTGGGGCTGGAGGGATAGCTTAGTGGTTAAGGCATTTGCCTACAAAGCCAAAGGACTCAGGTTCAAATCTCTAGGACCCATGTTAGCCAGATGCACAAGGGCGTCTGGAGTTCATTTACAGCTGGAGGCCCTGGTGTACCCATTCTCTCTCTCTCTCTCTGTGTGTGTGTGTGTGTCAAATAAATAAATAAAAATTTTAAACCATGCCAATGAACTGGGAATATAGATCATGGTAGAAGGCTCACCTAGCACTTGTGAGGCTGTGAGTTCAATCACTATACCTCAAAAAATTAAATGGACAAATTTTACAATTTATATTGTCCCAGATTTTTTTTGTTTTTTGTTTTGTTTTGTTTTTTTCAAGGTAGGGTCTCACTCTAGCTCAGGCTGACCTGGAATTCACTATGTAGTGTCATGGTGGCTTTGCACTCATGGCGATCCTTCTACCTTTGCCTCCCTAAGTGCCAGAATTAAAGGTGTGGACCACCACCATTCCAACTCCAGGTCTTTTAAATTTGTATTAAAAACAAAACAAAAAGCCCTGCATGGCGGCGCACACCTTTGATCCCAGCACTCGGGAGGCAGAGGCAGGAGGATCGCTGTGAGTATGAGGTCACCCTGAGACTACATAGTGAATTACAGCCTGGACTAGAGTGAGACCCTACCTTGAAAAAACAAAACCAAAACCAAAAACAAAACCAAAAACAAAAAAAAACAAAAATTGATCAAATCTGTACATTTTATATCGTTCCAGATATTTTAAAGATTATAATAGAAACAAAACAAAATGAAAGTAGATAATGTAGTAAAACACTTCAGAACATTGCTCAGAAAGACTGGCCACCTCTCTAAGGAAGGCAAATACATTAGGGATGTGGTCTCAGTGTATCTTTTCATCATCTTGTGGGTGAACCCAGCCTCCCTTTTTGGTGCCAGAATCCAAGGTTCAAAGAGAATACAGCTTGTGCCTCAAGTGAGAGCTTGAGGACACCATCAGGCTGGGAGCCCAGATGTGACCCTCAGACCTATGTTCCAGCTGCTGCCCGCCTACTCCAGCTGTACTGGCTGCCCCAGGCTCACTGAGGAAGCTAGAGCTGGCGCAGGAAACGTGGGCAGGTACCACCCTTAGGCTCACCTTGAGCATCTCCACCTTGCGGAAGGAGAGTCCCAGTGGGAAGCTCAAGCCCAGCTGGACGTAGTAAGCATCCTCCCCAGAGTTACTTAGCGTCCACTCCACAGCAAGGCTGGCAGAGGAAGTCAGAGGCAGAACTCCAGATCTGAGGCATGGGGGAAGATCAGCGAACAGTTATGGGGACCAAGATGCAGGAAGCAGGATCAAGGTGGAGACTTCTGTACTGAGGAACTTGGCAGACACCAATACTCAGCTCTTACGCTCAGGTTCTCAGTTCTGGGGTCATGTGACCCCAGTGGGAGCTCTGCTGGGACTGCAGGTCTTAGAGGAAGAAGTCAAGGCCAAGAAGGGAAGTGGCCTCTAGTGGATTTATCTAGTCTAGGCATGAAGGAAGAGAGGTCTTGGACACTGGCCCAGCCATCTTTCCCGCTGCCTCAGGACAGCAGAGTAGAATTGAGGGAGGACTCAGGGGACAAAAGCTTACACACCTGGCAGGTGATGACAGCCTCAGGTTTGCCTCACACTTCTTGTCCTCACCACAGTTCTTCTCAAAGGGGATCTGAAAGGCCACAGAGGGCTTGGGAGACTTAAAGTCCTAGACCCAGCAGGGCAGGACAGGATAGCGACTACAAGTTCGTGCATCTGCCCCTCATCTTTCTTACCTCCTTGGTCTCTGAGTGTGGCGAGGGTCTCAGGATGGGTTCCATGTCCCTGTCCTGCTGAGCATAAAGGGGAGAAGACAGAGCACTCAGCACAGGTGGCAGGTATTACCAAGGGAGAGGAGGGGCTCAGGGCTTGTCTGGAATGGCTGTGGTCTTCCCCTCAGGTCAGGGCTGGCCCCTTTCTCCTGTATGCACCCATGATCAGGTATGTCATCCTCTCTGGTGATAACTTTGCAATGAGAAGCTGAGGCTTAAGGTGCCCCTCCCTCCTTTGGATGGAGATCTGAGCCAGGGCAACACTGTCCACAGATCCCCCTTGGCAGGAGCTCCTGTCTACTCAGTCTCTGGCCTTACATGTGTACTCATAGCCCTTTACTGTGGTTCTCCTTGGCAAACCCTTCTCCCCCTGGGCTCTTTCTCCAACTCCAAGTCGAGGTTTTCAACATTTCCCAAGCATCTACTCCTGAACATGCTGGGTGCTGGGTCTATGCCAGAGAGCAAAACAGATGCACTGCCTCCCATCTGGAGGAAGAGATGATGGCAATTCCAATGGTGTTGGGATGGGACAAGTGTAGGGTGTCTTCAGGGCATGGAAAAGAGACTCCTCCCCTAGACTTGGAGGTCAAGGAAGTTTCTTGGAATGGCACCCAACTGAAATCTAGCCAATGTTTTTATTTTATTTTATTTATTTATTTGAGAGAAAAATAGGCAGGTGAGAAAGGGACAGGGGAATGGACATTCCAGGGCCTCCAGCCACTGCAAATGCACTCCAGGCATATATGCCACCTTGTACATCTGGCTTACGTGGGTCCTGGGGAATCAAACCTGAGTTCTTAGGCTTTGTAGGCAAACACCTTAACCACTAAGCCATCTCTCCAGCCTCCAGCTGAAATCTAAATGCTATAGTTTATATCTGGAAAGCCCCCACAGTTTCATGTATTAAAGGCTTGGTTCTTAGTCTGTGAAGCAATTGGGAGGTTGTAGAACCTTCAAGTAGTGAGTCCATGAATTGGAGAGATGGCTTAGTGGTTAAGGCACTTGCCTGCAAAGCCAAAGGACCTGGGTTTGATTCCCCAGGACCCATGTAAACCAGATGCACAAGGTGGCACATATATCTGTAGTTCATTTGCAATGGCTAGAGGACCTGGCTCACCCATTCTCTCTCTGTCTATCTGCCTCTTTCTCTCTCAACAAAATAAATAAATAAGTAAAAATTAAAAAAAAACAAAAACTCTGGGCCTTGAATGATGGTGGTACACACCTTTAATCCCAGCACTTGGGAGGCAGAGGTAGGAGGATCACTGTAAGTTTGAGGACAGGCCAGCCTGATACTATGTAGTAGATTCCAGGTCAGCCTGGGTTAGAGTGAGACCCTACCTTAAAAAGAAAACAGCCAGTCAGAGTCTTGCAAGTCTTTAATCCCAGTACATGGAGGGAGGATCACTATGAGTTCAAGGCCACCTTGAGACTACATGGTGAATACATAGTGAATTCGAGGTCAGCTTGGGCTAGAGTGAGACCCTACCTCAAAAACAAAACAAAAAAGACTCTTAACACAATCACTTCCAGCTGTGTGTTTTCTACTCTTCCTACTACCCATCAACTCCTCTGCAGTCTCTACTTACCACTTTTCCATCCCATGGAGTCCCTTCTTCCAAAAGAGAGAAATTCAGGGAGACGCTGATCGGGGAGATGAGGTCTTGAATGCAGACCTGCGAAGAAGAGCACAGCCTGCCTTATGACTCCAACCTTTGCAATCCCAGCCTTTCATGCTTTGCCATATTTTACCAATGACGAAGCTCTAGTAGCTATGTGTCAATTATATTACCACTTTCCCACTACATACACTTAAGTACACTAAATGCATTCACAATTTAGAAGGTATTTATAATGTGTGTTGCAGTCAGGTTCATATTACTGGCAGAAATCACCTGATCAAGAGCAACTTGTGGGGAAAGAGGTTTATTTTGGCTTATAGACTTGAGGGAAAGTTCCATGATGGCAGGGGAAAATGATGGCATAAGTAGAGGGTGGACATCACCCCCTGGCCAACATAAGGTGGGCAATAGCAATAGGAGAGTGTGCCAAACAATGGGGAAACTGCCTATAATATCCTAAATCCACCAACAATACACTGCCTCCAGGAGGTGTTAATTCCCAAATCTCCATCAGCTGGGAGCCTAACATTCAGAACACCTAAGTTTATGGGGGACACGAGTCAAACCACCACATTTTGCCCCTGGCAACATAGACTGATAACCATACATGATATAAAATACACTGCATTCAGTCCAACTTAAAAAATCCCCATAGTTTTTATCAATCCTAATGATGTTCAAACATCCCCATAATCCAAGGTCTTTTTAACTGAGCCATAATAACAAAAAAAACTCCCCAAGCCTGCAAAATGGGACAGAATAAACACTCATGTTGCAAAGGATGGCACTGGGCATAGCAAAGAAATACCCAACCAATACAAGATTTAAACAGGACAAGCATAAAACTCTGAAGCTCCAAGTCCAACAGCTCTAGTCAATGACAAATCTCCAAGTCTGATAATTCTAACCAGCAACAAGTCTCTGGAGTTCCAATTCCACCCCTCCAGCTAAGCTACTCACAGTCCTGGAAAACTTCATCAGGCCAGCAACTCTCCTTAGCAGCTATCTCATGGTCCCAGCATCTCCACTGGGTCTCCACTGCAACCCACAGTTCATCCTCACTGCTCCATAGGGACTCCATGCAGGCATTCAGCAAACCTGCTTCACACCACCCATGACCATTTCCAGAACACAAGACCACACTGAAAACTCAATGACCCTCTCTTTCCTGCATTACTTATACTCCACAGTACCGTATTGTTTGTTAATCCAGGGGGGAATAAAGCAGCCTTTGGAGAACAGGACACTCCTTGAGCACTCAGGCCCCTTCAAAAGAGTCTACATTCTTCCCATTACCCCAGAGCAGGTCAGCTGGCCCAATCCTAAAGGCTGTAATCTCTCATATAATTGCAACTGAATGGGCAGAAGTTTGCGCCCAAAGATTTCATTTTTCTGTGCCATATCCCTCTGCTCATACCAGTCCATTTCTACACAATGCAGCCCTGCACAAATTCTCAGGACACAGGCATACAGCAAGCCTCTCACAGAAACTGTTTCCAGCGCAGTCCAGGCTAAGCTCTTTCTCACCTTCACAAGTCAAACCTCACAATCCATAGTTCTTACTGCCTTCATGTCTTTCAACTCTGACCAGAATAGTCCATCAGGCTGTGCTTATAGCACTGCAAGGCATCTCTTAGGCTAAGGTTTCAAATCCTTCCATATTCCTCTTGAAAATCAACTCCAAAAGGCCAAAGCCACATAGTCAGGTATCTAGAAGCAATCCCACTCCTCGGTACCAACATTACTGTTGCAGTCAGGTTTGCATTGCTGGCAGAAATCACCTGACCAAAAGCAGCTTGTGGGCAAAAAAGGTTTATTTTGTCTTCTAGATTCAAGGGGAAGCTCCATAATGGCAGGGGAAAATGTCATCATTGTCAGGTGGACATCACGCCCTGGCAAACATAAGGTAGACAATAGCAACAGGAGAGTTGCTGAACACTGGCAAGGGGACAATGGCTATAATATCCATAAACCCTTCCCCAACAATACACTGTCTCCAAGAGGCATTAATTCCAAAATCTCCATCAGCTGGGAACTTAGCATTCAGAATGCCTAAGTTTATGGGGGACACCTGAATCAAACTATCAAATGTGCCAGGGGTGCTTCTCAGCATAAGCTTTCATTCTTCAGCCCAAAGTCCACTTCCGACTTGATCAATCCCAGCACTGTGTCCCTCTGAGTTGTAGTGGCAGCGCTTTCTTTCTCAATTTGATCTAGGCAGGGAGCTGGCTGCTCGGGACTGTAACCTGAGGACTCCAGAGGCTGAGGCAGAAGGAGCTTATGAGTTTGAGGCTGGCCAGTCTGGGCTACAAAATGAAACCTTATCTCTACCAAACAAACAAACCAAATTGCTCTAGGGAACTATTTTTAAAGTTTATACAAGGGCTTGAGACATGGCTTAGTGGTTAAAGCACTTGCCCGCAAAGCCAAAGGACCTAGGTTTTATTCCCCAGTACCCACATAAGCCAGCTCACAGGGAGGTGCACACATCTGGAGTTTGTTTACAGTGGCTGAAGCCCTGGATCATCTATTCTCTCTCTATCTGCTTTTGTCTCTCTGTCTCAAATAAATAAAATATAAAGTTTGTACAAGAATATTCCCAAATAACTAGGCTTTACTACTTCTGCAATATAATTTCCTTGAAAAGAGGGATGGGATCAGTCTTTTGTTATTAATAGTGCCTGGCAATGACCTTTGGTAGGCACACAATTCATACTTCACCCTAAATATTCTACTGATTTTAACAGGTAGGAATGGTCATTCATAAATTCAAAATGATGAAAACAAGCTCTAAGAGCTGACATATTGTCCTTAGGACTAGTACTGGGAGTAATAGAACCAACCAAACCCAAAGTCTTAAAAAAAATTGCATTTATTTATTTGCAAGGTGGGGACCGGGATGGGAGAATGGATGTGCCAGGGCCTCTTGCCACTGCAGATAAACTACTGATGCATACACCACTTTGTGCATCTGGCTTTATGTGGGTACTGGTTAATTGAACTCAGGCCATCAGGCTTTGCAAACAAGAGCTTTTTATCTCTAAGCCATCTCTCCAACCCAAGGCCCAAGATAAAGATCATGCTCATGTCATGTGGTAAATTGATGCTTGAAGTTTCCAAGCTTGTCAGGGATGGGGTTCTAGGAGGAGGACATTGTACAGAGTTAAGAATGAAATGAGGCCAGGCGTTGTGGCGCATGCCTTTAATCCTAGCACTCAGAAAGCAGAGGTAGGAAGATTGCTGTGAGTTTGAGAGTAAAACCCAACTTGAAAAAAAAAAGAATGAGGGCAGGGGATAGGATGGAAAGTGGAGTTCTGAAGAGGAAAGTGAAAGGGAGGAAGGAATTATCATGGTTTATTGTCTAAGAGTATGGAAGTTGTCAATAATAAATAAATTAATTAATTAAATGAGGGCTGAAGAGATAGCTTAGCAGTTAAGGCATTTGCCTGCAAAGCCTAAGGACCCGGGTTCAATTCACCATTGCCCATATAAGAAGATGCACATGGTAGCACATGTGTCTGAAGTTTGTTTGAAGTGGTAAGAGCTCTTAGTGTGGCCAATCTCTCTCTTTATCTAATTCTTTCCCTCAACTTGCAAATAAATAAAATATTTTTTTTCTGTCTTTTTTTTTAAATTTCTATTTATTTATTTGAGAGCGACAGACACAGAGAGAAAGACAGATAGAGGGAGAGAGAGAGAATGGGCGCACCAGGGCTTCCAGCCTCTGCAAACGAACTCCAGATGCGTGCGTCCCCTTGTGCATCTGGCTAACGTGGGACCTGGGGAACCGAGTCTCGAACCGGGGTCCTTAGGCTTCACAGGCAAGCGCTTAACTGCTAAGCCATCTCTCCAGCCCAAATAAAATATTTTTAAAAATGAAATAAAAAAAATTAAATGAGGGCTGGAGAGATGGCTTAGCAATTAAGATGTTTGTCTGGAAAGCCAAAGGACCTCAATTTGGTTCCCCAGGACCCAATTTAAGCCAGATGCACAAGGGGGCGCATGCATCTGGAATTCATTTGCAGTGGCTGGAGGCCCTGGTGCACCCATTCTCTCCCTTTCTGCCTCTTTCCTTCTCCCACTCTCTCAAATAAATAAATAAAATTTAAAAAAATGAAATGAGATTATGAGTTGATAAATATTCAAAAGGATTACTACCTTTTGGTTTACTGTTTCAACTTTTTTTTTCTTTTTCAAGGTGGGGTTTCACTCTAGCCCAAGGCTGACTTGGAATTCACTCTCTATTCTCAAGGTGGCCTCAAACTCACGGTGATCCTCCTACCTATGCCTCCCAAGTGCTGGGATTAAAGGTGTGCACCACCACGCCTGACCTGTTTCAATGTTTATATGTTTGATATTCCCAAGGCCTGGAGAATTGGCTTAGTGGCTAAAGGGCTTGCTTGCCTGTGAAGCCTAAGGACCCATGTTTGACTCTCTAGATCCCACATAAACCAGAGGCACAAGTGACACTAGCGTGCAAGGTCGCACACACGCACAAGAAGGTAGACACATCTGGAGTTCGACTACAGTGGCTAAAGGCTCTGGCATGCTAATTATCTCTTTTATTAAAAAATGCAACAAAAATCAAAAAATAAAAAAGTGTATATTGCTGGGCATGGTGGTGCACACCTTTAATCCCAGTACTCGGGAGGCAGAGGTAGGAGGATTGCTGAGAGTTTGAGGCCACCCTGAGACTACATAGTGAATTCCAGGCCAGAGTGAGACCTACCTCAAAAAACAAACAAACAAACAAAAACCAGAAATAAATAAATAAAATAAAAAATAACTATAAGGGCTGGAGAGATGGCTTAGCAGTTAAGGCATTTGCCTGAGAAGCCAAAGGACCCAGGTTTGATCCCCAGGACCCTCATAAGCCAGATGCACAAGGAGCAAATGCATCTGGAGTTCGTTTGCAGTGGCTAGAGGCCCTGGCATACCCATTCTCTCTCTATCTGTCTCTCTTCTCTCTATTTCTCTCTCTGCTTGCAAACAAATAAATTTTTTAAAAAAGTAAAAAAACAAACAATGAAATCTGGACATGGTGTTGCAAGCCTTTAATTCCAGCACTCAGGAGGCTGGAGTAGGAGGAGCACTATGAGTTTGATGCCAGCATGGAGCTACAGAGTGAGTTCTGGGTCAGCCTGGGCTAGAGTGAGACCCTACCTCAAAAAAAAAAAAAAAAAACTATGAAAGCTGAGGACCAGCATTATTAATAAGTACATGACAAGAGAGAAGGGAAATGGTGAGGAAACTGCAGTCATGCTGGAAATGGCTGGTGTTGCCCACCTGTAACCCAGCTCTTGGAAGCTTCCAGCAGGAGGACTGCCACAAGCACAAATCAAGCTTGGTCTATGTACCAAGAACCAAGCCAGCTAGGGCTGCGTAGCAAAGACTGTCTCAAAAGAACAGAACAAAACAAAAAAGCCTATGAGAATATAGTAAAGAACAGAGGAAAATATATAATGTTTCCCAGCAGAGGAAATAAATGTTAGTCAAGCAGATCGGTGTGACTTGCCACAGCTGGGCCTTTGCTCTCCCTGCCTCTTGCGGCACTCAGCTCCCCAGCCCTTCCCAGAACACCAGCATTGGCTCTCTTACAGGAAAGTGAAACCAGAACTTCAGGCAGGATTTGGCTGGGCTGACAGCTGTATTCCCGCTGAGCTTGTGGGTCCCTCCTGGGAACAGCCCCCGGCTCCTGGTCCGATGGCCATCCAGTTGCAGAGTGTAGGTGAGATTGGCAAGCAGACGACCTGAGCAGGCAGGATGAAAAAGGCAGGAGGTGGGTGGTGGGGGATGCTCGGGGCCAAGTGGCAGGTTTGGGGTAGGCAGCTATTCTGGGAGCAGGAGGATGGCACTGACCTTGGAAGTGGGGCATGAGAGACTGAACCTGGAAACAGACGGTAAGGTTGACTCCTTCCTTCTTCCTGGGACTGGCTGAATAGGAACACTCTGCCTCATGCACAGGGATCTCATCTGGGAAGAAGGACAGCTCAGGGACAATATCCACCACAGGCCGGGAGCTGCAGAATAGAAACCCATCAGATCTCCCCCTTGGCCTCAGCTGTGTACCCCACCAGGCTTGGTGGTTGCATGCCTGCAGGCTCTGTTCAGCAGAGGCCAGAGGATTCTCTTTCAGGCTGCTGTCTGAAGACTCTCAATAATAGCAACAACGACAATTAAGGCTCCCTAGTTCATTATAGGCAGCCTTGTGACCCACTTTCTCTAAAGGAATGTTTTAAAAAAGAAAAGTCAGCTGGGAGTGGTGGCACATGCCTTTAATCCCAGCACTCAGGAGGCCAAGGTGGGAGAATCTCTGTGAGTTCAAGGCCACCCTATGACTACATAGTGAATTTTAGGTCTTCCTGGGCTAAGGCAAGGAAACCCTCTTTCAAAAAAGCAAAAAGAAAAGAGAAAAAAAGGAAGGAAGACAGAAAGGAAGGTAGAAAGAAATAAGAAACAAAGGAAGGAAAGAAGTAAGGAAGAAAGAAAGAAAGAAAGAAAGAAAGAGAGAGAGAGAGAGAGAGAAAGAAAGAAACAAAAGTCATGAGTTAGGGAGATGGCTTAGCAGTTAAAGGCGCTTGTTTGCAAAGCCCGATAGCCCAGATTCAATTCCCTAGTACTCACATAAAAGAAGATGCATAAAGTAGCACACGCATCTGGAATTTGTAGCACCAAGAGGCCCTGGTATGCCTGTCCCTCTCCCTCTGTCTCTCAAGTACATAAATAAAAACATAAAACTTGGGACTGGGGAAATGACTCAGTGGGTTAAGTGCTTGCTGCTCCAGTATGAGGAGCTGTGTTGGCCCATCGCCAGCGCTCACGCAGAAGCCGGGCATGGCAGTGGGCACCTGTAATTGCAGTGCAGCGGAGGCGGGCGGGAGGATCCCTGGTCTAATGCAGCCGAGTTGGTGAGCTCTGGCTTCAGTGAGAAACCCAGTCTCAAAAAATAGTAAGGTTAAACCAGGCATGGTGATGCATATCTTTAATCCCAGCACTCTGGAGGCTGAGGTAGGAGGATCATCATGAGTTCAAGGCCAGCCTGGGCTAGAGTGAAACCCTACCTTGAAAAACCAAAGTATTTTTTAAAAAGCAAGGTGGGCCTGGGGAGATAACTTGGTGATTAAAGGCTCTTGCTTACAAGCCTGCTGGCCTGAGTTCAATTCTCCCTAGCACCTAGGTAAAGCTCGGTGCAGGTGGCATGTGCATCTGTGATCCCAGTGAACCTATGCCATTGGGAGGTAGAGCCAGGAGAATCCAAGAGCTTGTGGAACAGCTAATTTGGCCTTCCCAGTGGCAAAAGAAGAGAGGCCCTATCTCAAAGAAGATGGAGAGGATGCACATCTTGAGGTTGTTCTCTGGTCTCCATATGTGTGGCATGGCACTTTTGCACCCATACACATGCACACATGATTTTTTTCAAGCTAGGGTCGCACTGTAGCCCCAGCTGACTTGGAACTCACTCCATAAACCCACACTGGCCTTGAACTCATGGCTATCCTCCTACATCTGCCTCCCAAGTGTTAGGATTAAAGTTGTGTGCCACCATGTCTGGCACAAATATTTATGTATATATATATTTTGGTTTTTCTAGGTAGTGTCTCACTCTAGTCCAGGCTGACCTGGAATTCACTCTGTAGTCTTAGGGTGGCCTCAAACTCACAGCAATCCTCCTATCTTTGCCTCCAAGTGCTGGGATTAAAGGTGTGTGCCACTACACCTGGCTAATTTTTTTAAAAAAAATATTTTATTTATGAGAGAGAAAGATCTATACCTATCTATATCTATATCTATATCTATATCTATCTATCTATCTATCTATCTATCTATCTATCTATCTAATCAGAGAGAGCGAAGGAGAGAATGTGTCTACCTGGGCCTCTAGCTTCTGCAAATTAACTCCAGACTCATATGCCACCTTGTGCACCTGTCTTTATGTAGGTACCAGGGGCTCAAACCTGGGTCCATAGGCTTTTTAGGCAAGTGCCTTAACTGCTGAGACATCTCTCCAGCCCACAAATAAAAATTTAAAAATAATAAAGTAACCAGGCGTGGTGGCGCACGCCTTTAATCCCAGCACTTGGGAGGCAGAGGTAGGAAGATCACCATGAGTTCGAGGTCACCCTGACACTACATAGCCTGGGCTACAATGAGATCCTACCTTGAAAAACAAAACAAACAAACAAACAGTCAAAAAAAGAAGTCACAAACAAGTTCCAGACAAACCTAGACTGGTGAGAGCTTGTCTTAGGGAAGAGGGGCTGAGGAGGTGACTCAGCAGGGACAGCGTCTGCTGCCTGCGGAAGTGTGATGATCTTAGTGTGGATCCCAGATTCCACATAAAGCTGGATGCAGCAGTAAGTCTGCAATCCCAGCCCTCCTACAGTGAGATGGGAGACAGAGACAGTGGCAAATCCCACTTCTGTCACTGGATGGCAGCTGCAGAACCAGTAGCAAGACACAAAGACCAGAAAAGAATCCATCTCCCAGGATTGCGGCAAAGACAAAATGGGCAGCCCTGTAAGGCCTTTGCACGGTGACCCAGTCATACTCGCAGGACGGGCATTGAAATTGTCAGGGGGACTCAGGAGTTCCATCTTACCTCAGCACAATCACCTGGCCCTCAGCTCCCACAGCCACATCAACAAGGTTGTCCCCTCCAAGGTCCTTCACCCCGTGGATGGAGCGTCCAAACCACTTGATTCCTGAGAATACCTGGCTCCCTTCTATCCTCTGGAGGGAGGAGAGAAAGTCATGCTGAGTTGGGAAGAGGCCAGGTGCACAGCGGGAAATCAGGCGGAGACTAGACTGGGCTTTGGGCTTGGAGGCTTCAAGGTGCCGGGCAACAGGGTTTGATAGGGAGGCAAGTTTTTCACCTGGCTTGGCTGGGTGCTGAGCCCACCGCGCTGCCCATTGAAGATGTACACGGCTCCCTGCTTCTCCAGAGGGGCTCCCACAGCCACATCCATCCACCCATCCCCGTTGATGTCTTTCAGGGCAGCCATGGCAGCTCCAAACCGCCCAAGCGGGTATCCAGGGTCTCCCTGCAGCTGTGACACCATTTGGAACGTGGACTAGGAAGAAGCAAGGACACAGGTCACACCTCAACCCCAGCAAGCTTTCCTAGAATGCAGCGTTGTGAAGAGTGCTTTAGTAACGAATGCTAAAGACTCGTGCTCTACGATCCCCTCTCAAGCTCTTCCCCTCTCTCCACTATGACCTCTTTCTAGCTTCCTGGCCTCTACAGACACTCACTCCCACTTAAACAAACAAATCAAAACATTTGAGCCAGGCATGGTGGTGCACACCTTTAATCCCAGCACTCAGGAGGCAGAGGTAGAAGAAATGCTATGAGTTCGAGGTCAGGATGAGAATACATAGTGAATTCTAGGTCAGCCTGGGCTAGATTGAGACCCTACCCCGAGGAAAAAAAATATTGTAACTAGAGTCCACAAATGAAAAAGAACGTCGAATTTGTCTTTCTAGGCCTGGTTTACTTCATTCAGCATAATATTGTCTTTCTTACAACAGCTGTTGGATGCAAGTGGGGTTCATAAGATGCCCCTCCTCCTAGAATAGCTATTGGCAACAGATACCAAAAAAATTCAGAAAATCATAAGGACACACTTTAAGAACATATGAATGCTCCACTGTTTGAAAATCTGAAAGAAATGATTTCCTTGATTTATCTGACCTACCAAAATTTAAATCAAGATGAGATTAACCTCTTAAATAGATCTATAACAAGTACAGAGATCCAAGCAGTTATAAAAAAATCTCCTAACTAAAAAAAGTCTAGGCTCAGATGGATTCACAAGTGAATTTTACAGACCTTCACTGAAGAACTAACAGCAGTGCTTCTCAAACTTTTCCATAAAATAGAAAAGGAAGGAATTCTCCCAAACTCCTCCTACAAAGCCACCATCACTCTGATCAAAACCAGGTAAAGACAGAACAAAGAAAATTATAGAGCAATCTCTTTCATGAACATAGATGCACAAATTCTCAACAAAATGTTGGCAAACAGAATACTAGAATATATCAAAAAGACCATTCACCCTGACCAAGTAGGCTTTATCCCAGAGATGCAGGGATGGTTCAACAAACAAAAATTGACAAATGTAATACACTATATAAATGGACTAAAGGACAAAAATCATGTGATCATCCCTATTTATGACCAGCCAGTATAACACTAAATAGGAAGAATTTGAAAGTTTTCCAATAAAATCAGGAACAAGAAAAGGGTCTCCACTGTCCTTACTTTTATTTAATATAGTACTTAACTATAGCAATAAGGCAAGAGACACACATAAAATGGATACAAATTGGAAAGGAAGAGATCAAATTATCATTATTTGCAGATGATATGATTCAATATACAAAGGACCCTAAAGACTCTACCAGCAAACTATTAGAGCTGACAAACACTTTTAGTAATGTAGCAGGATACAAAATAAATACACAGAAATCAGTAGCCTTAGCTGGGCATGGTGGTACACACCTTTAATCCCAGCACTTGGGAGGCAGAGGTAGAAGGATCACCATGCGTTCAAGGCCACCCTGAGACCATATAGTGGATTCCAGGTCAGCCTGGGATAGAGTGAAACCCTACCTTGAAAAACCAAAATAAATAAATAAATAAACAAATCAGTATCCTTCCTATATACTAACAACAAACATGCTGAGGATAAAATCAGGGAATCACTCCCATTCACAATTGCCAAAAAATAAAAAAGAAAAAGAAAAGAAAAGAATCTTGGAATAAACCTAACAAGGAAGTGAAGGATCTCTACAATGAAAGCTTTAAAATACTCAAGAAAGAAATTGCAGAAGACACTAGGAAATGGAAAGACATCCTTTGTTCTTGGATTGGAAGACTCAATCTTGTGAAAATGTCAATCTTACCAAAAGCAATTTATACATTTAGTGCAATCCCCATCAAAATTCCAAAGGCATTCTTCATGGAAATATAAAAAAACAATCCTAAAAATCATTTGGAAGCAACACACACATACAAAAAAGAAAAAAAAAAACCTCAGATATCCAAAACAATTTTGAGCAACAAAAATAAGGCCGGTGGGCTGGGTGTGGTACTGCACACTCAATTCAAGCACTTGGGAGGCCACTCTGAGACAACATAGTGAATTCCAGGTCAGCTACAAATGTTTGGACTTGTATGGTACTTGGAATAAGACTGTAGCAGAGGCCAGTAAGCTAGGAAGGAGCTGTAAGGGAGGGAGGAGAGGGGAGGACTTAAGGGAATGGCATTTGTATATGTGTAAGTAGAAGAACAGATCGCTGGGGGTGGAAGACCTAAGTGAGGTCAGGGGAAGAGACTGAGTAAAAATAGGGTGAGAGGAGGGTCAATCAAAATCTAAGAGCATATGAATCAGTCATATGGCAACCTACTTTTTTGGACAATGGCACACCCAAAGCCATAGATTGTTACTAGAAAATTTTCAGTGCCAGGGATAGGATATCTTCCAGTGAGTTATCTTGCCTTCCCACCAGGAATAGATGGTAAACCCCATTGCGGAAGTCTCCACATGTTTCAGCTGCAAGGTCACTGAGAAATCAAGCTGGAGCTGAACTGAAAACCCTTTAGACCAGCTGACAGAAAGCTGGAAAAAGCTACACTGCATGCAGCTCCATGGTGGAAAGAGAAGTCATCAGTGGAGGTAAACAACAGTGGACATTGCAAGCCTTAAGTTTGGCAAGTCAGGCCAAATGACCCAATAGGTGCGATGGTGGCATGTCTCTTATAAGGGAAGCCAACCACTCTCTAATTGGACTACAGGCCTGCTCCATGGGAGGGAAAAATAAATCCCTGATACTAAAAACCTACAACAGGGTAGTTATGAGCCTTAGGGGTGTAACGTCTGTTGGTGTCTGGCTAAATGTATGTACTATGCTCACCAAAACTGCCAGGTAAGCACCTCTCTTAATGTTTATACCCATATATTAATGCTACTCTCACTTTTCAGATGGTGGTGACCTCTGGAATGACTTAAAAGGTACCACAGTGCTGAGAAGTAGTGACAGATGAGGGTTCAGCACTGAAACATCTCTATCACACCTTCCAAATCTTGGGGCCCATTGTGAAAGAGGTAGGGAAAGAATGTAAGAGCCAAAGGAAAGGGAGGACTCCTTACAATGTGCTCTTCCAGACACAAAGTGGCCTGGATATCCATGACCTCACAGTGCCTGGCACTACCTACACAAGAAGGAAAAGATGATGACATCAAAATAAAAGACAGACTGATTAAGAGGGGGAGGGGTAAGATGGAGAGTGGCGTTGTGAAGGGGAAAGTCAAGGAGAGGGAATTATCTTGGTTTATTGTCTATAATTATGGAATTTGTCAATAATAATTTAAAAACACAAATGCCTCCACCTCGTCCAGCTTTTGACATGGGTAGTTGGATTCCTAACTTGGGTATCATGCTTGTGTGATAGGTTCCTTATCCGCTAAGCCATCTCTCCAGCTACTTGTGTGTTCTAAAGGTTTGGTTTCAATTCTGAAGGAAAAGCCCTTCAGAACAACTGGGACCTGAGCAAGCCTGTGAATCTCCACTTGTTCCCTTCTGCCTCGCTCAGGGTCCCGGTCTTACCTGTTTTCTCTGGTAGATAAACACCCGGCCTCCTCTTTGCTCTCCATAGAACAGTGAGGCTCCAACCAGCAGCAACTCTGTCTCTCCATCTTGGTCCATGTCAATGCCACAGAGTTCCCCACCAAAATAAGATCCAATCTGTAAGAACAGGAAGATGTGGACAGGAGAGATGGCTCAGCAGTTAAGGCACTTGTCTGCAATGCCTAACAGCCTGGGTTCACTTCCCCAGTACCTATGTAAAGCCAGATGCACAAAGTGATGCATTCATCTGGAGTTTCTTTGCAGTGGCTGGAGACCCTGGAACACCCATTCATTTTTTTTCTCTCTATCTGTCTCCTTGCAAATCAATAAATAAAATAATAATAATAATAATAATAATAAAGTAGGAAGATGTTTGAGGAAGAGTCAGTGGGGACAGCAGGAGTTGGCAGGCCATCTGATGCTACCCTACAGTGGTACCATGCCCATCCCAACTCCTCAAATGCAGAATCAAATGTGTTCCCCCCCTGGAGACGACATGAATTAAAACTATTTGTGCCCTTGTGAGTTAAGTTTATTAAGCTAGGGACTGAAAATGACAAGGTTTACCTCAGAGGGGTTTCCTGAGGTAAACTAACATGACCAGACCTACTCTTCCTTTCAAGACAGGAGAGAGTGTTTGAAGGTCATGCTCACCTGGGTTCCATCTATGTTTTGGACCTGTCTCCATTGTCCTCTGTCCTTTGGCTCTTGGAACAGTAGCACACGCCCCACATGCTGGTACCGCGGTGCGCCGGCTGCCAGCAGTGATGTGGACCTCTGTGAGGGCAGCCAGGTGACAGTGTAACCTGAGGAAAGAGAGGGTGAGGGCCTTGGATTAGCAATGCAAAGAGGGCTGGCAGGAGGAAACAGCTAGAAGGAGGGTCCAGGAATTGGGCACATAACAAAGATGCATGGGACTGGTCAGGAAGCCTTCTCCTGAGAAGGACAGTTATGTACACCAAGTGCCCACAGCTCACCATCCTGGCTGCATTCTTCCATGTGGGCAACATGCTCACCCAGGGAGGAACAGCCACATGCCACTGGACTGGAATGGCACACCTCTGAGGCTCAGTGTGCCTGAAGATTGGTAAGGGAGGAGATAACAGTTTTCTTAAGACACAGTCCAGCCTCAAACCCTTGACCCTCCTAATTCAGTCTTTTGGGTGCTGAGATTACAGCCATGGCTCTATTGTTCTTGACCCTCTTTTGGTCTCTAATAATGAAATAAAGTTGGGTATGTGCGATGATGAATCTTCATCGTCAGCTTGACTACATTTAGAATCAGTTGGGAAACATGTCCCTGGGTCTGTCTGTAAGGGCATTGCAAAAGAGGTTGAACCAAGGAGGGAACACTTACTCTGAATGTGGACAGACCCATTCTGTGGGCTGGGTTTCCTGGGCAAAGCAAGGAACTGGGGAGATGACTCAGTAGGCATGAGCACCTGTAACCCCAGTCCCACAGGGGAGCAGAGACTCGAGCCCCACAAGCCCCAGAATCAGTAGAAAGATACAGAAGAGTGATGGAGTGGCATGCCCGACAATGTTCCACTCTGGCCATCCGAGGTGAGCATTTGGGGTGCCAAAAGGGCACATAAACATGCATATATCACACATAGCACATTACACACATGTGCACACACACATGCAAACAAATAATAACAAGTACTTTTTAAAAAGAAGATGAAAGCCGGGCATGGTGCACGCCTTTAATCCTAGCACTTGGAAGGCAGAGGTAGGAGGATTGCTGTGAGTTCGAGGCCACCCTGAGACTCCATAGTGAATTCCAGGTTAGCCTGGGCTAGAGTGAGACTCTACCTCGAAAAACTGAAAAAAAAAAAAAAAAAAAAAGATGATTGGGCTGGAGAGATTGCCCAGTGGTTAAGGCACTAGCCTGAAAAGTCTAAGAACCTGGGTTCATTTCCCAAGTACCCACATAAGCCAGATGTACAAGGTGGCACATGCTTCTGCAGTTTGTCTGTAGTGGCTGGAGGCCCTGGTGTGACCATTCTCTATCTACCTCTCTCTCTGCTTCTTTCTCTTTCTCTCTCAAATAAAAAAATCAAATAAAATATACTTTTCTAAATGTCACTTCAGACCATCTTCTTGATTTTTGTCTTCTGAGGCAGGGTCTCACTTTAGCCCAAGCTGATCTGGAGCTCACTCTGTAGTTTTAGGATGTCCTTGAACTCTCAGCGGCCCTCTTATACCTCTTATACCTCTGCTTCCCAAACTCTGGGATTAAAGATGTGCACGCCATACCTGGCCAGACTAACTTCTATCTTCCTTTCTTTTTGGCATATATCTGTGTTATGTGCATGGTGTATGTGTAGCACAAGCGTATGTGAAAATGTATGTGCCTTGTTTGCATGCATGTGGAGGCCACAGGAGAGGGTTGGGAGTCCCCCTCTGTGGCTCTTCCTCCTTATGTCATTGAGACAGAGTCTCTAACTGAACCTGGAGCCATGTTCGGTCAGGCTGGCTGAGCAATGAGCCCCAGCAATTCTCCTGTCTCTGTGCCTAATAGTACTGGGGTTATAAGGGGCATGACCACACTCAGTCTTATTTATTTATTTATTTATTTTTGTTTGTTTTGTTTTTCTGAAGAGGGTCTTGCTGAGCCCAGGCTGACCTGGAACTCACTCTGTAGTCTCAGGCTGGCCTCAAACTCACAGTGATCCTCCTACCTCTTGCCTGGGATTAAAGGCCTATGCCACCACACCCCACTACACACCCAGCTTTTTACTTGGTGTTAGGAACTGAACTAGGGTCTTCTCACACCCTCAAGTTGTGCTGAACTGGAGTTCACTATGTAGTCTCAGGGTGGCCTTGAACTCACAGCAGTCCTTCTACTTCTGCCTCCCTAGTGCTGGGATTAAAGACATGCACCACCACGCCCAGCTATCAATTTTTTTTTTTTTTGAGGTAGGTTCTCACTCGAGCCCAGGCTGACCTGGAATTCACTATGTAGTTTCTGGGTGGCCTCAAACTCACAGTGATCCTCCTACCTCTGCCTCCTGAATGCTGGGATTAGAGGTGTGTGCCACAACAACCAGTGAGTTTTTTTTAATTTTATTTTTATTTATTTATTTAAGTGCAACAGACATAGAGAGGAAGAGGCAGAGAGAGAGAGAAAGAAAGAGAGAGAGAGAGAATGGGCGCACCAGGGCCTCCAGCCACTGCAAACGAACTCCAGACGTGTGCGCCCCTTGTGCATCTGGTTAACGTGGGTCCTGGGGAATTGAGCCTTGAACTGGGGTCCTTAGGCTTCACAGGCAAGTGCTTAACCACCAAGCCATCTCTCCAACCCCAGTGTTTTTGTTTTTTTTTAAATAGGTTCTTTGAGTAAACAACCTTTCTACCTTACCCTCCCTCATCATGCCTAGCTTAAAAGAATTTGAAACTGAATAAAACCCTGGAGTTCCTGGGCAATTCACAAGGAAGAAACCCTGTGGAAGAGCTACCAGTCATCTTATGAATAAGACAGTTTGTCAAAAATGTACCTGGAAAAGCCATAGATTGTTATTAGAAATTTTTCAGTGCCAGAGATGGGATACCTTTCAGTGGGTTGTTGACTAGGGAGGCCCCAGATGCCCCCCAAACATTACAGGCCATTGCCAAGGCTCTTGGTTTCCCACCAGGAATAGATGGTAAGACCCTATTGCTTTTCTAAAGACTCCACATACTTGTGCTATAAGGTCACTGAGGAATCCTGCAGCAGCTGAACTGAAAACCTCCTCCATGTAGATGAGCTGACAGAAAGCTGGAAAAAGCTGTGCTACATGCAGTTCCATGGGAGAGAGAAAAGTCATCAGTGGAGATAAACAACAGTGGACACTGTAAGCCTTAAATTTGGCCAGCCAGGCCAAATTTGCCAATGGGTGCAGTAATGGCATATCTGCTATGAGGGAAACCAACCACTCTCTAATTGGACTGGAGGCCTGCTCCATGGGAGGGAATACATGATTGATACTGAAACAGAGGAAGTCATGATCCCTAGGGGTGTAATGTCTGCTGGTGTCTGACTAAATGTATATACTATGCTCACCAAATTGCCCAGTCAGCACTTCTCTTAATGTTCATACCCATATATTAATGCTACTCTCACTTTTGGTTAGAGAAACTTCTCTTTTCAGATAATGGTGACCTCTGGCATGACTCAAAAGGTACCACAGGCTGGGCATGGTGGTGCACGCCTTTAATCCCAGCATTCGGGAGGCAGAGGGAGGAGGATTGCCATGAGTTTGAGGCCACCCTGAGACTCCATAGTGAATCCCAGGTCAGCCTGGGCTAGAGTGAGTGAGACCCTACCTTGCAAAACCAAAAAAAAAAGGCACCACAGTGTTGAAAAGTGACAGAGGAATGTTCAGCAATGAAACATATCTATCACACTTTCCAAGGCTCAGGGTCCATTGCAGAAGAGCTGGCAGAAAGATTTAAGAGCCAAAGAAAGGGTAGGACTCCTTACAATGCAATCTTCTAGACACAAAATGGCCTGGATATCCATGACCTCACAGTGCCTGGCACTACCTACACAAGACCATCATAATAGGATGAGAAGATGACATCAAAATAAAAGAGAGACTGATTGAGAGGGGGTGGATATGATGGAGAGTGGAGTTGCAAAGGGGGAAGTGGGGGGAGGGAATTATCATGGCTTATTGCCCATAATTATGGAAGTTGTCAATAAAAAATAAATAAAAAATGCATCTGGTTGGATGGGAGAGATATCTCAGTGGTTAAAGTTACTTTCGTACAAAGCCTGACAGCCTAGGTTTGATCCTCTACTACCCATGAAAAGCCAGATCCACAATGTGGTACATGTGTCTGGAGTTCATGTTGGGCTCATTCCCTCTCTCTCTCTCTATTTACAAATAATTAAAAAAAAATTTTTTTAAATGTACCTGGGGCTGGACATGGTGGCAAATGCCTTTGCTCCCAGCACTTGGAAGGCAGAGGTAGGAAGAGCACTGTGACTTCGAGACCAAGCTGAAGCTACAGAGTGAGTTCCAGATCAATCGTCTGGGCTAGAGTGAGACCTTGCCTCAAAAAAAAAATTTTGGGGGGGCTGGAGAGATGGCTTAGCAGTTAAGCGCTTGCCTGTGAAGCCTAAGGACCCTGGTTCGAGGCTCGGTTCCCCAGGTCCCACGTTAGCCAGATGCACAAGGGGGTGCACGCGTCTGGAGTTCGTTTGCAGAGGCTGGAAGCCCTGGCGCGCCCATTCTCTCTCTCTCCCTCTATCTGTCTTTCTCTCTGTGTCTGTTGCTCTCAAATAAATAAATTAATTAAAAAAAATTTTTTTTAAAGGCCAGGCATGGTGGGGCACGCCTTTAATCTCAGAAGTTGGGAGGTGGAGGTAAGAGGATCGCTATGAGTTCAAGGCCACCCTGAGACTACATAGTACATTCTAGGTCAGTCTGGGCTGGAATGTGACCCTACCTCAGAAAACCAAAAAGGAAAAAAATAAATTAAAAAACAGGACATGACCCACCAGTTAAAGGCACATGTTTGCAAAACCTGCCAGCCAGGGTTCAATTTCCCAGCATCCATATAAGAAGGATGCAAAGCCAAGTGCAGTGGCGCATGTCTTTAATCCCAGCACTTGGGAAGCAGAGGTAGGAGGATAACTGTGAGTTTGAGGCCACCAGAGATGACATAGTGAATTCTGGGTCAGCCTAGGCTAGAGTGAGACCCTATCTGGAAAAAAATAAAGGGGAAAAAAAGCCTGATGTGGCTGTTAATCCCAGCACTCAGAGGTAGGAGGATGACTGTGAGTTCAAGGCCAACCTGGGAGTTACAGAGTGAGTTCCACAGTGAGACCCTACCCCAAAAAATGAAAAATAGGGCTGGAGAGATGACTTAGCAGTTAAGGCACTTGCCTGCGAAGCCTAAGGACCCAGGTTTCATTCTCCAGGTCCTATGTAAGCCAGTTGCACAAGGTGGCACATGTGTCTGGAGTTTGCAGTGTCTAGAAGCCCTGGTACACCCATTTTTTTTCCTCTCTCTCCCTCTGTCTTAAATAAAAATAAATTAATTAAGAACAATATGCGCTTTCTTGGGCAGCGCATATACTAAAATTGGAACAACACAGAGAAGATTAGCATGGCCCCTGTGCAAGAATGACATGCAAATTCATGAAGCGTTCCATATAAAAAAATAAATAAGTAAAATGAATAGCCAGGCATGATGGCACATGTCTTTATTCCCAGCACTGGAGAAGCAGTGGTAGGAGGATTGCTAAATTAAAGGCCACACTGAGACTACATGGGGAATTGCAGGTTATCCTGGGCTAGATTGAGACCCTACCTCGAAAAACCAAAATAATAATAATAGTAAAGCCAAGCATGGTGGTGCATGCTTGTAATCCCAGCACTGGGGAAGCTGAAACGGGCAGATTCTCGGGATTAGTTTGCTTGGTGAAGTCCAGGCCAGTGAGAGACCTGACAAAACAAGTGGGCTGAGCCGGGCACAGTGGCGCACGCCTTTAATCCCAGCACTCAGGAAGCAGAGGTAGGAGGATCCCACGAGTTCGAGGCTAGCCTGAGACTACATAGTGAATTCCAGATCAGCCTGGGCTAAGAGCAAAACCCTATCTCAAAAAACAAAACAAAACAACAACAACAACAAAAAACAAATGGCCTGTGCCCGAGGAACAGTCTGAGCTTCTTTGGTCTCCACATGCGTGTGCACACGCGCACCCACATACCTGGGCGCACACACACCAGAAAGGAGGAGGTTTACTATGGAGCTGCCCAGTGGCAGGTACAGCACTGAATGCTGGGCAGATGAGGACGTGGCAGGCCAGGGAGAAGGCAGAAGCTTGAGGTGGGAGCATGGCCTGGCGAACTCATGTGGTTTACGTGGAGAGGATGGGGAGTAGGGCGTGTAAGTCTGAGCTGCTTGATTTTTTTCTTTTTGAGGCAAGCCCAACAAACTGGTCTTTTGTTGTTGTTTGTTTGTTTTGTTTGTTTTTTAATGCACACACAGAGAGAATTGGCACGCCAGGACCTCCAGCCTCTGTGATCAAACTCCAGACGCATGTGCCACTTCGAGCAACCTTGCACACTTGCATCACCTTATGGGTTTGGCTTACGTGGGATCTGGAGAGTCGAACTTTGATCCTTAGGCTTCACAGGCAAGTGCCTTAACCACTAAGCTATCTTCCCAGTCCAGATTTTTTTTTTTTTTGAGGTAGGGTCTCCATCTAAGCCAGGCTGAGGATCTGAGTTCAGATTGTCAGGACCCCATGTAAAGTTGAACACTGTAGTGCTGGCATCTGTAACCCCAGAATTCCAATATAACATGGGAGATGAAGCCAGGAGAGTCTTGGAAGCTCAAGGACCAACTGGCCTGATGTATATAGCAGTGTATGATAAAAACACTGTCTCAAACTAGGTAGATGAGAACTAACACCCAAGGTGGTCTTGACCTACACACAGTGCTAGAGAGATTGCTCAGTGGTTAAGGTGCTTGTCTGCAAAACTTAATGATCCAGGTTCAGTTTCCTAGTACCCACATAAAGCCAGATGCACAAAGTGGTGTATGCATCTGGAGTTCATACGAAGTGGCTAGTGGCCCCAGAACACCCATTCTCCCACCATTCTCTGTCTCTCCCCCTCCTCTCTCTGTCTCTGCTGGCAAATAAATATTTTTTTAAAAATTGGGGTCTGAGCCGGGCGTGGTGGCGCACGCCTTTAATCCCAGCACTCGGGAGGCAGAGGTAGGAGGATCACTGTGAGTTCGAGGCCACCCTGAGATTACATAGTGAATTCCAGGTCAGCCTGGGCTAGAGTGAGACCCTTCCTTAAAAAACCAAAAAAAAAATTAAAAAAAATTAAAAAAAATAAAAATAAAAAAATAAAAATTGGGGTCTGGAAAGATGGCTTAGTGGTTAAGGCACTTTCATGCAAAACCAAAGGACCAGGTTTGATTCCCCAGGACCCACATAAACCAGATGCACAAGGTGGCACATGCTCAAGAGTTCATTTGCAGTGGCTGGAGACCCTGGCATGTTCACTCTCTATCTGTCGTTATCTGCCTTTCTCTCTCTCTCAAATAAATAAAAGCATAGATATATAGATAGATATAGATTTTAAGTTTAAAGGGGCTGGAGAAATGGCCTAGTTGTTAAGGCATTTGCCTGCAAAGCCTAAGGACCCAGGCTCAATTCCCCAGGACCCACGTAAGCCAGATGCACAAGGGGGAGCATGCATCTGGAGTTTGTTTGCAGTGGCTGGAAGCCCTGGTGCGCCCATTCTCTCTCTATCTGCCTCTTTCTCTCTGTCTGTCACTCTCAAATAAATAAATTAATTAAATTAAATAAATTTTAAAAATTTAAAATAATTTTAAAAATTATTTTATTATTTATTTATTTGAGAGAGAGGAAGAGGCAGAGAGAGAGAGAATGGGTATGCCAGGGCCTCCAGCCACTGAAAACAAACTCCAGACACATGCGCCCCCTTGTGCATCTGGCTAATGGGGGTCCTGGGGAATCGAGCCTTGAACCGGGGTCCTTAGGCTTCACAGGCAAGTGCTTAACCGCTAAGCCATCTCTCCAGCCCTTAAAACTTTTTAAGGGCAAAATACAAACACTAACAAAGAAGAATGTAATAACCATATTTAAGCTCTGAGTTTGTTCATGCTGATTGCTTAAATGCTTTTACTTGCCAGGGGTGGCTTGTGCCTTTAATCCCAGCACTTAAGAAACTGAGGCAAAAAAAGAAAAAGAAAAAGAAACTGAGGCAGAAGGATCTCTGTGAGTTCGAGACCATTGTGGGGCTACAGAGTGAGTTCCAGGCCAGTGTGTGTTAGAGTAAGACCCTGCCTCCAAACAAAACAAGGAAAAATGCTTTCAATACTATTTTGAAAGACAGTCTGAGCTGCTTTCTGGCCCATCCAACCAGGACCTAGCGGAAAAGAAATTACCCAGGTATCCAGCTCTCACATCTGGGGTCAGCGGTTCATTCCCAACAAACACAGCATCCTGCAGGTCTGCCTTGAGGTCCAGAAAGCCCCCAGACCAGTCCTTTGCTCCAACTGCCCCCACGACCGCATGGCCCTGTCCAGGGAAGCAGATGAATAAGTGAGGACCATACAATGCCAGCGGCACCCCATCACATCCCTCGGCTCACCACTGCAGGCCGCCATGCACCTTGCTGAGGTCTGCGCTCATCCCACTGGAGGACAGCTCCATGTTGAAGGATGTCAGGTCTTGTTTGCTTGTGCCTGAGAGACAACGTAGATCCAGAGGTCAGGAAGAACAGTGAGCCAGGCACAGCGGCACACATCTGCCATCACTAGGAAGGCTGAGGTAGGAGGATCACTGGAAGTCCAAGGCCAGCCTGGGCTAGAGTAAGACCCTGCCTCATTAAAAAATAAAATTAAAAAAAACAAACACTTGTGGGAGCACACACGCTTTTAATTCCAACATTGGGAGGCATAGGTAGGAGGATTGCCATGAGTTCGAGGCCCCATGCTTTCTTTCCACATAGCAACCAGAGTAATATTTTTTTTTAAAATATATGACAGGGTTGGAGAGATGGCTTAGCAGTTAAAGTGTTTGCCAGCAAAGCCAAAGGACCTAGGTTCAATTTCCCTGGACCCATGTAAAGCCAGATACATAAGGTGGCGCATGTGTCTACAGTTAGTTTGCAGTGGTTGGAGGGCCTGGCGTGTTCATTCTCTCTCTTTCTGCCTCTTTCTCCTTCACTCTCAAGTAAATAAATAAATAAATAAATAAATAAAATATTTACCCAGCACTTAGGAGGCAGAGGTAGGAGGACTGCCGTTAGTTCAAGGACACCCTGAGACTACATAGTGAATTCCACGTCAGCCTGGGCTCGAGTGAGAACCTACCTCGAAAAACCAATAAGTAGCTAAATAAAATATTTAAATATATAAAAAGAATGCTGCAATACATAAATATCACATTCCATGTGAATTTTCAAGACACATCAGGTTAGTATCTGGTGCCGGGGATACAACAGAAGAAGCAGATTCGATTGCAAGGACAGCCTCACAGTTCCGTGCGGGAATTAGAGTGAGTGAATAAATAAATTCATGCTCACCACATGCCACGAGATCTGTGACAAGGAGCACACAGTGGTGACAGCAGCACCTTACCCAGGCTTGGGTGTCAGCGACAACTTAACCAGAGGAAGTAACATCTGCACTAACAGCTGGAGGATGAGGAGAGGCAGGAAGGAAAGAGGGTGGGGAGCACAGACCAGAGAGCACCTACAACAGCCCTGGCACTTACTAAGCTGCTGCTGAGCAGTTCTAATCCCTGGCACCTCAGGAGGTGAGGTCATTTTGAAATAGGGTCTGTATGGGGAAAATCCAGTTAAAATGTGTGGTCATTATGGTAGATTCTAATCCAACATGGTCAGTGTTCTTATAAAAGGGCAAATTTATGGCCAGAGAGATGGCTCAGCAGTTAAAAGCACTTGCTTGCAAAGTCAGATGGCTGCCCAGGCTTGATTCCCCAGTACCCATGTAAAGCCAGATGTACAAAGGGGCACATGCTTCTGGAGTTTGTTTGCAGCAGCAAGAGGCCCTGGTTCTCCTATGATCTTTTCCTCCTCAAGAAAATAAATAAAATAATTTTAAAAATAAGCCAGGGGCTGGAGAGATTGCTTAGTGATTAAGGTATTTGCTTGTAAAGCCAAAGGATCCTAGTTCGACTCTCCAGGACCCATGTAAGCCAGATACACAAGGGGGCACATGCATCTGGAGTTTGTTTGTAGGGGCTGGAGGCCCTGGTGTGCCCATTCTTTCTTTCTCTCTGCCTCTTTCTCTTAAATAAATAACTAAAATATATTAAAAAAAAAAATAAGCCGGGCGTGGTGGCACATGCCTTTAATCCCAGCTCTAGGGAGGCAGAGGTAGGGAGGATTGCTGTGAGTTCAAGGCCACCCTGAGACTACATAGTGAATTCTAGGATCTCCTTAGCTACAGTGAGACCCTACCTCAAAAACAAAAACAAAAAACAATAATAAATAAAAGCGAAGCCAAGTGTGGTGGTACTCATCTTTAATATCAGCACTTGGAAGGCAGAAATAGGAGGATAACAGTGAGTTGGAGGTCACCCTGAGACTACATAGTGAATTCCATGTCAGCTTGAGTTAGAGTGAAACTTTACCTTGCAAAACCACAAAATAGTAAAAAATAAAAATACAAGGGGGCCGGGCATGATAGCACAGCACTCAGGAGGCATAAGTAGGAGGATCACTGTGAGTTCCAGGTCAGCTTGGGCTAGAGTGAGACCTCACCTCAATAAAAAAACAAAAAGAACTGGATAGATGGCTTAGTGGTTAAGGTGCTTGCCTGCAAAGCCGAAGGACCTAGGTTTGATTCCCCAGGATCCATGTAAGCCAGATGCTCAAGGTGGCACATGCATCTGGAGTTCATTTACAGTGGCTAGGGCCCTGGCAAACCCATTCTCTCTCTCTGCTTTTTTTTCTCTCTCTCTCTGATAAATACATAAATAATTTTTTTTTAAAGCCAGATGTGGTGGCACACACCTTTATTCCCAGCACTCAGGAGGTAGAGGTAGGAGGATTGTTGTGAGTTCAAGGCTTGCCTGGGACTAATTCTAGGTCAGCCTGGGCTAGAGCAAGACCCTACCTTGAAAAAACAAAAATTTAAAATTAAAAAAGGGGAAATTTCAATGCAGGGACAGAAACAGCAGAGGGGCAATGATAAGAAGGAACGGAAACAATGATCGTAGGACTAGAAGATGCTACAAGTCGAGGGATGCCAAGGGTCACCAGCAAATAGAAATATCCAAGGACAGGCTGGGTATGGATGCACATGGAAACTGCTAGAGTCTGAGGTAGGAGAAATACTTGAATCCAGAAATTTGGGGCTAAAAGAAGAGGCTTCACACCTGGGCTAAAGCAAGCCCCTACCTTATAAAACCTAAAACCATAATCACAAAGAGTATGGTCCTTCCCACTTCTTGATTTTGGACTTCTAGCCTCTAGAATGTTGCTTTAAGCCATCTGCTGACCCGGTCTCTGTCACAGAGGCCCCAGGGAACTAATTACTGCAGCTAACCCTTATATGACTAACCTACAAGGAGGGTCTAGTCATATAGGTCTAAAATCTGTATTACTGGTGTTAGTATCCCCATTTAACGAAGAACAATTTCAACAGAGGGGGAAGAGATCTACCTGAGGTCATACAGCAAGTAAGAAGCACAAAGGCTTTTGAGCAGCTCTGCCTGGTACACCCTGTCCACCACAGCACACCTTTCACTGAGTTGAACACAAAGGCCATGTCCTGGCAAAGGGGACTTCCCCATGGGAATCATGACTCATTCAGCGGACTGGGCTGCTGGGGGCAATGCCACCCAACTGCTGACTGTGACAAAAACCTTCTCATAACTGAAAAAAAAATTCTTTTATTATAGGCCAAGGAAGATTGCCTGTGGCCCCTCACACTTAGCTCCCACCAGCTTGCCCATCTTAAGTAACGTGAGGCCTAAGGTCAGTGCAAGTGAGGGACTGGACAAGAGGAGGAAGAAGTCAGTGCCATCCTGCAAGGAATTGGACGGCACTAGAGGATATAGATCAGTTTGAAACCCCACGTCTAATAGGAAGATGGAACTTTTTTTGTTTGTTTGTTTGTTTTAGGGTTTTTCAAGGTAGGGTCTCACTATAGCTGAGGCTGACCTATAATTCACTATGTAGTCTCAGGGTGGCCTCGAACTCACGGTGTTCCTCCTACCTCTGCCTCCCAAGTGCTGGAATTAAAGGTGTGCGCCACCATGCCCGGCTGGAACTTTTTTTTAAAAAAAAATTTATTTATTTATTTGGTTTTTTTGAGGTAGGGTCTCACTCTACCCCAGGCTGACCTGGAATTCACTATGTAGTCTCAGGGTGGCCTTGGACTCATTGCAATCCTCCTATCTCTGCCTCCCAAGTGCTGGGATTAAAGAAGTGCACCACCATGCTGGACTCAAAGATAGAATTTTTCAATTTAGAGTCAGCTCTGAAGTCACCCTGTCTCTAATCCCTACTCCTGGTGCTTCTATTTGGGTTTTAGGAAAGCTCTTAGCATGGGGCCAGATACCCAGGGCTCACTATTAGTCATGGTCTCTTTAATGTCCTTAGTGAGGTTGTTTGTTTGTTTGTTTTTGAAACAAGGTGTCTTAGCCCAGGTAGGCCTTGAACTCCTGATCCTGCTATTTCCCAAATGCTGTGATTACTGACATGAAGCTCTACGCTGGGGTCATGGGAGGTTTCTTGTTTGTTTGTTTAGAGGTAGTATCTCACTGTAGCCCAGACTACTCTGTAGTCCCAGACTGGCCCCTGGAGATCCCCCTACCTCTGCCTTCTGAATGCTGGGATCAAAAGTATATGCTACCACACCTGGCTTCTGGGAGGTTTTGGATACAACTTCCTTGGCTCTCGCCTGCAGTCTGCCACTCACCCTCAATGGCATAGATCTTCCTTTGCAGCTCAGTGAATAAATTCTTGAGCTTCTCAAACGTGTCCAGGATCTTTACAAACTCCTCCGTGGGTTCTGACGCAAATTTGTGGAGTGATTCCTGGCTTTGTGTGGTCTGAAAATACTTTCCAATCTGTGAGGGAGTAGAGTATTCTATCACTGTCAGAAGAGCTTGGTCCCAGGAGAATGGAACCTAGGGCTCAGGTGTAAAGAGAAGGTGAGAAGCACCCGGGCCTCCGTACCCCGATGATATAGCGGATGATATCTTTGGCTGCATCAATAGTGCCTGTGTCAGAGGCCTCCCCATCCGTAATGATGATGAGCACTTTGGTAGCGTCTGGCCGGGAACCCAGCTCTGGTCGGAACACCTGTGTTCTGTGTCCAGAAAAGGGAGAGATGAGAGACTCCTCCCAAACCACGGCCTAAAATCTTCCTACCCACCCTTCTCAGGAAATCACCGCCTTGGCAACTGGGCAAAAGCACTTCTCCAGTCTACTGGGCTTCAAACGTTCTCAGTGCTCAGTTCCTTCCCACATCCCAGCTGCCACAGAGCTCTGCCAAGCCAGTTAACTTGCTGGCTTAAGCAACTCATCTTGGTGAGTTCTTCAAGGAAACAACCACATTTCATTTGCTGCTGGATCTCTGGATCTCAGCCTGGAGCAGTGTTGAGACCTCTGGTTCTAGCTGGGACTTAAAAATGTTTCTCTTAGGGCTGGAGAGATGGCTCAGTGGTTAAAGGCACTTGATTGCAAAGTCATTGACCTGGGTTTGACACACTAGTACCCACATAAAGCCAGATGCACCAAGTGGTACATGCATTTAGAGTTTGTTTGCAGAGGCAAGGGGCCCTGGCAAGTTCATTCATTCTCTCTCTCTCTTTGTAAATGAATTAGTAGTTTGTTTTTTTTTTTCCTGGGGCTGGAGAGATAGCTTAGTGGTTAAGGTGCTTGCTTGCAAAGCCAAAGGACCTAGGTTCGATTCCCCAGGACCCACATAAGCCAGATGCATAAGGTGGTGCAAGCATTTGGAGTTTATTTGCAGCAGCTGGAGGCCCTGACACACCCATTCTCTATCTGCCTCTTTCTCTGATTCTTTGATTCAAATAAAGAAATAAAAATAAAAATTATTTTTTTCAAAAAGTCCAGGGCTAGCCGGGCGTGGTGACACATGCCTTTAATCCCAGCACTCGGGAGGCAGATGTAGGAGGATCGCCGTGAGTTCGAGGCCACCCTGAGACACCATAGTGAATTCCAGGACAGCCTGGGCTAGAGTGAGACCCTACCTCGAAAAACCAAGAAAACAACAACAAAAAAAATCCCAGGGCTAAAGGGATGGCTTAGTAGTTAGGGCACTTGTCTGTGAAGCCAAAGGACCCATGCTTGGTTACCCAGGACACATATAAGCCAGATGCACAAGGTGGTGCATGCATCTGGCATTTGTTTGCAGTGGCTGGAGGCCCTGGTGCACCCATTCTCTCTCTCTACCTCTCTCAATAAAAAAATTAAATTAAAAAAAAATTCCAATCATGGAAAATGCTAATAAAAATTAAATTAAAAAAGGAAAAAATAAAATAAAATAAAAGACATGAAAAAAATTTCCAAATTCCATCCATATGGACACAGGCCTGTTCATGGGTCCTGCCACCTAGTTCAATTACTCTTCATCTGGAATTTTCAGTAGCCTTGTACCTGGCTCCACTATTGCTCCCTCTACAGCCTAGTAATAACCCTGTAGTAAGAGGGATCTTAGCCTTTTAAACCCAGCACTCTGGAGGCAAAAGTAGGAGGATCACTGTGAGTTCAAGGCCAGCCTAAGACTACATAGGGAATTCCAGGTCAGCCTGGGCTAGAGTGAGACCCTACCTTGAAAAAAACAAAAAAAATAGAGGGATCTTTTCCTAAATTTATATATTGACTTATTCATATATTTGGGGAGTCTCACTCTATCCCAGGCTGATTTGGAACTCACTGTGTAGCTCCAAGCTGGCCTCAAACTCAAAGTGATCCTCCTACCTCTGCCTCCCAAGTGCTCGGATTAAAGGTCTGCGCCACTACGCCTAGCTCCACCCGGCTTTCTTCTAAATTTAAATTTTGCTTTTTGTTTGCTTTCTGCAATCAGGTCTCATGTAATCCAGACAGGTCTAACACTTGCTATGTAGATTTTATGTAGTGCTGGGGATAGATCCCAGGGCCTCATACATACTAAACAAATACTCCACCAACTAAGCTATATCACCAGCCCTAAATTTTAAAAAATTCTTTCTTTTTAAAATTTGATTATTTACTTATTTTTGGTTATTCAAAGTAGGTTTCACTCTAGCCCAAACTGACCTGGAATTCACTATGTAGTCTCAGGGTGGCCTTGAACTCACGGGTGATGCTCCTACCTCTGCCTCCGAGTGCTGGGATTAAAGACACGTGCCACCACATCCGGCTTAATTCTTTCTTTTTGGTTTTACTGAGGTAGTCTCACTCTATCCCAGGCTGACCTGAAACTCACTTTGCAGCCCCAGGCTGGCCTTGAACTAACTGCAATCCTCTCCTACCTCTGCTTCCTGAGTGCTGGGACTAAAGGTGTAGCCATCATGCCTGGCTTAAATTTTATTTATTTATTAATTTTTTCTCTCTCTCTCTCTCTCTCTCTTTTTTTTTTTTTCGAGGTAGGGTCTCACTCTGGTCCAGGCTGACCTGGAACTATGTATTCTCAGGGTGGCCTCGAACTCTCGATGATCCTCCCACCTTTGCCTCCCAAGTGCTGGGATTAAAGGCGTGTGTCACCATGCCCAGCTCTCTCTCTCTCTTTGATACAAGACAGTAAGAGAGAAGAAGGGAGTGAGAAAGAGAGAGAATTGGTGCACAAGGGCCTCCAGCCACTGCAATCGAACTCCAGATGTGTGCAAACCCTGTGCAACCTTACACACTTTTGTCACTGTACATCAGGCTTACATGGGACCTGGAAAGTTGAACATGAGTCCTTAGGCTTTGTAGGCAAGTGCCTTAACCGCTAAGCCATCTCTCCAGCCCAAATTTTATTTTTTTTAATAGCCAGAAGAATCTTTTTTTTTTTTTTTTTTTCTGAGGAAGGGTCTCACTTTAGCCCAGTCTAACCTGGAACACACTCTGTAGTCCCAAACTGGCCTTGAACTCAGAGCAATATTACATCTGCCTCCCAAGTGCTAAGATTAAAGGCAAGCAGCACTATGCCTGGCTCAAGAATCTTATTATTTATTTATTTATTTTGGTTTTTCAAGGTAGGGTCTCACTCTAGCAGAGGCTGACCTAGAATTCACTATGTAGTTTCAGGCTGGCCTCAAAGTCACGGTGATCCTCCTACCTCAGCCTCCCTAGTGTTGGGATTAAAGGCATTAGCCACCACACCTGGTCCAAGAATCTTTTAAAAAAAGTTTTAAGGGCAGGCCAGGGAGAGTTCGAGGCCACTCTGAGACTATATAGTGAATTCTAGGTCAGCCTGGGCTAGAGGGAGACCCTACCTCAAAAAAAAAAAAAAAAAGTTTTAAGGGCTGGAGAGGTGGTTTACTGGTTAAGGTGCTTGTCTGCAAAGCCTAGGGACCCAGGTTCAATTCCTCAGTACCCACATAAAGCCAGATGTACAAAGTGGTGTATGCATCTAGAGTTTGTTTGCAGTGGCGTGCCCATTCTCTCCCCATATATATCTGCCTCTCCCCCCCCGCCTCCCCCCCCCCCGCCACTCTCTCTCACACACACACAAATAAATAAGTAAATAAAATATTTGGGCTGGAGAGATGGCTTAGTGGTTAAGGTGCCTACCTGCTAAAACAAATGACCCAGGTTCAATTCCCCATCTACCCATGTAAAGCCAGATGCACGAGGTGGAGCATGCATCTGGAGTTCATTTGCAGTGGCTAAAAGCCCTCAAGTGCCTGCTCTCTCTCTCTCTCTCTCATCTGTCTCTCTTTCTCTTTCTCGCTCATAAATAAATAAATAAAATATTTAAAAATTAAGGTGCACTCAGACTGGGAGAGGTGCATGTGCCCTGGGACCCATTAAGGTGCCAGAGTGTTTGGAGCTTGTGAGTTTAGGGCAGGTGAGGCGCAGGGCAGTCTGGGGCCCATGGGCTCTGAATGGGAGAGGTGCAGGTGTGTTTGGGCCTGTGCACTTGGACCGAGTGTGGTGCGGGTGTGTTTGGGGTCTGAGCTGTTTGGAGCCTGTGGCTCAGACCAGGCGAGGTGCCAGAGTGCTTGGGGCATGTTCACTCAGAGCAAGGGGAGGTCAGGTGGGATTGGGGCCTGTTTGCTACTGGTGGTGATTGCCAATGTGTTTGGGGCCTGGCCCACAGTGGGTTAGGAAGTGCTGGTTACAAGTGCCTTTGGGACCCCACAAGGGAGGTTTTAAGAACTTCTCCAACCTTGAATACTCAAAATTGCTAAGCCTGTGGCTACAGCCTTAGTGCCCACACGCTCTTGGGGCCAATTTGCAACCTCTACAATCTGCGCTTCTGTGCCGTCCCACTCCAAGCGGGTTCAAACCCAAAACAGAATGCTCACCAAAGATCCTACAAGGGCAAATTTTTGCTTCCTCCTTAATAAAACAAGATTTTTACCCCAAGATGGGTAGATCCCAACACATACACACACAAAAAATAAAGCAATGGGGGCTGGAGAGATGGATTAGCAGTTAAGGTGCTTTCCAGCAAAGTTAAAGGACCCAGGTTCGACTCCACAGAACCCATGTAAGCCAGATGCACAAGGGGGTGCACACATCTGGAGTTCATTTGCAGTGCTGGAGGCCCTGGTGCGCTCTCTCTCTCTCTCTCTCTCTCAAATAAATAAATAAAAATAAAAATATTTAAAGGCGAGCAAAATAAAGCAATGTACCAGACCTGGTGGTGCATGCATTTAATCTCAATACTTAGGAGGCAGAGGTAGGAGGATCACTGTGAGTTCAAGGCCAGCCTGAGCCTACATAGTGAATTCCAGGTTAGCCTGGGCTACAGTGAGACCCTACCTTGAAAAAAACAAACAAACAAACAAACACAGAACAATAAACCAAGAGATATCCCCCCAAACTGCCTAGTCTCACAATGGAAGTCTCAAATGAAAACATAGAGAAGACAAAAGAAATAGAATATAGAATTCCAAGGGCTGGAGAGATTGCTTAGTGGTTAAGGCACTTGCCTGCATAGCCAAAGGACCCAGGTTCGATTCCCCAGGGCCCATGTAAGCCAGATGCACAAGGTGGCTCATGCATCTAGAGTTCGTTTGCAGTGGCTGGAGGCCTTGGTGTGTCCATTCTCTGTCTTTCTCCACCTGCCTCTTTCTCTCTCAAATAAGTAAATAAAATATTTAAAATCATATACTTAAAAAAGAAAAGAGAGAAAGACATAGAATCCCAAAATGAAACAACAATAAACTATGTGATCCTGACCAAGCCAATTTCTGAATTGGAAGCAAATCATCAAAAAAAAAAAACCCAACAATTGGGCTGGAGAGTTAAAGCGTTTGCAGTTAAAGTGCTTGCCTGCAAAGCCTAACCACCTGAGTTTGATTCCCCAGTGGCCAAGTAAAGCCAGATGCCCAAAGTGGTACATGCATGTGGAGTTTGTTTGCAGTAGCTAGAGGCCCTGGCATGTTCCTCCCTCCCCTCTCTCCTTACAAATAAAGAAATGAAGATATTAAAAAAAAAAACAACCAGCAATCACATAAATGAAATGCAATGGAATCATCTCTTACAGCACACAGCTTTAACTTAATTTAACACGAGGCTTAACTTAATTGAGGAAAAACAGATAGATCTCAAAAGAGAGATAAACGAACAACAAATAGAGGATTGCAATAACCAGTTGATTAAGCTTAATGAAGGCATGATTAAATACAAGAATGAATTCCAAGAAGCATCAAGAAAACCAAGTCATGACCTGAAATTGGAACTTGAAAAAGGGATGGATAAAATACAGAAAAATACAACAGAAAACAAAAATCAAATAGAGCTTGTAAAACTCTCTCTAGAGCCAGGTGTGGTGGTGCATGCCTTTATTCCCAGCAATTGGGAGGCAGAGGTAGGAGGACTGCCATGAGTTCAAGGTCACCCTAAGACTACATAGTGAATTCCAGGTCAGCCTGGGCTAGAGTAATACCCTACCTTGGAAAAGAGAAAGAAAGAAAGAAAGAAAGAAAGAAAGAAAGAAAGAAAGAAAGAAAGAAGGAAGGAAGGAAGGAAGGAAGGAAGGAAGGAAGGAAGGAAGGAAGGAAGGAAGGAAGGAAGGAAGGGAGGGAGGAAGGAAGGAAAGAAAGTGAGAGAGAAAGGGAAAGAAAAGTCTCTATAGCCAACAAAATTACTGAAGAAAACATTTCCACCCTTTCAAAAGAGGCCCATCCAGATATAAGAAGCTTACAGAACACCAAACAGAGTGGATCAAAGAAGAATCTCTCCAAGGCACATCATCATTAAAACCCTAAACAACAAAAACAAAGAGAGAGTGTTAAAAGCAGCAAGAGAGAAACAACTCACTACTAACAAAGGCAATGACATCAGAGTTACTTCAGATTTCTCAAAGGAAACCCTAAAAGCCAGAAGGGCTTAGAATGGAACACTTCAAAGCCTTAAAAAGTATATGGCCTTCTTTGTCCTTTTTGATCACTTTTGGTTTGAAATCTATTTTGTCAGCTATTAATATCCACACCCACTTGCTTCTTATTTCCAACTAATTTCTACTTTATGCAACTAAAGTATCCCTCATAATAGGTGGTGAAAGGAAAACCTTCCATGGTAAGAACCAGCTCTCTGACTATATAAACACAAAGCCAAATCTATAGAGAACACTTCCAGGAACAATCCACACAGAAGAGTTGAATGAGCAACCTCAGGAGCTACCAGAGGAAGAATACAATGACCAAAACTGGAGCAGGGAAGAAAACATTCAAAACTGAAGAAAGCATCAAACCCCCAAACCCTCCAACATGGCAGGGATTAAATTGAACCTTACACTTATAACTTAAATATCAATGATCTTAACTCACTCATCAAAAAACACAAGATGAAATGGCCTGGAGATCCATGACCTCATAGTGCCTGACACTACCTACACAAGACCATCATAGGAGGAGGAAAAGATCATGACATCAAAATAAAAGAGAGACTGATTACAATGGGGAGGGGAAATGATGGAGAATGGAATTTCAAAGGGGAAAGTGGGGGGGGGTTACCATGGGATATTTTTTATAATCATGGAAAATGTTAATAAAAATTGAGAAAAAAAGAAACACAAGATGGATAGCCGGGCATGGTGGCGCACACCTTTAATCCAGCATTTGGAAGGCAGAGGTAGGAAGATCGCCATGAGTTTGAGGCCAGCCTGAGATTATATAGTGAATTCCAGATCAGCTTAGGTTAGAGCAAGACACTAATTCAAAAATCAATTTAAAATATTTGGGTTTTTTTTGAGGTAGGGTCTTACTCTAGTCCAGGCTGACCTGGAACTCACTATGTAGTCTCAAGGGTGGCTCCAAACTCACAGCAATCCACCTACCTCTGCCTCCCAAGTGCTGGGATTAAAGGCGTGCGTCACCACGCCTGGCTTAAAATATTTGTTTTTGAGAGAGGGTATGGGTGCACCAGAGCCTCTTGCCTCTACAAAGGAACTCCAGACACATGAACCACTTTGTGCATCTAGCTTTAGGTGGGTACCAGGATATTGAATCTGGGCCATCAAGCTTTGCAGGCAACCAACTTTAACCCCTGAGCCATCTCTCCAACCCAAGAAAAACCTTAAAAGAACAAATGAGCTAGACATGGTGACCTATGAGTTAAAAATAAGAGTCCAGCCTAGGATACAGAGTAAGAACCCTGTCTCAACAACAAAACAAGGCAATAGGGCTGGAGAGATGGCTTAGCAGTTAAGGCACTTGCCTGCAAAGCCAAAGGACCCAGGTTTGATTCCCTAGTTCCCATGTAAAGCCGGATGCACAAGGAGTCCATGTGTCTGGAGTTCATTTGCAGTGGCTCAAGGCACTGGTGCACCCATTCTCTCTCTTTCTCTTTCTTTATCTGCCTCTTTCCCTCTCAAATAAATAAATAAATATATAAAAAAAAGACTATAACTAAAATACATCAGAGGCTGGAGAGATGGCTCAGTAGTTAAAGGCCTGCAAAAACTAGCCAGGCGTGGTGGCACATGCCTTTAATCCCAGCACTTGGGAAGCAGAGGAAGGAGGATCCCTGAGTTCAAGGCCACTCTGAGACTACATAGTGAGTTCCAGGTCAGCCTGGGCTAGAGTGAAACCCTACCTTAAAAAACAAACAAACAAACAAACAAACAAACAAAAGAAAAACAAAGAACTGATGGCCTGGGTTCAAATCCCTGGTACCATGTAAAGCCGGATGCACAAAGTGGTGAATGGGTTTGGAATTTGTTTACAGTGGGAGGCCCACACTCTCTTTTTCAAATAAATAAAGAAACACAAACAAAATCATAAATCAGGGGTTGAGAAGATGGCTCACTGGGTAAAATAACTTGCCACATGAGCATGAAGGCTGGAGAAGGCTTGACTCGTCTTGAGTTTGAATCCCTGGCACCCATGTAAGTAGCTGAGTCTGGCCACACATACCTGGAACATGCTGTTGGCTAGAACTATAGTCCTGGGCTCGTGTGAATAGCAGCACTAGGTTCAGAGAAAGGTTCTGCCTCAAGGAAATATGCAGATGAGCGATTGAGGACACACACACACCCCACACACCACGTACTACGCTAAGCATATACTACACATTTACATATACAAATATGTAGATAAATAAATAAATCAGGACTGGGGATGTAGCTCAGTTAATAGAATGTTTGCTTAGTATGCTTGAGGCCCTGGGTTCAATCCTCAGCATAAAACCAGATTGGTAGCCCATTCCTGTAAGCCCAAAACTTGAGAGATGGAGGCAGAAGGATCAGAGGTTCAAAGCTGGGCTTAGCTATAGCTCAGTAATACAGCATTGAATGACTCTGAGTTCAAACTCCAGCACTGAAAGGAACAAAAAGCTCAAGGTCATCCTTGCTTACATATAAAGGCCAGCCTGGGCTATGTAAGATCCTGTCTCAAATCTACTTTCCACCTCCCTAAAAAAAGGAACCTTACCCTGAGACTACATAGTGAATTTCAGTTCAGCCTGAGCTAGAAACCTTACCTCGAAAAACAAAAACAAGAACAAAAAATGAAAAAATAAAAAAAACTGCTTTAAAAACAAAACAAAATAATAATATTCATAGGAAGATAAGAGAAGGTTACTTTTATTTTTATTTTTTGGTAAGGTAGTCTCAGGCTGGCCTTGACCACATAGCAATCCTCCTATCTCTGCCTCCAGAGTGCTGGGATTAAAGGCGTGCACCACCACACCGGCTTTGGCTTAGCTTTGAGATGAGGTCTTGCTGTTGCTCAGGCTGACCATGAACTCTAGGCCCAAGAGATCCTCTCACATCAGTCTATTTAGTAGCTTGAGTAACTGGGATTGCAAGCATTCACCCACCATCACAAATAGCTCAAGGTAGGTCTGGGAATTTTTGTTTTGCTTTGTTTTGGGTTTTTTGTTTGTTTGCTTGCTTGTTTTTCAAAGTAGGGTCTCACTCTAGTCCAGGTTGACCTGGAATTTGCTATGTAGTCTCAGGGTGGCCTTGAACTCATGGTGATCCTCCTACCTCTGCCACTCAAGTGCTGGGATTAAAGGCGTATGCCACCATGCCTGGCAGTTTGGATTTGTTTTTAAATATTTTATTTTATTTTATTTATTTGAGAGAGAGAGAAAGAGAGAATGGGCGCACCAGGGCCTCCAGCTACTGCAAACGAACTCCAGATGCCTGCGCCCCCTTGTGTATCTGGCTTACATGAGTCCTGGGGAATCAAACTAGGGTCCTTAGGCTTCATAGGCAAATACTTTAACTGGTAAGCCATTTCCGCAGCCCTGGATTTTTGTTTTTTGATATGATCTTACTATGTAGCCAACGTTGCCCTCAAACTTAAAAAAACAAACATGGAGTGCTCATGCCTCAGCCTCCCAAGGCTAGAATTACAGGTTGTGTCACCATACTGTTATAGGAGGGAGTCTTTCCTTCTGGCGCAATATGCTGCCATCTTGGAGTAGAGATTACCTTGGCCAGGTAGTCGTGGCAACTCATGAGCTAAACAACACAGTGATAGCCAGGTCTATGGTAATGATAGCAGTAACAGAGCTCCTGACACTCCTGAGTAGATGGAGGAGAGTGGGTGGCAGGGACACCCCTGGGAGTTCTGCTGCTCCCCTCTAGCCCTCCTCCACCGCTGCAAGTGATGGTGAGAGATGACTGGAATGTGCAGGAAGTGGAAGGTAAACTGAAGGGGGAACTCCATAATGTTGCTTGCATGGGTCATCATCCATGATGAGGTGGGACTTTGTGGTGATGTAGCAACTTTGGGGTCACCCTCACTCCTATAAGTAACCCCTAACCCATGCTTTGTATGTAACCCCAATTAACTCATAGATTCACCAAGTTGGACTGGTGGAATCCTTACTTGATCTGTCCTCAGTCCCTTATCTGGGGTGGACAGACATTTGTTCAAATAAATGGAAAAGTTAATGCAGCATACACTATACTCTCCAGTTGTGCTCATCCATACAGTAGACTGCATCTCTCTGAACCTGTCAGTTCATTTCCTATATCATGCAACCGGAAGGGACTACCTCACACAGCACCAATGAATACACACAGTATATCCTCAGAAGGGAACTCACGCAACATAGTTGATGGCACCAAAGGTGTTGGTCACGAGACGCATGTGTGTAACATTGCCTAGTAGAACATCAGGGTCCTTCAATTTAACATAATCCAAAAAAGAAAACTCTATTTTGTAGGATGAGGAAAACTGGACAGCAGCAAACTGGAAAAGGAAGAAACAATATGCAGTTATATATCCCTTGTCTCCTCTCTGCTCCAGTATCTAGTCCACTTTGCTGTTGCTTTGTTTTGCAAGGTAGGGTCTCACTCTAGCTCAGGCTGACCTCAGTTCACTATGTAGTCTCAGGCCTCGAACTCATGGAGATCCTCCTACCTCTGCCTCCTAAGTGCTGGGATTACAGGCGTGCGCCACATCGCCCGGCCTCATCTACTTTTATGCAGGATTTGAGCAACCCAACTCCACACTCTGCTTCAAGTTACTCTTCTGAAAATAAAGATAAGCAGATGCAGAAACAAAATTAAAGAAGTCTGAGGAGCATGGTGTTGCACACCTTTAATCCCAGCACTCAGGAGACAGAGAAAGGAGAATCGCCGTGAGTTTGGGGCAAACCCTGAGAGACTACATAGTGAATTCCAGGTCAGCTTGGGCTAGAGAGAGACCCAACCTCAAAAAACCAAATAAAATAAAATAAATAATTTTAGAGCCGGGCGTGGTGGCGCACGCCTTTAATCCCAGCACTTGGGAGGCAGAGGTAGGAGGATCGCCGAGAGTTCGAGGCCGCCCTGAGACTACATAGTGAATTCCAGGTCAGCCTGAGCCAGAGTGAGACCCTACCTCGAAAAACCAAAAACAAAAAAAATAAATAAAATAAAATAAATAAATAAATAAATAATTTTAAAAATAAAAAAAAGGATGTCTCTGCTTCCTTAACAAAGAGCTGCTGACTGTGCTGCCTAATTTACCTACAGGGACGGTTCCCAGCAACCCTGTTTCTATGCAGTGGCCCTGCTGAGACACCCAGCGGGGCCAGGAGGGGCCGCCTGGCTGAGGTTACGCCATCAGAATCCCTACTCAGAATGAGAATTTTCAATTTTTTTTTTTGTTGTTGTTTGTTTTGAGCTAATGTCTCACTCTACCTCAAGCTGACCTTGAATTTACTGTTTAATCTCAGGGTGGCCTCAAACTCATGGCAATCCTCCTGGCTCTGCCTCCTGAGGGCTGGGATTAAAGGAATGCGCCACCATGCTCAGCAAGAATTTGCAATTTGAGGGCTGGAGAGATGGCTTAGTGGTTGAGACACTTTCCTGCAAAGCCAAAGGGCCCAGGCTTGATTCCCCAGTACCCATGTAAAGGCAGATACACAACACAGCACATGCGTCTGGAGTTCATTTATAGTGGCTAGAGGTTCTGGTGTGCCCATTCTTCTCTCTCTCACAAATAAATAAATAAATAAATAAATACTTTTTAAAAACAACAACAAGGATTTGGAATTTGAAGCCAGTTGTGGATGGAGATATGGCTTAGTAGTAAAGGTGCTTACCTGTGAAGCCTAAGGACACAGGTTCAATTACCCAACACCCACATAAGCCAGATGCCCCAAATGACGCATGTGTTTGGAGTTTGTTTGCAGTGGTTGGAAGCCATGTGCCCATTCTCTCTCTCTCTCTCTTTCTGTCTCTTCCTTATTCCCTGTCTCCCTCTCCCTCCCTCTCTTTCTCACATAAATAAATGAGCCGAGCAGGTGTTTTATGCCTTTAATCCCAGCATTAAGCAAGCAGAAAAAGAAACATTGTCATGAGTTCAAGGCCATCCTGAGACCACATAGTGAATTCCAGGTCAGCCTGAGGTAGAATTGCTTTGTTGCTTTGACCCTACCTCAAGAAACCAAAAATAAATAAATAAATAAATAAATAAATAAATAAATAAATAAATAAAATACTTGAAGACAGCCGGGCGTGGTGGTGCATTCCTTTAATCCCAGCACTCAGGAGGCAGAAGTAGGAGGACTGCTATGAGTTCAAGGCCACCCTGAGACTCCATAGTGAATTCCAGGTCAGCCTGGGCTAGACTGAAGCCCTACCTCGAAAAACCTAAAAACAAATATATATATATTTGAAGACACAGTTGGTTGACAAGAAGGTAGGGCATCCTTCTTGAACTAACATATGAATTTTGGAGCTTTCTCCAGGCCCATGTGACCCAAAGAAGTAAGGGAACGTCTACAAAGAGAGCAGGAGAGATTAGGAAAGCAACACACAAAAGAAACAGGTGGAATATGAAGGAAACCAACCACTCTCAAATTGGACTGGAGGCCCACTCTACGGGAGGGAAAACATACCTGATACTGAAAACCTATTGACGGGGAAAGTCATGGGCCCTAAGTATGTAACATCTGCTGGTGTCTGGCTAAATGCATATATTATGCTCACCAAACTGCTCTGTAAGCAGTTTTCTTAACATTCATACCAATGTATTAATGCTACTCTCACTTTTGGTTAAAGAAGCTTCTCTTTTTAGATAGTGGTGACCTCTGGGATGACCCAAAAGGCACCACAGTGCTGAGAAGAAGTGACAGAGGAGTGCTCAGCACTGAAACATCTCTATCACACCTTCCATGGCTCAGAGTCCATTGCAGAAGAGGTAGTGGAAAGAATGTAAGAGCCAAAGGAAAGGTAAGGCTGCTTACAATGCAATTGTTCAAACAAATTGGCCTCGATATCCATGACCTCATAGTGCCTATTACTATCTACACAATACCTTCATAATAGGAGGAAACGATAGTGACATCAAAATAAAAGAGAAACTAAGCCGGATGTGGTAGCACACGTCTTCCATCCAAGTGCTCAGGAGGCAGAGGTAGGAGGATTGCCATGAGTTCGAGGCCACCCTGAGAATATAGAGTGAATTTCAGGTCAGCTTGAGCTACAGTGAGACCCTACCTTGAACCACACCCCCAAAAAAAGGTTACAAAAAAGAAAGGAAGGAAAGAAGGAAGAAAACTACAGAAAATCTCAGAAACTTTGGTTCTTGGCCTTGTCAGTGGTCTACTTGTAACCATGCCCATAAGTCCTGCAGACACACTTCATACTACACGTTCCTTTAATGACTTGAAGCCAGTTCAGAAGGGCATGCACTTCCTGGGATCATCATTAGGACACGTACGTACCTGGTAGGAAGAATTGCTGAGTTTCTTCATCACATCCTTCATAAAGTCCACGATTTTCAAAAATTCTTTTTCCTCTAAGCTCCTTGAGCCATCAAACAGAAATACCAGGTCAACCTTGCCCTTTATACATTCTGCAGAGATCAGAAACGAAGGGACCTGATTGACAGTTCTTGGCCTACTCAGGCTGGTTCCCACAGAAGGACAGCTACTCAGAAGTACTGTTACCACCAGGTACTTACCCTGGTAAGCAGGACGCCCTTGCAACACAGGACCCTCCAGGTTCTGAGTGAAGAGGTAACACAGGCCACTAAGATAGCTGTTCTGGTCACACGTCCGAGACAGCCCAGGGTCACAGGCCTGTAGGAAGGAAAGGAAGAGGTGGGGCTTCTTGCCATATGTCATTTGCAAAAGACAAACCCCCTCAGAATCCTGTCCCTTCCCTCCCATCAATGCCCACCTCTCCACCCCTAATCTCAGTGCTCTATGCCAATGGATGCTCACTGCCTATGGAATAAAGTTTCACCTCCTTAGTTGGTAATTCATGCTGTTTACATTTAGGCACTGTCCCACATTCTAGAGCATTCCTAATCACACATTCTGCATAAGCAAATCAAAACTTCACACTTAGGGCTGGAGAAATGGCTCAGCAGTTAAGGCATTTGGCTGCAAAGCCCAACAACCTGGGTCTGATTCCTTAGTACCCACGTAAGCCAGATGCACAAAGTGGCACATACATCTAGAGTTCATCTGCAATGGCTAGAGGCCCTGATGTGCCCGTGCTCTCTCTGTACTGTCTCTCTCTATATATCTCTCTTCTTGCAAATAAATAAGTAAAATATTTTTTAAAAAACTTACAATTCCAGAATATACAGCATTGCTCCTTTCATGTATCTTTCCTGAAAACCTGCAATTTCTAGACAGGGCTAATGTCATAATCATCTTTGTACTGTATATCCTTTACCTCATCGGATCTGAGCACAATGGCTGACATGGAATAGTAGCTAAGTAAACAATCTAGACAGGGCTGGAGAGATGGCTCAGAATTTAAGTTGCTTGCCTGTAGAGCCCAATGACCCAAGTTTGATTCCCCAGAACCCATGTAAAACTAGATACAAGGTGAAACATGTATCTGGAGTTTCTCTGAGGCGGTTGGAAGCCCTGGTGTGCCCATTCTTTCTGTCTCTCTTCTCTCTGCTTGCAAATAAATAAGTTAAAAAAAAAAAAAAAAGCTGGAGAGATGGCTCAGCAGCATAGACACTTGCCTGCAGAGCCTAATGACCTGAGTTTGATTCACCAGTACCCATGTAAAGCCAGGTGCCCAGTGGTGCATGCATCTGGAGTTCATTTGCAGTGGATGGAGGCCCTGGCATGACCATTCTCTCTCTTTCTCTCCTCCCTATCTCTCTATGCTTATAAATAAATAAATAAATAAATAAAGTTATACAGTTAAACACTAGGTCAGGTGGGGCATATAGGCACACATCAGCAATCCTAGCACTTGGAAGACAGAGGTAGGAGGGTTGCCACAAGTTTGAAGCAAGTCTGGTTAATACAGGAGTTCTAGACCAGGTGTAAGGAATTGCAGGTGAAGTTTGGTTGGTAGAGTACTTGTCTAGCATTGCATGAAGCCCTGAGTTCCATTCCCATGTAACTGGGTGTGGTGGTAAAGCCTGATAGAGGCCCCAGCACATGGGAGGCAGAGGTAGGAGGATCACCATGACTTCAAGGCCACTCTGAGACTACATAGTGAATTCCAGGTCAGCCTAGTCTCGAATAAGACTCTACCTCAACAAAAAAAAAAAAAAAAAAAAAAAAAAATATGGCTTAAAAATTAAGGCACTTGCCTGTGAAATCTAAGGACCCAGGTTTGATTTCCCCAGCTCCCACATAAAGCCATATGCACAAAGTGACCCATGTGTCTGGATTTCTTTTGCAGTGACTAGAGGCTCTGGTGTACCCGTTCTCCCTCTCTTTATCTGCCTCTTTCTCTCTCTCAGATAAATAAGTAAATAAGATTTAAGAGAGAAAGAAAGAAGGAGAAAGAAAAGAGCTAGGTTGTAGTTGGTAAATACTGATTTAATCTTGATATTTCTGATGTTCTAAACTTTTTTATTTTGATTTTTTTTTTCAAGGTAGGATCTCATGCTAGCCTAGACAGACCTAAAACTTACTCTGTAGTCTGAGGTTGGCCTCAAATTCAGGGCAATCCTGCTACCCAGGCCTGCTAAGTGCTGGGACTAAAGGCATGCGCCTCTACACCCCACTCCATTTTCTTTTTCCCCTCTTATTTTATTTTATTTTATTTTATTGTTTACTTTTATTTATTTATTTGAAAGCACCAGACCAAAAGAGAAAGAGGCAAAAAGAGAGAGAATGGGCACACCCAGGCCTCCAGCCACTGCAAACAAACTCCAGATGCATGCACCACCTTGTGCATCTGGCTTACGTGGGTCCTGGAGAATCGAGCCTCGAACCTGGGTCCTTAAGCTTCACAGGCAAGCACATAACTGCTAAGCCACCCCCCCTTTTTAAAATGAGACAGTGGAGGCGGGGAAATCCCTATGTAGCACAGGCTACCTCAGCTGTCCCTGTGCTGGAATTAGAGGTGTGAACCACCATATCTGCCTTTATCGCCCTCTTTTCAATTTCTCTTTCTTGGTATAGAGCTTCACGGGCTCTGATCACTAACACATAAAACTCTTACCAAAAGGCTTCCGTCTGCCGGGTCTGTCACCAAGGTCATTCCCAAGTACTTGGAGGTATAGTTCAAACCTGTAGGCACCGGAAGGGTGGTTTAGAAGAACTCAGATGGTTCAAGTGTATTGGAGGCAGCCTTATTTCCAAAGGCCCTACTTCCTGGTCTCCCTCACTCCCTACTCACCACTCAGGTTCACTAGCAGGCAGCTCCTCTCGCCTGGCTGGCACTGGTAGAGGCTTCCTGTTTGGTTCCCCTCACCTGGAGCTCCCACAACAACTCTGAAGAGAAATGTCACCTGTGACATAGAGCTGCCCAAGACTTTACCCACCCACTCCTGTTTACTAAGGGGCTTCAGAACCCACCAGGTATCACAGTAGGTATTTCTTTTTCTTTTCTTTTCTTTTTTTATTTTTTGGGGTAGGGTCTCACTCTAGCCCAGGCTGACCTGGAATTCACTATGTAGTCTCAGGGTGACCTTGAACTCATGGCCATCCTCCTACCTCTGCCTCCCAAGTGCTGGGATCAAAGGCATGCACCACCATGCCCGGCCACAATAGGTATTTCTTATTTAAATTTTATTTATTTATTTGCATGTGTGTGTGGCGGGGAGGGCTTAGCAAAAGAATGCCAGACACAAGTACCACTTTTTTTATTTATTTATTTGAGAGTGACAGACAGAAAGACAGAGAATGGGTGCACCAGGGCTTCCAGCCACTGCAAACGAACTCCAGATGTGTTCGCCCGCTTGTGCATGTGGCTAATGTGGGTCCTGGGAAATGGAGCCTCGCACCGGGGTTCTTAGGCTTCACAGGCAAGCGCTTAACCACTAAGCCATCTCTCCAGCCCACATGTACCACTTTTTTTGTTTTGTTTTGTTTTTTTCAAGATAGGGTCTTGCTCTAGCCCACGCTGACCTGGAATTCACTATGTTTAGGCTAGCTTTGAACAGTGATCCTCCTACCTCTGCCTCCCTGGGATAAAAAGTGTGCACCTGGGCTGAAGAGATGGCTTAGTGGTTAAGGCGCATGCCTATGAAACCTAAGGACTCAGGTTCAATTTTTCAGGTCCCATGTAAGCCAGATGCACATGGTGGTACATGCATCTGGAGTTTGTTTGCAGTGACTGAAGGCCCTGATATATCCATTCTCTCTTTGCTTCTTTTTTTCCTCTCTCTCTCTTTCAAATAAATAAAATTAAGTAATCAAAAAAAAATTAAAGCCAAGTGTGGTGGCACATACCTCCCTCTAATTCTAACACTAGGGAGGCAGAGGTAGAATCACCATGAGTTTGAGGCCACCCTGGTTCTACACAATAAATTCCAGGTCAGCCTGGACTAGAGTTAGTCCTCTACCTTGAAAAACCAAACAAAAGGTTTTTTTTGATAAAAATCAAAATAAATAAGCATTCTTAAACTGGGCATGGTGGCACACACCTTTAATCCCAGCACTCAGGAGGCAGAGGTAGGAGGACCTTCGTGAGTTCGAGGCCACTCTGAGATTACATAGTGAATTCCAGGTCAGCCTGAGCTAGAGTGAGACCCTACCTTGAAAAACCAAAAGAAAAAAAAAATGATGACTTCAAAATAAAAGAGAGACTGATTGAGAGGGGAAGGGGTATGATGGAGAGTTGAGTTTCAAAGGAGAAGGTGGAGGCAGGGAGGGAATTACCATGGGTTGTTGTCTATAATTATGGAAGTTATCAATAAAAAAAAATTAAACAGAAAAGAAAAACAGGGCTGGAGAGATGGCTCAGTGGTTAAGGCGCTTGCCTGCAAATCCTAATGACCCAGGCTCCATACTTAAGCATAAAGTGGCACATGTATCTGGAGTTCCTTTGTAATGGGTAGAGGCCCTGGCCTGCAGGTACTCTCTTCTCTCTCTTTCTGTATCCTTTCTACCTATATTTCTCTGCTTGCAAATAAATAAAATTTAAAAATATATATTTATTTATTTGAGAGAGAAACAGAATGGGTGTGCCAGGGTTTCCAGCCACTGTAAATGAACTCCAGGTGCATGTGCTACCTTGTGCATCAGGCTTTATGTGGGTACTGGGGAATCAAACCTGAGTCCTTAGGCTTTGCAGGCAGGTACCTTATTTGCTGGGTCATTTCTCCAGCCCTGGTTTTTTGTTTTTTGTTTTTTTAATTTTTGAGGTAAAAACAGGGCTGTCAAGTTCAGCGTGGTGGTGCATGCCTTTAATCCCAGCACTGGGGAAGCAGAGGTAGGAGGATCACCCTGAGTTCAAGTCCACCCTGAGATTACAGAGTGAAATCCAGGCCAGCCAGCCTGGGCTAGAGTGAGACCTTATGTCAAAAATAAAAAAAAATAAAAAAAAAAAAAAAAAAAAATATATATATATATATATATATATATATATATATATATATATATATATATATGAAAAGGCTGGAGAAATGACCCAGTGGAGGTGCTTGCCTGCAAAGCCTAATAATCCAGGTTTGATTCCCTAGTACCCATGTAAAGCCAGATGCACAAAGTGATGCATGCATCTAGGCATGCATCTAGGGTGTGTTTGCAATGCCTGGAGGCCCTGGAGCACCCATTCTCTCTCTGTCTCTCTCTGCTTGTAAATAATTTTTGTTTTAAATTAAAGCTGGGTGCAGTGGCTCACACCTTTAATCCCAGCCCTCCAGGGGCAAAGGTAGGTGGATCACTGTGAGTTTAAGGCCATCCTGAGACTACATAGTGACTTCCAGGTCAGCCTTGGCTACAGCAAGACCCTACCTCAGTAATAATGATAATAACCATAATCATAATAATCATAATCATAATCATAATCATAGCTGGAGAGATGGCTTAGCGGCTAAGTGCTTGCCTCTGAAACCTAAGGACCCTCCCAGTACCCATGTAAACTAGATGCACAAGGTGGCGCATGTGTCTGGAGTTCATTTGCAGCGGCTGGAGGCCCTGATGCGCCCATTCTCTCTCTGCTTCTTTCTCTCTCTGTCACTCCCAAATAAATAAATAAAAGTAAACAACAAAAAATATTTTAAAATAATAATTAAATATATATATATATATATATATATATATATATATATATATATATATATATATATATATATAATGGGGGGGTCGAGGTAGGGTCTCACTCTAGCTCAGACTGGCCTGGAATTCAGTCTGTAGTCTCAGGGTGGCCTTGAACTCACTGCGATGCTCCTACCACTGCCTCCCAAGTGCTAGGATTAAAGGCGTGCGCCACCACGCCCGGCTAATAATAAAAATTTAAAAATCAGGCAGACAAAAACAAACAAGGGCTGGGAGGTGCAGCTTAGTGGCAGAGTACGTGCCTAACATACATATATGTTCAATCTGCGACTTTAAAAACAATCCATTTACTGCTTTCCCGCTATGTGCTCAGCTAGAATAGGAGCCCACCGGCAAACCCCGCGGAAGGGAGGCCCACCCCATCTCACTGAGAGGGTGAGCGTCGCGCTTTCCAGGGAGGTGAAGGGTGTCCCTAGATGCAGGGGTGGTCCCGGCGCCACGGCGGGGCTGTGGCAGAGGACCCCAAGGGACCGCAGCTCACCCATTTCCGACCTGCAGGACGCGGTAGCCGAAGTGCCTCTGGGTTTGCGGCGAGGAGAAGCTCTGCGCGCGGCGCACATCCAGGTTGTAGCTCCGGGCCCTCGCTGAGGGAAGCAAGAGCCGTCAGCTGCTTCCTGTCGGGGCTCCCCGGCTGCTCACGCACCCCAGGTGAAGACACACTGGCGGCCACCACGTGCCTTGTTTATTGCAGGCTCCCCAGACGGGCTACACCCAGGCAGAGACGCAGGTTCCTGGACTTCCCCTCCAGGGCCTCCACTGGGGGAATCTGGAAGCCCACTGGCTCTCAGCTTCCCTCAGGCCAGGGTACTCTACACCACTTCCCTTTTGGCCCATTGGCAAAGAAGGAAGGATAAGAAGGGGGAGGCCTGTAAGAAAAGCCAGAAAAGGGGCCCGAGGCATAGGGCAGCCAGTTCCCAGGCAGGAGGCAAAATGGGGATGCCCAAGTCATGATGTATTGTTTCACACACCCCTTCTGTGCTCACGGAGCCCATGAAAGGCAGGATAGAAAATTTTAAAGTAAACTTAGTAAAGAAACAGCTGGTTGCTAACAGCTAGGGGACAGCCTGAACTGTATTTTCAGAAAGGAGTAAACCAAAAATAGGCTAAAAGATAGGCTGCAGGTGGCCCAAGATATGGGTTGGTTGGGTCAACCTAAACTTTGTGTCCCGGGAAGATGATAAACAAAAATAGTTTTGAGAAAAACCGAAATAATAGAATAGTTTCCCAAGACAGCCTGACCAAGGACTTAAACTCTGGTTATGCACAAATAAGATATGTAGACATAACTGTATAAGCTTGGCAAATACCCTTATGAAACCCCCTCCCCTTTCCCTTCTTTGCTAAAAACCCTATAAAAAGAAGCACCCAATAGGGCTCAGGGTCGACTCCTCTGTCTCCTACATGAGATACATGTCGACCCCAGAGCTCTGGTTTCCCGAATAAAGCCTTATGCTTTTGCAGCAAGTTTGGTCTCCCGTGTGTCTTTGGGTGCGTGCTATCTCGAGACTTGAGTGAAGGTCTCCCTCTGGGGGTCTTTCACCCAGACACCGGACAACTCAGTGACCAGCTTCAGGGATTCAAGATGCCTTGGCCCCTGGAAAGCCGCCGGAACCTCCCGCGCCCCAACTCCTCTAAGTGACAGGTGTCTCCTGTACCTTTAGATCTCAGATCCCCGATCCCCACCCATCCCCTATCTGAGAAAGCTGGGACATCATCCACAAACTTGTCTGGCCTGCTAACCTTCCAGGCATCCTGGGAGGACGGGGATGCGGGTACCTTCATGTGTTCAGCGAAGGAGGCAGAGACCCACGAAAGAGTAGCGTTCCACCTGCGCCCTCCTCCCAGCCCTAGTGCCCTTTAACCCTCGCCCTTAAATTTCAATGGCTCCCTCCTGCCTCTTTCATTAAGCACCTTTGTCGTCCTTCAACACAGTCTATTCTTTAAATTCTGGCTTGCTTTCTTTTCCCCTTCTCCCCTCCGGACCCTGAGAGCCCAGGTTACCTCTGCCGCCCACTCTTTGTTTCCTCCAGTTCTACAAACCCTCCAAATGTTCCTTCCCTTCCCTCCCCGATTTCCTACCAAACAGGAAGAGCCCAGACAGCAGCAGTCTCAAGTCGATGCAGGAGTTCATCGGTGCCACCCTGGAGGGACGTGTGGACCCAGGCTCAGTCTCAGAGAGCTCTTGAGATTTGCTGGCAACCTAAATAGGGTGAAAGAGGGAAATGATGAGGTCCTGGGAGCCTCTTGGAATGGAACTTTCTCACTGAGACACCAGGCTGGTGACACTGAGTGGGGGTGGAGGGAGGGGTATGTGCCTGCAGGCATTGTGAAACCTCTCTTCAGAGAGGAAGCATAGGCAGGTTAGACACATTTCCTGTGCATACTTGCATTTTCACATCATCCAAGAACAGACAGCATGGTGGGTAGATGACGGCTGCCTCTGCTCAGCAGCAGCTGCGCAGTGATCCTCACCAGCACCCCAACTCCACCCTCCTTAAAGCCCAACAGAGAGCTGGTCAAGGAAAATAGTACTACTGGGTTGGGGATGCTACGGAAGCATGAAAAAAAGAATATGGGCCCGGTGGCGCTCACCTTTAACCCTAGCTCTTAGGAAGCAGAGGTAGGAGGATCCCTGTGAGTTCTAGGCCACCCTGAGACTACATAGTGAATTCCAGGTCAGCCTGGGCTACAGCAAGACTCTACCTCGAAAAACCAAAAAAGAAGAAGGAGGAGGAGGAGGAGGAGGAGAAAAAAGGAAGAGGAGGAGGAGGAGGAGTAGAATATGGGTGGTAAAAAGAAGATAGGAAAAAACGAGGCAGTCCCCTCTTGAGAGAGAAGAAAGGCAGATATAGAGAATGGGCACTTCAGAGCTTCTTGCCAGTGTATCTGAACTCCACATGCATGTGCCACTTTGTGTAGCTGGCTTTACATGGCTATTGGGGAATCAAACCTGGACCATTAGGCTTTGTAAGCAAGCACCTTTAACCACTTAACCATCTCCCTAGCACCAATTTATACTTTTTTTTTTAGTTTTTCCAGGTAGGTCTCTGAGTGCTAGGATTAAAGGCATGCAACACCAAGCCCAGCCAGTTTATACATTTACAAAATATATTTTATTTATTTTTATTTATTTATTTATGAGAGGCAGAGAAAGAGACAGATAGAGAGAAAGAAGATTGGTGCTCCAGGACCTCTAGCCCCTGCAAACAAACTGCAGATGCATGTGCCACCATGTGTATCTGGCTTTATGTGGGTACTGGGGAATTGAACCTGGGTCCTTAGGCTTTGCAGGAAAGTGTCTTAACCACTGAACCATCCCTCCTGGCCCAGTTTATACATTTCTATGTCATGTGAATTAAAAAAAATTATTGACAACTTTCATAATTATAGACAATAAACCATGGTAATTCCCTCCCCTCCCCCCACATTCTTCTTTGCAACTCCACTCTCCATCATATCACCTCCTCCTCTCAATTAGTCTCTCTTTTATTTTGATGTCGTCATTTTTTCCTCCTATTATACTGGTCTTGTTGTAAGTAGTACTGGGTACTGTGAAGTCATGGTTATCCAGGCCATTCTGTGTCTGGAAGAGTGCATCGTAAGCAGTCCTATCCTTCCTTTGGCTCTTACATTCTTTCCACCACCTTGCCTTCAATGGACCCTGAGATTTGGAAGGTGTGATAGAGACATTTTAGTGCTGAGTGCTCCTCTGTCACTTCTCAGCACTATGGTGCCTTCTGAGTCATCCCAAAGCCACCACCATCTGAAAAGAGAAGCTTCTCTAACCAAAAGTGAGAGCAGCATTAATATATGGGTATGAATGTTAAGAGAAGTGCTTACTGGGCAGTTTGGCGAGCATAACATAAACATTTAGTCAGACACCAGCAGGCTTTACACCCCTAGGGTTAATGACTTCCCCCATAATAGGTTTTCAATAGCAGGCATGTATTCCCTCCAGTGAAGCAGGCCTCCAGTCCAATTAGAGAGTGGTTGGTTTCCCCCATAACAGACATGCCACTACTGCATCCATTGGCTCATTTGGCCTGGCTGGACAAATTTAAGGCTTAAAGTCTCCACTGTTGTTTATCTCCACTGATGACTTCTCTCTCTTCCATGGAGCTTCATGCTGTCAGCTGGTCTACATGGGTGAGGGGGAGTGGTTTCAGCTCAGCTCTAGCTTGATTTCTCAGTGACCTTGCAGCCCAAGCTTGTGGAGTCTTCAACAATAGGGTCTTACTATCTATTCCTGGTGGGGTACCAGGGATCTCCCTAGCCAACAACTCACTGGAAGGTATCCCATCCCTGACACTGAAATTTTTATAGTAACAATCTATGGCTTATGGGTGTGCCATTGTCCAAAAAAGTGGGTTTCCATATAAATTATTCATACCCTTGTAGATTTTGATTAACTGTCCCCCAGCCTTTCCTTTACTTAATCTCTTCCCCTAACCTCACTTAGACCTTTCCACTCCCAGTAATTTGTTCTTCTACTTATATACATACAATATCATCCCCTTATATCCCCTTTCTACCCTTTCTACCTTACTAGCCTCTGTTACTGAGTTTTATTCTAACTCATACACAAGTCCAAACATTTGTTGCTAGGATCCTCTTGAGAATATTTTTTTGTTGTTTGTTTTTTTGAGGTAGGGTCTTACTGTAGCCCAGGCTGACCTGGAATTCACTATGTAATCTCAGAATAGCCTCAAACTCACAGCAATCCTTCTACCTCTGCCTCCCGAGTGTTGGGATTAAAGGCGTGCATCACCACGCCCAGATGAATTTTATTTTATTTTATTTACTTATATGAGAGAGAGAGAGAAAGAGGCAGAGAGAGAGAGAGAGAGAGGATGGGCACACCAGGGTCTCCAGCCGCTGCAAATGAACTCTAGACACATATGCCATTTTGTGCATCTGTTTTATGTGGGTCCTGGGGAATCAAACCTTAGCTTTTTGGTTTTGCAGGCAAGTGCCTTAACCATTAATCCATCTATCCTTGTATGATTCTTTTTCTTACAATAAAATGTATAACTTTAGCATTTAAAATACAATAATAAAAAAATAACATGGGCTGGAGAGATGGCTTAGTGGTTAAGTGCTTGTCTGTGAAGCCTAAGAACCCTGGTTCAAGGCTTAATTCCCCATGTTAGCCAGATGCACAAGGGGCACACACATCTGGAGTTCGTTTGCAGTGGCTGGAGGCCCTGGTGTGTGTATTCTCCCTCTCTCTCTCTCTCTCTCTCTCTCTCTCTCTCTGTCACTCTCAAATAAATAAAAATAAACAAAAAAATTTATTTAAAAAAAACTATAATGTGTCGGGTGTGCTGATGTAATCCCAGCCCTCAGGAGGCAGATGTAAGAGGATTATCGTGAGTTCAAGGCCACCCTGAGACTACATCGTGAATTCCAGGTCAGACTGAGCTACAGTGAGACCCTACCTCAAAAAACAAAAACAAAACAATAACAACAATAACAAAAAAAAAAAAAAAAACGCAGAAAGCTGGGAGATGGCTCAGTGGGTAAAGTGTGACACAAGTGGGAGGGACCTGAGTTCAATCCCCAGAACCGCACAAAGCCAGACTCTGTGTCTCAGGTGTTGTAACCCTACAATGCCTAGGGTGAGAAAGGAGGCAGAGACAAGAGAATGCCAGAAGCTAGCTTAGAGAATGGCACAGTGAACAAGAAATCCTGCCTCAAGGCCAGGCACTCAGGAGCCAGAGGTAAGAGGATCACCATGAGTTTGAGGCCACTCTGAGATTACATAGTGAATTCCAGGTCAGCCTGTGGTAGAGTGAGACCCTACCTCAAAAAACAAACAAACAATTTTTCTTTTTTAATTTGGGTTTGGGCTGGAGAGATGGCTTAGTGGTTAAGGTGCTTGTCTGCAAAGCCAAAGGAGCCAGGTTCAATTCTCCAAGACCCATGTAAGCCAGATACACAAGGGGGCACATGCATTTGGACTTTGCAGTGGCTAGAGCCCCTGGTGTGCCCATTCTCTCTCTCTCTCAAATAAATAAATAAATAAATATTTAAAAAAATTAAGAATTGGGGTCATGCCTCTGTGGTATAGCACTTGCAAAGCCTGTGCAAGGCTCACTCCCCAGTGTGAAAGAAAAGGGAGGAGCAAGCATAAAAACATTAAAGCCACAAGAACATAGAGGAACTGGATTTCTTGTGGGGCAATGGGACTCTTTTTTTTTGGTGTGTGTAAATATGTGTTTTCCTATGCATGTAGGAACATACATGTGTGGGTACACATGCTTGTGTGTGTGACGGCCAGAGGTTGGTGTCTTAAGACAGTTCCACTACGCTGGGATGAAACAGCCAACCAAACACAGTTTTGTGGGAGGAAGGGATTTATTTCAAGTTTACTGATCCAGGGGGCGTTTCCTCAATGGTAGAAGAAGCTGACTCCCTTTTATAAATCCAAGCAGAGAGAGGGAAAACCACTAGTACCCAGCAAACACCAAAACTCAGCAGCATGAACCAGCAGCAAGCAGGAACCCCAGAACTCAGACTGCTCTTTATACCTTTGAGCTGTAATTCAGATCTGCCCCCAAGTACATGCCCCCTCCAGCAGGCTGCTGGACACTTAAGCAGGAAGTTTAAAACCTTAATAATAAAAAAAAATACTTGCTAGCTGGGCATGGTGGTGCATGCCTTTAATCCCAGCATTTGGGAGGCAGAGGTAGGAGGATTGCCATGAGTTCAAGGCCACCCAGAAAATACATAGTGAATTCCAGGTCAGCCTGGGCTAGAGCAAGACCCTAGCTTGGGAAAAAAAAAAAAAAAAAGCTAAGGGCAAACTTTCAAACTACCACAGTTGGCATCAGGTGTCCTTCTCAATTTGTTGTTGTTGTTGTTTGTTTTTTCAAGGTAGGGCCTCACTTTAGCCCAGGCTAACCTAGCATTCACTCTATAGTCCTAGACTGGCCTCAAACTCACACTGATCCTCCTATATCTGCCTCTTAAGTGTTGAGATTAAAGGTGTGTGCCACCCCCAAGGTGCCTTCCTCTATAGCTTTCCATTTACTGAGGCAGGATCTCTCACTTGAACCTAGACCTCCTCAATTTTCTTCATCTACTTCACCAGCTTTTCTCTTGGGAATCCCCTGAATGACTTCCCAGCATGGAGATCACCAGTGGGCCACCACACCCTCTGCTCACTGGGATTACAGGTGGGCTGCCATGCCCAACTGGCATTTATGTGGGTACTGAGGAGCTGAACTCCACTCCTCATGCTTGAGCAGCAAGCACTTTAACCATTGAGCCATCTGCCCAGCCTCTAAGACTTCCATTCTACTTATGTGGATGATTCCTGCTCTACGTATCAGGTCATCTCCAGAGCCACCACCCCAGGGGAGGCTTTCCTAACGGATCTTCCCTTCCTACAGCCAGCTGCATCCTGGCTTCTAACTAGAGGACCTTTGCCTCTGTTCAATGAAGATCAAATACCTTAGATCCCTTTTTAAAAATTATTTATTTATTTGAGACAGAGAGAATTGGCACACCAGGGCCTCCAGCCACTGCAAATGAACTCCAGATGCATGCACCACCTTCTGCATCTTAGGTGGGTCCTGGGGAATCAAAATGAGGTACTTTGGCTTTGCAAGCCAGTGCCTTAGCCGCTAAGCCATCTCTCCAGCCCTATTTATTTATTTATTTTAGGAGCCAATGGAATGGCTCCTAAATGGCTAATCTTTATTGGAAAGAAAATAAAACTTTACAGCATATTCTGAGTAAGTTAGTGCAGGCACTCAGTGGACCATCTGGTGGGGCAACAGCTTGTGGTGGGCTCCACAGTTTGGGCATCACTGAGTCTCTCTGTGAAGCTAGAACCAGATGACAATGGAGTCATCCTCTTCACAGATGCAGCCGACTAATAGCTAGTTGGTGATGGATGGTACTAAACTAGGGTCTTCCTTAGTGCCTGAAACTGCCTTTGGGGGAAACATATTGTATGGGTCCAGGCTCTTCTGAGAAGATATCATGATCGCCCTCTGCAGCCCAGTAGCCTGCTCCCCATCAGTAGAAACACCACCTGGGCAACATGCCCAAAGCCCCCCCCCCATGCCCCTCACCCCGCTCTGCGAAGCAATCTTTTTTTTCTTTCTTTCTTTTTTTTTTATTAACATTTTCCATGATTATAAAATATATCCCATGGTAATTCCCTCTCTCCCCACCCCCACACTTTCCCATTTGAAATTCCATTCTCCATCATATTACCTCCCCATTACATTCATTGTAATTACATATGCACAATATCAACCTATTAAGTATCCTCTTCCCTTCCTTTCTCTACCCTTTATGTCTCCTTTTTAACTTACTGGCCTCTGCTACTAAGTATTTTCATTCTCACGCAGAAGCCCAATCATCTGTAGCTAGGATCCACATATGAGAGAGAACATGTGGCGTGCGAAGCAATCTTGAAGCCATCTCGCCCACCACTATTTTTCATTTTTTCAAGGTAAGGCCTCGCTCTAGGCCAGGCTGACCTGGGGTTTGCTATGCAGTCTCAGGAGGCTGGCCTCAAACTCACAGTGATCCTCCTAACAAGTGCTAGGATTAAAGGCATGTGCCATCACATCTGCTTCCTACCTTCCTTTCTTCCTTCCTTCCTTTTCTTTTCTTTTCTCCACCCCCCCCCCCAGAGATTTATTTATTTTGGGGCTTTTTTTTTTTTTAATTTGAGAGAGGGAAGGAGACAGAGAGAGAGAGAATGGGCACGCCAGGGCCTCCAACCACCACAAACAAATTCCAGATGCATGTGCCACCTTGTGTATCTGGCTTACGTAGGTCCTAGGAAAACAAACCTGGGTCCTTTGGCTTTGCAGGCAAGTGGTGGAGTTCATTACCCCGTTGAAAGAAGCTCTAAAAACATACAGGCAGAACAGAATGGCTTGAAGAAAGCCTCCAAGCAAAAGGAGGACAAAGATTAAAACAAACAAAAAAAAAAAAACAGATTAGCAAGACAAGAGCAGGAATGAAAACAACGATGAAGTGAAGTAAGACTGGAAGAACAGAACCAGGAGGAGGAAGCAGACAGCTGAGCGGTAGGGCAGGAGGACTGTGACACCACAGAAGTTACCAGCATGAAACGTCTCTGTGTGTTTGTGAAGTTTTCCCCTGTGGGCAGAGTGGTCATAGGCACAAGGATCAAAGACCAAAATAAGAAACGACCAGAACATCTGGTTAAGATGGCGGTGTAGGTACCACGCCACAGCAGCCTAGGGGAGAAAAAGACCAAAAAAAACTCAGCAAAATACACACGCTTACTAAAAAGTGAGGTGTATAGGAAATTGAAGCAGCAGTGGAGAAGTAGAAGAGATCCAGAGCATCCAGAGCCTGCACAGGCCGGCAAAAGCAGCTCTGGCGGCAGCGCACCAGAAAGCCGCCAGACTCGGCTCGAGCCGCAGGAAAAGCCAGGTGCAGGAGTTTCCCCTCACACCGCGCTCTCCGCAACTCAGGAAACGTGAAGGGAGAGCAGCAGTGAGCAGTGGAGGAGAAGACCACAAGGTAGAAGAACACGTGGAGCAGCAAGAGAACCAGAGCAGCTGCAGCTCCCTCCCTTCCCCCACCGCCTGTCCCCAGCTTCAGCGAACAGAGCAGCGGTCCTGGGACCTGGCCATACCAACTTGAGCCAACAGCAGGACCCAAGCAGGAGCAGAGTCCGGCAGCAACATCAGCAGCTCCAGCACCAGTAACAGTGGCCCCAGCAGCAGCAGATCCAGTAGCGGCAGCAGCAGCATCAGCTTCAGTGGCAGCAGCAGTAGTGTACCCAGAAGCAGCAGCTTCAGCAACAGCAGTGGCTCCAGCAGTGGCAGCTACAGCAGCAGCAGCAGAGGTAGCAGCAGCAGTGGACCCAGCAGCAGCAGCAGCTTCAGCAGCAGCGGCGACAGACCCAGCAGCGGCAGCTTTAGCAGCAGCAGTTCCAGCAGTGGGGGTGCTGATCTACAGGGCCACACTTGCCAGGCTCAGTTTGCCCCACAGGAAAAGCCACTGCCCAGCTCCAGAAATCAGAACAGCAGCCCAATGACCCAGGCAGCAACTTGACTGAGACCAAAATCATCCAAGGTAAATGGGATTGCACCAGGGAAGGGTCTCACTTGGTCACAAGCTGACTTGGATCCCTCAACAGACCAGAAATCTTAACCTCTTTGTTGATAGAGGATCTGGTCATTATAATAACTACTCTTGCATACATACTTGGGGCTGTTTTTGATTGAATGTGTACAGTGTTTAGTTAAATTTTAGAATCAACCTGTATTTTATTCTACTCAGCCTACTTGAATACTCCCATAGCAGGGAAACTCAACCCCTTGGAACACTTTTGTAGATACTCTGAGAGTCTTAAGAGCCACACCTAACACCTTAAGCTCCTACCATGAAAATATATAACATCAAATCAATTGATACAGCTAAGAAAATCCAAGCATTAACTTAATCCAAGATGCAAAAATATATACATTATAACACAAGAAACACTAAAAAGCAAGACGATATAAATCCACCTAAAAGTATTAATGCATCAGAAATGACCTCCAGTGAAAACGAGTTAGGGAAATGCTTGAGAAAGATTTCAAAAGAATGATTGTAAATATGTTCATAGAGGTCAAAGAACAAATCAAAGGACTCAAAGAAGAAATCAAAGGAATCAAAGAGGAAATCAAAGAAGATGCAGGACACAAATTTAATGAAATAAAGAAGACAATACAAGTCATAAGTAAGGAAATAGAAATAATAAAGAAAAACCACTCAGAATTACTAGCAATGAAGAACACAGTTAATGAAATAAAAAACTCTGTAGAAAATCTCACCAGTAGAATGGATGAAGGAGAGGACAGAATATCTAAGCTAGGAGACCAGGCAGCAGATCTAATACAGGCCAACAAAGAGAAAGACAAACTTATAGAAAAGTATGAGTGAGAATTTCAAGATATTCGGGACAGTATGAAAAGATCAAATATAAGAATTCAGGGCATGGTAGAAGGGGAAGAATTCCACTCCAAAGGCATAGTAGGCATCTTCAACAAAATCATAGAAGAAAACTTCCCCCAAATTGGGAAGGAGGTGCCAATGCAGATACAGGAAGCCTTTAGAACCCCAGCCAGACAAAACCTGGAAAGAACCTCTCCTCGCCATGTTATACTCAAACTTCCAAACACACAAACCAAAGAAAAAATATTGAAAGCAGTTAGAGAGAAAAATCAAGTTACCTACAAAGGCAAGCCCATCAGGATTACAGCAGATTATTCAGTACAAACTTTAAAAGCCAGAAGGGCTTGGAGTGATATATTACAAGTTCTGAAAGATAACAACTGTCAACCAAGGTTACTTTATCCTGCAAAGTTATCCATTCAAATAGATGGAGAAATAAGGACATTCCATGACAAAAGCAGGTTAAAGGAGTATTTGAAGACAAAACCAGCTCTACAGAAAATATATGATAGAATCCTCCATGCTGAACAAAAGGAAAAGTACACATATAAGGAACCTAGAAAAAACAAGCAATACTCAAATACTAGTTAACACAAGAGAGCACAGGTAGAACTGGAACCACAAAAAAAAAAAAAAAAAAAAAAAGGCAAACATAAGATACGCACCTTTCAATAATATCTCTTAATATCAACGGCCTTAATGCCCCAACGAAAAGACATAGGTTTGCAGACTGGGTTAAAAAGCAGAATCCGGGCTGGAGAGATGGCTTAGCAGTTAAACGCTTGCCTGTGAAGCCTAAGGACCCCGATTCGAGGCTCGATTCCCTAGGAGCCACGTTAGCCAGATGCACAAGGGGGCGCACGCGTCTGGAGTTCGTTTGCAGAGGCTGGAAGCCCTGGCTCGCCCATTCTCTCTCTCTCCCTCTATCTGTCTTTCTCTCTGTGTCTGTCGCTCTCAAATAAATAAATAAAAAAATTTAAAAAAAAATTTAAAAAAAAGAAAGAAAGAAATTAGAAAGATGGCGGCCCCCTTGGAGCTGAGCTGCTGGGGCGGCGGCTGGGGGCTGCCGTGGGTACACAGCGAGTGCCTGGTGGTGATGTCTTATGCCAAATTTTCTGGTGCACCCTTGAAAGTCAGTGTTATAGATAACACCTGGAGAGGTTCACGAGAAGTATAATGCTGATTATGAACTTTCAGCAAAACAAGGGGCAGATACACTGGCATACATTGCTCTCCTGGAAGAGAAACTTCTCCCGGCTGTGCTTCACACATTCTGGGTTGAGAGTGACAATTACTTTACTGTGACGAAGCCATGGTTTGCTTCACGGATTCCTTTTCCCTTGAATTTAATTCTGCCTGGGAAGATGTCAAGGGGAGCACTTAACAGAATACTCCTGACGAGAGGAGAGCCTCCTCTCTACCGTCTCCAAGAAGTGGAAGCACAGATATACAGAGATGCCAGGGAGTGCCTAAATCTTCTGTCAAACAGATTGGGAACATCTCAGTTTTTCTTTGGAGATACGCCTTCTACCTTGGATGCCTATGTGTTTGGTTTTCTTGCGCCTCTTTATAAAGTACGGTTCCCTAAAGTTCAGCTACAGGAACATCTGAAGCAGCTCTTCAACCTGTGTCGCTTTTGTGATGACATACTAAGCAGTTACTTTAGGCTCGGAGGCGTCTCTCCAACTGGACAAGAAGTAGTAGATGCAAACCTGCAGAAACTCACACAGCTTGTAAATAAGGAATCCAACTTGATTGAGAAGATGGATGACAATCTTCGCCAAAGCCCTCAGCTTCCTCCTCGGAAGCTTCCAGCCCTCAAGCTGACACCAGCTGTAGAAGAGAGTAATTCCTTACAGTGTCTGTCACCGTGACAATCGTTGGCTTTTTGTGCGTGTGTTCAGAGTCTTACACATGGTTGCTGTAGTCACACAAAGTGCATGAAGGTTAAAAGAAAATGCTGTTGAGAGATATAAGGAAGACTAAAACAGAGGAACTTTCTGTAACCTTTTTTATTAGAAAGCTTGTATTTTAGCTTGCACTGCATTTTACATAAAGCTGAATGCTAAGTGAACTTGGAGGGCGGGATAAAAACACATTGTACTGTATGTAAGAAAATCTTGCCTTCATTGCAGCGATCTTTGCCTTTGGTTCAGATTCTGCTGACCAGAAACTACAATTCTATTCTGAATGTGCTTTGTAATTTATTCATAATTAATTTATTAACCTAGTTTTCATAGACCTGTCTGAATACATAATGTGTAGCTGTTTGGCTGAAAAAAAAAAAAAGAAATTAGAAAGGTCGCAAGTAAATGACCTAAGGCTTCACCTTAAAGCCTTGGAAAAAGAAGAACAAGGTAAACCAGAAATCAGTAGGTGGGAAGAAATAATAAAGGTTAGGGCAGAAATTAATGCAATAGAAACAAAACAAAACAAAAAAAATCCAAAGAATTAATGAAACAAAGAGTTGGTTCTTTGAAAGGATAAACAAGATTCATAAACCCTTAGCAAATCTGACCAAAAGAAAGAGAGAAGAGACACAAATTAATAAAATCAGAGATGAAAAAGGTAACATCACAACAGATTCCAGAGAAATTCCAAAACTCATAGGGACATACTATAAAAGCATATACTCCACAAAGTATGAAAATCTGAAAGAAATGGATGATTTCCTTGATTTATATGACCTACCTAAATTAAATCAAAATGAGATTAATCATTTAAATAGACCTATAACAAACATGGAGATCCAAACAGTTATCAATAATCTTCCAACTAAAAAAAGCCCAGGCCCAGATGGATTCACTGCTGAATTTTACCAGACCTTTAAGGAAGAGCTAACACCATTGCTTCTTAAGCTTTTCCAGGAAATAGAAAAAGAAGGAATTCTACCAAACTCCTTCTATGAGGCCAGCATCATCCTGATACCAAAACCAGGTAAAGATAAAACAAGAAAAGAAAATTACAGACCAATCTCCCTCATGAACATATATGCAAAAATTCTCAACAATATATTGGCAAACAGAACACAACAGTATATTAAAAAGATCATTCACCCTGACCAAGTAGGCTTTATCCCAGAGATGCAGGTATGGTTCAATATATGCAAATCTATAAATGTAATACATTATATAAATGGGTTGAAGGACAAAAATCACATGATCATCTCATTAGACGCAGAGAAAACATTTGACAAAATCCAACATCCCTTCATGATAAAAGTCCTACAGAGATTGGGAATAGAAGGAACATATCTCAATATAATAAAAGCTATTTATGACAAGCCTACAGCCAACATATTACTAAATGGGGAAAAACTGGAAGCTTTTCCACTAAAATCAGGAACAAGACAAGGGTGTCCACTGTCCCCACTTTTATTTAATATAGTTTTGGAAGTCTTAGTCATAGCAATAAGGCAAGAGACACACATAAAAGGGATACAAATTGGAAAGGAAGAGATCAAGTTATCATTATTTGCAGATGACATGAATCTATACATAAAGGACCTTAAAGACTCTACTAGCAAACTGTTAGAGCTGATAAAAACTTACAGCCATGTAGCAGGATACAAAATAAATACACAGAAATCAGTAGCCTTCATATATGCTAACAACAAGCACACAGAGGATGAAATCAGAGAATCACTGCCATTCACAATTGCATCAAAAAAAATAAAGTACCTTGGAATAAACCTAACCAAGTAAGTAAAGAATCTCTACAATGAGAACTTTAAAACACTCAAGTGAGAAATTGCAGAAGACACTAGAAAGTGGAGAAACATTCCTTGTTCCTAGATTGGAAGAATCAATATTGTGAAAATGGCAATCTTACCTAAAGCAAACTGCACATTTATTGCAATCCCTATCAAAATTCCAAAGGCATTCTTCATGGAAATAGAAAAAAACTATCCAAAAATTCATTTGGAATCACAAAAAACCTCGAATAACTAAAATAATACTGAGCAACAAAAATAAGTCAGGAGGTATCACCATACCTGATTTTAACCTATATTACAGAGCCATAGTAACAAAAACAGTGTGGTACTGGTACAAAAACAGACATGTAGATCAGTGGAATGGAATAGAGGATGCAGATGTAAGTCCAGGTAGCTATAGCCACCTGATATTCAATAAAAATGCCAAAAATACTCATTGGAGAAAAGACAGCCTCTTCAGCAAATGGTGTTGGGTAAACTGGATATATATCTGTAGAAGGATGAAAATAGATTCTTCTCTCTCTCCATGCACAAGAATTAAGTCCAAATGGATGAAAGACCTTAACATCAGACCTGAAACTCTGAAACTGCTAGAGGAAAAAGTAGGGGAAACCCTTCAACATATTGGTCTTGGCAAAGACTTTCTGAATACAACCCCAATTGCTCAGGCAATAAAACCACAGATTAATCACTGGGACCTCATGAAATTACAAAGATTTTGCACTGTAAAGGACACAGTGAATAAAGCAAAGAGGCAACCTATAGAATGGGAAAAAAGTCTTTGCCAGCTATCCATCTGATAGAGGATTAATATCTAGGATATACAAATAACTCAAAAAGTTAAATAATACTGTGGTGTAACTCCATAGTGCATGACCCATTTACATCAACAAGGAGGGGCCATTGGGAGGGGGTAGGTCATGGATGAGCCTAAACAATGGTACCAAACTGCCTGTATTTGCTGAAAAGAAAACTAATAAATTAAATTTTATTAAAAAGTTAAATAATAAGGAATCAAACAAGCCAATCAAAAAATGGGCTATGGAGCTAAATAGAGCATTCTCAAAGGAAGAAATATGAATGGCATATAAGGATCTTAAAAAATGTTCTATGTCACTAGCCATCAGGGAAATACAGATTAAAACTACATTGAGATTCCATCTCACTCCTGTCAGATTGGCCACCATCATGAAAACAAATGATCATAAATGTTGGCAGGGATGTGGAAAAAGAGGAACCCTTCTACACTGCTGGTGGGAATGCAATCTGGTCCAGCCATTGTGGAAATCAGTGTGGAGGTTCCTAAAACAGCTAAAGATTGATCTACCATATGACTCAGCTATAGCACTCCTAGGCGTATATCCGAAGGGCTCATCTCATTTCCTTAGAAGTACATGCTCAACCATGTTTATTGCTGCTCAATTTATAATAGCTGGGAAATGGAACCAGCCTAGATGTCCCTCAACAGATGAGTGGATAATGAAGATGTGGCACATTTATACAATGGAGTTCTACTCTGCAGTAAAGAAAAATGAAGTTACGAAATTTGCAGAAAAATGATTGGATCTGGAAAGGATTATACTAAGTGAGGTAACCCAGGCCCAGAAATCCAAGCGCCACATGTTCTCCCTCATAGGTGGATCCTAGCTAAAGATGATTGGGCTTCTGCGTGAGAAGGAAAATGCTTAGTAGCAGAGGCCAGTAAGTTAAAAAGGAGATAAAAAGGGAAGAGAAAGGAAGGGAGGAGGGTACTTAATAGGTTGATATTGTATATATGTAAGTACAATGACTAAGATGGGAGGTAATATGATGGAGAATGGAATTTCAAAAGGGAAAGTGTGGGGAGGGGGAGGGAGGGAATTACCATGGGATATTTTTTTATAATCATGGAAAATGTTAATAAAAATTAAAAAAAAAAAAAAACGACCAGAAGTTAGCCAGGCATGGTGGTGCACGCCTTTAATCTCAACACTCGGGAGGCAGAGGTAGGAGGATCGCCATGAGTTCAAGGCCACCCTGAGACTCCATAGTGAATTCCTCGTCAGCCTGGGCTAGAGAGAGACCCTATCTCAAAAAGCCAAAAAAAAAAAAAAAAAAAAAAAAAAAAAAAGACCAGAAGAAAGACCCTATTGCTTAAGACTCCAAATACTTGGGCTGCAAGGCCACTGAGAAATCTTGCTGCATCTGAGCTGATAACCTCCTCCATGTAAACCAGCTGACAGCAGGCAGAAGCCATTCTGCATGCAGTTCAATGGGAGAGAGAGAAATCACCAGTAAGAATACTCAACAGTGGACACTGCAAGCCTCATATTTGGCCAGCCAGGCCAAATGAGCCAACGGGTACAACAGTGGCACGTCTGTTATGGGGAAACCGACTGCCCTCTAATTGGACTGGAGGCCTGCTCCATGGGAGAGAATACATCCCTGATACTGAAAACTTAAAACAGGGGTAGTCATGAGCCATAGGGGTTTAACGTCTGTTGTTGTCTGGCCAAATGTATATACTATACTTATCAAACTGCCCAGTAAGCACTTCTCTTAATGTTCACACCCTTATATTAATGCTAGTCTCACTTTTGGTAGAGAATATTCTCTTTTCAGATGGCAATGACCTTGGAACAACTCAGAAGGTATCATGATGATGGAAAGAAATGACTGCAGTGCTCAGTACTGCAACATCTGTATCACACCTTCCAAGGCTCAGGGTCTAATGCGGAAGAGGCGGCAGAAAGAATGTAAGAGCCAACGGAAGGGCAGGACTCCATACAACATGCTCCCTCCAGACACAAAATGGCCTGGATATCCATGGCCTCACAGTACCTGACACTACCTGCATAAGACCATCATAAGAGAAAGAAAAGATCATGACATCGAAAGTAAAAGAGAGACTGATTTGAGATGGCGAGGGGAGTTTCAAAGGGGTAAGTGGGGGGAGGGAGGGTATTACCATGGGGTATTTTTTATAATCATGGAAGTTGTTAATAAAAAAATAAAAATAGGGCTGGAGAGATGGCTTAGCGGTTAAGCGCTTGCCTGTGAAGCCTAAGGACCCGGTTCGAGGCTCTGTTCCCCAGGTCCCACGTTAGCCAGATGCACAAGGGGGCGCATGCGTCTGGAGTTCGTTTGCAGAGGCTGGAAGCCCTGGCGCGCCCATTCTCTCTCTCTCCCTCTATCTGTCTTTCTCTCTGTGTCTGTCGCTCTCAAATAAATAAATAAAAATAAAAAAAATTAAAAAATAAAAATAAATAATTTTTTTAAATGACCAGAAGTATGAAAAACAGCCATTTTCAGAGCCAGAGCATCTGAGTAGCAGAATCCTGTTTTGCTTAGTCAGTCTGAAGGTTTTGATTTTTTAATACAATGGATTCTGAATGACTGTTTAAATTTTATATCTCTTGTAAAAATATTTTCATCAAGCCAGGTGTGATGGCACATGTCTTTGATCCCAGAACTTGGAAGGCAGAGGTAGGAGGATCGCCATGAGTAGTTCAAGGCCACCCTGAGACTACATAGTGAATTCCAGGTCAGTCTGAGCTAGAGTGAGAACCTACCTCAAAGAACAAACAAACAAAATTATTGCTGGGCATGGTAGCTCACACCTTTAATCTCAGCACTGTGGTGGATCACTGTGGGTTCAAGGCCAGCCTGAGACTACATAATGAATTCCAGTCAGCTTGGTCTAGAGTGAGACCCTACTTCAAAAAAAAAAAAACCAAAAAAGGTCCTGGAGAGATGGCTTAGTCGTTAAAGCACGTGCCGGCAAAGCCAAAGGTCCCAGGTTTGATTCCCCAGTACCCATGTAAAGCTGGATGCACAAGATAGTGCTTACATCTGGAGTTCATTTGCAGTGGCGAGGGGCCCTGGTGTGCCCATCTCTCTCTTTTTCTGTCTCTCTCAAATAAATGAATTAAATATTTTTTTAAAAAGACCCCCCGCAAAAAAAAGAAGAAATATGGGCTGGGGCAATAGCTCACCATTTAAAGGCACTTGCTAGTAAAACCTGCCAGCCAGGGTTTAATTTCCCAGCACCCATATAAGGAGAATGCAGTAAGTGGAGTAAGTGTTTGCCTGCAGTGGCAAAATGGCCCTGGTGTGCCTGTAGGGTCTCACTGTTGCCCAGGCTGACCTGGGACTCACTTCAAGACTGGCATTGAACTCACAGGGACTCTCCTTCTGCCTCAGGATTGTTGAGATTAAAAGCATTTGCCACCATACCCAGCTATTTGTTGTTGTTATTTTTAAGTATATTTTATTTATTTATTTATTTGAGAGAGAAAGCGGCAGAGAAAGAGAGAAGGAGAGAATGGGCATGCCAGGGCCTCCAGCCATTGCAAATCAACTCTAGATGCATGCACCCCCTTGTGCATATGGCTTACTTGGGTCCTGGAGAATCGAACCAGGATCCTTTGGCTTTGCAGGCAAATGCCTTAACTGCTAAGCCATCTCTCCAGCCCTGTGGGGTTTTTTTTTTTTTGTTGTTGTTGTTTGTTTGTTTGTTTTACCAGGCTCTTCAGTCAGTCCAGCACACCTGTTCTCTATCATGGAATGCACATATCCTGAAGTTCTTTGCTCAGATACCTCCTACTTCCTAGCACCTACAGCCCCTACTATATTAATCTTGATTTTGTTTTTTAGAAGTAGGAGGAAATCAATATATTTAATTAAAAAATTAAGCCTAAGGCTGGGTGTGGTGGCGCACGCCTTTAATTCCAGCACTAGGGAGGCAGAGGTAGGAAGATCGAGGATCACCATGAGTTCAAGGCCAGCCTGAGACTACATAGTTAATTCTAGGTCAGCCTGAGCTAGAGTGAGACCCTACCTTGAAAAACCCAAAATTAATAAGTAAAATAAAACAAAAAATTAAGCCTAGATCAGATACTCACTCCAGGGACTCACTGAAAACCCCAACCTGGGTCTCAAGGTAGGCTTCTCAACACCCTCTTGCTTCCCAGGACAGAGTTCCACCTTCCTTTGTTTTCTTTGAAGGGTTAATAGCTTTCCCTGAAAACCTTAGGGAACTAAAGAGTTAATAACTATCCCCAAGGGTAGAAGGCCATAAAAGAAACAACAGAGGAATTCAGTCCAACTCCCCTGATTGATGGACTCCCCTTGGCTCAGATGGCCTTGAAGGACCAGAAATCATCTGGGTACCCTCCCTTAGACAATCCTGGCTGCAGACGCTTATTTGGAGCAGGGACACGAACAGTACAGGTTCCTTATCTACAGTACTGGGCACAGTCTGTTTTTCTTAGGCTCCTCCTTCTAAGCTTGCACCCTGGCCTAGCCCAGTGCTTCAGTCTTCACTCATGGGAAGGCTGCTGCCCGTCACTGTTTCTTTAAATAAACAGTCTGTCTGTAGAGATCAAGTCTGGTGTTCTCTTTTGTTTTCTCTTACGCTTTACTTACATTCTTTTTTTTTTTTTTTGGTTTTCTGAAGTAGGGTCTCACTGTATCCCAGGCTGACCTGGAATTTACTCTGTAGTCTCAGGGTGACCTCGAACTCACAGCAATCCTCCCACCTCTGCCTCCCAAGTGCTGGGATTAAAGGCGTGCGCCACCACGCCTGGCCTTACTTACATTCTTAAATTCTATTTATAATCTAATAAATCTTTCTGAACATTACCTTCTAGTCTGTGGATTTCATTCATAGAATTCATAAGACAAGAGCCCAGAGCCTCTGGCTCACTGGATTTGTGGAACTATTGAGATTTCTGGTGGCCAAACTCCCGAGTTATTGCTCACCCAAGAGCCGAGAAAGGCTCCTATCACTCTTGACAACCCAAAATTCCCACATCAGATAAACTAGCTAATCCTTGTACAGCACACATCTTAAAGGTCTCACTTCTTTCCCCGCCTTTAAGCCTAGCACTCAGGAGGTTGATGTGGGAGGATTGCTGTGAGTTTGAGGCCAGCCTGGGTTACAGAGGGATTTACAGGTCAATCTGAGCTAGAATGAGACCCTGACTTGAAGAATAATTTCAAACTATAGATGGCCTAGGGTCTTCTACAATTTGGCATCACAGTTTTGTTGTTTGTTTTTTGAGGTAGGGTCTCACTCTACCTCAGGCTGACCTGGAATTCACTGTGTATTCTCAGGTGGCCTCAGATTCACAGCGATCCTTCTGCCTCTGCCTCCCAAGTGCTGGGATTAAAGCCATATGCCACCATGCCTGACTTTAGTTATTAAGTTATTTAGTTATTAATTTATTTATTTGAGAGAGAGAAGGGAAGAGGCAGAGACAGGGAGGAATATATAGAGAGAAAATGAGCATGCCATGCTAGGGCATTCAGCCATTGCAAACAAACTCCAGACATATGTGCCACCTTGTGCATCTGGCTTATGTGGGTCCTAGGGCATTGAACCTCGTTCCTTTGGTTTTGTAAGCAAACGCCTTAACCGCTAAGCCATCTCTGCAGCCCATTAAAAAAAATTTTTTTTCTGCTCTTTTGTTGTTGTTGTTTTTTGGGGTAGGGTCTTGCTCTAGCTCAGGCTGACCTGGAATTCACTATGTAATCTCAGGGTGGCCTCAAACTTTCAGTGATCCTCCTACTTCTGCCTCCTGAGGGCTGGGACTAAAAGTGCGTGCCACCATGCCCAGGTTCTTTTTTTCTGATTTAAAAAAAAAATTAAATTTTTATTTATTTATTTGAGAGCAACAGACAGACAGAGAGAGAAAGAGGCAGATAGATAGAGAATGGGCACGCCAGGGCTTCCAGCCACTGCAAATGAACTCCAGATGCATGTGCCCCCTTATGCATCTGGCTTACGTGGGTCCTGGGGAATAGAGCCTTGAACTAGGGTCCTAAGGCTTCACAGGCAAGTGCTTAACTGCTAAGCCATCTCTCTAGCCCTTCTGATGTATTTTTATTTATTTATTAGAGAGAGAGAGAGAGAGAAAGTAAGAATGGGCATGCCAGGGCCTCTAGCCCCTGCAAACGAACTTCAGACACATGCATGTGCCACCATGTGAATCTGGCTTACATGGGACCTGGAGAATCTAACCTGGGTCCTTAGGTTTCACAGACAAGCACCTTAACCATTAAACCATTTCCCTAGCCCCACAAATTTTTTTAATATTATTTAGGGAAGTACAGAGCCAAGGGGAGGACACCCACATAACTTGAGAGCCTACATGGTGGGCCTGAAAAACCGTGGAGAAGACAGAAAGGAAAGTTCAAAGAACTCTTGGCATGTGGAGAGCAGGAGGGGCCAAGAGCCCATGTGGGAAGGACGGGCTAGGGACTTTCCCTTCATCTTGGCCCAGCCTGGCCGAGCCAAGGAGAAACTCACCTGAAGCAGGAGGTTCAGGAGAGGTCAGGCAGCACAGAGCTAAACTTTTTTTTTTTTTTAATTTATTTATTTATTTATTTGAGAGCGACAGACACAGAGAGAAAGACAGATAGAGGGAGAGAGAGAGAATGGGCGCGCCAGGGCTTCCAGCCTCTGCAAACGAACTCAAGACGCGTGCGCCCCCTTGTGCATCTGGCTAACGTGGGACCTGGGGAACCGAGCCTCGAACGGGGGTCCTTGGGCTTCACAGGCAAGCGCTTAACCGCTAAGCCATCTCTCCAGCCCAAGAGCTAAACTTTTTAAAATGTTTTTTTTTTAATATATTTTATTTTTGTTTATTTGAGAGAGAATGGGAGCACCAGAGCCTACAGCCCCTGCAAACAAACTCCAGACACATGCGCCACCTTGTGCATCTGGCTTACATGGGTCCTGGGGGATCAAACCAAGGTCCTTTGGCTTTGCAGGCAAGCACCTTAACCACTAAGTCACCTCCAGTCCCAAATTTTTTTTGTTTTTGTTTTTTGAGGTAGGGTGTCACTCTAGCTCAGGCTGACCTGGAATTCACTATGTAGTCTCAGGCTGGCCTTGAACTCATGGTGATCCTCCTACCTCTGCCTCCGGAGTGCTGGGATTAAAGATGTGCACCACCACACCCAGCTTTTCAAAATGTTTTAAAAATATTTTATTTTTATTTATTTATTTGAGAGAAAAAGAGGAAGATCTATAGATAGAGAATGGGTGGGGATGAGATGGCTCAGTGGTTAAGACACTTGTCTGCAAAGAGAACGGGCGTGCCAGGGCCTCTTGCTGCTGCAGAAGAACTCCAGACGCTTGAGCCATCCTGTGCATCTGGCTTATGAGGGTCCTGGGGAATCGAACCTAGGTCCTTTGGCTTTAAAGGCAAGTGCATTAACCACTAAACCATCTCTCCAGCCCACATCTTAAATTTTGAGTAACCCTTCTCCTGCCTGTCCTTTACTGCCCTTCCTTTATTCAATCCCTTCCGTGACCCCAAATGCTGAGAATAAATGTCTTTAATCTCAGCATTTTGGGGGCTGAGGATGGAAAGTCATTGTGAGTTCAAGGTCAGCTTGAGCTAAAATGACTCTCCTTAAAAAAGAACAAAAAACAAAAATTGCATTGGGCATGGTGGCACACACTTTTAATCCCAGCACTTGGGAGGCAGAGGTAGGAGGCTCACCATGAGTTCGAGACCACCCTGAGACTACATATTGAATTACAGGTCAGCCTGAGCTATAGTGAGACTCTACCTCAGGAAAAAAAAAAAAAAAAAGTACGTGTGTGTGTGTGTGTGTGTGTGCGTGTGTGTGTGTGTGTATTATTTGCACAGGTGTGTGGGGGGGGTGTGCAACAGGAACTCTTGCCACTGCAAACAAGCACCAGATACTTGTGTCACTTTTTGCATCTGGTTTACAGATATGGCTTAGAAATTGAACCTAGGAGCCAGTGGTGGCGTGGCCTTCAATCACTCTCACTGCTTAGTTGAGTTTTGTATTGCTATAATGCTGGGCTGAGTGGATTAAAACAGAGGTTTATCTCATTTACAGTTCTGAGTCTGGGAAGTCTAAGATGAGGAAGGTCATCAGGTGAGACTTCCTGCTGTGTCATCACTTGGTGGAAAGCCTCACAGAGTGAGGTAAAGAGTGAGGGTAGAGGGATGAAGGTGAGGCACTTTAGGGTGACAGGGCCCAAAAGTGAAACAAGGAACGTCTTGGAGCCTATAGGAAGACGACTTGGCTTTTTATTATCTCTTTTTTCTGGGGAGTCGTTCCATCCCTTCTTTTTTTTATTTTAAATTATTTTTATTTATTTATTTGAGAGCGACAGACAAAAAGAGAAAGAGGGAGACAGAGAGAGAGAATGGGCGCGCCAGGGCTTCCAGCCACTGCAAAGGAACTCCAGATGCGTGCGCCCCCTTGTGCATCTGGCTAACGTGGGTCCTGGGGAGTCGAGCCTCAAACAGGGGTCCTCGGGCTTCACAGCAAGCACTTAACGGTTAAGCCATCTCTCCAGCCCCTCTATCCCTTCTAAGAATGCCCTTTCTGGAGAATTAAGATTTCTGGGGCTGGAGAGATGGCTTAGCAGTTAAATCACTTGCCTATGAATCTAAGAACCCAGCCATTCCCCAGGACCCATGTAAGCCAGATACAAAATGTGGCACCTGCATCTGGAGTTTATTTGCAGTGGCTGGAGGCCCTGGTGTGCCCATTCTCTCTCTCTCTTAAACAAGTAAACAAATTTAAATTTTTTTAATTAAAGAAAAAAAAGATTTTTGGGAAGGTGTGCTAGGGAACTCCTTTAATCCCAGCACTTGGGAGGGAGAGGTAGGAGAATCACCATGAGTTCAAGGCCACCCTCAGACTAGAATACATCGTGAATGGTCAGCCTGGACTAGAGTGAAACCCTACCTAGAAAAAAAAAAAAAAGAAAAAGAAAAAGAAAAAGAAAGAATGAGATCTGCCTCTATCTGGAAGTGCTTGCTTGTACTTTCACCTCACCCCAGCACTGAGCAGACTGGGGCAAGAGGATTACAAATTCCAAGCTAGCCTGGGCTACATAGTGATCTCTTGTTTCAAAAGCAAGATAAAACAAAGCAAGGGTTAGGGCTATATTCAGTGGCACAGTGCTTGCCTAGCATGTGTGGGGCCTTGGGTTTGATCCCTGGCACTGCAAAAAGGAAACAAAAGACAGGAAAGCAAAGATTTTTCTGCCTTTTTATAGTGTTAACTAAAACTGTCCCAACTAAGCCATCTGCTTAGAGACACAGCTCTAAACTAGCCCTTGTGCAAGAGTAGTTGCAGATTGGCTCAGACACAATGGACCATTTCACCTGAAAATCAGCTCTATTTAGTCAGCAGCCAATGACCTGTACTGACCTGAAGGGCTCTACCCAATAGGGATGACACTTGCAGATCAGCCTGTCAGCTGGTTCCCTCCAGAATTTGAACTGGAGATTATAGCCAGGATTGGCCAGCTAAAAGCTAGAGGAAGAACTGGGGCCCTAGGTCAGTGGGACTGTGGTCTAGTATGCTTGCCACCCTGGGTTTGACCTCCAACACAGCAAAGAAAAAAAAAAAAAACAAAAAACAAGAGGAGAACAGAGCATACACGCAACAAAACAAGTGTTGACGTCAGGTGAGCTGGGTCAGGAGGTCTAAAATCCAGCTACAAGGCCGGAGGGATGGCTTAGCAGTTAAAGCCTTTGTCTGCAAAGCCAAAGGACCCAGGTTAGATACCCCAAGACCCACATAAACCAGATGAACAAAGGGATGCACACGTCTGCAGTTCATTTGCAGTGGCTGTAGCCCTGGTGCACCCATTCTCTCTCTCTCCCTCTTTTTCTCCCTCTTTCTGTCTGTCAAATAAATAAATTGTAAAAACTAAAATCAAGTAACAGTAGCTTGGCAACACAGATCTGACCAGAAAAGATGCCTGGGGGCTCCTGACTAAGGGGGGCAAGTCTGCGTTAAAACTTCCCAAGCACACGGAAGATTTGCTGGGTGGCCTCAGTGCTGACTCCTGGCCCAGCCTCTCGCCCACCACTTCCTCCTGGGTGTGGTGACACCAGAGCTTTGATCAGGATGGATCTGACAGAAGTATGTGGGTCACCACTGTGTTCTTTCCCTTTCTGTCCTCTTTCTAAAGGGTAGACGGAAGCTGCCCTTGGGAGAGGGGAAGTCACTACTCCCCAAGGGGGCTCATAGAGGGACCAGGAACTAGGAGGCCACAACCTGTTCCAAGACCCTTGTGATGTCATGATAGAAGGGCATAAGCATTCTAAAATTCTAGAAACTTACCCAGGACTTTCTGAGGAAGAACAGGCTACAGGTAGGGGTTTTGTAAGGATTGTTTCCCTTGAGAACTGTATTCATCAACCCCCCCCCACACACCGCCAAATAACTGACTACTGCTCCCACAAAGCACAAACCACAACCCCATGGGGATACCTGCAACCCACTGAGGAGGGCCCCCAATGGGATAGGAGCAGGGACGAGGGAAAAGAGGGTACCAATACATGATGTATCCATACAAAATATGTTGTTAATAATAAACATTAAAAAAAGAAGCTGGATGTGGTGGTGCACGCCTTTAACCCCAGCACTAGGGAGGCAGAAGTAGGAGGATCACTGTGAGTTCGAAGCCACCCTGAGACTACATAGTGAATTCCAGACCAGCCTGGGCTAGAATGAGACCCTACCTCAAAAAATAAATAAATAAATAAATAAAAATAAAAAATAAAAAACAAAAAAAACACCAAAACTGTATTCATGTGCATATGCAGCCCATGGAGATCATTGGGTGACCTCACTCCAGGACTTTTATTTCCAGCTTCTAGTCTATGATTTTATTTTTAAAAATATTTTTATTTGAAAGAGGGAGAAAGAGAGAGGGGGAGAGAGAGAATATGTGTGCCAGGGCCTCTTGCCACTATAAACAAACTCCAGATGCATGTGCCACTTTGTGCTTTAGATAGGTACTGGAGAATCAAACCCAGACCAGCAGGCTTTGCAAGTGATCACCTTTAACAACTGAGCCATCTCCCCAGCCCTTATAGTTGATTTTGTGTGTGGCCAAAAGAGCACATGGTTCAGGGCCAGAGACTTGGGCATCAGTGACCTGATGTCCTTTAGCTGTGGGCCTCAGTCACTTTCTGTATGGACCACGCAGACTGCCATAGGACTCCCCAGTCTGCATTCAGATGGAATCACAGGGACCTTCATGTCCCATGTAATTGTCTTATGACCCCCACCTGCCAATCCAAGTGCTCTCGTGTTTTTCAAGTTTCCTGTGCTACAGTGGACAGCCTCCAGCTCGCCATGCTTGTCGCAAGAGCCGCCTTGGGTGTCACATCATAGCTAATTTTTTATTTTTTTTTTGATTTTTCGAGGTAGGGTCTCACTCTAGTCCAGGCTGACCTGGAATTCACTATGTAGTCTCAGGGTGGCCTCAAAATATGGGCAATCTTCTGGTATTTGGGAACCACCTTCTGTTACAGTAATAGGGACACCTCTGGTCAGGCGTCTGTCCTGAATCAAAAATCTGAGAGTGTAGCCAGGTGTGGTGGCACACGCCTTTAATCCCAGCACTCGGGAGGCAGAGGTCGGAGGATCACAGTGAGTTTGAGGGCACCCTAAAACTACATAGTGGATTACAAGTCAGCCTGGACTAGAGTGAGACCCTACCTCAATAAACCAAATTTAAAAATCTGAGAGTAGTCATGAGTTCAAGGCCACCCTGAGACTACATAGTGAATTCTAGGTCAGCCTGAGCTAGAGTAAGACCCTACCTCAAAAACAACAACAACAAAAATCTCAGAGTATTCAAATCCAACACCTTAGACATAGCCATGCTCCATTCTTTGGTCCGTGGGAACCCTGACAGCAGAGGAGGTTGTGGCAGAGGTAGAGGAATGGTCCTCTCAGCCTTGACGGATTACGGCACCGTAAACGTAGTCCTAAAGCTGTCCTTGGTCTCCATGTGCACAGGCTGGGGGAGCAGCTCAGCTCTTTCAGCTGTTACTGATCCTTCCTCTCTTCCCTAAGATCTGTGTTCAGATAAACACTTGGATAATAGGCCCCATGCCATAGGAAATCTGCCATCACTGTGACCACCAATATTTTGCTTGAGGATGAAGCTCATTTTGTTTCAAATTCTCAACCTATCCCTAGGAACTGCTCTGCTCCCTATAGAAAAGTCTTCAAGCCAAATTTATTTTTTAAATTATTTTATATTTAGTTATTTATTCTTTCATTTTTATTTTTACTTATTTATTTTTTTAATTAACAACTTCCATGATTGTAAACAATATCCCATTATACTGCCCTCACTCCCCCCACTTTTGCCTTTGAAACTACATTCTCCATCAGATCCCCTCCCCTCTCAATCAATCTCTATTTTGATGTCATGATCTTTTCCTCCCATTATGATGGTCTTGTATAGATGGTGTCAGGCATTGTGAGGTTATGGATATCCAGGCCATTGTATGTCTGAAGGAACATGTTGTAAGGAGTCCTACCCTTCCTTTGGCTCTTACATTCTTTCCACCACCTCTTCCACAATAGACCCTGAGCCTTGGAAAGTGTGATAGAGATATTTCAGTGCTGAACACTCCTTTCACTTCTTCCCAGCACCATGATGCCTTCTGAGTCATCCCAAGGTCACTGCCATCTGAAAAAAGAAGATTCTCTACCAAAAGTGAGAGTAGCATTAATATATAGGTACGAATATTAAGAGAAGTGCTTACTGGGCAGTTTGGTGAGCATAGTATATACAATTAGCAAGACAGCAGCAGACATTACAACCCTAGGGCTCATGACTACCCCTGTTTTAAGTTTTCAGTAACAGGGATATTCCCTCCCATGGAGCAGGCCTTCAGTTTAATTAGAGGGCAGTTGGTTTCCCCCATAACAGACATGCCACTATTGCACCCATTGACCCATTTGGCCTGGCTGGCCAAATATGAGGCTTGCAGTGTCTACTGTTGAGTATCTTTACTGGGGATTTCTCTCTCCCATTGAACTACACGTAGAATGGCTTCTTCCAGCTTCTGTCACCTGGTCTACATGGAGGAGGTTATCAGCTCAGTTCCAGCAGGATTTCTCAGTGGCCTTGCAGCCCAAGTATGTGGAGTCTTCAGCAAAAGGGTCTTACCATCGATTCCTGGTGGGAAACCAAGGGCCTCAGCAATGGCCTGTAATGTTTGGGGGCATCAGGGACCTCCCTGGCCAAGAACTCACTGGAAGGTATCCCACCCCTGGCACTTAAAATTTTCTAGTAACAATCTACATCTCCTCAGTGTTCCATTGTCCAAAAAAAGTAGGTTTCCATACAATTTATTTATATTCTCTTTGATTTTGATTAGCCCTCCCTCCACCTTCCCTTTACTCAATCTCTTCCCCTGACCTCACTTGGGTCTTTTCACACCACTAATCTATCCTTCTACTTACATATATACAATACCATCCTATTAAGTACCCATCTCCCTTCCTTTTTATTCCCTTTATATCTTTTTTCTAGTTCACTGGCCTTTGCTACTGAGTTTTCTTCCTACTCACACAGAAGTCTGATCATTTGTAGCCAGGATCCACATATGAGATAGAACATGCGGCATTTGGCTTTCTGGGTCTGGGTTACCACACTTAGTATAATCCTTTCCAGATCCATCCATTTGCCTGCAAATTTCATAACTTCATTTTTCTTTACCTCTGAGTAGAACTCCATTTATAAATGTGCCACATCTTCATTATCCACTCATCAGTGGCCTCCAGCCACTGCAAATGAATTCTAGACACACACATCTGGCTTATGTGGGTCTTGGGAAATTGAACCTGGGTCCTTTGGTTTTGTAGGCAAGCTCTTTAACCAGTAAGCCATCTCTCTGGCCTCCATAAATAGCCTTTATTATGTTGAGATATGTTCCTTCTATTCCCAGTCTCTGTAGGACTTTTATCATGAAGGGATGGTGGATTTTGTCAAATGCTTTCTCTGCATTTAATGAGATGATCATGTGATTTTTGTCCTTCAGTCCATTTATAAAATGTATTACATTTATTGATTTGCATATGCTGAACCATCCCTGCATCTCTGGGATGAAGCCTACTTTGTCTGGGTGAGTGATGTTTCTGATATATTCTTGTATTCTGTTTGCCAATATTTTGTTGAGAATTTTTGTACCTATGTTCATGAAGGAGATTGGTCTGTAATTTTCTTTTTTGTTCTATCTTCACCTGGTTTTGGTATCAGGGTGATACTGGCTTCGTAGAAGGAGTTTGGTAGGATTCCTTCTTTTTCTATGTTATGGAAAAGCTTAAGAAGCAATGGTGTTAGATCTTCCCTGAAGGTCTGGTAAAATTCAGCAGTGAATCCATCTGGGCCTGGATTTTTTTTTTTAGTTGGGAGATTTTTGATAACTGCTTGGATCTCCATATTTGTTATAGATCTATCTAAGTGATTAATTTCATCTTGATTCAATTTAGGTAGGTCATCTAAATCAAGAAAATCATCCATTTCTTTCAGATTTTCATACTTAGTGAAGTATATGTTTTTATAGTATGCTCCTATGATTTTTTGAATTTCTCTGGGATCTGTTGTGATGTTGCCTTTTTCATTTCTAATTTTATTTTTTTTTTCTCTCATGATTTTTTTTAATTTTTATTAACATTTTCCATGATTATAAAATATATCCCATGGTAATTCCCTCCCTCCCCACCCCCACACTTTCCCATTTGAAATTCCATTCTCCATCATATTACCTCCCCATTACAATCATTGTAATTACATATATACAATATCAACCTATTAAGTATCCTCCTCCCTTCCTTTCTCTTCCCTTTATGTCTCCTTTTTAACTTACTGGCCTCTGCTACTAAGTATTTTCATTCTCACGCAGAAGCCCAGTCATCTGTAGCTAGGATCCACATATGAGAGAGAACATGTGGCACTTGGCTTTCTGGGTCTGGGTTACCTCACTTAGTATAATACTTTCCAGGTCCATCCATTTTTCTGAAAATTTCATAACTTCATTTTTCTTTACTGCTGAGTAGAACTCCATTGTATAAATATGCCACATCTTCATTATCCACTCATCTGTTGAGGGACATCTAGGCTGGTTCCATTTCCCAGCTATTATAAATTGAGCAGCAATAAACATGGTTGAGCATGTACTTCTAAGGAAATGAGATGAGTCCTTTGGATATATGCCTAGTAGTGCTATAGCTGGGTCATATGGATTTCTAATTTTATTAATTTGTGTCTCTTCTCTCTTTCTTTTGGTCAGATTTGCTAAGGGTTTATCAATCTTGTTTATTCTTTCAAAGAACCAACTCTTTGTTTCATTGATTCTTTGGATTATTTTTTTTGGTTTCTATTTCATTAATTTCTTCCCTAATCTTTATTATTTCTTCCCATATACGGATTTTTGGTTTGCCTTATTCTTTTTCCAAGACTTTAAGGTGAAGCATTAGGTCGTTTACTTGCAACCTTTCTAAGTTCTTAAGATAGGCACTTAAATCTATAAATTTATCTCTTAGGACTGCCTTCATTGTGTCCCAGAGATTTTGGTATGTTATGTTCTCATTATCATTTGACTGTATTAACTTTTTGATTTCTTTCTTGATTTCTTCATTGACCCATTCATCATTTAGTAGTGTATTGTTTAGTTTCCATGATTTTGTGTATGCTCTATAGCTTTTCTTGCTATTGATTTGTAGTTTGATTCCATTGTAGTCAGATAGAATGCAAGCAATTATTTCAATTTTCCTGTATTTGTCAAGATTTGCTTTGTGTCCTAATATATGGTCTATTTTAGAGAATGTTCCATGTGCTGCTGAAAAGAATGTATATTCTGTAGCATTCAGATGAAATGTCCTGTATATATCTGTTAGGTCCACTTCTTCTATGACCTCATTTAATCCAGATGCTTCTCTGTTAATTTTTTGATGGGATGACCTGTCAACTGATGAGAGTGGGGTGTTGAAGTCACCCACTACCACTGTGTTTGGTGTTATCTGTGACCTTAGTTCTAATAGCATTTGCTTGATGAAGTTGGGAGGCCCCATGTTAGGTGCATATATGCTTAGGATTGTAATGTCCTCCTGGAGTGTGCCTTTAGTCAATATAAAGTGACCTTCCTTATCTTTCCTAACTAATGTTGGACTGACGTCTCCCTTGTTATATATTAGGATAGCAACCCCTGCTTGTTTCCTAGACCCATTTGCTTGAAACACTGTTTTCCAACCTTTCACCCTAAGATAATGTCCATCCTTTGTAGAAAGGTGAGTTTCTTGGAGGCAACAAATTGAAGGGTCTTGTTGTTTAACCCAATCTGCAAATCTATGTCTTTTGGTTGGGGCATTAAGGCCATTGATATTAAGAGATATTATTGAAAGGTGTGCATCTATTTTTGCCATTTTTTTGTAGTTCTTTCAGTTTTACCTTTGCTCTCTTGTGTTAATTAGTATTTGAGTATGGTTTGTTTTTTCCAGGTTCCTTATATGTATTCTTTGTCTTCAGCATGAAGGATTCTTTCAAGTAGTTTCTGTAGAGCTGGTTTTGTCTTTAAATATTCCTTTATCCTGCTTTTGTTGTAGAATGTCCTTATTTCTTTGTCTATTTGAATGGATAGCTTTGCAGGATAAAGTAACCTTGGTTGACAGTTGTTATTTTTCAGAACTTGGAATACATCATTCCAAGCCCTTCTGGCTTCTAAAGTTTATGTTGAGCAATCTGCTTACCTTTGTAGGTAACTTGATTTTTCTAACTGTATTGAATATTTTTTCTTTGGTTTGTATGTTTGGTAGTTTAATTATAATATGGTGAGGAGAGGTTCTTTTCAGGTTTTGTCTGTTTGGTATTCTCAACAATTCCTGTATTACATTGGCACCTCTTTCCCAATTTGAGGGAAGTTTTCTTCTATTATTTGTTGAAAACACCTACTATGCCTTTAGAGTGAAATTCTTCTCCTTCTACTATACCCTGAATTCTTATGTTTGATCTGTTCATAGTGTCCTGAATATCTTGAAATTCCATTTCATACTTTCCTATTACTTTGTCTTTTTCTTTCTTGGACTATATTGGATGTGCCACCTGGTCTTCTAGTTTAGATATTCTGTCCTCTCCTTCATCCATTCTACTGGTGAGATTCTCTACAGAGTTTTTTTATTTCATTGTCTGTGTTCTTCATTGCTAGTAATTCTGACTTGTTTTTCTTTATCATTTCTATTTTTTTATTTATGTCTTGTATTGACCTCTTTATTTGATTAAATTGGTTTCCTGTGTCTTCTTTGATTTCTTTGACTTCTTTGACCATATTTATAATCATTGTTTTGAAATCTTTCTCAGGCATTTCCTCTAATTCATTCTCACTGGAGGTCATTTCTGATGCATCAATACTTTTTGGTGGACTTATATTGTCTTAATTTTTGGTGTTTCTTCTGTTATAATGTACATATTTTTGCATCTTGGATTAATCTAATGCTTAGATTTTGTAGTTAGCTACAGTATTATTAGATATATCAATCAATCTGATGTTATGTATGTTCAGGGAAGGAGCTTAAGGTGCTAGATGTGACTTTTAAGACTTTCAGAATGTCTACAAAAGTGACCCTTGATGTTGGGTTTGCCTGTTATGAGAGTATTCAAGTAGGCTGAGTGGAACAAAATATAAGCAGATTCTAAAATTTAACAATGTACACATTCAATGAAAAACAGCACAGAATATTTGTGCAAGAGTAGTTATTATGGGCTGGAGAGATGGCTTAGCAGTTAAGCGCTTGCCTGTGAAGCCTAAGGACCCCAGTTTGAGGCTCGATTCCCCAGGACCCACGTTAGCCAGATGCACAAGTGGGCGCATGCATCTGGAGTTCTTTTGCAGTGGCTGGAGGCCCTGGTGCGCCCATTCTCTCTTTCTCTCTCTCTCTCTCTGTTGGCCTCATTCTCTCTCTGTCTGTCCCTCTCAAATAAATAAATAAAACAGAAAAAAAAAGAGTAGGTATTATGACAACCAGATCCTCTAACAAAGTCACAGTCCCTTAGGGTCTGTGTTGCCCTACAGCCTTAATCCTGTCAACTAGGAGGTTAAGATTTCTGGTCGGCTGAGCGTTCCAAGTCAGCCTGCGACCAGATGAGACCCTTCCATAAAGAACAACAGAAGAGGAAACAAAGCCACTATAAATCAGGAAGCAACAAATAACAAGCCCAAAATATAGCTTATTTAAGAATGTAAATCTGACCATCCATCAGATTTAACATATAATTTATCCTGATATGGAAGGTGCAATTAGCACTTCTGGTTCAGGCCTATATGCCAGGCTTACTTGGTGGGTACTGACCTGGTATAATCCCAGTTACCTTTTGGGATGATTTTGGTCTCAATTATTCTGCACTCCTGCTTGGGTCCTTCTTTGGTGTACTGTGGGTTCAAATAGGCTGGTTGGGTCACCGGATCGCTGCTCTGGTCGCCAGTGATGGGTTCTGTGAGCTCCCTTACCCAGGTCTCTTATGGTTGCTGGCACTTGTGATGGCAATGGGGGATGGGAGGCTGTGGATGGTGACTCTAGTTCTCCTGCTGGTCTGTGTGATCCTCTACCTTGTGATCTGCTCTTCCATTGGTCGCTGAGGTCCTACCTTCACATTTCTTGAATTTGCCAGGAGCCCCGGTGTGAGTGGAAAATCCCCTCACCTGGTTTTTCCTGAGGCTCAAGCCGAGCCTGGCAGCTGTGGCCCCGCAGGCCTGGTGCTGCTGCTGCTGGAGCTGCTTCTGCCAGCCTATGTGGGCTCAGGATGCTCTGGATCTCTCCTACTTCTCTGCTGCCATTGGTAATTTCTTAAACACCTCACTTTTTAATAGAAGAGTGTATTTTGCTGGGTTTTTATTTATTTTATTTATTTTTCTTTTCTTTTTCTCTCCTAGGCTGCTTTGGCGTGGTTCCTATGCCAGCATCTTAACCAGAAGTCCCAAATTTATTCTTATTTATTTATTTGAGAGAGAGAAAGAGAGGAAGAGGCAGAGAGAAAGAATGAGCATGGCAGGGCCTCTAGCCACTGAAAATGAACTCCAGAACCATATACCACCTTGTGCATCCTGTCCTAGGGAACCAGACCTGTCTCCTCTGGCTTTGCAGGCAAGGGCCTTAACTGCTAAGCCATCTCTCCAGCCTGCCACACACCTTTAATCCCCGGACTCAGGAGGCAGAGATAGGAGAATCATTGTGAGTTCAAGGCCAGCCTGGAACTATAGAGTGAGTTCCACATCAGCCTGGGCTAGAGTGAGACCCTACCTTAAAACAACAAAAAGAGTTTTCAGTAGGGTCCCCTCATGCATTCTCCAGACATACTTAGTCACTTTGAAACCTCCTAAGTAGGATAACCTAAACTTGGCCTGCTCCCACATATAATGAATGAGGTGTGGGTAACTCCTACTTGCCTCCGTGTCTTGTTACTTCAAGGAAAATAAACTTTACATATACTGAACTGAAAAGGCCTTAGAGAGGATAAAACCTCAATTTCCAGTACTGGGTTTAAAAGTGATGGGTCCAGTTGGAGGCAAATGTCTATATTAGACTGATCTGCTATGGCCAGAGGAGCCATATGTTATTGTATGTTAATGGCAAAGCAGCCATTGCTCTATCTCTGGTCAAGGTGGGGTACAATAGAGGGAACAGACAAGTTGTTTCTGAGCAAGTAGCTTGAGCCCATCTAGAAAACAAAGAACCTGGGAAGCTTCTTACCATGTGATGTTCTGAGGCTGTGGCAGTTAATGTGGAGTGTTTGAGGAACCGAGCATACTTCCTGGTTTCCAAATGATCAGAAAGGTCTCCTTCCTGGTCTTACCACCAATTAGACTTTTCTGTTTTATTTGTTTTGTGTTGCTTTTCTTTTTTGAGGTAGAGTCTTGCTATAGTCCAGGCTGACCTGGAATGCATTATGTAGTCTCAGGGTGGCTTCAGACTCATGGAAATCCTCCTACCTCTTGCCTGCTCAGTGCTGGGATTACAGGTATGTGCTATCACACCTAAAAAACTTACTTTTTTTTTTTTATGAGAGAGAGAAAGAGAGAGAATTGGCTCGCCGTGGCCTCCTGCCACTGTAATTGAACTCCAGACACATGAGCAGCCTGTGTGCAGGTGTCACCTTGTGCATCTGGCTTATGTGGGTTCTGGGGAGTTGAACTTGGGTCCTTAGATTTCACAGGCAAGCACCTCAATGACTAAGCCATTTCTCCAATCCAAACATGCATTTTTTTCAGGGGTAAAGTACAGTCTCACACTACTGGTTTTTGTTGTTGTTTTGATGTTTTAGTTCATTTATTTATTCATTAGAGAGAGAAAAAGAGAGAGAGAGAGAAAAAATGGGTTCTCCAGAGTTTCCTGCAAACAAACTCCAGATAAAAGCACCACTTTAGCTGGGCATAGTGGCATGTGCCTTTAATCCAGACACACAGGAGGCAGAGGTAAGAGGATTGCTATGAGTTCGAGGCCACCCTGAGACTACGTAATAAATTCCAGATCAGCCTGGGTTGTAGGTCTGGCTTACATGGTACTGGGGAATCAAACCTGGGTCCAGGAAAATGCCTTAAACAGTAAATCCTTTTTTTTAAAAAAAAGTTAATTTTTATTTATTTACTTTGTCATCTAGCCTTGCTGCATCCTTTTCTCCCTCACTCCCTTGTCACCTGTTATGGGGTCTGGTGTTGCACAAGTAAGACCACTGACTCACAGAGTGCTGGGTAAAGGCTGGTGGACCAGGGCTACACACAAGAGGTTGGGGGTCTCTGAGTGCAGCCCCAAAATACTGGGAGTGTTTTTATTATTTTTTTTTGAGATTTTGTTGGAGAAAACTACAAGATGTTTATTGCAAAAACAGGATGGAAGTTCAACCAAAAAGTTACAGGGGGTCATTACAAAAAAAAAGTTACAAGATATTCATTACATAGGTCACCTAGGTGGAACTGAGGCAATAAACAGTCTATGCTATGTAATCACAAAGATATTTAGAAACAGAGAGGTGCAGGAAGGTCATGGTACATTGCACAGAGGGGTCATCCCATTCCTTACAAAACAGAAAACACCTGCATTTTGCAACAAGGTCTGCGGTAACAATTCCTGGAACTTCTTATTCTGTCAGGAAGATCAACTTGGGTGGTGACCTCCATTATGTGTGTCTAAAGGCAAGGGCTGCGCAGAGGGATGTTTAACCAGGTCTGTTGTGTCCCTTTACATTCCCTTTTCCCTTTCCCCCTCTGATATGACTTGACTCGTGAAGAACAGTGTCTAGGGTGTTTTCATCTAAGGGGGTGTATTGCATCCACAATACCATGAGTTTAACAGAATTTATTCTATTCTTTATATATCTACTAAGAGCATTAATAATGCAGGGTCCTATGGTAAGGCCTAAGAGCGGTAATATCAGGAAGCCAGCAATAGAAGAGACAGGGGAGTTAGCCATGGAGACCAACTAAACACAGACTGAAACCAATTATGAGTGGCTGGTCTCTGAGGTTCTCTTTCCTTGAGATTCTCTTTAACTAAAGCCAACGTATTTTGAATTATTCCTGACTGGCATAAAAGCAACAAGTTTTACCTAAAGCCATATATAGGGTCCCTTGTTTCTATTTTGTCCCCTTCACTTTCACAGCTGTTGGAGTGGTTAGGATGACCTGGTGAGGGCCCTTCCAGTGTGGGGGGGGGGTCCAAAGTCCCAATACGGTGTCTATAGATCCAAACTCTGTTGCTGGGCTGAAAGGGATGGGGGCAAACAGGGTGTGTCTGAAAAACAGCCTTGACTGCCGGAACAATGGACTCCTGAACTCTTTGTAAGGCTGGGATAGAATGAAGAAGCCTTTCATTAGTAAAGTCAGTTATCAGTTCAAGACCCATCTGACAGGATGGAGGAGGGGAGCAGTTTCCATACATAATTTTAAGTGGAGTAATTTCTTTTACATAAGGGGTATACCTGGCCCTTAACAGGGCAAAGGAAAGGAGTCCCACCCATCCTTCACTGGTCTCTGGAGTTAATTTAGTTAAAGTCTCTTCTAGTGTCCGATTCATTTTTTTAACCTGTCTTGAACTTTGGGGATGGTAGGCACAATGTGGTTTCCAATTAATCCCCAGCATCTTGGTCAATTCTCTAGTGATTTTTGACACAAAGACAGGCCCATTATCTGATCTTATCCTGAGGCGCACACAACCGATAGCAAGGAATTATCTCTCACAATTCCTCTCTTTTTAAATATTTTTATTTATTTGAGAGTGGGAGTCAGAGAGAGAGAGAGAGAGAAAGAATGAGTGTGCTAGGGCTTCTAACCACTGTAAACAAACTCCAGATGTATGTGCCATCTTGTGCATCTGGCTTACGTGGGTCCTGGGGAATCAAACCGAGGACCTTTGGCTTTGCAGGCAAGTGTCTTAACTGCTAAGGCATCTCTCCAGCCCTCCTCTAACAATTTCTTAGTCACTATTTGTGCTGTCTCAGATTTGGTCAGGAAAGCTTCCACCCATCCTGAAAAGGTATTAACATAAACAAGTAAATATCTATATCCATACTGACCTGGCTTTCTCTCTGTGAACTCTACTTCCCAATATCCACCTGGCTTTGTCCCCTGCTCTCTTGCCTCCATTGGTGGCACCTTACCAGTGGAAGCATTTGTCTGTGGCAGGCCTGACAGCAGGTGGTGATGTCCTTGATGACTGAGTCCATACCTGGGAAGAAAAACTCTTTACTCATTAGCTCGGCTAGCTAGTTGTTTCCTAAATGAGTTCCTTCATGTAGTTGTTTAGCCAGTCTCTGCCCTAAGACTTGGGGCAAAAACAGCTGTCCATTCTCCAGTTGGTATCATCCTGTGGGGTCTGTTCCTTTATCAGATGAGAGGTGAGAGGTGAGCTGTAGGCCCTGTTCCGTGTATGTTGGTCTCTCAGGAAGAGTGGGTGCCAGGAGGGTGACCAAACAATCTGATGGATGCTGAGAGGCAGCACTCTTTGCTGCTAGGTCTGCCAGTCTGTTCCCTCTTGCTCCTGTGGTCTCCCCTTTCTAATGACCCAGACAATGAATTATACCCATTTTAGCAGGTGTCCAAATGGCAGCCAATAAGTCTAGAATTTCATCTTTAAAAAAAATTTTTTTTTTTGAGGTGGGGACTCACTTTAGCTCAGGCTGACCTGGAACTCACTATGGAGTCTCAGGCTGGCCTTGAACTTATGATGATCCTCCTACTTCCACCTCCTAAGTGCTGGGATTAAAGGTGTGCACCACCACTCCCAGCTCATCTTTATTTTGTTTTAATATTTTATTTATTTATTTATTTATTTAAAAAAGAGAGAGGAAGAGGCAGAGAGAAAGAGAGAATGGGCACACCAGGGCCTCCAGCCACTGCAACCGAACTCTAGACACATGCACCCCTTTGTGCATTTGTGGGTCCTGGGGAATCAAACTGGGTCCTTAGGCTTTGCAGGCAAATGACTTAACTGCTAAGCTATTTCCCCAGCTCTATTTTTTTTTATTTTTATTTATTTATTTGAAAGTGACAGATAGAGAGAGAAGAGGCAGATAGATAGATAGAATGGGCAGGCCAGGGCCTCCAGCCACTGCAAACGAACTCCAGATGTGTACGCCCCCTTGTGCATCTGGCTAACATGAGTCCTGGGGAATTGAACCTCGAACCGGTGTCCTTAGGCTTCATAGGCAAGCACTTAACTGCTAAGCCATCTCTCCATATATATATATAATAATATATAATAATATATATAAATATATCAATATATTTTATTTATTTATTTGAGAAAAAGAAAGAGGCAGAGAGAGGGGAGTAGAGAATGGGTGTGCCAGGGCCTCCAGCCACTGCAAATGAACTCCAGATGCATGTGCCCCCTGGTATATCTGGCATACGTGGGCTCTGGAGAATCAAACCAGGATCCTTTGGCTTTGCAGGCAAACCCCTTAACCTCTAAGCTATCTCTCCAGCCCCTTCATC